>NC_080676.1:100182932-101432932 GCF_030445035.2 Dasypus novemcinctus | reverse complement strand
CCAACAGGCCCACAGGCACTAGAGACTCTAAGTCCACTACCTTGGGGCACCACGCCAGGAGCTCTGGCTCTCCCCAGGGCCCCATGGTGGTCTTGGTAGCTCCAATGACTTTCAGACCTCCAGAGGGTCTCACTACATGAAAGCCGCTGGGTTCTCTCCCGCAATCAGGAATTCCCACCCCCTCCCTAAGCTTTCCCGCTCCCCCAGCCATTGTGTACCCATACCCGGCTGCCAATGATGGTCTCAAATGGCCTTTTGATATCAGCAAAGAAATTATTCTAAAAATAAAGACTATCATTTAATAATCATCTATTACGTTCAAGGATAAGCACTAGGGGTTTTACAATGGTTATCTCATTAAATCTGTGCAATTATCCTACAGAATATATATTATTATTCCTGTTTTGAAGATAAGAGTAAATAACTTGCCAAAATAAGTCAGTGTGTGAACACTATAGCTAATAACAGAACCCAGGCATTTGGTTTCAAAGTTTATGCTTCTATAAAATCCATTTTAAAAACTGTCACTAAGAGAATTGATTTTCAGGACTCACATCATGTATCATTTGAAAATGTCCAGAAAGGACTTAAGGTGAGCTAGAGTTCCCACATAACAGATTTTGGGAACAGCCAGAAATTTTATACCTCTTATTATTGAATCTCAGCCCCACAGTGGTTAAAAAGGATGAAAAATACAGATTACCCTATTTCATAGAATTATCACAAGAGTGCTATTTTTCATAGCAGCACGAATGTCCACTGATGTCCCTTGAATTCCATAGGAACTATGCATCAAAAATGGCTTTTATTACATTAAGCATCTTCAGTAATGACATTTTCATTTCTACAATATTTTATGTGCACAAAGAATTGTTACACATGAGATTTAGGAGATAATACAACTATTTTGTGATATAGAAAGGGTATTCAAAATTATTTCTCTAATTACAACTTAGGAAATTGAAGTTTAAGGTTAAATGATATGAACATTACCCCAAGTGCACAAAGTTCAATATGTATTGAGCTAAGCTCTTGGTATTAATGCAAATAAGACACAACTATTTTTCCTTAAGGAGCTCATGGTCTAGCATAGATATCAGAAATAAACACCTACAGTACAAAATGATAAATTCATTTCTAATATTTCTAATTATACATTAAGCTTAGTAACTGTATAACGTCATCAAAAGTCTCATTTTCTTAGGCAAATTAAGAAAAGGACTTAATAAAAGTATAAAATTGTCACTGATAATTCACTAAGTAGAGCAAACCTAGGTTAAAAATATATATATATATTCCAAAAGAAGGAAAATTCAGAAGCTCGTAAGAATATTTAAAAAATGTTAGAAATGTAAGAAATTACTGGTAGTCAATCTTTAAAGAAGGCAATTATAAATATTCTTTAATGTAATAGGCTTACAAGAGAAATAAAAACCAGAAGTTACCTTTGGATGGTTCAGGGGGAAAAAAAAAAAAAAAAAGACTGGATCAATTTTTCACTCAGATCAAAAGACTTTATTCTACAGGCTGAAAGCAGAAAAATGAAAGAAAGGCTTCATGAGGAAAGAAAGTTAAATGAGTTTAAAATATCTAGTACAAATTAACCATCCCCTACTTTTTTTCCACTGATTCTTGCTTGATTACTTCCGTTTCCCACTTGGGCTTCTCATAGAGCTTAAATCAAAAGCAACTACAGATTTGCATTTCTCTTATTGACATAATAAGCTACATTTGTTAATGGAATTCAGATAACAAACCATTTTTGTGAGGAATGCATTCAGCCATTCAATAAATATTTACTGGTACTAAAGGTCAAGTACAATTCTAGAATCTGGACATAACAGTGAATAAGACAAGTTGGATGGATGATGGATGGAAAGAGGAATGGACAGACAAGTAGATGGATGGATGAATGGATAGGACAGAGGAGGAAGAAACAGATGTCAAAAGTACAAATTTCAATTATGTCAGACTAAGAACTGGAATACTTAAATACATAACTGATTTTTTCACTTAGAGTCTGCATTTATTTTCTCCAAATGCAAGTAAGGTGACTAGTACTTTCTGAAAGTGATATTAACTATGGACTTTTGGTTCTGACAGCCATATCAGCCAACAGAGATGAAAAACCATACTAGCCATGAAAGCACATTTACCTCACATTTAGCAATAACATATCTGAGTGGGAGGAGGTAGAGAGGATAAGGGCTCATGAGAGTGAGTAAAATATTTGTATTGAGTACAGTTATCACTAAACCTACCTTTCAGATAAAAAACAGCTCTTTTGAGGATTTAGATTTTGACAAGATTTTAGGCTGTCATCAGATGATGAAGAAAGTTGCTCTGATTGCAAGTTGTCTGTATCACCCAAACTGGCCTCAGTGACAGGTGGGGTCTTTATATATTTTCTTCCTAACTCCGTTCCCAGGACATTCATCAATATAACTCTGGGTATCCTGTCACACAGAATAACAAACACTGTACTGTTATATACAGTGAAAACATGAAGTCTAGGAAGATGAACTTTCAAACACTTTGATCTTAGTACAAGTAAGCTATTAGAATTGTATCACCCTAAAAATCAACCCATGAGTACTCAGAAGTTTGGATAAACACATTTTTCTGTTTGTAGAGGTTCTTGTTTCTTATAAATTGGCATACATTAGCCTGCTATTAAAATTATCCTTTAACAAGTAGCCAATTTTAAAACTGTATTAATGGATACTATTGGAGTGCTTAAAATTTTAATCAATTTAAAAAAATACTTTCCTTTTCATTTCCAGTAGTTCTTCAACACAGAGATTACTCCAAAATTAAACTGACCAATTCAAGAAATGTTTTTTATTTTCATTCATTAGAAAGGTCCTCAATAAGTAATTACATACTTGCAAGGGGCAATAACAAATGCTAAATCCCACAAGAAAGACATCATTCAGATTGTATGTATGGTAATAACATTTCATAAGTGAAACAGCACATATATTGATGAGAGTGATTCTATTATAGTTGATATAATATTATCAGGGAATGAGTCGATAAATTAAATTTTTAAAATATTAATGTGTATTTTTAAAGCTCCAAACCTTTTAAATTGGTGGTGTTCATATAAAATACACTATACATTTCTAGTGTTTCCTTAAACTAAAGAGGACAGTCAATTTTTCTTGGTTAGCCAGTTGCTGTTATGAACAACTGATATACTTTGCCACACTACAATGAGGCTTCCAAAACTACTATTTGGCCCTGAATTGACAGGCCCAAGCCAAACTGTTGTGATTTTTTTTTTAGCTCATTTTTGTACTTTTGACATTTTTAGCTAAATATACAACTCAATCATAATACATTTTTTATGGTGGTTATGCTGGAAATGGATATTTTCAAAGGATTCCTGAAGTATATATAGAAAACTCAGTTATCTGGAATCCTTTGTCTTACAAGTTAGTATTGAGGATACAGTGTAACGGAATACAAACAGAAAACCAAATTATAATATGTCCAGGTTTTCCACTAGAAAGAGCTACTTATGCTTGGCCAAGTCATTTAACTTTTTTGAGCCTTGGTTCTTTATGTTTAAAATAAAGAGGACTAAATAATTTCAAAGTTCTTCTTAAGATCTGAAATTCTATGATTCATAACTACCTGGAACATAGTGAAAAGAACATAGTGCTTCTATACAGTGAAAATAAGCAAAGGGTACTTCTAAGTACTACAAGTACTAGTGGTCAAGTTCATATTTTTCACTTAAATAAAAGTTCTCAGGGTCTTTTTCACTGTATGTATTATCTATCAGAGGCAGTAAAGTGTGCTACTAACAGTGGGGGGTATCTAATAAAGAGTAGATGGGAAAACTCAACTCTGGTTCTCAATACTTTAGGGAAAACACAAGAATATTAGCAGAAAGAATTTCATTCAGGTTAAAACCATTTCTTCCCCCAGATAAATATTTTAGGGTAAAAATAAAATCTAATTATTTTAAGAGCTAAAAGAATCTAATATACTAAGTGGGTAACTTATCCTAAGAATTGACAATATATATTTTTGTTATGGTCCACTATTACTACTGAATTCTAAAATGTTCCTTATAAAAAACATTCCAGGGAAGCAGATGTGGCTCAAGCAGTTCAGCTCCCAGTACCATATGGAAGGTCCCTGGTTCAGTTCCCGATGCCACCTAAAGAAGGTAACAAGCTGGTGCAACAAGCAGGTGTAGCAAGCTGGCGCAACAAGAAGCTCAAGAAGAAAAACACAATGAGAGACACAACAAAGCAGGGAGTGAAGGTTCCCGGTGCCTCATAAAGAGGACAAGCAACACAGAGAGCTGTCGCAACAGGCAGGCATGGCAAGCTGATGCAACAAGGTGAAGCAACAAGAGACACAAGAAGAAAAATACAATGAGAGACACAACAAAGCAGAGAATAGAGGTAATTCAAGCGATTAGGTACCTCCCTCCCATATCAGAGGTCCCAGGTTCAGTTCCCGGTGCCTTCAAAAGAAACAAGGAAGACGAACAGACATGGCAAGTGAAAACAATGAGGGAGTGAAGAGAAATAAATAAATCTTAAAAAAAAAATTTCAAAAACTTTAGTATTTAAGTAAAGAGAAAATTGGACATAAAAGGAATCACATCAAAGACATGTCAAATATCATTTAATGTCTTCGTTTAAATGCCTGATTATAGCATATTTTATATATTTTTGTTTTGTTTTTAGGAAGTACTAGGGATCAAACTTGTGACCTCATACATGGGAAGCAGGCACTCAACCACTTGAGTTAACATCCGCTCCCCTACATATATTTTTAAATGTTAATTTCCTAAAACAAAGTATTCTCTCCAAAATAAAGGTGTTTAAGTCCATAGATGATTAGTCCTGTAAAAAGTGTTGAAAAGAATAATTCTACAAACACACAATAGAAGTATCGACATGGAAAGGGAAAATTTAAGCATCAGAATACTCTTTTGAATAATAAAGGCTTATCTATTCCTGTATGGTTTATTTGTCTACTAGATTTTGAAGAAAGAAAAGCAGAAAAGAGAAATGAAAAAAAAAACCTGGAGGATAAATAAGGTAATTTAAGTTGATCAAATAGCTAAAAGATTTTCCTATAAGAGAAAAACTTCAAAATTCAATCAAAGGAAGCGGACTTGGCCCAGTGGTTAGGGCGTCTGCCTACCACATGGGAGGTCCACAGTTCAAACCCCGGGCCTCCTTGACCTGCGTGGAGCTGGCCCACACACAGTGCTGATGTGTGCAAGGAGTGCCCTGCCACACAGGGGTGTCCCCACATAGGGGAGCCCCATGCACAAGAAGTGCGCCCCGTAAGGAGAGCCGTCCAGCGCGAAAGAAAGTGCGGCCTGCCCAGGAATGGCACCGCACACATAGAGAGTTGACACAGCAAGATGATGCAACAAAAAGAAACACAGATTCCCATGCCACTGACAACAGAAGCGGACAAAGAAGAAGATACAACAAATAGATACAGAATAAATCTTTTTAAAAAAATCCAATCAAAACCATTTTTAAAGAAAATTATATACTAAGGTGCACTAGAGCCTGCATCCCTGAAGCACCAGAGCCCTAGTGGACTCTGAAGGAATGAGAAGCATCTCAGCCAATCAATGTCTACTCAGCGTGTCTACCTCAGTTCCTTTCAATTAGAAAGCATTCTATTATGTGAATGAATACCACGTAGGAAAATTAAATAATAAGTAGAAGATTTGAAGTTTAATAGGTAAGGTATCATATGTATCTAGGTCATATAGTATCATGGAATTTTAAAGGTAAAGGATTAAAAATAAAGTCTTATTTCTACTTTACTAATGAGAAAAATTAAAGCTCAGAAAAGTGAAAATATAAAGAAAAGTATATAACTGAATAGTTAATGATGCCCATTGTACACCCAGCTTTTAATAACACAAAGCTATAGTCAAAACACTTTTCTTCAACTATTGGTAATTTATCCAATTGGGTATTTTGAGAAAACAAAGAGCTTTCTGTGACACCCTTACAGAATACAAATCTACAAAGTGATGACTGAGTTCATAATACCTAAGCTGTCTTTTGGAGCACAAGTAAATAAATTAGCTCTGTCATAGAAATTCCAGTGCTACCAGTATTTCAAAAGACTCTGAATTTTCACAAGGAACAAAGAAAGGTGCGTATTTCTCATTTCTCATGTTATCGCAATCTGGAATAAAGGGCTGAAAGTTGTCATTTCATGCAGCCTATCCAATTTGTTTTTCCTAAATATATAAACAAGATCAGTAAGCAAAATAAAATAGACCTTGTTTACCTTTATTTATTAATAAGAAATCATGCTTTACAATATCATAAATATGGTAAACCAAAGCAGAAAATGACAGCAGAAAATACGACAATTCAATACAGGGAAAACTTCTGAAATGCAGTGAGATGTAGCAGAAGATACACTGGCCTGAGATGTGGTGCCATATACTGTTTGTGTATCTGCATGATTATTCTCATGACCTTTAATTTTGTCAATTACAAATTGGGGAGTTCCTGCTCTGCTTAAGTAGCAAGATAGCCATGAGGTTCAAATGATTTCATAAGTGGAAGCAAGAACTGAGAAAACCTGCTAATAATATACAACCTTATGTCAACAAGTATTTTAATAAATGAAGACCTTGTTGAAAGATAACAATCATATTTGTTAATAAAACTATAATATAATAAACAAAAAATAATACCAATTTAGTTTTCAATTTTCTATAATTCTAGACAAATACCTTTCTAAAATTGTGCTATGTAACATTTTCAAAAGTGCTTATTTCTCATGCCAGGAGCCATAATTCAAAGTATACACCACCTAAATCAGTGTCTTAAGCTCTGTAGAGAAAAAAAAAGTTTAATTTTTAAATAATTTTCTTAAAAAGAGCCACAGATTTTCCAACCTTGCTCTTTTCTCTTATTAAGACAAATTTTAAGTGAATAAATTATTACAATTAAAATATTACAGACTTAAAGAAATTTTAAGGTGATAAGACTATTGTAGTGATCAAAAGTCTTATCACTACAATACATGGAATATGTAATTTTTTAAAACTTCAAATACATGTAAAATTAAGAAAAAAATGAATAAATATAATTACACCATTTAGGAGAATTTCAATAACCAGGAGCTAATAATGCTTCTTAAATGGAATATGGATGCACTAACCTTCTACATTTCTTTAACAATCTCTGGTGCCATGTGATTGAAGGCAAGAGAAAGAGAGTTTATCTTCCCAAAAGTCTTGTACCCAACTAGGTACTTTCTGGTCTACTGATCAAAGTCTATGAATATCTGAAAATTTCTCCCCAAAGGAAGAGATGTGAAGACATATGGAGATAGGATCTAGACTAAAATGTGGTTTAATTACTTGAAAGGGAATTCGTGTAATTCAAATACTGCTAATTTGACATTTCCAAAACTCTTGAGCCTTTTCTTCATTATTTAGTTATATTAATTTGGAACGGGTATTTTCTATTTTTCTTAATTTTATCCAGAAATTAAAAGGCCAAATTGTTCTCACATAAGAAATAGCACTTAGTTCACTATCTCCAGTGAGACAACGGCAATAAAGATGGAGAGTAGATCATTTCAAGACAGGTTTAGGAGGCAAAAATAACGAAATATGGCATGAAGTTATGGAAAAAAAGAGGAGTAAATGATAATTCCCATGTTCTAATTTGGACAACTGGGTGTATGACGGAGTCATAGCTCAGATAGGGGATACAGACATAGGAATAGGTTTGAGAATCAAAATGATGCATTCACTTTAGAACAAGCTAAGTATAGAATATTTGAAGCTTGAGGAAGGGTTCTGGACTAGCGGGTAGTTCACCCCAGGAAGTGAACAGGAAAGAAAATTTAGAATCTTATTGGGACTCTTCATATTATATTAAATTTCAAGTAATACATAATCTAGCTGCTAATAATTCCAGGAGGGAAAGACTATTCTTCTGAATGAATGGAAAACCATACCCTTATAACTAAAAAGGAACAGTTATAGAATGAGGGGGCTAGTGTGCTTGTCATTTGGATGATGCATTTTCTTTCTACCATTTGCAAAAGAGAGAAAGTTTCCTTTTAAAAGAGTCAATGGAATGGAAGGACCATTCCTTTCTGTAAGCATAGCAAGGGAACAGTTTACCTGTGCTAAGGAACAAAACTGCTAAACACCAGCAGAATAAGAGCAAACCACTTTAGAAACTATTGATGCTACACTGTCTAACTCCAAGATTTAGAAAGAGTTAAATTTACATCAGGTATGAGCTAATAAAGAAGTTCTCATTAAACTTAGATTTTTATATTTTTATTACACCTTTTTTAAAAGAACTGTCCTTCTAAAAAAATTACTGCATAGTATTATGTTCAGGTGTTTTGATAGGGTTCTATTTTTAAATAAGAAATAATTGTGGGGAAACGGACTTTGGCCCAGTGGTTAGGGCGTCCGTCTACCATATGGGAGGTCTGCGGTTCAAACCCCGGGCCTCCTTGACCCGTGTGGAGCTGGCCATGCGCAGTGCTGATGCGCGCAAGGAGTGCCGTGCCACGCAAGGGTGTCCCCCGCGTGGGGGAGCCCCACACGCAAGGAGTGCGCCCGTGAGGAAAGCCGCCCAGCGTGAAAAAGAAAGTGCAGCCTGCCCAGGAATGGCGCCGCCCCCACTTCCTGTGCCGCTGACGACAACAGAAGCGGACAAAGAAACAAAAGCAGACAAAGAAACAAGACGCAGCAAATAGACACCAAGAACAGACAACCAGGGGAGGGGGGGAGATTAAATAAATAAATAAATCTTTTAAAAAAAGAAATAATTGTGGTGAAAGTTAGCAACTTTTATGTAGGTATTAGCTTAAAGCACATATATATTTCAATTCAGATTACAGACCATACAGCCAAAGCACTGTCGAACTAATGACAGATTTTTATGATTGAAAGCAAAGTACCTTCCCACAAAAATATCCACTTAAGAGCTAAAACTGTTAATATAAACAGATGTTGTTGAAAATTTGTTACAGATCACAAATTACAAAAGCTAATTCCTAATTTTCAGCCCCAACTCCAGATGTTATTCTTTTAACAAACAGAAGTCTAAATTGGTCTTGTTAGTTCACAAAATTAAGTTGAAAAATTACTATTAAAAATCTGAGAGCAATATTTTGTTATCATCTCCTCCTTAAAAATGCATGTAGGGAGTGGATGTAGCTCAAGTGGTTAAGCACCTACTTTCCATGTACAAGGTCCCAGGTTAGATCCCCAGGACCTCCTAAAAATATATATACACGAAAAGAACAACTCTCATTGTATACCATATGTAGCTCAGTAGTTGAGTGCCTGCTTCCCATGTATGAGGTCCTGGGTTTAATCCCTGGTACCTCATGAAAAAAAAAAAGCATGTAAAATAGAACAGCTCATAGTATCAAATATGGAAAGAACCCTAAATTACATAATATTTAAAAGGCAAGTAAAGATGTAGAAAAAAAAGAAATATCTATACATATACCTTCATTTAATATCATAAATGAATTTCTAAAAAGATGTATATATGGACCAAATTATTATAAAGTAAATAAGTTAAATGTACTAGGGACGCTTGTTTTTTAAAAAAAATTTCACATTAATCCATTTACTAACTTCGTCAAATGGAACTGTAAGCTTTAAGATTTTTTTAGGTGGGAACTCATCCTGTATATGGACATCTTCATATGGAATGTTTTCAACAATATTATTTTTAAGCAATTTGGACCTATTACAAATGGGCTAAGTTGAGCAAAATCAATACTAAACAACATACCTTTCAGATAAATTAAGGCTTTGGTGAAGTGGTTCTAATTTTTGGCATGTCTCTAGGCTGTCAACAGATGTCGAAGGCAATGAGTCTGATTGCACTTTGTTGGCGTCACACAAATTAGCATCGTTTCTAGGTAGGGTCTTTCTGAATTTTCGTCCTAAATCCGTCCATAGGACATTCGTCAACATAACTTTGAGTTGCCTGTTACATACATAAATAATTAATACATACAGCACTAAACAAAGTATAATACATGAATTCATCATAAAACTGTAAGAAATGAAAACCTGTACTAATTCCAAATTTCAGTTTTTTTAAGCAATTATAGTAAATCTTAGGCTAAAAAAATCTGCCTAATGATTTTCAAATATATATTACAAGTAAAGTGTGTTTCATATAAGTTGGCATTTTCTTCCGAATTCTGTCTGGTATGCTTCACTTGTGGTCACGCATGGGTACAGCTGTTGGATTCCTCATAACCCATCTGTGCCTATTTTCGTACTGTTGATAGTAGAAGAACATGCATTTGTACATCATATCACAAAGACAACTTCTTTATGTAGTGAAAATTGGATTTGTTATAACATATATTGATTCAGAAAACATTATTAAAAAAACTAAGGGTGCAACAGTACAACAGCTACAGTCTTAACCTCATATAGTCAATGACAGCAATTTAATTTTACCTTATTCCTTAAAAATGGGTCAGATTAGAGAAGTGGAGAATGATGTGCTGAAAGCATCTGTAAAGGGCTCTGGACTATTTAGCAAATAAAGGCAATTTGGCAATTCAAGGTCTTCTCCAGTATATTCATAACTGCCCTTTCCAGCCTTGTCATCTAGTCAAACCAACACTCTTCCAGAGACTTTAGATTGTGTACTAATCTCTGCAGATGCTAGTCGTATGCCTACTACTCTACTATACCTACTTACTCCAGCTTCTATATTTCTCTTTATATATATATCAATTCTATTCTTTCTTTAAGATCCTACCAAAATCTACCTCGTCTGGGATCATCATAGCAAGAAGTCATTTCTCTGTCAATCTCTGAAATATAACAATACATTAGTGGTTTCAACTCACTACTGTATGTGGTTAGTTTTGTTTATAGTTTATCTGCTCTCTAGCATAGAAACTCCTTGAGGACAGGGTCTGTGACTTATCCCTTTCTGTAACCCCCAGGTATCTAGTCCACTGGCTTATAATCTAACAAGTATACCAAAAAGTTGTTTGAGCTATTCTACATAATCTTGCAGTGTTATCTTAAAAACCCAACAAATTTTTTGGTATACAAAATATATAAAGAACTCACACAATTCAACAAAAATAAACCCATTAAAAATTGGGCAAAAGACTTGAATGGATATTTCTCCAAAAAAGATATACAAATGACCAACAAGCACAGGAAAAGATGCTCAATACCAATGGTCATCTGAGAAATGCAAACCAAAACTACAATGAGCTACCACTTCACACCCTTAGAATAGCTATTATTTTTTTTAAATGGAAAATAAAAGGTGCTGTTAAGGATGTGGAGAAATTGAAACTCTTATGAGTTGCTAGTGGGAATGTAAAATGATACATCTACTTTGGGAAACAGTTTAACCAGTCCTTAAAAAGTTAAATGAAATTCCCATATGACCCAGCAATTCCACCACTTCCAGAATATACCCCAAAGAATTAAAAGCAGGGACTCAAACAGATACTTGTACACTACTGTTCAGAGCAGCATTATTCACAACAGCCAAAAGGTAGAAATGACTCAAGTGCCCATGGAAAAATGAATAAATAAAATGTAGTGTGCATACAATAGAATATTATTCAACCATGAAAAGAAATAAAGGTCTGATATATGCTAAAACATGGGTGAACCTTGAAAAGTGAAATTAGCCAGGCATAAAAGGAAAAATGTTATATGAATCTACTTATATGAAAATTTTAGAAGAAGCAAATTCATAGAGACAGAAAGGAGATTACAGGTTATTAGAGGTTGGTGGATGGGGCTTTGGGAAGTTAATTTAGACTAATTCAGGGTTGTGGAAATGGATGGTGGTGATGGTTGTACTAAAGTAATTAATGCAACTGAATTATACAAATGTACAGAAAAATTTATGGTGTACATATATACAACATATATAACCATATATAACCACAATTTTAAAAAATAAATGTTAAACAAAAAAATAGGCCAACTTCTGGAAAGATGGCAGACTACAAAGACACGAGACTCTTGTCTCTCCCAGAAACAGAACTAGAGGACAGGCTGGAACAGCCTGGAAAAAAGTCTTCTCGGGTTTAGGACACCAGGCGAAGGCTGGACACCACCCATAAGACAGAGGGCAAAGGAAAAGAATCATGACAGCAAAAGTGTGAGTTAAAACCAGAAGGTGCTACTGCCGGCACTGTCTGCCACACTAAAGAAACTTTAGAATCCTTAGGCCTCAGGGCCAGCTATAGCCAAAGTGGGCTCTAGGGATCCACCACCCCAGGAAAGGGGAGAGAGAGGAACAGGCTAAGGCTAAATTAGGTTTGAGCCCATAAATTTGGTTTGCTGTGTCCCACCAGCCTTCCCAGGCCAGGTGGAGATATACCATTGTTTGCCATGGGAGCTAGCTCAGGACTAAAGAAATCTGAACCTCTCAATATCCATCTCTTCTAACCAGGACTGATTGTTGATGACAAATCTCCCAAGTAAAGGACAGAAAAAGAGAAGGACACAGCCTAAGGATGAATCAGCTTTTGACCCAAAAATTTGATCTGCTGTTTTTCACAAGTCCTTCCAGGCTGGATGGGACTGCACCACTTTCTGCCTTGGGAGCAAGCTTGGGACTAAAGAGATTCGGAACTAAAAAGATCCATCCTCCAAATCTCCCTCTCTACCAACCAGGGTTGATTGTTGAGGATGCACAGGGGAATGGATTAATTTCCCACCCAAGAAAATGGTGGGGAGGGGTGGGAGGCAGGCTGCAAGGATGGGAGAACTGTCTCTGAGAAAGTTTGAATTACAGGGCTATTTGCATCCAGGCAGGAAACTCCAAAGTAATCAGTGGGTCACAGAGGAAATTGCAAGTGAAATCAGTAAGTATATTGAGACAAATGAAAACAAGAACACAACTTATCAAAACTGAAGTGATACAGAGAAGAAGCTCTTGAGAGGGAAATTTATAGCCCTAATAGCCTATATTACAAAAGAAAAGAGGTAAATGCAAAGATTTTTTTTAAAGACTTATTTATTTCTCTCCCCTGCCCCCCTCATTGTCTGCTCTCTGTGTCCATTTGCTGTGTGTTCTTCTGTGTTCGCGTGCATTCTTCTCAGCAGCACTGGGAATCTTTGTCTCTTTGTTGCATCATCTCTCCATGTGTGCAGCACCACTCCTGGGCAACTGGGCTTTTTTTGCCCGGGGCTGCTCTCCTTGAGGGTGCACTCCTTGCATGTAGGGCTCCCCAACACGGGGGACACCCCTGTGTGGCACGGCACTCCTTGTGCCCATCAGCACTGCATATGGGCCAGCTCATCACATGGGCCAGGATTTGAACCCTGGACCTCCTATGCAGTAGGCAGACGCTCTATCAGTTGAGCCATATCCACTTCCCTAATGCAAAGATTTAATTGAACAACTAGAGAAATTAGAAAAAGAACAGCACACCAATCCCAAAGGAAGTGGAAGGAAAGAAACAGTAACAATTAGAGCAGAAATAAATGAACTTGAAAACAAAAAAATAATATATAAAATTGACAAAAACCAAAAGCTGGTTCTTCAAGAAGATCAATAAAATTCACAAACCTCTAGCCTAGCTAGACTAACAAAGAAAAAAAAACAAGAGAAGATGCAAATAAACACGATCAGAAATGAAAAGGGGGAAGTTACATATGACCCCACCAAAAAAAAAAAAAAAGATCATATGAAGATGTTATGAAAAACTATATGCCAATAAAATTAACAACCTAGATGAAATGGACAAATTCCTAACAATGCACAAACAACCTACACTGACACTACAAGAAATACAAGAACTTAACAAACGAATCATTTAAAGAGATTGAATCCATCATCAAAAAACCTCCCAGCAAAGTAAAGTCCAGGACTAGATGGCTTACAGGTGAATTCTACCAAGCATTTAGAAAAGAATTAACACCAATCCTGTTTAAACTCTTCCAAAAAACTGAAGAGGGAAAATTACCCAGCACATTTTATGAAGACAACATCACCCTAATACCAAAGCCATATAAAGACTCTACAAGACTAGTAATGGAAGAAACTGTAGCATTGATCTGAGGGCAGGGAGAGGGAGAGAAGAGATGAGATGTGGGGGCATTTTTGGGACTTAGAGTTGTCCTAAATGATATTGCAGGGACAGATGCTGGACATTATATATTCTGCCATAACCCACTGAATGGACTGGGGGAGAGTGTAACTAAAATGTAAACTATAATCCATACGGTGCAGCAGTGCTCCAAAATATATTCACCAAATGCAATGAATGTGCCACACTAATGGAAGATGTTGGAGGAGTGGGGGGGTGAGGGATGGGGTATGTGGGAACCTATTTTATTTTTTAATGTAACATTTTTTGTGATCTATGTATCTTTAAAAAAAAAAAAAAGACAATTTAATTTAAAAACAAGACTAAAGACAAAAAAATTTTCACTCTTGCTTTAGGAAGTTAAAATTGCCCAATACATCTGACACATAAAACATCACCTCAAGATATTTGTCTCCTTATGTCCCCCATTTTAAGCTATGTATTGAATTTTGCTCAATCACAAATATTTGACAACATTTAAAATCCTGCCTTAAATTCTTTCACCTCAGAACCCAAAATTTCATAAATATCCTTCCTAAATTTCTCTTTGAGTTTTTTTCAATGTGACATTCTACCTTGATTCATTGACATTAATAAAAATAATTGTGGACTAGAGTGGACTTACTGGTATTCTACTATAGAATTATTGTTACTCTAGCAATACAAGAAATTATATCATTGATGTGAAGACAGTGGCCACTGGAGTTGCTGAAGGCATGGAGATGGAAACAGAGGTGTAATATAGGGGCATTTTTTGGACTTGGAGTTTTCCTGAATGATATTGCAGGGACAGATGCAGGATATTATATATCCTTCCAATAACCCACTGAATAGCCTGGGAGAGAGTATAAACTAAAATGTAAGCTATAATCCATGCTGTGTAACAGTGCTCTAAAATGTATTTACCAAGTGCAATGAATATACCACACTAAAGAAAGAAGTTGTGATGTGGGAAAAGTGGGGGGTGTTGGGAGTGAGGCATATGGGAACCTCCTGGGTTTTTTTTTAAGATTTATTTTTTATTTCTTTCTCTTCCCTTCCCCTCCGCCCCCAGTTGTCTGCTTTCTGTGTCCATTCGCTGTGTGATCTTCTGTGTCCACTTGCATTCTTGTCAGCGGCACCTGGAATCTGTGTCTCATTTTGTTGCGTCATCTTGCTGCCTCAGCTCTCCGTGTCTGTGGCACCATTCCTGGGCAGGCTGCACTTTCTTCGCGCTGGGCGGCTCTCCTTAAGGGGCACACTCCTTGCACGTGGGGCTCCCCTATGCGGGGAACACTCCTGCATGGCAGGGCACTCTTTGCAAGCATCAGCACTGCACGTGGGCCAGCTCACCACACGGGTCAGGAGGCCCCAGGTTTGAACCTTGGACCTCCCACGTGGAAGGCGGATGCCCCATTCATTGTGCCAATTCTGCTTCCCTCCTGTATTTTTTAATGTAACATTTTGTGTGATCTATGTATCTTTTGAAAATAAATACAAAATGTTTTTTAAAAAGTAAAAAAGACTCTACAAGAAAATAAAATTACATACTAATCTCTCTAATGAATATATATGCAAAAATTCTCAACAATATACTTGAAAATCAAATCCAACAACATATCAAAAGGTTATACATCACGACCAAGTGGGATTTATTCCTGGTATGCAAGGCTGGTTCAACATAAGAAAATCAATTAACATAATACACATTAACAATTTGAAGATAACAACCACATGATCATCTCAATAGATGCAGAAAACGCATTCTACAAAATCCAGCATCCCTTCTTATTAAAAACAGTTTGAAAGATAGGAATAGAAGGAAAATTCCTCAATATGATAAAAGACATATATGAAAAACCAACAGCCAACATCAAACTCAACGGGAAAAAGGTGAAAGCTTTCCTCTAAGATCAGGAACAAGACAAGGATGTCCACTGTCACCAGTATTATTAAACACTGTACTACAAGTCCTAACTAGAGCAATTAGACAAGAGAAAAAAAAATTAAAGGCATCCAAATAGGAAAAGATGAAGCAAAACTCTTACTAGTTGCAGGTGACATGATTCTATACTTAGAAAATTCTGAAATGTCTACAACAAATCTACTTGAGCCAATAAAGAGTTCAGCAAAGTTCCAGGATATAAGATCAACATGCAAAAATTAGTAATGTTTTTGTACACTAATATTGAACAATCTGAGGTGAAACTCCATTTATGATAGCAAAAAAAAAAAAAAAAAAGACTCGAATACCTAGGAATCAATTTAACCAAGAAGGAAGGACCTATATACAGAAAACTACAAAATAATGCTAAAAGAAATCAATGAAGGGAAGCAGATGTGGCTCAAGTGATAGAGCTTCCAGCTACCATATGGAAGGACCTGGGTTCAATCCTTGGAGCCTCCTGGTGAAAACGAAGAAGAGAAAGTGTGCCTGCGCAGCATGCCAGTGCCCAAGCAAGTGCCTGCGTGGTAAGCCACAGCCCGCCTGAGTGCCCACATGGTGAGCCAGTGCCCCATGCAAGTGAGTCACACAGCAAGATGATGATGCATCAAAAGAGAGACAAGGGGAAAGTCTAGGTGAAACGCAGCAGAAACCAGGAACTGTGGTGGCGCAATTGACAGGGAACCTCCCTCCCCATCAGAGGTCTCCAGGATCAAATTCCAGTGAATCCTACAGGTGAGAAAATGAGAAGAGAAGACAACACAGACAGCAAAAACAGCAAGGCAGGAGGAGGGGAAGGGGGAAAAATAAGTAAATAAATCTTTAATTAAAAAAAAAAGAAATTAATGAAAAACAAATAGAAAGACATTCTGTGTTCATGGATTGGAAGATGTCAGTCCTACCCAAAATGATTCATAGATTCAACGCAATACCAATCAAAATTCCAACAGCTTACTTTATAGATAGAGAAAGCAATTACCAAATTCATTTGGAAGGGAAAGTGTACCCAAATAGCCACAAGCATTCTGAAAAAGAAAAGCAACATGGGAGGAATTTCACTGCCTGACTTGAAACATATCACAAAGCTACAGTGGTCAAAACAGCATGGTACTGGCATAAAGATAGACACATCGATCCGTGAAATAGAATTGAGAGTCCAGAAATAAACCCTCATCTCTATAACCAACTGGATCTTGGATTTTGACACACCTACTAAGTCCATGTTAATGGGACAAAACATTCTCTTCCACAAATGGTGCTTGGAGATATAACCAAAGAATGAAAGAGGACCTCTATTTCTCATCTTATTCAAAAAATTCACTCAACATGGATCAAGGGCCTAACCATAAATGTGACAACCATAAAACTCCTAGAAGAAAATTAGGAAAACAGCTTCAAGCTCTTGCAATAGGCAGTAGTTTCTTAAACCTTACACCAAAGCATGAGCAACAAAGAAAAAAAATAGATAAATTGGACCTTCTTAAAATTAAACACTTTTGCACATCAAAGGACTTTGCCAAAAGGCTGAAAAGGCAGCCAACTTAATGGGAGAAAATATTTGGAAATCACATTTCCGATAAGGGTTCAATATCCATGATATATAAGGAGATGTTACAACTGAACAATAAAAAGACAACTCAACTTAAAAATGGGCAAAAGACTTGAATAAACATTTGTCCAAAGAAGAAATACAAATGGCAAAAAAAAAAAAAAAAAAACATGAAAAAATGTTCAGGATCACTAATGATTAGGGAAATACAAATCAAAACTAAAATGAGATTATCATTTCATACCTACCAGAATGGCCACTATTAAAAAGACAGAGAACTACAAGTGTCAGAGAGGATATGGAGAGCCAAGAACACTTATTCAGTGTTGGTGGGAATGTAGAATGTTATAATCACTGTGGAGGACTGTTTGGCAGTTCCTAAAGAAATTGAATATAGATTTGTCATCTGACCCTGCAATACCACTACTGCATATATACCCAAAAGAACTGAGAGCAGTGACATGAACAGACATCTTTACACTTATATTCATAGTGGCATTATTCACAACTGCCAAAAGCTGGAAACAAGCCCAGTGTCCATCAACTGATGAATGGATAAACAAACTGTGGTATATTCATATGATGGAATATTATAATGCAGCTGTAAGGAGAAATGAAGTCGTAAAGCATCTGACAACATGGATGAACCTGGAGGACATTATATTGCATGAACAAGCCAGACACAAAAGGACAAATTCTTTATGATTGTGTTACTATGAACTAATATACTGTGTAACATGTGCATGATTCCATTTATATAAAATGTAAATATAAATCAATTTATAAAGAATTTGATTAGCGATTAGACAGGGCTAGGGAAAACATGCTAAGGGGTGTGGAGATTTTCTTTTTGGAGTAATGAAATAGTTCTAAACTTTTTTGTGATGATGAATGCACAACATTGTGATTACACTAAAAGCCATTGGTTATACATTTTGGATAAATCATATGGGATGTGAATATATCTCAATAAAACTTCTTAATAAATAAATGTGCAAGAATAGCCAGAAACAGCAGCTATGTAAAGCAAGGGAAACAGAGACTGAGAGGTGAAGAATTTTCTTCTTTATTTGTCTGTTTATTATTTTTATTGTTGAAATAATGAAAATTATCTAATAATGAATGAAGTGATCAATGCACAACTATGTGATTATACCAAATTCCATTGATTGTACACTTTGGATGAATTGTATGCTTTATTAATACGTATCAATAAAACTGATGTGTTAAAAAAATAGGTCAATTTTAAATATTTACTTCCACTATATCTGTATCAATTTCAAAAGGAAGACTCTAATAAACTCAAACAGTTCCAGCTTTCTGCGTCATCACATTTTGCCCATCTGATCCTTCAATATGTCTTTGTGCTGACAATACTTGAAGAACTTTGTTCAATTCTAGAACCATATGGAATATAGATAATATGAAGTTTCAGTAGTGATGTGAACAGGCTACCAAGTGGACTTGAAACAATGTTAAGTTATTAATAGCTAAAAGAATTTTAAATATTTAATCAGAAGCATGACTATTTTCTATTTTACTCCCTTGTAATCAGTTGTAGGCAATTTTTTTGTCTAACAAACATGAGATTAAGAAATAGAAACCAAAACGCTCATGTATTTTTTAAGATAAAACAGGAGATGCCAAAGAAATAATTTGTTTGCAGCAGCCACGTAAGGCAATAGCCCCAGATATTTAGGAGGAGTTTGTTATAAGTCCTCAAGGAACCTTCCAAAGAAAGTAATGGTACTCCAAACATTTTCAATCAAAACGAGAGTTTAATCTATTGATTTCAGAATTATCACTAAAGAATACAAATATAAGTGACATCTCTATGAATCAATAGGAATAATTCATTCTTTACTCAACAAATACTTATTGAACACCTTCTAGCAAAACAGCTGGGCAAGGGTGTGGAAATTCAAGAATGAACAAGGTAAAGTTTCTGTCTTCATGGAGATAACTTCCATAGAAGAATCACCCAATTGATTATTTAATTTAAATTGTGATAAATGATATTTACTGTACTTCTGAACCATATCTAGGAAGGTTTTACCAAGAATATGACCTTTAAGCTAAAGTCTCAAAGCAGAATAGGCACTATCCAGGGGAAAGAGAGAAATGGAAAGAGCATCCAAGTAGAGAAACAAAATGCAAATGCTATGATGTGAGTAAAGCTTGTTCAAGGATATTAAAGGACATAGGTGGCCCAAGTGCTTAGAATAAAAAGGAAACTTGTTAATATAAGAATGGGGAATTAGCCAAGACCTTGTGAATAATATTATGGATTTGAGATTTTATGCCAAGAACAGAAATCCACTAATCTTAATGAGGGAATGATGAGATTAGAGCAGCACTTTTTAAAGGATCATTTTGACATCTTATGAAGAATGAAATGGAAGCACTAAGGGGAAAAGGGAATAAAAATTTATTTAGAGAGGTAATGGAGTGGAATGGTGGGACAAGAGACTAGAATACAGTGGCATGAGTGAATGTACAGGGAGGAAAGGGATACAGCAAATGTAGGCAGTTGAGAAGTATGGCTTTGTAGGCAGAGGGAAAAAGGACAAGAGTTGACAATAGATGTGTGGTCCAGGAAAGGTTGTTCAGTTAGTTATTTGTTTGCTAGTTCGTCTAATATTGGAAAGGTTTGTGTAAACTTAAGTGCTTATGGGAAAAGGCCAACATACTGGGAGACATTATAGACCCTGGAGAGAGGATAATTAACAGTGAGTTGCCTAAGAAATAATATGAGTAGGGAAGCGGACTTGGCCCAATGGATAGGGCATCCATCTACCACATGGGAGGTCCGCGGTTCAAACCCCAGCCTCCTTGACCCGTGTGGAGCGGGCCCATGTGCAGTACTGATGAGCTCAAGGAGTGCCCTGCCACGCAGGGGTGTCCCCGCGTAGCGGAGCCCCACATGCAAGGAGTGCGCCCCATAAGGAGAGCCACCCAGTGCGAAAGAAAGTGCAGCCTGCCCAAGAATGGCACCTCACACACAGAGAGCTGACGCAGCAAGATTACACAACAAAAAGAGACACAGATTCCCGTGCCACTGACAACAAGAAATAATACGAACTAATATTATTGAGCTTTGCTAAACATTTATTTTTTTAAAGACTTATTTTTTATTTCTCTCCCCTTCTCTCCCCACCTCCCCCCAGTTGTCTGCTCTGTGTCCATTCACTGTATGTTCTTCTGTGTCCACATATATTCTTGTGAGAGACACCAAGAATCTGTGTCTCTTTTTGTTGTGTCATCTTGCTACATTAACTCTCCGTGTGTGCCGGGCCACTCCTGGGCAGGCTGCACTTTTTTCACACTGGGCGGCTCTCCTCATGGGGCGCACTCCTTGCACGTGGGGCTCCCCTACACAGGGGAACCCCTGCGTGGCACGACACTCCTTGCACGCATTAGCACTGCGCATGGGCCAGCTCATCACATGGATCAGGAGGCCCTGGGTTTGAACCCTGGACCTCCCATGTGGTAGGCAGACACTCTATCCATTGAGCTAAATCCACTTCCTATGCTAAACATTTTTAAATGATTTACTTCATTTAATCTTCACAATTCTATGAGGTATTCTTCTGCAATTGAGGAGACCCAGGTAGAATGATTAATAACTAGGTCCACAATAACAGAGTGAGTAATGAAAGTGGGATCCAAAACCAGACACTCTCATTCTATTGCCAGTAATGTTAACTGCTTTACTGTACTGGTTTATGATGGGACAAGAAGCACTCATCTCCTTTTTCCAGGACAGGATCATTGCCAGAAGTGATGGGAAAGGTAAAGGAACACAGGTTTAAAAGAAAGAAGGTTTTAAATAATTATTGTGGAGAATGGGAACACAAGCTGACTAGCAACACAGTAAGATCTCTTGCAATGTCAGGATCCTGGTGAAATTAATAATGAATTTGGAGTGCCATAAACATACTCTGTTCTGTGTTTTTTTCCCCCAGACACCTTGGTGCCAGGATGCTATACATAACTCGGTTCACAGGATTACTAATTACAAGGAAGAAAAGATGCCTTTAAAATGGTGAGATCTTGTTGCCACCACCTTACCCAAGTGATCAAATGTAGACCCCCTGACAGTGGGAAAACTAGAAATTATGCATCCCTGATAAAATGCAATAAGAAGTGCATAACATCAGCTATGAATTTTTCTTATCAAAAATTCAAACTGGACTTAATCATGCAGACAAACCCATACAAATCATAAAAAATCTAGAATGTCAACTTAAAATTCTAAAAGAGCAAATAAAAATACTAATGAAATGGTAGGTATATAAAGTATACATTCAGTCTAATGGGAAAATTACATGATTGCTAATGATATACTAAATTATTTGGAAAATTATTGTTCTAATGATAATGTTAATAATTTTAATTATGAAAACAGCTAATGCCGGAAAAGTCATTTTATTATTCGCCCAGACTAAATAAGAATTTATGGTGGGAATTTAAAAAAAAGAATTTATGATGGAAAAATAACAAACCATCAGTAATTTTACTGATTGTTGTAAATGTGTGGCTCAAAGTACAAGGAATATTTGGTTTCTCTGAGAAACTACTTCTATCATGTTTACAGATTTATCTTTACTGGAATTTAATTGACTAAAAATATCCTAGAGCAGTAGTCAGCAATCTTTTTTCCACCAATTATTACAGTAAAAATATTTCAATTTTGACATTTAAATGGCATAAGATTTCTCTGACTACTGGAATATAAACTGAGGAGTAAAGGACAACATTCAAACCAGGCAAAATATAATCTAAACATAGCATTTAGAGAAACTCACTTATGTGGAAATGTTATAAAGAAAAGTAAGAAAGTAACTACCTTGAGATTTAAGAGAAAGGTTATATTTAAGAGGGAGCCAAGGGATACAACAGGAAAGGGACGTAAGAACTTCCAGGTAGTATTAATACATGGTATTTGCCTTATAAAAATACATTAAATTATATACCGTTATACCTGATAATAATGAAAAATTCATTAAAGTATCCATATATTTTTATTCATTTTTCTGCAGGGACATAATATTTCACAATAAAAATAAAACAATAGGACCACAATAGTAGCAGAAGATGTTCCACAGATCCGTTTCCCCACCAAATCTGTGAAAAAGTGGCAGAGGCATGCATCTTCCTCAGAGCACTGGAAAGCAATTAAAGCCTCACAATAATTGGATAGCCTCAAACAAGAACACACAACTTAAAAACCGTAGGAAAATATGATGGCCCCCTAACAAGGCCCTCCCTCAGTCTTTACCCAACTCAGACTGAGGTCAGCGTGCATTCTCAGTGTGGATCCCTGGCTCCTTCCTAAGGGAGAAGAGTAACATTTACATGCATAAGGTGTCTGGTAGAACCCTAAAGGCCTAAACCAGGACATTCCTCTCTGCCCTGCCGTCCCAGAACTGACCCTGCACACAGAAAAAAACTGTGGACAACTAAAACTGTAAAAACCAGAAAAATCAAGGTGGCCTGAGGCAAACATCACCAAGTATGAGATGTACAAAATATAACCCAGGAAGGAAGGATAGTCTATTTCATAGAGAGAAGAGGGGGCATTCAGATTTCTGTGAACAGAAAATTCCTAAGGCCATCAGAGTACTAGCCCCTGAAAAAACTCAAGTTTAGAAAGACTAAAGAGGGAAGCAGTTGTGGCTCAACTGATAAGAGCATCCACCTACCATACAGAGGCACCAGGGTTCAATTCCCAGGGTCCCCTGACTCATGTGATGAGCTGGTCAATTGCGCAGTGCTGCTGCGTGCAAGGAGTGCAGGGCCATGCAGGGATGCCCCCTGTGTAGGGGTGCCCCACGCACAAGGAGTGTGCCCGCAAGGAGAGCTGCCCCACACAAAAAAAGCACAGCGCACCTGGGAGTGGCTCCGCACACAAGGAGAGCCGACACAGTAAGATGACGCAACAACAACAAAAAAGCCACACAGTTTTCCGGTGCTACATGACCAGAATGCAAGCTGACACAGAAGAACACACAGCGAATGGACACAGACCAGACAATGGGGGGGAAGGGGAGAGAAATAAATAAAATAAATCTTTAAAAAAAAAAAAAAAAAAGACTAGCAAGGACCCAGTACTTATCTCAGGTTGACTGATGTCTGGGCAGGAGAACTAAGGTCAAAAGGAGAGCACAGAGCAAATTTGCAAATGTAAAAGGTGTTTCTTGGGGTTTGGGGGCGGTTTGTTGGTTTTGTTTCGTTTGCAACGGTTTTGTTTATGTTAGATCCTGGCACTCAAGGAAAACTGTCATATCACTAGCTGGATACAAACTTAAGGATCAAAAAGCTCCAGAACTGAATTCCAGAGCTAAATATGAAAATGTACAATGTGAAATAACAGATTATAAGATAGACATAGAAATGGGAAATGATGACCCAATCAAAGGAAGAAGATAAAATACCAGAAATTATCAATGAGCAAGACCAGACTCTGGACACAACAAAGACCTTAAAAACATGTCTTAACTACATGAAAGCCCTCTTTTAAAAAACACGGATAAAGAACTAAAGAATAACAAGAAAATTATACATGAACAAAATAAGAATATCAATAAAGAGATATAAATTATAAAAAGGAACCTGTCTTAGTTTGCCAAAGGGCTGCCAATGCAAAGTACCAGAAATAGGATGGCTTTTATAAAGGGGATTTAACTGGGGTAAAAGCTTACAGTTCTGAGGCATGAAATGGCCAAATCAAAGCAATATCAGAGCGCTTTCTCACCAAAGTCAGCTACTGGTGATCCTTGTATCCTGCCACATGGCCCTTAGAGGCCTCTTACTGTGTCACTGTGCTTTGCTAGTTCCAGACTTCAGGACCTCTCTCAGTCACTCAGGGTGTGTCTGTTTTCCTGCAGTCCTCTCTCTCACATGGCAGGATCAATATATACAGCAGCTTCCTTTCTCTGAGTGTGTGTCTCTCTCTGTGTCTTCATTTATATCAGACATAGCAAGAGGGCAAAAATACAGCTGGCTTATGCCTCAATCAAAAGCCCTAAAGCAATCTTATCAAGTAATCTACTCAAAGGCCACCCAAAGGAATTTAATGCAAAGTGCCCTACACCCACAAGAATGGATTAGTTTTTAATCTTTTTCTGGGATTCACAAAATTCAAACTGTCACAGAACCAAATAGAACTGAAGACCACAATATGTGAAATTTTTAAATTCTCTAGAGGAATTTTATGGAAATTCCTGGTGAGCCAAAACAGAGGCATAAGACATTACAGGATTCAGTTACTCCACAGATTCTTTGAACAACTAGCAAAAACTGACAGAGACTTCCGCAGAACTCTGGAAAACAGTTAAAGGTTACAGTAAGTGGGCAAATGCTGAATAAAGAAAACACAGCTTAAAAATAGTAGGGGAAGCTCTTGACACCATGGCAGGCTCTTCACCCACTGCCACTCTGGCATCTATGTAGCCAGCCAGCACTTTAACTGTGTGTCCTGGCACTATTCCAGAGGGAGTGGAGTAACCACTATGCACATACTGGGGTCAATGCCAATCTATCAGGTGGAACACTGAAGAACTGAACAAGGACACACCTCTCAAGCCTGCCCTCCCAGAACTTGCACTGCAGGCAAAAGAAACTTGCAGGCAGTCAGAGCAGGGTAAGAAACAATCAAATTGAAGTAGGCTAGGAAAAAGGATGACCAAATCTCAAGGCATAAAATAGAGTACCCTGGGGTGAGGGGCATTCTACTTCATAAAGAGTAGAAGGGGCACTGGAACTCCTGTAAACAGGAGAGTTTTTAAAGTCACAAGCAAGTACAAGCTCAGACCAAGACACAGGATAAGGAAAGATGGAGAGGACAATGTCACTTTCACTTTTGGCTGATCTTCTTGATAGGAGGACTAAACTCTGCAGGAGAACCTACACCCAAGCACTGTAAAAGGTGTGTTTTTACACTGATTTGTTTTTGTTAGCTCTTGAGACTCAAGGAAACTCTGTTCTACCACTAGTTGGATATATATTTAAGGAACAGATAGCTCAGGTCAAACAACTAATACTTTAAAATACTAAGTTATACAGTGACCAATAAATGATTATAAGAAAAAGAAACAGAAAATGATGCCCAACCAAAAGAGCAACATAAAAATCCAGAAAGCATCAATGTAGAAGACTGGTATTTGAACATACCTGACATAGACTTTTTAAAAATGATTCCCAATATGCTCAAGGAAATAAGGGAAAACACAGAGAAAGAACTAAAGGATATGAAGAAAATGATGAATGAAAAATATGAGACTCTCAATAAACTGAAAGAAATTTTTAAAAGAAAACAAACTGGGGAAGCAGACTTGGCCCAATGGATTGGGTGTCCACCTTCCACATGGGAGGTCCGCGGTTTAAACCCCGGGCCTCCTTGATCCGTGTGGAGCTGGCCCATGTGCAGTGCTGATGCACACAAGGAATGCCCTGTCACACAGGAGTGTCCCCCGTGCAGGGGAGTCCCACGCGCAGGGAGTGCGGCCTGTAAGGAGAGCCACCCAGCACTAAAGAAAGTGCAATCTGCCCAAGAATGGCACTGCACACACAGAGAGCTGACAAAACAAGATGATGCAACAAAAAGAAACACAGATTCCCAGTGCCACTGATAAGGATAGAAGCAGTCACAGAAGAACACACAGAGAATGGACACAGAGAGCAGACAACTGGGGGGGGGCGCGGTGTGAAGGGGAGAGAAATAAATAAAAAATAAACCTTTTAAAAATAAATAAATAAAAAGAAAACAAATACTGGAGTTGAAGACTACAATTACTGAAATCGTTACTTGCTAGAAGGTTTCAACAGTATTGAAGCAGACAGAAGAATTAGTGAACTGAAGATAAGAAACTTGAAATGATTAAGGTAGAGGAGAAAGAAAAAAGAATTTAAAAAGAACAGAACCTAGAAGACCTACAGGGCACCATCAAGCATACCTACATACACATTATAGAAGTCCAAAACTGAGACAAAAGGGGCAGAAGTAATATTCAATGAAATAGTGAAATAAAAATTCCCAAATTTAACAAAAGACATGAATATGTACATTCAAGAATTCTAACAAACACAAACCCTAAACAGGATAAACTCAAAAAACTGCAACCAAACACACAGAAGTCAAACTCTTGAATACTAGGAACAGGGAAAGAGTTCTGAACGCTGCAGGGGAAAAAAAGCAGCAAGTAATATATAAGACAGGCTCAATAAGAAAAAGTACCTATTTCTCATCAGAAACCACGGAAGAAGGAAATGAGACAAATATTTAAAGTGCTGAAAGAAACAATTGCACACCAAGAATTGTATATCCAGCCAGTTTGTCTTTCAATAGGAGGGAGAGATTAAGACATTTGCAAATAAACAAAAGATGAGGGAGTTGGTTACCACTAGATCTGCCCTTCAGCAATGCTAAAGAAATTTCTTCAGGTTGAAAGGAAAGGCCATACTATGGTTCATTAAAGTGGCAATCTCTGGTAAAGAGATAAAAGTATCTGGTAAAGTAAACATTATGGGTAATTATAAACACCAGAGATAGTGTATTACATTTTTGGTATGTAACTCCACTTTTAACTTTTTACAGATTGTAAAATATAAATACAAAAAAAATAATAAATCTATGGCTTTGGACATATAATACAGAGATATAATCTCTGATGAGTACAACAAAAAGGTACAGGGACTGAGCAATATAGGAACAGTGGTGGCATATGCTATTCAAGTTAGGTGGTATAAAATCACACATGATTGTTACAGATTTAGGATGTTAAAATTTAAGACCCATGGCAAAAACAAAGAAAAGACTTGAAAAATACATACAGAAGGAAATGACAAAGGATGCAAAATGGTACACTTCCAAAAAAAAATCAATACAAAAATACACATTAACAGAAGAATTAAGGAACAAAAAAGGTTATGAGTTACCAAAAAAAGCAAACTTGCAGAAGAAAGACCCACATTATTAGTAGTTACAAGTTAATGTAAACAGAGGATAAAGAGGGCAGACTACGAAGCTTGAGAGCTCCATCATCCCACAGAATGTATTAATACGAACAAATAGTAAGAACTTGCAGAAACATCTTTCTCAAACCTTCAGAAAACATAAAAAGGACTGTAGTAAAAGAAGTAGCACAGAAAGAAGAAAAGGCTATACCAATGCCCATATAGGCCTGAAGAGAATAAACGGAACATAGCACATTTTCAGGGCATTAGAACTGTGCTGCCTAATCTTGCAATTTGGATACATGCCATTTTAAATTTCATCAAAATTTATAGAAGTATACAAGCCAAAATGTAAAACATAATGTAAACACCGACCATGGTTAGTAACAATGCTTCAATATTTTTACATAATTGTAACAAATATACCATCCACATGTAAAATGTTATTCATAGGGGAGAGGGGAAGCGGAGAGGATGTTGGATATGTGGGAATCCCCTTTATTCTGTATGTTATGTTTCTGTAACCTAAAGCTTCTTTGAGGATAAAATAAGAAAAATAAGACACTGAGGGAATGTATGGTAGAAAATGACACCATATGTATAAGACAACAGATCTTACAATGAGGAGAGACAACATCAAAAAAATATTTTTTATTATTTCAAATTTTCTCACTTTTTGTATTTTATTTATTTTAAAACATATTGTATGACTTTCTAATTAATTTTATTTGGATATTTTGTTGGTTTCATTTTTTAAGAAGTTTTGGATCACAAAAAGGTGACACAGAAGGGGAGGATCTTTGGTGCGGGATGTCAGTGATGGGGTATGCATGGAAAGAGGTTCACCTGGGACATAACTAAAAGGCATACAAATGTGCTCAAGCATTCATGGGACATTGTCACTGTGAGTGGAGAGCCACACAATACCTGAAAGAATAACTAATTTTCATCCTGGTGAGCTCTGCCACATTCTCTAATGGGACAACAAGAATCCCCCGACTACAGGGGCAGTGCCAAGTGAAGGAGGACGGACCATTGCATTGGGCCCTTGATATTGATGACTGTATTTATAAACCTTTTCTTTCGAAATTGAAACTTAGCCTAGTATTATAGGGTACCTAAGAGTTACCTCCTAAGAGCTTCCTTGTTGCTCAAATGTGGCCCCTCTCTAAGTCAAACTCAGCATATAAATGTATTATCTTCCCCCCAGTGTGGGTTATGACTCCTGGGGAAGAGCTTTCCTGGCACCGAGAGATTACTACACTAAGCACCAACTAGCAAGGAAACAGACCTTGAACAAAAGGGGGAAAGGGTAAGGACAAATGAATTTATACAACTAAGAGATTTCAAAGTGAGTCCGGAGGTCATTCCAGAGGTTACACTTACACATATCTCAGCAGGATCACACTGACTGCCAAAGTAAATATTACCTCAAATAAAGGGGCTCCTGAGGAATCTAGAGATATCCAGACCCTATCAGCTCAGGAGTTTGGCACCCTGCCAGTGGACCTTACTCTGGAATTTATGCTCCCCATTGTGATAGAACTGGACTCAGCTGTGGCTTCCCTACACGTGGCACTTGTGCTCCTTCTTTTGAACCTATAATTAGTACTAGACATGATAGGTGTATGTCCAAGAGACCTAAATCTTTGGGCTGTCCATGTGCAGTTATGCCCTGAATCTCAACAGAGTTGCAACAAAATTCTCCAGTTCATTGGACTCACCCAATGAGAGGATGAGAACAATAACCATTCCAAGGAACTGAGAGAGTCTGCAACTACACGCAAGGTAGTCTCATCCATCTGCTTCATGGAATCTAAGCTCCCTCTCAATTAGAAGTAGAGTGGGAATCACTGTCCCAGAATTCTCAGGATTGGGAAATGAACAATGGACTAGAGTAGACTTATTGTTATTCTACTACAGACTTACTGTGATTCTAGCAATGGAAAAACTTCTATAATTGATGTGGAGGCAGTGGCCACCGAAGGTTCTGAGGGGACACAAGGGAAATACAGGTGTAATATGCGGGCATTTTCGGGACTTGGGAATTTTAATGAATGACATTGCTATGACAGATAGAGGCCATTATAGATCTTGTCACAACTTACAAAATTGTGTAGGAGACAGTATAACTACAATGTAAACTATAATCCACACTTGGTGGCAATGTTTCAAAATGTGTTCAGTTGTAACAAATGTACCACATTAATGAAGGATGCTGTTAAAGTGGGGAAATTTGGGAGGGATAGGGAGCAGGGCATATGGGAATTCCCTATATTTTTTATGTAACATTTATGTAATCTAAGTAACTTTTTAAAAATTTAAAAGCATATATATATATATATATATACATATATATATATATATATAAATAAACTGACTAAACACTCAAATGAAAGAGGAAAAATTAGCCAATTAGTAAATAAAGACCCAACCAAAAAACAAAAACAAAAAAAACCTCTCACCCAGCTGAGCCAGAACATTCTATTCAACAAATGGAGCTGGGAGAACTGGATAGCCATATCCAAAAGAAAGAAAGAGGTCCCCTATCTCATATCTTATACAAAAATTAACTCAAAATGGAATAAGGACCTAAATTATAAAAGAAACAACCATAAAACTCCTAGAAGAAAATGTAGGAAAAATCTTCAAGATCTTGTGGTAGGAGGCAATTTCTTAAACCTTACACCCAAAGCAGGAACAACAAAAGAAAAGATAAATGGGACCTCCTCAAAATTAAATACTTTTGTACCTCAAAGGACTTTGTCAAAAGGGTGAAAAGGCAGCCAACTCAATGGGAGAAAATATTTGGCAATCACATATCCAATAAGGGTTTAATATCCATGATATATAAAGAAACCGTACAACGTATCAATAAAAAGAGAAATACCCAAATTAAAAATGGGCAAAAGACTTGAAAAGACAGTTGTCCAAAGAAGAAGTATAAATGGTGCAGAAACACATCAAAAATGTTCCACATTACTAGCAATTAGGGAAATGCAAATCAAAACTACAATGAGATATCATTTCACACCTATTAGACTGGCCTCTATTAAATAGAGAACTACAAGTGTTGGAGAGGATATGGAGGGATAGGAACACTTAGTCACTGTTGGTGGGAATGTACAATGGGACAGCCACTGTGCAGGACTGTGTGGCATTTCCTAAGGAAGTTCAATATAGACTTGCTTTCTCACCCAGCAATACCACTAAGTATATACCCAGAAGAACTGAGAGAAGTGACACAAATAAACATCTGCACACGAATGTTCACAGTGGTGTTGTTCCCTATAACCAAAATTTGGAAACAACCCAGGTGTCCATCAACTGATGAATGAATAAACAAATTGTGATGTATACACACAATGGAATAATATGCAGCAATAAGAAAAAATGAAGTCATAATGGATATGACAACATAGAAGGAACCTGGAGGACATTATGTTGAGTGAAGTAAGCCAGGTGCAAAAGGACAAACACTGTATGATTGCTCTATTATGAATTAAATATATTATGCAGACTCATGGAATTAACAATTAGAATATAGGTTGCCAGAAAATAGAAGGAGGGTAGAGTGTGGAAATCTGATGGTTAATCTGTGCAGATGGTTTAAAGGTTGTTTGGAAATCTTTGGAAATAATGGAAATGATAAGAGCACTCATGCTGTTTATGACTAACAGAGCAATTATATGGGTATGACAGTGCTTTTTGAAAATGAAAACCTAAGGACATTTACAGTACTAGAAGGAAAGCTAAAAAGTGTAACATGGGACTATATAAATAGTGAAACTTCATGTAAAATATGAATATGGGTGATATTGCACATATAAGACTGTTTTTTACGAAACATAAATAGAAATAAACTAGATAGAGGGAAACAATAACTGCTATGTATGGCAGGGGATGCATACAGAGATAGCAGAGAGGTCATAGTTTTCTTTGGTTGATTTCTGTTATTATTATTATTACTAGAATAACAAAAATGCTCTACAAAAATGACTGAAGTGATGAATGCACAACTATGTGATTATATCAAATACCACTGATTTTACAATTTGGGTGAATTTATGCTTTATTAATACATATCAATAAAACTGATTTGTTTAAAAAATCTCTTTAGAAAAAAATTAAAACATTTGTGCATCAAAGGACTTTATCATGAAAATAAAAGACAACCTGCAGAATACAAGAAAATATTTGGAAACTACTTATCTGATAAAGATTTTTAAGTTAAATAAAATGGCTTCCTGCCTTGCACTTCCAGGAATGACCCCCCCTTTTGAGAGGTTACAGGGACTTTTGTCAAAAGTTTAAAAAAAGTGGCTTCCCAAAAAAATAGAATGTGCCCTGCAAAAATTGCAGTTTAAACATCAGTTGGAAATAAGTTAGTTTCACCCCTTAGAGATAACATATCAGAAATAAACATGTTATAATAACCAATCTATGATCATTCCCCACTTGGTGAAACCCTCCTTTATAATAAGGAAACTAAATGCTAACCAATTACTCTAACTTCTTCCTTTGGATATCTCCTAATTACCTTTATAAGTCAAATTAAACTTACTATTTAAGACTCTTACTTACATTTGAGATAACCCTGTTGGAACACTTTCTTTTTCAATAAACCAGCATTGTTGATTACTGATTATTATTGGTGACTCAGTTTAATAGTTTATGGTGCCAGAAGTGGAATCTGGCAAACACCACCGGCCATCCCTGTGGCTTGTTAGTGACCAGGTGTAGATACTCATGGAAACTTTTGTGTCTGCTACTCTCTAACCACCCACAGAGCACGAGGGGTAGGTTTCTTCTGGATCCGGGTTCCATTTTCTTTGAATTGAGTTCTTTAGGTTTAATATTATGTTTTGGTTTGGTTTTAATTTGGTCCAGACATCACTGGCAAGTTCCTTGTTCTGCGTGGAAAGGGTACACAGGTTCCAGTTCCCCTTAAGGCAGGTATTTTTTTGTTTGCAGGACCCCTATATAATTTTCATTTTCAGAATCTATGGTTGAACCTGGGTTCTTCTCAGTCTAAATCTAAATCTCACTCTACTAACAAAGATGCCTGCCATCTACATGTTTTCTCACTTTAGGCACAGTTCATGTTTGCTTTTATATAAATGTGTAAATCTCACCAAGGATGACTTGATACTGCAGTGGCCACTTTGGGGAATATTTGAGCTAATTTAAAAGGTATATATAAGAGGTGTACTTGAAAAGAGAGGTTCCCAGATTCCACAAAGGGAATGTGGGGTATTGCTTTTAACAGAATTCAGAAGTTTCTAAAAGACAAAATGATTCTAAAATAGTCTCTTTAAAAGATTCATTAAAGTAGTAAGCAGAAGAAAAAGTTTAAAACCCTTTCAATATTCCTACTGCTCCCCCTTATAGTTCCTCATACTCCTTTTATCTTTCCCCCTTTCTACCTGATCCCTCAGAATCTTTAAGTCAGTTGCCGCAAAAAGCTAGACCATTGACTGAGCATGGCATACCAGCCACTAGTGAATTCAAATTCCAGAGAAGGGCTAAATTTCATGCCATTATAAAATATTTTTCAGACCCAAAGAAAGATCACACTAAACATATAGAAGAATTCAAAATCCTGTTTGGAGCATATGACCCAGGGTTTCCAGATTTATATCAACTAGTTTGCATAAGCAAGAGTCCATCAGAAACTAAAAAATGAAGGGACTCAGCGAACAGTGCAATCCTCACGAAGATTTAAAGGGTCCTACCTGACATGCTACTGAAGATGTAATTGAGAGCTCATTAAAAAGAACAGGCCTGGGAAGAGGACTTGGCCCAGTGGTTAAAGCATCATTCTACCACATGGGAGGTCTGCCCTTCAAATCCCGGGCCTCCTTGACCCATGTGGAGCTGGCCCATGTGCAGTGCTGATGTGCGCAAGGAGTGCCCTGCCACGCAGAGGTGTCCCCCGTGTAGGGGAGCCCCACGTGCAAGGAGTGCACCCCATAAGGAGAGCCACCCAGCATGAAAGAAAGTGCAGCCTGCCCAAGAATGGCGCCACACACACAGAGAGCTGACGCAGCAAGACACAACAAAAAGAAACACAGATTCCCGTGCCGCTGACAACAACACAAGCGGACAAAGAAGACACAGCAAATAGACACAGAGAACAGACAACCAGGGCGGAGGGGTGGGGGGAAAGGGAAAAGAAATAAATAAAAATAAATCTTTAAAAAAAAAAAAAAAGTCCTTATTAAGATAAGGTCTTTTCCAGAAAAATAGCTTTGACAATAATATAATCTTGCAAAGATAAAAGGAATGAATTAGTAGACTACTCAGAAAGATTAGAAAATATTTTTGGTAAACATTCAGGACTCGAAATAAATGAAGATGCAGGAACAGTACTTTCTAGTCATCTTATATATGGCCAAAAACCCAAGCTAAGTGATCTCATTAAAAGGATAAAGTAGAATAAGTTGTCCCTATCTCAGAACTCCAACATCTGGTTGAACATTTTGAAAGAACATTAGAACATAATCATGCTCAACATGCTAGAAAGTTGATGGCTCTTAAACATCAACAATTGTCATCAAATGACGAAATTCATTCTGAACAATCCAGGCCCTTATTTAATTTAAAAAAAAAAAAAACTGTTATATTGTGGAAAATAAGTACACTGGATTGTCTCCTATTAAAACAAAAAATACAGCCCCATAAGGAGAGCCACCCAGGGCAAAAGAAAGTGCAGCCTGCCCAGGAGTGGCAGACACACACACGGAGAGTTGACATAGCAAGATGACACAACAAAAAGGGATAGAGATTCCCGGTGCCAAAGCACCTGGTAAACCCTTATGGGAACTGAAGAATGCATGGCAAGATCGTCCCTCAGTGGACACCCTCTAAGCAGCCCATCCTTAAGATGGTGATGATTCCTGGCCGCCAGCTGAAACCACGGGAAGATTATTAAGAGCCACAAGGGGAAGCCCATAGCTTCAATTAGCTTGATGGCAAAAATGACTCCAGGGTAAAGCATAGGTGATGGGGCAGTTAGAAGCTGTGAAGTATCTGAGTCTGGGAGCTGAGAAGTCATCCATCTCCATCATGCAATAAAAAGAACCACCTTTGTTCTCTCCAATCCTGCAAGGATCTTTTCAGCAGTTTTTCTTCAACAACCATGGCTGATAACTAGTGCCAGATGTCTGGCTGGTATGTTCAGCTATGAACTCCCACCACTGCTGCTTTTTTTTTTTAATTGTATATCTAGCTTCTGTGTCTAGATGAAAGATGGTTTGTTTCAGAGAACATCTGGTACCAGTTTTTCCCACAATAGTGACTACTGGGAGCAAAGTAGGAATGTTCTCTTCTCAATCACAGGGCTGGCAACATAGTTTGAAATAAAACTCTGTCAGGGTGTTGAACCAAAAAAAGTAGAGGGGAGTGGGTGCAGCTCAGTGGTTGAGCGCCTGCTTCCCATGTACAAGGTCCCGGGTTCAATTCCCAAAACATCCAAAAAAAAAAAAACTCACACTTTCAAAACTGAGCCAGATCATAAAGAAAATTGCATTAGCTGGTTATTAAGCAAAGCAAGCAGCTCAACAAATTAAGCCAATGGCAAAACTGTATCACAAATAAAGTCCCTCATAAGACCAGTCGGAAAGAACTGTCAGAAAACATCAATAGGAATGTAAAATAAATCCTAACAATGGATTTGGGGAAGGCCCAAAGGTCTACCTGTTCACCCTAGAATCTTTAAAAGACTGTCTAATCAGAAGCCTCCATGAAATAAAGCTTCACAAAGTCCAACAAATGAAAGAAGTTATAGCCAAATACTGGTGGGGAAATTTTGGTAAGGTGGCCAGAAAAATTTATAACGCATGCCAAGCTGCCTCACTCCTAACCCACAAAAAACTATTAAGGTACCACCTGGAAAATCAGGTCCTACCATGGGGTCATTTGAACACTGGCAGGTAGGCTTCATTCAACTACCCAGATTCATGAGATATAGCTATACATTGGTAATGAAACATTCACCTGACAGAAGGCAGATGCAACTACAGCACCTAAGAAACTGTTAGAAAATATATTTCCCACTTAGGGAGCACCCTTTGTGCTATCTATTGATCATGGCCAAATAATGAGAGAAATTTACCTAGTCACCTTCATTCATTAACACTTACATTGTTCTTAAATCCTCAGTCCTCTGATAAGGTGGAAAAATAAATGGTATACTAAAATCAAAACTGGCAAAATTAGCAGAGACTCTAGACTTACCTTGGCCCCATACTGGCATTAATGGTTAGTTTTTAGATCTATACCTTCTGGGAAACACCCTTTGATCCCATATGAAATTGTCACTGAACATCCTATACTCCTGGACAGTAAGAACTTCCCAAGTAACTCAAACACAGACAAATAGAACATTCTCCAATAGGATTAGGGATTGACGGAATACTCTGAAGATTATATTCAATAGGACCAAAATGCTTTTGGAGATCCTCCACCATCACCAAGCATTATATCCCACAATCTACAACCTGGTGATTTCATGTCTTTGAAGAGACATCAAAGAAAACCTGCCTTAAATGCTGCTAGAAATTACTTATCACATTGCTCTTAAATTACAGGGAGCCTTGGATCCATATCTCCCAGCTAAAACTGGCACCACTCCCAAAATGATTACTTGGGAATCTGACTGACAGAAAATTTAATTGACTAAAAAGAATCAACAAGTAGATGACTTCCCATAATGAAACAAGTAAATGACCTCATGATGTAGGCAGGTTCCACCCAAGATCACACAATAAAAACTCATTGGGATCTAATTTCCTTAGTTCTTATAGTTATAATAATAATCAGACCTATTTCTTTATTTTCAAAGTCCTATTTGTATACCTTTTCCTCATTACCAAAATTATTCTGTTGTTCCTTAGTGTATGTTTACACACAGGTTCCACTATACATCCTTATACACAATACATATAGGTCTTAAGCACAGCAGCAAATCTTTTTGATTGTAGGGTTTGTCACCACGTCACTGAAGCCAAACAACAGCAACTTTCACTTTTGCCAGTAAATTATTCCTATTGACATGTGGATCCCATTGACATGTGGATTGCAGAACTAGGAGGCCATCCTAATTTTAATTATGATAAATCCTTTTTCTCTTTTCCCTTCCAAGAACGTGAAAACAGATATACCTTGAGCATTTTAGGTATCCAAACTAATGGAACCTATCTACTAAAACTAAACCAAAATATGTGAACTCATTACTTGGCTTCAATTAAATCTCACAGCAAGCATTATTACAAGAAATCATACAGTTTTACTTTGCTAAAAGCCGCCAAAAGCAATACACCAAAAATGAGGTGGCTTGTACAATGGGCGTTTACTGGCTAGCAAGCTTACAGTTTGGAGGCTGAGAAAAGTGTCCAAATCAAGGCATCATTAGACGATACTTTCTCCCAGAAGACTGGCTGTGGATGATCCTGGACTCCTGTGTTATATGGGAAGGGACATAGTAGCATCTGTCAATCTCTGCCTTTCTCCAGGCTCCACTGTTTTTATCTTCTCATTACTCATCTGTGGCTTTCTCTCTCACCTTCTGTGTGTTCCTCTCTGAGCTTCTGTATCTATCCCATTCATTAAGGACTCTAGTATGAGTATTAAGATCCACCCTGGGCCATGCCCTATTGCAGTAGTCTAATCAAAGGCTGTTGACAGAAGTAATCTAATCAAAAGGTCCCATCTATAATAGGTTTACACCCACAGGAATGAATTAGCTCTAAGGACATGATTTTCTGGGGACCATCCAGCATCAAACCATGACACATACCTAGATCCAATTTTGCAAACTATCAGCTCTTGTCTGGAAAACCATGCATCCCTTTTAGCAAACCATTTATCAGCTCTTGCCATTAATACAGTGGTGTTACTGCTCTGATTTAGTTGAACTTAAGCAACTGCTCTTCAAATTGCCCAAATTTAATTTCCAACAAAAACCTATCTTTATCCCTCAAAGGAACTGGACTATATTTCCATGGTGAACACACACTTTATCAAACTTTACCTACCAACTGGCAAGAACTCTGTGGACTGGGATATTTGGTTCCCAACCTCCAACTTGTAAATCTCTAAATGCCGACTAATTCTGAATCTTGGGTGCTTATTATATCCACCCAAATAAATATTAACCCTCTAAATAACTGAGCCTTTCACTTTTGCTCCTTTGTTGGAGTGACTTTCCCTGCTTTAAATACCCATGAACTAGAAAAACCCATTTGAAATATATCCATATCTACTGAATTGTCTTCTAATTATATTAGCTATAATCCAGGGACTTCAGAAAACAAAGTTTGACCAAACTGGTAATACAAAACAGAAACATTAAATCTATTGATGGCAACCCAAGGTAGTAACTATGCCTTAATATATGACAATTGCTGATTTTCTAAATCAGAAGCTAAAATAGTAATCAAATTAAAAACCAACTGAAGACCCACAGCTAACACCATACTCAATGATGAAAGACTGACAGCTTCCCTATAAGATCAGGAACAAAGCAGCAATGTCCACAGTCACCACTGATATTCAGTGTTGTACTGCAAGTTCTTGTCAGAGGAATTAGGCAAGAGAAAGAAATAAAAGGTATCCAAATCAGAAAGAAAGAAGTAAAACTTACCCTATTTGTATATTACCTGATGCAATATAGATAAAATCCTTTTTAAAATCCACAACAAAGCTACTGCAACTAATAAGCGAATTCAGCAAAGTGGTATGGTATAAGATCAACAGGTAAAAATCAGTGCTATGTCTGCTAAGTGTAAACTTTGAGTGTATTGTACAAAGCAGCATGGTACTGTATATCACAGGGAATCTGGTGGTGGATGATGGACTGTGATTAACAGAACTGTGAGAATGTTCTCTCATGAATGATAACAAATATATAACATTGATATAGGATGTTTATGATTAGGGGGTTGGGGGAAAAGTGCATCAAGTGTAAGATATGGGCTGTAGTTAGAGATGTTTTGATGATGCTCTTTCATGGTTTGTAGCAAATGTTTCACAACAATGCAGGTTGTTGGTGGTGGGGAGATGTACAGGAGCCTTGTATGATGACATGCATGTTTGTTTTGTAAATTCACAGATTTTACTATGTACTTATTGTTTATGTACATTCATGTATGAATGAAAATAAAATTCTACTTATAAAATCACTGCTGTTTGGAACACTAGTGAACAATCTTAAATAAAAAACAAGAAAAAATTCCATTTAAAATAGAAATTAAAAAGAATGACTTATCTAGGAATAAGTCTAATCAAGGATGGAAAGGACTCACATCCAAAAAACTATAAGACATTTCTAAAAGAATTATAGAAGACTGAGATAAATGGACATATATTTGATGGATTAGAAGACTAAAGATTGTTACAATGTCAATTCTACCCGAGATTTACAGATTCAGTTCAATCCCAACTAAAATCCCAACAGCCTTCTTTACAGAAATGGAAAAGCCAATCATCAATTTTACATGGAAGGATAAGGGACCCTGAATAGCTAAAGCCATCTTGAAAAAGAATGATGATGAAGAACTCATGCTTTCCCATATTAAAATATATTACAAAGCATTCCAGGAAGATGGCATCAGAGCAGAGAGCAGGACTAAGGTCTCTCACAAAAACAATGGATGAAAGGCCAAGAGCTCTCTGAGGGACCTACTTTAGGGGTCAGCAGTCCAGGACAGTGTTATATAACGCTCAGGCCCATTGCAGCCAACTGAGAAGGGAACAATCATCTTTTTCCCTGAAAAGGGGGAGAAAATAGCTGAGGGAGGAAAGTACTTTCTCTTCAGTGAATCTGGCCGGTAGAGCCTACTTTGAATCTTGACTCTGGCCAGACCCAAAAACGCAGGCAAGTGGAGGCTGAAAGAAACATCTCCATGGAAAGGTTTGCTCATGCACACCATCTGCTGGCCAGCCAGGAAACTGCAAGAAAAAAACTACTTTCAGGTCTCTCTAAAGCTGAAATTCTGGGAGAAAAATTTGTCCCCTTAAAATCTGTTTCCCTGGTCTGATTTTGATAACTTAAGGTAGGCAATTTTAAAGATTCAGAATAAGATGAAACAAAAATCAAATAGAAGCATGAAGAAGAAGAAAAAAAAATAGAAAAGTGAGAGAAATTGAACATCAGAATAAATTCACCAACATAATCAGATGCCTAGACATCAGCAAAAAAACTACAGGCCATATAAGAAACAGGAAGAGATGGCCCAGCCACAGAAAAAAAAAAAACCCAGATGAGATACAGAATTTAAGACAACTAATCAATGATAACCATGCAAATTCCTAAATCAATTCAAAAAAACTGAAGGAAAATATTAATAAAGAGCTAAAGGATATTAAGACACTGGGTCAGCATAAAGAAACTATCTGAAAACCAGCAAAGAAAAGTAACATAGGATATGGGAATGAAAGACACAATGGATAAGATTAAAAATATATTAGAGGGAGCAGATGTAGCTCAAGCAGTTGAGTGCTTGCTTCCTACATGGGAGGTCCAGAGTTCAGGTCCTGGTGCCTACTAAAAAGAAAAAAATAACAAGCAAAGGGGAAAAAAAGAAACTCAGGGGAGACAATGTGGCTCAGTGGTTGAGCACCAGCTTCCAACATATGAGGTCTCTGGTTCAGTCCCCAGCCCTGGTACCTCAAAAAAAAAAAAAAATACATTAGAAGCACATAACAGCAGATCTGAATTGATGGAGGACAGAATTAGTGATATCAAAGACAGAACATCTGTATTGGAAAAGAGAGAAGAGAAAGAGAAAACAGGAAAAAATAGAACAGTGTCTCAGGGAATTGAATGGCAATCAAAAATGCACAAATATATTAATTACTGATGTCCCAGAGGGGAAAAGAATGGAAAAGGGGCAGAAAGAATATCTGAGGAAATAATAACCAAAAATTTCCCAACCCTTATGAAAGACATAAATATCAACATCCAAGGGCAAAGCACTCCAAACAGAATGAATCCAAATAAACCTACTCTAAGATTCCTTTTTTTTTTAAGATTTATTTATTTATTTCTCTCCCCTTCTCTCCCCGCTCCCTCCTGCCCCAGTTGTCTGTTCTCTGTGTCTATTTGCTGAGTCTTCTTTGTCTGCTTCTGTTGTTGGCAGCGGCACGGGAATCTGTGTTTCTTTTTGTTGTGTCATCTTGTTGTGTCAGCTCTCCATGTGGGCGGCGTCATTCCTGGGCAGGCTGAACTTTCTTTCGCGCTGGGTGGCTCTCCTGATGGGGCACACTCCTTGCGCGTGGGGCTCCCCTGCGCAGGGACACCCTGCACGGCACAGCACTCCTTGCACGCATCAGCACTGCCCAGGGTGAGTGATTGATGAACACCAGCAACCTGAGAAGATCCTTAAGGATCCAAGAAAGAAGACTGTTTTTCCATGTTTACTTTTTTTATTCCTTCTGTTTTGTTTTAAATGAGTGGCTGCTGTCTTATTTCTTGCTGAATGTGTATTCCCTTCATTTCTCTGCTTGTTTTTCTTTTTTTTTCTTTTTTCTTTTGTTTACTGATTTACTCTACCTACACTCTTTTCTCTCCTTCCATCTTTATATCTTTTGTCTTGTTCTTTCATTCCACCTCTCTTATTTGGTCTCTAATTTTTCTTGTTTTTATTTCTCTCTCTCTCCTTTTTTCTGTTTACTTTCCTTTTCCACTTTTTTCTTTCTCTTGACTTTTCTTTTCCCGTCTTCTTGCCATTCCCGCCTTTTAATTCATTCTATATATTTTTCTCTATTCTGTTTCCTATTTCATTGTTTCTATTTCACTTTTCTAATCTTATTTCCTCTATGCTACTTACTGATAATTTTTCAATTTCTTAGGTCTTGTACAGTTGCTCTCCCAGTTTTTACTATTATTATTACTATTATTCCTTTTCTCTTCCTATCTCTTTCCTTTTCTCTGGTTCTAATTTTTCGTCTTTCAAAGGAACATAGACAACAACAAGGAAATAGAATAAGAGAAATGAAGTGTCAAAGTGTAACATTACCATACACAAAATTTTTATTTTTTTTTAATTATGCCAAAATGATCACTCACAGTCTCCCAGAAGCCTGCCCCAGGTGCACCCTGATACTAATGCCCTCCATCCAACACCCTAAACCAGTAATCCTTCCTGGTCATATTGCCAAATAAGCATTCCCAACATTATAATTTCAACCACATACCCACCAATCCCCAGTGTTCACCTGCTCCCTACCCCAACCCTCCCCCCAGTTTCATGGACTATCCAACCCACCCTCCCACCTACCCCCCTGTTGAACCTATACCACCCAACCCAATATTATCACTATACCCCTGTCATGTCCATTGACTGTATAACTACACACTTCCATGTTGTACCATCCACATATTAAAGAAACTGATGATGGAAAGGGGGAAAGGGGGAGGATGTTGGGTACATGGGAATCCCCTGTATTAGGTACATGACTCTATTACTGTAACCTAAAACTTCTTCAAAGAAAAAAATGCAAAAAAAAAAATTAAAAATAAAAGAAAGACACTGGGGAATAAATGGAAGAAAATGTCACTGTACATACAGGACAACAATCTTACAGTGATGAAAGTCAAAATGTCAAAAAAAGTTTTTTTCTTTAAATATTTTTTCATTATTTTTAATATCCCAATTTTTTAAATATTATTTTATTTTTACTTTTATTAATTTTTTCTGTATTATACTTCATATGTATAAAACTATCATTATTATTTCATTTTCTTATTATATGTGGATATTTTATTCGCTTAATTTTTGAAGAGGTTTTAGATCACAAGAGGGTTACAACTATGGCAGGGAAGAATCACTGGTGTGGGGTGTCAGTGAAAGGGGATACATGGGAGGAAGTTCAGGTGGGTATACATGTAAGGCATATAATTGTGTTCAAGTGTTCACGGAGCATTGTCACAATGAGTGGAGCTTCACACAATAACCTAAAGAATATCAAGTTCCCACGCAGGGGTGCTCTGCCACATTCTCTAGCAGAAAAACAAGAATGCCCCAAGTACAAGGACAATGACTTGTAAAGGAGGATGGTCCACTGAAGGACACTTGATATTGATAACTATGCAAATATTCCTTTGCTCTTGAAATGGAAACTTAGCCTAGTAACATAGGGTGCCTAAGAATTACCTACCAGGAGCCTCCTTATTGCTCAAATGTGGCCTCTCTCTAAGCCGAACTCAGTATATAAAAGCAGTAACTTCCCTCCAGCATAGGACATGACTCCTGGGGATACGCCTTCTTGGCACTGAGGCTACCAAGAACCAATAAGCAATGCATCCAGGAAAAAAAAAAAAAAAGACCTTGACCAAAAGGGAAAAAGCTAAAAACAAATGAGTTTGTATGGCTAAGAGCTTCAACGTGAGTCGGGAGGCCTTCCCAGTGGTAGGATCTCAATGACAGCCAAAGTAGATATTACCCCATAGCATAGCTCTTCTAGGATATGGAGACATCCAGACACTATAGTCAGGGCAGCTCAGGAATTTGGCCCCTTGCCAGTGGACATTAATCTGGTATTTATGCTCCCCAGTGTGACAGAGTTAGAGTCACCAGTGATTTCCCTATGCATGACTCTTCATTCCTTCTATTTGAACTTATAATTTGTACTAGAGTTGGTAGGTGTGCATCCAAGAGACTTAAATCTTTAGGCAGCCCATGGGCCAGCAGAGCCCTGAATCTCAACAGAGTTGCAACACCTACTCTCCAGTTCAATGGATTCACCCAGGAGAGTTAATGGGGAGGAGATGATGGACAAACAAGATACCAAGAAACCAAGACTGCCTACAATTGCAAGCAAGAAAGTCCCATCTATCAGACGTATGGGATCGAAGTCTTCCTCAATTAATGGTAGAGTAGGCCTCACCATTCCAGGGTCTTCACATTCCAGGGAAACAAACTATGGACTAAAATAAACTTATTAATATTCTACTATAGAATTACTGTGATTCTAGCAATGGAAGAAACACTATTGCTATGGAGGCAGTGACCCATGGATGTTCTAGGGTTAGGGAGAGGGAAAAACAGGTTTAATAGGGGGCATTTTTGGGACTTGGGAATCATCCTAAATAACATTACAATGACAGATATAGGCCATTATATATATCCAGCCATATCCTACAGAGTCGAATGAGAGAGAGTGTAAACTACAATGTAAACTATAATCCATGCTTAGTGGCAATGCTCCAAAATGTGTTTATCAATTGCAGTGAATATACCACACTGATGGAAAATATTGCTAATGTGGGAAAATGTGGGAGGTGTGGGGAGTGGGGCATGTGGGAATCCCCTATATATTCTCTGTAACATTTATTTAATCAAAGTATTTTTCAAAAAATAAAAAATTGGAAAAAATGCAAGTTAGATACAGAAGGCCAGTGTATATTTTAAAAAGGGAATATCCACCTGAGAGATATAACTGTCATAAATATCTATGCACCTAATCAGTGTGTTCCAAATTAAATGAGGCAAACTTGGGCAAAACTGAAAGGAGAAACAGACAACTGTACAATAATCATTGGCCATGTCAACAAAACAATCACAGCATTAGATAGAACAAAAAGAAGATCAACAAGGAAACAGAGAACTTGAGCAATATGGTAAACGAGCTAGACCTAACAAACGTATACAGAACATTGCACCCAAAATCAATGGATTAGACATTCTTCATAAGCATCCATCAATCAATCTTCAAGATAGATCATATGTTAGATCACAATGGAGCTCTCAATAAATATAAAAAGACTGAAATTATACAAAGCACCTCCTCACATCATAATGAAATGAAACTGTACATCAATAATAGGCAGAAAAGAGGTAAATTTACAAATATCTGGAGGTTAAACAATACACTCCTAAATCATCAGTGGGTCAAAGAAGAAATTGCAAGTGAAATCACGAAATATATTAAGACAAATTAAATTAGAATACAACTTATCATAATTATGGAATACAGTGAAGCTACTAGTCTTAAGAGAGAAATGTATAACTCCTAAATGCATATATCAAAAAAAGGAAAGAACTAAAATCAAAGGCTAAATCGATGAACTGGAGAAACTAGAAAAACAAAGAATTTCAAAATCAAACAGAAGGAAAGAAATAAAGATTAACGCAGAAATAAATGAAATTCAGAGCAATAGAAAAAATCAACAAAACAAAAAGCTCATTCTTTGAGAAGATCAATAAAATTGACAAACCCCTAGCTAGACTAATAAAGAAAAAAAGAGAGAAGATGCAAATAAATACAATAAAATGGATCATAAGAGGATATTATGAGAAACTGTATGCCAACAAACTAGACAACCTAGATGAAATGGACAAAACCCTAGATATGCAAAAACAAACTACACAGATACTACATGAAATACAAGAACTTAACAAACAAATCACATTTAAAAAGACTGAATGTTACCAAAAATCTCCCAACAAAGAAAAGTCCAGGACTAGATGACTTCACAGGTAAATTCCACCAAGCATTTCGAAAAGAATATCAATACTGTTTAAACTTCTTCAAAAATTTGAAGAGGAGGGAAAATTTCCTAACACATTTTATGGAGCCAACATCACACAAATACAAAAGCCAGAAAAAGACACTAAAAGGAAAGAAAATGACAAACTAATCTCTCTAAGGAACATAGTTGCAAAGATGCTCAACAAAATACTTGAAAATTGAATACAACAATATATCAAAAGACTTATACATCACAACCAAGGGGGATTTATTCCTGGTATGTAAAAGCAGGTTCAACATAATACACCACATTAACAAATTCAAGGAAAAAAAAAAAATATATATATATATATATGAACATTTCAATCAACATGGAAAAGGCATTCAACAAAATCCAACATCCTTTCTTGATAAAAACACTTCAGGGGAAACGGACTTTGGCTCAGTGGTTAGGGCGTCCGTCTACCACATGGGAGGTCCGCGGTTCAAGCCCCGGGCCTCCTTGACCGGTGTGGAGCTGGCCCATGCGCAGTGCTGATGCGCGCAGGGAGTGCCCTGCTACACAGGGGTGTCCCCCGCGTAGGGGAGCCCCAGGCGCAAGAAGTGCACCCATAAGGAGAGCCGCCCAGCGCGAAGGAGGGAGCAGCCTGCCCAGGAATGGCGCTGCCCACACTTCCCATGCTGCTGACGACAACAGAAGCGGACAAAGAAACAAGACGCAGCAAAGAGACACAGAAAACAGACCTCCGGGGGGAGGGGAGGGGAATTAAATAAATAAAAATAAATCTTTAAAAAAAAAAAAAAACACTTCAAAAGACAGAAATAGAAGAAATATTCCTCAATACGATTTTTTTTTTAAAACCATGTAGGAAACACCCACAGTCAACATCATACTCAATGGGAAAGGTTTCCCTCTCAGATCAGGAACAAGACAAGGATGCCCACTGTGACCACTGTTATTCAACATTATACTAAAGTTCTTGCTAGAGCAATTAGACAAGAAAAAAAAAAATTAAAGGCATCCAAACAGGAAAAGAGGAAGTAAAACTCTCACTATTCACAGATAACATGATCCTATATTTAGAAAATTCTGAAATGTCTAAAAGCTACTTGAGCTAATAAATGAGTTCAGCAAAGTGGCAGGATACAAGATCTACATGTAAAAATTGGTAATGCTTTTGTACACTAGTATTGAACAATCTGAGGAGGAAATCAAGGGAAAAAAATTCCATTTACAAGAGCAACAAAACTACTTAAATACCTAGAGGTCAATTTAACCAAAGAATTATGTGATGTTAGGTTAATGTTTCAACTTGGCCAGATAATTATGTCCAGGTGTTCAGTCAAGCAAGCAATGGGCTAAATGTAATATAAGGATATTTATGGTCTTTAGTCACTGGTAACTTTACTGCATTGATACCCAATTACATCTACATCAATCAGGGAGATTGCCATCAGCAATGATTGACACTTTATTCAATGAGTTGAATGCCTTAAAAGAGGAGGTGATTTCAGCATTCAAAGAGAATTTCTCAGTTTGTCTTTGGACCATCAAGGTCTCCCAGTAACTCATCAAGGACTTTCAATGGACTTTCATCAAAGCCCTGGTTTGCAGCCTACTTGCAGAACGTGGACTTGTGCAGCCCCACAGTCACATGAGAAACTTATAAAATTGCATACTATTGACAGATATTTCCTGTTGATTCTGTTTCCTACAGAACCCTGACTAATACAGCTTAGTACTAGGAGTGGTTCTTGAGGAACAGAATCTTAAAACATGGGATGTCTGAAGTGGTTCTAGGAGTTCTGCAATTGGCTTTCTATTCTAATTGGTCTTAAAGGGTACTAATGACTCCCTTTCCAATAATGAAGAGGCCGCTAACAGTCCATGATGGGAATAGAGATACACAAAATACCATCACTAGATTATCCTACTTCCATGCTTATAAGAAGCAGGATCTGGGTGAGTGTTTTCAACACCTTAATAGAGTTTTGTGGAGTCAAAAGGTGTAATGATGTTGGCTGGCTCCTCCTAGATACTTTGGACACAGTTACAAAAGAAAAAGATGAGTTAAAAGTCTTCAAATTTTAAACTTAAACATCACATGAATGATGTGAAAGTTTCTATGTGTGCTCTGAAAGAAAATCTTGTTCCATGTAGCCACAGGCTCAAAATATCTGAGAACCAAGCTCAGACTCTCATTATACAAGTAGCAGAGTTACAAAGGAAACTAAAATCTCAACCCCGCAGGGTTTCTGCAGTTAAAGTGTACACACTGATTGGAAAGTATTAGAACCCAGAGGACTGGGATAGAGACATATGGGATGATTATAACTTGGTGGGGACATTGGAACCCTAAATTCTGCTGAAACTTTACCAGATAAACCTGTGATGGCCTGCCCTGTGGACACCACACCTTGTTAGTCTTGTATTACCCAGCCTCCAGCTTGCCCCTCCCTCCAGCCCTGAGCTGGGTACTAGCCAAACAAGCCTGCACTGCCCAGCCTCTGGCCTACCCCAGGGAGTCTAGACTTCCTCCCAGCCCTGAGGCAGGTACCAGCCAACTTCTAGCAGGTACTGCCAAGCCTCCAGTCTGCCCTGAGGAATCTGCCTTCCAACCTCTGCCTGAAAAGATTAATCCTGTCTCACCAGAAGAAAATGCAAAGGAATGCCCTGAGGTCAGTAGTTTGCAGGACACCCTTACCCACCCCCACCACCCGTCTTTGTCTTCAAGTTCTATTACTAGACTAAAATCATAAGCCCCAAAGGTGAAATGCAAAGTCTGACCCATGAGGAAGAGCAGTATACTCTCAAGAACTGCATGAGTTTTCCAACTTATATAGAGAGAAATCAGGGGAATATGTGTGGCAACTGGATACTAAAGGTATGAGATAATGGTGGAAGGGCTATAAAGTTGAATCATGCTGAATTTATTGATATGGGCCCACTAAGCAGAAATTCTGGATTCAAGGCTGTATAGCTCAAGGGGTTAGAAAGGGCTCTGTTTGTTTGGGTGGCTGACTGAAACATGGACCAAAAGATGGCCTAGCATGTCTGAGGTTGAGATGCCTGATTTGCCCCAGTACATAGCAGAAGAGAGAATTCAAAGACTTAGAGAGATTGGAAGGCTAGACTGGATTTACCATTTGAGCGCTACCCAACCACCCAACGAATGTCCGGAGGACACACCTTTAACCGGGACTGTGAGGAATAAATTTGTAAGACTAATTCCATCTTCCCTGAAGAGTTCTGTGGTTGCTCTTCTCTGTAGTCCAGATATTACTATAGGGAGGGTTTTAATAGAATTGGAATCCTTAAATACTATAGGCATGATCGGATCTCAGTCCAGTAAAAGTCAAATATAGGCAGTTAATCACCAAAGACAAGGTGGGCATGGCTACCACAAAGAAAGGCAGATTTGAAGCAACACTCAAAATAGTCTGAGTGGCACAGAGTTACAGCATTGGCAAATTCATCACGGGATACCTGTAAGTGAAATAAAAGGGCAGTCTACTAAATTTCTTCTGAATCTGTATAAATAGAAGAGTTCTAGGTAGAGTGAACAAAATCCTAACTCAAATTACAGATACAGAGAATCATGGCCCTTTAATCAATTCCCAGACTTGAGACATTTTATAAACCCAGAGCTCCTTGAATGAGGAGAAGGCCAGGTCCCCTCGGAGAAGGATCCTGTTAAACTGCCAAAAATTTATACTGTTAATCTTCCTACCTTTCTCCTAGGAGACCTACAGTCTTTTACCAGAGTAACTGTGCACTGGGAAAAAGGAAATAATCAGACATTTTGGGGACTCTTAAACACTGGTTCAGAAGTGACATTAATTCCAGGAGACCCAAAATGTCACTGTGGTCTACCAATCAGAGTAGGGGTTTATGGAAGTAGATGATTAAGGGAGTTTTAGCTCAGGTCCATCTCACAGTGTATCTATTGGGTTCTGTGGTTATTTCCCCAGTTCCAGAATGCATAATTGGAATAGACATACTCAGTAACTGGGAGAATCCCCACACTAGATCCCTGACTTGGTGAAGTGAGGGCTATGATGGTTGGAAAAGCCAATGGAAGCCACTAGAACTGCCCCTACCTAGCAAAATAGTAAATCAAAAGCAATACCAGATTCCTGGAGATATTGCAGAAATTAATGCCACCAAGGATCTGAACGATCCAGGGTGGTGATTCCTACCACATCCCCATTCAACTCTCCTATTTGGCCTGTGCAGAAAACAGATGGATCTTGGAGGATGACAGTAGATTATCATAAACTTAATCAGGTGGTGATTCCAATTGCAGCTGCTATCCCAGATGTGATATCATTGCTTGAGCAAATCAACACATCCCCTGGTACCTGGTATGCAGCTGTTGAGCTAGCAAATGGTTTTTTCTCAACTGCCATTAGTAAGGATGACCAGATACAGTTTGTTTTCAGCTGGCAAGGCCATCAATATACCTTCACTGTCCTGCCTCAGGAGAATATCAACTCTTCAGCCCTATGTCATAATATTGTCTGCAGGGACCTTGATCATCTCACCCTCCCACAAGACATCACACTGTCCGTTATACTGATGATATCATGTTGACAGGACCTAGTGATCAAGAAGTAGCAAAGACTCTACACTTATTGGTAAGGCATTTGTGTAAGAGAGGATGGGAGATAAATCCAACAAAAAAACAGGGTCCTTCTACCTCCGTAAAATTTCCAGGTGTCACTTGGTGTGGGGCATGTCAAGATAGACCTTCTAAAGTAAAGGGTAAGCTGCTGCATCTGGCCCTTCCTGTGACCAAAAAAGAGGCATAATGCTTAGTTGGTTTTTTCAGATTTTGGAGCCAACACATTCCTCATTTGGGTGTGCTACACCCACCCATTTACCCAGCAACCAGAAAAGCTGCTAATTTTGATTGGGACCAAATAAGAGGAAGCTCTGCAACAGGTCCAGGCTGCTTGCAAGCTGCACTACCACTTGGGCCATGTGACCCAGCAGATCCAATGGTGCTGGACGTTTCAGTGGCAAATGGAGATGCTGTTTGGAGCCTTTGGCAGATTCCTACAGGAGAATCACAATGCAGACCCTTAGGATTTTGGAGCTAAGTCCTGCCATTCTCTGCAGATAACTACTCTCCTTTCAAGAAACAGTTTTTGGCCTGCTACTGGGCCTTCGTAGAGACTGAATGCTTAACCATGGGCCATCAAGACACCATGACACCTGTGTTGCCTATTATGAGCTGGGTATTGTCTGACCCACCAAACCATAAAGTTCGGCATCACAGCAGCCCTCCACAATAACGTACAAGTGGTATATATGCAATAGGGCTCAAGCAGGTCCTGAAAGCACAAGTAAGTTACGTTGAGGAAGTAATCCAAATACCCATGGTCACCACCCCTGCCATGTTACCTTCTCTTTCCCAATCTTTTCCCTATTATATGACAAGTTGTATTAGTTTCATGTCATAATATTTAAGGATGTCAAGTTTAAGAGTGACAAGGACTTACCCAAGGACTTGCACCTTATTCTGTAAGGAATTACTGCATTTCTGGTTGTACATAGGAGAGCTGAACATTGTTAGGTGGAAATGTATATATATATGCATATCTGTTATTGTTTTTACTCAGAGACTAAGTATGGTTTAAGGTAATGTATATAGCTGCCAAGTTGACAAGGGGTACACTGCGATGGTTAGGCTAACATGTCAACTTGGCCAGGTATTTGTATCGAGATATTTGGTCAAGCAAGCACTGGGTTAACTGTAATACAAGGACATTTATGGACTTTAGTCACCAATGACTTTACTGCATAGAAATGTGATTACATCTACATCAATCAGGAAGGCTGCCATCAGCAATGAGTGACAATTTATCCAATCAGTTGAATGCCTTAAAAAGGGAAGTGATTTCAGCAAACAGAATTTCCCAGCTCATCCTTGTACAGCCAATGTCTTCCAGAAACTCATCAAGGACCTTCACTGGATTTTCATCGGAGCCCTGGTTGGCAGCCTGCCTGTGGAACCTGAACTTGTGCATCCTCACAGTCGTGTGAGACACTCTGATAAAATCGCATACTATTAACAGATATCTCCTGTTGATTGTTTCCCTAGAGAACCCACTAATATAAAGTACAAGATCTGTATGGAGAAAACTACAAAAGAGCGCTAAAGGAAATCAATGAAAACCTAAACAAATGGAAAGACATTCTGTGTTCATGGATTGTAAGACTAAATATCATACCCAAACTGATTATAGATTCAATGCAATACCAATCAAAATTCCAACAGCCTACTTTACAGAAATAGAAAAGGCAATTACCAGATTCATTTAGAATAGAACGTACAACCGAATAGCCAAAAGCATTCTAAAAAAGAAGAGCAGCCTAGGAGGAAATTCACTGCCTGACCTTGAAACATATTACAAAGCTATAGTGTTCAAATCAGCACGGTAGTGGCATAAAGACAGAAAGAGCAATCAGTGGAATAGAATTGAGATTCCAGAAATAAACCTCACCTCTATGGCCAACCAGTTTTTGACAAACCTACCAGGTCCGTGGCAAAGCGAAAAAACAGTCTCTTCCACAAATGATGCTGGAAGAACTGAATATCTATAACCAAAAGAATGATATAGGACCCCTATCTAGCTCCTATATAAGAATCAATTCAAAGTGGATTAAAAACCTAAATATATATGTGACAACCATAAAACTAGAACAAGAAAATGTAGGGAAACATCTTAAAAACCTTGTGGTAAGTGGTGGTTTCTTGGACATTATATCCAAAGCACACGCAACGAAAGAAAAAACAGGTAAATGAGACTTCCTCAAAATTAAACACTTTTGCACCACAAAGGACTTTGTCAAAAGGGTGAAAAAGGCAAATGACCAATTGGAGAAAATATCTGGAAATCACATAGCTGAGGGTTTAACATCCATGATACATAAAGAGATTCTATAATTCAAGAATAAAAAGACAGACTTCCTGTTTAAAAGGAGGGCAAAAGCCTAGAATAGACATTTCTCCGAAGAGGAAATACAAATGGCCAAAAAGCACAGGAAAAAATGTTCAACATCAATAGATATTAGGGCAATGCAGATCAAAATTATGAGAGGGAGCGGATGTTACTCAAGTGGTTGAGGGCCTGCCCTGCTTCCACGTACAAAGTCCTGGGTTCAATCCCCAATACCTCCTAAAAACAAAATAAACAAATAAAAAAACAACTTTCATTGGGGAGTGGATGTATCTCAGTGATTGAGCGCCTGCTTCCCATGTACGAGGTCCTGGGTTCAATCCCTGGTACCTCCTAAGAAATAAAACTACAAGATACCATCTCACAGCTTACAGAATGGTAATTTAAAAAAAGAAAGAAAGAAAACCACAAGTGCTGGAAAGGATATGCAGAAACAGGATATAGAACTGCCATATGATCTAGCAATCCCATTACTAGAATATATTCAGAAGAACTGAAAGCAAGGACATGAACTGACATTTGTACACTGATGGTCATAGCAGCCTTATTCACAATTGCTAAAATATGGAATCAGCCCAAGTATCCACCAACCAATGAATGCATAAACAAAATGTGATATACACACACAATGGAATACAACTCAGCTGTAAGAAGAAATTAAATCGGGATGCATATGACATCATGGATAAACCTAGTGGATATTATGTTGAGAGAAATAACCCAGACACAAAAGGACAAATACTGTATAGACTCACTAAAGTGGACTAAATAAATTAAGTAAACCAATGGAGGTAAACTCTGGCGTTTAGGTTTCCAGGAAATAGAAGGTGGGTTGAGATTGGGAGATGATGCTTAATGTATGTAACAATTAATTGTAAAAGTGTGAAAAGAATAGAGTTTTAAGAGTAACACATTAAAATGAGTATAACTAACACTGATGATTTATAAATGTGATTGTGACTGAAAGAGGTGGTAAGTGGAAGTAAATGTCAACTGAAAAGAAGCTAGAGGATAATCTAGGGAAGGTATAGCACAGTGATTTTGCTGGTAGATGAAGATTACAGTTAATAGCATAAATATAAGAAAGTTCTTCTTTTATAAAGTGCTAAGAATATGGTGATATATGGGAAAATTACAACTCATGTTAACTTACGGATGATAGATAACAGTAATATCATAACATTTTCCAACAATGGTAAGAAGATATTTTTTCAATATTACAGGACAATAGAAGGGGGGTATATGGAATTGTTCCTCTTGGAGTAATGAAAACGTTCTAAAATTGACTATAGGGATGACAGCACAACTCTGTGATGAAAATGAAAGCCATTAAGTAAACACTTTGAATAGACTGTACAAAAGCATGGGACTGATCAGCACAGGGGATCCAGTGATGGATGATGGACTATGGTTAACAAAACAAATATGAGAACTTTTCTCCTAAATGATAATATATAACACTAACATAGGGTGTTAATTATTTTTTTGATTTGGGGGGAAATACACCAAATATAAGATATAGGCAGTAGTAGAAATATTTTGACAATGGTTTTTTCCTAGTTTGTGACAAAAGTTTTACAGCAATGCAAGGTGCTGATGGTGGAGAGATATATGGGAGCCCCGTATGATGATATGCTTGTTTGTTTTGTAAATTTACACATTTTAATAAAATTTTATTGAAGTGTATCATTCATACATGAACATACATAAACAATAAGTGCACAGTAAAATTTGTAAACCCTCTTACATTGTTGGTGGGAATGTAAAATGGAGCAGCCATTTTTTAAAACATTTTGGCAGTTTTTCAAAATACTAAACAAAAAATTGCCACATGTTCAAAGCAATTTCAATCCTAGTTACCTACACAAGAGAAATGAAAACATATGTCCACATAGTATTGTACAGAAGTGTTTATAGAAACATTATTCACAAGAACAAAAATGTAGGAGCAGCTGAAATGCCCATCAACTGGTGAATGAATAAACAAAATGTGGTATAACCATACACTGGAATACTACTGGGCAATAAAAAGAAACAAAGTACTGATACATGCTATAATATAGATAAATCTCAAAAACAGTATGTTCAAAAACGAAGCAACAAAAAGAAACACAGATTCCTGGTGCCACTGATAAGGATAGAAGCAGTCACAGAAGAACACACAGCAAATGGACACAGAGAGCAGACAACTGGGGGGGTGGGGAGAAGGGGAGAGAAATAAATAAGTAAATAAATAAATAAATAAATAAATAAGGAAAAAACCATTGCTTAAAAAAAAAAAAACAGTATGTTGTTCAGTGAAAAAAGTCAGGCACAAAAGAACACATATTTTATGATTCCCCTTATATGAAATATCCAAAAAAGACAAATTTGCAGAGACAGAAATTAGATTAGTGGTTGTCTAGGACTGCAGTTGAGAATGCAGAGTTGCTCTAAATGTCATGATGTTTTTAGGGGTGAGGAAAATGTTCTAAAATTAGACTGCAATGATGGTTGGATACCTCTTCAAATATAACAAAAATTACTGAATTGTAGGCTTAAAATTATGTAAATTATATCTCAAAAACATAGTTCATTAAAAAAAGACACAAAGTATTACATTCTTTAAAGTGAGTTCAGTGTGGAGAAGTTTAGAGATTATAAAATAATGCAAATATAAGGGGTTTTTTTTGCCTTCCCCTTTGCATGTATGTTTTTACCTGATTTTACCTCCCTGAATACAGCAGCAACTTATAAAAGTATCAGAGAGCCTAGTATAATTCAATAATATTTATGACTAATAAAAAAATTAAGACTACTAATATTACACTATGTATTCCAGAGATAGACTTGCAATATTTCTCCCCATTCTACTAATGAATTAGAGGACCTAAGTTTCCTCATCCATGAAATATGTCCAACAAAATTATATCTCACAGATTTGTGAAAGTTAAATAAAACAATTCAGGTTTGAACTAATGCACATTATATAATAGGTACTAAATAGATGTCAGGTGTTACATTAAAATTAGAGGGTATTCAGGTCCAGCCTGGTTATTTTGTTCAAGTACTATACTATTTGATATTCCAAAAGCCCTGAAGTACTGACTAATATAATAGGAAAAGAAGTGCAATGACTTGATAGAAAACCAGAGAACTAGGTCCAAAGGTATAAATTCTGTAAGCTCACTGGTGATGAAAACAAGATCAGTAGAAGAAAGGAAGAGTCCTGGACAAAAGGCAAGATTAATATATTCTCTTCTAAAAATATTCACTCCACACAAAGATATGAACACATGCCCATTCTTCTGTAAAGCAAATACCTGAAAATATCCCAACCATATTTACTGTTTTGAACCAAGTAAACTTCCTAACTTTGCCTACTGATTTAACTTTCATAACTCAGTGTCATCCAAACAATTCACAATGTTCTACCCCACCTCAGTTTCTAGACATTCTAAACAGCTCCAAATATTTTGGCTATCTGAATCTTGCAAAGAGATTTAAAAGAAATGTTAAGAATTAAAAGCCCTAAAATCTTCAGTTAAGGTAAAAAAAAAAAAAATACTAAGCAAAAATTTGCCATATGGAGTTTAAGGTATGAAGATGCTCCTCCAAACTTAAGCCATTATAATTTCTTTCAGGTCTTCCCTACCATGTACCACAGATTTTTCCAAAATATTTCCTCCTTTAAATATGCAATCCCACGTCCCCACAATACAGTGCAGAGGCATTAAATGAACATTTTATCTCTGTGAAAAATAAATGCAATATAAATATTAATAAGTAATAAATTAATTGCCCATGGTCACACTATTTATATATAATATATGCCCATCCTATGTGACACACACACATGCATCTTACCTTTCTGGAGATGCCTTAAAAGTGACAGGACGCCCACAGACACCTCTTTTACTTTTATGGTCTAGAGAGATGACCTTATTTCTTAGGCTTCTTTCCCACTAGAAAAAAAAAGAATATGGAATTTTAGTAATGAATATAGCAATATGACAGTTAAAAGGCACTTAAAATGCTCTTTTCACTTAGAAATTCAAGATAAACAACCAAATCCACAGTAGTTCACAGAGGATTTTTTTAAAAGTACAGAATATGTGGCTTTGTTGCTATTACAGGAACATGAGCCCAACAAAAAATACTGGGAAGCAATTTTAATTTACCAAGGTAATCTTAGTCAGGAAATCAACATTATGAAATTCCAAGACCTAAAATGCCTATGGAAAATGTGGAACGTGTTCAAAGAAAATTTTATATGCCAGGTTAAATAAGGTCTGTGTTTCTGAATAAAAGCATTTGTAACAATTGGAAGGAATTAAAAATTGCTACCCTATAAATTACTGCATGGAAGCTTTAGAAAAGAGCCATGAATCTTAATAATATGGTTGAGATTTAATTTAACTAGAAAAATAAGTTACAAATTGACTTATTTAACATGTAAACAGTGTGAACCTAGACAAATAAATTATGTATCTTCTCTGTGCCTTAGTTTCCTTATGTGAAAATGGATGTAATAACAGTAGCTACTTCACAGGGATGCATGATGATTAAATGAAATTACATATGCAATATGTTTAAAATACTGTCTTGAACATGGTAGCTCTCAATCTTTTATGATCCGGGCACTATATTGTCTCATCACAACAGCCTTGCACAGTGTAAAACATATCACTTTATAAGAAGAAAGTGATACTCACAAATTTGTCTAACTGAACCCAAGTTTGTTCAACATAAAAAGCATGCCAGTGCTATAATTCTAAATTGCACAAATTCTAAGAAATCTTTCCTATCACGATATCAACCTAAACACAGTTGTCACCTACATTTCACTATGAAATGCTAAATAACATATCTTTTCTCCAATCTCACTGTCAATGCCTTAGTTCTGCCTGTTATTTCTGACTTGTACTCTTGCAAGTCTCCTAATGGGACTTCTTCTCCCACCAACCCAGCATCCACTCTATCATGAAAGTTAAATCCTTCAAAAACGAAAATCTGTTATCATTCTGCTACTTAAGTTCCTAAATTGTTCTCCACTACCTACAGGAGAAAAAAACACTGAGTCCTCATTTTGCACTTCTGAAACTTGTATTCTCATAACACTAAACAATTCCTAAAATATTCAACTAGTTACCTGAAAGTGCGATGCAGTTTCACCCTTTCACATTTCTGCATGTTATTTCCTCCTTCTAAATGGCAATCTTTTGCCTTCCCTTGTTCTCCTTGTCCATTTAGCCACAAATCTAGTATTATGAAGCCTTTGTCACCCTTAGAGTAAATCGCTCTTTCTTCCATTACACCACTGTATCTTTTACATACCTGTATTATTGATTATACTTCTCATAGTAAATTTTATTATTTGTTTATATCAAACTCCAGCAAGTACTACGATGACTGGGCTCTGTGGTGGTTTGGAGCTATGTGTACCCCAGAAACGAACATGTTCATAAACTTAATCCATTCCTGCAGGTGTGAACCCATTGTAAGTAGGACTTTTTGATGAGGTTACTTCAGTTAAATGTCTCCAACATTAATCAGGATGGGTCTTAATCCTATTACTAGAGCCCTTTATAAAGGGAATGAAATTCAAGCAGATAGGAAAGAAAGCCACAAGAAGCAAGAAGTTGAAACTCAACAGAACCCAGAAGAGAAATGAAAGGCCAGAAGAGGCTACCCTGTGCACTGAGATGTAACAAAGGAGTGAAAGATCAAGGATCTCCAGCAGACAGTCCCATAATGCCAGTCTTTGGAAAAAAATCATCACTTTGATGATGCCTTGATTTGGACTTTCTCTTAGCCTTAAAACAGTGAGCAAGAAATTCCCGCTGTTTAAACCAACGCAAATTTATGGTATTTGCTTGAGTGGCCAAGGAAATTAAAACAGGCTCATACACCTGGGCTCATAGAACACTTGGCCAACTAACTCCTCCCAATCATTTCATTAATCCCATAGTAAATGCAATTTTCACAATTTATGTTAATCAAATTTTCTGTGACCCACTTATTATGACATAATCATTTTCCATGTATTTACAAAATGATAGAAGATTGAGTCTTTAACACCCATATTCTGTAAAGAAAAAGAACATTATTCTCCCAAATAAGGGGAATAATAATGAAAAGTCTTAAATTATAACAAAAATGAAACAAACACAACAAGACAAACTGAAGATAACTATAACGGAGGATAAAAGGAACTGATTAAACTCTTATCAATTTGGGGGGAGAAATCTGGAAAGATGGTGAAATAGAAAATCCCAGGAATCAGTTTCTCCACCAGAACAAGAATTAAATAGACAGGAACTGTCTGAATTAACTAAATTGAAACTCAGGAGTCTAAGAGAACACTGGAGACTATCCAAGGAAGAGTGGGAGAAAGAGGCAGACAAATTATGGTAAACACCAATAAATTACTGTCTCCAAGCAGCACATATTCCCTACTCTTACAGCAGGCCTCTGGCATAGCTTCCTCAGGATCTTGGGAAGAAGGAGGGGGCAGGCACAGGCTGATTGATGATCACTGCTTTTTATTTGCTACTTTGGGTCACTGGGGCCCTGGCTATGAGGTGGCCACTGAACAAAGGTAGTGGAGGAAAATTAAAGACAGTATGATTCCTCAGAGGTGCAGAGGACAGACAAAGGGTTACACTGGCTTACCTTGGGCTGAATCAAAGAAAGTGCAACTTTGGAAAGCGTTGGAAAAAGGGGGGGTGGGGGAAATTATCCATATCGAGCTCCAAAAAACAGAGCTTCCAGGATGATGATGTCAGAGGATGTAGGCAGTACTCAACTCTCTTGCAGAAACATGCAGGAAGGGCAAAAAGGTATATAAGGTAACTGCTTTGAGGATCTGCAGACCAAGAGAGTGCTGGACATCATCCACAAGGGAAAAGGAAAGAGACACAAGCTAAAATAAAAACTGTTGAGTTACTAGCCCCAGCGGCCAGAAAGAGCACCGATCCCTCCACCCTCAAGACAAATAGCTAGTTGTCTAGATAAAACCTATGGCTCACTGAAGCCAACTGAGAGGGTAAGAAACATTGTCTTCCCTGGTAAAAAGGAGGGTGTAGCAAAGGGCAGAGAATGGTTTCTCTTCAGTGAGTACAGACAGCAGAGCCCACTTTGAATCTCAACTCTGCCTAGACAGAATCACAGGCAGGCTTAAAAGAGACACCTCAAGGGAAAGAATCGCGAAGGAAATGCTGGAAGGTCAGGAAACTGCAGGAAACAAAAATGCTTTTTGGAGCCTCGTGTTCCAAATCCTTTGATTTGGCTCTTTACCCCATTAGTGGGTCCTTGTCCCTATTTTGATCACTTAAGTTCAGCAATTTTGAAGACTTAAGGATACATTGAACCAAAAATCAAAGAAGAGTTATGAAACAAAACAACTGGGCAAGAAAGAGAAATGGACTGTCAGAGTAAATTCACCAGCATAATCAGAAGCCTAGATATCAGCAAAAATATTACAAGCCATACTAAGAAACAGGAAGAGATGGGCCTGCCAAAGGAATAAACCAAAAACCCTGATGAGACACAGGATTTAAGAAAAATAACCAATGATAATCACACAAATCTCATAAATCAACTCAAGGAATTGAAGGAAAATATGGCCAAAGATGATAAAGGATATTAAGAAGACACTGGGTGAGCATAAAGAACTATTTGAAAGCCTACAGAGAAAAGTAACAGAGCTCATAGGAATGAAAGATACAATGGATGACATTAAAAATATATTAGAAGGGGAAACGGACTTTGGCCCAGTGGTTAGGGCGTCCGTCTACCATATGGGAGGTCCGCGGTTCAAACCCCGGGCCTCCCTGATCCGTGTGGAGCTGGCCCATGCACAGTGCTGATGCGCGCAAGGAGTGCCGTGCCACGCAAGGGTGTCCCCCTCGTGGGGGAGCCCCACGCGCAAGGAGTGCGCCCATGAGGAATGCCGCCCAGCTCAAAAAGAAAGAGCAGCCTGCCCAGGAATGGCGCCACCCACACTTCCCGTACCGCCGACGACAACAGAAACAAGACGCAGCAAACAGACACCAAGAACAGACAACCAGGGGAGAGGGGGAAATTAAATAAATAAATAAATCTTTAAAGAATATATATATATATATATTAGAAGGATACAGTTCAAGTGATTGGACTCCTGCCTACCACATGGGAAGTTCATGGTTCAGTTCCCAGTACCTCCCCAAGAAAGTAAGCTGGCATGACAGGCAGGTGTGGAAAGCTGATGCAACAAAATGCTGCAACAAGAAAAACAAGAGGAAAAACATAACAAGAGGCACAACAAAGCAAGGAATGGAGGTGGCTTAAGCGATTAGGCGCCTCCCTCCCAAACGGAGGTCCCAGGTTTGGTTCCCAGTGCCTCCTAAAGAAACAAAAATGAACAGACACAGAAGTGCAAACAACGAGGGTTTGGGAGAGATAAATAAATAAAATAAAACTTAAAATAAAAAGTATTAGGGGGTGGACCCACATCCTGGGGAGGACTAATGCCACCAAATAGAGGGAACTCTATCCCTCGAGAGAAAGGGTGGCTCCCAGGGCATTGGGGCAGATGAGCAAGTTAGGCCCTAAACACTATTCCATCTATCTCTGGAAGTGGCTCCTCAGGAAACGGAGGTTGACTGTCACTGTGGGCACCAAGGTGGAAGGGAAAATGGACGTTAAATGTGTGGAACCAAAGTAAATGGGCAAGGGAGGAGTTTCTTGAGAGTACACAAGGATGGATATAAAACATGTAATATTACACCATAACATATAGGAGACGACAGACTGATAATGTAAACCATAATGTAAAACATAGGAGAACTAAAAATGTAAAGAACTGTGTATCCTAAAGTATGCACCATAATGTAAGCACAGATATTACCATGTTAGAAAGCTAATATCTCAGACTCTGTACATCACCTTAAGTAAATATGATGTGAATAGGGTGTAAGAGTATCGCTGTGGAAGGAAAAAGGTGTTGTGGTGGATGTATGGGAGTGCTGTATATTATATATATGCATTGCTGTGGTCTAGGACTCCTACGAAGAAACGCTGAATAATTAGGGGGGGGGGGGGGGAAAAAAGGATAGGATGTGGAATTTTTTCAAGTCAACATTCTTTATCTAAGTTCTTTATCTAACTTTATCCAAGTTCTTTATCTATCCTTTAAACCCATCGCTATATGCCATTCCTTAGTAAGGGACCATGACATTATATTGGGCTTCAAATTTCGGGGAGTTCTGGATCACAGAGTGTTTCAACAATGGCAATGGAGGGATACTGGTATGGGATACCAATGACAGGTGATATATGGCTGACAGGGAGCTGTACAGAACATATGTCCAGGGTGCATGGTAATGATTGGATATACTCATAGTGGCAACAATTAAAAACCCAGCAGGGGGGGTACTGGGTTCCTGGCCAGTGGTGCTCTGTCGTGGTCCCTAGGGGAGCAGCGATAGTCTCCCAGGTACAGCGGCGGGGACCGGGAGGGAGTGAGGGTTCAACAGTGAGCCCCTGATGCTAATGACTATGCTCATGAGCTGATAAACCTAAAATAAGAACAAGGCCTAGAGCAACATTGTGCCTGGGAATTTCCTCCTGTCAGCCTTCATGTTACTCAAATGTGGCCAGTCTCAAAGCCAAACTCAGCATGTAAATGCAATGCCTTCCCTCCAGCGTGGGACATGACACCCGGGGATGAGCCTCCCTGGCAACGAGGGACCACTATCAAATACCAACTGATGATGCAACTGGAAAAGGACCTTATATGGAAGGTTCAATGCGGATCAGCAGAATATCCATGTCTACATAAAATAACATGACTTTAAAATGCTGTTTGACCTAAAGTAAGGGGGAAATGGAAAGGAGAAATGAGTTTATATGGCTACGAGTTTCTAAAAAAGAGTCTGGAGGCTGGCAGAAGGATTGCCCTCATGCACAACTGAGCAGAGTCAGAGAGACAGATAAAGCAGATACAACCCCCAGATATTGGTTCCTATGAAGGCTAAAGAGACCCATGAGAGTTATGGTCATGGCCGATGGGGTTTACTACCAGGGCAGATGGCCCCTCTCTGGAAATGGTGTTTATGTGTGATGAATCTGGACTCAGATGGGATCTCCCTTCATAAGACTTTCATACTAATCTGCTGGAGGTGCAGTTAACGTTGGGGTTTAAGATATAGTTAGGGGATTTGAATCTCTGGACTGATAATGTGATAGCCAGGTCCTGAGCCTCAACAGACTCCAGCACCTACAATCTGATTTATTGGACTTACCACACTCAGCTAAGATGGAGTTGAAGAAGGACAATCACCACACCATGGAGCCTAGAGTGATTACAACTGAAAATGGGAGGATGGCAGCCAGCATCCATGTGGAAGCTGAGCCTCCTCTTGACATAGAGGTGCAATGGACACAACCAATCCAATGTCCACATAGAAGAGGAGGCATTGGATTGGGAAAAGTGGACATGGTGGACGATGGGTATGGGGAAGGGCAGGAAGAGATGAGAGGTGGGGGCGTATTTGGGACGTGGAGCTGCCCTGGATGGCGCCTCGGGGGTGATCACCGGACATCGTGGATCCTCACAGGGCCCACTGGATGGAATGGAGGAGAGTATGGGCCATGATGTGGACCATTGTCTATGAGGTGCAGAGGTGCCCAAAGATGTACTTACCAAATCCAATGGATGTGTCATGATGATGGGAACGAGTGTTGTTGGGGGGGGAGAGGGGGGGTGGGGGGGGTGGGGTTGAATGGGACCTCACATATATATTTTTAATGTAATATTATTACAAAGTCAATAAAAAAAAAAAAAAAAGTATAGGGAAGCGGATGTGGCTCAAACAATTGAGCTCCCGTCTACCATACAGGAGGTCCAGGGTTTGATTCCCAGGGTCCTGGTGAAGATAAGCCGGCCCACGCAGCAAGCTGGCCCAAGTGGAGAGATGGCCCACACAGAGTGTTGGCATGTGTGGAGTGCTGACCCACGTGGCATGCTGGCCCACATGGAGAGTTGGTACAGCAAGATGACACAACAAAAAGAGACACAGAGGAGAGACAAGAAGAGATGCAGCAGACCAGGGAGCTGAGGTGGTTTAAGATATTTAACACCTTTCTCCTACTCCAGAAGGTCCCAGAATCAGTTCCCAGTGCTGTCTAAAGAGAAGACAAGCAGACACAGAGAAACACACAGTGAAAGGACACAGAAAGCAGACAGCGAGCACAAAACAGCAAGGGAGAGGGAGTAAATTTTTTAAAAAATACATTAGAGAGAGTGAATGTGGCTCAATTGGTTGAGAGCCTGCTTCCCACATGGGAGGTCCTGGCTCCTAAAAAAGAGAAAAAAAAGAACTCAGAGGAGTCAACAAAGCTCAATGGTTGAGCACTGGCTTCCCAAAATGAGGTCCCAGGGTCAATCCCTGGCCCCCATACCTAAAAATAAATAAATACATTAGAGAAGTGGATGTGGCTCAAACAGCTGAGTGCCTGTTTCCCACATGGGAGGTTCCTGGTTCAGTTCCCAGTGCCTCCTAAAGAAAAAAAAGGGGAAAAAAAAAAACTCAAGGGAGATGATGCAGCTCAGTGGCTGAGCATTGTCTTCCCACATATGAGGTCCCCTAGCTCCTAGTACTTCAGTAAAGGGAGATGATGTAGCTCAGTGGCTGAGCACTGTCTTCCCACATATGAGGTCCCCTAGCTCCTAGTACCTCAAAAAAAAAAAAAAAAAAGCACAGGCAAATAACAGCAGATTTGAAATGGAAGAAAAACAAATAAGTGAAAGCAAGAACAGAACATCTGAACTTGATAAAACAAGAGAGCAGACAGAAAAAAACAATGGAAAAGATTGAACAGGGTCTCAGGGAACTGAATGATAATAAGAAACTCACGAGCATATGCATTATAGGTGTCCCAGAAGGATTAAAGTACAGAAAATGGGCAGAAAGAATGTTTGAATAAATAATGACCAAAAACTTCCCAACCCTTATGAAAGACATGAATATGAACATCCAGAAAGAACAATAAACCTTAAACAAAATAAATATAAATAGACCGGGAACGAGTGTTGTTGGGGGGGGGGGGAGAGGGGGGGGTGGGGGGGTGGGGTTGAATGGGACCTCACATATATATTTTTAATGTAATATTATTACAAAGTCAATAAAAAATAAAAAAATTTAAATAAAAAAAATAAAAAAATAAAAAAAAATAAAGGTGAGGGAAACAGATTTGGCTCAACGGATAGAGCATCCACCTACCACATAGGAAGTCCAGGGTTCAAACCCAGGATCTGCTGACCTGTGTGATGAGCTGGCACACGTGCAGTGCTGATGTGCGCAAGGAGTGCCATGCCATGCAGGGGTGTATGCCGTGTAGGGGAGCCCCACGCGCAAGGAGTGCACCCCATAAGGAGAGCCCAGAGTGAAAATGTGCAGCCTGCACAGGGGTGGCGCTGCACACATGGAGAGCTGATGCAGCAAGATGATGCAACAAAAAAGAGACACAGATACCCGGTGCAGCTGACAAGAATATAAGCGGACACAGAGCAACACACAGTGAATGGACACAAACAGCAAGACAACTGGGGGAGGGGGAGGGGGAAGGGGAGAGAAATAAATGAAAAATAAATCTTTAAAGAAAAAAAATAAGGGTGAGTGGAAGTCTTCACAAACTAGCAAAAACTGAAAGAATGTTATCAAATGACTGGATTTACAAGAGATACTAAAGGAAATAATGCAGCCTGAAAAGAAAAAACAAGGGTGAGTGACTTGGAGAATAGTACAGAAATGAAGATTATTAGTAAGGGTAACTCAAAGGGTAAAAAGAGAGACAACAGTTTAGATATGACAACGTAAAGTAAAAAATGGATAAAATAAACAAAGTAATAAGTCTACATATTAGTAATGCTGAAAAGTAATGGATTGAACTCCCCCTTCAAAAGACACAGACTGACAGAATGGATAAAACAACATGAACCATTGATTCACTGTCTACAAGAGAACCACCCTAGATGTAAGGACACAATCAGGCTGAAAGGGATAGATTGGAAAAAGATATTACACACAAATAGTAAACAAAAAGATCTGAAGAACTGATGCTAACAACAGACAAAATAGATTTTAAATTCAAAAGCATTAGAAGACAAGATGAAGGTCAAATAAATTAATAAAATGGACAATTCACCAAGAAGAAATAACTGTAATAAATATTTACACAAGTAGCATGGGTGCCCCAAAATAAATGAGGCGCACACTGGTAAAACTGAAGGGAGAAACAGACATCACTACAATAATAGAGACTTCAATACATCCCTTTCAGCATTTGATAGAACATCTGGACAGGTGATAAAGAAAGAAACAGAGAAGTTAAGTAATATGATAAATGAGCTAAACAGACATTTGTAAAGCATTACAGCTAAAAAAAACAGGGATATACATTTTTCTCAAGTGCTCACAGATCCTTCTCCAGGTTAGACCATGTGTTGGGTCACTAGACAGGATTGAATAAATTTTAAACTATTTAAATTATACAAAGGACATTCTCTGATCATAATGGAAAGAAACTGGAAATCAAGAACAGACGGAAAAAGGAAAAATTCACAAATATATGGAGATTGAATAACACACTCTTAAATAATCACTGGATCAAAGAAGAAATTGCAGGTGAAATCAGTAAATATCTCAAGAAGAATGAAAAGGAGAACACAACATATCAAAACATGATCCTACACATATAAATCCCTGAAAAATCTACAACAAAACTTCTCAAGCTAATAAACAAATTCAGTAAAGTGGCAGGATGTAAGATCAACATACCAAAATCAGTAGCATTTCTGAACACTAATAATAAGCAATCTAAGAAGAAAATCCAAAAAAAAAATCCATTTACAACAGCAATTAAAAGAATCAAATATCTAGAAATAAACTTAACAAAAGGATGTAAGGACTTCTACACAGAAAACTATACAACACTGCTAAAGGAAATCAAAGAAGACCAAAATAAATGGAATATATTCCATGTTAATGGATTGCAAAGACTAAAAATCATTAAGATGTCTATTCTATGCAAATTGATTTCTATCTTTACCACACTCCCCATAATAATTACAACAGCATTTTTTACAGAACTGGAAAAGACAAATATGAAATTTATTTGGAAGAGCAAGGGGCCATGAATAGTCAAAAAATACTAAAAAAGAAAGAAAAACTGGAAGATTCACACTTTCTGAGTTTAAATCATACTACAAAGCTACAATGCAAAACATTGGCACAAGGATAGACATAATGACCAATGAAACTGAACTGAAAGCTTGATATAGACCTGCAAATATATAGACAACTGATATTCAACAAGACCACCAAGCCCACTGAACTAGAACAGATCAGCCTTTTCAACAAATAGTGCTGGGAGAATTGGAAATTCATATTCAAAAGAAAAAGAGAACCACCATCTACACCCTATACAAAAATTGACTCAAAATGGATCAAAGATCTAAATATAAGAGGCAAGACCATAAAGCAATTAGAAAATAATCCAGGGAAGCATATACGGTGTCCTATAGTGGGAAAATGGATTTGTAAACTTTACACCCAAAGTATAAGCAATGAAAGGAAAAATAGATAATTAGGACAGCCTCAAAAACAAAAATGTTTGTGCTTCAAAGGAGTTTGTCAAGAAAGTAAAAATGCAGCCTACTCAATGGGAGAAAATATTTAGGAACCCTTATGCAATAAGGGTTTAATATCCAGCATATATAAAGATATTCTACATATTGAAAAAAAAATCCATTTAAAAAATGGGCAAGAGATTTGAATAGACATTTTTCCAAAGAGAAAAAAATTATGGTTAAAAAGCACATGAACAGATACTCGTCACTAGCAATTAATTAATTGGTGGTTTCTTGGACCTTACAGCCAAAGCACACACAACAAAAGGAAAAACAGATGAATGGGATCTCCTCAAAATTAAACATTTTTGCCCCACACAGGACTTTGTCAAAAGGGTGAAAAGACAGCTGACTCCATGGGAGAAAATATTTGGAAAACACATGACTGATAAGAGTTTAATATCCAGGATATATAAAGAGAAGTTACAACTCAACAACAAAAAGGCAAACAATTCTGATTAAAAAATGAGCAAAAGACTTGGATAGATATTTGGCCAAAGAAGAAACAAATGGCAAAAAAAAAAAAAATGCTCAACTTCACTCATGATTAGGGAAATGCAAATCAAAACTACAATGAGATATCATTTCACACCTATTAGAATGGTCACTATAAAAAAGACAGAACTACAAGTATTGGAGAGGATGTGGAGAGACAGGAACACTTAGTTATTGTTGGTGGGAATACAGACTAGTACAGGCACTGGGGAGGACTGTCTGACAGTTCCTAAAGAAACTGAATATAGATTTTCCACATGACCCTGTAACACTACTACTGGGTATAGAAGAACTGAGAGCAGTGACCTGAACAAACATCTGCACACCAATGTTCATAGTGGTGTTACAATTGCCAAAAGTTGGCAACAACTCACGTGCACAACAACCAAAGAATGGATAAACAAACCGTGGTATATACATACAGTGGAACATTTTGCAGCTGTAAGAAGAAATGAAGTCATCAAGTATGTGACAACATGGATGAACCTGGAAGACATTATGTTGAGTGAAGCAAGCCAGACACAAAAGGACAAATACTGTATGACTGTGCTATTATGAACTAAATATATTGTGTAACATAATGCATGATTCCATTTATATAAAATGTAAATACACAATTTATAAAGATGAAATTTGATTAGTGGTTACGTAGGACTGGGGAAGGCAAGCTAAGAGATGTGGAGTTTTTCTTTTTGTAGTAATGAAATGGTTCTAAAAATTTTTTGTGATGCTGAATGCACAACATTGTGATAATACTATATATAGTATATATATAGTGTACACTATTATACACTTTGAATAGATCATATGGTATGTGAATATCTCTCAATAAAACTGCTGTTATTCACATAAATGTGCAAGAATAGCCAGAAATAACAGCTATGTATAGCAAGGGAAACAGAGATTGAGAGGTGAAGAATTTTCTTGTTTACCTGTTGTCTGTTATTTGCTTATGATTATTACTGAAATAAGGAAAATGTTCTAAAAATGATTGAAAGGGTGAAAGCACAACTATGTGATTATAACAAATACTGTTGATTGTACACTTTAGATGAATGTATGCTTTATTAATATGTACCATTAAAATTTGTTTAAAAAAACTACAGTGAGCTATCATTCATTTTACCCCTATTAAACCGGGTATTAAAAAAAAAAAAAAACAGAAAACCACAAGCATTGGAGAGGATTTTGGTGGAATGGAAACACTCATCCACTGCTAGTGGGAATGCAGAATGGTGTTGCACTGTGGAGGACAGTTTGGCAGTTCCTCAGGAAGCTAACCATAGAATTGCCATATGATCCAGCTATCCCACTACTCAGTATATACTGAGAAAAATGGAAAGCAGGAACACGAACATTTATATGCACATCCTAAGCATACTGAGGAGATTCACAGAGATAGTCTGGGAGACAGGCTACCAAGAGGCAGAAAAGGAGTAAGAAGGATGAGACAATTCTCAGTCTGGACAGAACCTACAATAAGTTGGAAGCGGGTGATTTGAGAATGGATGGGGATGATGATGGTGCAGGGATATGAGTGGGGTCGATGGTGCTGGAGTGTGAGGGTAAGGTGGGTTGGGCGATAGGTTGGAATCTCCATGGAACTGGGGGATGGACTGGAGGTAGGGGCAGATGAACTCTAAGGAGGTGAAGTTGTATGGTTGAAAATACAATTTTATTTGGCAAATATGGCAGGGGAGGTTCACTGGCGCAGTGTCGGTGAGGGAGATATGTGGGAAAGGATGTACCTGAGGCATGCTACTATGGAATATGAATGTGTTCATCTTATCACAGGGTGTTATCTCAGTGGGTAGAGACTAACACAATAAACAAGAAACTCCCCCATCCTGGGGGAGTCCTGCTATATTCTCAAATAGAGGGGCAAGGCTCTCTCAAGTACATAGGCAGTGCCTAATTAAACAAAACAGACCAGTATGTCAAGCCTTCAACATTAATGCATGATGAACCTCATTCTTGCAAAACTGAACCTTAGCCTAATAATAACTATTGCCTAAGAGTTACTTTCTAAAATCCTCCTTTGACCTCTCTCTAAGTCGATCTCAGCAAACAAATGCACTACCTTCCCCTCAGCATGGGACATGACTCCCAGGGATGAGCCTTCCTGGCGCTGAGGAATTAATACCAAGCACCAACCAGTGAGATGTCTCAAAAAAGACCTTGACTAAAAGGGGGAAAAAACAAATACAAGAGTTTCTATGGCTAAAAGATTTCAAAATGAGTCAGGAATTCATTCCAGTGGCTTCCCTTATGCATATATCAGGCAGATCTCACTAACTGCACTGTGAACAAAGTCTCAAATAGGGTTCTCCTGAAGATTCTAGAGCCATCTCAACGCTAGAGGCAACACACAAATGCCTTGAAATCAGCACCATATTACAGTCCTTACCTTGAAATATATTTCCCCAGTGTAACAGGGTTAGATGCATTTATAATTTCCCTATGTGTGATTTTTCTATCCCTTTAATTTGAGCCTATAATAACCACTCTCTCCATTAAATATGTCTCAGAGACATAAATCTTCCAGGTGTTCATATGTAAGCTGAACCCTGAATCTCAGAAGAGGTGCAGCCTATACCTATTATCCAGTTCATCAGACTTGCCCAGGACACTAACAAATTAATGATGAACACCCCACACCCCAAAAAAACAGGGAGTATGCACGACTGCAAGCAAAGCAGTTTCTTCCCTCTGCCCCATAAGGTCTAAACTCCCTCTCAATCCGAGGCACAGCAGGGATCACCATCCCAAAATCCTCAAGGTTAAGGAATGAAAAAACATAAGGGGAGCAATGTAACCATGGACAAAGTAAACTTAATAATATTGTAGTAATAGAAGAAAACGTACTAAATAAATAAAGATAGTGGTTACCAGAGGTACTGAGGGGAGGAGAAGGGACTAGTAGGTGGACCATAGGGCATTTTTAGGGCATTGGAATTCAGTGTAAACCATAATGTAAACTATAGACTTTGGCTAGTATCAATTGTAACAAATGGGGAAACAGATGTGGCTTAACCAACTGGGCTCTTGTCTATCACATAGGAGGTCCAGGGTTTGATGCCCAGGGCCTCCTGATGAGGGCAAGCTGGCCCAGGCAGTGAGCTGGCCCATGCAGAGTGCCAGCCAACGTGGGAATGTGGCCCTGTATAGGAGTGCCGCCCTGGGTGGGAAAGCCGCCCCGCACAGGAGTGCCAGCTGACACGGAGAGCTGGTGCAGCAAGATGACACAACAAGAGACACAGAGGAGAGAAAATAAGAAGACATAGCAGTACAGGGAGCCGAGATGGTACAAGAGAATAATTGCCTCTCTCCCACTCCAGACAGTACCAAGATCGGTTCCCAGAGCCACCTAACAAGAGAATACAAGCACACACAGAACACACAGTGAATGGACACAGAGAGCAGACAAGGGGGGATGTGGGTGGGGGGGAATAAATAAAAAATAATAAATCTTAAAAAAAAAATTGTAACAAATGTACCACACAGGGAAACAGACTTGGCCCAGTGGTTAGGGCATCTGTCTACCACATGGGAGGTCCGCGGTTCAAACCCCAGGCCTATTTGACCTGTGTGGAGATGGCCCATGCGCAGTGCTGATGTGGGCAAGGAGTGCCGTGCCACGCAGGGGTGTCCCCCACGTAGGGGAGCCGCATGCACAAGGAGTGAGCCCCATAAGAAGAGCCGCCCAGCATGAAAGAAAGTGCAGCCTGCCTAAGAATGGAGCTGCCCACATGGAGAGTTGACACGACAAGATGACGCAACAAAAAGAAATACAGATTCCCATGCCACTGACAACAACAGAAGGGGACAAAGAAGAAAGACAGAGCAAATAGACACAGAAAACAGACAACGGGGGGAGGGGGAGAATAAATAAATAAATAAAATCTTTTTTAAAAAATGTATCACACAACTGTAAGATGTTATTAATAGAAGAAGACGTGGGAGGGGTGGTACATAGGACTCCCTTATATTTTGAATGTAATTTTTCTGTAATCTAAAACTTCTTTTAAAATAGTTTATTATATTAGAAAAGAAGCTTTCTCAGTTTCTCTTTAACCAGCCCCTCCAAATTTTTTTCCTGCCACCGATTTCTGCTCAGACATTCTTTGCACCACTCATGCCCCAAAGGGGGCACTAGAGACTTCCAGTTTACATGCACAGGTCCAGCTTCTCAGCTGACCATATTCATCACCGCCACCTACCCACCCACTTCCTCTAAAGTGATAGCTTCTCTCCTTGCTAAAAATGCAAGATTTCAGCAAGGTATTGGTGGTGTAGTGAAGTTTGGGAGCCCTGTATGATATTATGCATATTTGTTTTGTAGGTTCACAACTTTTACTATAAACTTATAGTTTATATATGTTCATTTATGAATGATATATTTCAATAAATTTTTAAATTAAAAAAAACAATAAAGAGAATCAACAAAACCAAAAGTTTCTTCTTCAAGAAGATGAACAAAATTGGCAAACCCTTAGCTAGACTGACAAAGAAAAAAAAAAAAGAAAAGATGCAAATAAAATTAAAAATAAAACATGGAACAAAAGCTATTTGAGCTAATAATCAAGTTCAGGAAAGAGGCAGGATACAAGCAAACATGTGAAAATCAGTAATGTTTCTGTACACCAGTACTGAAAAATCTAAGGAGGAAATTAGGGGGAAAAAATTCCATTTACATTAGCAACAAAAAGACTAATATACCTAAGAATCAATTTAACCAAATACATAAAGGACCTTATTCAGAAAAATACAAAGCACAGCTAAAAGAAATCAAAGAAGACCTGAGAACTAAAAGTGACAGTAACAGACATGGTGTACAATGATGTTCATAGTGGCATTATTCACAATTGCCAAAAGAAGCAAACAACCCAGGTGTCCATCAACCAAAGAATGAATAAACAAATTGCAATGTATACATACAATGGAATATTATGCAGCTGTAAGAAGAAATGAAGTCGTAAAGCATATGACAATATGGAGATCCTGGAAGACATTATGTTGAATGAAGTCAGTCAGAAACAAAAGGACAAATACTTGTTGCACTATGCACCATTAACTAAATATATTATGAAAACTCATGGAGTTAATAACTAGAATATAAGTAAAGAGACTATAGAATGGGGTTAGTGAATGGAAAGTGAATGGTTATTATCTGTGCAGAATTGATATAAAGGTTGTTCACAAATATTTGGAAATGAATAGAAATGGTGAAAGCACATCATAGTATTTGTCACTGGCAGTGCTAATATATGACAATGGTTGCAGGGGAAAGTCCAAGGCTCAACACAAGGATTTGTAAAGATAAAAATAATAATAAAAGAAAGATTTTTTTTTAATTTTTTAAACAAAAAAAGACAAAAAAACAAAATTTAAAAAAACAAAATAAAAATATAAATTAAAAGGAAGGAAATAGAATAGCAGCCAAATATGGGCAGAGGAAACAGAGATATTGAGAAGTAATTATTAAGGGGTAGAGTTTTTGTGTTTGCCTGTTTTTTGTTATTTATTATCATTATTATTGTAATAATGAAAATGCTCTAATAATCATTGAAGTGATGAATGCACAACTATGTGATTATACCAAATATCACTGATCATACACTTTGGATGGACTGTATGCTTTATTATTATGTATCAGTAAAACTGATTAAACAAAAATAGGTATGAGGACAGAGAGGAGGATCCAACATCAGACATTCCAGACACAGAATTTTAAAAACTGGAATAAAAATGTGCTAGAATGGCTAAAAGAAAACATGGACATAGAACTAAGGAGAATCAGAAAAATGACAGATGAAATCAGAGACTATCAATAGAGACATGAAAATCATAAAAAGAAATCAAAGAGAGCTGAAGATTACAGTAACAGAAATTTTAAATTCCTGAGAGGGGTTCAACAGCAAATTGGAGGTGGCAGAAGAAAAACCACTGAACTTTAAAATAACAAAACTGAAAGCATTCAGTCTGTGGAAAAGAATGAAGAGAAGTCAACAGAGCCTGAGGAATCTATACAACACTATCAAAGCATATCAATATACGCATTATGGGAATGCCAGAAGGAGAAGAAAGAAAGGGCAAAGAGTACACACAAAGAAATAACGGCTGAAAAATTCCCAAATTTATCTAAAACATGAATACACATTCAAGATGTTCAACAAACTCCAAACAGGAGAAGCCAAATCAGACCCATGTCACACCACATTAAAATCAAACCATTGAATACAAAGATAAGGAGATAAATCTGAAACTTGCAAGAGAGAAGCAATGTGTCACAAACAAGTGATCCTCTATAAGATTAAATGCCAAGTTTTCATTTGAAACCTCAGGGGCGGGAAGGCAGTGGGAAGACATATTTAAAAGACATTTAAAATGCTAAAAGCAAATATTTGCCACCAAGAATTCTACATCCAACAAAAATGTCTTTCAAAGTGAGTGAGACAATCCCAGATAAACAAAAGCTGAGGAACTTTATTACCACTCAATTGGCCGTAGAAGAGAACTAAAAGGAGTTCTTCAGGCTGAAAGGAAAAGACACTAGACAACTGATAGAAAGAAACAGCAAAGGTATCAAAATGTTAAGTTTGGTGAATCTGGGTATCTGGGGGGATGGGGATATGCTGAAGCTCTGTATGGGGTCTATGTTATCTCTGTATGAGGTCTGTGTTATTCTTTCAATTATTTTGTCAGTTTGAAATTATTTCAAAATGAAAAGTTAACATAAAAATTAAAAGAATCGAAAGATATAAATGAATGAAACACAAATCAAATGAAAGCTGGAGTGTGCAAATCCAAACCACAACATACCACATCTCACCCATGGGATGGCTATTATAAAAATATGGAAAATAAGTGTCGACAAGGATATGGAATAAGGGGAGCCCTCAAACATTGCTGGTGGAATGTAAAATGGTGCAGCCTTTGCTGAAAACAGTTTGGCTGTGGGCTCTAGAGACATCTAGACACTATAGGAAATTGGTACCTCATGAATCGGCCTTACCTTGGAATACATGATAACCCATCTCCCCTAAGAATCAGAGTTAGACTAATTTATAATTTTCCCACACATGGTTCTTCTGACTCTTTTTTTTAATAATACATTTTTTATTTATTTTTAAAAGATACATAGATCACACAAAATGCTACATTAAAAAATACAGGAGGTTCCCATATGCCCCACTCCTCACACGTCCCACTTTTCCCACATCAACAATTTCTTTCAATAGTTTGGTACATTCCTTACATTTGATGAATACATTTTGAAGCACTGCTACATAGCATGGATTAAAGTTTACATTGCAGTTTATTTGAACCTATAATTAGCACTATACCTGTTAAATATTTGTCCCAGAGACTTAAATCTTCCAGCTGTTCATATGCTGGTTGAGCTCTGAATCTTAGCAGAGTTGCAGCCAACACCTAATCCCCAGTTCATCAGATTCACCCAGGATAACTAACAAAAGGAGGATAATGAACAACGTCCATCCAAAAAAAACAGAGTATCTACAACTGCAAGCAAAACAGTTCCTTCCATCTGCCCCATAAGGCCTAAGTTCCCTCTCAATCAGAAACAGAGTGGGCATTACATTCCCCAAATCCTCAAGACTGAAAAACAAACAAATATAAGGGGGGAATGTAACTATGAACTAAAGTAGACTTATTATTATTCTAGTAAAGGAAGAACTGTAACATTTATATAAAGGCAGTGGTCACTAGAGGTTTTGAGGGGAGGGAAAGGGAAGATAAGGTGTAACATGGGGCATTTGGGGGACAATGAAATTATTCTGTATATTACAAATGATGGATACAAGCCATTATACATTTTGTCAAAACCTATGAAATTGTATGGTACTAAATATAAACCATAATGTAAACTACAAACCATGGTTAGTAGCAGTGCTTCAATAATGTAACAAATCAAATATACAACTGATAAAAATCAATTGGGGAAGCGGATTTGGCTCAATGGATAGAGCGTCCGCCTATCACACAGGAGGTCCAGGGTTCAAACCCAGGAAAAAAACCCAGCGAAAAAAGTGCAGCCTGCCCAGGAGTGGTGCCGCACACATGGAGAGCTGACTCAGGAAGATGACACAACAAAAAGAGACACGGATTCCCAGTGCCACTGACAAGAATACAAGCGGACACAGAACACACAGTGAATGGAAACAGAGAGCAGACAACCTGGGGGGAAGGGGAGAGAAATACATAATAAATCTTTTTAAAAATTTAAAAAAATCAAGTGTAACAAATATACCACACTAATGAAAGATGTTGTTACTGGGGGTGTGGGAGGGGGAAGGGGTGGGTTATAGAGGAATCCCCTATTATTTTCAAAATAACATTTATGTAATCTAAAGCTTTTTTAAAAATAAAAAATAAAAATTTATTCATATTCACACACAAAAAAACAAAGAAAACAATTTGGTGGTTCCTCAAAAAGTTAAACATAGAATTACATAAGACCTGGCAATCCACTTATAGATATACGACCAAAAAAACTAAAAACAGGAATTAAAGCGGATACTTGTACACCATTCTTCATAGCTGTATTATTTACAATAGCCAAAAGGTGAAAACTACCCAAGCGTCCATCAACTGATGAATGGATGAATAAAATGTGGTATATATGTACCATGGAATATTATTCAGCCTTAAAAAGGAATAAAGTTATGATGAATGCTACGACATGGATGAACGCTGAAGACATCATGAACTAAAACAGACACAAAAATGGCATATTGCATGATCTTACATATGTTAAATAAATAGAATATGCAAATTCATAGAGACAGAAAATAGATTAGTGGTTACCAGGAGAGGGGGTCATGGGCAAGGGATTAGGGAGTTCTTAGATAATGAGCACAGAGTTTCTGTTTGGGGTGAGCGAAAAGTTTTGGTAATGGATGGTAATGATGGTAGCACAACATTGTGAATTTTATTAATATCAGTTATATATTTGAAAGTGGATAAAATGGGAAATTTTATTTGTAGATATACTATCATAACAAAAATTTAAAAAAAACAAAACCATACAATACAGAGAACAAACCCTTATTTAAACTATAGACTTCACTTAATAATATTCTAATTAACGGGTCATTGATTTTAACAAATGAACCACACCTATGCAAAATGCTAATAGGAAGGAAAACTGTAAGGGGGGAGGAAGGTTATATAGAAACTCTATACTTTCTGCATAATTATTCTGTAAGCCTACAGCTATTCTAAAATGTAAAGGCTAACACTAAGGGAAGACAGGTAAGCCCAAGAGTAAAGTAAAAAACACAATAATGAGATACTGCTTAGCTTAAGAAAACAAACCCAACAACAAAAAGCTGTATCTCCAAGAGACTATGTATGTGTGTATGTATAATTTTTGCCCCAACAATAAAATTTTCTAAAAAATAAAATTTAAAAATGTGAACAGAATTAACAAAATTCTCTTAAATAAGGTATTTTTTTCCTTCTATTAAATTGGCAAGAATTTTACTGTGTGATGATACCCAGTGCTGGTAAGTATATAGATAAGTGGGCACTCCCATTGATGGCACTATAAAGTGGTGGCAATATAAATATAAATAAACTCTGTAAGAGAGTTTTTTAACATGTATTTAAATTTAAAATAAAATTTCTTTTAGACTCAGTAATCCCATTCAAAAATAGTCCCCAAATAAACGATGTTCATTTCGGCATTGTTTCTCTTAGCAAAACCCAGGAAACACCCAAACTGTGTGATATTAGTGGACTAAGTAAGTAAATTATAAGAAATCCATATCATGGAATACTGCAAAATCATCAAAAAATAAAGGTCAGGATGCAATAGAATAAAAAACTCTTTAAATATATATTATTAAATGAAAACAGCAAAGCACAGAACAGTATTATTCCATTATGCACCTTTTTTTTTTTTTGAGGTACCGGGGGCCAGGGATTGAACCAGGACCTCGTATGTGGGAAGCCAGTACTCAACCACTTAGTTGGTTTTTTCATTTGTTTTTGCTTGCTGTTTTTTTGTTTTTTCTAGGAGGCACCAGAAACCGAACCCAGGACCTCCCATGTGGGAAGCAGGTGCTCAACTGCTTGAGCCACATCTGCTCCTGAACTTGTACCTTTCTATAAACCTAAATTTTCTAACCTTATATTTTTTTTTTCTTTTTATGTCAAAAAAAGTCATCTGGTCCCACATATTATTTCCTTTTTGTGTACCTCTCTATATAAAAACAAACAATAAGAGTATTATTTTAAAACAAAAATGTTTGAAATGTTCTCTTATACTTTATTATTAATTTTAAAGCAACCAATATTGATGATAACTCTTTCCTCTGAAAACAAGTTATAATAATGGTTAATTTTTCATGTCTGCAACATAAAAACAAATATTCAAGGTGATTTAACACTCATTACCCTAAAATGCTATAAATGAATAAACTAGAAAATCTGAAACTATTCTTATTTTTAAGAACTGACCATGACAAGAGAAAAAAAAAATACTTAAAGTGTTATCTTAAATCTTATTCTTTAGAGCCTATTTCTTAACAGTGACAAGATCAAAGTTTAGATTTATAATCAGACTATCTTTTAAAATACAGTTGTGTCACCCTTTAAGAAATACCCTCTCAAATTTACAAAGCAAGCAAAGAGCAACAGATTCTAGTAAACTAAAAATTACAGTATACTTAAATATGTAATTTCTTTTATTTTGCTGATTTATTTATTTTTTGTTTTTGTTTTTCTTTTCTTTTTTATAATTTATTTTAAAGTAATGAGATTTATATTTCATGAAGAAACAACCATGCATAATATGGCATACTTATATTTAAACTGAAGAAGACCTGAACTTCAAACATCATTTCAACATACACCAGAAAGAACTAATTTAAAACTGCAATTAAGTAACACAAGACCAAAACAAAGGACATATAAGAAAGCAAAATTTCAGTTTTACTAAAATGTTTTAAGCATACCAAATAAAACAATATACTTAAAAGAGAATAGTTTTTATTTACCCCCTGCAAAGGGAGAGCCCAGCGTTCTGAGCTTCTGAGTTTGGACAGTGGTGTTTGAACATGAATATCTTCTGGTTTTGCATTTATCATCCTTGTTATCCGAAACTAGAATGAGAAAATAATCAGGTTAATTGAAATACAAATAAGAGCTGAATCAGATAACAGAATCCTGCCTTAATATTTTGCTGTTTAATAAAAGAGTTCTAAATTCAGTGTTTAATTTATAGGCAGTTAAATAAAAGATAATTTTATGAGAGGAAACACAATAAAACCATTTCATTGAATTTAAAGATAACTATATATGAAATACTACAACATCTTCCTAACTATTCTCTTGTTTAAAGTCTCTTACCAGTTGTGACAGTCTGAATTAGGTGAATTCCAAAAAGAGATTATATTTTTCAATTCATCCATTCCTGTGGGTGTGGGGCCTTTCTGATTGGACTACATCAGTGAGGCATGACAAAGGTGTGGTTTCTGTCCTCTTGCTGGGCCTTACATAAACAGAGTCATAGAGGAAGAGACACACAGAGAAAGGAAGTTGCCATCTTGATCCTGCCATGTGAAAGAAAGGCGTCTCCAGGTTCACCTACAGCTGCAGAAAGACAGAGAAGCTCCCAAGAGGCTGAGAGAGGCCCCGGACTCTGGAATCAGCAGAGCACAGAGGCACAGAAAGAGGTCCCCAAGGGCCTGTGCCCACAGAGCCCAGCCATATACCTGATGGCCACATGGCAGGACGATAAGATCACCAGTAGCTGTCTCTGGTAAGAAAGCATCTGTGATGGCGCCGTGATTTGGACATTTCACAGCCTTGAAATTATAAGCTTTTTTATCCTAAATAAAATCCCCATCATAAATTGTACTTTTCATAGGCAGCCCTGTGGCAAACTAAGACATCCTTTTAATCTTTCAAATGCTATCCCTAGGATTCTCAAGCAAACAAACCTAACTATGACTACAATATTTAACATACAACAATGGCATGCCATTACTCACAGATAAAACTCTTTATAAACAAATAAAATCAGGGCTTCTTCATATCACTCACACATTGCAAAATCTACACTCCAACCAAAATGAATTACTCAAACATCTCCAAACATGTCTTATCATTTTATGTTTCTATACTTTTGAATACACTGCTCCCTCAACCTAGAATGCCCTTCCCCCTATTTCCCTCTCATGAAATACTCTGCTCAAACTTATTCCCATATCCACGCAATCGCCACTCCAATACCAAGGCATTCCTTTCCCTAGATATTAGTACTTGGTACATTTATATTACCTTATTTATGTTATATATATTATATATCATACTATATTACAGTTATTTGTCTACATGTCTGCCTTCTCTAGACTGCAGAGCTGCTTAAAGGAAAAGGGCCCTTTCTTATTCACCTTCGTGTCACCAAAGTGTATGGCTCATAACATATTGTATTAACAATGACTGAATGTATGGGTTGCAGGTACAAGTTTAAAATCATTTGTTAGAACTTAAATAACTTTAACATTGAAAGAAATTTATGAAAGATGGGAAAGCTTCAAGGTCAGCCTATAAGATATAACATAAAATAAGCATTATATTAACTAGAACCAGTAACAATCCATAAAATGATTTCTGTAAGAGGAAAGCACACATCAGGAAGACAGAATAAATTTGAAGAAAACATATCTCAATTCTTCTACTTCACTAGCACATCTGAGGGGCAAAGATAATCCTTCTGGGCACCCGTAATTTGTCAATTCTTGATCCACAAAAAACAATGTTATCTTTAAATCATTCACACCCTTCATATTCATAATTAGGGAACAAAAGCAGCTTTCTCAGAGAGTAAGGCAAAGATTTCAGCTTATTCACACACATGGATCCTTTGTAAATAGGTTATTTAGCCCACATTACATGGAGAGCCTGAATAGAGACAGAGATGCCTGAGAAGTTCCCAGATATTAGAATCTTCCCAGTATAGGTAACAAGGAAGCCTTAAAAGGATTCTAGACCCCCAGCAACCAAACACAACTCAGCTGACTCCAAGTGGAACAGAGAACAGCCATCGCCAAATGAACCCTACCCATATTGCAAATTAATAAGCAAAATAAGTTTGAACATCTAAAATTTGGGGCAATTTGTGATACAACCCTAGAAATAAACTAATGAGATACTACGTTCAAAATTTTAGACTTACTGAGATTTCCCAAGAGTATGAGCTAAATATAGGTGTTCAGTATTTTAATTTTATAAGATTGGATATGTAATCTTTGGGAGATTTTATATTTTTCCAGTTTATTATTTTACTATAAGTGGCTTAGAGCATATCAATGAATTATTTGCCCTAAAAATATTCGTGTACCACATACATCCGGTAAGGTGGACACAAAATATAATACATCTCACTTTGAAAAGGGCAGCTCTTTATTTTCCACAAAGTATACACACATATGTAATCTGGATATTTATAAAAACCCTAAACCAGTATCAAAAATCTTAAAAATGTTCATATAATCTTTTTCAGTAATTATACTTTTAGAAATTTATCCCAAGGAAATAAAATCAAAATATATACAAGTATTTATGAATAGGGATATAATAGGTTATTACTTATAATATGGAAAAACCAGAAACAATTACAATAAAAGAAAAATAAATTATGGTAAAGCCGAACAATGATATACTATATAGTTGTTATTAAATAGCATATTTCAGAAGAATATTTAATGACATAATAAATTGTTTCCAACATAAGTGGAAAAGAAAAGCATGCATAAAGGATGAGTGCTTGGGAAACAGACTTGGCCCAGTGGATAGGGCATCCGCCTACCACATGGGAGATCCACGGTTCAAACCCCAGGTCTCCCTGACCCGTGTGGAGCTGGTCCACGCGCAGTGCTGATGCACTCAAAGAGTGCCCTGTCATGCAGGGGTGTCCCCAGCGTAGGAACCCCACGCGCAAGAGTGCGCCCCGTAAGAAGAGCTGCCCGGCACGAAAGAAAGTGCAGCCTGCCCAGGAATGGTGCCGCACACACGGAGAGCTGACGCAACAAAAAGGGACACAGATTCTCATGCCGCTGACAACAACAAAAGCGGACAAAAGAACATGCAGGGAATGAACACAGAGAACAGACAACTGGGGCAGGGAAGGGCAGAGAAATAAAAAAAAGGGCAGAGAAAAAAAATAAATCTTAAAAAAAAAAAAGAATGAGTGCTTTTTTATAAGGCAAAAAAAATTCGTGTATAGGAAAAATATATAGAAAGATATACACCAAAATGTTTAATAGTGATTATCTCTGAATGGTGGGATGACAGGTGATTTTTATTTTTGTGTTTTCCTAGAGTTTCTAAATGTTTTATTTCTTTAATAGGACCACCATGCAATTCTTAAAGGAAGGAAAAAAATAAACACTTAAAGTTCCAGAAAAATATCTGCCACAAGTTCCTTTTCAATAAATTGCAGGTCTAGATCTCTCTAACATGATGTATAAGGGGCAAGAAGATTTCAAGTAAAATTACTCTGTCAATTTCTAAATTCATTTCTAATGATAAACAGATCAAAAATAATGGAAATATTTTTACAAAATTCTGATCTATTCCTAGACAAATTTTAATCATTGTATCAACTATGTTCAATCAACAAAGATTCTTTTTACCAATTCTGCAAAGCCTATTATTATAATTCTGCTATAAGAATCAGAATGACTGGGATAATTTCCTAGTACTTTCAAGATTGAAATTTAATCTTTTCAGACAAAAATGGTCCTAAAACCCCTTCCTTTCAACTTATACTTAAATGAATTAGTATAACTAATAACTCCAAAAAAAAAAAGAGAGAGCTTAATAATAAAGCCAAAAACATTTATTTTGTCACACATTTACCAAAGTTCACATGGCCAGTATTAAACAAATTCTTTAACAGATCAATTCATTCAGTAACGTCAAGGTTCCTTTTATACCTAATTCAGCCCCCAATATGCCACCAAAAGCAGTTAATCTGAAATAAAATATGCTGGATTCTAGGAGGGCAGATGTAGCTCAGTGGTTGAGTGCCTGCTTTCCATGTATGAGGCCCTGGGTTCAATCCCTGGTACCTCCTAAAAAATAAAAATAAAAAGCTGGATTCAAGCTATACATTGCTAATATATACCCTTTAAACTGTTTATGATCCTTGGCATATTCTTAATATAGAACTCTAGAATCTTGACCACTTACTTATACAAATACTAACTAGATATACAGTTATTATTTAAGGAAAATTTGGGATCTGCTCATGATATGGCAATGACTAACCAAGAGAAAATAAAAGTCTTGTTTTTCAGTTTTGAAAATAGATTATCAACCTTCCATAAATAAAACCAAAGACTATGGACCTCCCATTATTAGAATACCCAAAATACTTGCACTCCTATCCAGATTGCTCAGCCTTGAATTAATCTACCATCTAGCACCTATCAAAAGCCCAGAAAAAATTGAGTTCATAATGATGTTCCAAAACGTTTGCAAATATCCAGAGGCTGCACAAAACACTCCTAAATAATCAGTGGGTCAAAAAGGAAATTACAAGTAAAATCAGTAAATATATTGCAACAAATGAAAATGAAAACACAACTTTTCAAAACTTATGGGATATAGCAAAGGCAGTCTTGAGAGGGAAATTTATAGCCCTAAACATCTATATTAAAAAAAAAGAGCTAAACTCAAAGATTTACCTAACAATTAGAAAACTGGAAAGAAAATATCAAACCAATCCCAAAGCAAGCAGAAAGAAAAAAATAATAAAGACTAGAGCAGAAATAAATAAAACTGAGGACAAAAAAAAAAAAAAAGAGAGAGAGAGAAAATGAACAAAACCAAATGCTGGTTCTTCAAGAAGATCATTAAAATTGGCAAATCCCTAGCTAGAATAACAAGGGAAAAAATAGAAAAGATGCAAATAAATACAACTGAAATGAAAGGGAGGAAGTTATGACTGACCAAACAGAAATGAAATAAAAAGGAACATGAGAGGATATTATAAGAAACTGTATGCCAACAAACTAGACAACCTAGTGAACCTAGGTGAAACAAATTTCTAGAAATGCACAAGCAACCGACACTGATGCTACAAGAATCAAGAACTTAATAAACCAATCACCTTTAAGGAGACTGAATGTGTCATCAAAATCTCCCAGCAAAGGAAAGTCCAGGACCAGATGGCTTCACAGGTGGATTATAGCAAACATTTCAAAAAGAACTGACACTAATTCTGTTTAAACTCTTCCAAAAAAATTGAAGTGGAGGGAATATTACCCAACACATTTTATGAAGCCAACGGCACCTTAATATACCAAAGCCAGATAAAGATACTACAAGAAAAGAAAATTACAGACCAATCTCTCTAATGAACATAGATGCAAAAATTCTCAACAAAATACTTACAAATCAAATCGAACAGCACATGAAAAGACTTTATACATCATGACCAAGTGGGATTTATTCCTGATATGCAAGGCTAGTTCAACATAAGAAAATCAATCAACATAATATATCAAATTGACAAACTGAAGGGAAAGGGAAAAAACCACATGATCATCCCAGTCGACACGGAAAAGGCATCTGACAAAATCCAGCATCCTTTTCTGAAACAAACACTTCAAAAGATAGGTATAGAAGGTAAATTCCTCAATATGATAAAAACCATGTCTAAAAAACCCAAAGGCAACATCATACTCAACAGGGAAAGCTTTCCCTCTATTATCCAGAACAGGACAAGGATGCCCACTGTCACCACTGTTGTTCAATATTGTACTAGAAGTTCTAGCAAAGGCAATTAGGCAAGAAAAAAAATTTAAGGGCATCCACATAGGAAAAGAGGAAGTAAAACTCACTGTTTGCATATGACATGCTCCTGTATTTAGAAAATTCTGAAGTATCCACCACAAAACTACTTGAGCTAATAAATGAGTTCAGCAAAGTGGCAGGATACAAGATCAGCAAACAAACAAAACCTTAAGTTTTTGTACACTAGTACTGAACAATCTGAGGAGGAAATTGGGGGGAAATTCCATTTACAATAGCCTCAAAAAGATTCAAATACCTAGGAATCAATTTAACCAAACAAGTACATGACCTATACGCAGAAAACTATAAAACAGTGCTAAAAGAAATCGATGAAGACCTAAACAAATGGAAAGACATTCCGCATTCATAGATTAGAAGAATAAATATCATGAAGTTGTCAATCTTACCCAAACTGATTTACAGATTCAATGCAATACCAATCAAAATTCCAACAGCCTGCTTTACAGAATTAGAAAAGGCAATTACCAAATTTATTTGGACGGGAAAGCGCACCTGAATAGCCAAACGCATTCTAAAACAGAACAACTTGGAAGGAATTTCTCTGCCTGACTTTGAAACATATTACAAAGCTACAGTGGTCAAAACAGTTTTGTACTGGCATAAAGACAGACACATTGGGAAGCAGACTTGGCCCAGTGGTTAGGGCGTCCGTCTACCACTTGGGAGGTCCACAGTTCAAACCCCGGGCCCCCTTGACCCGTGTGGAGCTGGCCCATGCACAGTGCTGACGCGTGCAAGGAGTGCCATGCCACCAAGGGGTGTCCCCCACGTAGGGGAGCCCCACGCGCAAGGAGTGCGCCCCCTAAGGAGAGCCGCCCAGCACAAAAGAAAATGCAGCCTGCCTAAGAATGGCGCCGTCCACACGGAGAGCTGACACAACAAAATGACGCAACAAAAAGAAACACAGATTCCCATGCCACTGACAACAACAGAAGCAGACAAAGAAGATAAAGCAAATAGACACAGAGAACAGACGAACGGAGCGGGGGGCGGGGGGCGGGGGGCAGGGGGCGGGGGGAGAGAGAAGGGGAAAGAAAGAAAGAAATCTTTTTTTAAAAAAAATAAAGACAGACACATTGATCAGTGGAATAGAACTGAGATTCCAGAGATAAACCCTCACCTCTAAGGTCAACTGGTTTTTGGAAAACCTACAAAGACCATGTTAATGGGACAAAACCATCTCTTCAACAAATGGTGCTGGGAGAACTAGATATCTATAACCAGAGAATGAAAGAGGATCTCAATCTTACTCACAATACAAAGATCAACTCAAAATGGACCAAAGACCTAAATAGAAAAGCCAGGGTTATAAAACTACTAGAAGAGAATGTAGGGAAACATCTTCAAGACCTTGCAAGTAGGTGGTGGTTTCTTGGACCTTACACCCAAAGCACATGCAATGAAAGAAAAAATAAGATAAATGGGACCTCCTCAAAATTAAACACTTTTCCACCACACAGGACTTTGTCAAAAGGGTGAAAAGGCAGCCAACTCAATGGGAGAAAATATGTGGAAATAATGTGTCAGATAAGAACTTAATATCCAGGATATGTAAAGAGATGCTACAACTCAACAATAAAAAGACAAATGACCCAATTTTAAAATGGGTAAAAAGACTTGAATAGATATTTGTCCAAGGAGAAAATACAAATGGCAAAAATACACATGAAAAAATGCCCAACTTCACTCATGATTAGGGAAATGAAAATCAAAATTACAATGAGATATCATTTCACACCAATCATTTCTCTTCCTATTAAAAAGACAGAGAGCTTACAAATGTTGGAGACGGATGTAAAGAGATAGGAACACTTATTCACTGTTGGTGGGAATGCAGAATGGTACAGTCACTGTGGAGAACGGTTTGCCAGTTCCTAAAGAAGGTGAATATAGACTTGCTATGTGACCCTGTGATACCACTACTGGGTATATATCCAGAAGAACTGAGAGCAGTGACCCAAACAGACATCTGCACACCAGTGTTCATAGGGCATTATTCACGATTGCCAAAAGTTGCCAAAAGCTAGGTGTCTGTCAACTGATGAGTGGATAAACGAACTGTGGTGTATTCATCACACAATGGAATATTATGCAACTGTAAGAAGAAATGAAGTCATAAAGCATAAGACAACATGGATGAACCTAGAAGACATTATGTTGTGCAAAGTAAGCCATACACAAAAGGACAAATACTGTATTATTATGTTACAATGAACCAGATATATTGTGTAACATATTGTATGATTCAAAAAAAAAATAAGTTAGAAGACCTTGATCAACAAAACCAATAACAACAGTAGTGGATTATAAACCCACAGAATAAAATAAATATCCATGAGTCCATATTGAAAAAATTAAATGAATAAATAAATGGGAGAAAAAGAACAGCTCTCCTTTAAAGAAGAATTTCAATTAATAAAGGTTAAAGGACTAAGGGAAATAGAAAATCACCATTCAAACTCCACACATATAATTGGTGGAAGCAAAATCCACCAATAGATGCTAAAATAATAGGCAAAATTTGACAAAAAATATATTATTGCTGATTCAAATTTTTCCCAAAAAAATACCTATCGATTACGAAGTGAAAAACAGTAATTCTGCAGTACAGAAACCCAGTAGACACCACCTTAACCAAGTGATCAAGGCTAACATCACCAGTAATAAGACATATCATCATCATGTACCTCTCAATATGATGCACTGAGAAAGGCACATCACCTCCTTGGTATTCTCCCCAAAAAACTATAACCTTAATCTAATCATGAGAAACCATAACAAAAACCCAAAATGGAGGAACATTCTGCAAAATTCTGACCAGAATTCTTCAAAATTGTCACTGTCATCAAAGATAAAAGACTGAAGAACTGTCATAGACTAAAGGAAACTAGGGAGGCATGACAACTAAATGCTATGTGGGATCCTGGATTGCATCCTGGGACAGAAAAAAGGACATTAGTGGAAAAATTGAGAAAATCCTAACAAAATCTATAGTTTAAAATATTGCACATTGTTGATTTCTTAGTTTTGTTAGTTGTGCCAGAGTTATGTACACTTACTATGGGAAAAACTGGATGAAGGATTTATGGAAACACTTTTTAAAAGTTAATATTGGGTATTTGTATCAGCAGCACATATACTAAAATTGGAATGAAAGAGAGGTTAGCATGGCCCCTGCACAGGATGGCATGCAAATTCATGAAATGTTTTCTTGCTATTTATAAAAAGAAGGGATATAATAGAGTGGGGGTCAAGGGAAATTTCAACTTAATTTTACAATGAACTAGCAATTTTGTACCTGGTAATTTTGTTGTTTATTCACCTCTGATAGTGGCTTGAATTCAGTATGTAAAAAGGGATTAATGTATTTCATTGCTGCTAAAATGACAACTCCCTCTGTGTCCTATGTTTTTTCTTAAAACTCTCAGTGTTCAAGTAGAAATTTGGATACAAGACCATACTATAACAGATAACGAAAGGCTGTCTTTTCTGAAGAACGTAAATTGGATATTAAGTTCTATGCTTTACAGAACAGACTGAAGACTGGGGCTAAACATCTATGTATGCAACCTATTAAAAGACCTTATTTCAGCTTTTTAAAAAAATTACTATTGGGGAACAGACATAGCCTGCTTCCCATGTACAAGGTCCTAGGTTCGATCCCCAGTACCTCCTAAAAACAAAACAAATAAATGAAAAATCCAACTCTCATTGGGGAGCAGATGGAGTTCACTGGTTGAGTGCCTGCTTCCCATGTAGGAGGTCCTAGGTTCAATTCCTGGTACCTCCTAAAAAAAAAAGTTACTATTTCCATAAACTTTCTCTAATTCGAGAGTTAGTTGAAAATGAAAAGTATAAGAAAATACTGTAATACACCTAAAAATCAGACAGAGAAATTCATTAACTCACTATTATGAATTTCTAATGGAGGAAGTTCAGATTAATCATGTGGAGGAAGGAATGACCTAAGACAGAGCATTTCACTTCACTGGAGGTATTAACATAAAAGAGTAATCAGTAGAAAGAGAGGTATGATGCTATTTAACCAAGTAATGTAAAATTTTCCTTTTTACCTCCTTCATTCACCCCATTTACCCTACATCCAGAACTTTAAATGGAAAATTACACCTCACAAGTCTGAAGTAAGACAAGGAAGAAAAAGAACACCAAAAGTCATGTTCTCTACATGATCTACTCAAGGCATTAAGAATCTTTCTCACAGCCCTTCTTCATAGTATCTTCTCCCTCTTTATTCATGTTATAACTTTATAACATAAAAATGTACCAAACTTAAGTTCTCTGTGCATGGACTTGGAACTTTATGAAAACTTTCAGAGAAAATTATCAAATAAATTATTATGTTAATCAGTATACTATTGCATTTAACTCACAGCATTCTAGAAGAAAAAAAGATGATCTCTCTAAACAAGAATGAATTTTAAAAACACTTCCTACGTAAGTAAAAACTTCATTTTGGTATTTTACTACTCTTCACTCATATAAAATAAATAAACGGAAAAAAAAATATTTGAAAGGATGCATTCCAAGCAGTAATTCGCTTTGTGTACAACTCTACATCTACAGTACTATTAAGTGAGTACGAGGCACTGTCATTAAGGAAGCATGAATTTATGTTTTATATAAAGTATAAGGGAAGCGGACTTGGCCCAGTGGTTAGGGCATCCGCCTACCACATGGGAGGTTCGCGGTTCAAACCCCGGTCCTCCTTGACCCGTGTGGAGTTGGCCCATGCGCAATGCTGATTGATGCGTGCAAGGAGAGCCACCCAGCGCAAAAGAAAGTGCAGCCTGCCCAGAAATGGTGCCACACACAAGGAGAGCTGACACAAGATGACGCAACAAAAAAAGAAACACAGATTCCCGTGTGGCTGACAACAACAGAAGCAGACAAAGAACATGCAGCAAATGGACACAGAGAACAGACAACTGGGGTGGGGGGTGGGGCAGAGGGGAGAGAAATAAATAAAAATAAATCTTTAAAAAATTAAAATTAAAATAAAATAAAATATAAAATGAGGCCTGGAAAGTAAATTGGAACATCTTACAATGGTTAACACAAAGCTGGCCCCAGAAAGGCTTTCCTGACTAGCCTTTGTTAATTAGGATACACCAAAAAAACCAAAACACTGATTAGTTAAGGTTTTTCAGTATTTTCTTTAAAATTTACTAAAAAGACAAATAGCAAAATGATTCCAATTCCAGTAATTCTAAAGATAATAAATTGTTTAAAAACAAAACACATACCTCATGTAAATCAGATGAAGATTTTTTTCTTTTTCCTTCTGTGACAAGTTCTACAAAAGCAGAATAGTAAAATTATCATTTAACATCTAAATGAGATAAACAATTTAATAAAATAGATCCTTTCACATGCATCCCTTGATTTAAATTAGCTTCTTCTTAGATTTAGAATTTACACTGTTATATTTTACAGAACCTGAAGACTAAACAAAAAAGTCAAAAAAATATAGTTATAATTATGTGTCAGAAAAGTAACAGGTTTTCACACAAAATGTCTCCATTAAACAATACAGGTATAACAACAATAGGAAAAAGAAAAAGGGGAACTTAACAACCAGTAGGTGTTCAATAAATATTGGCTGAACCATCTGATAAGACAAATTCTTATTAGCTGGGGTAGCAGCAGGGGGACAAAAAAAGGTGAGATCTAGAAGTTGAAACTATTCTACAAAAGCAGTTCAAATGCTACTTTATAACTAAGCATTCCATACAACTGTGTACTAGGTTAACTCATTCCTCACCAACATTTTCCAGACTTCTTGTGGATAAGCAAATATTATATTGAATGTTTATCGTATGCCAGAGACTGAGCTAAGCAATAGGTGTAGTATAGCGAACAAATTAGACACAGTCAAAGATTTCCTGGAATTTATAGTCTACTAGAATATATCAGATATCAAAATAGAAAATGAATTCTATAAATTCATAAGTATTTGGTCACCTATTTATGACAAACACACCACTACAATTCAGTGAAAAAAGGGGGTGATCTTTTCAATAAATTGTTGAAGCAATTTTAGATAAATTGGAAAACAAATAAACCTGGACCCCTAACTCACAACCATACATGAAAATTAATTTGAAATAATCATAGATTTAAATGTCAAAGGCAAAACAAATAAAGGTTCTAGAATAAAATGTGGGAGAATATATTCCTGACTTTGGGTAGGTAAAGATTTTTTAAAACTAGGGCACAAGTAGTACTAACCTTAAAGGAAAAGATTAATAAACTGGATTTCATTAAAATTAAGAACTTCTATTCATCAAAAGTCATCAGTAAGAGAGAGAAAAGATAAACCGCAGATTGGGAAAAATTACTGGTAATATACATATCTGTCAAGAACTCATTGCAGGGAAGCGGACTTGGGCCAGTGGTTAGGGCATCGGCCTACCACATGGGAGGTCCGCAGTTCAAACCCTGGGCCTCTGTGACCCGTGTGGAGCTGGTCCATGCGCAGTGCTGATGTGCGCGAGGAGTGCCCTGCCACGCAGGGGTGTCCCCCGCGAAGGGGAGCCCCACGCGCAAGGAGTGCGCCCCCTAAGGAGAGCCGCCCAGCGCGAAAAAAAGTGCAGCCTGCCTAAGAATGGCGCTGCCCACACGGAAAGCTGACACAACAACATGATGCAACAAAATGCAACAAAAAGAAACACAGATACTTGTGCCCCTGACAACAACAGAAGCGGACAAAGAAACAAGACACAGCAAATAGACACAGAGAACAGACAACGGGGTGGGGGGGAGATAAATAAATAAATCTTAAAAAAAAAAAAAGAAAATGCAAGACAAGACATTCTTTAAAATGGGCAAAATATTTGAACAGGCACTCAACAAAAACAAAAATGTCTAAGTGTCCAATAAACGTGAAAAGGTGCTCAACTTCATTAACCCTAGGGGTATACAAGTTAAAAATGCAGTGGATACCATTATACAGCTCTCGGAATGGGTAAAATTAAAAAGACAGGCAATACCCAATATTGATGAGAGACTATAACTCTCATATACTGTCAGTGGGTGTATAAATTACTGCATCTATTTTGCCAGCATCTACTAAAGATAAACACCTGCCTATCTGATGTCCAACAATTACATTTGAAATATGTAACCAAGAGAAATGAATGCTTAGCTCCACCAAAAAATATGCATATCAACATGCAAATTATCATTGTCCTTAATAACCAAGTACTGGAAACAACGCAAATGTCCGTTAGCAGACAATGAATAAATAAAGGGTAGTATATCCATATCATGGAAAACTTCAAAGCAAAATTTTAAAAATGAACTACTGCTATAGAAAACATGACATCTCTCACAGACACTATGTTCAAATGAAACCAAATGCAAAAGAAAACATGCTCTATATTCTATTTATGTGAAAGTCAACAACAGATAAAATTTACCAATGGTGATAACACTCAGAATAGTGAGTACCTAGGGAAGATAACAGTACTGGCTGGGATGAGGCAAAATTATTTCGTATCACTAAGCCCATACAATACATTGTCTTTTTGTGTCTGGCTTATTTCATTCAACATGATGTTTTTAACCTGTCATCCATGTTGGAGCATGCAATAGAATTTCATTCCTTTTTACAGCTGAATAATATTCCATTGCGTTCATGTATTCCATATTTTGTTTGTCCATTCATCTATTGCTGGACACTGGAGTTGGCCCCATCTTTAGGTAATTGTAAATAATGTCAATATAAACATCAGTGAGCAAATACCTGTTCAAATCCATGCTTTCACTTCCTTTGGGTATATATCTAAGAGCAGGATTGCTAGGTCATATCGGAGTTCTGTACTTAACTTTCTGAAGAACTGCCAATCTATTTTACACAGCAGCTATACCATTTTACATTCCCAACTATGAATGAGTGTTCCTATTCTACAGATCTTTTCCAACACTTGAAATTTTCCATTTTTTTAAATAGTTGCCATTTTAGTGGGTGTGAAATGGTATTTCACATGATTTTGATTTGCATTTCCCTAATAACTAGTGATATTGAGTATCTTTTCATGTGCTATTTGGCCATTTGTATATCTTCTTTAGAGAAATGTCTTTCAGTCCTTTTACCCATTTTTACAATATGTTTTTTATCCTTTTACTGTTGAGTTGAAGGACTTCTTCAGATACTCTGTATATTAAACACTTATCAGCATATGGTTTCCAAATATATTCTCCCATTGAGTAGGTTGTCATTTCACTTTCATGATGAAGTCCTTTGATATGCAAATTCTTAAATTTTGATGAGGTCCCATGTTTCTGTATTTTACATTGTTACTTGTCTTTTGGTGTAGAGTCTAAGGAACCATTGCCAAACACAAGGTCATGAAGATGCATCCTTATGTTTTCTTTCAGGAGTTTTATAGTTCTGATTCTTATATTTTGTTCTTTGATCCATTTTGAGTTAATTTTTGCATATTGAAATTCAGTTTTCCAGCACCATTTGTTGAACAGACTATTCTTTCCCCATAGAGTGGACTTGGCAGCCTTATCAATAATCAATTGGGGAAGCAGACTTGGCCCAGTGGTTAGGGCGTCCATCTACCATATGGGAGGTCTATGGTTCAAACCCCAGGCCTCCTTGACCCGTGTGGAGCTGGCCCATGCACAGTGCTGATGCGCGCAAGGAGTGCCGTGCCACCCAGGGGTGTCCCCTGCGTAGGGGAGCCCCACGCTCAAGGAGTGCGCCCCCTAAGGAGAGCCGCCCAGTGCAAAAGAAAGTGCAGCCTGCCCAGGAATGGCGCCGCACACACAGAGAGCTGACACAACAAGATGACACAACAAAAAGAAACACAGATTCCCATGCCGCTCACAACAGCAGAAGCGGACCAAGAAGAAGATGCAGCAAACAGACACAGAGAACAGACAACTGGGGTGGGAGGGAAGGGGAGAGAAATAAATAAATAAATCTTAAAAAAAAAAAAAAAAAGAATCAATTGGCCATAGATAGAATGATTTATTTCTGAACTCGCAATTCAATTCCTCTGGTTGTATATCTTTCCTTCTGCCAATACCATGCTGTTTTAATTACTGTAATTTTGTTATAAATTTTCAAATCAGGAAATATATGTCCTCCAAAAGAAGAAAGTCTTCATTGTTCTTTTTCAAATGTCTTTTGCTATTTGTGGCCCTCCACCCTTCCAAATAAATGTGACAGTTTGCTTTTCCATTTCTTCATAGAAGAGTGTTGGAATTTTGATTGAGATTACCTTGAATCTATAAATAGTTATGGTAGAATTGAATTCTTCAAAATACTTAGACTTCAAGTATATGAATATGGAAAGAGCTTCCGTTTACTTAGGTTTCTCAAAAAAAAAAATTTAGCAGTGTTTTGTCTTTCCATGGATAAGTCCTTTACATTGTTACATTTATTTCTAGATATGTGATTCTTTAGTTGCTATTGTAAAGAATTCTTTTCTTGATTTCCTCTCCAAATTGTTCAATAACAGTGTATAGAAACATTACTGGTTTTTAATGATCTTGTACCCCACCACTTCACTAAATTCTTTTATTACCTCTAGTAGTTTTGTGGTAGAGTTTTCAGAATTTTCTGTATACAGGATCATGTCATTTGCAAATAGAAAGATTTTATCTCTTCCTTTCCAATTTAGATTCCTCTTAATAGTTTTAATTCCTAATTGACCTGGCTAGGCCTTCCCATACAACGTTAAGTAACAGTTGTGGCAGGAGGCATCATTCTCTAGTTCTTGACTTTAGAAGGAAGCTTTCAGTCTTTCACCACCGAGTACGATGTTAGCTATGGGTTTTTCATATATGCCTTTTTTCATATTGAGGAAATTTCCTACTATTTCTATTTTTCTCAGTGTTTTTATCAAAAAGGGGGTGCTGGATTTTGTCAAATGCCTTTTCTGTGTCAATCGAGAAGATCATGTGGTTACTGTCCTTCATTCTGTTAATGTGGTGCATCACATGAATTGGTTCTCTTGTGTTGAACCACTCTGGCATACATGGGATAAACCCCACTTGGATCGTGATGTACGAATCTTTTAATGTGCTCTTGGATTCAGTTTGCAAGTATTTTGTTGAGAATTTTTGCACATATATTCATGAGCTTAATGGTCTGTACTTTTTTCCCTGCAGTATCTTTATCTGGCTTTTTTCATATTAGGGTGATGTTGGCCTCACAGAATGAATTACGGAATGTTCCTTCTTCTTCAATGTTTAGGAAGAGTTTGAGGAGGACTAGTACTAATTCTAGTTGGAATGTTTGGTAAAGTTCTCCAGTACAAAAACCTAGTCCTGGGCTTTTCTTTATTAGGAGAGTTTTGATTGCTGATTTAATCCCTTCATTTGTTATTGGTCATTTTGAGATTTTCTGTTTCTTCTCAAGTCACTATAGGTAGTTTCTGTGTCTCTAGAAATTTGCACAGTTCATTTAAGATATCTAATTCAGGGAAGCGGATGTGGCTCAACTGTTAGAGCGTCTGCCTACTATACAGAGGGTCCAGGGTTCGATACCCAGGGCCTCCTGACCCGTGTGGTGAGCTAGACCGTGCACAGAGCTGCCACACACAAGGAGTGCCGTGCCACACAGGGGCGCCCCCCCGTGGGAGTGTCCCATGCACAAGGAGTGTGCCCTGCAAGAGAGCCGCCCTGCGCGAAAAAAAAGCGCAGCCTGGCCAGGAATGCCGCGGCACACACAGAGAGCTGGCACAAGATGACGCAACAAAAAAAAGACACAGTTTCCCGGTGCCACCAAGGATGCAAGCGGACACAGAACACTCAGCAAAAGGACACAGAGCGCAGACAACGGGGGGAAGGGGAAAAAAATAAATAAAAATAAATCTTTAAAAAAAAAGATATCTAATTCAATGGACTTCAGTTGTTCATAGTATCCTCTTACAATCCTTATTTCTGCATTTGTAGTAATGTCCCACCCACTTTCATTTTTCATTTTAGTTATTTGCAGCCTTTTTCTTTGTCAGTCTAGCTAAATGTTTATCAATTTCACTAATCTTCAAAGAGCCGACTTTTGGTTTTGTTGATCCCTCTCTATTCTTTTTTATTCTCTATTTCATTTATATTGGCTCTACTGTTTGCTATTTCCTTCCTTTCGCTCACTTTGGGCTAGTTTCTCTTCTTTTTTCTATTTCCTCCAGGTGTGAGGTATGGCTTCTGATTTGAGATCTTTCTTCATTGTTAATCTAAGCAAAGAGAGATAAATTTCCCTATCAGGACTGCCTGCATTGTATTCCATACATTTTGGTATGTTGTGTTTTCATTTTCATTCATCTTGAGATATTTTCTAATTTCCCTTGTGATTTATCCTTTGACCTACTAGCTGTTTTATGAGTGTATTGTTTAATTCCCATATATTTCTGAATTGTCCAGTTTCATTCCATTATGGTCAGAGAACACACATATATGATTTCAATACTTTTTAAATTATTGAGATAGGTTTTATGATCTAACATATGGTCTATACTAAAGTATGATCCATGTGCACTGCAGTAGAAAAATGTGTATTCTACTGCTATGGAGTGAAGGGTTCTATATATGTCTGCTAGTTCTGGTGGGCTTATGCTACAGTTTAAGTTTTCTATCTCCATTTGTTTTCTGTCAAAATGTTCTTGCCATTATTAAAAGTGGTATATTGAGGTCTGTTACTATTAAAGTAGAACCATCTATTTTTCCCTTTATATCCACCAACATTTACTTCAAATGTTTTGGGGTTCTGCTATTATGTGCTATATATTTATAATTATGTCTTCTTGTTGAATTAACCCTTTTATCAGTATATAGATTGTCTTTGTCTGTCAAACTGTTTTTGATTTAAAGTCTACTCTGCCTGATGTTAGCATAACTATCCAAACTTTCGTTTGGTCACTATTTGTATGGTAACTTTTTTTGCATCCTTTCACTGTCAACTTGCATGTTTGAATATATTACAAGTCTCTTATTTAGGTGATGAGTGTTATTCATTCTGCCAATCTCCACTTTTTGACTTGAGAGTTTAATCAATTTAAAGTAAATATTGATAATGCAGGACTTTTCTGCCATTTTATTTAGTCTTTGTAAATCATATTTTGTCCATCGATTCTTCCATTAATGTCTAATTTCATATTTATTTGATTTTTTGTATCGCACCATTTTGAGTCCTGTAGCAGTTTGGTATTGTTTATGAATTCTAAAAATAGATATTGGATTATATTTGTGAACTGGTCTGTTCCTCTGGACATATTAGATTGTAGTGGATTCAGAGGTTTCACTGTTACTTGATTAAATTATGATTAAGGCTTTGACTGGACCACATCACAAAGAAAACTACACAGCAGAGGAGTTAGTTGGAGTTTGGGATGCTGTAGCCGGGAGAAGTAAATACACAGGAGAAAAACACAGAGGAATAGAGATAGCTCCATAAACACAGCAGAGGCCCTGGGAAGAGAGATGAGCCTGATAGTCTACAGCTGACCTTGTAGAGAGCCCAAAGCAGCTGAGCACGGAGAGAAACAAGCCCCAGGAGAGAGGGGAGACTTATCCCAGCCTAGAACTGATATTGGAAGAGGTTCAGACCATGGAACCTAAAAGAGAAAGAAGGCTGAACACGTGCAGACATCAGCAGCCATCTTGCTCCAACACGTGGCAAAAGATTTCGGTGAGGGGAGTAACTTACCCATTATGGCTTGGCAATGTAAGCTTCTACCCCAAATAAATACCCTTTTATAAAAGCCGACAGGGAAACGGACTTTGGCCCAGTGGTTAGGGCGTCCGTCTACCATATGGGAGGTCCGGGGTTCAAACCCCAGGCCTCCTTGACCCGTGTGGAGCTGGCCAGGCGCAGTGCTGATGCACGCAAGGAGTGCCGTGCCACGCAAGGGTGTCCCCTGCGTGGGGGAGCCCCACGCGCAAGGAGTGCGCCCGTGAGGAAAGCCGCCCAGGGTGAAAAGAAAGAGCAGCCTGCCCAGAAATGGCGCCGCCCACACTTCCCGTGCCGCTGACAACAACGGAAGCGGACAAAGAAACAAGACGCAGCAAATAGACACCAAGAACAGACAACCAGGGGAGGGGGGGAATTAAATAAATAAATAAATCTTTAAAATAAAAATAAAATATAAAAGCCGACAGATTTCTGGTACTTTACATCAGCAACCCTTTGGCTGACTAACACAAGTCCCTTCTCGTTTCTTTCTTTATATATTTTCACATATTTTTTGTGTAGTTATGATGGAACTTAAATTTAACATCTTCCTTAAATATCCTAAAACTATTTGGCAACAACTTACGCCAACAGAATACATATACGTATACATATACACTGTTCCTATACACTTCTACCCCCATCTTTTGGTTGCACTTGTTACAAATTATACCTTTATGTATCTCATGTCCAAAAACCACAGATTTATCATGACTTTGTATCCATTTGTGTTTTAGAAGCTGTAAAAAGTAAATAAATGGAGTTACAATAAAAAAAATACAGTAGTTTTGGAATTATAAGTACCCAGGCGGTTACCTTGATCAGATGTCTTTATTTCTTTATGATGCTGTAGGGTAGGATTAGTGGTAACAAATTCTCTCAGCTTTTGTTTATCTGGAAATGTCAATGTCTCCCTCAGATTTGAAGGACAGTCTCACCGGATATAAAACTCTTAGCTAGCAATTGTTTTCTTTCAGCACTTTAACAATTTCATCCCACTACCTTCTTGCCCCATTGGTTTCTGATAAGAAGTCAGCACTTATGTTTATTGGTACTCCCTTGTACATAACACATTGCTTTTCTATTGCAGCTCACAGAACTCTCTACTTATCCTTTACATTAGACAGTTTAACTACTAGGTAGTCTGGTCATGGTTTTCATGAAGTTTATATGATCTGGGGTTCACTGGTCTTCTTGAATGTACATATTTATGACTATTAACCTTGGGTAGTTTTCTGCCATTATTTCTTTGAATACTCCTTCTGCCCTTTTCTCCTTCTCCTCTGACACTCTCACAATCATATCTGCTACAGTTCATGATATCCCACAATTCTCTTAGGCTCTGTTTATTTCATTCTTTTTTCTTTCTGCTCCTCAGTCTGAATAATTTCAACTGTCTTCTTTTTTAGTTACTGATTCTTCTGCCACCTCCAATCTGCTGCTAAAACCCTATAAACAATTTTCCATTTCAGATATTAATCTTTCCATACATGCCCAAAGTCTGGTCTTCTTTATTGCTGGTTTTGGAATATTTATCTTGTTCTTTTGGATGGACAATTCCTATTTCTTTATTAAAAAAAAAAAATCATTCATTGCACACTGTACACGTGAACATTTTAAAGTGTTAATTCTGGGATTTAGTCCTGAACTTCCTGAAGTTTAAATTCAGTTAGTAATATGACAGAGATTTCCTTGAGTGCCAGGAGCTAAGAAAAACAAAACAATGTGAAAAACATCTTTCACAGTCTTTGAAAATTGGCTGTGTTGGCTGGTGTTCTCTTTAAGGTTAGCCCTCTTATCAAGAAAATCAGTCCAAGGTTAATTTGAAGTGCAGGGCCCTCTACTTCATTTCTGAACCTATGTCTTGTCTTGATCTTATACTTGCTCTTGGCCTTAGGAATTCCATCAACAGGAATTTGAATGTTCTCTCTACTCCCAATGAAATACAGTGCTTTGCTTTACTGCACTTTGCAGATATTGCACTTTTTACAAATTAAAGGTTTCTAGCAACCTTGCATCAAACAAGTCTCTCAGTGCCATTTTTCCAAAAGTATGTGCTCACTTCATGTCTCTATGTCACATTTTGGTAATCCTCACAATTTCAGAAATTTTTCAATTTTATGTCTGTTATGGCAACATAGGTCTATGTCCATGACCTTTGATGTTACTATTGTAATTGTTCTGGGGGTACCATGAACTAAACCCATATAAAATACTGAACTTAAGATTGTGTGTTCTGACTGTTCCACCAACCAGCCATTCCCCATCTTTCTCCCTTTCCTGAGGCCTCCCTATTTCCCAAGGCATAATACTGAAATAGGGCTAATTAATAACCCCACAATGGCCTCTAAGTGTTCAAGGGAAAGGAAGCATCAAATGGTGCAAACTTCATTGTTGTCTTTTTTTTTTAATTACATTAGGAGTGGGCATAGCTCAGTGGTTTGAGTGCCACTTCCCATGTATGAGGCCCAGGATTCAATCCCTGGTACCACCTAAAACATAAAAAAAAAATTTACCACAGCCACTCTAGCCTTCAGCAACCACCACCCTGACCAGTCAGCAGCCATCAAGATCAAGGCAAGACTCTCCCCCAGCAAAAAGATTACAATTTACTGAAGGTTCAATGATGGTTACCATTTCTTTGCAATAAAGTACATTTTAATTATGACATATACACTGTTTTTTTAGACATAATGCTATTTTACACTCAATAGACAACAATATTGTTTTAGTTTGCTAAAGGCTGCTAGTGCAATATACCAGAAATGCATTAGCTTTTATCATGGAATTTATTAAGGTAAAATCTAACAGTTCCAAGGCTGTGAAAATGTCCCAATCATGGCATCATCTCTAAGATGCTGTCTTTAGCAAAGGCTGGCTGCTGGATCCTTGACTCATACTACATGGCCAGGCAAAACAGTGAGTCTGCCAGGTCTCTGCTTTCTCTTCCAAGCTTTCTCCTGTAGCTCAGCTGTGGATGATTAGGCACAATTATTCATCTCTCTCCTCTCCTCTGGGCTGCATGTCTTCAGCTTCTAGCTGCTTCATGATTCAAGCCTCTCGCCTCTCTCATCCTCTCAGGGTTTCTCTCTTTCTGCAGCTATAGGAGGATCCTAGAGTCCTCTCTCATATGGCAGGATAAAAATGGCAGGCCTCTTTCTCTGGGTGCCTCTTCCGCTTATAAAGGGCTCCAATGAAAGGATTACGACCTACCCTGGATCTTACAACCTAATCAAAGGCCCTTAACTGAAGCTAATCAAAAGTGATATAATCAAAAGATCCCTTGGAAGTAGATGTGACTTAAGCTGTTGAGCACCTGCTTCCCACACAAGAACCCCTGAAGAGGTTCAGTCCCCAGTGCCTCCTTTAAAAATAAAATAAAAAACAAAACAAGCAAACAAACAAAAATGCCAACTAAGGTAGCCAATGTGGCTCAGTGGTTGAGGGCCACCTTCCTGCATAAGAGGTCCTGGGTTCAATTCCCAGCTCCAGTACCTTAAAAACAAAAATTTTTAAAAAAAGGGTACCTTAACTGAATCTAACCAAAAGGTCCTACATACAATAGGCTTGCATGTACAGAAATGAGTTAGCTTAAGAAAATAATTTTCTGGAGTCCACAAAAGACTCAAACCAGGACAAGTATAATGTAAATATAACTTTTATATGCAGTTAGAAACAAAAAAATTTGTATGAGTTGCTTTATTGCAATATTCACTTTATAGCAGTGACCTGGAAACAAACCTACATTATCTCCAAGATATGCCCAGGTGCTCTATTGTATGACTTAAGGCAAGTAATTTTTGCTCCAGGCCACTTTAACTTAACTGTTTCTTACACTGATTTAGCTGCCCGCAAGCTGCTTCTGCCTGCAGTGAGCCAGAGATGAGTTTCCTGATTCAGTATTTCAGGTAACCACGAGATAGTATGGCACTGACATACAGTAACTCACTCCAGCAGGCACACAAGGGTTACTCTTCTTCTTATGGAATAGGGCCCAAGATCTACACTCATGCACAATCTGGCTCAACACACCTGGGAGGAGGTGGGTGAAGGGTTAGCAAGGGTGCAAGGGTGCCTGGAGCATTCCGCATTCACCCAGTTACTACAGCCCTTTAACTGTTTTCCAGAATTTTGAATGTGCTCTGCTAGTTTTTGCTGGTTGTTAAAAGATTAAAAGACAGGGACAAGAGCACCCAGGAGAGTCTTGGTCAACTGGGTATACTTAAGCTTTTTCTTTTTTTTAAGATTTTTTTTTTTTCCTCTCCTCCCCCAACCCCAGTTGTCTGCTCTCCTGTGTCCATTCACTGTGTGTTCTTCTGGGTCTGCTTGCATTCCCGGCAGCACCAGGAATTTGTGTCTCTCTTTTTGTTGCGTCATCTTGCAGTGTCAGTTCTACATGTTTCCGGCACCACTCCTGGGCAGGCTGCACTTTTTTCATGTGGGGCGGCTCTCCTTGTGGGGTGCACTCCTTGCGCGTGGGGCTCCCCTATGCGGGGAACATAGCTCGTGGCAGGGCACTCCTTGCACACATCAGCACTGTGCGTGGGCCAGCTTACCACATGGGTCAGGAGGTCCTGAATTCTAACCCTGGACCTCCTATATAGTAGGCGGATGCTCTATCAGTTGAGCCACGTCTGCTTCCCTACTTAATTTTTTGATAATTGAAAATAAATTCAATAAAGTTGCATCCCTTAGGTAAACTACTAAAACTAAAGTTTTTAATAAATTATTAAGAAGACTTCCCCTTATAGAAACTCACTTTCTAGTCAATTTTAAATTTAATTATATATCTATCATATTTAACCAAAAACTATCAGTTGCTTAAATTGTAACTTACAGGTTAACATACCCAAACTGACTCAGTGAGATGAAAGTGCTTTTATCTTGTTTTGCAGCATGTTTCCTAATTTCCTTTAAGAACTACTACTGTGACTTCCCAATATTTTAGAGATTTTTATAATTGAATTGTTCCATCTTCCCCTGGGTTGGTTTAGAGATGTTTTAATACAATCTCAAAGGTCATATGATGTACCTCTACTTGAAGAGTATCTGGTACAATGAAGTGATCAATAGTACAGATTTTTAAGGTCAGACAACCTAAATTTATATCTTGGATTACTAGCTGTGACTTCTCTGAACCTACCTTGCTCACCTGAATGAGAATATTCCCTCTTCCAATTGTTAAGATTAAGTGAGACAGTCTATATTAAAGTGTTTAGCATTATGCCTGGCATAGGTTAGTACAAAATAAATGGTAACTATTAATACTACACTATTTTTTATTAAAATATCCCTCTTCAAGAGATCTCAGCATATTAGTATAAGCATTTAGAGAAGTCTTTCTAATTATCATTCTTAATATATGAGTAAAACAACTAAAAAGCATAACTTTTTTCCAAGTAACTTGTGGTATCTTTCATTCATTTATTCCATAAGCACTTATCTGAGATAATAATACTTAGCATTTTCAGATACTATACTTTACACAAACTTTACACTATGCTAAGTGATATACATAAATTATTTCATTTAATCCTTACAAAAGTCTTGTGAGATCAATAAGATTATCTCTGTTTCACAAATGAAGAAATTTAGATTCAAGGAATCCAAACAATCTTCCCAAAGTCACAATCATGATCCATCACTAGTCTGATTACACTGGCAGTCTTAGCCAGTGCACAGCAGGCAGGTTGGGAATACGGTTAATAAACCAGTCTCTGTCACAAAATTAATAGTCCAGCATCAGAGATTAGACAATTCAGTATAACTATAATATATGATGGAATCTGCTAAACATCATATAAGAAACATCAAGATCCATGGAAGTCGACAAATGAGTGTAATTTTTTTTTAAGTTTAAAGTCATTAGGAAGTAGTTCTTAGAAAGGTATGACTAAATTGGGCTTTAAAGAATGAATGGAAGGGCGGGGAAGCAAACTTGGCCCAGTGGCTAGGGTGTCCACCTACCACATGGGAGGTCTGTGGTTCAAACCCCAGGCCTCCTTGACCCATGTGGAGCTGACCCATGCGCAGTGCCGATGCGCACAAGGAGTGCCCTGCCATGCAGGGGTGCCCCCGCGTAGGGAAGCCCCATGTGCAAGGAGTGTACCCCATAAGGAGAGCTGCCCAGCGCAAAAGGAAGTTCAGCCTACCCAAGAATGGCGCCGCACACACGGAGAGCTGACGCATCAAGATGACGCAACAAAAAGAGACACATTCCCATGCCACTGACAACAACAGAAGCGGACAAAAGAACATGCAGCAAATGGACACAGAGAACAGACAACTGGGGCAGGGGAGGGGGCGAAACAAATTTAAAAAAAGGATATATTTTAAATAGGGAAAAACAGAAGGGAAGGACATTCCATTACCAATCAATATCAGCATGCACTAACCAGGATGAAGCAGCCCACATCAGTCAGACTCCTGAATTTTTTTTTTTTAAGATTTTTATTTATTTAATTCCCCCCCCCCCCAGTTGTCTGTTCTCTTTGTCTATTTGCTGCGTCTTGTTTCTTTGTCCGCTTCTGTTGTCGTCAGAGGCACGGGAAGTGTGGGCGGCGCCATTCCTGGGCAGGCTGCACTTTCTTTCGCGCTGGGCAGCTCTCCTTACTGGTGCACTCCTTGCGCGTGGGGTTCCCCTACGCGGGAGATACCCCTGCGTGGCGCAGCACTTCTTGCGTGCATCAGCACTGCGCATGGGCCAGCTCCACATGGGTCAAGGAGACCCGAGGTTTGAACCGCGGACCTCCCATGTGGTAGACGGACACCCTAACCACTGGGCCAAGTCCATTTCCCGACTCCTGAATTATTGAGGACCCAAATTAGGGTTTTCAAACTGGAAGGCAGGTTGACACAGCACCAGTATACCAAGTATCCAGTATGGACCATTGGAGCTTCTCAGTCCTGTCCATACTCATTCTCTGTGTTACCATGTCCCTCTAATTTTTTTTTTTTTAACCAGGGCCAGATATTGAACCCGGGACCTCATAAGTGGGAAACCAGTGCTCAATCCAAGCCACATCAGCTCCCGAGTATTTACTCTCTGTGCGTTTGCTTGCTGGGTTTTTTGTGTTTTTGTTTTGTTTTGTTTTGTTTTGTTTTGTTTTTAGAAGCCACCAGAACTGAACTGGGACCTCCCATGTGGGAAGGCCTGAGAATCACATATACCACCCTAGATGCCAATCCCTCTAGTATATAACCTTGCTATTCCCTTATCTCTTATTTAATTCAACTCTATCCTCTAGCCTGCATTTTCTGCCATTTCATCTATAGCCTACTAAATCATGTTCCAGAGCCAATAAAATTTCCTTATATTCTGAATCTTTTCCTTGAACATTTCCTGCACCTTTGTTTAAACAAATTCTAGCTTTTTACTGTCTACATTTTTTAAGACACTCTCAAGAAGATTCTTCTCCCACATATAAAACCAAGTGATGAAGATTGTGGAGTAAAAGCTTTGTCAGGGATCTGTCCCCCCACAAAAGCTTGAAACAACCAGCAAGAACTAGCAGAAATATCTTTCCCAAAGCTCCAGAAAATACTTAAAGGATTGCAGTACAGAGTGAGTGTTAAATCAAGAAAAAGGCCACTAAAAAGCAGAAGGATCTCCTGCCACCCTGACAGCCCCAATCTTATCCCCCCACCAGCTTGGCACAGAGACACCCACCAGTGTTGATCCCTGGTCCCAATTCCAGATGGAACAGAGTAGCCCCTGTGCACATACTGGGAGTATGTATGTCCGGCCAGCTCTATCTGCTGGTGTCCTGAAGGACTCACTGTACCCGAACTTGCCCTGTGAGTAAAAGGCAGTTAACAGAGCTGCATGTGGCAAAGGATTCCAGCTTTAGAACAAACAGTGCAGTCCTTAAGACCATGAGGAAATTGTTTCTGAGAGAAGAGGGGACATTCATATCCATGTAAACAGAGAAATTCTTAGGGTAAAATGTGCATACCTAAAACAAGATAAATGAGCACAAAGGACCAAGGAAGCCCCTATGCTTTGGCCTGGAGTTATTCTCCAAATTCACTGTATGCACAAGCTCCAAAGTAAAGCATTGGCTTAGGTCAATCTGCAAACTTTTCTGAGAAGGTTATTGTCCTTTTTCTCCTTTTTTTGAGTGTTAGCCTTGACCTTCAAAGAAAGCTCTGTCATAACACTAGCCAGATACAAGATTAAGAAACAGACACATTGGAGTCTAAATTCCAGTGATAATATTTAAAAATATTAAAATGTCCAGCTCTCCACAAAAGATTACAAAACATACAAAGAAAGAGGAAGCAATGGCTCAGGGAAAGAGAATTTTAAAACATTAGAGGGAAACAGACTTGGCCCAGTGGTTAGGGCGTCCGTCTACCACATGGGAGGTCCGCGGTTCAAACCCCGGGCCTCCTCGACCTGTGTGGAGTTGGCCCATGCGCAGTGCTGATGCACGCAAGGAGTGCCGTGTATAGGGGAGCCCCCCACGCAAGGAGTGCGCCCGGTAAGGAGAGCTGCCCAGCGCGAAACAAAGAGCAGCCTGCCCAGGAATGGCACCACACACACGGAGAGCTGACACAACAAGATGACACAACAAAAAGAAACACAGATTCCCGTGCCGCTGACAAGAACAGAAGCGGACAAAGAAACAAGACACAGCAAATAGACACAAAGAACAGACAACCGGGGTGGGGGGGAAGGGGAGAGAAATAAATAAATAAATAAATAAAATAATTCTTTAAAAAATACAAATAAATAAAACATTAGAAACCATCGTGTGGGAAGCAGATTTGGTCCAATGGATAGGGAGTCCACCTATCACATGGGAGGTCCAGGGTTCAAACCCAGGGCCTCCTGAACCGTGGGATGAGCTGGCCCACGTGCAGTGCTGATGCGCGCAAGGAGAGCTGTGACACACAGGAGTGTCCCCATGTAGGGGAGCCCCACGCGCAAGGAGCGCACCCCATAAGGAGAGCCACCCAGTACAAAAAAAGTGCAGCCTGCCCAGGAATGGCACCGCACACACAGATAGCTGATGCAGCAAGATGACAAAACAAAAAAGAAACACAGATTCATGGTGCCGCTGACAAGAATACAAGCAGACACAGAAGAACACATAGCGAATGGACACAGAGAGCAGACAACTGGGCGGGTGGCAGCAAAGGAGAGAGAAATAAATAAATATTTTTTTAAAAAAAAGAAACCATCGTGTGATCTACATATCTTTTAAAAATAAATTAAAAATATATTGAAGAAAAAAAGAAAGAAACCATCGATGAGAAGAATCTGACCTGGAACATTCCAGATGAAAACATTTTTTAAAATGGTCCTAAATATGTTGGCATTTCTCTAATGGTTAATCATGTTGAGCATCTTTTCATGTGCTTATTGGCCATTCATATATCTTCTCTGGTGAAACGTCTATCCTTTGCCTATTTTTTAAATGGTTTATTTTTTGTAGACTTACAGTTGTATATATATTCTGGATAGTAAATCCATATAAGATGATATGATTTGCAACCATTTTCTCCCATTCTATAGGTTGCCTTTTCACTTTCTTGATAATGTCCTTTGATGCACAACTATTTATAATTTTCATGAAGTCCAATTTATGTATTTTTCTTTTGTTGCTCATGCTTTTGGGGTCATATCTAAGAATCTATTGCCAAATCCAAACTCTCTAAGATTTTCTCTTATGTTTTCTTCTTCTAAGAGTTTTATTGTTTTAGCTCTTACATTTAGGTCCATTGACCATTTTGAGTTAACTTTTTTTTAAAGCAGTTTAATTGAGATATATTTACATACCATATAATCTATTCAAAGTGTATAATCGACAGCTTTTAGTATAATCACAGTGTTGTGCATTCATCACCATAAAATTTTTTAGAACAATTTCATTACTCCAAAAAGAAAAACTCCACACCCCTTAGCAGTCACCTCTCAATCCCGCTATCCTTCCCCAGTCCTACATAACCACTAAACTAATTTCATTTTTATAAATTGATCTGTATTTACATTTTATATAAATGAAATTATACAATATGTAGTAATTTGTGTTTGGGTTTCTTTCACTTAGCACAATTTTTTTTGCCTGATATTAATAACTTGTAACATTAACATACATTGTTCAGTTTCCAAAAATAAATCATATATGCAGTATTATTCATATTCATATTTTACATGAGGTTTTACTATACTACTATATAGTCCCATGTTACATTTTTAGCTCTCCTTCTTGTAATATAAAAACTTTAAACTTGCCCTTTCAATCACTGTCATACTCATAAAATACTGCTGCTGGTTATAAACACTATGAGGTGCTTTCACCTTTTCATTTCCAAATAACCTTTTTAACAATTCTGCACAGATTAACTCTCAGCTTTCCATTCTCTAAGCTCATTCTATTTTCTGGTGACCTATATTCTAGTTATTAACTTCATGAGTTTTCACAATATTTTTAGTTCATAATAGCACAATCATACAGTATTTGTTTTTTGTGTCTGGCTTGAAAACTCTGAATGGAATGTATAGTACATGAATGTATCTCAAAAAAACTGCTTTTTAAAAAAAAGGAATGAAATCCTGATTCATGCTATAACATTGATGAACCGTGAAAACATTATGCTAAATGAAAGAAGCCAGACACAAAAGAACAAATATTGTATGCCTGCATTATATGAAATGTACAGAACAGGCAAATCCTTAATGATAGAAAGTAGATTAGTGGTTTCCAGGTGATAGAAGGAGTGGGGAATGAAGAGTAACTGCTAAAAGGTACAAGGTTTCTTTTGAGGGTGATAAAAATGTTCTCAAATTAGATATTGGGGGAAGCAGATTTGGCTCAATGAACAGAGCGTTGGCCTACCACATGGGTGGTCCAGGGTTCAAACCCAGGGCCTCCTGACCCATGTGATGAGCTGGCCCATGCGCAGTGCTGATACACACAAGGAGTGCTGTGCCACGCAGGGGTGTCTCCCGTGTAGAGGAGCCCCACGCACAAGGAGTGCACCCTGCATGGAGAGCAGCCCAGCATGAAAAAAATGCAGCCTGCCGAGGAGTGGCGCCGCATACACGGAGAGCTGACACAGCAAGATGACGCAACAAAAAGAGACACAGATTCCCAGTGCTGCTGACAAGAATATAAGCAGACACAGAAGAACACACAGTGAATGGACATAGAGAGCAGACAACTGGGGAGGATGGGGAAATGGGGGGATGGGAGGATTGGGGGAAGAGGAGAGAAATAAATAAAAAATAAATATTTTTAAAAAATTAGATACTGGGATAGCTGCAAAACAAAGTGAATCTACTAAGAACCACAGAACTGTACATTTGAAAATGGTGACTTTTATGTTATGTGAATTACATTTCAATTTAAAAAGTGAATGAACTACTGATACAAATATCAACATGAATCAACTTTTTGAGATGATGAAAATGTTCTGTATCTAGATTGGGGAGGTAATCACTTGGACATTTTTTACATTTGTCAAATGTCATCAAACTGTATACTTTTAAATGGGTGCACTCATTGAATGCAAATATCTCAATAAAAGTGATTTTAAAAGAAAACAGCACCAATGAAATATTATTTCACATCTACCAGATTAGCAAAAGTTTTAAAGTCAGACAACATGTAGAAATGTCAAGGATATGGAACCACAAAACTCTTATTCACTTATTGTCAGAGTATAAATCAATAAACCACTCTGGAGAACTATTTAGCAACATCTAGGAAAGATGTACATAACTTTCAACACAGCAACTCTGCTCCAAGATAGATAAATTAAGGAAATTCTCCTATATATACACTGAGACATGAACAAAACTGGTAAAAGCAAAATTTCCACTACGAAAGAATGAAAAAAATCAACGCCTACTACATAACAGTTAAAATGAAAGGGCTACAGCTATAAATATCAACAAAAAAATGGAAAAATATCAGAAACATAAAGTTAGGCTAAAAAGGCATTCTTGAGGATAGTATTTATAAAAATGGTATAAAATATTTAAAATATGCAAAACATATTTTATGTGTGGATATATACATACATACGTATATATTAAAAGTATTTTTAAATGCATGGAAATAAACATCGAAGTCAGGAAAGGGTTATTTCTGTGGGAAATGGAAGAAATTTCAACAGGAAAGAGGTATTCAATGGATTTTAACTATTTTTTCTGTTTTATTCTTAAGTTGGGTGGTAGGGTCACAGGTGTTCATTATATAATGTACACTTTTACATGCATAAAAGATTTTATAATGGCTTTCATGCATAATTTCCTCTTCTATCTCCGTGAAGTACTTCTTTAATTTCACAGAATGATTTGTTCTGCTTCTTAAGTTTTTGATAGATGTATTCATGGAAAACATGTTTATTGTCAAAAGAATCCTTCACTTTTTAAGGCTTAAGTTTTGCTTTATTTCCAAGTCTATTAAAAAAAAAAAAAAACTTTCTCTCAGAGCATTTGCTGTAATGGCTTAAAGAACCAACGTTTAAGTATACAGATTAATTGAGAAGGAGGGATAACTTTTTTTAAAAGCCCAATGTATATTGTACTTTTAGCTAGAAAACTTAATTTTTATCTTCAGAGGGATTGAAAACTTCTGCTCTTTCAATTCTTTTTTTCCAATTAATTTTTAAATGGTATCTGTAAAAAGAACTATCAATTAAATTTAATTTGGTCCTTAAAAAAGGAAAAAATTAAAGAAATAGAAACTAAAAAGATAATGGCAATTATACTATCTTTACTGTAATTCCTTCTTTCAAATTTTCATAAATTGGACATACTCCCCCACTTACATATGTAACTGCAATCTAATGACCCATGACCCTCCTCAACATTCCTAAAACACTACTATACTTGCTTCATATTTTTCCTCTATCCTCAAACTCTATTATTCTGAAGCACAAAAACCTCCATGAACCAACTCATCCAATACAGCAGACATACCTTAAAATACCACCTCCCATAACCTTCTACACGTCCCATTTCAGCAATATGCAATCATGTAGGGATGAAAGGAAAATTATTCCCCCTCTCAAATTCTCCAATATGAACTTGTGCCCTCTCATTCAGCAACAAACTGTTTTATGATCCCGCCAATTCCTCATTCTCAATGAACCCATTCATTACTATATCTTGCCACCTCATTTTTCCCTAAGTGTTTGCTCTTCAAATGCTTAGCACTACTGAAGAAAGCCACATATTTGTAAAAACTGAAACTACCATGACAAACACACATTTTAACTAAGACCTCAAAATTACTTAATACTTTTTATTCATCCCTAATTGGCCTCCTATTCTAGTATATCTAATAGCTATTTCATTATTTAATCTCCTAATTCTACCTAAAAGTCCCTCGTTTCTAAACATTATCTTTCCTCCTATTTCACTATGGTAGACGTTACTTCTACCTTTTAACTTTTCAAAATTTCTTCATATCTTTATCCATTTTCCCTTCTTTCCACATGTCTCGAAGAACTGTCCTTTGATTCCATCCTCCACCATTTCTTCTGGGTTAAAATTACAGAATTTTGTCATCAGAAAGACCAGATTTTGAATCCTGTGTTTCTTCCTAGTTATTGTAACAGCTCCTCCCTAAGTCCCAGGTTCCCCATCAGTAAATCAGAAATAATAGCCACCTCATAGGGCTTTTGAAAGAAATTTTGTAAAGCTCATAGGACAGTGCCTAGCATCTAAGTATTCAAAAAACAGATGTATCTTTAATTACAAATGAGTGAACACTGTTCTCTAGTTCTCTCAAGGATGTTACCTGAAGCACCAGTGGAATGAACACCCAAAATTCATTTGAATATGGCTCTTTTATTTCAAAAACTTACTCGAAAATTGTGATCCATGACTCAGATACATTTTTTGTTGTTGTTACTAGTTTTAATGATCATTTTTCCTTGTTCCTAAGCACTTTACTATTTCATTGAACTGCTAGTGAACCTACCTCTGGTAGCCAATAACTTTTTATATCTGTATCCCCATCAAATTTGCCATCTTTGATATGCTGTTAGCCTGGAAACAAGATATTCTTGCTTACAGAGTTATGAATAATTTTAAATATAGATAAAATATACTCTGGAGAAAGGCCTAAAAAGTCTGTCATGAGTAAATTAAGTAAACTTTAATACACATTCTTCATGATTTCTCCTTTGCTTTTGTGCTTAATTCCTGATTTGCAGCCACATTCCAGAAAAATATGGTAATCAGAGTCTTTGCAGCTCTTCTACATAAGGAATTTTTCTTTTTTAAAAAATATGTATTAATTCATGTAAAGTAACAATAGACCCATTACCCGTTTACATAATACATTTTTACAAAAATAACTATTTTCAAAAAAAAAATTTCTGAGAATGCCACTGTTTTATATATTTGCAAATCTCTTTAATGTCTAGCTTAAGAGAATACAGCTAGATTTTCCTATTTGCTTCTGCACTCAATCTGTTACAATACATATCTTGTAGCCTCTAGAAAACTCTACTGTACACATGTAATAAAAGGAAAAAGGCAAACAGTGTCTTAGAATTATGAAAATAGTTTTGACTTCACCCATGCAATAAAATCTCAAGAACCCAGACATCACACCGAAAACCGCTGCGTTAAGCAGATATAGCCATGCCATCCCACTCCCACAACTATTAGTTATGTGAGCCCATAAATAAATGTTTTGAATTTGCTTAAACCAACTGGAATTGGGTTGCTGCTACTGAAAGAGTTCTAAGAAATACATTTGTAGTTCTTCCTGGTTTAGGAGAAAGTGTAGGGAAGGCCAGTACAGTCTCAGCAGCAGCTTAATGTCTTGTTTGCGTTCTTTCTACTACTTCCCTTCTGTTTCTGCCTCTAGCTTAGGATTACTCTAGTTTTATTAATCAAATTCGTCTCTTCAAGTACTTATGGGATTTTGATGTCTATAAATGTCACTTTCAGTCATTTGAGTTCCAGTTAGCAAAAACTCCCAATGAAATGGCAAATGAATGTATATAACTGCTATATTGAATCCACAGAATTCCATTTCAACTGACCATTTGTTTTATTTCTGAAAATTTATACGGAAAAATTCAATACACTATTAAGAAAAGGAAATAATTCTTAAAAATTAATGTTCATCTCTTAAAACCAGAGCTAGGTCAATCCTGAATTGAGAATGGTTTTTATTATATATCAACAGCATTTACTTTTCAGAAGGGACATATTCAAAAGGGAAGTTATCAGGGAAAAAAAAAAAAAAAAGAAAATCCACTCCAGAGGCCTAACATAAATATCAATGTCTTTTAAGAATAGTTAGTACAATAATAAAAATGTGTTCTCATCAATTGCAACAAATGTTTCACACCAATGCACCCTGTCAACAGGATGTATTCTATGCATGATTGTTCTGTAAACATACTTCCCAAATAAAGAAAAAAAAACAGCTTTTTCTCCAAATCCACTTCCCACAACTACCTGCAGAAAGTTAATTGAAATAAATATCTAAGTATAACCATATAAATAGGTATATTTATATCTATTTCCAAAAGGAAATGAAATTTGCTGAGGACAGGGCTAATAACCAGTCCGCCCACCCCCTCCACCCGACCCAGCCAAAAAAAAAAAAAAATGCATTAAGCCAAGTGAAACGCATTTATTGTTAAAAAAAAAAAAAAAACTATAAAGCTGTGCATCTCAAACTGAGGTATGATTACCCCCTAAAGCTCTGTGCTAGGAAGCACACAAATGGCAAAAGATAAACATTGCTCATTTTCCTTAATATGTCAGCTCTACTTTACAATTTGAGGGGGAGGAGTAAACACTGATCTACTGGGGGCATTTATAAACATACACATATATCCATCTATACATTTATCATGCATAGACTTTCAAAGGCAAAGAATATCTCTAAACTACATTTTAAAAATGACAACATTGGCTGTTTATGAAAGGAGATTTCAGGGTTTCTACTGACTACTTCAGGCAATATCACCAAATATTCGTGTTCGCTCTCCTTTGCGGTTAAGGCTGATCATGTTTGAGGTTCACTACCATAGGGCACTCCTAAATAAATGTGTAATTAAGACTGTCTCTACAAAAATAAACGGTACCATAGGAAATGAGAAAATGAAGTGAAATAATTGATTCAGCCGGTGTTAGTTTGCGTACCAGACTGTAAGCTTCAGAAAGGTGGAGTCCTCGAGGACTTGGGGAACCCTTAAAAGATGAGATGCTTAACAAAAACGTGTTGACTGGGAGGAACTCTACCTTACAACTTATAACTCCAACTATGTGTTTCCAAAACACAGTACACAAATACCGTCACTTAAACCTTAAAGCAACTTCAAAAACAAAGAAGCTGAGAATAAAGGGACAACAGAAGCACAGCTTCAAATCCTTTGTTCGGCTTTTTAATCACCTTCGGAAGAAGCTGGAGTAGACTGGAAGAGAAAAGGGCTATTAAACCGGTCAGTAAGGAAGAAATTTCAGCATTTATTTTAGGAATGAAGTGTCAATTACCAAGCCCCGCCTTTCCTTCTGTGCAGCCTCTACTACCTGCCGGAGGAAGGAGGGGAGGGAGATGTTGGGAGGCAGGCCAAATCGAGAATCAAAGGAATAGGGGAAAGTGGGGTCAGGCGTTGAGAAGCTGGAAATCAAACTGGAACACTGGTGGAATTACGAGGAAGGCGTGGCAGGAAAGCTGCAGGCAAACCGGGAAGATCCGAGGGCCGAGGAGACTCAAGGAGGGTGTTGGCAGGAGGAGGGGAAAAAATGTAAGAGGTGGTGGGGTAAAGAGCTACTGAGGCTTCGATGACAGCTAAGACTGGGTCTGCAACTCGCAGGGGCGGGAGCGATCCCGGAGTCTTCCATTGTGCTCGCCCCCTCCTCTCGCTCTCCGCCCCCGCCCCCCGCGGCTCGGGGCCGCAGCACTGTCGCCGCCAGCACCTCCCATTTACCCAGCGTGAGGGACAATGTGCTCAGCCCTTCTCCGACCCATTCTCACCGGGTGAGGATCGCCGTCGCCCGGCCTTCCTCTTGTCCATCTTCTCCTACTCCTCTTGGAGTCGCAGTTGAAATCGCCGTCACCTCAGGACCCCTTAGGCTGGGGGAGGGGGGAGGGGAGAGAGAAAAAGCCAAGAAAGTGCGAACTGCGCTTGCGCCAGAGCCGCCGCCAGTCCTCCGACCGGAAATCAGCTGCCCCTCCTACCTCCACCCGGAAATCACTTCCTGGGACTTGTTTTTCTTGCGGGCTGTCACCTCAAGTGCTTATTTCTTATTGCTTTTTTCTATATCTCCCCCACTGTGAGGAACTGATGCTGGGAACGGGGTTTTAGCCGCAGACCTTCAAAGGCTTTGGATCAGGTCGGCAAAAGAATTAAGGCATGAAAATTTTAGGAATTCCTCCGATTCAATGGAGATCGCGTGGTGGTTCCAGAAAAATGAGAAAAAGACCTTATTCCTTTTGCACTATTAGTTTTCTCGCGGCCTTTTCTATATGTTTCTTCTCAAGGCGCTTCTTGAAACTCAAAAAAAATTTTTATGAGCAAAAATCACGTGATAATAGCCTTACTAATTAATGTTTGGCAGAGTGGAAATAATTTAGGTCAGCTGATGAGGGAAAACATGTCACGGTAATAGAGATCTATGTTTAGAGGCCCGAGAAAGGGTCAGCTAGACCTCAATTTTGTAAGTATAAAATACTGGTATTATAATATTAAGTGGGTGGTTGTAAACTGGAATTCGGTCAGCATCTATTAGGATACTTATATGGTAATGTCCTCAAAAAAAAGGACGTTCTTGTACATTTAGCGTAGTTATTTTTAAAGTCTTTCCAAAGGGAAAATCAATTTAGAAAACTAATTTTATTTAGCGTAATGTAAATATTTGAGTAACTTAAAAATGAAAGTGTGGGGAGGGGTGTAGGTCAGTGGTTGAGCACCTGTGTGGCATGTAGGAGGTTCCAGGTTCAATCCCAGGTACCTTAAAAAAAGGGGGGGAGGATGTATGCTTTAATCACAATGAGAATAACAAAATCCAACAGAGCATTCTATTTTTTTGTTTAAGATTTTTTTATTTTTCTCCCTTTCTCCCCCCACCCCAGTTGTCTGTTCTCTGTGTCTATTTGCTACCTCTTCTATGTCTGCTTCTCTTGTTGTCAGCGGCAAGGGAATCTGTTTCTTTTTGTTGTGTCATCTTGTTGTGTCAGCTCTCCGTGTGTGTGGCGCCATTCTTAGGCAGGCTGCACTTTCTTTCATGCTGGGTGGCTCTCCTGATGGGGCGCACTCCTTGCACGTGGGGCTCCCCTACACAGGGGACACCCCTGCGTGGCACAGCACTCCTTGCGCGCATCAGCACTGCGCATGGGCCAGCTCCACACGGGTCAAAGAAGGCCCAGGGTTTGAACCTCGGGCCTCCCATGTGGTAGAAGGACTCCCTATTCACTGGGCCAAGTCCGCCGCCCCTAGCAGAGCATTCTAAATAAGAGGCAAAATGATAATGGAATGCTCCATTCTAGATTGGGCTTTTGTCTATCCTTGGGTTTCATACACACCCTTTTTTACCAAGGACTAGATTGGGAAAGGAACTTTTGTAGAATCACGGAAAGACTATAGCTGAGTCTCCTGCATCATGAGTCCTGCAATCTTAATTACAACGTGGTAAATGCTGAGGTAGAGATGAGTCCCAGGTTCTTTGGGATATTGGGCTGCAGGAGTGTCTTACAGGGCTGGAAAGACTGAAAGGCAGGAATGTACAAGGCTTGCTGAGATTGAATTTCACTATGGATGTCATTTACAGGCACTAGTTTATTTCTGTTTAACAAATAGAAACACTCCTCACTGAAAAGTATCAGAATTTTCAGTTTTCTCACAATTCAACTTTGAAATTAAAGAAGCTAACTGACTCAAGAATCAAGCTGATTTAATTCATTAGCCAATATTGTAAGAAATAAGTTAACTGCAAAGGATGGAAATAGAGCTGAGATATGGAAACATAAAAAAGGAAAACTTAAGTAGGAATAATCCACTTCCCACAAAGCTAGTAGCTTCCATAAAAGAAAGTGGCTCTAAAGTTTAGCAGTAAGAAGTTAATATAAGAAATGAAATTATAAGAAGTTAAATTATTCAAGTGGCAAATATATCATTTAAGCATATTGCACCAAATATAGCAATTCTGCTAATAAAAACTGAGTGAGACAATTTGTTCTTTGAATTGGGGCTTGTTTTGAATAGCATATTTGAAGATGAACCACCTTTAATCTCAAGAATTTACTTCTTTTTAACTAGTATTGTTTATTGTTTTAGCCTTAACAACCTCTACTGAATAGTCGATTGTACTGCAAACAACTCCAGGATTATAAGGCTGGTGATTTAGTTCAGTTTTCACTTTTGAGGGAATTCGACAACCTTAATTCCCTTTATGAGACTAAATGCATTTTTTTTCTTTTATGCTGTTTTATGATATTTAAGCAAATACTGCCTTGCTTAAAAAAGAAAGACACTCTCTCGGCCTTAGCGCCATCTTGTTGGAAACCTCCGCACCAAGAGAGCCAAGTGGAGGAAGAAGCGAATGCGCAAACTGAAGCACAAAAGAAGAAAGATGAGGCAGAAGTCCAAGTAAACCGTTAGCATGTGCACCCTTGGAGACGAGGGGAGCAGGAATATGGAATGCCATAGGCCCGGGAACCTGGTACATGTTATTGACTGCGTGCTACTGTCTAGAACTCTACACAATGGATCCAGAACTTCCAACGGTCATCAAACTTCATTAACACCTCTGAGAGACTCGCACCTTGTTCACACCAAAGCAGTCCCTTTGGTTCTTTGCCCTGGACCTGTGACATTCTGGACTAGTTCTGTTCTCAGTTCTGGCTGAGGGTTAACACGTGTTAAAATAAATCATCTCTTCTGCTGTTTTAGCTGAAGAATCAAAAAAAAAGGCAAAAACAGTGAACGATTATCTTAGCATGTTTGGAAATATTGTCATTTCTTTTATGTACATTTACCTCAAACTGTGTAGAGATTTTTATATTAAAATCACTTGTGATTAGAAATTCAGCAGCCCAGACTTTTATAGGGAGGGGAGAGGATGAACTAGTTTGATCTTAATTGGTATTGCTATTTATTGTATGCTAAACATTTTATAATTAAGTATTCCATGTATTTTTATTTGAAGCAGTGAATATGGTTTTTAATAGTTTCAAGTGATATTTGCAGTGTGAAATTGATTAACCTCCCTTTACTTATCTCTGATTACTAGCTTCTGTGAAGAGAACTAAATGAATTCTCATCACAAGTGAATTAACTTTAAGTACAATATGAATGTAAATAGTTTTTAATGGGTACATCTTGGCTGCCTAAACTATTGTAAAAATTAAAATGAACATTCCTTACCTGGAATTCCTTACCATGGCCTCCAGAATGCCTAAATTTGCAGACATTTGGAGAACTGTGCCAAATTGCTATTCACCTCATTTTCCTTAGTAGTTTTTTATCTCTAAAATGCAGAGAATAAGTTCTACCACCTGACGAATTCTTAGGTTCAGGAAGTTTTTCTTCCATATATAAATGAAGAAGGTATGTCATTGACACATGATTCATGAAAAGAAATACATAAGTAGTTTCGTTTTAAAGATATCCTCCTTTTTAAGGCTATCAGCAGTTTGAACTGCCCTGCAGAGGAATAGCCTACTCCCAGAAGTTATAAAACCTGTGTTAGCTCGAAGTATTTGAGCAGCAAGTGGATAATTTCTTGTCCAGGAAACTACTAGAATCTCTACCCAAAGCTTCTGAAACCTTCAACCTAAGATCCCTAAACTCTCAGGTGGCCCTGCGGCTGTGCCCAAGGAATCCAGTGCATATACCAGTAATTTTTTTAAGTATCCTATCTTAAATTATGTCTATTTTGTATACCATAAGATATATGGTTAATTTTAATAGAAAAAATTATATTTTATGTTACTATTTAGTAAAATTGAGGTTTTAGGCAGTTTTGCCTTCTTTATCCTTAAACTTTTTTTTCTGTACCTCCCCCCTCAGTTGTCTGCTCTCTGTGTCCATTCGCTGTGTGTTCTTCTGTGACCGCTTCTATCCTTATCAGCAGCACTGGGAATCTGTGTTTCTTTTTGTTGCGTTGTCTTGCTATGTCAGCTCTCCCTGTGTGCAGCACCATTCTTGGGCAGGCTGCACTTTCTTTCACACTGCAGCTCTTCTTACGGTGCGCACTCCTTGCGCATGGGGCTCCTCTACATGGAGAACACCCCTCGTGGCAGGGCACGCCTTGTGTGCATCAGCACTCGTATGGGCCAGCTCCACACAGGTCAAGGAGGCCCAGGGTTTGAACCGCAGACCTCCCATATGGTAGGCAGATGCCCTATCCATTGGACCAAGTCTGCTTCCCTATCCTTAAACATTTTGTATCTGGTAACACACTAGTACTTAACCTCTAAATAATCCAAGTCAAGAAGCATATGGTCTAGGATTAGCTATTAGTAAAAATCCAAAATCTGGCTATGTGTCAGAATCATCGGGAAACATTATTTTTTTAATTATCTATGCCCAGGTCCTACCTCATATCTACTGAATCAGAATCTCTTGAAAGTAAAGCCTAAGAATCTCAGCATTTAAAAAAATTTTGCCAAGAAGATGTATGAAGTTTAAAAGATAGATTTCTAAACTATAGATTCCAGGGAGGCGCATTTGAGAGATAAAACTGTAAAAGAAATACAAAACGGTGATTATTATAAAAGTTAGGAGAGTGGTTACTTTTGGAGGGCTTCCATGGTATGGCTGGCAAAATTTTGTTTCTTCACATGGTTAGTGGTTGCAAGGGTGTTCCCTTTATAATAATTCACTAAATTGTTTTTTCAACTTTCCCAGGAGATTCTGTTGTATACACAAGTTTGGGAAACCCAGGATTTGGTGATATCTGAATTTTCCTTTCTGTCTCTAATATTCTATTTTCTTTTTTCTTTTTTTTCTTTTTTTTCCCTGTATGTCTTTGCTTCAGAGGAATTAATATTCAGCTGCTTGTATATTTCCAGGAGAAAGGTGGGTGAGGAGAGGGCACTATTTTCTTGGCTCTTTTTTGTATCATATTATTTTCTAATATTTATACAATTTAGGAAATAGAATTTGGTTATAGGCATAATTATTTTTTCTAAACTACATAATTGCATTCTATATTGGGAAAATGAAAATAGTGCTGCTTTTGTACCAAAACAATAATTCATTTCCTGAAATATTTTCTTATTTTTTTCTTAAACGTGAAAATATATATGAAAGCATGCTCATTATTTTAAAACTTGTATATGTACATATTTTTAATTAGAAAAGTTTTAGGTTTACAGAAAAATCATGCAGAAAATTCAGTGTTCCCATATATCCTACCCCACACACACAGTTTTCCCAATTAATAACACTTTGCATTAGTGTAGTACCTTTGTTACAACTGGTGAAACAATATTAATATTTTTAATTTCTCAGTGAAGCACCCTCCATTGATTAACTAATCGCTTAATAGTCTAGGACAGGGATTCCTAACCTTTTTTATTCCACTGACTTCCTTGTCAGTCAGGTAAAAACCACAAGCCTCTTACTAAGTCCATACTATACTGTGTATTATTTAATAAATATATCACACCCTCACCAACATGTCAGGGAAGGATAATGTTTTTTTTTTCAATTTGCTGTTCAAGCTCACAGACCCCTGAAATCTTTCCATGGACCCCCAGGGGGTCCAAACCCCTAATTAAGAGCCCATGGTCTAGCATATACAAAAGGGCCTTTTCTTAAACCAAAGAACTGTAATTAATGTAATGGGGTATTACAGAAGAACGGAGTCCCTAACTTCACAAGCTTAAAATTACGTTTTCATAAAAACTTACTAATCACCTGTGAAGAATGTTGTGGTTAAATATTACTACTTTATGACCCTATAAAGGAAAGGATTTCCTCAAAATCAAACTATGCTAATTGAAATTGTTTACATCTGTGATTCTTGTGCCCACCTACCCTCTTAAAGATAACTGTAGGAGATCAGAACATTCAGGTTGTTTCACCACCTAATCCAGTTTAATAGAAAGACCTAATTTGAAATTCTTATTAATAAGTATATACTACTATCATTTTTATTTCACTAGATGTAAAATGACTGAACTACATAATGAAGTAACTTACTACCTAGCAAGTAGCCCTCATTAAAATTTTGCATTTTTAAAATCACTGATAAAATGATCCAGGTTCGTGGAGTTACCTGAGTTACTTTGGGCATGTCACTTTACTTTTGAAATCCTCAAATTCTACACATATAAAATAAAATTGTTAACTAAAAATTTCAATTAGAACCTTTCCAGCTCTAACAATCTTGATTTGCTTGAGAGAAATGGATCATCTTCATTTACAAAAGAGAAAACAAATATATACAGATCTAATAGGATATTCTCTAAGAATAATTTGCAAATCTGCTACATTATCAACTCCGAGAATCCTGTTTTTTCAGAAAGCTTTATTTTTGTCTTCTATGTAAACAGAGGTTTTCTTTTTCTGTGCTATTATACATGTAGTACATATTAACTATTTTAAATGTGTAATTTAGTGGTTTTATTTACTGGTAAAATGTCATACTACAATTACTACCATCTATTATCAAATTTTTTCACCACCCAAAACTGAAACGCAATACCCATTAAGCAATAACTCCCCATTGTCCCTTCCCCTTATCCCTAGAGACCTCTAAATTATTTCCTCTCTCTATGAATGTGATTATTCTAGATATTTCATATAAGCAGAATCACACAATATTTGTCCCTTTGTGTCTGGCTTATTTTACTTAGCATAAGTAAGCCATGTTGTAGCATGTATCAGAACTTCATTCCTTATTACATCTGAATAATATTCCATTGTGTGTTTTTATACATATATATAAATACATATGTACATACACATCATATTTTGTTTATTCATCCATCCATTGGTGGACACTTGCATTGTTTCCACATTTTAGCTATCATGAATAATGCTCCACAGAACATGGGCATGCAAATATCAGAAACCTTGTTTTCAATTCCTTGAGGTATATACCAAGAGACTGAAATGCAGGATAATACAATAATTCTATACTTAGCTTTCTGAGGCGCTGCCAAACTGTTTTCCACAGAGACTGCTCCATTTTTCACTCCCACCCACAATCTACATCCTTGTCAACACTTATTTTCCATTTTTTAATCATAGTTATACTAGTGGGTATGAAGTACTATCTCCTTTAGTTTTTGTGTTTTTTAAAGATTTGTTTTACTTATTTATGCCCAGCCACCCACCCTCCCCACATTGTTTTGCACTTGCTGTCTGCTTTCTGTATCCATTAGCCATGTGCTCTGTCTCCTTATCTTCTCTTTAGGAGGCACCACGAACCAAACCTGGGACCCCCCATATGGGAGAGGCACTTAATCGCTTGAGCCACCTCAGCTCCCTGCTTTCTTGTGTCTCTCATCTTTCCTTTTGGTGTCTCCTTGTTGTGTCATCTTGTTGCATCAGCTCTCTACACCTGTCCTTCATGCCAGTTTGCTGTCTTGCTCATCTTCTCCAGGAGGCACCAGCAACCAAGCCAGGACTTCCCATGGTAGACAGGAGCTCAATCAATTGAGTCACATCGACTTCCCTCTCCTTTTGATTTTTTTTTTGCATTTCCCTATTATAATATTGAGGATCTTTTCATATGTCTATTGAGCATTTGTATATCTTCTTAAAGAATGTCTATTCAAGCCATTTTATAATTTGGTGGTCTTTTTGTTGTTGACTTATAGAAGTTCTTTATATGTTCTGGATATTAGACTCTTACCAGATGTATGATTTCCAAATATTTTCTTTCATTCTGTAGGTTGTCTTTTCACTTTAGTAATAATGTCCTTTGATGCACAAAGGTTTGTAATTTTAATGAAGTCCAACTTAACTATTTTTTCTTTTCCTATGCTTGTATTTGGTGTAACATCTAAGAAACCATTGCCAAATACAAGACCATGAAGATTTTCCCCCTATATTTTCTTCAAAGAGTTTTACAGTTTTAGCTCTTATATTTAAGTTGTCAGTCATTTTGAGTTAATTTTTTATATGGTATGATGTAGGGGTCCACTTTCATTCTTTATGCCTGTGGATATCCAGTTCTCCCAGCACCATTTGTTGCAGAGACTATTCTTTATCAACTGAGTGGATTTCACATCCTGTCAAAATGCAATTGGTCACAGATATGTGGGTTCATTTCTGGATTCTCTTTTCTATTTCATTAGTATATAATTCTCTCCTGATGCCAGAATCACACTGATTTATTTTTATTTTTGTTTTGTTTTATAATGCCCCACAAAAACTTTTTAAGGTTTTTTAAAAACCGTTAATTCTGATAAGACAAATTCAACATAAAATTTTCCTTTATAACCACATTCACTTGTACAATTCAGTGGTATAAGTTACATTCACAATGTTATACTAGCATCACTATCCTCTATTACCAAAACTTTTCCATCATCTCAAACAGAAACTCTTTACCAATTAAGTGGGTTTTTTGTTTGATTTTTTGGGTTTTTTTAAAGATTTGTTTTATTTATTTCTCTCCCCTCCCACCCCCCCCCCCAGTTGTCTGTTCTCTATGTCCATTTGTTGCATGTTCTTTTTTATCCGCTTCTGTTGTTGTCAGCGGCACAGGAATCTGTGTCTCTTTTTGTTGCGTCATCTTGCTGCGTCAGCTCTCCGTGTGTGCAGCGCCATTCCTGGGCAGGCTGAGCTTTCTTTCACACTGGGCTGCTCTCCTTCGGGGCACGCTCCTTGCACATGGGGCTCCCTTACGCAGGGGGCACCCCTGCATGGCACGGCACTCCTTGTGCGCCTCAGCACTGCACATGAGCCAGCTCCACAAGGGTCAAGGAGGCCCAGGGTTTGAACCACGGACCTCCCATGTGGTAGGCGGACACCCTATCCATTGGGCCAAGTCTGCTTCCCCCAATTAAGTGTTAATTCTCTGTTCCCTCTCCACCACACATGCCGTTAGTAACCTATATTCTAATTTCTGACTGTATGAATTTGCATATTCCAATTATTTCACATAAATGAGATCATATAATATTTGTGCTTTTGTGTCTGGCTTATTTCACTAAACATGACATTTTTGGGGTTCATCCATGTTGTAGCATATACCAGAATTTCATTCCTTTTAATGGCTGAATAATAGGTATTATATGTATTTAACACTGTTTTAGTTTCTTGGGCTGCTCAAGCAAATACCATGAAATGGGTCAGACTAAACAATGAGATATTTTATTTGTTCTCGGTTTTAAGGCTAAAAGGAAGTTTAAATCAAGGAATCATCAAGGCGATGCTTTCTAACCAATTGTTTGGCATCCTGGGGATGGCTGCAGGCAATTCCTGGGCCTCAGCTTGTCAGTGGCAAGCACACAGCGACCTCTCCTGGCCTCTCCATTCTCTTCCAGGTTTTGTTTATTTTAGCTTCTGGCTGCTCCCCTTGGGCTTTCTCTCTCTCTGAATTTCACTCCATTTATAAAGGACTCTAGTAATAGAAGGACTAAGCATACTCTGACTCAGATGTACTTAACCGAATGAAGTAACTTCATCAAAAGGTCCTACTTACAATGGGTCCACACCCACAGGAATGGATTAAATTTAAGAGCATGTTTTTCTTGGATACATTCAGCTTCAGACCACCACAACCACATTTTGTTTATTCATTCATCTCTTGATTGACACTTGGGTTGATTCCATCTTTTGGCAATTGCAAATAATATGCCACTATGGACACCAGTTTGCAAACATCTGTTTGAGTCCCTGCTTTCAATTCTTTTGGCTATACACTTACAAGTAGAATTGCCAGGTAATATGTAATTCTGTACTTAATTTTCTGAAGAAGCACCAAACTGTTTTTCACAGCAGCTCCACCATTTTACATCCACACCCAACAATGCACAAGCAGGCCTACTTTCCACATCCTCACCAACATTTGCTATCTTCCATTTTTAAAATAATAGCCATTCTAGTAGGCATGAAAGGATCTCTCATTATGGATTTGATTTGCATTTCCCTAATGGATAATGATGTTGAGCATCTTTTCATGTGCTTTTTTGGACATTTCATATCTTCTTTAGAGAAATATCTATTCAAGTTCTTTGCTCATTTTTTAAAATATTTTTTTAAAGATGTATTTTTATTTATTTCTCTCCCCTTCCCCTCGTGCTCCCAGTTATCTGCTCTCTGTGTCCATTAGCTGTGTGTTCTTCTGTGTCTGCTTGTATTCTTGTCAGTGGCACCAGGAATCTGTGTCTCTTTTTGTTGCATCATCTTGCGGCCGGCGCCACTCCTAGGCAGGCTGCACTTTTTTCGCGCAGGGTAACTCTCCTTACAAGGTGTACTCCTTGAGTGTGGGGCTCCCCTATGTGGGGGCAGCCCTGCATGGCAGGGCACTTCTTGCACACATCAGCACTGCATGTGAGCCGGCTCACCACAAAGTTCAGGAGGCCCTGAGTTTGAACCCTAGACCTTCCATGTGGTAGGTGGACACTCTATCCATTGAGCCAAATCCACTTCCCTGCTCATTTTTTAATTGGGTTTTTTATCTCTTTGTTATATATTGTTTATGTATTCTGGATACTAAACACTTATCAAATATATAGTTTCCACGTATATTCTCCCATTCTGTAATTTGTCTTTTCATTTTCTTGATAATACAAAACTTTCAATTTTGATAACCTCCAATTTATCTATTCTTTCTTTTATTACTCATGCTTTTGGTATAAAGTTGAAGAGCCCATTGTCTAATACAGGATTATGAAGAGTTTTCCTTGTGGTTTCTCCTAGGAGTTTTATAGTTTTAGTCCCTATATTTAGTTCCTTTTTTTTTTAAAAGATTTATTTCTCTCCCTTCCCCGCCCCCCCCAAGTTGTCTGCTCTCTGTGTCCATTCACTGTGTGTTCTTCTATCCTTATCAGCAGCACCGGGAATCTGTGTTTCCTTTTGTTGCGTCATCTGCCCAGGGTTTGAACCGCAGACCTCCCATTTCGTAGGTGGGCGCCCTATCCATTGGGCCAAGTCCACTTCCCTATATATTTAGTTCTTTGATCCATTGTGAGTTAATTTTCTGTATGGCATAAAGTAGGGGTCTACTTTCATTCTTTTGCATGTGGAAACCAGTTTTACAGCACCATTTTGTTGAAGAGACTGTTCTTTCCCCATTGAATGTACTTGGCATCCTTGTCAAAAACCATTTGGTAGGAAGCGGACGTGGATCAACTGATAGAGTCCACCTACGATATAAAAGGTACAGGGTTCGATACCCAGGGTCTCCTGGCCCTTGTGGTGAGCTGGCTCACGCACAGTGCTGCCACGTGCAAGGAATGCTGTGCCACGCAGGGGTGTCCCCTACATAGGGGAGCCCCACGCACAAGAAGTGCACCCCACAAGGAGAGCTGCCCAGTGTGAAAAAAGCACAGCCTGCCCCGGAGTGGCACTGCACACATGGAGAGCTGACGCAGCAAGATGACATAAACAAAAAGGAGACACAGTTTCCCAGTGCAGCCTGATAATACAAGCGGACACAGAAGAACACACAGCAAATGGACACAGAGAACAGACAATGGGGGGGAAGAGGAGAGAAATAAATAAAACAAATCTTTAAGGAAAAAACCATTTGGTGATAATGAAAATGTCTAATGATGATTGAGGTTGTGAATGCACAACTACGTGATTATAACAACTACCATTGATTATACACTTTGGATGGATTGTATGCTTTATTAATAAGATCAATAAAATTGACTTGTTAAAAAAAATTAGTGGCAGATATAAGAGTTTGTTAATGAATGCTCAATTCTATTCCACTGTACTATTTGTCTATACTTGAGCAAGAAGCATGATAATACATTTTAAAATTATAAAGTGTGAGTCCTCCAAATTTGTTTTTCTTTTTCAAGATGGTATTACCTATTTGGAGCCTCTTATCTTTCCATATTAATTTGTTGATTGGCATATCCATTTCTGCAAAGAATACTGTTGGAATTTTAAATCAGATTGAGCTGAACCTGTAAATAACTTTGGGTAGAGTTGTCATCTTAACAATATTTAGTCTTCCAAACTATGAAGTCTTCCATAGTTTTTCTTTATGTGCTTTCGCTAATGTTTTTTTAGTTTCCACATACAAATCCACAACATCCTTGTTTAAATTTAGTCCTTTTTATTTTTCTTTTAATTGCTGTTGAAAGTGGAATTTTTTTCTTGATTTTCTTTTCAGATTGTTCATTACTGGTGTATAGAAACACTATTTTGTGTGTTGATCTTGTATCCCACCACTTTGCTTGTATCCCACTACTAGCTTTGTTGTTAATTTTTCAGGATTTTCTAAATGTAGGATTATGTCATCTACAAATAGGAAAGTTGTACTTCTTCCTTTCCAATTTGGATGCCTTTTATTTCCTTTTCTTGGCTAATTGCTATGTCTATAACTTCCATTACAATATTGAATAGCAGTGGTGAAAGTGGGCATCTTTGTCTTTTTCCTGAACTTAGAGAAAAAGCTTTCAGTATTTCACCACTGGTTAGGTTGTTAGCTGTGCATTTTTCATATGTGCCCTTTATCATGCTCACAAAGTCATCTATTACTATTTTCTGAGTATTTTTATCAAGAAGGAGTGCTGTATTTTTATTAATTGCATCTATTGAAATCGTCATGTGGGTTTTTTCCTCCTTCATTCTACTATTGTGGTGTACTTTATTGATTAATTTTCTGGTTTTGAACCACTCTTGCATTCCTGGAATAAATCCCTCTTGATTATGTTATATAATTATTTGAATGTGCTCTTGGTTTTGGTTTGCTAGTTTTTGTTTTTGTTTTTTAGGATTTTTGCTTTTCTGTTTTTGAGGGATATTGGTCTGTGATTTTCCTTTCTTGGGATGTCTTTATGCGGTCACCCTTCGGGATGAAGTGTGGTTTGCTGGCCTGGCGGGGGAGCGGCCGCGGCAGGCCAAGCCCCTGCCCCCATAATAGGGTGGCTGGTCGGACTCACCGCCACCCCTGAAGGGAGCTCGGCATGGGCGCAGAGTGCCCTCGGGTCTCCCCTTCTCGGCAGCCATGCTTCCGCGGCCGCCCCTCCTCCCGGATGGCGCCACACGATGCCTGTGGGGCGGCGCCACACGATGCCTGTGGGGCGGCACCCTTCTTCTTTCTCCCTGCGCAGGTGCAGGGCGGAAAATTCCAGTCTGCCCTTTTCCCCTCCCCCGACAGCAGCAACAGCCAGGCGTGGGCGGAAAATTCCAGTCTGCCCTTTTCCCCTGCCCCGACAGCAGCAACTGCCAGGCGTGGGCGGAAAAATCCAGTCTGCCCTTTTCCCTTCCCCCGACAGCAGCAACAGCCAGGCGTGGGCAGGAAACTCAAGTCTGCCCTCCACCCCAGCAACAGCAGCCACCAATCCCTAAACCCTGCCCCTTCCCCCAGCAACAGCAACAGCCAATCCCTAACCACCACCCCTCCCCCGTCCAGTACCGCCCACTGACCTTTCGCCGGCAACCAATCAGAACAGGGCATGGCTTCGACCAATCAGCCTTCCCCAGCCCCTATAAAACTGTTGCCTCTCCCTCAATAAAGTGGACTTGTGTGTTTACCTTGTCTCCGCGGTAGTTCTTCTGCCGTGCGCCCTCCAGTCCTGAGAGCCCCCGACAAGGGCCTGGCCTCCCTTGTCCCCAGTTCGTCGCCTGCTTCTCCGGGCGACCCCTTCGTCGCCGGCTTCGCTGGGCGACCCCGTCAGCCGAACCGCGCAACCCTTGTGAGACCGACCCCTCGTCTGCTGCCGGACCGACCACTCGTCCCAAGTGGGACCGACCCCTCGTCCTAAGCTGGACCGACCCCTCGTCTGCAGCCAGACCCCACCTCTACCGACCGAGCAAGCCGCCGCATCTTTATATAGATTTTGTATGAGGATGATGCTGGCCTCATAGAATGAGTTAGCAAGTGTTCCTTCCTCTTCAATTTTTTGTAATGGTTTGAGCAGCATTAGTGTTACTTCTTCCTTAAATACTTGATAGATTTCAGCAGTGAAGCCATCTGGTCCTGGCCTTTTCTTTATTGAGAGATTTTTGATTGCTGATATAATATCTTTACTTATTACTGGTTGTTGTTATCTTCTGTTTCTTCTTGATTGAATTTAGGTAAATTGTGAGTTTCTAGGAATTTGTCCATTGTCTACAGCTTATCTAATTTGTTGGCATAAAATTATTTATAGTATCCTCATAAATATTTTTACTTCTGGAGGGTCAGTTGTAATGTCCCCTCTTTCATTTCTGATACTAGTTATTTGCATCTACCCTCTTTTTTCCTTTGACAGTCTAGCTGTAGTTCACTAATTTTATTGATCTTTGCAAAGAACCAACTTTTTGTTTTGTTGAGTCCCTCAATTGTTTTTCTGTTCTCTATTTCATTTATTTCCACTCTAATCTTTATTATTTCCTTCCTTCTGCTCATTTTGGGTTTGTTTGCTCTTCTTTTTCTATTTCCCCCCAGGTGTGGTTGGAGATCTTTCTTCTTTTTTAATGTAAGAATTTGGAGTAAATATTTCCCGGTCAGTACTGCCTTTGCTGCAACCCGTAAGTTTTGGGACATTGTATTTTTGTTTTCATTCACCTCAAGATATTTCCTAATTTTCCTTGTGGTTCTTTATTTGACCAATTAGTTATTTCAGATTATATTTATTTCAACATATTTGTGAATTTTCCAGTTCTCTATTATTGACTACTACCTTCATTCCATTTTGGTCAAGAAGATACATTGTATGATTTAATCTTTTTAAAATTTTGAGATGTATTTTGTGATCTAACATATGATCCATCTAGGAGAGAAGAATATGTATTCTGTTGTTGTTCAATGAAATGGTTCTACATATGTCTGTTAGGTCTAGTTGGTTTATAGTATTATTCAAGTCTTCTGTTTACTTCATGAACTTCTGTCTAGATGTTCTATCCATTATTGAAAGTGGTATATTGAAATCTTCTACTATTAATGTAGAACTATTTCATCCCTCAAAATTGTCCAGAGTTGCTTCATATATTTTGTGACTGCTTTAAGATACATATTTAACCATTATATATTCCTGTTGAATTGAACCCTGTGTAAGTGTATGCAGTGTCCTCCTTTGTCCCTTGTAACAGTTTTTGACTGAAAGTCTATTGATATTAGTATAATTACCCCAGCTGTCTTTTGGTTACTATTTGCATGGCTTATTTTTTTTCTATCATTTCACTTTCATTCTACTTGTGTCTTTGATGTAAGGTGAGTTTCTTGTAGACATTATATAGTTGGATCATGCTTTTTTAACCATTTTGCCAATCTATGTCTTTTGACTATAGAGTTTCCAACATGAGGACTCAGTTTTTCTAAGTTCTCTCCAATGTTTAAGCAAGGATCACCTTCCTTCCAGTTTGCAATGACACATTCATCATTTCTGTCTAAGGCCTCATCAGAAGTACCTTTAGAATCCATACTGCTATCAAAAGTCTCTTCAAAGCAATCTAAGCCTTTCCTATGGAGCATCTGACAATTCTTCCAAAATCTACCCCTTACTCATTTATAAAACTATTTGAACATTTTTGGTATTTGCATAGCAGCACACACCCCCCTCTCCCGGTATCAATTTCTTTTTTAGTTTGCTAAGAGCTGCTGAGAGCAATATACTAGAAATGTACTGGCTTTTATAATGGGAATTTATTAGGCTAAAAGCTTACAGTTCCAAGGCTGAGAAAAATGTCCAAATCAAGGCATCAGCGTATGCTCACTCTCCCTGAAGGTTGTCTCCTGGTGATCCTAAACTCCTGCAATGTGGTAAGGAAAAAGGGAAACTTCACCAGTCTCATGGTGTTCTTGTTCTCTCTGCTTAGTGGGTTCCTCTCTGTCTCTACATCTTTTTTCTGTGTCTGTGGCTTTTTATTCCGCTATTTATAAAGGACTCCAGAAATAGGATTAATACCTACCCTGGGTCACACAATCTAATTGAAGACACTTAGCTAAGGTAATTTAATCAAAAGGTCCCACGTATAATAAGTTTACATGGACAGAAATGAATTAATTCCAAGGACATAATCTTCTGGGGTCAACTCAGCTTCAAACTGTCACAGCAATGCTAGAAGTCGTCTTTTTTCTTTTAAGGCAATACTGGGGATTGAACCCAGGACCTCATACATGTGAAGCATGTGTTCAACCACTGAGTACACCCACTCCACAAGACAAAGAGTTTTTAATGGAACAGAAAGGAACAGAAAGCAGTCTAGATCGTCTGGGTGCTTTAGACAGCCAAAAATATTTATCCAGTACCTGTTGGGAATGGGAGTCAGGAAGTAAATTGGGTATGGAAATTTCATTCAGGAAATAAGAAAAGAATTAAGAAAATAAAGTGAAAAACCAATTATTGCTTTTAAAGTTTACCTTAGTCATTAATAGCGGCCTGGGTAGCACTGAAAATCAGTTTAAGTGTTATTTATTAGAAGTGGGTTGTGTATTGCCAGTATTATTGTTATGAATTTAAAGAGGGAGACTGTTGTTATGTGTTGGTTAAAAATATGAATTTCAAAGTCAGACAACCTCAGTACCCAGTCATTCTCTTAATTATTGTTGGGCTTTAGGCAAGCCATTTAACCTTACAAAGACTTTCCTTTACCTCTACCCACAGAAACTGTCTAAATTAACTTCCTCTTAGCCCATTTTTTTCTTCTTGGATATCAGAATAACCATACCTACTAGTATTAGATAAACTGGTTTATACCTACTCTGCCCGGTTCACATTTCATCTCTTTCATCCTGACATTCATTTAACACCAATATTTATTAAGTGCCTACTATACATCATTTACAATTATTTTAGCATTAACAAATAACCATATTTTGAGGAAAAGTGTTTACCATAGGTTAAAAAGTTAAGGTCTTCATGACTTAGCATTTATTCCCACAGGAAGAAATTTGCAAGCTGAAAAAAATTTTTTAACACTGATATATTTTATTTCCCTTTTTACTTTCAGTGGTTACCAATGAGCTGAGCTTCCAAAAATTTATCAAACAGTCTGACATACTAGAACTTAAATATGACTTCAGTGAGAAAGCTGAATTGAGACACAATGAGACTCAAAAGCCTTTTGTCTTTAACTATTATAGCAATATTCTGGAGAGGAATAGCAAGTGATACCAGGCCCTTGGCCATTTACTTGAACAATACATCTATGAGCTTCTGGAGAAAGTGTGCAAATTACAAAAAATATATATCCCATTTGAGGCTGATAAAGAACCCAGAAGCTTCTTTTTCATGAGTGAGAGGGCATTAACAAGTCATTGTTCTGTTCTTCTTGTCCTTCTTCAAGACCATAGGGTCTTTAGAGCTGGACGATGAAGTCAACAAGCAATAATACATCATGGTCTCCAACATGGCAGTCAGATTCCATGTATTGAAATGGCATTGCAGGCATATTATGATTTAATTGTGCCAAACCCCAATGACAATTTTGTGGACTTAAAGATGAAAAAAAAATGTAAGAAAGCCTTTTAACACAAAACATTGACTCTTCTTCCTTAAAAACAGTTCAAGCTGAGAGCAGCCTTCCCAGGAATGATGCCGCACACATGGAGAGCTGACACAAGATGACACAACAAAAAGAAACACAGATTCCTGTGCCGCTGACAACAACAGAAGCGGACAAAGAAGAACATGCAGCAAATAGACACAGAGAACAGACAAGTGGGGCAGGGGGAGGGGAGAGAAATAAATAAATAAATAAATCTTTAAAATATATATATAGTGAATCATTAAGTCCAACAGAAGGGGAATCAGGTTCTACCTTTAGAAGAAATGTCAAATCATTTGTGAACATTTTTAAACCACGTCAGAAAGGATGCCAACCAATACTGATAATTAAGCAGTTCAACTCAGTTGTTGGTATTAAGACTAATTTTCATGTGATCTATGTATCTTTAAAAAAAGAAAAGACAATAAAAATATATTTTTAAAAAAGACTAATTTTCTTCTGGGAGCATATTTATCTTTCACTTTAAATTTTTTCTTGGTTTAATAAATAGTTCTGTATGTTTAGAGACAGGTTTTTATCTTTCTGTACAAACCACCAGACAATAAGTATTTGAATTTAAAACCAAGCTCATTATAAGCTTTCTCTTCCCAGGGGCACCCTCATCTATTCTCTTACTCTGCCAGTTGATGTTGATCTACCTGTACAGTTTGAAGATACACACACATACACACAAGGATATCTCCAGGTTTTGGCTATAAACTGTAGGCCAGAAGTGTGTGCAGACAGAGAAAACTGATATGGGAGAACTTCAGGGAAATTCTAAGACCACTAATATCACCATATAATAATGTAATATTTTCTTGGGAAAAATAGTTGGAATTAATAAATTGTGATCATTGTTGTTAAGCAAGGTACATCAAGATTTGCATATCATGCAGTATTTGTCCTTTTATGTCTGGCTTGCTTCACTTAATATAATGTTCTCCAAGTTCATCCAGGTTGTCATAGGCCTCACGACTTCATTTCTTCTTACTGCTGCATAATATTCCCTCATATGTATACACCGCAATTTATGTGTGTACACAAAAATTCTCAGGCCATGGGGCCAATGGCTACAAATGATGCCCCAGGGATCCACCTCCCCAGGAAAGGGGAGAGAGAGGGACACAACCTAAGGATGACTCAACTTTTGACACACGATTTGGTCTACTGTGTCCCATGAGCCTACCAGGCCAGGTGGGGCTGTGCCATTGTTTGTCTTGGGAGCCAGTTTAGGACTAAAGAGATCTGAGACTAAAGAGATCCAACCTTCTCAACTCTCTACTAAACAGGACTGACTGTTGAGGATGCAGGGGTGGGGGGGTGGAATTATTTCCTACCCTGCAAAAGGGAGGGGTCTAGGTGAGAACCTATATCACATTGATCCAGTCCATGTTGCAGCAAACACTTTCTGACTAGACAGTGAATTGAGAGGACTGCCAAAAAGCACCACTGTCTGGCAGAACAAGGAAGTGCACATCATGAAATTAAAAATAAATAAGTTTACACAAGAATGCAAGGTTTTGGTGGTAGGGTGAGGTATAAGAGCCCTATATGTTGTTATGTATGTTTGTAAGTTCACAACTATTACTACACACTTATTTTTTTATGTATGTTTATGTATGAGTGATATAATTCTTTTTTTTTTAAGGTAAATAAGGGAGAGATGCTTTTTCCATCTTTTATAGACTCCCTCCCCAAGGCCCTAGGAAGTGGGTCTGCAACCCATTCCGGGATCCAGACCCCAGTTTTGAGCACCTAACAGGGACAATCCTAAAGACCTAGGTTGAAATAAGAATCAAAGAACAGCAGTAACACACAATCTCCTGCCACTAAAACCCTATGAAAGAGAAATTGAGCATCTGAGTAAACTCACCATCCTAATCAGATACCTAGACATCAGCAAAAAATTATGAGCCATACTAAGAAAATGGAAGACATGATCCAAGAAAGGGAATATATCAAAGCCCCAGAACAGAAGCAAGATTTGAGAGAACTAATTAATGAGATGCACACAAATTTCCAAAATCAAATTAATGAATTGAAAGACAATATGGCTAAAAAGATAAATGACATCAAGAAGACATTGAATGAGCATGAAGAAGAATTTAAAAGTCTGAATAGAAAAGTAATAGAGCTCATGGGAATGAAAGAAATGATAGGTGAGATAAAAAAACACATTAGGGCGGCGGACTTGGCCCAGTGGATAGGGTGTCCATCTATCATATGGGAGGTCTGCGGTTCAAACCCCAGGCCTCCTTGACCCGTGTGGAGCTGGCCCGTACGCAGTGCTGATGCGCATGAGGAGTGCCCTGCCACACAGAGGTGTCCCCTGTGTAGGGGAGCCCCACACACAAGGAGTGCACCCCGTAAGGAGAACCACCCAGCACAAAAGAAAGTTCAGCCTGCCCAGGAATGGCACTGCACACACAGAGAGCTGACACAGCAAGATACACACAAAAAAAAAACACAGATTCCCATGCCACTGACAACAGAAGCAGACAAAGAAGATGCAGCAAATAGACACAGAGAACAGACAACTGGGGTGGGGGGGCAGAGGGAGAGAAATAAATAAATAAATAAATCTTTTTTTAAAAATCTATTTGAAAAAACACATTAAAAGAATACAATAGCCAACTTGAAATGATAGAAGAGAGAATAACTACAAAAAACAAAACAGCTGAAATTGAAGAGAGAAAATAACAGAAGGAAAAAAGAATGAAAAAAAATTGAGCAGGGGTTCAAGGAGTTGTATGACAACATGAAACACAAAAATATACATGTCATAGGAGTACCAGAAGAAGAAGAGAAGGGAAAGGGAGCAGAAAGGTTATTTGAGGAAATAGCTGAAAATTTCCAAACTCTCACAAAAAAAAAAAGCAAAAAACTTACATGTCCAATTAGCACAGCATATCCCAATCAGAATAAATTGGAAAAGACATACTCCAAGCACATTCTACTCAAAATGACAAATGCCAAAGAGAAAGAAAATTCTCAGAGCTGCAAGGGAGAAGGAAACCATCACATACAAGGGATGCCCAGTATATTAGTCAGTCAAAGGGGTACTGATGCAAAGTACCAGAAATCTGTCAGCTTTTTTAAAGGACATTTATTTGGGGTAAAAGCATACAGTTACAAGGCCCCTAAAGAGTCCAACTCATGGTGCCATAAGAGGTACTTTCTCACCAAAGTCAGCTTCTACATGTTGAAGAAAGATGGCAGGTGATCTCCGCCTGGTCTCTCCTTCCATCTTCTTAAGGCTCTGTGGTGCAGTTTCTTCTGATCTCAGGTGTAGGCTGGCATAGGGCTCATTTCTTTCTGGGCCTTTGTAGTTACTTAGCTGCTCTGTTCTCTTCAGCTGCAAACCATCAGGCAAATGGCTCATCTCTCCTTCCCAGGGCTTATCTGTTTTAGCCTGCTCCTTTCTGTCACATGGCAGGACCAAAACAACCATATTCTCTTCTCTTCCATGAGTCTTCTTGGGTGGGTATCCATTTATATAGGTCAAAGGGGGTAGGGACTCAACCTGAGCCACACTTTACTGATGTAGCCCAATCAAAATCCCTAAGTTGATTTTATCAAGCAAACTTAATCAGAGACTTCTCACTGAATCCAATAAAATCAAAGCACATCACACCCAGAGGAACAGACCAGTTTACAAACATAATTATTCTCTTTTTCTCGATTCAAAAAAACAATTTCAAACTGCCACACCCAGTAAGATTTAGTGCAGATTTCTTATTAGAAACCATGTAGGTGAGAAGAGAGTGGCATGATATAATTAGGAAACTGAAAGAGAAAAACTGCCAGCCAAAAATTCTTTATCCAGCAAAATTGTACTTCATTTATGAAGGTGAGAATAAAATATTCACAAATAAACAGAAACTAAGAGAGTTCATAAAAAAGAATCCAGCCTTGCAAGAAATATTAAAGGAACCCTTACAGCCTGAAAGAAAAAGACAGGAGAGAGAGGACTGAAGGAGAATATAGAAAAAAAGAATAGCTGAAAGTATAATCAAAAGAATAAAAAGAGAGACAAAGATAAGATATGATATATGAAAACCAAAGAATAAAATGGAAGAAGTAAATAATGCATTTAATATCATTGTTTATGAATGGATTAAACTTCCCAAACAAAAGATATAGGCTAACACGATAGATAACAAAGCCATGAGCCATCCATTTGCTGCCTACAAGAGACTCACCTTAGACCTAGGCATACAAACCAACTGAAAGAGAAAGGTTAGAAAAAGATACTCCCTCAAATAGTAATCAAAAAAGAGCAGGGGTAGTTACACTAATATCAGAAGAAAAGGACTTAAAATGCAAAAAAGTTGTAAGAGATAGAAAAGGCCATTATATATTACCAAAAGGGACAATCCACCAGGAAGCTATAACAATCATAAATATCTATGCACCTAACCAGGGTGTCCAAAAATAGATGAGACAAACTCTGGCAAAACTGAAGGGAGAAATAGACTTATCTACAATAGTCTTTGGAGACTTCAATACATGATTCACATCATTAGATGGAACAACTAGACAGATGATCAACAAGGAAACAGAGAACTTGAACAATATGATACAGAAGTTAGACCTAACAGACATATACAGAACGTTGCCCCCAACACAGTGGGTTACACATTCTTCTCAAGTGCCCATGGATATTTCTCCAAGATAGACCACATGTTATTTCACAATGCAACTCTCAGTAAATATAAAGCATCTCCATAGATCATAATGGAATGAAACTGGAAACCAATACTAGACAGGAAAGAGGTAAATCTGCAAAGGTGTGAAGCCTAAACAACACATACCTAAATAATCAATGGATCAAAGAAGAAATTGCAAGTGAAATCAGTAGATACATTGAGACAATGAAAACAAGAACACAACTTATCAAAACTTATGCAATACTGCAAAGGCAGTCTTGAGGGGAAAATTTATAGTCTAAAGGCCTATATTTAAAAAAAGAAGAACCAGCAAGATGGCAGCAGAGTAAGGGGATCCTAGAGTCAGCTCCTGCTACAGGGCAGTTAGTAATCACCCAGAGCTCTCTGGATCTAGCTGAAGCACATGTTTGGGAGCTCCAGGAGACCAGAAGAGCATCTTGTAACATCCTTGAAGGAATGGAAGGAGGAGACTGCCCATCTACAGAGAAGACTTGTAAGTAGAGTGCTCCACACCACGGAGGCTGGTGCCCATCCTCCACTGGAGGCACAAGTCGCCTCAGGATCTGTTCCGCTGCTGGAATTGAAAGCTCCACTTCCCAAAAACAGGGAAGGAAGAGACTGTTGGACACCAATTTAACCTACTGAGGAGTAAATTCAGCAAGCTAAGTATAATTCTGAGAACAGTTAAAAGTGTGAGCCTATCCAAGTCTGAAAGAGGCTGGGAGCTGCCATCATGACTCCATACCTGGAGCAAGGGGAAGTGGGGCAGACTGAAAATCCCAGTGCTGGTGGGGACCAGCTTCTTCCCATCCAGATCATATTGTTGGTCTAGCCTAGGCCCCAGTGCCACCTCCAGCAAGGAGGAAGCTGCAGGAACCTGCGCCAGCCGCTCCCGGAAATTACCGGCCAAGCCGCAGAGGCTGGTAATTATCCTACTTTGGCGGCACAAGCCTCCTCAGGAGCTGTTCTGTGGCAGAATTGGAAGCTCCATTTCCAAAAAATGGGGGAAGAGGAGACAGTTGGCTGCCAGTTTTGGCTACTAATTGTTAGACTTGACTGGCTAAGATATAACCCTGGGAGCAGCTGGAGTGTGAATCTGCCCAAGTTGGAAAGAAGCTGGTGGCCCGCCACTTTGACTCCACCCCCAGCCTGAGGTGAAGTCAGGACCAAAAATCTCAGTGATGATAAGAACCAGTTTCTTTCACCCAGATCAGCCTGCAGCCTGAGACTAGGCTTCAGCCCCACCTCTGGCAGGAAGGAGGCTGGCAGACCCTGCACCAGCTTATCCAGGTAACTACAGGTACCTTTGGCTGGCACAGACTGAAAATCAGAAGACTACCTGGGCAACTGTGGTCACCTTGGACCCTTACTGCATAGATTGCTGCCCACACCTGCAGCTCCATCCCTGCCCTAGGCAGGGGAGAAAAGGGCGTGAAGCTTCATCAGTCTGTCTGGGCAACTACAGTCAGGCCTGCATAACTTAGAATATTCCACACAGCAGTGCCTCTGCCCATACCCCTGGCAAAGAAGAAAGTTGGGAGAAACTTTGTTGTCTCAGGCACAAGGAGAGCAGCTTGAGCCTCCACAGCTATAGCACCAATTACAACCTTGGCTCCTACTGCACAACCAGCAAGGGAGAAAGGGCAGGAACTAAACTAAAGAGAAAAACTGCACCCAGAATAAATAGTCTAGTAATCCAGATGCCAAGACACCAACAAAAAATTACAATCCACACCAAGAAACAAGAAGATATGGCTCAGTTAAAGGAAAATGATAAGCCTCCAGATGACATAAAGGAGTTGAGAAAACTAATCATAGATGTTCAAACAAATCTCTTAATAAATTCAATGAAATGGCTAAAGAGATTAAGGATTTAAGAAGACACTGGATGAGCACAAAGAAGAACTTGAAAGCATACATAGAAAATAGCAGATCTTATGGGAATGAAAGGTGCAATAAATGAAATTTTAAAAACATTGGAATCATATAATAGCAGATTTGAGGAGACAGAAGAAAGGATTGGAAAACTTGAAGAAATGGCCTCTGAAAGTGAACATACAAAAGAACAGATGATGGGAAGTAGACTTGGCCCAGTGGTTAGGGCGTCCGAGTACCACATGGGAGGTCCACGGTTCAAACCCCAGGCCTCCTTGACCCATGTGGAGCTGGCCCACGTGCTGTGCAAGGAGTGCCATGCCACACAGGGGTGACCCCGCATAGGGGAGCCCCACGCACAAGGAGTGTGCCCCGTAGGAGAGCTGCCCAGTGCGAAAGAAAGTTCAGCCTGCTCAGGAATGGCACCACACACACAGAGGATTGACACAGCAAGATGATGCAACAAAAAGAATTTCATATTCCCATGATGCTGAGAACAACAGAAGCAAACAAAGAAGAACATGCAGAAAATAGACTCAGAACAGACAACTGGGGTGGGGGGTGGGGGGAGGGAAATAAATAAATAAATCTTAAAAAAAAAAAAAGAACAGATGAAAAAATTGAACAAAGTCTCAGGGAACTAAATGACAGCAAGAGACATGCAAACATACATGTCATGGGTGTCCCAGAAGGAGAAGAGAAGGGAAAAGGGGCAGAAGGAATATTTGAAGAAATAATGGTTGAAAATTTCCCAACCCTACTGAAGGACATAAATATCCAAGTCCAAGAAGCACAATGTACTCCCATCTGAAAAAAACCAAATAGACCAACTCTGAGACACACGCTCATCAGAATGTCAAATGCCGAAGACAAACAGAGAATTCTTAGAATAGCAAGAGAAAAGCAATGCATAACATATAAGATTAATTGCTGATTTCTCACCAGAAACCATGGAGGCAAAAAGACAGTGGTCTGATATATTTAAGATACTACAAGAGAAAAACTTCCAGTCAAGAATCTTATATCCAGTAAGACTATCTTTCAAAACTGAGGGTGAGATTAGAATATTCACAGATAAACAGATACTGAGAGAATTCCTAAGCAAGAGACCAGATTTTCAGGAAATTCTAAAGGGTGTGCTAGAGCCTGAAAAGAAAAGGTAGGAGAGAGAGACTTGGAGAGAGTCTAGAAATGAAGATTATATCAATAAAAGTAACTAAAAGTGTCAAAAGAGCGGTGAAAATAAAATACGATAGGTAAAACTCAAACAGGAATAAACTTAACCAATGATGTAAAGCACTGATATTCAGAAAACTGCAACCCAATATTAAAAGAAATTTTTAAAATTCCTAAATAACTGGAAGAACACTCCATACTCATGGACTGGAAGACTAAATATCATTAAGATGTCAATTCTATTCAAATTGATATACAGATTCAATGCTATCCCGATAAAAATTGCACCAGCATTTTAAAAAATTGAAAACACAATCATCAAATTTATTTGGAAGGGTAAGGGGTCCTGAATAGCCAGAAACATCATAAAAAGGAAAAGTGAAGCCTCATCTCCAAACTTCAAATCATATTACCTAGCTATAGTTGTAAAAACAACATGGTACTGGCATAAAGACAGACACATAGACCAAGAGAACCAAATTGATGGTTCAGAAACAGATCCTCACATGTATGGTCAAGTGATTTTTGACTAGCCTGTCAAAACCACACAGCTCGGGCAGAACAGTCCATTCAACAAATGGTGCTGTAACAATTAGATATCCATAGCCAAAAGAAGGGAAAGAGGACCCTTATCTCACACCTTATCCAAAAAGTAACTGAAAATGAATCAAAAACCTAAAAATAAAATCAGGAACCATAAAATTTCTAGAAGAAATTGTAGGAAAATATCTTCAAGACCTGGTGGTAGGTGGTGGATTATTATAGGAGGTAAGAGGACTGAGATGGACTACTGATGTTTAACATATGTAGAAGTTTTAATTAGCTTTACTGTACAATTATAGAAATGTATAGAGTGGATGGTAACACATAGTGATTAACAGCTAGTTTATAAATGGGGATGTGGCTGAAAGTGGTAGTCTAGGGATGTAAATGCCAATTGACAGAATGCTGGAGAATAATCTAGGAAATGGATAGCACAGTAAACCAAAAGGTGGAGAGAAACGTGGTTGATGGTACAGATGCAGGAGTGTCCTTTGTGAGCTAGAGCAGATATGCATCACTACTGCAGGGTGTTGGGAATGTGGGGAGGCATGGGAAAAGTACAGCTGGAGTGACCAATGTACTGTGGTTAGCAATAATAATATAATATTCTTGCATCTATGCAAAAGATGTACTGTGTTGATAATGAGACAGTATGGAAAACGTGAGTCAGATGTACACTACGGACATGGTAGCAATCAGAGATATTATCTTATCTGTAGCAAATGATCCACCACAGTGTGGTGTGTTGATGGAGGTGTGTTGTTTGGGAATTCTGCACATGTGCATGATTGTTTTATAAGTTTACAACTCCTCTCATAAAAAATATATTTAAAAAATAACAATAGAGTGGGTTGGGGGAAAAACACACCAAATGTAAGATAAGGACTATGATTAGTAGAAAGATTTTGACAATATTCTTTCATAATTTGTATCAAACATCTCATGACAATGCAAGGTATTGTTGGAGGGTTGGTATATGGGACCCCTGTATGATGTTACACATGTTTGCTTTGTAAGTTCACAACTTTTACTATACACTTGTTTATGTATGTTCATGTATAAGTGATATAAAGATAATAATAATAGGGTTCTTAGGGGTAAAAATACTTTGGTTAGTAGTAGTATTTTGAAAATGCTCTCTAATTATTAGTTAAAAAGTTTTAACAACAATGCAAGTTATTGGTGGTAGGGTGAGTTATGAGAGTCCTGTATGATATTATATATATTTGTTTTGTAAGTTCACAACTATTATTATATACTTATTGTTTATGTATGATTTTGTATGAGTGATATACTTCAATAAATTAAATTTTTTAATTAAAAATAAAAGAGGGGAGTAGATGTGACTAAGTGATTGAACACCTGCTTCCCACATGGGAGGTCCTGGATTCAGTTTCTGGTGCCTCCTAAAAGCAAATAACACAAAAAACAAGTAAACAAATGAAAGGACCAACTCAAGGGAGGCAATGTGGGTCAGTGGTTGAGTGCTGGCTTCCCACATACAAGGTCCCAGTACCAGAAAAAAAAAAAAAAGGTGAAGAAGAGCTAAAATCAAAGATGTAACTGTAAAAGGGGAGAAACTATATTTAAAAAAAAAATAGCAAAACAATCCCAAAGCAAGCAGGAGGAAAGAAATAATAAAACAGAATAAATGAAATTTAGGACAAAAAAAAAGTAGAGAAAATCAACAAAAGCAAAAGCTGGTTCTTTGAGAAGATCAATAAAATTGACAAACCTCTAGCTAGACTAGCAAAGAAAAAAAGAGAAAAGATGCAAATACCCCACAGAAATAAAAAAGAGAATATTATGAGAAAATGTATGCCAACAAACTAGACAACCTAGATGAAATGGACAAATTCCAAGGAATGCACAAACCTTCACAAGTGCTAAGAAATACAAGAACTTAATAAACCAATCACATTTAGGAGATTGAATCTGTCACCAAAAATCTCCCAATGAAGCCAGCACCAGATGATTTTTACCCAGCATTTCAAAAGAATTAACACCAATCCTGTTTAAACTCTTCCAAAAAGTTAGTTAGTTGTAATGCCTCAATATGTGTTCATCAATTGTAACAAATATACCACACTAATGAAAGATATTAATGGGGGAAAGTGTGGGAAGTGGAGGAGGTCGGGAATATGGGAATACTCCATATTTTCAATGTAACACTTACATAATCTAAATCTTCCTTAAAAATAAAGGAAAAAAATAAAATAAATACAAGAATAGAAGTGTCCAGAGAGGTAATCAAATTGATTTTACCTCATGTGAGGTAAGAGCATGATGGTTATGTCCTGCCCAAAGTTCCTCCCCTGAGGAAAGCAACAAAAGTGTTTCTTGGCTGATCCCGTTTTATGGCCCCAAGGCCCAGTTGAGCTGACACACTTATCTTACCCTTCTGTTATAAAGGAAGTGGTGTGTCTCACTTCCTTTTCAAGACAAATCCATTCAGTTGTCTTCCATATAACATTCCAGTTACTAAGTCTTGGAACAATCCATTAATAAAGACCCCATCTTTGGGTAGAAGGCAGAAGAAGCCTAAGTCTTGTATAGCAATGAATTTTGCTTGTTTGGTCTCTGACTCTGTCTCATAAAACTTTCACTCATTAAATTTATAAAAAGTCAAAGCAAGGCCTAGCCCAGAAAGAAGAGACAACCCTAATTTTGGCAGACCCAAAAGCAAAAATGCCTACAGTAAAAGGAAAAGGAGAAATTTCAAGTGGCATTAAATACAGAGTACAAAATCAAATTTTTGAATCAAAAGCAATACTGTAATAATACCCTGGCTTTGGTATCTAGGCCATCTCTTCTCAAACTCTTTCCTGAACCCTGGCATTACCAGTTATTGCTCCACCACTACATCCACCAAAACAGGTACACTCCATCATAATCTATCTCCAGTTTGCTTACTCAAGTATATCTACTAACCTGTTTCTCAACTCCTTTGAGACCTCCAGTCAATTATCTACTTAGTCTCTCACCCTACCTGCCATCACTACTTGCTTCTTACAATGCAGTTTAGATTCTATAGACCACTCGTGCAGTCATTCTGATGCTAATATATTAAAAAATTTACCCCTACTTTCCTTTTGTAAACCTGTTGTTACTTTATGACAGTTTGAACTTATTTTATGAATCCCAAAAAGAAAAAGATTACATTCTTGAATTAATTCATTCCTGTGAGTGTGGTGCTCTTTTGTTTGGACTATGTCAGTGAGGCATGACTCAGGTTGGGCCTCTACCCCCTTTCAGGACCTTTATATAAAGGGAGACACATAGAGAGAAACACACAGAAAAAGGAAGCTGTCGTTTTTGAGCCCGCCACGTGAGAGAGGATTTGAGTAACTCTAGCAGTCAAAGCTTAAGCACCAAGCCCCTAAGAGGCTGGGCTCATGGAGCAGCTCATGGCTGAGGAGACGAGCCCTGCCATATGCCATACGCCTGATAGCCCACAGCTGAACTCATGAAGAAAGTGGAACAGTTGAGATTGAGAGCGGAGACCTGGAAAGAGACAAACCCTATGCCTGATTCCCCTCAGCTGAGCTCGGAGATGGTAAATTCTAAAAGGAAAGGTAGAGACTTTGGCAGAGATTGACCACCATCTTTGCCATATAGCAGGACACCAGGATCACCAATAGTGACTTTGATGAGAAAGCATCTCTGATGGTGCTTTCATCTGGGTATTTCTTGGCCTCGGAACTGTAAGCTTTTACCCTAAATCAGGGGTTCTTAACCAGGGGTCCATGAGCTTGAACTGAAAATTCAAAAAAACTTCATTCTTGTGGGGATGTGTTGGTGTAGATGTGATATATTTATTAAGTAATACACAGTATAGTGTGGACTTAGTAAGGTGTCCATGGTTTTCACCTGACTGGCAAAGGGGTCCGTGGAACACAAAAGATTAAGAACCCCTGCCCTAAATAAAATCCCCATTGTAAAAGCCAACCCATTTCTAGTACTTTGCCTCAGCAGCCCTGTGGCAAACTAAGATATACCTTAATCCCTTAGGAGAGTTGGCAAAATAGAAAGAAAAAAATCAGATAGCCATCAAGTAATATCACTATAAACTCATGATCCCCACACTGAACTGGACCATAAATACTGCTTCATGATGTGGTCATTTCCCTAGTCAGCTCATACTTCATTCTTTATGAGAATGATATCAAATCTTGACCCATTCTTCAGCATCTCCACACCCCTCCCTCTCAGCAAAATATACTTTCCCAGAGAACAGAAACTCCCTCAAATGATAATGATCAAACCTACAAGTTGGCTTCCATCCCAACTCAAGTTTCGTCCTTTCTTACTGTTACAAAGAAGGAGTATTTCCTCTACCTAAGACCAATCCTTCCCCCCATGCACATACAACTTGTCCTCTGAATACTATCTTCAGTCTATCAGTCTTCTCAGGAAGTTTACCCATCCCATATTCCTCTCTTTCCTCACTGCTAACAGTATTATTAACAATTAAAATGTTCTAATATTGGTAGGTGTATGCCCAAGAGACTTGAATCTTTGCTTAGTCCATGTGCCAGTTGGGCCCTGAGCCTTAGCAGAATTGCAAGACCTACTCTCCAGTTCATTGGACTCACCCAGAACAACTTCAATGAGGTGAAGATGGACAACCACCATACCAAGGAACTGAGAGAGTCTACAACTGCAAGGAAGAGACTCCCATCCATCAGCCATATGGGATCAAGGCCCTCTCTCAATTAGAGGCGGAGTAGTCATCACCATCCCAGAATCTCAGGATTGGGGATTAAAATATGGACTAGAGTAGATTTATTGGTATTCTGCTATAGATTTATTGTGGTTCTAGCAATGGAAGAAATTGTATCATCAATGTGGAGGTAGTGGCCACTGGAGATGCTGAAGGCAGGGAGAAGGAAAAAGAACTGTAATATAGGGACATTTTCAGGACTTGGAATTGTCCTGAATGACATTGCAATGACAGATATGGGCCATTATATATCCTGCCATAACCTACAGAATTGAGTGGAAGAGAGTGTAACTACAATGTAAACTATAATCCAAGCTTAGTGGCAGTGCTTCAAATGCGTTCATCGTTTGCAATGAATGTACTACAGTAATGAAAGAAGTGGTTAATGTGGGGAAGGGTGGGAGGTGTGGGGAGTGGGGCATATGGGAATACCTTATATTTTTTTGTGTAACTTTTTGTGTAATCTAAGAATCTTTATATATTTATTTATTTATTTATTTAAATAAATAAATAAAATTCCAACTTAACAGTAGGAATACAATCAAATAAAAACTTTCTGGGCTCTATACCTGGAGACAGAGTGTATACTACAAAGCTGAACTTCTTAAAAATTGTCTGCACTTACTCTATTTTCTCATAATCCACTCATTCCTCACCTACTCTCACCTGACTTCAACCCCCAAACCACACAATAAAATCCTACAGCCTTTGTTTTGCTAAATCCAAAAGATGCTTTTCAGTCTATGTTGCATAATCTCTTGGCAGCATTTCACCCTTGTGACCCATCCTCTCCACCTTGGAACACTCTTCCCTTGGTTTCTATGTCATCATCTGATTGTTATCCTCCTAACTCCTGGATGCTCCTTTTTAGTCTCCTGTGCTGGCTCCTTCTCTCTACCCAATCTTGGTTAATCTCTGCCACCCATATGGTTTCATCCACCAAGTCTATGTCAGTAACTTTTAAATATGTCTTTGACTAGTCCCCTTTTAAGCTCCAGACTGATGTAATCAACTGCCGTTTTTACTACATGAGACTGTTTGTCGGTCTTCAAGAGAGCTCAAAGTCCCTATGTCTAAAATTGCACTCATCATCTCTGCCTTCCCTCCATCTACTCCTTTTCCCTGGTCCCCATCTCAGTAACAGTACTACCAATTACCATCTGCCCAGATGCCAGACCAATGAACTCCTTCTCCAAATTCAAATTGCTCACCAAATTCTGTCATTTTTACCTTTTTAATATCTTTCAAAATTGCCACTTCTTATTCTTCTCTTCTGCCACCACCCAAGTCCAAGCCACTATCACCACTTACCTGATCTACTACTATCTGTTCGTATAATTACCAGCAAGTAACTTTTTGAGTTCTCACTACATGCCCAGCACTGCTGTAGGAACAGCAAATCAGATAAAAGAACACTCTACTTTCTTTGTTCACAGAAACTCTGCTACAGAGGAAGCACCGAGACCAGGGATTCTCAACAAGTGGTCTGTGAGCTTGAACTGAAATTTAAAAAAACATTATTCTCGGGGGGGGGGGGGGGAACGTGTTGGTGCAGGTGTGATACATTTATTAAATAATACACAGTATAGTGTGGACTTAGTAAAGGGTCTGGGTTTTCACCTGACTGGCAAAGGGGTAAGGAGAACACAAAAAGAACCCCTGAGAGACCACATTTTTTATAGGAAATACCCGGATTGAACCAGTAACCTCATAGATGCAAAACAGGCTCTCAACCACTGAGCTACACCAGCTACACCTCTTCCAACTTTTGGTAGAGACACTGATGCAGAGAAATAGATCTCTGCTGTATGAAAAACAGTATACAACATATGGGGCAACTGACACTTCTCCCAGTGTAACCAAAAAAAAAAAAAAAAGTGGTGAAATGAGCTTTAGAGAACCGAAAAGTTAGTACCTCATACACAGAGAAGCATCTGCTCAGATCTACAGTTGTTTTAAAGTAGGAATATGGGCCAAGAGAATTCACACCTGCTTTTCCAATCGAGTTTTTATGTAAAATCATGGTATGTTTTAATAATAACAACCAAATCAAAACATTTCTGTGCTGGCTAAACAAAACAGGCAAAATGGATTCGGTTCAAATGCCACTAATTTGCAGTACGTGCTTTAACTTCATTTTCACATTAAATTTTCCAAATGAGGCTAGAAGGAGTGAGAAATATTTAGTATTGCCTACCGCGTCCAGGCATTGTGTTAGGTACAAGTGACAAACTGGTCAAAAACGTTTAACAAAGTCGTAGCGTCAGAGTTTAAAACGGAGTGAGACTTGTGGAAAAAACGACTTTATTCTGATACTGTGAGTAATGCTTATGGGGCCCAAGGAAAGAGTAGGTTAAAGGGAGTAACAAATAGGTTTTTTTTTTTTCAAGAAAAAAAGTAAAAATCGTGGAACAAGTCCCACGCCGGTTGTGTGCGTAGCCCAGCGTCTCACTCCAGACGCCACAAGCCCCTAGTCACCACTATCGCGCCCCCTGGCGGACAGAAGGTCTTGCATCCCGACTGCGTGAAAGAACCATACCCCTTGTTGCGTGACGTCAGATGGCAGCGCCGGAAGGAAAAGTGCAGGACTTCAGGTCGCGCGCTTGCGAGGCCGGATATCAGCCTGTGTCAAAGACCGGTAGGGCGTGGTCTGAGAGCTGAGCTGCGGGGCTACTCGGAGCAGTGGAAGCGTGGTATTGCGACCGCAGGGATTCCCTGTGCTTTGAGCCGGCCGGAGCCGCTGTCTATAAACACCTGGTAAGGGCGTGTTTCTTCTCATCTTCCAGTGTGTGTGTCCGGGTAGGGGGAAAACCGAAGGTATTCCGAGATACTTAGTGGGACATAACGTATAGAAGGCTCACAGATGAGAAAGCCTAGTGATTTTATAACCTATGAATAGTACAATACCTGGAACAATTGCAGTGTTTCCCAAAGCGATATCCTTGATTTTCTTTAACTTTGGGTTTTCATTTCTCCGATAGTCTAAAATTCTTTTATCAGTTTTAAAGAGAAAACTCAAAGTACTTGTTTCTGAATTTGGGGTCTGAAAAACCCCGGTTAATTATTTTGGTGAGTCTGAAGTAAATTTTTTTTTCTTTAAAGGAGGTCTGAACATTTTTCAAATATGAGAAGCTTTGACGCTGGATATTTATTCGAAAAAATATTCATGTCATCTCTGTGAACCAAATATTGCTAAGCATTGGGTATTTAGTGTTAACAATAGAGATACAGCCCTTGTCCTGATAGAGCTTATCATCTAGTGGGACAAATAAACAAGTATCCAGGCAATTACAATACAGTGTTACGAGTGTTATGATAGGTTTAGGATGCGTACAGGATGCTATCTATGACAGCTAGAGGAAAAGTGTGAAGTGAAGAACAGTTAGATATGCAGCTGAAGAAGTAAGCAAAGGCTGACTTCATGAAAAGCTGTAAGTCGCGTTAATAGGTTTGAACACACATTGGAGTGGTAGGAGTGCCATTAATCACATTTGCACTGGCTTCATTGGCTTAGAGATGGAAGAGAGGAAAACTGGAAGCCAGAAGGTGCAGTTAAGAAAATGGGGTTGAAGAGAAGTGAATTGGATTCAAAAAGTATTTAGTAAGTAAAATGAATATAACTCAAATAGGTTGGGTATGGTAAGTGTGGGAGAGGATGAAAAAGAAGTGATTCCCAGTTTCTGGCTCCAGCACCTGGATGCATAGCAATATCCCTCCCTGAAAGAGAGAACACAAGGGGGAACAAGGTGGGAAAGGAAGGGGAAGAGATTATTTCTATTTGTTGCATTTCACTTGTCTATCTGATGTGTGATGATTGAGGCAGTGGAAGTAAATAAGATATCACTGAGAAAATTTGTAGATTTGATCAAGATTTGAGTTCATAAGGACATAACTCAGGCACATGTGCATCTGAGGGACAGGCATCTGGGCATCAGTGCACAGCATTCAGAAGATTTGAGTGTCCTGGGAGCATGCAGGGTCATTAAATGAAGCCAAGGAAAGGAGGAATTTTTCTTTTCAAGTGTTTATGTTACGTTTTATAAAAATTTGAATTCTTTTTTATGCCTCATTTGACACTGGTTTCACATCTTTATATTCATCATCTTGTGGACATCCAGAACTTTAGGAGAAAATTTGGGTGCTTTACGTGTATATGTACTGATTTTTGATATTTTTTTTGGCAGTGACATTATTTTCTATAAAATCGAGTCTGAACTGGAGAAGAATTTGTTTTTTTAATCAGGTCTCTGTATATTTTCCTTCTTTATTTTTTTAAGTAGAGAAGGTGTAGGCTTACAGAAAAATCATGTAAAAATGCAGCAATCCCATAAACACCACCCACCCCCCATTATTAACACTTGCATTAATGTGGCACATTTTTTACAATTGATGAAAAAATATGTACTATTAACTATAGTCCATCAATTTCGTTATGGTTCATTCACTGTGTTGTACAATCCTGTTTTATCTTTTAATTTTTATTCTAGTAACATATTTATGACCTAAAGTTTCCCCTTTTAACCACATTCAAAGTTAAAATTTGGTGCTGTTAATTACATTCACAATGATTTGCTAACATCACTACCATCCATTTTCAAAACTTTACAATCAACCCAAATAGAAATTTTGTATAATTTACACATTACTCCCTATTCCCTACCCTAAAGCCTGGCACTGATAACCTATATTCTCAATTTGAACTCTTTGAGGTATTTAGTCTACTTACTTCATATCAGTGAGATCTTTCACTGTACTTTTGTGTCTGGCACATTTTACTCAACATAATGTCTTCAGAGTTCATCTGTGTTGTGCCATGAATCAGAACTTCATTCTTTTTTAATGCTGAATGATATTTCATTGTATGTATATACCACATTTTGTTAATCTGTTAATGTATACTTGGGTTGCTTCCACCTTTTGGCAATTATGAATAATGCTACTATGGACATCAATATGAAATTCCTGTTTGAGTCCCTGTTTTCACTTCTTCTGGGTATAGAACTAGCAGTGAGATTGCTTGGTCATATAGTAAGTAATTCTTTACTTAACTTTCTGAAGAACTGCCCAACTGTCTTCCACAGCAGCTGCACCATTTTACATTCTAACTAGCAGTACATGAGTGTTCCTATTTGCCCACAACCTCTCCAACACATAATTTTCTGTTTGTTGTTTGTTTGTTTTTGTTTGTTTGTTTTTGAGGTACTAGAGGCCAGGGATTGAACCTGGGACCTCATATGTAGGAAGCTAGTGCTCAGCCACTGAGCCACATTGGCTCCCCTGAGTTGTTGGGTTTTTTTTTCCCATTTGATTGCTTGTTGTTTGTCCTTTGTTTTTAGGAGGCACCAGGAACGGAACTTGGAACCTCCCATGTGGGAAGCTGGCACTCACCTGCTTGAGCCATATGTACTCCCCTGTATAATTCTGTTAATGTGCTGTTGGATTCAATTTCCAAGTATTTTTATTAAGGATTTTTGCATCCATATTCATGATAAATTGGTCTGTAATTTTCTTTTCTTGTTGTATCTTAATCTGGCTTTGGTAAAAGGGTGACATTGGTCTCAAAAGAATGAGTTAAGTAATGTACCCTAGTGTTCAATTTTTTGGAAGAGTTTGAGAAGGGTGAATATTAATTCTTCTTGGAATGATTGGTAGAATTTACCCATGAAGCTATTTGGTCCTAGGCGCTATTTCTGTTAGGCTAGTAGTAATACCCCACCCCCCAATTTCTGATTTAATTATTCAGGTTCTCTCTCTTTCTCTCTCTCTCTCTCTCATCTAAGGATTTATCAATTTTTTCAAAGAACCAACTTTTGGTTTTGTTAATGCTCTTTTTTTTTTTTATTCTCTGGTTCTGCTCTAATCTTTCTTCTGCTTGATTTGAGTTTACTTTGTTGTTTTCTGTTCCTTTTCCTCCAGGTGTGCAGTTTGATTTTTGCTCTTTCTTCTTTTTTTAGTGTAAGCATTTAGGGCTATAAATTTCCCTCTCAGTATTGCCTTCATTGCATCCCATAAGTTTTGATATGTTGTGTTCTCATTTTCATTGTCTCAAGATATTTACTGATTTCTCTTGTTATTTCTTCTTTGACACACGAATCGTTTATGAGTTTATTATTTAACTTATTTAAATTGTAGATTTTCCAGTTCTCTGCCTGTTATTGATTTCCGTCTTCATTCCATTATGATCAGAGAAGATGCTTTGTATCATTTCACTCTTATTAAATTTGAGACTTGTTTTGTGACCCAATATGTGATTTATCTGGAGAACGCTTCATGTGCATTTGAAAAGATTGTATATGCTGTGGTTTTTTGGGTTTTTGTTTTTGAGGTACCAGGGCCAGGGACTGAACCCAGGACCTCGTATGTGGGAAGCTGACATTCAACCACTGAGCCACATCAGTTCCCCTGAGTTGATTTTTTCATTTGTTTGCTTGCTTGTTGTTTGTTTCTGTGTGGTTTTTTTTAGGAGGCACCGGAAAATGAACTCAGGACCTCCCCTATGGGAAGCAGGCAACCAACTGCTTGAGCCATGTCCACTCCCCTACCCTGTGGGTTTTTTTAAATTTGTTTGTTATTATAATTACCCTGTGGTTTTATGATACAGTGTTCTATATATGTCTGTTAGGTTTAGTTCATTATCATATTGTTCAAGTTCTCTATTTCCTTATTTATCTTCTGTCTAGATGTTTTATCTATTGGTATATTGAAATTTCCAGCTAGTTATTGTAGAGATGTCTGTTTCTCCCCTCAGTTTTGCCTGTGTTTGCCTCATATATTTTGGGGCACCATGGTTAGGTGCATAAATATTTATGATTGTTAGGTACTCTTAGTAGATTGGCTCTTTTATTAATATATAGGTTCCTTCTTTTTCTCTTGTAACAGCTTTGGACTTAAAGGCTATGTTGTCCAATATTAGTTTAGTTACCCCAACTTTCTTTTTTGAGAAGTTGTGAATTTACAAAGCAATCATGCATACCATACAGGATTCCCATACATTGACCCACCACCAACATCTTACATTGTTGTGACACATTTGTTACAGATGATGAATGAGCACAGTCATAATATTACTGCTATTAACCATCCATCGCTTATATTCGGTGTGTTTTTCCCACATACGATCCTATTATTAACACCATGTATTTGTATTGCAAACTTGTTAAAATTCATGGGAGGATATTCTCATATTTTTACTGTTAGCATAGTCCATTCTATTATGTTCACTGTGTTAAAAGTCCCCTGCCTTGTTGAATCCATATCTTTTCTATCCTTTCACTTTCAACCTATTTGTGTCTTTGGGTCTAAGGTGAGTCGCTTGTAAACAACATTTAGTTGGATCATGCTTTTTTGTTTTGTTTTTAATTTGGATCATGCTTTTTCTTTTTTTTTTTTTTTTAATTTCTCTCCACTTCCCTCCCCCCCTCCCCTCTGTTGTCTGCTTTCTGTGTCCATTCCATTTGCTGTGTGTTCTTCTGTGTCTGCTTGTATTCTTGTCAGCAGCACCGGGAATCTGTGTCTCTTTTTGTTGCATCATCTTGCTGCGTCAGCCCTCCGTGTGTGCAGCCCACTCCTGGGCAGACTGAACTTTTTTCATGTGGGATGGCTCTCCTTATGGGGTATACTCCTTGCATGTGGGGCTCCCCTACACAGGGGACACCCCTGCATGGCACAGCACTCCTTGCGCATTATCAGCACTGCGCATGGACAAGCTTCACCACATAGGTCAGGAGGCCCTGGGTTTGAACCTTGTACCTCCCATGTAGTAGGCAGATGCTCTGTCCATTGAGCCAAATCCTCTTCCCTGGTTCATGCTTTTTCATTCATTCTGCCAATCTGTACATATACTCTGCTCCTCTATCCCTCTGTTTCTCCTGTTTATGTTTTTTTCCCCACTTTACTAGTTCATATTTTGCATGTCTATTATGAAAAAAATAGGCCTTTTTCTTAAATTGTATTCTGACTTATAGGAATTAAAGAATTGAGTTGTATATTGAGTATACAGTATTATTGGTTACCCTTACTGATGATCTTCATTGCTTCACAGTACTCCAAGCTATTTTCTCCTGTCTTTTCCTTTCAACCTGCAGATCACCCTTTAGTACTTCCTGTAGGGCAGCTCTTTTGTTGATTAACTCTCTCAGTTTCTGTGAATATTTTAAACTCTCCCTCATTTTTGAAGATAATTTTGTCAAATAAAGAATTTTTGATAGCAGTTTTTCTCTTTCAGTACCTTAAATATATCATGCCATTGCCTTTTTACCTCCATGGTTTCTGATGAGAAATTGTCAGTCTTATTAAGAATCCATTGCATGTGATGAATCGCTTTTCTCTAGCTGCTTTGAGAATTCTGTGAATTCTCTCTGATATTTGACATTCTGATTAGTATTTGTCTTGGGATGGATCTACTAGGGTTTATTCTGTTTGGTGTCTGTTGTGCTTCTTGACTATGTATGTGTTTCATAAGAGTTGGGAAATATTTCCTCAGATATTCTTTCTGCTCCTTTTCCTTCTTCTGGGACACCCGTGATGTATATGTTTGTGCACTTTGTGCTGTTGCCCAAATGAGCCACTGCTCATTTGTTTCTGTTCTTTTTTCTATCTGTTCTTCTGACTGCATGGTTTTGATTGTCCTGCCTTCTAGTTTGCTGATTATTTCTTTTGCGTGTTCAACTCTGCTGTTCTGTGCCTCTAGTGTACTTTAAATCTCTACTATTGTGCCTTTCATCACCCTAATTTGTTGTTTCTTTTGATACTCTGCAGCCTTGGGTCCCTGAGCCTGGATATGTGTGGTGTTCCAATTCACTGTTGTGACTCTGTAGTCTGTGTTTGTTGTCGTAGGAACCCAGGCTCTGCTGCCTCTCTAACTCTTAAGTTGTGAGGGGTGGGATCTGGACTGGCAGGTCTGGGACAAATTCTCCTCCCTAACTGGATGATTATTTTTCTTTTTCTTTGATTTAGCATTTGTGTTGTGGAGTCTTTTTCCAGTCTTTCATGTCCTCCAGAGGTCCAAGCATGTGGGATTTGCCATTTTATTAGTTAATTCTGAGTGGAGACTTTTCCAAGGGTGTGTCTTACATAGCCATGTTGATGACCTTGCCTTCCTATTTTCCTTTTGAACATGAAGCCATTGTTAGAGGACTACTTAAAAGCTTTTTACCAGTTGCTGTGTTCTGTAGCATTTCTGCCCTTTATCTTCATGTGTGGCATTTATGAAGAGTTTTTTGTTTGCACCTTTATGTGGGCTTAATTAGAATAGAGGAGAATGTAGCATCATGATCTCAGCCACATCAGTTGTATGTAACTTTATCTGTTAAGATTGATTCTCTTGGGAAACGGATGTGGCTCAAGAGATCGGGCTTCCACTTACTACATGGGAGATCCTGGGTTCAGTTTCCAGTGCCTCCTAGAGAATGCGAGCTGACACAACAAGAAGACACAACAAAAGAGACAAAAAGAGGAAAGACTGTGAGAGACACAACAAACCAGGGAGCTGAGGTAGCTCAGGTAATTGAGTGCATCTCTTCCACATGGGAGGTCCCAGGTTTGGTTCCCAGTGCCTCCTAAAGACAAGACAAGCAGACACAGAGAGTACACAGCAAATGGACACAGAGAGCAGACAGTGACCTCAAATGCCAGGAGGGGGAGGTGTGGATAAATAAATAAAAATTTTTTTTTAAATTGATTCTCTTAGCCCCTAGATAAAAATCTAATAAGGACCTTCAAGGTTTTCTTCTACTTAAAGCTGTAGTGATCTTCATGTTTAAAATAAGAACCCAAACAAGTTTAAGTTTATTTGTCCAGTGAGTGATGACAGGCTCCAGGCCACAGAGCCAAAAAGTTATATCGAGATCTCACTTCATATTCCATAAATTGGCTGCATTTTTGTGCCTCAAATTTGTACTTGTACAATTCATCTTTATCTAATTTTTCATTGCATTTTTCTTCTTTCACAGGGATTTTCTTGCCTGTTTTCTTCAAAATGAGTGTTACTATCACCTTCTTAAGGCCTTTTGCAAGGTTTTGGGTACCATTTACCCTGCATAGAAAGAGAAAGGATTTATGTTCAACAATTCTGCAGAGATACATGTCTTCCAAAATACCTGCTGTGTTCTCTCCTCTTAAGGAGAATGCATCGTCTCCTGAACAGCTAGAATTGGATGGGTGGAAAACTACAATGAAATCTAGTGTGCAAGAAGTTGTTTCAACATCCTCCAGTAGCAAGGATGAAGATCCTCTTGCTGCCACCAGAGAGTTAATTGAGACGTGGAGATTGCTTGGCAAAGACGTACCAGAACACATTAATGAAGAACAGCTCAAAACCTTTATGGAATGTGCTTCTAAATCATCAAAAAAAAAATACTTAAGATATTTATATATTAGGGAAAACAGGAAAAAAGCTGATCAAAGAAATAAGGAAATTAAAGCAGCAGCAAAAGCAGCAGCAAAAAAGAACACGCTGATAGAAACCACTGAGGAAAAGAAACAGCAAAACTTTCTATTTCTACGGCTTTGGGATATAGCTATGAACACTGCAATGAACTGGAGGGTTGCCCAGGCCATGCAGTTTGGACAGCCTTTAGTTTTTGACATGGCTTATCATGATAACATGAAACCGAGAGAAATGCGGAATACTATTTTCCAACTTTCAGCAAGTGAGGGCTATAACAGGAGAAATGTTGATCCTTTCCATATTTATTTCTGCAATCTTAAAGTAGATGGAGCTTATTATAGAGAGTTAATTAAACATTATGGAGAAAAATGGGACAAGTTGTTTTTAACAGCAACAGAAAAGTCTCTTGTGGATTTATTTCCAAAGGATAATATTGTCTATTTAACTGCAGATTCTCCCAATGTTATGACTACTTTTAAGCATGACAAGATTTATGTAATTGGGTCTTTTGTTGATCTGAATATGCAGCCAGGCACATCTCTAGCCAAAGCAAAACGGCTGAAGCTGGCAACAGAACGCCTTCCATTAGATAAATATTTACGATGGGGAGCTGGTAACAAAAATCTCACCTTAGACCAAATGATGCAGATTTTATTATGTCTGAAAAACACTGGGAGTTGGGAAGAAGCTCTTAAGTTTGTTCCCAGTAGAAAACATATTGGTTATATGGAGATTTCTCGGCATTCTCAAGAGTTTGCTAGTAGATTGAAGAAGTCAGAAGCTTTTAATTCATTTCCAAAAGGTTCTCTAAATGTATGCACAAAGAAAAGGTGGCGTGAATGAGAATGTTTATAGCTTTAAAACATAAATGGATTGGAAATACGGTTCTTTTAGTATATTTCCTGAGTGGAATTCACTTAACTATTTTATGGGTAGTCTTTCCAAACCACAGTATTGTATCTTTTCCTAATTCATGAAATACCTGCAAAAGTTTGGAAATATATTTTATTTACTATAAAAAGATACGTAATAATCTGAGAAAATAAAAAATGTCTAGGTTTGTTAAATAATCTTTAAATGATCCCAGTAAAACAAACTATTGGTGTGACTTTTTTATGGATACTTAGAGTCTCAGACTCTATATTCTTTCTTAAATGTTTTAACCAAGTTAACTACCCTTTCATCCAAAATTGTGATAGAAAAGATTTCTAAACTTCAGGTGGTGTTTCACTTATGAAAGTAACATATAATACTGGCATGTCATAGGCATTTAGTTGAATCACAGCTTTTTAAAAAAGGTTAAGACATCCCTTGGTGTCATGGGATTTGACTGTACTATGAAAAATGGATGGGGGGGGTATGCTTATTTCTTGTTTTCTTCAGAAAAAAAGGTTTATTTGGTTAGTATTGCTTATAACACTTTTCCCTGTTATGTTGATAACTTTCCTTTTCTAGGAAATACGTCTTCCTTTACTCCAGCCATGTTTAAATGGAAAGTGCCATCTTTTTACAGGCCTTGCTCCTCTAGCCACGTCTGATTAGCCCAAAGGAGACTTCTCACTCTAGGTTAGTCATAATATCCTACCTTCCCTGGCCAATTGATCAGTCTGGGGATGGGCACTTACCCTAAAATGGGCCAGATAGAACCCTTTTTCAGGAATTTTGGGTTTGAGAACTGAGAGTACATAAGTCAGTTCCTTTCTAGTGATGGATTCCAATAGATAGGAGCTCTGGAATTATTGGTGGTCATGTCCCGTAGTGTGGAGGAAGCTAGTCTATAGAAGGAGGGTGAAGCTTACATATAGAAATAAGACCAGTTTTTGGAGTTGTTCAATTCCTTTTTTCCATTTGTCCCTGATGTCCAGCTGTAGATTTGCCTTTTTGCATTTATTGGTTGTTCAAACCACATGAGATACCTCATGATCCCTTTAATAAAGTCCTTTATTGCTTAAGCCAGTTTGACTTGGATTTCTACCATTTATAGTCAAATGAGTCTTAATATACGTGGGAAAATGCATGCTAACTTCCTAAGAAATGAACTTCGAAAACCATATTCATTGTAGACTGCCTACACCATTAAAAATTTTGAAAACATGGGAATTAGAGATGATGTGGCCTACTGTTCCCAGTTGCTTAAAGCAGGACCTAATCTTTTACCAAGTGCTACTTGGTAAAATAATGCAAGGTTGTAGAAGCTATCATTAATTCCCTTCTACAGTGAGTTTTACTAGCCCTTTTTACAGATCAGGAAAATTTACTGTAAACAATTCAAGCTTCAAGTGTAGGGTCTGGCTTTAAAGGGTCTGTCTGCTTCTAGAGTCCAAGCTTTTGACCTATAAAATAGGCTCTCGATGATGAAGTAAGTATGAAGTTCAGTGGGAGAACAAGGGATACTTAACCCAAACTTGGGGGATCAGGAAAGACCTTGAGAAAATGATGTATAAACTTAGACCTCGAGGTGAGTAGTATGATATGAATTTCAGCTGTTCGACCCTACCCTAAATGGCAAGGTGCCAATATCTAAATAGCTTGAGATAACATAGATATTGCCTAAATTCCTTAATTTCATGAAATTTCAGTTTTCCTCATCCTTATGTAAAAAGGTGATATAAATCTGACTCTTAAAACATTTGATACGGTGTTCAGCAAATAAGTGCTCTGTAAATATTAACTTTACCTAATTCAGATAGGAATTTAAAGGTTTTTGGAACTTGTAATACCTGTATATGTAAGTTATTATGTCCCCTTAAGGCGTACACTCCTAGTTCTTTCTGTGTAACAATATGTTAAGGTAGTTCAGTGATGCAAACTCTGGAATTTTGAAAAAGGATCAAAGACCATTTTCCTTCCAAATAGCCCAAAAGTGACTATTTTCTCAGACTCCTTCACTCTTATGTAGACAAGTCACAGTGGCAAACTCATCCAAAGTTTGAACTCAAGCTTATTTTAATTTTTCAAATTCTTGGAATTTAAAATTTAGTAAAACACTGAATGCTGCCTCAGTTCCTCCAAATCATAGTCTGATTTTCCAGGCATTAGACTAGGAGGCAATATCTGTTTTCCCTATCTCAAACAATCAGTAATTAACTAGAAGAATTCTTCCTCTTTAAAGGTAACTTCCATTGCCTGTGTTCTGTCTTCCTTGCATTTTAGAGACATGTTTTTTTTTTTTTTTAGAAAATTGCAAATAAAAAGTTTAATTTCAGAAACTCAGTTCACCATTTATAAATACACTAAAAAATAGTCAATGCAAATTTAAGATTAAGCATAGGTACAGTATTTTAACAAAACAACTTTTCTAAGATCATAGGCAAATGAGTGACATGTTTCACTCAATATTTAATCGGTTTGAAATGGGGAAATTAATCCTTTTGTAGCTTTTAAAAGCAAAAACGCTGAAGATACTTTGTAAAACAAATCTGATGATGATACTTCATTCTGATGTCCTTGGGATTCCAAAGTACCCCAACGATGGCTGAATCTTCCCTGTTAAAAAAGAAACTCCTGGGAAACGGACTTTGGCCCAGTGGTTAGGGCGTCCGTCTACCATATGGGAGGTCCACGGTTCAAACCCCGGGCCTCCTTGACCCGTGTGGAGCTGGCCCATGTGCAGTGCTGATGCGCGCAAGGAGTGCCGTACCACGCAAAGGTGTCCCCCGCGTGGGGGAGCCCCACGCGCAAGGAGTGCGCCCATGAGGAAAGCCGCCCAGCGTGAAAAGAAAGTGCAGCCTGCCCAGGAATGGCGCCGCCCACACTTCCCGTGCCGCTGACGACAACAGAAAGCGGACAAAGAAACAAGACGCAGCAAATAGACACCAAGAACAGACAACCAGGGGAGGGGGGGAAATTAAATAAATAAATCTTTAAAAAAAAAAAGAAAAAAGAAACTCCTAAACACCTAAGGCTACTCTTACAGCTGTAGTGAGACATGTTTTCATGTAATAACATTTCTAGTTCAAATATGCTGGCAACCTCCCAGCTTTTAATAATTAAAAAGAAAGAAAAACCTTTATTTGCCCCACTAATATTGCCTAGTTTAACTTATTAAGATCTGTATTAGTGCTGCAGATGTGGCTCAAGCAGTTGAGCACCTGCTTCCCACACGGGAGGTTCTGGGTTCAGTTCCCAGTGCCTTCTAAAAATAAGCAAACAAAAGAAAAAACCCAGGGGAGCCAATGTGGCTCAGTTGTTGAGTACCGGCTTCCCATGTACAAGGTCCCAGGTTCAATCCCCAGCCCCACTACCTCAAAAAAAAACAAATCCGTGTCCTGTCTGCTAGAACATTTGAAATGGGTTGACCTAACAACAGAAATTTATTGGTTCACAGTTTGAGGCCAGAAGGCTTGCTTCCTTCCTTCCGGCTGACTGGTGATATTTGGGGTTCCTTGTAGCTGGGGTAGATAGGCTTGGTGGCCATCTCCCACACTTGCCCTTCTCCCCTGGTTTTCTCCTCTTGCTGGTGTACAAAAGTTTCAGTATGTTTCCATTTAACAACTAGGAGAAACAACAAAATACCCTGACTTACCTTGAATCCTAAAACCAGGAATAAGCAGTCCCAGTGGCTTAAGGAGGGAACTGTACAAATGTTGCTTGATACATCCTTTTTGCTCAGTGTCTGAGCCCTCTCCTCCTGGAGTGTATAAATACCCAGTCCTTGGGCAGCACAGTGTCAGTCATTTCCAGTGCAAAGCAGGGCATGTGAAGTTGCCGTCTATGGCAGTTTGCCTCCCTGGTGAACCAGCCACAATGGGGTCTCTTCTGCTCTTTTGACCCTTTGTGCTGTTATGCCTGAGCCTGTGTTCCCACAACACACTATACAGCAACTTGCTCCACAGCTTGGATTTCGGTCATAGCAGTGCTTGCGGTAGCATCTTTCTCTTCTGGGTTTTGTTGCTGTCCCATCTTCTGGCTGCTCCCTGTGGCTTCTTTCTCTTTGTCCAGTTCCCTTTGTTTTTAAGGACTTCAACTCTCATTCAGTTTGGGCAGACTTTAACAAATAACATCTTCAAAGGTCCAATTTACAAATAGGTACAACCCACAGAACCAGGAGTTGGTATGTGAATATGCCTTTTGTGGGAAACATGATTCAATTCCCAACACCTAAGCCAGATTCTGCAAGCAAATATTCAGAATACTATGTCCATTTCTACATGAGTGCTGTACAATAGGAATAGAATGCAAGCCATGTAAGTACTTTTTAAATTCCTAGAAGCCACATTAAAAAAAGGAAACAGGAGTGGATGGGACTCAAGTGGTTGAGCAATTATTTCCCACATGGGAGTTCCCAGGTTTGATCCCCAGTGCCTCCTAAAAACAAAAACCACCAAATAAAAAAACCAACTCAGGAGCGCCGACATGGCTTAGTAGTTGAGGGCCAGCTTCCTGCATATGAGGTCCCAGATTCAATCCTCAACCCCAGTACATAAAAAAAGAAGTGAAATTATTTTAAACTTATTTCAACTTCAAAAAATGAAATATATTTTATCTAACCCAATATACCCAAAATATAATTTCAGTATGTATTAGTATAAAAATTTAAAGATTTATTTATTTCTACCCCCCACTCGTTTGTGTTCACTGCCTGCTCTTTCTGTTTGTTGTGTGCTCTTTATGTCTTCTCTTTTTAGGAGGAACTGGGAACCAAACCCGGGGCCTCCCATGTGGTAGGTGGGTGCCTAACTGCTTGAGCCATACCCACTTACCTGGTGTATATTTTTAAAAATTCCACACATACACAATATAACCGAAGTATATATAACAAAACTTTTCCATTTTAACTATTTTTATATATATAGTTTATTGTGAAATATACAATTCAATGTTGCATATAACAAGGTTTTTCTCATTTTAACTATTGGGGCATAAAATTTTATGAAAGAAATTATCTTATACATAGAACAAAACTGTATATATAAAATAAAATGTCCCATTACAAAGTACTTCTAAAGCATACAATTTATCATTTTAAGTATACAATTCATTGGTACTAATCATACTCAGTGTTGTGCTACTATCCCCACCATTCATTACCAAAGCATTTTCATCACTGCATACAGATACTCTACCTATTAAGCAAGAACTCTCCATTTCCCATCCTCCCTACTCTGTGTTGACCTCTAATACTTTCTGTGCCTATGTTTTTCCTTATTCCAGATCCTCATATTAATTGGAATCATAAAATATTTGTCTTTTTGTGTCTGGCTTATTTCACTTAAAATGTTTTCAGAATTCATCCTTGAACATATATCAGAATTTTATTCCTTTTTACAGCTGAATAGTCCATTGTATGTACATACCACATTTTGTTTATCCATTCATTTGCTGATGGACACTTGGGTTGCTTCCATCTTTTGGCAGTTGTGAATAATGCTGTTATGTACATTGGTGTGCACATACCTCTTTGAGACCCGGCTTTCAATCCTCTGTGGTATATAACAAGAAGTTGGATTGCCAGGCCATATGGTAATTCTATAAGGAGCTTTCTGAGAAACAGCCAAACAGTTTTCCACAGCGGCTGCACCATTTTACATTTCTACCAACAATGTTGTATTAGAGTTCCAATTTCTCTTCATTGTCATCAACATATTTTCTGGTGTATATTTAATGGTTGCAATGCATCTTAATTTGAATTCCGAATTTTCAGTGGTTAAGGTGAAATGCAGTCTTACCACAACAATAGTGTTTAATAAAAAACATTTTACACTGCTTCACTTACTAAATTTAAAGTAAAATTAAAAATTCAATTCCTCAGTCACAATAACCACATTTCAAATGATCAATAGCCTCTTGTTCAGTATGGCTGCTATTGAACAGTACAGCTCTAGAGTACTGCTTACTTGATATCCCCACAATCTGTTTTGTGACTATATCACTTCTGTAATTTCCAGCCAAATTTAGTAGCCATTTCTTACTAATTATTGAACCATGGCATATCTCGCTGGATTCTTCCCTCCTTAAAATGTACCTCCCTTGATTTCCATAACAAGGCAATTGTATTAGTCAGCCAAAGGGATGCTGATGCAAAATACCAGCAATTGGTTCATTTTTATAAAGGGTATTTATTTGGGGTAGGAGTTTGCAGTTACCAGGCCATAAAGCATAAGTTACTTCTCTCATCAAAGTCTATTTCTGCATGTTAGAGCAAGATGGCTGTTGATGTCTGTGAAGGTTCAGGCTTTCCCGATTCCTCTGGGCTCAGCAACTCTTTCCTCCACAAGGTCAGCTGTAGTGTCAGCCAAATGACTCTGTCTCTTTCCCCAGGGCTCCAGCTTAAGACTTTGGCATCAAACTCCAACATCAAAACTCCAGACCCTTCAAGTCTGTTCTCTGCCATGCCTTTTATCTGTGAGCCCCCACCCATCAATGGGTGGGAACTCAACACCTTAATCATAATCATGCCCAGGAACAGATCAGATTACAAGCATAATCCAATATCTATTTTTGGAATTCATAACCATATCAAACTGCTGCACTCCACCCTCTGAATTCCAAAAAGACATTACAATATTTGAAAAAAACTTAAATCAGTAACAATGCAAGTACTAAATCATATCACAATCAATTTAAAGAAATACAGTTTGTCTTGGGGCAATGTCCTGTCTGCTATAGACCTCTGAAACTTACAAAACAATTTATTTATTTCCAATGCACAAATGGACAAAGGATAAACATTTTTATTACAATAAGGAGAAATTGGGAGGGAAACAAGTCAAGGGTCCTCTACAATTCCGTAAACCTTCAGGCATCCTCCATTCGATTTTAGTCTGAGAGGCATTCTTAAGATGATGGTTTCTTCTCCTTAGGGCCATATGAGGACCCACCCTTTCCACAGTCTTGCCTAATGGCCATTTTCTTGGTTCCACCCTCATCAAGCCTCTGGGTGTCCACCAAGCTCCAGACCTTTCCCTCCAAGAGTGTCAGCGTGATTGCCACACCTTTCCAAATCTTTGGATTAGAATCTTAAGCCCCCTAGTACAGTGAGTGACAACAGAACAAAGAGTTGACCACCTGGCCTTCCTTAACCTTTGGGGGACAGGTTCACCCTTCTCAGACCTGTGGGGTACTGACCTTAACCACCCTGATCATTGCAGAATGTGCTCCACCCTCACTGTACCCTGGGGCAGCAAAACTCTCCCAGAACATCGAACAGGAACACCTAACTCTCTAAAAATGCTGGGACAAACTCACCCTCTCTGTACACATGGGTGGGGTTCCTTTCTCAGTTCAAGGTAAAGTCTTAATTCCAGATTGCAGCTTCCATGGTTTTCCTCTTAAAGCTGTTTCTCCTTTAATCTCTCCTTTCCAGGTCCTTTTTATTCCAGGCTGACAGTGGTTTTGTTCATACAGGTCTCTCAAAAATCTTGCAGGAAGCAGGGGTCCAAGCCATCACACAGTAAGACTTTCCACAAGTCTTTCTGACATAACTGCATCTTCCATCCTGATTTACAAGTTTCAAGTTTAGTTAAGTCTTCAGATGGGGCACTTCCATCTGGGAGCCTGATTTCCAGAGGCTTGGACTTTTCAGAATCAGTTTGTTTTCTTTGTGCCCAACAATTCAGTTCTCAGCTTATCTTACTCATCTAGCATTTTGCTATAAGCTTCAAGGAGAAGTCAAGCTACATTCTTTAAGTTTACTTCGGAAAATTCTTCAGCTAAATACCCAGGCTCACCATTTTCAAATTCTGCCTTATATAAAACACCAGGAGTTAATTTTGATAAGTTCTCTGCAACTTTAAAACACAGACCACCTTTCCTCCAGTTTCCAATAATAGTTTCATCATTTACTTCTAAGGCATCATAAAAAGTCTCTTCAGCATCCATATTGCTATCAGCAGTCTCTTCAAAGCGTTATAGGCCTTTTCCAACAAGCATCTCATGATTTCTCCAAAAACTATCCCTTACCCATTTATAAAACCACTTCAGCATTTCGGTAATTGCAAAAGTACTTCTCCACTCCTCGGTACCAAATTCTGTATTAGTCAGCCAAAAGGGTACTATTGCAAAATACCAGAATTTGTTGGTTTTTATAAAGGGTATTTATTTGAGGTAGGAGCTTACAGTTACCAGGCCATAAAGCATAAGTTACTTCCCTCACCAAAGTCTACTTCTGCATGTTGGAGCAAGATGGCTGCTGACATCTGTGAGGGTTCAGGCTTTCTGGGTTTCTCTGGGCACAGCCCCTCTGCTTCCTCACAAGGTCAGCTGTACACTATGAAGCTTTCTAGGCTTTGCCTCTTTCCACAAGGTCAGCTGTATATTATCAGGCAAACGGCTCTGTTTCTTTCCCCAGGGCTCCAGCTTAAGACTTCAGCATCAAACTCCAACAGTAGAAACCCTCCAAGTCTGCTCTTTGCCATGCCTTTTATCTGTGAACTCCCACCCACCAAGGGGTGGGGACTCAACACCTTAATCATAACGCAATCATGCCCAGGTACAAATCAGATTACAAACATAATCCAATATCTATTTTTGGAATTCATAGCCATATCAAACTTCTACAGCAACTATCTTATTTTTCCTGCTCTACCTGTTTATATTCCTCATTGGTTCATTCATTCAGCAAATATTTATTGAGCACCTACCATGTGCCCACACATGTTTTAGGTGTCAATGTTACAACAGTGAACAAAACAGGGATGTAAAATTCTGGGTGGTGGGGAGAGAATACAGATATAAATAAATACGGCGGTATGTGATAGAAAGGTTAAGGGAGACGTTACTATTTTATAAAAGGTGGTTTGGGAGCACTTTCTAAGCAGGTTGTGTAAGAACACCCATACTACCCTCTCCAAGCCAAGTACCATAGTGTAGTCCTGTGTTTGCTAGAAGAGAGGCAACATTTTCTTCATTTGTAAGCACTATCTGCCTCTGGGCCATGTGTTTAAATAACTGCATCCACTGAGGGTATCACTTTTCTAATTTGAATAAAGACTGATAAAGAGACATTTGAGCAGAGACCTGAAGGAAGTGAGATAGAGTTATGAAGATATGGGGAAAGGGAGTTCCAAGTGGAAGAAGAGTAAGTGCAAAGGCCTCTAGAGATGGTTCAGCAAAGAGGTTGGTATGGCTGAAGCAGAGTGGGTAAATGTAGCTGAAGATGAAGTCAGAAGAGTAGCTGGAGCTGTTACATAAGGCCTGTTAGGTCATTGTAAGGAATGAGTTTTTACTCTGAATAAGATAGGAAGATCAGAAGGCTTTAAGTGAAGCAGTGACATCTGACTCATGTTTTAATATGATAACTAGATTGTAAGCCCATGAGTGCAAGAATTTGTTTTTTCTGTCTTATTCACTGCTGTATCCCCAGGAGCCAATATAATGCCTGGCACATAACAAGCACTTGAAAATTTCTTGACTGAAATGAATTTGATTGTTTTAAAAGGATTACTCTGGCTGCTCTGTTGAGAAAAGATTATGAGAGGGGCAAGTTAGGAGGCTATTATGGTAACAAAGCTGAGAGATAATAGTGGGTTGGACCAAGGTGATAGCAGAGTAGGTAGAAGTAGTCATATCTGAACTCAGTAATTACTTTAAAGGCAGAGCTGGGATTGGATGGATTGGATGGGGATGTGTATGTAATGGCTTGGAGCTGTGTACCCCTGGAAAAAAATGTTCTTAAACTTAGTCCATTTATATGCATGTAAACTCTTCTAAACAGGACATTTTGGAGAGGTTACTTCACTTAAGGTATGGCCCAGATGAATCAGAATGGATCTTAATCCTCTAATTGGAGGACATATAGAGAAGGCCTCAGAGGAGAAAGACAGGGAGCAGCTAGAAGCTCGAAGTCAGTAGAACCTGGTTGGGAAAGTTGCCATGTACAGTACCATGGAATAGAAAAGCAAATGACCAAGGAACGCTGGCAGCCATTCCCAGAATGCCAAAGTTGTTTGGGGGAAAACATTCCTTTGATGATCCCTTGATTCTGGACTTCCAGTGTCAAAACTGTAAGCCATGGGAAGCAGATGTGGCTCAAGTGATTGAACTCCTGCCTATCACATGGTAGGTCCCAGGTTCAAGTTCCCAGTGCCTCCTGAAGAAAATGAGCAAGACAGCAAGCTGGCACTACCTTCCATTTCCAGCTTTTTATAACCATAATATAAATTGCTCTTTAGAGGTTACAAACAATAGTAGCTACCATTAAGCAAGCCCCACTATGAGCCAGGCACTGTATTACACATTTTACATATACTGTTTCATGTTATCTTCTTAGTAAACCTGTAAGTATTCCACTTTTTATAGTTCAATCAGAAAGGTAATGTTTCTCAACCCAAATGCAGAATTGGCAAACAGCAGTCATAATTTAAACCAGATGTCTGATGCAAAGCTGTTGCTCTTTGCCCTGTGCTACATTGCCTTTCCATCCCCTAACCCATTTGAAGTAGGTTACCAAAGGCTGTATTCATTTCTTGAATGAATATTTATTGATATTGGTACAATATAGGTGTTGAGGTTGTTAGCAAGAGAGATACAATCTGACCTTTCTTTGGAGGTAGTATGATTTATGGAAACTGGATAGCTGAATGTGACCTCTCTGAGCTTCATTTTCTTCATTTAAAAATAGTTATCTAGAACTAAATACATAACTTCACAAATCATGTTTATGTCCATTTTAAAAATAATAAAACTGAGGTCTCAATGATTAAATAACTTGTAAAGATCATATCTAGGTAGAGTGAAACAAACATGAATTAAGCACCTGCTTTATAGTAGACATTTTGCTGGGCACTTTTGCACATACCAAATGGAGAACCAGAGACTTCAACTCAATTCACCAAATTGCCATGCTTTCTATCATGGGAAACACACTTTGGTTCGTTCTCTATTCTCCACAGGTAGTCAGGGAGTCATCCATTCACCAACACTGAGCATCTTTCATATATAAAACAGGTAATACAAAGTGCTGTGAAGAAAATATTTTTTAAATGGTTTCTGTTGTCAAATTTTAAGACATTTAGGGAGACAACTTAAAACACATACGCAGGAAGCATAAGGTGACCAAAGAATGATATATAAATATTATCTAATTTGAGCCCATGGTCACCCTTTGAGAAGGTATTATTATTCCTATTGACAGAAAAAAAGGTAAAGTAGCTCTCCCAAGGCTACTCAGCCAGTAAAATACAGATCAGGGATGCAAAACCAAGAACTGACTCCTAAAACTGTTTTGTAACACTCACTGTACATGGTAAGTACCCGAAAACTAGGCAAGAAACGGACCCATTTTGGCTAGATGACAGGATAAATATAAAGTGGAACAGATAAGACTTGGGCCCGATATAATGCATAGAACTTTATTCTTCATACCCTGGGGATCCACTTCTAAGTAAGGCAAAAATTACGCAGTCTCAGTCTCGATTCCTTAACTTGATAGAGTAATTGCGGTATACCAAAAATCAGAAAGTGGTACTACCACTTGCTTCCGTGACTTGGACAAATCACCACTCTCTTTAGTCTCAACTCTCAATTAAGATACTACATTCCGCATTGGACTACTACAGGGATTAAACCAGGTAGAGTATGAAGTGTCCGACACTAGTAGGCGCTCGAAAACGTTGACTTTCCTTTATGCTTCCATGAAGAGCAGGGCAGTACTTTTTTCCCCCCGACTAAAGGGGAAAAGCCAAAGAGAACAGAAGCTACAGGAAACTACACCCTGGTCTCCAGAAGCCTTCCCCAGAGTCCCCAACGTTTCCAAAACGATGCTTTTCTCTCCTCTCACTTCCCTAGACCCGTCACTGGACTATGAAAACCTTACCGCCCTCTAGTTATTAGAGTCTTTGGCCAGTCCGCCGAACAAACCACCCCAATCCTCCCTCCCTTCCACCAGAAGCTGTTCGTAAGTGACGCCACATCCGCTTCCGTTTCCAAAAGGACCTCTTTTCACTATTGAGGGTCGCTCTAGGCTTCTGCCGCGACGGCTGGATCCAAGCCTCGGTGATTGCTGGGCGGGGCCATGACGTCCTTGGCGTGGCAGTAGGGGAGGCCGCGGCGGGGAAAATGGCGGACCGGAAGGCGGGAGAGGAGAACCCGGAGAAGCCGCAACGAGCTGGAACCGTCGGAGGTGAACACAACCCCAGCGCCGCGGGCTTCAGGGATGGTCCGGGTCGTTCTTTGAGCTCCCCAGGGTGGGAAGAGTGGGGTAGGTCTAGAATGGGCGGGCCTGGCCCTCTTCTGACCGGCTGCGGGGCCCCGACAAGCCACGGGCACGCCCGGTGCGGCCTTCTGGGATCCGGGCCACATCGCCCCCTTGTCGGGGGAAAGCCGGTCAGTGTTCGTCCCCTCCTGCCTACAGCGGAGGCCCCGCTTCCGAAAATAGGTGAGGTGGGCCCCAGAAAGGGAGCCCGACCTCGGGGTGGGACCCGGGACGGCGGAGCAGGAGCCGCTTCCGCCACACCGGAGATGCACATCACACAGAACACACACAACCACCACAACCAGCGCAAGTCACAGAGCATTGGCTGCAGAAATTGGCCGCAGGCCGAGTTTCCAGTGGTGCCGGCCTCTGGAAACTAATACCTAGGTGTTAATTACGCTCGTTGTTTTCCATTCGCTGAGGGGATGGACGGCCGCGACCTGTCCTCTATTTTCAAGCTGAACGCTGACCCTTTAATGGCCTGGGCCGAGGCGATGGAGAGGAAGGAATTCATCTGCTTGCCCCCTGGTTTAAACTGTGGGGTCTAGAGTTAGAATTTGATTGCCGTTGAAATAGCTGCCTTCCGTTTCTTTAGCTGTTTCTAGCTAACACATGCTAGATATTTCGGTGGCTAAATAGGCTAAGACTCTTCCTGTTTTTTTGTTACCGTGGGGAGGAAACGCGGATTACAGCTACCTCCATTCTACCACCCACCACCCTATAAATTTGGTCTTGTAGATTACGGGGGAAAAAAACATCTTTTAATCTCTCCAGTCCCGCTTCTCTCGTTCCCGTAACGAGGCAAGTAATTTTACACGTGCGAGCTGATCATAGTGTCTTGTTTAGAACGTTTTGCGTATTATTCGCTGTGCCGAGTTCCCAAGTCATATTCTTGATAAGCATTTAATATTGGAAGATGCAGAAGATTAATAGTACTTGAAGGGAACTGTTAGGACCTACTAATATGATAATTAATGAATATCCCTCTGGCGATAAAATTCTGTTGAAGGAAAATAAGTGAAGTATTCAGTTAAAGGACCCAGAATTTCCTTTTTAAAAACATGGGCAATGCTTTCTTCCAGTCTAGCCAAAGCTACACTTTTTTTTCCCCTTAAAAATAGTATATAAACAACAGTTTAAATGCCCACTACCATCTTATTAGGAATTTTTACCCCCAAGATTATTGTATTGGAAATTTTCGAGTAAATTTACATAGACAATTGTTAAGTAGTTTGAGGCTAAACAAATCTGCAGCTTTAAAACATCTTACATAGCTTTGACTTTTAGGCAGTCTTTTTCACTTCTTGACCTATATAGCATCGCTAATGTGTTTAATGTACTGCCAAAATGTACGTTAAGTGTCAGCATAATTCCACTGTGTAATTTATCCACCACTCAGTCTAGAGGTATTAATTTAGTTCTATAGTACAGTATAGTTTTTTTTTTTTCTTTTGTTTTAGATTTAAAATCCAGATATAGTATGAGTCTTTAATCTGTTTATTGATGTTTCCATTTTAGCATTTTGGGAAGGGGGTATAAAATTATCTTTGCTAAACAGTTTCAGAAAAATTATCTCGTTGGTAACAGAATAAATAATATCCCTCAACTGCTACATAATTTATAATTTGGCTTGGGTGTGCTTTCCTTCACAAGAATTTTGTGCTCTTGCAAATAATCCATGTTTGATTGTGTTTTTAATGAAATTATAAAAGGAATCAAAGTTGGAGATTTCATAACATGGATATTGCAGAATTGTTAACTTTTGGCAATCACTGTTTTGAAAACACTATCAGGTTTGTCTTAGGGGCTTTGAAAATATTCTGAATTTTTAATTCTTATTGAACAGTCCAGTGAATAGGCTGTTTAAGTATTTTTGAGTACATTATTTCCATAGTTGACATGAATTTATGTCAATGAGAGAAGCTGCTTGAACTTTCTTAAAGAGGAAAGATAATGCAAAGGGTAAGGCTTGGGATAGATTTTTTTCCCTCCCTTTAGTAGATTTTTGTAGCTCTCTGAAATAAGTAGAAATTTTAGAGAAGAGTTACTAGGTTTTTTAGGTTACGTTAGGAACTACTTGAATGAATTTAACATTTATTGTGCCAGACTCTAGTGGAATCTTGACTTGTTCTCATTTAACCCTCATACCAGTCCTTTTAGAGAGGGGCTTTTTTCCCCTTTGACACATGTAGAATCTACCAGAATGAAAATGGGTCACAAATGATGCCCTTATGAACTTGAATTTTCTTGGGTAATTATTTCAGAGTAAAGTACCTTGTGCTCTAAGGCCCATCCCTCCTCCCCAAATACTCAATGAAAAGAAAAAAATGCTAGTACTACGTATAATCTGATTTCACATTAATTAAAACCTACACATTTTGTGTGTTCATGAGTGGAAACAAGATAAAAACCCTCTTAAAATATTCCTTGATATAGAATCTAGTAATTGATATAATTATCTGTTGTTTGTGATTTTGTTCTCTTTATTAAAAAACTGACCTTATATTTATTCATTCTTTAAAATACAAATCATACTACTAAAATTTTCACAATAGTAATCTGTGGTTATCCAGAATTTTGTTTCTACAGTCCAAAACACAGAACATGGCATTAAAGAAACTGAAAATAGTCCTTGATTAAAACTTCAAAACACTAAAGAAGTACATGCATTGTTTAAAGGAAAATACTTGAAACTCACGTTAGGTTGAAATAATATTCTCTTCTAATAAACTGTTTATATAATTGTAGAAATCGTGATCACCATCACATTGATAATAGATTTATTTTCTCACCTTAGTTCATTGCTTATTCTGTTTGCTTTATTTCTTAAATGCTTTGTGTATTTTGCTACATAATTACTTGAAGAGAATTAGATAAAGAGGAAATAACAGCTTAATCCAGGGGACATATTCAGCCTTTTAAGACTAATGAGGACTAATAGTGCATCCAACCTTCATTCTCTTCACCCCTCCAACACCACCTCCCTGAAAAGTAGATCTGATAAAAAAATAATTGATAGTATTTTACAACTGCTTTTAAAAAACAAAGTAACTTCTTCAGTGTGGGCAAGGCCAAATAGTTATAGTATTTACTGTCTAACATTTGTGCTTTAGTTTTGCTAGTTCTCTTTTAGCATTATTTTCTGGGAAAAGGGAGATCAATAATTAATAAAATGTAGGTTTAAAAAGAACCAGAAATCTTAATTAATTATAGCCCTTGGGTCACAGTTCAAAGAGCAGATTTATACTACAAAGTAACTTTTTTGTTATCAGCTTTGATGTTTTTTCACAGTTTGTGTTTATACAAAACTTGTGAATTTAATGTATAGATTGTTTCTATATTGTAAAGCCAATGGTTTTTCTAATATGCATCTGTATGTTCTGGTATGTAGAGAAAATGAATTTTCTGTTTTACCTTTGTGCCAGACGCAGAAATGTAGTTATCAATGTTTGGCTTTTACTCTAAAATATACTTGATTAAAATTTTAAATAGAATGCAGAATACAATTTGGCATAGATACTTTTAGTTATAAGCTTAGGTCTTTGAAAACACTGATTTTTGTGTAATATTATCTTTTTATTCCCCTAAGAAATTCTAATTGAGTTCTGTATTTCAATTATTGAGTAGCAGACCAGTCTTCTACTTTTTAGGGGCTTTTGTTTGTAATTTTATATCTAAATAAGCGAATGGCACCTCAAGCAGCCATTCCAGTGCTCTCTTTGCCTCCTGGCGAAATCTCAAAACCTAATTCTACTTAATTCCTCCCTTGCATTGTCATTACAACTTTTTCCCCTTATCCCATGGGAATAAAAAACTCCATTTATTTTTCCTCTGAAAACAATCTAATATTCAGTTCAAATAGTTTATTATTAATTCAGAGACCCCCATCATTCCAAATCTATATAGATCTAAATCCATAGTCATTTAAACTTTTCTTTTACAAACTATTTGTTTTCTTTTTCCCCATTCCACCTTTTCTCCTGTTTTCTCAGTTATTGTGATGACCATCTCTTATATTGTCTTCTATTTCTTTGTAAATAAACTATGTATCCAGAGTAGCCATACATTCTTTATGATGCAGAATTGGTAAACTGAGGAAACAGTAAAATTTTAATTATCAGCCAGTTTTCTCTTGTCTTACCCTGTCTTACGTTCTTAAATAGCCTTTTTCTATAATAACAGATCTAAGATACTCAGATTGCAAGCGAATTTCATCATTGGCTTAATGCAAACATACTTAAAATTACTGAAAGGCTCTTGCATTCAAACCTATATATGGTATAACTTCAACTATTCAAAATTATAATTAGTTTTTCATTCATCAGAAAGATTAGTGTATAAATATGATTGTTAATAGCTCTTAAGGGTAACTTTAGACAGGTGTTACCTAAGCTTTGCAGGTAGAGTTAAATTACTCATCAGGGGATGTCCTTGAAGTCCTCTAAAGTTCCTTTTCAACTTCTAAGATTCTGTCAACTGAACATGAGAAGCATATCATTCAAGAAAATTACTCCAGGCTATATTTACATTATAGTTTGGGTATAACTAGGTACTTTGTATAATTAGTGGTATATTATAGAAAAATATTATAATTTATTAGCCAAATGTATCATATTATGATAATTGCCCACAACTAGTTTGTATAGACGAATTTATAGACCCTAATTTCTAAAAATCAAAATTTCATAAATAACCAGTTTGTTGTGTAACTTCTAGTAGTTAGTTGAAGGGTCATTGCTTTTTGTGAACTCTTTGTTTATAATTTTAAATTGCTCTGTATTTTATGCTAGTTAATTCATGGGAGCCTCTTCTACTGCCACACAATCTCAGTTCCTGCTGTATACTCTAACAAACAGTGGAAGAGACTGTTGGGTCAGTAGGTGACAACTACAGAGGTATCTTCCTTATAACGATGCTTTTGAGGTTGCTGCTCCCATCAATCTGCTCAGTAAAAATAGCTCATCTTGGTAAGTTGTTTCGACTTCACCAGGACCTGAAGAAGAAGCAGAAAAACCTGTGAAAACTAAGACTGTTTCTTCCAGTAATGGAGGGGAAAGTTCCAGTCGCAGCGCTGAGAAGCGATCAGCTGAAGAAGAAGCTGGTGACCTCCCAACAAAACCTACAAAGATCTCCAAGTTTGGATTTGCCATAGGTAGTCAGACAACAAAGAAAGCATCAGCCATATCCATCAAACTTGGATCAAGTGTGAGTTGTTATTTTAAATATAATATATGCAATGTTTCTTAAAATTTTGCTTTGGAAACCTGCTTACTAGATCATGCTTAATTAAATATAAAAACGTACATTGCTTGAGAAGTAAGCCTTGATACATGAATTTACATGTAAGTATTTAAAAAGTTATTTAGCACCATGTTCAGGAAAGTTCTGGAATATTAAAAGGAATGACTTTTAGGGAATATATGGTATATAAAATAACAACAGAATTTTTCTAAGTAAAGTATTATTTGATAAGAACTTCCTGATTACCTTTCTTGGGAGCTGCAAATGGATGTTGGGTGCTGTATATTTATTCTATGACAGTAGTCTTTGCAGATCAACTTTTCAAACTTTGAATTAATACTTAAAATATTAACTGTGGAATTTCTAGAAGTATTTGAAATATTAGGTTGACCCATTTGAAGTTGTAAAGATTTGACTAGTTCTGACCTCCAAAAATGACAATTCCATATATTAGCCAAATACAACTCTTTACTTTAAGAAAAAAAAAAGTTATTTGAATAGTGTTCATTGCTGTTGGCTTTAGAAATGGTTACATTCTTGTGTAAGGAGAAAAATGCTAAAACTGCTTTTTGAATTTTTTATTCACATCTTTTTGTGAAAATCAATGCTCTGTTGCCAAATGTATACAGCTTTAATTCTGCATTAGAGGACCATTCAAGATCTTGCAATATGGTCTGGATCAGTTTCTTACTAAAGTTATTGTGTTTGAGCTATGCTTCTAGTTTTAAAAGAATTACTGTTCCTCAGAATCCCCTGTGTTCTCTTTTTACTTTTCCCCTTCTTTTTAAAGAAAATTTAGTTTGAACAAAAGGCATTCCGTTTATACCTTCATTACTATTCTCCCTCTTTGAGCTGATTCTTTTGTTTAATTTGTTTTAACTCATATACCTGACTACATAAATATTTACCTTTCTTGATAGTATATTAAACATCTATCCCCTTGTGCACTTCTAATACTGGTGGTCCCCTTGATAATAGATTTTATTGAAATTGAACACACTTCCTAAATCAGATATTCAAATCTCTAGTTCTAAATCATTGCCATGATTTAGTAACTATTGATCATTCTAGGAGGGAGGGTTATGTTTTAGAAAGCATATTTATTAAAACTTTTTAATCTTCATAACACAAAAACCTGTTTACATAAAATAATAAACTACTGCTATAACACAGTCTTCTTGGAGTAATGAGGTATAGGATATAAAAAATATGTGAGGAAAAAGAAGAGCAACAACAAACAGACACGAGCAGACAGCAAGCACAAACTACAAGAGGGGGAGAGATAAATAAATCTTAAAAAAAATATATTTGAGGGAGGGGTATAACTCAAGTGGTTGAGCGTCTGAGTTCCAGGGTTCAATCCCTGGTACCTCCTGAAAACAAACAAAAACAGCTGTCACTGAGGAGTGGATATAGCTTAGTGGTTCAGTGCCTGCTTCCCATATATCAGGTCCTGGGTTGAATCCCCGGTACCTCCTAAAAAATATATTTGTGTATGTGTGTATTTGAAACTGATGCTTTTGATAATATTTAATATGATAGTTGACCAATCACCAAGTACCTATTTGTTTCTTATGTTTGTATCTGTGCCATCAAATACATGACATCATCTTGAAAAGAGTAAGGGGTATTTCTAAAGTCACCATACATAATCTCTAAATTAATATTTTTTATTCTACAAAAGCATTGTTTACATTAAAAATGTGTGCGTGTGTGAGAAACAGAAGGGATGATTATTTTGTCTCATCAAGTTAGAGTAGATTTCACACATGGATGATATTTGAACATTCTTTAATTGCAGGCATGAGGCAAAGGGCAAGAAGGAATTTCATGCAAAGGTAGTTTAGTCTTGAAGCCAAATGGTATATCAGAAAATTGTTAGTAGTTGTAAAGTATTTGCTAGGGACAGAAAGCCTACAAAATGAAGCTGTAGAAACAAATCATAAAGGGCCTATATGCCAAAATACAGTTTTGGTTTTATTCTTTAGGTTCTAGTGGAGGCATGGAAACATTTTAAGGAGTCTCTAGACTTAAACAGATTTGCATTTTAAAAACTCTTGCACTTGCGGGAGCTCTGAATAGAGTTGTCCAGTAGGAAGATGACAGCCTGTTTTGGGGTGGACATAAGGATTTGGTAGTTAAAACTATGGGAGTCAATGAAATTGACCAGGGAAAGTACACAGAAAACAGGTCACTAAGGACAAAACCTTGGATATAAGTATCATTTAAGGAGTGGAAGGGAGGGGAAAGAGAGAAGAAAGTCAGATAATTATTAGCATAGCCACTAAAAGCAGTATCACAGAAATAAGGGTGATGTTGTTTTCAAAAAGGAGCCAGTGGTTAGAGTCAAATGCAACTGACTAGTCATTGGTCATTCAATAGGGAGTAATTTTAGGGAGTGGTGAGGGAGAAAGCCGGATAGCAATGGATTGATGACTGAATGGGTGGTGAGAGGATGGAGGTAGTGAGAACAATTTGCCTTTTTAAAAACTTGAGAGTAGAAATTGGTGTCGATGAAGCATGTTTACAGACTAAAGGGCAGAAAACTAGTAGAGAGAAAGATGAGTTTTAGTGTCTTTTATGTCCTCAAGGCACATGGTACTTAAATTTATTTATTTATTAGATAATGGGGTCAGAGATTGAACCCGGACCTCATATATGAAAAGCTGGCACTCAACCACTGAGCCACATCAGCTCCCCAACTTTGTTTTTTTTGTTTGTTTGCTTGTTGTTTGTTTCATTGTTTTTTAGGAGGCACCCGGAACCAAACCCGGTATCTCCCATGTGGGAAGCAGGCGCTCAACTGCTTGAGCCATACCTGCTCCCTGTGGTACTTAATTTTAATGTTACTATAGGAAAATATTACTCGTTACTTTTTCTTGCCTGTACCCAGTACTTGTTAGCTAGCTGATATTAAATTATAGTTCCTAACTAGAAAATCTTTTACAGGAGAGACTAAAATGAACATATAACTAGTGCATTAAACTACCCACATTCTCAAAAAGAAAATAGATTTGTCCAGAGTACTGAATTCCTTACTATGTAAGTTTCTGTGAAAACATAGAGTCTTTCAAGGTAAATTATTCATATCATTAAGCAAGCCTGTACAAACGTTACTTATGTGATATTCTCTTAAATGTTTTTTCTTCAGAAGCCTAAAGAAACTGTTCCAACTCTTGCTCCAAAAACCCTTTCAGTAGCAGCAGCTTTTAATGAAGATGAAGATGTAAGTTGATACTAGGTTTCTTTATTTTACTTTACCTCTTTAAGGGACGGTGTTGTGGTGAGTTTTAGGTTGTATTAATAGTGAATTTCTTTGCAACTTCTGAACAGTGATTTTTTTTATAACACCTACAAAAACTGGATGTTTTTGGTTTTGTAATTTATTTGGTTTTAAGATTATTTAACAATACCATTGATGTTTGGGGCAAGAAACTTGAGGACCAAATCAATAATATAATAAGCATTTGTTATTATCGATATAAGCATTGCTTATATGCTATGTTATGAGGTATGGAGGATTAAAAAAAAGAATTCCAAATTGCTGCCTTCAGTAATTTTTTTTTTTAATTTATTTTTTTATTGACTTTGTAATAATATTACATTAAAAATATATATGTGAGGTCCCATTCAACCCCACCCCCCCACCCCCCTCTCCCCCCCCAACAACACTCGTTCCCATCATCATGACACATCCATTGGATTTGGTAAGTACATCTTTGGGCACCACTGCACCTCATAGACAATGGTCCACATCATGGCCCATACTCTCCTCCATTCCATCCAGTGGGCCCTGTGAGGATCCACGATGTCCGGTGATCACCCCCGAGGCGCCATCCAGGGCAGCTCCACGTCCCAAATACACCCCCACCTCTCATCTCTTCCTGCCCTTCCCCATACCCATCGTCCACCATGTCCACTTTTCCCAATCCAATGCCACCTCTTCTATGTGGACATTGGATTGGTTGTGTCCATTGCACCTCTATGTCAAGAGGAGGCTCAGATTCCACATGGATGCTGGCTGCCATCCTCCCATTTTCAGTTGTAATCACTCTAGGCTCCATGGTGTGGTGATTGTCCTTCTTCAACTCCATCTTAGCTGAGTGTGGTAAGTCCAATAAATCAGATTGTAGGTGCTGGAGTCTGTATAGTTGGAGTCATCAGTGATGATATATTATACATGCATTCAACTTAGGGAAGGCAACTATAGTGCTTGCTTCCCACATTCCGAGGAGGAATAACAATTTAAATAGTACAGATGATTCTGCCAGAAATTCTACTCAGCCAGTCCCTGTTCCCTCATGCTCTTCACAGTGTCCCTATCTTACCAGACTTATGAATGACTTAAGAAATTTTCGGTGATAATTTTGATTATCCCTTAAACTTTGGACATTAGAACCTAACCCCAACTTAAGATATGACTCCACTGTATAACAATTAAGTGTTACAGGGTACATGAATAATTGCTCCCCAAAGCAGAATGGATAAGAATTATTCATTCAGAGGAGCACAAACACTGGGGCCAAAAGGATTTGAAAAGAATATTTGAGAAGTAATACAAGTTGGGTATTAAAGCATTAGCAAGGTTTTTGGTGAACCAGGAGTTGCTTTTGTAAGCCTAGACATCAGTTTTCACGTCATGGGTAGTATATACTGAGTAGTTAACATATGAACAGGCTGGAGACTTTTGGGGTTTTTTGTTTTGTTTTGTTTTTAATTTAGTCAGACGGTGATATTTGTAGGAGACTATTGGACAAGGATAAATATGGGATGATTGGAGCCTAGATCAATAAGTAAAGAATTACTGTGGTTATCCCTATTCTCCTTTGGACTTTTACTCATTCTCCATATTTGAGTGTTTTCTGTATGCTAAATAAGCACTGTGAGGCTGCAAAGGTAAATCAGACCTGTTACTCTAGGAACTCAGCCTAGGAGGGCAGAGACATAAAAAGTAGTACAGGATATGAAATCAAAAACTACCTGAAGAAATGAAATTCAGAGAAAGGAGAGAGGCCTGGTAACTAGATGCAGCAGCATGAAAGACCACTGGACTGGGCAGAGACCTGGATTCTTGTCTTGCCTTGACTAATTACCAGCAAAAAACTTTTGAAAAAATCTCTTTACCTCTTTGGAACCTTAGTTTCTCAAGTATAAAATGAAGACTCAATTTAAATAAAAACATTTAAAACTATTTCTCATGGTTTTGGGGTTCTGTGGAAGTGTCTCAGGAGCTACTGTCATGTGAAAGTGTGATGCGTAAGAGGACTCTGGTTCTCTGCTTCTGTTTCACTTATATCTACACTTTCGTCTGTTTGATATTTGGGAATCCAAGTAAGATTTTGTTACAATATATTTTGTTGCCAAAAAAAATTGTTTTTTGAAAAGCACTAACTTATTTGAAGTTTTCTGGCATCTCTAACATTCTTAAGAGATAAGTTGTTAAACCATTCGGATATATACAGATTGTATAATAGAAGAACAATATAAAAGAAAAGCAGCATGTGCAAAAGTGCAGAGGCTGGAAATTGTAAGCACCTGTGTAATACTAATAGCTTACTTTGAATGCCTAACAATTTTGATATCTTCACATAAATTTATTTAACCCTTCATATATCCCTGTAAATTGTGTGACATATTTATTCCTATTTTTTAAGAAATTTTAGTTTTAGAAAATACTGTTATAATTTTGTAATGGGAGTAAGAGATTAAACTCTCTTAAATAAAAGAACACATCCATCTAAAAATCTTTATCTGGTTCTTTGTTATGTAGAGCATAGTTAAATAACCCTGGATATGTCTCTGAACCTGAGATGTATTGGACAAAGAGGACACGATTTTAGTTAATTATTAATTTTAAAAATATATTTACTTTTTTTTTTCAGTTACATCTCTTCAGTCTCCTTTAATCAAAACAAATTCTCAGTCTCTGTATTTCATGGCATTAACATTTTTGAGGAATACAGCCCAGTTATTTTATAGAATGTCCCTCAATTTGGATTTTGTCTGATACTTCCTCATGATTAGATTCACACTACTTACTTCTGGCAGGAATACCACAGAAGAGGTGCTAGGCTCTCAGTGCATCATATCAGGGCGCATACATGATCAGTTTTCCTATTACTGCCAGTGTTAACTTTGATCATTTGGTTAAGGTGATGTTCGCCTGGTTTCTCTTCTGTCAAGTGACTATTTTATCTTTTGTAATTAAATATATCTTGTGATATGCTTTGAGAATATGTGAATATCCCATTATTGCTCATTTACTCACTAGTGTTAGTGTCCATTCATAATTCCTTCCTAATTCAGTTATTATGATGATGCTTTTCAAATGGTGATTTTCTAATTCCATCATCTCTTCTACATTTATTTATTGACTTTTGCTGTAAGGAAGTATTTTATTTATTCATATCAATGTAGACTCGGGCATTCTTCATTAAATAGCTTATAATAGTGTATTGCCTATAATGCTCATATTGTTTCAAATTTTGACCAGTGGAGGCCCTTTAAGCTGTATTTTGAGAACCCTTTTTTTATCTTTAGCACTGCAGCAACATTTATACATAACATATATATTGAAAGAACATTGACTTGTTACATATATTTCCAACAACTGTAAAAGTATGGAAAAATAGTGAAGAATGAGATGTCTTTATAATAAAGGAGATATGTTTGTGAATGAGCAGTAAAATGGTTATAGGCCTTTGCTTTAGCATCAGACTGTTTTGCCATTCATTACCTTTATGACCTTGGGTAGATTAACCTTATAAACTTCATCTGCAAAATGGAAATGGTAATACTCATATCCACCTCATGAGATTATTGTCAGGATCCTTGTGCATATTAAAGCAATTTGCACAATGCATAGTACATTGTAAACAAGTAAACAGTTTTAGTTTGAGAATAGGAGTTTACCTAAATTTTTTTCTTTATTCAAAATCAGCATTCTCGGAGATAGGCATTTCTACAGATGTGGTTAAGCTAAATAATTGACTGATTTTTCTCTTTTCCAAAATTTTACAGTATTATAAATGCTTAAAGACCCAGCTATAAAATTTAATGTTGTTAGTAATCAGGTGAATGTAATAAATCAGTATGCATTCATCTTGGTTTAATTTTTTTTTTTCTTCAGAGTGAGCCAGAGGAAATGCCCCCCGAAGCAAAGATGAGGATGAAGAATATTGGAAGGTATTCCATTTTTTCATAAATACAGTATTGTAGAAAATGATAGGGGGGAATTAAGAGTAAGAATCTTTTAGTGTTCAGCACTTTCTATTTGCTTAATTAAGTAGGATTTCAAAAATGAGTGAGTCATGGACCAGTCTTTAGGAAGAAAATTAATGTAATGTTTTCTGAGCAATTAGTGATCTTATTTTCTCTCCTGCTAAGAGAAGGTAAGTTGTTGGGGTTTTTTTTGTTTTGTTTTGTTTTGTTTTGTTTTTTTAAGATTTGTTTATTTATTTATTCCCCCCACCCCTGTTCTCTGCTTTCTGTGTCCATGTGCTGTGTGTTTTTCTGTGTCTGCTTGTATTCTCTTTAGGTGGCTCTGGAAACTGATCCTGGGGCCTTCCGGAGTGGGAGAGAGGCAATCATTCTCTTGTGCCACCTCAGCTCCCTTATCTGCTATGTCTTTTATTGTCTCTCCTCTGTGTCTCTTTTTGTTGCATCATCTTGCTGCGCCAGCTCTCCATGTGGGCCAGCACTCCACACAGGCCAGCTTGCCTACGCCAGGCCCTGGGCATCGAACGCTGGACCTCCCATATAGTAGACGGGAGCCCAATTACTTGAGCCACATCTACTTCCCAGAAAATAAGTTTCTAAGAAAAAAATAACAGAAAAAATTAAGACTATTTTCAGACACATGTAACGTACTTTTTTCAAATAAGAAATAACTTTCAGAAGATAAATAAAAGTATTTAGTTTTTCTTTTCCTTCATTGAAATGTCATTGAAATAACATTAATTTTAAGTTAACATGGTGTTCACTTTCCTGTCTTTGTATGATTAAATGGATAATTTAGAGGCTAAAAAGAAAGTTCCATACTCTGTTCCCATTTCTTCCTACTGTGTGAACTCCTCCCAAAACTACTAAATCTATTAGTCTTTAGACTTTCAGGTCTGTGATTCAAGTCCCAGTGGCTTCCGCCTGCCTTCCCATATGAAAATACTGGGACCTAAAGTAAGAAATACATCTAAAATTGTACCCCAGTCCAAACAGCCAGTATACATATTTCTAAATATAATACATTAAATAGAAGTTCATCAAACAACCCTCACCTTTACTATGTGTGATACATCTTCGTGTTATTGTTTGTTTTTTCTATTTCAATTATTTCCTGTTTTCAAATGCTAATGACAAGCTGCCAGGCTGATTTCACAACCCTATTAATGTATTATAACCCACAGTTTAAAAAAACTGTAGTGGTTCCCAATCTTAGCTGTACTTTTGAATTACTTTAAATGTTTGTTAAACCTACAGATTTATCTGAAATTCTAGGATTGGGTCTGTGGAAAGAGTGTAGGAGGTGTGATACTCAGCCTGTATTTGACATAGGTGCCAAACAACTGCACAATGAATGAATTTAAAACATCACTCCAAAAACTTTATATAAAATTTTAAATAATTGTCTTTCTTTTAACACAGGGATACACCAACATCAGCAGGACCAAACTCCTTCAACAAAGGAAAGCATGGGTTTTCTGATAACCAGAAGCTATGGGAGCGAAATATAAAATCTCATCTTGGAAATGTCCATGACCAAGACAATTAAATGATGTGTTTTGAAATTGGGGTGTGGGGATGGGTGTAAAGTTAAAAGGAACAGTTTCCTTTTTTAAAGAATGGTATAAGACTATCTTTGGAGCCGCCCCCATTTTTTTTTTTTTTTTTTTTTTAAGATTGAGTGGTACACTAATAAATGAGAGTTTGAAATTAGAGGTAATTTATGTTTTATATACAGATTTCAAGACACTTGCTAATTTTGTAGTTTCATGTGATTAGTTTCCAAAGGTTACAGATAATAAATCAAAAATGGTACCTTTTTAAGAATTGCATATTTTTTTAGCACAATTAGCACATTAAGAGGGAAGCAAAAAAGTATTGCCTATTTAGCCTGGTTCAAAATGCAAGTAGTTACTCTCTTAACTCCCTCATTAACAAAACTGTCTGGCTCCCAGGAACAGCCTTATAAGAGAGGGAGTATGGTATTAGGAGGAGAATGTTACTGGACTGAAAGTAAATTTAGATAAATTTAAATACAGGTTTTTTTTCCTTATGGGCATTTGTTTTGTTTCAAATCATCATAAACTAGGTTTTGCATCGCTATCAGTGGATACAGATGCTTAGCTCTTTAAAAATAAACATTTTTAAAAATTTTATGTAAACAGTTGAGTATTTGAAATAGCCCACTTACCTTAATAGGTCTTGTCTATCTTCATTAGTCTTTGAAGAACAACCATTTGCTACCAAAGTAAATCAGTATTTTGAATGTGCTTCTCTTGGTTTTTATTAGCTAGTTCTATAAGCATTTCCACCAGAATTTGAGGTAAATAATAAGGAAGCTGTTTCTTTTAAAATACAAACCACCACCAAAAAATATGTAAATGTACATATTGCTTAAATATTTGGCTATTTTTTATTTTTTAAATTGTATGAACACCAAAAAAATTAACATTGTATGAAGATGGAAAATGCGAAGATGCACTTTCTGTACTTTGTCAAAGCATTTAAGTTACTAGTGAAATCTAATTTGAATTGAACTTCCTTATTAGTAGAATATGGTTTTTTAAAGGTGTATGTATTGGCCAATGGCCTCTCAAAAGCACATTTTAGTGGAATAGAGGGAAAGAAAATGCATCTTCAAATATATTCATGGAATCTCTGACCACATATACTTTGTTAGTTCGGTGTGTTGTAGGCTTTGGTTTTGGTATTTTTGTATTGTATATGAACTTTTTTTAATGTGACTGTTAAATGCATCTTTAAAAGCAAAGTCATAAATAAACATTCAGTGTAATTTCCTTTAAAATTCCTACAATGTTAAATTTTGAGGCAACTTAAGACTACTTAATTGGTGGTAACTGCACACTGATTTCTTTCATAGGTAATAAATAACTCCAGAGAAGCAGCCTGGCTGTTGTATATTCCTAACACTTAGTTCACTTGCATTTAAGTTCAGAATAGGCCCCAAGTAAAACAGTGGAAATGTATATGGAACTATTAGTTCTTACATGATTTCATTTTATCAAGATAAGTGAATTTAACTTACTTTAATATAGACAGACTTTCCATTTTCATCCATTTTATTGTTTATGTTACAATAACAACTATCCCTCTCCTACACATTCTTTTCTTGACCCAAATGAAATATTTACCTAAGGTCAAGATGGGAGAGAGAAATGACTAAGATGAATGTCTTTACTAAAATATCAATAAATTTGTCAAACTTAATAGTGTTCTTACTTTCTATTCCACCTAATTGTTGCTTGTTTGTTTGTTGTTTTTACAAAGAAGTTAGACAAAAGTTACGATTGTCATTTTTGTTCAGATTTTTGGCCATAGTAGTGGAGGATTTGAAATTCTTAGATATTAGTGGTTACTTAACTTGGCACATAATTCTGTAGCATTATACTATCTAAGTTTGGAAAAGACTAAAAGGGTCAAATCCAAATCCTACTCCTCCTTTACTGTGACAGGGTTCTCTGTCGTGTCCTGTAGAAAATCCTGCCAAGGCATAACTTTGAAAATCCCTAAATTATAGAAGATATTTTTTTACTAGTGTCTACCATCCATTTTCCCTCTATATAGATTTAAGACATTTTTTTACAAATCTAATCCTACATCTACTTAATGGCTTTCTTCAAATATTTGAGGGGATCTTTCTGTCCTGCACTCTTGCCTGCCCTCCCTAAGTCAAATACCCCCCTTTCTCTGATCATTTTTTTTCTGTTTTTTTGTTTTGTTTTTAGGAGGTACCTGGAATTGAACCTGGGAACTCATGTGGGAGGTGGCACTCAACCACTGGACTACATCAGCTCCCTGAGCATTTTGTTTTCTTTGCTTCCCTAATTTTTAATACTGATTCTTCAGTACTAGCGTCATATCACAGAGTTCATTCTAGTTTTCTTCCTCTCTAGAGTGAGAAACCTGACTTTGACTGTCCTTAAATGTTTTTTCATTTGCTTAGTTCTAGAATACACATAAAATAGCTTCATAATTACTAACCCATTCCCCCCTCTGATAAAGAACCTAACCAGAATGTAGTATTTGTGTATAGTTCTTGTTTTTAGCTTTAGAGCATATAATCAGAATACTGTTTTACAAAGTTACTTAGCTGGTTTTCTCCCCATTTCAGTGTGGTTATGTTATTTCATTTGTTTTCTGTTTGTATTTCATAATGGATGCTTGCTCTTGTTAATTTTTTTTCCATATATGAAACATTAACATAATTCTAAAAGTAAAAAGTGTTATTTCTCCCTATCCTTTCTATCCTATTGCCACCTACTACTCTATAGGTACCAATCTCTAGTTTCTAAGTTATCTGTTTTTAACATAAATGAGCAGGTTCTTACTCCATTTTGTGAATGTACCATAGTTTATTCAGTTACTCTTCTGTGAGAGCATTTAGGTCACATTCAGTATCTTGCCATTACAGTGCCACACTGAATAACCTTGTGCCTGTGTATTTTTATGTTGTTGGTGTCTCTCTTCAGGTAACTTCCCTGAATTAGGATTGCTGGGCCATAATGCAAGTGCATATGTAGTTTTGTTAAATATTGCCAAATTTCCTTCTGAAAGGATTGTACCAATTTGATTTGCCACAAGGAATGTATGGGGAGCCTGTTTCTCCACAGTCTTGCCAAGAGAATCGGTTGTGCTTTTTATATTTTTGCCAGTTTGTTACGTGAAAGATGGCATTTCAGTTTAGTTTTAATTTGCATCTCCACCTGTGAGTCCAAGGTTGATTATCTTTTCATATGTTAAAGGGCCAATTCAATATCTTTTCTTAGGAATAGTTTGTTAATGTCATTTGCATTTTGCTATGGGATTTTTGGTCTTTTCATTTTATCTGAGATACATGTTAAATATTTTCTCCCAATATGATAGTTGTCTTTTGACTTTGATTATATTGATTTTTTTCCCATACAAAAAGTTTCTATTTTTATGTAGTAAAACCTGTCAGTCTTTTCTTTTGTTGCCTCTTGATTTTTAAGTCATGTGATGACTCAGTTTGCCAGGGTTATTATGACAAGTACCACACAACGGGTTGGCTTAACAGGAATTTATTGCCTCGTGGTTTTGGAGCCTAGAAGTCCAGCATTAAGTTATTGGCAGGGTTTGCTTCCTCATGGAGTGTACTGTACCAGCAGTTCTCTGTCACATAGCAATCTCTCCTCTGTTATAGGCTCTTCTGGTTTTCACTGACTTCTGGCTTCTACTTCTCAGTCATTTGTGTCTCAGTTTCCTCTCCTTATAAGGAAGGACTTAAGCTTTATGGATTAAGGTCTCCCTGATTCAATTTGACCGCATCTAAAAAGAGTCTCCGAAGGTCCCATTTACAAATGGGTTCACATCCTTAGGAACACCAATTAAGAATTGAACATGTCTTTATGGGGGACATGATTCAATCCCCAAAATTTAAAAAGCTTTTCCCTCCACTGAGGTTAAAAATGAGTTTATCCATGGTTTTTTTTGTGTTTGTATGGTTGCATTCTTTACATTTAAACAAATACCTGATCTATTTGTGCACATGTGAGATAGGAATTAATTTTAGTTAACTGTTCTCCATGATATTAAGTCATCATAAGGAAGAAGAATCTACTTTTTTGTCTTTCAGGAATGTTTTAAAATATTTTTCTCATAGGTTTTGCATATTTCTTAAATTTATTCCCAAATATTTAATTTTCTTTGTTGCTACTGAAATAGTGTTTTCTCTACCATTATGTTCTCTAGCTGGTTATTTGTGGATATGGAAGACAATTGATTTGTATATTTTGTGTCTTGCTAACCTACCAAATTATTTTATTATTTGAGTTTTATTGATTCTCTAGGTTTTTCCAAGTATAATATCATACCAACTGTGAGGAGAGAGATTTTAACTTCTTTATCATTTCTTTTGCCACTTAATTGATTTTGCTTGTCTAATTGCTTAACATCTCTAGTACTATGTTGAATAATAGTAGATATAATGGGCATCCTTGCTTTATTCTTGCTGTTAGTATAAATGCCTTCAGTGTTTTATCATTAAGTAGGATGCTGATTTTAGGACTATAAATGCTTTATCATTTAAAAAGTATCCTTCACTTCCTGTTTGCTTGAGTGTTCTCATCAGAAATAGGTGTTGAATTTTGTCAAAGCCTTCTTCAGAAAACCTTTAGTATAAAGAAAACTCTAAGGTGTAGAAGAGATAGGAAGTGCAGGAAGAAAGTATTACCCCCAGGGCTAAGGAGACAAGAAAACTAGAGGAAAACTTAAAATCTTAGGAGAGGGACCTTCAGGCTGAAATTCACATCTCAGAGGAGTGGAAGCAGCACATCAAGCTGACCATCACAATAACGACAAAATTTGGAGAGACATGATTCAACCACTGCTTAAAAAATCCTTGGTGATTTTTGGAATCCATTGTTCACCAGCAATAATTGCCAATGTTTAATTTTTTTTTTTTTTTTTAGAGTTATTTTTATTTATTTAATTCCCCTCCCCTCCCCTCCCCTCCCCTCCCCCGGTTGTCTGTTTTCTGTGTCTCTCGGCTGCGTCTTGTCTCTTTGCCTCTGCTGCCGTCAGCGGCACGGGAAGTGTGGGCGGCGCTATTCCTCAGCAGGCTGCTCCCTCCCCCGCGCTGGGCGGCTCTCCCTATGGGTGCCCTCCTTGCGCGTGGGGCTCCCCCACGCAGGGGACACCCCTGTGTGGCACGGCACTCCCCGCGCGCATCAGCACTGCGCATGGGCCAGTTCCACACGGGTCAAGGAGGCCCCGGGCTTGAACCGCGGGCCTCCCATGTGGTAGACGGACGCCCTAACCACTGGGCCAAGTCTGCTTCCCTAATTTTTAATTTTAAACTTTTTCCTTTACTTTCCAACTTTCCTACATAGATCCTACATTGCTTTGATATTTGGAAGACCGGCTGGGGAGTAGTGGTATCTCTAGGGTGAATTAGGTTAGCAGTCATGCTAGGGTTTTGCTATATGAGAACTTTCTCAGACCAAAATCCTTGAATGAGACCACAGTGGACATCCACTTCGTTACTGTACATGAATGTACTGGTCTTTTATTCATGCCTGTGCAACTTTCTTTTGTAATACAACATAAATGTGCTCTTATCCTAAATCTGTTTCTTTGTTTTTAAGAGTAAATCCTGTTTGGGAGCATTTTATCTGAATTATCCATTGAATTCACATTGCTAAATATTTAGAAAAAGTGAAAACAGTAGTGCACTATGTAAGATATCAAGGATGAGCAGTGTAACTTGACTACAGAACAAGTTATCTGAACTGGTAGGAATATGTATCATTGGCTGATGTGTGGTCCAAATAAAAATGCATTTCACTCAACCCAGCACTATCTTGCTTGATCTCACACTAGACATTTATATTTATATTAAATATTTATATTAAAGAAATTTATTGGAAATATTAAAACCTACAATTCATCCAAAGTGTACAATCCATTCTATTTGGTATAATCACATAGTTGTGCATTCACCACTTCATTATTAGAACATTTTCATTATTTCAGTAACAGACAAGTAAGTAAAATTCTTCACCTCTCAATTTCTCTGTTTGCTATGCACAGCTGCTATTTCTAGCTATTCTTACACAAATACTCAGTTTAAGATTTATTTTTGGAAGCAGATTTGGCTCAACTGATAGAGCATCTGCCTACCATATGAAAGGTCCAGAGTTCAAATCCAGAGCCTCCTGACCCGTGTGGAGAACTAGCCCATGCGCAGTGCTGATGCGCACAAGAAGTGCCGTGCCACATAGGGGTGTCCCCCATGTAGGGGAGCCCCAAGTGCAAGGAGTGTGCCCCGCGCAATAAAAGCACAACCTGTCCAGGAATGCTGCCACATACACGGAGAACTGACACAGCAAGATGATACAATGAAGAGGCACAGATTCCTGGTGCTGCTGACAAGAATGCAAGTGGACACCGAAGAACACATAGCAAATGGACAGAGAGCAGACAATGGGGGCAGGGGGGACAGGGAGATAATTTTTTAAAAAACCAGATTTCTTTCTTTTTATTTCTCCCCACTCCCCCATTGTTTGTGTTCACTGTCTTCTTGCTGTGTACTATCTGTCTTAATCTTTTTAGGAGACACCAGGAACAGAAACCAGGACCTCCCATTGGGAGCGAGCCACCTCCACTCTCTGCCTGTTGCATCTCTCATTGTTCTTCCTCGCATCTCCTTACTGCGTCATCTTTTTTTTTTTTAATATATATATATCTTTTTTTTTAAGATTGATTGATTTATTTCTCTCCTCTCCCTCCCCTCCACTCCAGTTGTTTGTTCTCTGTGTCTATTTGCTGTGTCATCTTTGTCCGCTTCTGTTGTCAGCGGCACAGGAATCTGTGTTCCTTTTGGTTGCGTCATCTTGTTGTGTCAGTTCTCCGTGTGTGTGGCACCATTCCTGGGCAGGCTGCACTTTCTTTTGGCTGGGGCGGCTCTCCTTACAGAGCGCGTGGGGCTCGCCTACGCGGGGGACACCCCTGTGTGGCAGGGCACTCCTTACGCGCATCAGCACTGCGCATAGGCCAGCTCCACAAGGGTCAAGGAGGCCTGGGGTTCGAACCGCGGACCTCCCATGTGGTAGACGGACGCTCTAACCACTGGGCCAAGTCCGCCGCCTGTGTCATCTTGTTGTATCACCTCACCCTGCCAGCCCGTCATTTTGGCTTGCTGTTTTGCTCATCTTCTTTAAGAGGTACCCAGAACCAAACCTGGGACCTCCCATGTGGTAGGCAGGCACCATCTGCTTGAGCCACATCTCTATTCAGCAGTTTTATTGAGAGATGTTCACATACCATATGATCTATCCAAAGTGTATAGTCAATGGCTTTTAGTTTAATCACAATGTGGTGCATTATCACCACAGAAAAGTTTAGAACCATTTCATTGCTCCAAAAAGAAAAACCCCACTCCTTACCATGTCTTCCCCAACTCCACATACCCAGTAATCTAATGTCATCTTTATAAATTGATTAATATTTCCATTTTGTATAAATGGAATCTTATAATATGTTACACAATGTATTAATATTTAGTTCATAGTACAATTATAGTATGTGTCCTTTTGTGTCCAGCTTGTTTCACTCAATGTAATGTCCTTGGTTCATCCATATTGTTATATGCTTTACAACTTCATTTCTTCTTAAGCTGCGTAACATTCCGTCGTGTGACTATACTACAGTTTGTTTATCCATTTATCATTTGGTGGACACCTGGATTGTTTCCAACTTTTGGCATTCGTAAATAATGCTGCTATGAATATCAGTGTGCAGATGTATCTTCCTGTCACTCTCAGTTCTTTTGGGTATATACCCAGTAGTGGTATTGCAGGGTCACATGAAAAATCTATATTCAACTTTTCAAAGATTTATTTTATTTCTCTCCCCCCCTCACCCCCTGCGCCCCCTGTTGTTTGTTCTCTTGTGTCCATTCGCTGTGTGTTCTGTGTCCACTTGCATTCTTGGTGGGACTGGGAATCTGTGTCTCTTCTTGTATCATCTTGCTGCATCAGCTCTCCATGTGTGCAGCGCCGCTCCTGGGCAGGCTGCACTTTTTTTACACAGGGCAGCTCTCCTTGCTGGGCACACTTGCGCATGGGGCTCCCCTACATGAGGGGCAGCCCTGCGTGGCATGGCACAGCACTCCTTGTGCATGGCAGCACCATACATGGGCCAGCTTGCCACACAGGCCAGGAGGCCCTGGGTTCAAACACTGCACCTCCTATATGGTAAGCGGACGCTCTATCAGTTGAGCCACATCTGCTTCCCTCAACTTCTTTTTGAACTGAGAAACAGGCCTCCACAGTTGCTGTACCATTTTACATTCCCACCAACAGTGAATAAGTGTTCCCATATGTCCACATCCTCCCCGACACTTGTAGTTCTCTTTTTAATAGTGGCCATTCTGGTAGGTATGAAATGATATCTCATTGTAGATTTTTCTAAACTTCATTTTGTACATTTAGTAATTGAAAATATAAACAGTTAAAAATTAAAAAGAAAACAGTTGAATAAAAACACATCTCACAAATGTACTAGAAACCTGTAAATTTTTTTGGATCATAGAATATGTTACACAATATATTTGGTTCATAGTAATGCAATCATACAGTATTTGTCCTATTGTGTCCGACTTGCTTCTCTCAACATAATGTCCTAAAGGTCATCCATGTTGTCATATGCTTTATAACTTAATTTCTTCTTACAGCTGCATAATATTCCATCATGTGAATAGACCACAGTTTGTTTATCCATTCATCAGTTGATGGACAACTGGGTTGTTTCCAACTTTTGGCAGTCATGAATAATGTCCCTATGAACACTGATGTGCAGATGTCTGTTCATGTCACTGCACTCAATTCTGGTTATATACCCAGGGGTGGTATCGCAGGGTCACGTGTTGTAGTAGTTTGATACAGTTATGAATTCCAAAAATAGATATTGGGTTATGTTTATAAACTTGTCTGTACCTGGGCATGATTAAATTATGATTAGGGCTTTGACTGGGCCATGTCAGTAGGGCATTGAGTCCCTGCCCCTTGGTGGATGGGGACTCACAGATAAAAGGCATGGCAAAGGATAGAATTGGGGGTTTTTGATGTCAAAGTTTGATGCTGAAGTAGTAAGCTGGAGCCCCAGGAAGTAAGCACACAGAGGAAAGAGAATCAAACCCCTTTAAGAGAGGAAAACTGAGGCTGGAAAGAAGCCCTGGGAAGAGAGGAATCCAGAAAGCCTGAACCCTGGCAGACATCAGCAGCCATCTTGCTCCAACACATGGAAATAGACTTCAGTGAGGGAAGTAACCTATGCTTTAAGGTCTGGTATCTGTAAGCACTACCCCAAGTAAATACCCTTTATGAAATCCCAACAGGCTTCTGGTATTTTGCATCAGCACCTCTTTGGCTAATAAATACAGAATTTGGTACTGAGAGTTGGATAGTGCTTTTGCAATTACAAAGATGCTGGAATGGTTTAATAAATGGGTAAGGGCTATTTTTTTGAAGAACTGTGAAATGCTTGATAGAAAAGCCCTAGATCGCTTTGAAGAGACTGTTGATAGTAATATGGATGCTAAAGAGACTTTTTATGATGCTTTGAAGTAAAAGATGAAAAAATAAAATAAATTTTTAAAAAAATGTAAAGGGTGAACCTATTATTGGAAACTGGGGGAGAAGTGATCCATGTTTTGAAGTCACAGAGAACTTAGCAAGATTAACTCCTGGTGTTTTATGGAAGACAGAATTTGAAAATGGTGAGCCTGGGGTTTTAGCTGAGGAACTTTCCAAAGTAAATTGAGGAATGCTGCTTGGCTTCTGTTTTCAGCTTATAGCAAAATGCTAGAAGAGAGAGATAAGCTGAGGACTGAACTGTTGGGCACAAAGAAAACAGAAACTGATTCTGGAAAATCTAAGCCTCTGGAAATCAAACATCCAGTTGAAAGTGCCCCATTGGAGTACTTAACTAAACTTCACACTTGTAAATCAGGATTGAAGATGCAGTTATCTTGGAAAGACTTGTAGGAAGTCTTACTGTTTGATGGCTTGGACCCCTGCTTCTTGCATGCTAAACCAACAAGGTTTTTGAGAGAGCTGTATGAACAAAACCACTGTCAGCTTGGACTAAAAGGGACATGGAAAGGAGAGATTGAAGGAGAAATAGCTTTAAGAGGAAAACCATGGCAACTGAGATCTAGCATTAAGGCATCACCTTGAGCCAAGAGAGGAACCCCACCCATGTGTACAGAGAGGGTGAGTTTGCACCAGCAGTTGAAGAAGATGGATGTTCCCACCCATTTTTCATGTACAGGGAGAGTTTTGCCACCCCAGGATACAGAGTGGGTGAAGCACATTCCTCAAGGATTAGGGAGGTTAAGGTTGATGCCCCATACATCTGAGAGGGGTGGGTCTGTCCCCCATGGATTAGGAAAGGCCAGGTGGTCAACTCGTTGCTCTGAGAGGGTTGAGCCTGTATGTCAAGTGTTAAGGGGAACGTTGTCTTCACATCACTGTACTAGGGGGTTTAAGACTCTAACCCAAACATTAGGTAAGGTGTGGCAATCACACCAACAGTCTTGGAGGGAGAGGGCTGGAGCTTGGTCGACACCGAGATGCTTGATGAGGATGGAACCAAGAAAATGGCCATTGGGCAAGCCTGTGGAAAGGATGGGTTCCCATAAGACCCCAAGGAGAAGAAACCATCATCTTAAGAATGACTCTCAGACTTTGAAATTGAATGGAGGATACCCTGCAGGTTTACTGAACTGTAGAGAAACCCTGACTCATGTTTCCCTCCCAATTTCTTCTTATTGTAATGAAGGTGTTCATCTTTTTTCTGTCCATTTGTGTATTGGAAGTAGATGAATTTTTTTGTAAGTTTCAGAGGTCTATAGCAAATGGGACTTTGCCCCAAGATAAACTATTTCTTTAAATTGATTGCGATATGATTTAGTACTTGCGTTGTTACTGATTTAAGGTTTTTAAAAAATATTGTAATGTCTTTTTCGAATTCAGAGGTGGGGTGTAGCAGTTTGATATGGTTATGAATTCCAAAAATAAATATAGGATTATGCTTGTAAACTCATCTGTACCTGGGCATGATTAAATTATGATTAGGATTTGATTAGGCCACATCAGTAGGGCATTGAGTCCCTGCCCCTTGGTGGCTGGGGACTCACAGATAAAAAGCACGGCAAAAGACAGAGTTGTGGGTTTATAATGTTGGAGTTTTGATGTCAGAGTTTGATGCTGAAGTCTTAAGCTGGTGCCCTGAGAAGTAAGCACAGAGAGGAAAGAGAAGCAAGCCCCTGGAAGAGAGGAACCCAGGAAGCCTGAACCCTGACAGATGTCGGCAGCCATCTTGCTCCAACACATGGAAATAGACATTGGTGAGGGAAATAACCTACGCTTTAAGGCCTGGTGTCTGTCATCTCCTACCCCAAATAAATACCCTTTATGAAAGCAAACAGACTTCTGGTATTTTGCATCAGCACCCCTGAGGCTAAATAATAAACATGGCAAATCTATATTCAACTTCTTTTGAAACTCCTAAACAGTCCTCCACAGTAGCTGTACCACTCTGCATTCCCACCAACAGTGAATAAGTGTTCCTATCTCTCCACATCTTCTCCAACACTTGTGGTTCTCTGTCATTTTAACAGTGGCCATTCTAGTAGGTGTGAAATATTATCTCATTGTTTTTATTTGCATTTCCCTAATCATTAGTGATATTGAGCATTTCTTCACATGGGTTTTGTTGTCTGTTTTTTGCCATTTGTATTTCTTCTTTGGACAAATGTCTATTCAGGTCTTTTGCCTGTTTTTTAATTGGGTCATTTGTCTTTTTATTATTGAGTTGTAACATTTCTTTATATATCCTGATTATTAAACCCTTATCGGATATGTGATTTCCAAATACTTTCTCCCATTGAGTTGGCTTTCACCCTTTTGACAAACTACTTGGAGATGCAAAAGTGTTTAATTTTGAGGAGGTCCCATTTATCTATTTTTCCTTTTGTTGCATGTGCTTTGGGTGTAAGGTTCAAGAAACCATCACCTACTACAAGGTCTTAAAGATGTTTCCCTACATTTTCCTCTAATAATTTTATAATCCTGGCTTTTATATTTACGTCTTTGATTCATTTTGAATTGATTCTTGTAGAGGGAGTGAGACTGGGGTCTTTTTCAGTCTTTTGGTTATAGATATCCAGTGTCCCAGCACCCTTGTTGAAGAGACTTTTTTCCCATTAACATTAACTTGGTAGGTTTGTCAAATACCAGTTGACTATATAGGTGAGGGTTCAAATGTGTTGGGTTTTTTTTAAGATTTATTTTTTATTTATTTCTCTCCTCTTCTCCCTCCTCCCCCATTGTCTGCTCTCTGTGTCCATTCACTGTGTGTTTTTCTGTGTCCGCTTGTATTCTTGTCAGCGGCACTGGGAATCTGTGTCTCTTTTTGTTGCATCATCTTGCTGCATCAAGTCTCCATGTGTGTGGCACCACTCCTGGGCAGGCTGCACTTCTTTCATGTGGTGTGGCTCTCCGTTCAGGGTGCACTCCTTGCACATGGGGCTCCCCTATGCAGGGGACACTCCTGCGTGGCAGGGCATTCCATCCGCGCATCAGTACTGCGCATGGGCCAGCTTACCACACTGGTCAGGAGGCCTTGGGTTTTGAACCCTGGACCTCCCATGTGGTAGGTAGATGCTCTATCCATTGAGCCAAATCTGATTCCCCAAATGTGTTGTTTTTTTTAAAGGTTTTTTTATCTCTCCCCCCCCCCACCCTGCCCCATTTGTCTGTTCTCTGTGTCTGTTTGCTGCATGTTCTTTGTCCACTTCTGTTGTTGTCAGCAGCACAGGAATCTGTGTTTCTTTTTGTTGCATTATCTTGCTCCATCAATTCTCCATGTGTGCAGCACCATTCTTGGGCAGGCTGCACTTTCTTTTGTGCTGGGTGACTCTCCTTATGGGGCGCACTTCTTGTGCGTGGGGCTCCCCTACACTAGGGACACCTCTATGTGGCATGGCACTCCTTGAGCATGCATCAGCACTGTGTGTGGGCCAGGTCCACACGGGTCAAGGAGGCCAGGGGTTTGAACCTCGGACCTCCCATGTGGTAGACGGATGCCCTATCCACTGGACCAAGTCTGCTTCCCCAAATGTGTTTTTGATCTCACCTATTGTGTCTCATTCCCACGACCTCTGTTACTTTTCTGTTCAGGATTTAAAATTCTTCTTTGCACTCAATCAATGTTTTCTTGATGTTGTTTATCTCTTTGGCCATATTGTCTTTCAATTCATTAATTTGATTTTGGAAATGTATGTGCATCTTGCTGATTAGTTCTTTCAAATTCTGCATCTCTTCTGGGGTTTTGATATATTCCTTTTCTTGGTCCATGTCTTCCATTTTCTTAGCATGCCTCATAATTTTTTGCTGATATCTAGGCATCTGATTAGCATGTAATTTGCTCAGATGCTCAATTTCTCTTTTGTAGGGATTTAGTGGCAGGAGGCTGTGTGTTATTACTGCTCTTTGATTTTTGGCTCGATCTGGATTGTTAGGATTGTCCTACTGGTTGCTCAAAACTGGGCACTGGACACAGTAATTTGCTGTGGAGTCACTTCCTAGCACCTTGGGGAGGAAGGCTATAGAGGTAGGGAAAAACTTCTACTTATTTTTAACTTTCTTGTGTGCACTTCCTTGGTCTGCCAGAAGATGGTGCTCTTCGGCAGCTCTCAGTTCAATGCCTGGTTGGAGTGTATTTGTTACAACACAGAGCGGATAATGTGATAGTTTCCTGTCTGGCAGCCTTGTAATTCGAACTTTGAAACAGTTCTCCAGCCTTCTCTACCAGCCCTCTCCCTTTTCCCAGGTCGGAAATATTTCCACTCTCCTCTGAGTCCTCAACAATCAGTCCCTGTTAGTAGAGGAGTAGACTGGGAGAGTTGTTTATCTTTAACCCCTTGCAGGGTCCAAGAACAAACAATGGCACAACCCCACCCAGCCTGGAAGGGTTCCTGGAACCCAGCAGACCAAATTTATGAGTCAAAAGCTGAATCAGCCTCAACCTCAGAGAGAGCCTCTCTCTCCCCTTTCTTGGGGCATCTTCAACAATTAGTCCCACCTGAAAGAGAGGGAGGTTGCAAGGGTCCCAGGGCAAACCAGTGTGTGGTCCCACTTGGCCTGGAAGAGCTCATGGTGTTGCAGCAAAGCCAGGAGTTCTGAATGACAGAGAAACCCAAAACAACACTTGGAGATGTGGAGGAACAGATTTATTATGCGTGGGCTCAGAGGAGAGTCAATCTCCAAATTCTGAGCCCCATTTTTCAGTTTTCATAGGTTTATATAGGATTTTATGTGCTCATTGGCTAATGATAGGCAAAATTTTTCAAGTGGGGTTACAGAAGCAGAATGCAGGTGCAAGGTTGCAGGCTGATTTACAGAAGCAGGGGTGGTGGTGCTGGAGTGGTTTGTTAGATTACAGAAGTAGGGGGCAGGAGTTGTTCATTTGATATTTTCCTGCAACACCATGTTTTCATGGGCTGATTTACAGAAGCAGGGGCAGGAATGGCCCGTTAGATATTTTTCTGCAAGATTATGCTTTTATTTCTCAACATTACCCCCCATGACATTCTTAAAATTTTTCTAGGGTGTCACTCATGCTAAGTGAAAAAGCAATTTAAGGTAGTAAAGCATTTTATAAAACACAAGTACATTATTAAGATTAGTGTTTTTAAACTATGTTCCAGTTTCTGGGAGTTGTAGTTCCTAGTTCCTCAACAGTAAGCCAAGCAGTTTGAAGAGGAGTAGAAATCACAGGGAAAAGGAGTTCAACTAGTCAGGTGATGGCAATTTTCAGTGGCTCTGGGCAATTCAGATTTTCAAGGGACAGACAGGTACATGGTGAGTTGTCCAGGTATCTTGTTTTTTGTTCGAGTGTGCGCTTTTAACTCTGATATGATGAATCCAAGGGGAAATACCTGAAACTTTGAGAGCAATGGGGGTTACAAGGATAACAGTACGTGGGCCTGTCCAGGTGGGCTGGAGGGGCTCCTTTTTCCAGTTTTTTACTCAAATTAGGTTTCCAGGCAAGTGTGGGTGTACTGGGTGGCTTAATGGGATGGGATTCTGAGACACGACAGTTTTGTATATTTGGGCTAGGTTTTTTTTAACTGCTGGAGGGTAGAATCCTGGCCAGTTTTTTCTAGGAGCCTGACATTTACCTTGAAAGTTAGAATAATTGGGAGTGATTGTTTAAACAGAATTTGAAAAGGTGAATAGTCTGAGGGTCCGGGGGTGTGTCTGACATTAAGGAGCACTACTAGGAGTAGATTTACTCACTGGGATGCCAGTTTTTGGTCTTGTTTTTTTGTTTTTTTTTACAGAACTTGGCTAGGGTGGTTTTGAGGGTTTGATTTATGCATTTTACTTTCCCTGAGCTCTGGGGCCTATAAGTTTTGTGGAGTTTTCACTTAACTCCTAACATTTTGCTAGCTCTTGGATGACGGCTGCTGCAAAAGCTGGGCTATTGTTGCTGCTTACGGATAAAGGTATCCCGTGTTGGGGAACTATTTTTCAGAGCAAAGCTTTAGTTACTTCTCTTGCTTTTTAGCGCAGGTGGGAAAGGCCTTGACCCAGCCCAAGGAGGTGCACATTATTACTAATAAGTACCTGTACTTTTGACTTGTTTTTATTTCTGTAAAGTTGGTTAAGTCTTCAAAAGGGGCAGTTCCTATGTGTTGGATGCCAGCCAGGGTCTGGGGACCTTGGGAGGGTTTTGTTTTGTTTTTTTAATCATCTCCCCCCCCCCCACCCCTTGTAGCTTTTTACTTGCTGTCTGCTCTCTGAGTCCATTTGCTGCACACTCCTCTGTGTTTTTTTTTTGCTTGTCTCCCTTTTTTGTTGCATCACCTTGCTGAGTCAGCTCTCCATGGCCATTGCAGGTCAGGTGGTTGTCCGCAGCATGTGGGCGAGCCTTCCTTCACAGGGAGGTCCCGGGACGTGAACCCAGGGCCTCCCATAGGTAGATGGAGCCCAAAGGGGAGGGGTTGTTTTTAATGCAGGTTTGGCATCAGCTGTTAACAGTGGTACAGAGCAAGGTTATCCAGGTAATGTAGTAATGTTTTCTGAGCAGAGCTTTTAAAGCAGTCTTTTCCAAGTGGGTGAGCTGGTAGTATTGTTGAACAAGGGTGTAGGTGACACCCTTTGGGATTTAGCCATGGCTATCTGGGAGTAGCCAGTTTTCCTCTGGGGTGCCCTCCTTTTCTCTTTGCCCACTCCTGTTCCTCCCAGTAATAGTTTAGTTTTTAAATACGTTGTTTTGAAAGGGACAGATAAGGCACTGGCAGCTGGGCAGCTTGCAGTTTGAGAGCTTTTTTTTTTTTTTGCTCCCTGTAGAGCTGTTTTATCAGCTAGTGTGTTTTTCAGTAACTACATCTGTTTTCTTCTGATGTTCTTGATAGTGCATGGTGGTGATTTTGCTTGGCTTCCCGACTGCTTCTAGTAGTTGAAGAATTTTCTTTTTGTTTTTTTAAATTTCTTTTCCCCCTGCTGTTAGGAGTTTCTTTTTCTTATAAATTGCTCTATGGATATGCACAGTAGCCTTTTCTTATAAATTGCTCTATGGATATGCACAGTAGTGAATGCATACTTAGAATTAGTGTAAATGTTTACCATTTGCCTGGTGGCCAGTTATAGGGTTTGAATTAGTGCCCAGAGTTCTGCTCACTGTGCAGACCACCCTTTAGGTAGGGGAGCTGCTTCTACTACTTGTTTAGCTGTGATTACTGCGTGTCCAGCAAACCTCTTTCCATTTCTGCTAAAACTGCTGCTGTCTGTGAATAGGGTTTGATCTGGGCAAGGAAGTGGCCTGTCCTGGAGGCCGGGGTGACTGGCATACACTTTTTCTCTTATTTCTGTGTAGTCATGTTCAGGAGTGCCTCTTTCAGTCAGCAGGAAAGTGGCAGGATTTAGGAAAAGAGGCGGGGGAGTTTTTGAAGCTCTGTAGGAGCTGAGTCCAAGTTAATTGAGGGTTTTGTTTTGTTTTGTTTTGTTTTGGAGTCCTGGGATTCTCCCATTTAAAAGCAAATAGAGACTGGCTTTGGGTAGTTACCCGCAGGCAGAAAAAAACATCCTTTAAATCTAGACACATAGTCATGTGGCCCCAGGCAGTAATGGCAGCAGCGGGGAGTTTCAGGGTGAAGTATTCCCCCTTTTTCAGGGTGGCCTTTCTTGATTGGTTGGGTCTGGATTTTTAAGGCTGCTGCTAACAGGGAGACCTGCTGTTTCATTCACTTTTTGCTCCCCCTCAGCAGTTTTGTCTCGATTGATGAATACTTTGCAACTTTGAGGAGCTGGGAGATGTTTATTTCTGTGAACCTGCTTAGCTTCTGAAGTTTTTGTTTGATGTCTGGCGCTGCCTGGATGACAAAAGCTGCCCTGACCATTCTCTGGCTTTCTGGGGCTTCTGGGTTGAAGGGGGTGTAAATCTTGAAGGCTTTGCAGAGTCGCTCATAAAAATTTCCTGGAGGTTTTTTTTTTTTCAGGCTTTTGAGTGGCGGAGGCCATTTTGGACATGTTTGTGGGCTTCCTAGCTCTTTCCCATACCCCCCTGAGGAGGGTTTTTCAATACTGCTGAAGGGCAGCCTGTATCTGATTTGTGTCCTAGGCTGGTTGAGCTTTTGGTGTCACTTCTCAGACTTATTCCTCTGGTTCCAAAACACCTGCAGGGGCCTAGCTTCTGTGAGGATCTGGTGTTTCTCCTCCGTAATGAACAGGGTTAGGAGGAGTTGGTGGCAATCATCCCAAGTGGGGTGGTGGGTTTGGAAAACGGATTCCATGAGGCTTTTCTGAATATGAAGGGGTGTGGTGCTTCCAGTTTAAAAGATCTGTAGTTGTGAAAGGCTGATAAAACAAGATTGGCCTCCCAGGTTGGACAGTCCTGTCTGTACCAATCTGGGCTAGATTCTGTATTTCACAGAGTAGCATCTGAAGCGCAGACTGTGCAGACCGAAGTCTTCTCGCCAAAGGGTCTCAGGATCCTCCTTAGGGGCAGGAGGGCTGATGGGCCCAGGGAGACTGAAGGTGGAGGAGTCTCTGGGAGATCTGCTTGTGGAGGATCCAGGGCAGGGAGATGTCCTGGAACAGCTGGAACATACAGTGGGGGTAGTGGGGTTATTTCTGGAGATTTTTGTAGAATAATAGGTTTTTGAGTTCTAGCCATTTGAGCTACTATGACCTATTTTTTAAATTCACTTTTTAAAATATTACATTAAAAAAATATGAGGTCCCCATATACCCTCCACTCCCCTCACTCCCCTCTTCCCCCCATAGCAACATTCTCCTCCATCATAATGACACACTCATTGCATTTGGTGAGTACATCTCTGAGCACCGCTGCACCTCATGGTCAATGGTCCACATCATAGCCCACACTCTTCCACGTTCCATCCAGTGGACCATGGGAGGACCTACAATTTCTGGTAATTGTCCCTGCAGCACCACCCAGGACAACTCCAAGTCCCAAAAATGCCTCCGCATCTCATCTCTTCCTCCCATTCCCCACAACCAGCAGCCACCATGGCCACTTTCTGCACACCAATGCCACATTTTCTTCTATTGCTAATCACAATAGTTCATTAATAGAATATCAGTAAGTCCACTCTAATTCATATTCTTTTCCTCCATCCTGTGTACCTTGGATTGGTTGTGTCCATTCCACATCTATGTCAAGAGGGGGCTTAGAGTCCACATGGATACTGGATGCAATCCTCCTGCTTTCAGTTGTAGGCACTCTTGGCTCCATGGTGTGGTGGTTGACATTCTTCAACTCCATGTTAGCTGAGTGGGGTAAGTCCAATAACCCAGAGTGTAGGAGCTGAAGTCTGTTGAGGCTCAGGGCCTGACTATCATATGGTCAGTCCAGAGATTCAGATCCCCTGGGTATATCTTAAACCCCAGCATCAACTACAATTCTGGTAAAGTATCAGGAAAGGCTTGTGAAAAGAGATCACATCTGAGTCCAGCTCCATCACACAGAAACACCAACTGCAAAGATGGGCCAACTGACATGGCACTGAACTCCATCTGCCATGAAAACCTGTGGGTCTCTGTAGCCCTCAGAAGAATCAGTACCTGGGGTTTTATCTACTCTATCTGTCTCTGGGACTCTGCTCAGGTGTGCATAAGGGCAACCCCTCTGATAACCTCCCAGCTCTTTTTCAGAGACTCATAGCCATATAAACTCATTTGTCCTTTCCATTTCCTCCTTGATTTAGGTTAAGAAGCATTTTTAACTACTAGGACCTTATTCTGACCCTTCCTTTCAACACAAAATCAAACCTAAGGGGGCAGGGTTTGGGCAATTTTTGACCAGGAATTGATGTAGGGAAACTGACCAGGGTGGCTGGGGGTCCCAGTGACTGCCTGCCAAACTGCACAAACCTTGGCCACCTCTAGGGTTCTCTCTGAGGCTAGTTAACATCACACTTAGGCTACTCTGCTTTGCACAGTCTGGAGAGTTCCAGGGGACATACAGATACTATAATCCCAAGAAAAGCCCTTTTTGAAAAATTTTAACATGTAATTTAAGACTATGAGTTTGGATTGTGGTTATCCCATCTCTGAACTGGTGCTGTAGGACAAAGGAGGGGAGTCTCTCACAAGGCTATTCAGATGCCTGCCTGTCCATGTCTCTAACAAGAACTTAGGTTCATCTTAGCTAAGGCATCTGTGTAGAGTCCGGATTAGCCATTATGCCATCTGATGTAGCCATGGAGTGCAGATTGGGGCCCAGTTGGACACTGGAGCTCAGGCTGTGGATCCACAGACTGGATCAGCAGAGGCAAGCCTCTGCAGTCCCCATTCATTCACTCAATCACTCAGAGGCTACACAGTCCCTTCATACACAACCTGAGTCTGGATTTTGATGATCTCATCCCTGAACCAGTGTTGCAGGACAAACAAAGGAGGGGAACCTCTCACAAGGCCACTCAGATGCCCTCCTGTCCGCATCTCTCATGAGAATTTAGGCTTATCTTAGCTAAGGCATCCATGTAGAGTCCAGATTAGCCATTATGCCATATGACATAGCCGCAGAGTGCAGGTTGGGGCCCATTTGGCCATTTGGACTCCATAGCACAGGCCGTGGAGCCACAAACTGAATTAGCAGAGGCAAGCCTCTGCAGTCCCCATTCATTCACTCAATCACTCAGAGGTTACACAGTCACACCAAGGACTGCCCTATCCTGGAATCTCAAATCTTGAGATTTTGGGAGGGGATCAGTCTCCCCTTCCATCCAGAGATGGGCCTGACTGGGACTCAGAACCCCAGGTCCTTACCTTTCCGGCATCTTCTGATGTTCAGTCCACCTCTCCACTGAGTCAGGCTGGGCCAGAGGATGCAGCCCACAGGGATCCTTTCCCCAAAGGAGGCCTCATCAAGAGGACAGGTGGCACCACCTCATTTGTGTGTGGGACAGGTGGCACCGCCTCGTTCATGTGTGGAGATCTCCACTGGCCACGCCTACCAATCCCAAACCGGAGGCTCAAAGGGCCTGCTTGGTTGGGTTTCCTGGTCAGGGAACCAAATGCTGCAACAAAGCCAGGAGTTCTGAATTACAGGGAAACCCAAAACGACACATGGAGATGTGGAGGAACAGATTTATTACACACAGGCTCAGAGGAGAGTCAGTCTCCAAATTCTGAGCCCCATTTTTCAGTTTTCATAGGTTAATTGGGATTTTAAGTGTAATCAGTATGACTTTTGCTCATTGGCTAACACGATGCTAGGCAAAATTTTGCAAGCAGGGTTACAGAAGCAGAATGCAGGTGCAAAGTTGCTGGCTGATTTACCGAAGTGGGGGAGGGGCGGAGTGGTTTGTTATATTACAGAAGCAGGGGACAGGAGTTGTTCATTTGATATTTTCCTGCAAGGCCATGTTTTCATGGGCTGATTTACAGAACTGGTAGCAGGAATGACCCATCTGATATTTTTCTGCAATGTTATGCCTTTATTTCTCAACAATGGGATATAGCAGACCAAATTTGTGGGTCAGAAGCCCAGTGACCCTTAGGCTGTGTCCCTCTCTCTTCCCTTTCCTGGGGTAGTAGATCTCTGGAGCCTCCTTGGTCTCTAGTCACAGGCCCAGAGGCCCGAGAATTCTAAAGTGTTTTTAGTGTGGACCCTGGTGCTGGCAGGAGCAGCCACTGGTTTCAACTCACAGTTCACTTGTTGCGATTTTGCTCCTTTGTCCGTCTCTCCTCTGGGCGGTGTCCAGCCTTTGCCTGGTGTCCTAAACCCTAGAAGGTCTTTTCTTAGGCTGTTTCAGCCTATCCTCTAGCTATTCTTCTGGAGGAGAAGAAAGTCTCATGTCTTTCTAGTCTGCCATCTTCCCAGAAATCCACCTCTCATTGTAGTTTTGATTTGCCTTTTCTTAATCATTAGTGATGATTTTTTCATGTGATTTTTTGCCATTTGTATTTCTTTTTTGGACAAATGTCTATTCAAGTTTTTGTCCATTTTTTAATTGGGTTGTTTGTTTTTTTATTGTTGAGTAGTAACATCTCTTTATATATCATGGATACTAAATGCTTATTGGACGTGTGATTTCCAAAAATTTTCTTCCATGAGTCAGCTGCCTTTTCATCCTTTTGACAAAGTCCTGTGTGGTGCAAAAGTGTTTTATTTTGGAAAGGGCCCTTTAATTTTTCTTTTGTTGCACATGCTTGTCTGTCAGGTTCAAGAAACCATCACCTACCACAAGGTCTTTAAGATGTTTCCACATATTTTCATCTAGTAGTTTTATGGACCTGGCTTTTGTATTTGAGTCTTTGATCGATTTTGATTTGATTTGTATACAGGGAATGAGATAGGAGTCCTCTTTCATTCTTTTGGTTATAGATATCCAGTTCTTCCAAGACCATTTGTTGAAGAGATTGTTTTGTCCTGTTAACATGGACTTGGTAAATTTGTCAAAAACCATTTGGCCACCCTCTCGATATAGAGGTGGAGTGGACATACCATACCAGGGTCCACAGGATGGAGAAATGGATTAGAGTGGACTTACTGATATTCTACTATGGAACTATTGTGATTAGTAATAGAAGAAATTGTAGTATTTATGTGGAGAAAGTGGTCACAGTAGCTGCTGAGGGTAGGGAGAGGGAAGAAGAGATATGATGTGGGGGCATTTTCAGGACAGGGAGTTGCCCTGGATGGTACTGCAGGGACTGATGCTGGACATCGCATGTCTTGCCATGGCCCACTGGGTGGACTGAGAGAGAATGTAAACTACAATGTAAAGCATTATCCATGGTGCAGCAGTGCTCTGAAATGTATTCACCAAATGCAATGAATGTCCCATGATGATGAAAGAGGTTGTTGATGTGAGAGGAGTGGGGTGAGGGGGGGTGGGGGCTATATGGGGATTTCATTTTTAAAATTTTCCTTTAGATGGCAAATAATTTTATTTTTCACAAAATTCAAATAATCATTCTTCCAATGCTATATAAGAAAATTAGGATTAGTTATGAATTGCTAAAATACCTCATCTGAAGACAGTAATATGCATCATCTATGAATGACATATAAAGAAATAAAGCTGATATTTAAACTCATCAGTGATGATGCATATAGGTATAAGCAAAGCATATAATATACAAAGAAAAATAATTTTTTAAAAGTGTTATGATCCAAATAATTAAAAAGTTTATTGTTTGTCTTAAAATTTCATTTCCTCCTTTGTCATCTCTTGAATATCTTGTAACTACACCTATTATATACTTTATCACTATAATTCAATAATTAGCTACATGTATACTTCTCTCCAACTCTGATCTCCTTGAGGTTAGTATTGTTTCTTGTTTCTTTTGTTTGTTTTAAATTTATTGAAATATATCACTCATATATAAACAATTAGTGTATAATAGTTGTGAACTTATAAAACAAACATATATAACATCAAACATATATAACATCTCACCCGGGAAACGGACTTGGCCCAGTGGTTAGGGCGTCTGTCTACTACATGGGAGGTCCGCAGTTCAAACTCCGGGCCTCCTTGACCCGTGTGCAGCTGGCCCATGCACAGTGCTGATGCCCGCAAGGAGTGCCGCACCACGCAGGGTTGTCCCCTGCATAGGGGAGCCCCATGCGCAGGGAGTGCGCCATCGTAAGGAGAGCTGCCCAGCTTGAAAGAAAGTGCAGCCTGCCCAGGAATGGCACCGCCCACACTTCCCGTGCTGCTGACGACAACAGAAGCGGACAAAGAAACAAGACGCAGCAAACAGACACAGAGAACAGACAACCGGGGAAGGGAGGGGAATTAAATGAATAAATAAATCTTTAAAAAAAACCCAAACAAACAAACAAACAAAAAAAAAAAAATCTCACCCTACCACCAGTAACTTGCATTGTTTTTAAAACTTTTTTAAGTAATAATTAAAGAGCATTGTCAAAATAGTACTACTAAACAAAGTATTTTCCCCCTAACCTAACCAATCCTATTATTATCTTTATATCATTTATATATGAACATACATAAACAAGTGTATAGTAAAAGTTGTGAACTTACAAAGCAAACATGCATAACATCATACAGAGGTCCCATACATCAGCCCTTCACAAACACCTTGCATTGTCATGAGACATTTATTACAAATTAAGAAAGAATATTGTGAAAATCTTACTACTAATCATAGTCCTTATCTTACTTTTGATGTGTTTTTCCCCCAATTATTATTTTTTAAATATATTTTTAAGACAGAAGTTGTAAACTTATAAAACAATCATGCACATGTTCAGAATTCCCAAACAACACCCCCCCATCAACACACCATAATGTGGTGTGTCATTTGCCACAGATAAAACAATATCATCTGATTGTTACCATGTCCATAGTGTACATTTGGCTCACATTTTCCATTCTGCCTCAGTATCAACACACTACATCTTTTGCATAGATGCAAGAATATTATATTATTACTACTAACCACAGTTCATAGGTAACTCCAGCTGTATTTTTCTCATGCTTTTCAACATTCCCAACACCCTGCAGTAGTGATATACATTTGTTCGAGCTAACAAAGGACACTCTTGCATCTGTACCATCAACCACAATTCTCATCCACTTCTTGGTTTACTGTGCTATCCAGTTCCTAGATTATCCTCCAGCATTCTGTCAATTGGCATTTACATAACTAGAGTACCATTTTCAGTCATATTCCATTTATAAACTAGCTGTTACTCACTGCGTGTTACCATCCACTCTATACATTTCCACACTTTTACAGTAAAGCTAATTAAAACTTCTACTTACATTAAACATCAGTAGTCCACTCAGTCCTTCTCTTATCTCCTTTAAGAATCCACCATATACCACCAGGTCGTGAAGATATTTTCCTACGATTTTATAGTTCTTTTATTTTTAGTTTTTTGATCCATTTTGAGTTAATTTTTGGATAAGGTGTGAGATAAGGGTCCTCTTTCCTTCTTTCAGCTATGGATGTCCAGTTCGTTCAGCACCTTTTGTTGAATAGATTGTTCTGCCCAAGCTGTGTGACTTTGACAGGCTAGTCAAAAATCACTTGACCATACCTGTGAGGGTCTGTTTCTCAACCATAAATTTGGTTCCATTGGTATATTGTGTCTGTCTTTAGGCCAGTACAAAGTTGTTTTTACCACTATAGGTAGGTACTGATTTAAAGTCTGGAAGGTTCAATTTTCCTTTTTATGATGTTTCTGGCTGTTCAGGACTCCTTACCCTTCCAAATAAATTTAATGATCATGTATCAATTTTTTCTTCAATACTGGTGGAATTTTTATCGGGATTGTACTAAATCTGTATGTCAATTTGAGTAGAATTGACATCTTTTTAAAAAAATTTATTTTATTTATTTCTCTCCGCTTCCCCTCCCCTCTCCCAGTTGTCTGTTTTCTGTGTCCATTTGCTGCATGTTCTTTTTGTCCGCTTCTGTTGTTGTCAGCAGCACGGGAATCTGTGTTTCTTTTTCTGTTGCATAATCTTGCTGCATCAGCTCTCCGTGTGTGCGGTGCCATTCTTGGGCAGGCTGCACTTTTCTTTCGCGCTGGGTGGCTCTCCTTACAGGGTGCACTCCCTGTGCGTGGGGCTCCCCTATGTGGGGGACACCCCTGCGTGGCAGGGCACTCCTTGCACGCATCAGCACTGCACATGGGTCAGCTCCACATGGGTCAAGGAGGCCCAGGGTTTGAACCGCGGACCTCCCATGTGGTAAATGGATGCCCTAACCTCTGGGCCAAGTCCACTTCCCAGAATTGACATCTTGATGATATTTAGTCTTCTGATGCATGAGCATGGAATGTTCTTCCAGTTATTTAGGGCTTTTTTGATTTCTTTTAACATTGGGGTGCAGTTTTCTGAATACAAGTGCTTTATATCATTGGTTAAGTTTATTCCTGACTATTTGAGTTTTATTTGTCATATTTTATTTTCACCACTCTTTGGACACTTTTAGTTACTTTTATTAATATAATCTTCATTTCTAGACTCTCTTCCAGGCCCCTCTCCTGTCTTTTCTTTTCAGACTCTAGGACAGCCTTTAGTATTTCCTGAAAATCTGGTCTCTTGCTTAGAAATTCTCGCAATTTCTGTTTATCTGTGAATATTCTAATTTCACCCTCATTTTTGAAAGACAGTCTTGCTGGATATAAGATTCTTGGCTGAAAATTTTTCTCTTGTAGTATCTTAAATATATCAGACCACTGTCTTCTTGCCTCCATGGTTTCTGGTGACAAATCAGCACTTAATCTTATTGGATATCCCTTATATGTTATGCATTGCTTTTCTCTTGCTGTTCTAAGAATTCTCTCTTTGTCTTTGGCCTTTGACATTCTGATGAGTAAGTGTCTTGAAGTTAGCCTATTTGGATTTTTTTGGATGGGAGTACATTGTGCTTCTTGAACAGGGATATCTATGTCCTTCAATAAGGTTGGGAAATTTTCTACCATTACTTCTTCAAATATTCCTTCTGCCCCTTTTCCCTTCTCTTCTCCTTCTGGCACACCCATGACACATAGGTTTGCATCCCTTTTGTTGTCATTTAGTTCCCTGAGATCTTGTTCAATTTTTTCCATTCTTTTCTTCATCTATTCTTTTTTATGTTCATTTTCAGAGGCCATTTCTTCAAGCTCACCAATCCTTTCTTTTGCCTCCTCAAATATGATTCCAATGTTTTTCTAGTTTCATTTATTGCACCTTTCATTCCCATAAGATCTGCTATTTTTCTATGTATGCTTTCAAATTCTTCTTTGTGCTCTTCCAGTGTCTTCTTTTTAAAAAAATTTTTTTCATTTCTCTCCCCTTCTCCCTGCTCCCAGTTGTCTGTTCTCTGTGTCTATTTTTGCTACATGTTCTTCTTTGTCTGCTTCTGTTGTTATCAGTGGCATGGGAATCTTTGTTTCTTTTTGTTGCATCATCTGGTTGTGTCAGCTCTCCATGTGTGTGGCACCATTCCTGGGCAGGCTGAACTTTCTTTTTGCACTGGGTGGCTCTCCTTATGGGGCACACTCCTTGCGCGTGGGGCTCCCCTACATGGGACACCCCTGCATGGCATGGCGTGCATCAGCACTGTGTGTGGGCCAGATCCACACGGTTCAAGGAGGCCCAGGGTTTGAACTACGGACCTCCCATGTGGTAGATGGATGCCCTAACCACTGGGCCAAGTCCACTTTCCTTCTAGTGTCTTCTTAATATCCTTAATCTCTTTAGCCATCTCATTGAATTTATTAAGGAGATTTGTTTGAACATCTATAATTAGTTGTTTCAGCTCCTTTATGCCATCTGGAGGCTTATCTTGTTCCTTTAACTGGGCCATAGCTTCCTGTTTCTTGGTGTGGGTTGTAATTTTTGGTTCGTGTCTTGGCATCTGGCTTACTAGAGTATTTTTTCTGGGTGCAGTTTTTCTCTTTAGTTTAGGGCTTCCTATCATTTCTCCGGAGCCAAGCATGTGGTTGGTGCTGTAAGCTGTGGAGGCTCAATCTGCCCTCTTTGCATGAAGGACCAATGAAGCTTCTTCCAACTTTCTCCTTTTCCAGGGTGGGGAAAGAGTCACAGCTTTGTGGCATAATCTAAGTGCAGGCCTAGACTGTAGTTGCCCAGAGAGACTGATGAAGCTTCACATCCCTTTCTCCCCTGCCTGGGATGGGGATGGAGCTGCAGGTGTGGGAAGCAATCTATGCACTGCAGGTCCAAGATGACTGCAGCTACCCGGTAGGCTTTTGTTCTCCAGTCTATTACAGTCAAAGTTACCTGTAGCTACCTGCACAGGCTGGTGCAGGACTCCTCAGTCTCCTCTCCACCAGAGGCAGGGCAGAAGCCCAGGCTAGGGCTGCAGGCTGATCTATGTGAAAGAAACCGGCTCCTGTAGACACTGAGAGTTTCAGTCAGTCCGGCTTCCCCTCAGGCTGGTGGCAGAGTCAGAATGGTGGCTACTGGCCTCTTTCTGACTTGGGCTGGTTCACATCCCAACTGTTCCCAGGGTTATATCTTAGCCAGCCAAGTCTACCAATCAGCAGCTGAAATCAGCAGCCAACCATCTCCTCTTCCCCCATTTCTGGGAAATGGAGCCTCCAACTCCAGTCACAGAATAGCTCCTGAGGTGGCTCATGTTGCCACAGTAGAAAAGTCACCAGCCTCTGTGATTGGCTGGTAATTTCCTGAAGAGACTGGTGCAGGTCCCCGCAGCTTCCTCCCTGCTGGAGGTGGCACTGGGGCCTAGGGTAGAGCTGCAATATGATCTGGATGGGAAGAAGCCGGTCCCTATCAGCACTGGGATTTTCAGTCTGCCCCACTTCCCCTTGCTCCAGGCATGGAGTTAAGATGGTGGCTCCCGGCTTCTTTCTGACCTGGACAGGCTCAAACTTTAGATGTTCTCAGGATTATACTGTAGCCCACTGAATTTCCTCATCAGTAGCTGAAATTGGTGCCCAACCATCTCTTCCTCCCCCATTTTGGGGAAGTGGAGCTTTCAATTCTAACTGCAGAACAGCTCCCGAGGCTGCTTATACCTCCAGTGGAGGATGGTCACCGGCCTCCATGGAGTGGAGCATTCTGCTTATGAGTCTTCTCTGCAGATGGTCAGTCTCCTCCTTCCACTCCTTCAAGGACATTGCAGGATACTCTTCTGGTCTCCTGGAACCCCCAAACAGGTGCTTCATCTAGCTCCAGAGAGCTCTGGGTGATTGTTAACTGCCCTGTAGCAGGAGCTGACTCTAGGAGCTCCTTACTCCATCACCATCTTTTTGGTTCTGGGACCTCATATTTTTTTAATGTATTATTTTTAAAAAAAGAGAGAGAGAGAGAAACAAAACAATTGGCCATAGAGGTGAGGGTTCACTTCTTGAATCTAAATTCTATTCCACTGATCAATGTGTCTATCTTTATGCCAGTACCATGCTGGGTTTTTTGTCTTTATTTATTTATTTTTTTAATGTTACATTAAAAAAATATGAGGTCCCCATATACCCCTCCACCCCCTATACCATGCTGTTTTGACCACTGTAGATTTGTATTATCTTTCAGGTTTAGGCAGTGAAATTCCTCCCATATCACTCTTCTTTTTTAGAATGCTTTTGGCTATTCAGGTGTGCTTTCCCTTCCAAAGGAATTTGGCAATTGCCTTTTATGTTTCTGTAAAGTAGGTTGTTGGAATTTTGACGGATCTTGGATTGATATCTTCACAAAATTTAGTCTTCCAATCCATGAACACAGAATATCTTTCTATTTAATTGACTTATTTTACCATTGTTTTGTAGTTTTCTTCCTGGACATCTTTGGTTAAATTGATTTCTAGGTATTTGAGTCCTTTTGTTGCTATACTAAATGGAATTTCCTCCCTAATATTCTCTCAGAGTGTTCAATACTACTATACAAAAATATTAACTGATTTTTATGTATGTATATATTTATTTATTTATTTACTTATTTATTTATTTATTTTGTGAATACAGGGGCTGGGACTTTAACCTGGGACCTCATATTTGGGAAGCTGGCACTTGACCACTGAGCTATGTTGGTTCCCCTGAGTTAGTTTTTTCATTTGTTTGCTTGTTGTTTGCTTTTGTTTTTAGTAGACATGGGGAATCAAACTTGGGATCTCCCATTTAGGAAGAAGGTGCTCAAGTGCTTGAGCCACATCCACTCCCTATTTTTGTGTGTTGATCTTGTAACCTGCCACTTTGCCGAAATCATTCATTAGCTCAACTAGCTTTTTTGTAGACATTTCAGAATTTTCTAAATAGAGGATCATTGTCACCCACAAACAGTGAGAGTTTTACTTCCTCTTTTCCTGTTTAGATGCCTTCAATTTTTTTTTCTTGTCTAATTGCTCTAGCTAGAACTTCTAGTATAATGTTGAATAACGATGACAGTGGTCATCCTTCTCTTGTTCCCAATCTTAGCTTTCAACATTTCCCCATTGAATATGATGTTGTCTGTTGGTTTTTCATATATGCCTTTTATCATCTTGAGGAATTTTCCTTCTATTCCTATATTTGGAAGTGTTTTTATCAAGAAAGGATGTTGGATTTTGTCAAATGTCTTTTCTGCATCGATTGAGATGATTGTGTGGTTTTTATCCTTTAATTTGTTAATGTGGTGTATTAAGGTGATTGATTTTCTTAAGTTGAACTGCCTTACATATTAGGAATAAATACCACTTGGTTGTGATGTATAAGTCTCTGATATGCTGTTGGATTCCATTTGCAAGTATTTTGTTGAGAATTTTTGCATCCATGCTGTGATGGTTAGGCCATTGTTTCAACTTGACCAGGTAATTGTGCCCAGTTGTTTGGTCAAGCAAGCACAGGGCTAATTGAAATATAGGAACATTTATGTGCTTTAGTCATTAGTGAGTTTCCTGCATAGATGGCTGATTACCTCTACATCAACCAGGGAGATTGCCATCAGCAATGAGTGAAGCTTTATCCAATTAGTTGAATGCGTTAAAAGGAGACGTGATTTCAGCATTCACAAAGAATTTCCCAGCTCATCTTTGGACAACCAACATCTCCCAGAAACTCATGAAGGACCTTCAATGGATTTTCATTGTAGCCCCTGGCTTGCAGCCTGCCTGCAGGACCTGGACTTGTGCATCCCTATGGACATGTGAGACACTTATAAAATCTCATACTCTTTACAGATATCTCCTGTTAGTTCTGTTTCCCTAGATTAATGCATATGTTCATTGGAGAGATTGGTCTGTAATTTTCTTTTTTTAAATGTCTTTATCTGGTTTGGGAATTAGGATGATGTTGGCTTCATAAAATGTCTTGAGTAATTTTCCCTCCTCTTCAATTTTTTGGAAGAGTTTAAGCAGGCTTGGTGTTAATTCTTTTCAAAATGCTTGGTAAAATTTACCAGTGAGCCATCAGGTCCTGGACTTTCCTTTGCTGGGAGATTTTTAAATTCAATCTCTTTAAATGTGATTGGTTTGTTAAATTCTTCTATTTCTTGTATTGTCAGTGTAAGCTGTGCATTTCTAGGAGTTTGTACATTTCACCTACTTTGTTGGCATACAGTTTCTCATTATACCCTCTTAGGATCCTTTTTATTTTTGTGGGGGCAGTGGTAACTTCCCGCCTTTCATTTCTGATTTATATATTTGCACCCTTGCTCTTTTTTTCTTTGTTAATTTTATTGATCTTCTCAAAGAACCAGCTTTTGGGTTTATTGTTTTTTTCTATTTTTGTTGTTGTTGTTCTCAACTGCATTTATTTTATTTCTGCTCTAAGATTTATTATTTCTTTCTTTCTGCTTGCTTTGGGAGTGGTTTGCTGTTCTTTTTCTAGTTTCTCCCATTGTTCAGTTAGATATTTGATTTAACTCTTACTTCTTTTTTTAATATTGTGTTTAGGACTATAAATTTCCCTCTCAAGTCTGCCTCCTCTGTATCCCATAAGTTTTTTGTGTGTTTTGTTTTGTTTATTGGTTTATAAGAAAGCAGTCATACAGTATTTGTCCTTTTGTCTCTGACTTGCTTCACTCAACATAGTGTCCTGAAGGTTCATCCATGTTGTCATATGCTTTACGAGTTCATTTCTTCTTACAGCTGCATAATATTCCATCATATAAATACACCACAATTTGTTTATCCATTCATTGGTTGATAGACACCTGGATTGTTTTCAACTTTTAGTAAATGTGAATAATGCTGCTATGAACATAAGAGTGTAGATGCCTAGTCCTGTCACTGCTCTCAGTTCTTCAGGGTATATACCCAATAGAGGTATTGCAGGGTCACATGTCAAGTTTATATTCGACTTCTTTAGGAACTGAGGAACAATTCTCCACAGTTATTGTATCATTCTGCATTACCACCAATAGTCAATAAGTATTCTTATCTCTCCACATCTTCTCCAACACTTTTAGTTCTCTGTCTTGTTAATAGTGGCCATTTTGATAAGTGTGAAATGATATTTCAATGTAGTTTTGATTTGCATTTCACTAATCATGAGTGATGTTGAACCTTTTTCATGTGTGTGTGGTTTTTTTGCCAGTTGTATTTCTTCTTCAGACAAATATCTACTCAAGCCTTTTGTCCATTTCTTAATTACATTGTCTTTTTATTGTTGAGTTGTAACATCTCTTTATATATAATGGATGTTAAATACTTACTGGACATGAGATTTCCAAATATTTTCTTTTTTTTTTTTTAAGATATATTTATTTATTTAATTCCCCTCCCTCGGTTGTCTGTTCTCTGTGTCTATTTGCTGTGTCTTGTTTCTTTGTCCACTTCTGTTGTCATCAGCAGCGGGAAGTGTGGGCAGCGCCATTCCTGTGCAGGCTGCACTTTCTTTTGCACTCCTTGCGCATTGGGCTCCCCTACGTGGGGGACATCCCTGCGTGGCAGGGCACTCCTTGCACGCATCAGCACTGCACATGGGCCAGCTCCACACAGGTCAAGGAGGCCCGGGGTTTCAACCGTGGACCTCCCATGTGGTAGACGGATGCCCTAACCACTGGGCCAAGTCCGTTTCCCCAAATATTTTCTTCCATTGAGTTCGCTGCCTTTTTACCCTTTTGACATGGTTCTGTGAGGTGCAAAAGTATTTAATTTTGAGGAGGTCCCATTTATCTATTTTTTCTTCTGTTGCACGTGCTTTGGCTATAAGGTCCAAGAAACTACCACCTACTAAAATATCTTTAAGATGTTTCCTTACATTTTCATCTTGAAATTTTATAATCCTGGCTTTTATAATTAGGTCTTTGATCCATTTTTATTTGATTTTGATTTGTGTATAGGGATTGAGATAGGGTCCAGTATCCAGTTCTCCCAGCACCATTTGCTGAAGAGACTGTTTTGTTCTGAAAACATGGACTTGGTTGGTTTGTGAAAAAGCAGTTAACCATAGAGGTGAGGTACCACTTCTTTTTTTTTTGTCTTTGTTTATTTTTTAAATATTACATTCAAAAAATATGAGGTCCCCATATACCCACTACCCCTCTCACCCCACTCCTCCCCCCATAACAATCTCCTCCATCATCATGAGACATTCATTGCATTTGGTGAATACATCTCTGAGCACTACTGCACCTCATGGTCAATGGTCCACATCATAGCCCACACTCTCCCACATTTCACCCAGTGGGCCATGGGAGGACATGCAATGTCCAGTAACTGTCCCTGCATCACACCCAGGACAACTCCAAGTCTCAAAAACACCCCTACATCACATCTCTTCCTCCCAGTCCCTACCCCCAGCAGCCACCATGGCCACTTTCTCCACACCAATGCCACATTTTCTTCAACTACTAATCACAATAGTTCATGAATAGAATATCGGTAAGTCCACTCTAATCCATACTCTATTCCTCCATCCTGTGGACCTTAGAATGGTTGTGTCCACTCCACATCTATATCAAGAGGGGGCTTAGATTCCACATGGATTCTGGATGCAATTCTCCTGCTTTCAGTTGCAGGCACTCTTGGCTCCCTGGTGTGGTGGTTGACCTTCTTCACCTCCATGTCAGCTGAGTGGGGTAAATCCAATAAACCAGAGTGTAGGAGTTGCAAGTCTGTTGAGGCTCAGGGCCTGGCTATCACATGGTCAGTCCAGAGATTCAGTTCCCTGGGTATACATTAAGCCCCAGCACCAACTACAATTCCAGTAAAAGTAAAAGGAGAGACTTGTGGACAAAGATCACATCTAAGTCCAGCTCCATTGCACAGAAACACATACCCCAAAGTAGGGCCAACTGAGATGGCACTGAACTCCATCTGCCATGACCATAGAACCTGTGGGTCTCTGTAGCCCTCAGCAGAACCAATACCTGGGGTTGTATCTACTTTATCTGTCTCTGGGACTCTACTCAGGTGTGCATAAGGGCAACCCCTCTGATAACCTCCCAGCTTTTTTTGGAGATTCATAGCCATAAAAACTCATTTGTCCTTTCCATTTCCCCCTTTTCTTCAGGTCAAAAAGCATTTTAACTCCTGGTATTATATGTAGACTGAGATATTCTGCTGGTCCGAGTTGACTCTTTTATTCAAGGTCATTTTCTAGTTACATCATCAGCTGGTACTTGGTAGTAATCCCTCAGTACCAGGGAGGCTCATCCCCGGGAGTCATGTCCCATGCTGTGGGGAAGGCAACACATTTACATGCTGAGTTTGGCTTTGAGACTGAGGTGCCACTTCTTAACTCTCAATTCTATTCCACTGATTGATGTGTCTATCTTTATCTCAATACCATGCAGTTTAACCACGGTAGCTTTGTAATATGTTCCAGGGTCAGGCTATGAAATTTCTCCCATGTTCCTCTTGTTTTTTAGAATGCTTTTGGCTATTCAGGTGCATTTTCCCTTCCAAATGATTTGGTAATTTGCTTTTTCTATTTCTGCAAAGTAGGGTGTTGGAATTCTCATATTACATTAAATCTATAAATCAGTTTGGGTTGGGTTGACATATTAATGATATTTACCCTTCAAATCCATGAACACAGAATGTCTTTCCATTTGTTTAGATTTTCTTTATTTTGTTGTTTTGTTTTTTGTTTTTTTTGTATGTTTAGGTTTTCATTGACTTATTTAGCATTGTTTTGTAGTTTTCTGCATTTAGGTCCTGAACTTCTTTGGTTAAATTTATTTCTAGGTATTTAAGTCTTTTTGTTGCTATTGTAAATGAAACTGTTTCCTTGATTTCCTCATCAGATTGTTCAATGCTAGTGTACAGAAACATTACTGATTTTTGTGTGTTATCCTATATCCTTCCATTTTGCTGAACTCATTCATTAGTAGCTTTGTTGTAGAGTTTTCAGAATCTTCCAAATATAGGATCATGTCACCTGCAAATAATGAGAGCTTTACTTCCTCTTTTCCTATTTTGATGCCTTCATTTTTTTTCTTGTCTAATTGCTCTAGCTCAAACTTCTAGCAAAATGTTGAATGATAGTGATGACAGTGGGCATCCTTCTCTTTCTCCTGATCTTAAAGGGAAAGATTTCCACCTCTCCCCATTGAGTATGGTGATGGCTGTGAGTTTTTCATATATCCCTTTTATCATATTGAGTAATTTTCCTTCTATTCCTATCTGTTGAGGTGTTTTTATCAAGAAAGAATGCTGGATTTTGTCAAATGCCTTTTCTGTGTCAACTGAAATGATCATGTGTTTTAATTTTCCTTCAATTTATTAATGTGGTATATTATGTTGATTGCTTTTCTTGTGTTGAACCAGCCTTGCATACCAGAAATAAATCTCACTTTGTTGTGATGTATAAGTATTTTGATATGCTGTTGGATTCCATGTGCAAATATTTTGTTGAGAATTTTTGCATCTGTGTTCAATAGAGAGATTGATCTGTAAGTTTCTCTTTTAGTTTCTTTATCTGGCTTTGGTATGAGGGGGATGTTGGCTTCATAAAATGCCTTGGGTACTTTTCCCTCCTCTTCAATTTTTTGGAAGAATTTAAACAGGATTGCTGTTAATTCTTTTCACAATCCTTGGTAGAATTCATCTGTGAAACCATCTGGTCCTGGACTTTGTTGGGGGATTTCGGTGATGGATTCAATCTCTTTAAATATGATTGGTTTGTTAAATTCTTCTGTTTCTTGTAGCACTAGTGTAGGTTGTTTGTGCATTTCTAGGAATTTGTCCATTTCACTTAATATGTCTAGTTTGTTGGCATACAGTATCTCATAATATCCTCTTATGATCCTTTTTATGTCCATAGGGTCAATCATAATTTCCAACCTTTCATTTCTGATTGTATTTATTTGCATCTTTTCTCTTTTTTCTTTTTAGTATATTTAAGGGTTTATCAATTTTTTTTATCTCAAAGAATCGGCTTTTGGTTTTGTTTATTTTCTCTACTTTTTTTTTCTCAATTTCATTAATTTCTGCTCTAATCTTTATTAATTTTTTCCTTCTGCTTGCTTTGGGATTGGTTTGTTGTTCTTTTTCTAGTTTCTTTAGTTTTTTAGTTAAATCTTTGAGTTTAGCTCTTCTTTTTTAATTTAGGCATTTAGGGCTATTACTTTCCATCTCAAGATTGACATCACTGTATCCCATAAGTTTGATAAGTTGTGTTCTCATTTTTATTTGTCTCAATATATTTATTGATTTCACATGCAATTTCTTCTTCTTTTTTAAGATTTATTTATTTATTTTCCCCCTTACCCTCCCCCTCCCCTGCCCTGCTGTTTTTGCTGTCTGGATCCATTCACTGTGTGATCTTCTGTACCTATTTCTCTTTTGGTCTTCTCTTCTCATTTTTTCTCCTCTAGGATTCACCAGGATTCAGTCCTAGGGACCTCTGATGTGGAGAGAGGTTCCCTGTTAGGTGCACCACCTCAGTTCCTGGTTTCCGCTGCGCTTCACCTTGACTCTGCACTTTGTCTCTCTTTTTGTTGCATCATCATCTTGCTGCATGACTCACTTGAGCTGGCACTGGCTCACCTGGTGGGCAATCAGCTTGCCATGCCAGTGCAGGCATGATTTCTCTTCTTCTTTTTCACCAGGAGGCCCCAAGGGATCAAACCCAAGTCCTCCCACATAGTACGCAGAAGCCCTGTCACTTGAGTGACATCCACTTCCCACAATTTATTCTTTGACCCACTGATTCTTTAGGAGTGTGTTGTTTAGTCTCCACACATTTGTGAATTTACCTTTTTCCTATCTAGTACTTGTTTCCAGTTTCATTCCATTATGATCTGAAAGATACTTTGTATAATTTCAATCTTTTTATATTTTTTGAGAGCTACATTGTGCTCTAATGTGGTCTGTCCTGGAGAAAGATTCATACACACTTCAGAAGAATGCATAACCCACTGAGTTTGGATGTAACAATCTGTATGTGTCTTTTGGTTCTAACACGTTTATCATGTTTCCTTGTTGATCTTCTGTCTAGTTGTTCTATCTACTGCTGTGAGCAGTGTGTTGAAATCTCCTACAATTATTTTGGAGATTTCTATTTCTCCCTTCATTTTTGCCAGTTTGTCTCATATATTTTTGGGCACCAGCTTAGGTGCATAGATAATTATGACTGTTATTTCTTCCTGTGGATTGCCCCTTTTATTAATATATAATGGCCTTCTGTATCTTTTTTGCATTTAAAGTCTGTTTTCTTCTGATATTAGTATAGCTATCCCTACTCTTTTTTGGTTACTATTTGCATCAAGTATCTTTTTCCAACCTTTCACTTTCAACAACTTTGTATCCCTGGGTCTAAGGTGATTCTTTTATAAGCAGCATATGGATGGCTCATGTTGTGTGTGTGTTGGGGGGTGAGGGGCTAATCCATACTGTTAGCCTATTTCTTTTGATTGGGGAGTTTAATCCATTCACATTCACATTCGATGCATTCTTTAGTTCTACCATTGTATTCTTTGGCTTTCATAGGTCATATCTTATTTTCATTTGTCTTTTTGCTCTTTTGGCTATCCTTTCTGTTATTTCTTCCATACTTTTCACCAAGCCTCTGTCTCATGTTGTTTTCTTTCAGGCTCTAAGGCTTCCTTTAATATTTCCTGCAAAGGTGGATTCTTTTTTATGAACTCTCTTAGGTTCTATTTATTTGTGAGTATTTTATACTCACCCTCATATTTGAAGGAAAATTTTGCTGGATAAAGAATTCTCAGGGAAACGGACTTTGGCCCAGTGGTTAGGGCGTCCGTCTACCATATGGGAGGTCCGCGGTTCAAACCCCGGGCCTCCTTGACCCGTGTGGAGCTGGCCATGCGCAGCGCTGATGCGCGCAAGGAGTGCCTTGCCACGCAAGGGTGTCCCCCGCGTGGGGGAGCCCCACGCGCAAGGAGTGCGCCCGTGAGGAAAGCCGCCCAGCGTGAAAAGAAAGAGCAGCCTGCCCAGGAATGGCACCGCCCACACTTCCCATGCCGCTGACGACAACAGAAGCGGACAAAAGAAACAAGACGCAGCAAATAGACACCAAGAACAGACAACCAGGGGAGGGGGGGGAAATTAAATAAATAAATAAATCTTAAAAAAAAAAAAAAGAATTCTCAGCTGGCAGTTTTTCTCTTTCAGTATCCTAATTGTATCATACCACTGTCTTCTCCCCTCCATGGTTTCTGATGAGAAATCTGAGCTAAATCTTACTGGGCATCCTTTGTATGTAATCGTTTGCTTCTCCCTTGCTGCCTTCAGTATTTTCTCTTTATATTTGACATTTGTCATTCTGAGTAATATGTGCCTTGGAGTAGGTCTATTCAGATTTATTCTGATTTGGGTACTGTGTGCTTGTGAGAAATGTAAATTCATTTCTTCCATGAAAGTTGGGAAATTATATCCTCAAATACTCTTTCTGCACCTTTTCTCTTCTATTCTTCTTCTGAAACTCCAACAAACTCACGTATGTTGTTGTATTTCATGTTGTCATTCAAGTCCCTGAACCCCTGTTCAGTATTTTCCATTCTGTATTCTCTGTGTTCTTTTCTCTCTTCAATTTCAGCTGTTCTGTCTGCAGGCTATGAAGGCTGGAAAAACATCTCTTATTTATTTTTAATGTCCTTATATACACTTCCTTGGTCTGCCAGCAAATGGCACACTTTGGCAGCCCTCTTAGTTCAATGCCTGGTCAGAGTATGTTTGCTGCAATATGGACTGGATCAGTGTGATAGAGGTTCCTGCCTGGAGGCTAAGAACCTTGTAATATAAACTTTCTCAAAGACATTTTTTCCAACGTTCTCTGGCAGCCTCCTCTTTTTTCCCAGTTAGGAAATAATTCTACTTCCCTCTGTGTCCTCAGCAGTCAGTCCTGGTTAGTAGAGATGGAGATTGAGAGGGACAGATCTCTTTAGTCCCAGATCTCCCTAATCTTGATTGAGCTTGCTCCCAAGGCAAAGAATGGTGCAGCCCCACCCATCCTGAAATGGCTCGTGGGGCACAGCAAACCGCATTTGTGGATCAAAAGCTGAGTGAATCTTACTCTATGTCCCTCTCTCCCCCCTTTCCTTGGAGGTGCATCCTCAATAATTTGTCCTGGTTAGTAGAGAGGGAGATTGAAAGGGTCAGATCTCTTTAGTCCCATTCTGGCTCCCATGGCAAACAATGGCGTGACCCCATGTGGCCCAGAATGACTTGTGGCATACAGCAGACCAAATCTGTGGGTCATAAGCTGAGGCACCCTTAGGCTATGTCCCTCTTTTTTTTTTTCTTTATTTTCTTTTAAATGTTACATTAAAAAATATGAGGTTCCCATATACCCCCCACCCCACCCATGCCACCCCTCGCCCATCAACTAACTCTTTCATCATTGTGGCACATCCACTGCACCCGGCAAATACATTCTGGAGCACCACTGCAGCACATGGACAGTGGTCCACATTGTAGGCCACACTCTCTCCCAGTCCACCCAGTGGGCCACGACAGGACACAACGTCCAGCATTCATCCCTGCAGCACCACCTAGGACAACTCCAAATCCTGAAAATACCCCCACACCATATCTCTTCTTCCCTCTTGACCATCAGCAGCCACTGTGGCCACCCTCTCCACATCACTACTCCCATTTCTTCCCTTACTAATCACAATAGTTCCCCAGCAGAACACCAGTAAATCCACTCTAATCCATACTCTATTCCTCTGTCTTGTGGACCTGGGATGGCTATGTCCAGTCCCCCTCTAAATCAAGAGGGGGTTTAGATTCCACATGGATGATGGATACAATTCTCCTGCTTGCAACTGTAGGCACTCTTGGCTCCCTGAAGAGATGGACTATTGATGCATAATGTATGTAGAAGTTTTAATTAACTTGATTGTAATAGTATGGAGATGTATAAAGTTTATTCTGCTTGGTTTTCATTGATCTTCCTGAATCTGTGGATTACATATTTTACCAAATTTGGAAGACTTCAATTATTATTCCTTCAAACGATAGCTTTCAAACATGGTTCCATTTAGGTTTACACTATGGTTTATATTTTAGACTACACAATTTTCTAAATTTTTTTTTAAAGATTTATTTATTTATTTAATTTCCCCCCCTCCCCTGGTTGTCTGTTCTTGGTGTCTATTTGCTGCGTCTTGTTTCTTTGCCCGCTTCTGTTGTCGTCAGCGGCATGGGAAGTGTGGGTGGCGCCATTCCTGGGCAGGCTGCACTTTCTTTCACACTGGGTGGCTCCCCTTACAGGGCGCATTCCTTGTGCGTGGGGCTCCCCCACGTGGGGGACACCCTTGCGTGGCACGGCACTCCTTGCACGCATCAGCACTGCACATGGCCAGCTCCACACGGGTCAAGGAGGCCCGGGGTTTGAACCGCGGACCTCCCATGTGGTAGACGGACGCCCTAACCACTGGGGCAAAGTCCGTTTCCCTAAATTTTTAGTTATCTTATGTTTTACATTATGGTTTACATTGTAGCCTATAGACTTTTATACATTTTGGTGTAATTTAACATGACCTATGTCCATCACAGCATGATCTTGTGGAACACTTCCATTGCCCCACAGTTACCCTGATTCCATGTATTCAAACACCTCTTTCCCCCTCCCCTCAGGGCCCACCATGACAATCAATCTTCATTACTTGAGGGACCATATTCAGAGATACTTGCAAAAATGTTGAGGGCCACTGATTCTCTCAAGAGATACAATTTCCTCTGTTGAGAATATCAGTCCTCCCCAGGATGTGGGTATACTTTGGCTCTCATTGTATGATATAATCCACTATAACAAAATGAACATTCACACACTCCCCAGAAGCTTGCCCTGTGTCACAAGCCCTCCCCTTAAGCATCCCAAACAGGCAACCTTCCATATTACATTCTCTAGGGTTTTCTCTGCACCATAATTTCAACCACAACCTGACATTCTCCCATGATCAAATGTTCCCCTCACCCTCTCCCCAATTTCTTGGGCAATCTGACCCATCCTCCCATCCCTAGCACCCCTAAAGCCCATGCAGCCCCACCCTAAGTTATCCCTATGCCCCCATTTTATCCCTTCCCTGTACAAATACTTACCTCCAGCTTATCATAGATTTCACCCAAGTAGCTATCAGCTCACAACCTTCCTCTACCCTCAAACTACCTTAAAGTTTATCATCCAGTCTCTAGCTCTCTGAGACACCTTGGTTTACTTATTTCATATCAGAGAGGTCATGTAGTATTTGTCTTTCAATGCCTGGGTTGCTTCACTCAACATAAGGTTCTCAAGATTCATCCATGTTATCACATGTGTTTGTACTGTATTTGTTCTTATAGCTGAGTAGTATTCCTTTGTATGTATATAACACATTTTATTTATCCATTCATCTGTTGGGCATTTGGGTTGATTCCAACTTTTGGCAATAGTGAATAGTGCTGCTATGAAAATTGGTGTGCATATATCAGTTTGTGTCCTTGTTCTCAGTTCTTCTGGGTATATACCCAGCAGTGGTACTGCTGGGTCATATGGCAAATCTATAGCTAGTTTTTTGAGAAACTGCCAAACTGACCTCCAGAATGGCTGGATCCTTCTGCATTCCCACCAGCAGGGGATGAATGTTCCCATTCCTCCACATCCTCTCCAACAATTGTAGTCTTCTGATTTTTTGATAGCTGCCAGTCTTATGGGATTGAGATACTATCCCATTGTTGTTTTGATTTGCGTTTCCCTAATAGCCAGGGATTTTGAGCATTTTTTTATGTGTTTTTTTTATTCATTTGTATATCATCTTTGGAGACGTGTCTGTTCAAATCTTTTTCCCATTTTTTAAATGAGCTGTTTGTCTTTTTATTTTCAAGATATAAGAGTTCTTTATATATGCAAGATATAAGTCTCCTATCAGATATATGGTTACCAAATATTTTCTCCCATTGTGTAGGCTCTCTTTTCACTTTCCTGACAAACTCCTTTGAGGTGCAGAAGGCTTTAATTTTGAGGAGGTCTCATTTATCTATTTGTTCCTTTGCTGCTCATGCTTTTGGTGTGAAGTCCATGAAGTTGTTTCCTATTACGAGGTCCTGTAGATGCTTCCTTACCTTGCTTTCCAAGGTCTTTATGGTCTTAAGTCCTATATTTAGGTTCTTTGATCCATCTTGAGTTGATATTTGTATATGGTGTAAGTTGGTAATCCTCTTTCATTCTTTTACATTTGGATATCCAGTTCTCCAGGCACCATTTGTTGAAGAGACCATTCTCTCCCAGTTGAGAGGGTTTGGTGGCTTTGTCAAATACCATATGGCCGTATATATGAGGATCTGTATCAGAACTCTCAATTCGGTTCCATTGGTCAATATGTCTATCTTTGTGCCAATACCATGCTGTTTTCACTGCTGTAGCTTTGTAGTATGTTTTGAAGTCAGGTAGTGTGATTCCTCCACTTTCATTTTTCTTTTTCAACATGTCTTTGGCTATTTGGGGCCTCTTTCCTTTCCAAATAAATTTCATAGTTAGTTTCTCTAGTTCATTAAAGAATGATGTGTTGATTTTTATTGGGATTGCATTGAATCTGTAGATCAGTTTTGATAGGGTAGACATCTTAATAATATTTAGTCTTCCTATCGATGAATAGGGAATATTCTTCCATTTATTTACATCTTCTTTGATTTCCTTGAACAGTGTTGTGTAGTTTTCAGTGTATAAGTCTTTTACCTCTTTAGATAAATTTATTTCTAGGTGTTTGATTTTTTTAATTTACTATTGTGAATGGTATTTGGTTCCTGATTTCCTTCTCAGAGTGCTCATTATTGGTGTACAGAAATGCTACTGATTTTGGGGCATTTATCTTGTAATCTGCAACTTTACCAAACTCATTTATAAGTTCTAGAAGCTTTCTTGTAGACTTCTCAGGGTTTTCTATGTATAGGATCATATCATCTGCAAATAGTGAAATTGTGACTTCTTCCTTTCCAATTTGGATGCCTTTTATGTCTGGTTCTTGCCTCAGTGCTCGAGCAAGTACTTCAAAGACTTTATTAAATAGGAGGGGTGATCGTGGGCATCCTTGTCTTGTTCCTGATCTTAGAAGGAAAGATTTTTAAGATTTCACCATTGTAAATGAGGTTAGCTGTGGGTTTTTCATATATACTCTTTATCATGTTCAGAAAGTTTCCTTCTATTCTGATCTTCTGCAGTGTTTTTATCAAGAAAGGGTGCTGTTTGTCAAATGCTTTTTCTGCATCTATAGACATGATTATGTGATTTTTTTCCTTCAATCTGTTTATATGGTGTATTACATTAAATTGATTTTCTTATGTTGAACCATCCTTGCATACCAGGAATGAACCCCACTTGGTCATCGTGTATAATTTGTTTAATGTGTTGTTGAATACAATGAGCAAGTATTTTGTTGAGGATTTTTGTGTCAAGGTTCATTAGAGAGATTGGTCTGTAATTTTCCTTTCTTGTGGTGTCTTCGTTTGACTTTGGTACTAGAGTAATGTTGGCATCATAGATGGCATAGGCAATGTTCCTTCTGTTTCAATATTTTTTCTTTACTGTTTCAGTTTTTTGGAAGAGTTTCAGCAAGATTGGTGTTAGTTCTTTCCAGAATGTTTTGTAGAATTCGCCTGTGAAGCCATCTGGCCCAGGGCTCTTTTTAGTTGGGAGGATTTTAATGACTGATTCTATCTCTTTACTTGTGATTGGTTTGTTGAGATCGTCATTTTCTTCTTTTGTCAATGTAGGCTGCTTATGTGCTTCTAGGAATTTGTCCATTTCCTATAAATTGTTATTTTTGTTGGAATATAGTTTTTCAAAGTATCCTTTATGATAGTCTTTATTTCTGTGGGATGAGTGATGATATCTCCTTTCTCATTTCTCATTTTTGTATTTGCATCTTCTCTCATTTTCCTTTGTTAATCTAGCTAAGGGTTTGTCAATTTTATTGATTTTCTCAAAGAACCAGCTCTTGGTTTTGTTTATTTTTTCAAGTGCTTTCTTATTTTCAATTTCATTTAGTTCTGCTCTGATCTTTGTTATTTCTTTCTTTCTTCTTCCTTTGGGGTTAGTTTGTTTGTTTGTTTGTTTGTTTTTAATATTTATTATTTATTTATTTCTCTCCCCTTCCTCCTTCCCCCCTGGTTGTCTGTTCTCTGTGTCTATTTGCTGCGTCTTCTTCTTTGTCCGCTTCTATTGTTGTCAGTGGCACGGGAATCTTTGTTTCTTTTTGTTGCATCATCTTGTTGTGTCAGCTCTTCATGTGGGCAGCACCATTCTTAGGCAGGCTGCACTTTCTTTTGCACTGGGCAGCTCTCCTTATGGGGCGCACTCCTTCCATGTGGGGCCCTACGCAGGGGACACCCCTGTGTGGCAAGGCACTCCTTGTGCATATCAGCACTGCGCATGGGCCAGCTCCACATGTGTCAAGGAGGCCCAGGGTTTGAACTGCAGACCTCCCGTGTGGTAGATGGATGCCCTAATCACTGGGTCAAGTCCACTTCCCAGTTTGTTGTTTTTTAACTAATTCCTCCAAGTGTGCATTTAGCTCTTCAATTTTAGCTCTTTCTTGTTTTTTTTTTTTTTTTGATGTATGAATTTATGGCTATAAATTTCCCTCTCAGTACTGCTTTCGCTGCATCCCATAAATTTGGATATGTTGTGTTATCATTTTCATTAGTTTCAAGGTAGTTATTAATTTCTTTTGAGATTTCCTCCTTCACCCACTGTTTTTCTAAGAGTGTGTTGTTTAACTTCCAAATCTTGGTGCCAAATCTGGGCCTCTGGCCCTTTTAGATTTCCAGCTTCATTCTACTGTGGTCAGAGAAATTTTGTATGATTTTGATCTTTCTGAATTCATTGAGAATTTTTCTGTGGCCTAGCATGTGGTTCTATCTTGGAGAATGATCCATGTGCACTTGAAAGAATGTATATCCTGCTGTATTTGGGTGTAATGTTCTGTATATGTTGATTAGGTCCAGCTCCTCTAATATATTGTTCAAAGTCTTTGTTTCTTTATTGATTCTCTTTTGAGATGTTCTGTCCAAAGTTGATAGTGGTGTATTAAAGTCTCCCACTATAATTGTAGAGGCATCTATTCCTTCACTTAGTTTTTCCAGTGTTTGCCTCATGTATTTGGAGGCACCCTTGTTAGGAGTGTAAATGTTTATGATTTTTCTTTCTTCTTGAAAGATTATCCTTTTCACTAATATGTAGTGTCCATCTTTGTCTCTCACAAGTGTTTTGCATTTAAAGTCTGTTTTGTCTGATATTAATATAGCTACTCCTGCCTTTTTTTGGTTATTGTTTGCTTGTAAGATTGTTTTCCAGCCATTCACTTTCAACCTCCTTCAATCCCTGGGTCTAAGATGTGTTTCTTGCAGACAGCATACAGATGGGTCATATTTCCTTATCCAATCTTCCAGTCTGAGTCTCTTGACAGGTGAGTTTAATCCATTAACATTCAGTGTTATTACTTTCAAATAATTACTTATATTAGCCATATTTTCTTTGCATTTGTGTTAGTCATATTCTGTTTGATTTTTTTTCTGTTTTTGTCTTTTTAGTTGCTCTTACACTGTCCTCCAACTCTGTCTCTCTTGTTTTTTTCTTTCTTCCTGCAGAACTCTGTTTAGTATTTCTTGAAGGGCAGGATTCTTGTTGGCATACTCTCTTAGTTTCTGTTTATCTGTGGATATTTTGAACTCTCCATCATTCTTGAAAGCTAACTTTGCTGGATTGAGTATTCTTGGTTTGAAATTTTTTCTTTTAGTATTTTGACTATGTCATACCACTGCCTTCTTGCCTCCATGGTTTCAGATGAGAAATCCGCATTTAATCTTATGGAGCCTCCTTTGTATGTGATGGTTCTCTTTTCTCTTGGTGCTTTTAGTATTTTTTCTTTGTCTTGAGCATTGGATAACTTGATAAGTATATGTCTTGGGGTAGGCCTGTTGGGATTTATGCTGTTTGGGGTGCATTGTGCTTCCTGGACGTGTACATTCATCTCCCTCAATAGGTTTGGGAAGTTTTCAGCCATTATTTCCTCCAACACCCCTTCTGTCCCCTTTCCCTTCTCTTCTCCTTCTGGGATGCCTATAAATATGTATGTTTGTGCATTTTGCATTGCCATTCAGGTTCCTAAGCCCCTGCTGGATTTTTTCTATCTTTTTATTGACCAGTTCTACTATCTGTTTGATTTCAGATGTACTGTCTTCCACATCACTTAATCTCTCCTCTGCCTCTTCAAGTCTGCTGTTATTTGCTGAGAGTGTATTTTTTATTTCTTGAATTGTGCTGTTCGTCACCATCATATCTGTTATATTTTTGTGTATGATTGCAATTTCTTCTGTATTCTCTCTGATTGTTTTCTTCATATTCTTAATCTCTTCCTTCACCTCATCATATTGGTCCCTAATATATGTTTTGAGATCTTTAATTACTTGTTCAATGTTCTGCTCCTCCTCCTGGTTTTTAGTTTGTTTATTGGATTGGGGCATGCTTTCCTGATTAGTGGTTTGGTTTGTAGTTTTTCGTTGCTGTCTGGTCACCATTTTATCTTGACTGGTTTAGTCAGTTGCTTAGCTTCTTTGTCTAGTTTGGAGTTTAATTAGTTGCTGTTTTTGTGTGCATGTTGAGTCTTCTCTTTGTCCCTTTGTTCTTCTTATTCTGTTTCCTTGTTGTTGGCTAAGTTCACTTGAAGGAAAATATTAGGGCCAGAGAAAGCAAAAGGAGTAAGAAAGGAAAATGAATAATAGTAATACTGATAGTAAATATTAACAGAGGAACCATGTGAGATATAGGAGAATGGATATTAGACTCATGTAAGGTATGTAGAGTTATAACGATAAGAAAAGTAGAGTACATAAAAATCTGAATATGGGGAGGAATACAGTGTGAATTAAAAGGCCTGTGTGTTCAGGAGAGAGGGAAAGAGAAAAGAGAGGACAATAATATAAAGAATGAATATAAGGCAGAAAACAGAACAAAGGTATTAGTAATAAAAAGTAAAAAAAAAAAAAATAGGAGGGCAAACAAAGAGAGGTGTAATGTAAGAGAAATAATCAATGATGGAGGATAGAAAGACGTAGAAGAAAGGGAATAGTGTTGGTGGCCAAAATCAATTCACATAGAAAAGAGTAAATGGAAGACGGGTTAGTACAGCAAATATGAAGCTCTCCGTGCAGCACCTAATGTAAGAAGAATAAGAAAGCAGAGAAAGAAAGAAAGAGAAAAAAAAAAGGGACTAAAGGGAGTGGGGAAGTAAGTAGGAAAAAGAAAAAGAGAAAGAAAAAAGAAAGAAAAAAGGGCCTTGGGGTGATAAAGAGGACGGAAAAACCAACCAAATACTAGGGAAGTTTCAAGCAAGGAATCCTGTTTGTAATTAAATAAAACGCTTACGGATCTGATGTTCCCCCTTTTCTCCCTTTCTCTTCCCTCTCTCCCAGGCAGCTGGAAAGCTGCCTGAGAGGTCTGGTAGGAGATTCAAGTGGGTCCTTGTTGAATCAGCTCCGCATAGAAAACAATGATTCTTAATTTCCAGAGAGAGAGCACCCACACCTCACCAGGAATCCCAAGTATGCTATTGGAGGCTTGGAAAGCAGCTCCTAGAGTCCCTCTCCTTTAGGTGTGCTATGAGAGGGCTTGTTGATTTTCTGACTGCACCTTCTCCCAGGCCAAGTTTCCTATCCCAGGGTATTTAGGTCAATTGGGCTTTCTCAGCAGATTCGCCACTCCTCCCTTCCCAGACTCTCCCCAAGCCAGCCGGTATGCTCCTCCAAGTGAGTGCAAAAAAAAAAAAGAAAAGAAAAGAAAAGAAAAAAAGGTGGGAGGAACACCTGAAAATCAAACCCACACTAGCCAGGCCCCCCACTTCACCCCCCACTTAATCCTTCCCACCCATGGAGTCAGTCCAAAACCGGAGGGCTAGGGCAATCCCGGAACTCCAGGAGCGCTGGACTTGGGAAAGGGGAGTCCGGGACTCTGCAGACCCAGGGCATGTAGGTCCATGAAACATGGGCTACAGGTACTGTTAGAAAGAAATCTTCTTCTGGAAGAGAATAAGGCTCACCCAATTGTGGAGAAGAAAAGAATTTATTCCCAATCTTGCAAGAAGGGACGCACAACCAGAAAACATGGCTGGCACCCCGAACAAAGAAAAATGACACAATTTACACCCCTAAGCCTAGCACGCAAGCTCTTCCTCTGTTTCTCCATAGATTGGATACTTCAGAAGTTACAGCCTATCCGAGAAGATCTAACTTTCTCGTGCAAAAGTTTGTGATTAACCGCTTCCCCCATCACATTCCAACCACTTTAGTTTTTACCTGCTCCCCTTTATCAAATAAGGAATGGAATTTAGTGCTGAATGGTATTGACTTAGCTCTTTCTTGGGCATCTTTTTATTGCCTATAGGACTGGCTTAAGCTGGTTTTCTTTGTTGCTGTTTAACCTGGGAGTGGGAGACTGAGGCAGTAGGCTGCCAGGTTACATTAAGCATTATTTTCTTCCTTTATGTGAAAACTAAACTAATCTTTGTTTTTTACAGTACTCAGGGGACACGGACCTGGGGACCATGCATCTGGGGACCACGGGGCCCAGGAATGCCACCGCACAACTGACAGATCTCAGGAAATACCGTGGCCCCAGGGGGAAGGGTCCCGCCAGTCCACGGCTTCCAACCTCTGTACTTGTAAGCCGCAATTCTACCTTTAGCAAGCACCACCTCTGCAACTCTCTCTCCAAATCAATGTCCACACACCCTCTGCCTTGCAAGCCCCCAAGACAGCCCATTCCAGCAAGACTCCAACCCAGGAGAGACCATAAGGTGCACTCACTCAGACACCATCTTGCCCTTCCCAAAAGCCTAAGCTATGTCCCTCTTTCTTCCCTTTCCTTGGGAAGTGGATTCATGGGTCCCCCTAGTAGCCACCACTGCAGACCCAGAGTTCTGAGTATTCAAAAGTGTTTTTAGTGTGGAGGAGGGTACCAGCAGTAGCAGCTGTGGCTTTTAACTCAAGTTTTGCTGTCATGATTCTTTGCCTTTTTCCTCTCTCTTCTGGATGGTGTCCAGCTTTCCCCTGGTGTCCTAAACCCTAGAAGACTTTTTCCAGGCCATTTCTGCATGTCCTCTAGCTATTTTTCTAGGAGAGAAGAGAGTTCCATGTCTTTCTAGTCTACCATCTTCCCAGAAGTCTTAGTATCATATTTTAGTCATGTTACTGAATTTTGTCTGTGCTCTTGACTAAGCTACAAGAAATGAATTTCAACAGCAAACCATGTTGATTATAACTTAGTAAGGTAGAGAGGGAAGAGAAATGAGAGAAAATAAGAGATCCTAGATCCCAGGTAGAGAGGAAGGGGCTAAAGAGTGGTAAAGAGGACTGATTTATAGAATACAATTCCCTAGTATAGATTATAAATCCCCAGGTTTACTTGCATGTTGATCCAGGTGGGGGGGTGAAGAAGGCCAAAATAGGAGTCAAAATACAAGAGAGAGCAAAAAACCTTTGCACTTGCTTTTTTTTTTTTAAAGATTTATTTTTTATTTCTCTCCCTTCCCCCTCTGCCAAAGTTGTCTGCTCTCTGTGTCCATTTGCTGTGTGTTCTTCTGTGACCGCTTCTATCCTTATCAGTGGCACCAGGAATCTGTGTTTCTTTTTGTTGCATCTTGTTGTGTCAGCTCTCCGTGTGTGTGGTGCCGTTCTTGGGCAGGCTGCACTTTCTTTCACACTGGGTGGCTTTCCTTACGAGGCACACTCCTTGCGCATGGGACTCCCCTACGCAGGGGACACCTCTGCATGGCAGGGCACTCCTTGCGCACATCAGCACAGCACATGGGCCAGCTCCACATGGGTCAAGGAGGCCCAGGGTTTGAACCACGGACCTCCCATGTGGTAGGTGGATGCCCTATCCATTGGGCCAAGTCCTCTTCCCTGCACTTGCTTTTTAAACCATTAATTATTCCACCCCTTTGCTAATGGCACAGGAGGAGTCTCAGCTGTTTGCTGTTTTATTGATTACCCCACCCCTCAATCCCTCAGGAGGGCCCAATGATAAGGCCCCTGGAGAATATCCCGGGTTTCTCATGGCTTCTGGAGGAAATCTCATTCTGAATGGGATTTCTTGTGAGGGTCTTCCAGCAGCTATCTTGGGGGTACTAAAGAACACATATAAACAGTGGCAGTTTTTCTGCCATGTTCCAGATCCATGTATTGATTCCCTATCTAGGCTGCTTCTTTAACATAATGTTATTTATTGGGCTGAGTGAGCTTGCCTTGCCGTCTCTCCTGGGAAGAGGCAGCTGGGCACCGCTGGAGGTTCTCTGGGACCAGGCTTTTTCAGGATTTTTTCAGGGCAGGAAGTGTCTGGACATCGATTTGGTGGGAAGGTAACGGAAAGGACTGGTCTGTAAGATATAATTTGGGACTTTTCAGGAGGGGGAGGCAAGATGGCGGCTGAGTGAACTTCCCGGTTACTAGCTCCTGGGGGGAATCGGCTGGGAGGCGTCGGAGACTCTTTGGGACCGGCTGTCTCGGGATTTTTCCTGGTCCGGAGGTGTCTGGACATCGATTTGGAGGGAAGGTAACAGAGAGGATCCATCTGTGAAATATACACGGAGATCCCAGCTACGTGTGGAGGACTCCCTCCTTGGGTAGGCGGAGCCGAGGCAGCTAGCACCGCGGCGGGTGGCGGGCGGGAGAGCCGAGCCGCGCTGTGCCGCCGCGGGCGGCGGGCGAAGGAGACAAGCCCAGCCGAGCCTAGCCGTGCCGCGGCGGGCGGTGGGCAGGAGAGCCGAGCCGCGCTGCGCCGCAGCGGCGGGCGGTGGGCGGGGAAGCCGAGTCCGGCCAAGTCTGGCCGAGCCCGGCTGAGCCGCAGCGGGCGGAGGGGCCAAGCCCAGCCACGCCGCGCCGGGCGGCGGGCGGGAAAGCCGAGCTCAGCCGAGCCCAGCCGAGCCGCGGCGGGCGGCGGGCGGGGGACTGGAGCCCAGCTGAGCCCAGCAGAGCCTGGCGGCGGGGTTTCTGTTCTTTGTTTTGTTTTGTTTTTTATTTATTTTTTATTTTTTATTTTTTTTTGTTGTTGTTCTTGTTGTTCTTTTCTTTTTTTTTTCAATCCTCTCTTTCTTGTCCCCAATATTCTTCTTATACTATTTTACCTTAACAATACAATAGGTCCTACAGGAAATACCTCACATTTGCTGGGTTTCCTCACCCTCCACTGCCTCATTTCTCTGTGAATAGATTTAGCCTATCTACACTATCCCCTTTCCCCTACAACTTGATATCCTCCACCATCTGCTATCTCTCCTATATTCCATCTCCCTTTCTTTGATCCACAAAGTGTCTAACTCTTAATTTCTAATACCTTTATTTAGTTTTCCATCTGGTATTCGTCCCTGAAACTATTACCTTTCTTTTCTCTTTCCCTCTCTCACGAAAACAATAGCCTCTTAGTACGTACCACATTCCTCCCATATTCAGTCGTCTACCTCATTATAGGTACTTTCCTACTACTATAACTCTACACAATTTACATGATCTAACCTCCATCCTCCCAGAACTCATATTGTTGCTTTGTAAACATATATCACCAATACTACTTCACACTTTTTCCTTCCTTACACAATTGACTTTCCCCAGCACTAATACTTTCCTTTAAAGTGAGCTTAACTAGCAATAAGAAATTGGAATAAGAAGAACAAAGTGACAAAGAGAAGATATAACACTTACGCAAAAACAACAGCTAATTAATCTCCAAGACTAGACAAAGAAGCTAAGGAACTGATTAAACCCGTCAAGAAAAAATGTTGACAAGACAGCAAAAAAAATCTACAAACCAAACCAGTAATCAGGAAAACATGGCTGAATCCAATCAACAAACTGAAAATCAGGAAGGGGGGCAGGACTTCGCACAAGCAATGAAAGATCTCAGAACATTTATCACCGACAAATTTGATGAAGTAATGAAAGAGGTTAACAGCGTGAAGACAACACTTGGAGGGGAAATTGCAGACATGCGCAAAAAAATAACAGATATGATGGAAATGAACACCACAATTCAAGAAATCAAAAATACACTTGCAGCAAATATCAGCAGACTAGAAGAGGCAGAGCAGAGAATTAGTGATGTGGAAGACAGTGCATTGGAAATCAAACAGATAGTAGAAGTGGTCAATAAAAAGGTAGAAAAAATCCAGATAGGACTTAGGGACCTGAATGATAACGCAAAACGCTCAAACATACGTATTATAGGCATTCCAGAAGGAGAAGAGAAGGGAAAGGGGTCAGAAGGAGTGTTGCAGGAAATAATGAATGAAAACTTCCCAAATCTACTGAAAGAGACAGATGTACATATCCAAGAAGCACAGCGCACTCCACTGGTCATAAACCCCAACAGGCCCACCCCAAGACATATACTTGTCAAATTATCCAATGCTTAAGACAAAGAAAAAATTCTAAAAGCAGCAAGAGAAAAGAAAACCATCACATACAAGGGAAACTCCATAAGATTAAGTGCTGATTTCTCATCTGAAACGATGGAGGCAAGAAGGCAGTGGTATGATATAGTCAAGGTACTAAAGGAAAAAAATCTCCAACCAAGAATACTCTATCCAGCTAAACTAGCATTCAAAAATGATGGAGAGAACAAAATATTCACAGATAAACAGAAACTGAAAGAGTATATCAACAAGAAACCTCCCCTTCAAGAAATTCTTAAGGGAATTCTGCAGGAAGAAAGGAAAAAACAGGACAGTCAGAGATGGAGGAGAGTGTAAAAGCAACAAGAAAGACAAAAATAGAAGGGGAAAATAAAATAATACAAACAAAATATAACAAACACAAATCCAACCAAAATATGGCTACCATAAATAACTCTCTAAACGTAATAACACTGAATGTCAATGGATTAAACTCACCTATCAAAAGATTCAGACTGGGACACTGGATAAGGAAATACGACCCATCTATATGCTGCCTACAAGAGACACATCTTAGACCCAGAGACTCATGGAGGTTGAAAGTGAATGGCTGGAAAACAATCATACAAGCAAACAACAACCAAAAAAAGGCAGGAGTAGCTATATTAATATCAGACAAAATAGACTTTAAATGCGAAACAATTGTGAGAGACAAAGAAGGATACTATATTTTAGTGAAAGGGACAATTTGTCAAGAAGATCGAACAATCATAAATATTTATGCTCCTAACAAGGGCGCCTCTAAATATGTGAGGCAAACGCTGGAAAAACTAAGTGAAAGAATAGATGCATCTACAATTATAGTGGGGGATTTTAATACACCACTATCAACTCTGGACAGAACATCTCAAAAGAGAATCACTAAAGAAACAAAACATTTGAACAGTATATTAGAAGAGCTGGATCTAATAGACATATATAGATCATTACACCCAAACACAGCAGGATATACATTTTTCTCAAGCGCACATGGAACATTCTCCAAGATTGACCATATGCTAGGCCACAAAGAAAGGCTTAATGAATTCAGAAAGATCGAAATCATACAAAACAATATCTCTGACCACAGTGGAGTCAAGCTGGAAATTTGCAAGGGACAGAGACCCAGACTTCACACGTCAATTTGGAAATTAAACAGCACACTCTTAGAAAAACAGTGGGTCAAAGAGGAAATCTCAAAAGAAATCAATGACTACCTTGAAACAAATGATAATGATAACACAAAATACCAAAATTTATGGGATGCAGCAAAAGCGGTACTGAGAGGGAAATTTATAGCCATAAATTCATATATCAAAAAAGAAGAAAGAGCAGAAATTGAAGAATTAACTGCACATTTGAAGGAATTAGAAAAACAACAACAAAGTAACCCAACAGGAAGAAGAAGGAAGGAAATAACAAAGATAAGAGCAGAACTAAATGAAATAGAAAATAAGAAAGCACTTGAAAAAATAAACAAGACCAAGAGCTGGTTTTTTGAGAAGATCAACAAAATTGACAAACCTTTAGCGAGACTAACAAAGAAAAAAAGAGAAAAGATGCAAATACACAAAATAAGAAATGAGAAAGGTGATATCACCACTGACCCCACAGAAATAAAGACTATCATAAGAGGATACTTTGAAAAACTATATTCCAACAAAAATGACAATTTAGAGGAAATGGACAAATTCCTAGAAATACATAAGCAGCCCATACTGATGAAAGAAGAAATTGATGATCTTAACAAACCAATCACAAGCAAAGAGATAGAATCAGTCATTAAAAATCTCCCAACTAAGAAGAGCCCAGGGCCAGACGGCTTCACAGGTGAATTCTACAAAACATTCCGGAAAGAACTAACACCAATCCTGTTGAAACTATTCCAAAAAATCGAAACAGAAGGAACACTGCCTAATTCCTTCTATGATGCCAACATTACCCTAGTACCAAAGCCAAACAAAGACACCACAAGAAAGGAAAATTACAGACCAATTTCTCTAATGAACCTAGACGCAAAAATACTTAACAAAATACTTGCTAATCGTATTCAACAACACATTAAACGAATTATACACCATGACCAAGTGGGATTTATCCCAGGTATGCAAGGATGGTTCAACATAAGAAAATCAATCAATGTAATACACCATATAAACAGATTGAGAGAAAAAAACCACATGATTATATCTATAGATGCAGAAAAGGCATTTGACAAAATACAGCACCCCTTCCTGATAAAAACACTCCAAAAGATCGGAATACAAGGAAACTTTTTGAACATGATAAAGAGTATATATGAAAAACCTAAAGCCAACATTGTTTACAATGGCGAAGTCCTGAAATCCTTCCCTCTAAAATCAGGAACAAGACAAGGATGCCCATTGTCTCCACTCCTATTTAACATTGTCTTGGAAGTACTGGCTCGAGCACTGAGACAAGAACCAGATATAAAAGGCATTCAAATTGGAAGGGAAGAAGTCAAAATTTCATTATTTGCAGATGACATAATCCTATATATAGAAAACCCTGAGAGATCTTCAACAAAGCTCCTAGAACTCATAAATGAGTTTAGCAAAGTCGCAGGTTATAAGATCAATGCGCAAAAATCAGTAGCATTTCTATACACCAATAATGAGCAAGATCAGGAGGCAATCAAGAAACAAATACCATTCACAATAGTAAATAAAAAAATCAAATACTTAGGAATAAATTTAACTAAAGAGGTAAAAAACTTATACATCGAGAACTATACAAGATTGTTCAAGGAAATCAAAGAAGACCTAAATAAATGGAAGAATATTCCCTGTTCATGGATAGGAAGACTGAATATTATTAAGATGTCTATCCTACCAAAACTGATCTACACATTCAATGCAATCCCAATAAAAATCAACACAGCCTTCTTTAAGGAACTAGAAAAACTAACTATGAAATTTATTTGGAATAAAAAGAGGCCCCGAATAGCCAAAGACATATTGAAAAAGAAAAACGAAATAGGAGGAATCACACTTCCTGACTTCAAAACATACTACAAAGCTACAGTAGTGAAAACAGCATGGTACTGGCATAAGGAGAGACACACAGACCAATGGAATTGAATTGAAAGTTCAGATATAGAACCTCATGTATATAGCCATATAATATTCGATAAAGCCACCAAACCCTCTCAACTGGGAGAGAATGGCCTATTCAACAAATGGTGCCTGGAGAACTGGATAGCCATATGTAGAAGAATGAAAGAGGATTACCATCTCACACCTTATACAAAGATCAACTCTAGATGGATCAAAGACCTAAATATAAGAGCCAAGACCATAAAGACCTTAGAAAGCAGTGTAGGGAAACATCTACAGGACCTTGTAATAGGAAATGGCTTCATGAATATCACACCAAAAGCACGAGCAGCAAAAGAACAAATAGATAAATGGGACTACCTCAAAATTAAAGCCTTCTGCACCTCAAAGGAGTTTGTCAAGAAAGTAAAAAGGGAACCCACACAATGGGAGAAAATATTTGGCAACCATGTATCTGATAAGAGACTTATAACTTGCATATATAAAGAACTCATATATCTCGAAAACAAAAAGATAAACAACCCATTTAAAAAATGGGAAAAAGATTTAAACAGACACTTCTCCAAAGAAGAAATACAAATGGCTAAAAAGCACATGAAAAAATGCTCCAAATCCCTAGCTATCAGGGAAATGCAAATCAAAACTACAATGAGATACCATCTTACTCCCATAAGATTGGCAGCCATGAAAAAAACAGTAGAATACAAATGCTGGAGAGGATGTGAAGAAAGGGGAACACTCATCCATTGCTGGTGGGAATGCAGAAGGATCCAACCATTCTGGAGGACAGTTTGGCAGTTTCTCAAAAAATTATCCATAGATTTGCCATATGACCCAGCAATACCACTGCTGGGTATATACCCATCAGATCTGAAAACAAGGACACAAACCGATATATGAACACCAATGTTCATAGCAGCATTGTTCACCATCGCCAAAAGTTGGAATCAATCCAAAAGTCCATCAACAGATGAGTGGATCAATAAAATGTGGTATATACACACAATGGAATACTACTCAGCTGTAAGAACCAATACACTACAATCGCACGTGATAACATGGATGAACCTTGAGAATCTTATGTTAAGTGAAGCAACCCAGGCATTGAAGGACAAATACTATATGACCTCAATGATATGAAATAAGTTAACTGCCTCAGAGAGCTAGAGTCTGGAAAAGTGGCTTACTGGAAATCGGGGGGTGGAGGAAGGATGTGAGTTAATGTCTGTAGGGGTGGAATCTGTGATGAGCTGGGGGTAAGTATGAGCACAAAGAAGGGACAAAATGGGGGCAAGGGGTTACCTTCGGGTGGGGTTTTCTGGGTTTGAGGGGGGCTGGGGATGGGAAGAGGGGTAATATGGTCCAAGAAATAGGTGGGAGGGAGGGGCAACATACAAACATGGGAGAGTGCCAGAAGTTTGTTGAGAACTAAATGTTGAGTAAAACGTATCAAAGTATAAGTAGGAGGGTCACCTGGTTAGGACGCTCAGGGGGTATGGTCTGATGCAGGACGGACTCCGGAGGGAATAGCTGAAGGCTCATTTTGCCAAGGTGCGTTCTACCATTAGGTGGGGTGGACCCATATCCTGGGGAAGACTAATGCCGTCGAATAGAGAGAACTGTATCTCTCGTGAGAAAGGACGGCTCCCAGGGCATTAGATTGGCAGGCGTTGTGGGCCCTAAGGGGAGGGGAAAATGGACGTGCAATGGATAGAACAAAGGTAAATAAGGGGGCAAAAGAGGAGTTATGTGAGAGTACACGAGGATGAATATAAAACAGCTAATATTACACCAAAAACATATAGGGGACGACAGACTAATAATGAAAACCATAAGACAAAACATAGGATAACTAAAAAATTTAGAAAACTGTACAACCTAAAGTATGGACCACATAGTAAGCACAAATGTTACCTTGTTTGAAAACTATAGTTTCGGAATCTGTACATCAGTTTCAGGAAATATGATATGAATAAGTTAAAAGATTATTGCTGTGGAAGGGAAAAGGTTTTATGGTGGATCTGGGGAAATACTGTATATTGTATATACGAATTTTGGTGATCTAAGACTCTTCTGAAGCTGACATTATGTTGGGATTCACTTTACGGGAAGTTTTGGATCACAGAGTGGTTCAACAATGGCAGCGGAGGAATACTGATATGGGATGTTATTGACAGGATATATATGGTTGACAGGGAGTTATACAGGGCATATGCCCAGGGTATATGGTAATGTCTATATATACTCATAGTGGAAACAATTAAAAACAACAGCTGGGGGGGTACTGGGCTCCTGGCCGGGGGGTCACCGTTGTGGGCCCTGGGAGAGCAGCGGCAATCCTCCAGGTGCAACGGCAAGAACCAGGAAGGAAGGAGGGCCCAACAGTGGGCTCTTGATACTAATGGCTACACTTTTGAGCCTATGCACCTGCAATAAGAACAAGGCCTAGAGTAGCATTGTGCCTGGGGGTTTCCTCCTGACAGCCTTCATGTTACTCAAATGTGGCCACTCTCACAGCCAAACTCAGCGTGTAGATGTGATGCATTCCCCCCAGCGTGGGACACGACACCCGGGGATGAGCCTCCCTGGCACCGAGGGATCACTACCACATACCAGCTGAAGAAGCAACTAGAAAATGACCTTGAATTAAAGATTCAATGCGGAACAGCAGAATATACCTGTCTACATATAATAACATGACTTCGGGAAGCGGTTTGACCTAATGTAAGGGGGAAATGGAGAGGAGAAATGAGATTATAAGGCTGTGAGTCTCTAAAAAAGAGTCTGGAGGTTGTCAGAAGGAATACCCCTATGTACAACTGAACAGAGTCTAAGAGACAGATAAGGTAGATAAAACCCCAGGTATTGGTTCTTTTGAGGGATAAAGAGACCCACGGGTTCTATGGTCATGGCAGAAGGGGTTCACTGCCATGACAGATGGCCCTTCTTTGGAGCTGGTGTTTCTGCGTGATGGAAATGGACTCAGAGGGGATCTCTTTTCACAAGACTTGCATGCTACTTTATTGGAATTGTATTTGGTGCTGAGTTTAAGATATATGTAGGGGATTTGAATCTCTGGACTGATAATATGACACCCAGGCCCAGAGCCTCAACAGACTTCAGCTCCTACACTTTGACTTATTGGACTTACTCCACTCAGCTAACATGGAGTTGAAGAAGGTCAACCACCACAGCATGGAGCCTAGAGTGTCTACAACTAGAAGCGGGAAGAGTGCATCCAGTACCCATGTGGAATCTAAGCCCTCACTTGACATAGGTGTGCAATGGACACAACCAATCCAATGTCCACAGAGGAAATGTGAAATGGGTGTGGGAACGGTAGCCATGGGGGCTGCTGGGTGTGGGGAACGGGAGGAAGAGATGAGATGTGGAGGCGTTTTCGGGACGTGGAGTTGTCCTGGATACTGCTTCACGGACAATTACGGGACACTGTAGATCCCCCCAGGGCCCACTGGATGGAACGTGAGAGAGTCTGGGCTATGATGTGGACCATTGACTATGGGGTGCAGTGATGCTCAGAGATGAACTTACCAGGTGCAATGGATGTATCACGATGATGGGAGAGAGTGTTGCTGTGGGGGGAGTGGGGGGCGGGGGCGGTGGGGTTGAATGGGACCTCATATATATTTTTTAATGTAATTAAAAAATAATAATAATAAATAAATATTTTAAAAAAATAATGTTATTTATTTCTATTAGAATTTCATAACTAAATCATACCAGATGTGAAACTTTAAAATAAATAGGTCAGGAGAAACTGAATTTACTCATGTGACTATGACTGAAAATAATTTTCTATTAGAATTTCATAACTAAATCATACCAGATGTGAAACTTTAAAATAAATAGGTCAGGAGAAACTGAATTTACTCATGTGACTATGACTGAAAATAATTTTCTATTATACACTGACTATAAAGAAAACATAAAGAGAAGCGGAACCTTTAAATAACATAATGCAAGGAAAGTAACATTGAAATAAAGCAAGTAATAATTAGGTGTTGCAATATTTATAGATAATTAAAGCAAAACTAAGTGAAGATGCAATTAAGAATGAAAATCAATGTATGAACAATGTGTTGACACAGAGAAAATATATGAGGGTCCTCTCTTCAATGTGAATATAAATAATACTTGGTGGATATAAAAACACCAAAATATTCTATTAACACTAGTGTAATGCTGTATATGAACATTAATGCTTTGTATTAACATTACTGTGTATATATATTATATATAAAAATAAATGTATGTGTATACATGTGTATGTATGTGTATCTCTGTCATGAATGTATATATGTTTTAGTGTCTATACTAGCAAATTAGCCAAAACAAGATTAGGTATTTAGGTTAATTATATTCTCAAAGACCACTTTGAAAAGAAAATTGTCACTTTCCCAGCTGATTGCACAGGTGTTTCTGCCCACTCCATCCCATCTGAATTCTAAGCCTAGGCATTGGCTGTGTGATGTTCCAAGCAAGAGTATCAGGAATATCAGGAATATTAATCACTATGATTTTTACCAAAGTACTTGTTTTCTCTGATAGGGGTAACTTAAGAAGTAGCTGCTGTTCTGAGTCAACTTTTAAAATGATGGGGGCTGGTAGTGCCATCATGCTGAAAGGGAGAAAAAATGTGACTGCAGCCATTCTTGCCACATTTAAATCTTTGTTACTTCCATTCCTATTTGTGGTTTCTTTGCTATAGACCTATACAGCCATTAAAACACTTGGGAGCTTCAAGATGAAGGTTAGTTTCAAATATTAACCTGAAAGTAATGTAAGACAAAGGAATGCAGGGCAAGTGTAAAAGTTAGTAAGCCATTTAAGGGTTAGTAATATGTTACATGTATGAGTTATAAGAGATTAGAGTAATGTGTTAGAAGTAATGGAATGGAAGTACCAGAGACATTGCCAAGGAATTCAGTCACTGAATTCACAGAGGAAATGGAAGGATGCTAGATGAATTATAGGTTCTGGACCTAGAGATATGGGAGAATAGAGGATGCTGGAGAGGCAAAAAAAAAAAAAAAAAAAGAGAGAGAGAGAGAGAAAGAAGAGAAGAGAGAGGAGAGGAGAGGAGATGAGAGGAGAGGAGAGAAAATATGTGCAAGATGACCTTTAAATTTTAGGAAAAACCTTCTGCCAGAATTTAGGCAGAAATCCTCTCCTCTCCTCTCCTCTCCTCTCCTCTCCTCTCCTCTCCTCTCCTCTCCTCTCCTCTCCATGAACATACATAGATAATAAGTATATAGTAAAAGTTGTGAACTTACAAAACAAACATGTATAACATCATATAGGGCTCCCATACACCACCAATCCCTTGTGTTGTTGTGAAACATTAATAACAAACTATGAAAGAGCATCATCAAAGTATTAATCTGAAGTGTACAATCAATGGCATTTGGTATAATCACCAAGTTGTGCATTCATCACTTCCAACAATATTAGAAAGGGAACTAGCAAGATGGCAGTAGAGTAAGGAGCTCCCAGAATCAGCTCAAGCTGCAGAGCAGTTAGTAATCACCCAGAGCTTTCTCAAGCACCTGTTTGGGGGCCCCAGGAGACCAGAAGAGCAACCTGCAACATCCTTGAAAAAATGGAAGTAGGAGACTGCCCACCTGCAGAGAAGATTCATAAGTAGAGTATTCCATGCCATGGAGACTGGTACCCATTCTCCACTGGTGGCACAAGCCACCTCAGGAGCTATTCTGTGGCTAGAATTGGAGGCTCAAATTCCCAAAACCAGGGGAGGAAGAGACTGTTGGGCAACAACTTCAGCTACTGATTAGTAAATTCTGCTGGTTAAAATATAATCCTAGGAACAGCTAAAGCTTTAACCTGTCCAAGTCTGAAAGAGGTAGGTAGAGGTAATTTTAACTACAACCCAGGCATGAGGAGAAGTGGGGTTGATTGAAAATCACAGCAACAGGAGGGACCAGCTTCTTTCCAGCCAGATTGGACTGCAGCCCTAGGGTAGCTGAATTTTCTCTAGGTTCTTGGGTAAGCTATGATAAATGAATTTCAATAGCAGGCCCCCTGGGGATATCTGGGGCTTCTCTGGCTTCCACTGGAAATCTTGCTCTGAATGGAAGAAATCTCACAGGTTCTTCCAGCAACCATTTGAGGGTACTGATGTCAGACTTCTTGCCAGATTCCAGATCTGCCTATTTTTTTTTCCTTTTTTTTTTTAATTGACTTTGTAATAATATTACATTAAAAATATATATGTGAGGTCCCATTCAACCCCACCCCCCCACCCCCCTCTCCCCCCCCCAACAACACTCGTTCCCATCATCATGACACATCCATTGGATTTGGTAAGTACATCTTTGGGCACCTCTGCACCTCATAGACAATGGTTCACATCATGGCCCATACTCTCCTCCATTCCATCCAGTGGGCCCTGTGAGGATTTACAATGTCCAGTGATTACCTCTGAAACACCATCCAGGGCAGCTCCATGTCCCAAAGACGCCTCCACCTCTCATCTCTTCCTGCCTTTCCCCATACCCATCGTCCACCATGTCCACTTTTCCCAATCCAATGCCACCTCTTCTATGTGGACATTGGATTGGTTGTGTCCATTGCACCTCTATGTCAAGAGGAGGGTCAGATTCCACCTGGATGCTGGATGCAATCCTCCCATTTTCAGTTGTAATCACTCTAGGCTCCATGGTGTGGTGGTTGTCCTTCTTCAACTCGATCTTAGCTGAGTGTGGTAAGTCCAATAAATCAGATTGTAGGTGCTGGAGTCTGTTGAGGCTCAGGACCTGGCTATCACATTGTCAGTCCAGAGATTCAAATCCCCTAAATATATCTTAAACCCCAACATTAACTGCACCTCCAGCACATTAGCATGAAAGTCTTATGAAGGGAGATCCCATCTGAGTCCAGATTCATCACACATAAACACCATTTCCAAAGAGGGGCCATCTGCCCTGGTGGTTAACCCCATCGGCCATGACCATAACTCCCATGGGTCTCTTTAGCCCTCAAAGGAACCAATATCTGGGGGTTGTATCTGCTTTATCTGTCTCTCTGACTCTGCTCAGTTGTGCATGAGGGCAATCCTTCTGCCAGCCTCCAGACTCTTTTTTAGAAACTCGTAGCCATATAAACTCATTTCTCCTTTCCATTTCCCCCTTACTTTAGGTCAAACAGCATTTTAAAGTCATGGTATTTTATGTAGACATGGATATTCTGCTGATCCGCATTGAATCTTCCGTATAAGGTCATTTTCCAGTTGCATCATCAGTTGGTAGTTGATAGTGGTCCCTCGTTGCCAGGGAGGCTCATCCCCGGGTGTCATGTCCCACGCTGGGGGGAAGGCATTGCATTTACATGCTGAGTTTGGCTTTGAGACTGGCCACATTTGAGTAACATGAAGGCTGACAGGAGGAAATTCCCAGGCACAATGTTGCTCTAGGCCTTGTTCTTATTTTAGGTTTATCAGCTCACAAGCATAGTCAATAGCATCAGGGGCTCACTGTTGAACCCTCACTCCCTCCCGGTCCCCGCCACTGTACCTGGGAGACTGTTGCTGCTCCCCTAGGGACCACGACAGAGCACCACTGGCCAGGAACCCAGTACCCCCCCTGCTGTGGTTTTTAATTGTTGCCACTATGAGTATATCCAAACATTACCATGCACCCTGGACATATGTTCTGTACAGCTCCCTGTCAGCCATATATCACCTGTCATTGGTATCCCATACCATTATCCCTCCATTGCCATTGTTGAAACACTCTGTGATCCAGACTCCCCGAAATTTGAAGCCCAATATAATGTCATGGTCCCTTACTAGGGAATGGCATATAGCGATGGGTTTAAAGGATAGATAAAGAACTTGGATAAAGTTAGATAAAGAACTTAGATAAAGAATGTTGACTTGAAAAAATTCCACATCCTATCTTTTTCTTTTCTTTTTTTTTTTTTTTTCCCCCCCTAATTATTCAGCTTTTCTTCACAGGAGTCCTAGACCACAGCAATGTATATATATAATATACAGCACTCCCACACATCCACCAGAAAACCTTTTCCCTTCCACAGTGATACTCTTACGCCCTATTCATATCATATTTACTTAAAGTGATGTACAGAGTCTGAGACATTAGCTTTCTAACAAGGTGACATCTGTGCTTACATTATGGTGCATACTTTAGGATACACAGTTCTTTACATTTTTAGTTATCCTATGTTTTACATTATGGTTTACATTATCAGTCTGTCATCTCCTATATGTTATGGTGTAATATTACAAGTTTTATATCCATCCTTGTATACTCTCAAGAAACTCCTCTCTTACCCCCCATTTACTTTGGTTCCACACATTTAACGTCCATTTTCCCTTCCAACTTGGTGCCCACAGTGACAGCCAACCTCCGTTTCCTGAGGAGCCACTTCCAGAGATAGATGGAATAGTGTTCAGGGCCTAACTTGCTCAACTGCCCCAATGCCCTGGGAGCCACCCTTTCTCTCGAGGGATACAGTTCCCTCTATTTGATGGCATTAGTCCTCCCCAGGATGTGGGTCCACCCCCACTCTCACTACTTGGGTTTCTACCCCATGGTGTCACCCACTCTGGCAGAATGAGCATTTAGACATTCCCCAGGAGCCCGTCCTGCATCAGACCCTCCCCTCCGAGCATTCTAAACAGGTAACCCTCTTTATTATATTTTGATATGATTTTCTCGTATTTTACTCTCCACCAACACCTGACCCTCTCCTGTGTTCGTATGCTACCCCTCCCTCCCCCCACTTTTGGGCAACGTTACCCATCCGTCCCTCCCCAGCCACCCTCAAACCTGCAAAGCCCCAACCAAAGGCAACCCCTTGCCCCCCTTTTATCTCTTCTTTGTGTTCATACTTACCACCATCTCGTCTTAAATTCCACCCCTGCAGACATCGGCTCATATCCTTCCTCCACCCCCCGTTTTCCTGTAAGCCTATCGTTCAGTCTCTTGCTATCTAGGGCAGCTTGTTTATTTCATATCATTGAGGTCATGTAGTATTTGTCCTTCAATGTCTGGGTTGCTTCACTCAACATAAGGTTCTCAAGATTCATCCATGTTATCACATGTGTTTGTAGTGTGTTTGTTCTTACAGCCGAGTAGTATTCCATTGTGTGTATATACCACATTTTATTTATCCACTCATCTGTTGATGGGCATTTGGGTTGATTCCAACTTTTGGCAATAGTGAACAATGCTGCTATGAACATTGGTGTACATATATGGGTTTGTGTCCTTGTTTTCAGTTCTGCTGGGTATATACCCAGCAGTGGTATTGCTGGGTCATATGGCAAATCTATGGCTAGTTTTTTGAGAAACCGCCATACTGTCCTCCAGAATGGTTGGATCCTTCTGCATTCCCACCAGCAGTGGATTAGTGTTCCCCTTCCTTCACATCCTCTCCAGCACTTGTATTCTTCTGTTTTTTTCATAGCTGCCAATCTTATGGGTGTAAGATGGTATCTCATTGTAGTTTTGATTTGCATTTCCCTGATAGCTAGAGATTTGGAACATTTTTTCATGTGCTTTCTTGCCATTTGTATTTCTTCTTCGGAGAAGTGTCTGTTTAAGTCTTTTTCCCATTTTTAAATGGGTTGTTTATCTTTTTATTTTCAAGATATAGGAGTTCTTTATATATGCAAGTTATAAGTTTCTTATCAGATATATGATTGCCAAATATTTTCTCCCACTGTGTGGGCTCCCTTTTTACTTTCTTGACGAATTCCTTTGAGGTGCAGAAGGCTTTAATTTTGAGGAAGTCCCATTTATCTATTAGTTCTTTTGCTGCTCATGCTTTTGGTGAGATATTCATAAATCCATTTCCTATTACAAGGTCCTGTAGATGTTTCCCTACACTGCTTTCTAAGGTTTTTATGGTCTTGGCTCTTATATTTAGGTCTTTGATCCATCTCGAGTTGATCTTTGTATAAGGTGTGAGATGGTAATCCTCTTTCATTCTTCTACAAATGGCTATCCAGTTCTCCAGACACCATTTGTTGAATAGGCCACTCTCTCCCAGTTGAGAGGGTTTGGTGGCTTTATCCAATATTATGTGGTTGTATATGTGAGGTTCTATATCAGAGTTTTCAATTCGATTCCATTGGTCTATGTGTCTCTCCTTATGCCAATACCATGCTGTTTTCACCACCGTAGCTTTATAGTATGTTTTGAAGTCAGGTAGTGTGATTCCTCCAATTTTGTTTTTCTTTTTCAGTATGTCTTTGGCTATTCGGGGTCTCTTTCCTTTCCAAATAAATTTCATAGTTAGTTTTTCTAGTTCCTTAAAGAAGGCTGCGTTGATTTTTATTGGGATTGCATTGAATGTGTAGATCAGTTTTGGTAGGATAGACATCTTAATAATGTTCAGTCTTCCTATCCATGAACAAGGAATAGTCTTCCATTTATTTAGGTCTTCTTTGATTTCCTTGAACAATCTTGTATAGTTCTTGGTTTATAAGTTCTTTACCTCTTTAGTTAAATTTATTCCTAAGTATTTGATTTTTTTATTTACTATTGTGAATGGTATTTGTTTCTTGATTTCCTCCTGATCTTGCTCATTATTGGTGTACAGAAATGCTACTGATTTTTGCGCATTGATCTTATAACCTGCAACTTTACTAAACTCATTTATGAGTTCTAGAATCTTCGTTGTAGATCTCTCAGGGTTTTCTATGTATAGGATCATGTCATCTGCAAATAATGAAATTTTGACTTCTTCCTTTCCAATTTGAATGCCTTTTATTTCTGGTTCTTGCCTCTGTGCTCGAGCAAGTACTTCTAAGACAATGTTAAATAGGAGTGGAGACAGTGGGCATCCTTGCCTTGTTCCTGAGTTTAGAGGGAAGGAGTCTAGGATTTCTCCATTGTAAGCAATATTGGCTTTAGGTTTTTCATATATACTCTTTATCATTTTCAAAAAATTCCCTTGTATTCCAATCTTTTGGAGTGTTTTTATCAAGAAAGGGTGCTGTATTTTGTCAAATGCTTTTTCGGCATCAATAGATATAATCATGTGATTTTTTTCCTTCAATCTGTTTATATGGTGTATTACGTTGATTGATTTTCTTATGTTGAACCATCCTTGCATACCTGGGATGAATCCCACTTGGTCGTGGTGTATAATACATTTAATGTGTTGTTGAATACGATTAGCAAGTATTTTGTTAAGTATTTTTGTGTCTAGGTTCATTAGAGAAATTGGTCTGTAATTTTCCTTTCTTGTGATGTCTTTGTTTGGCTTTGGTACTAGGGTAATGTTGGCATCATAGAAGGAGTTGGGTAATGTTCTTTCTGTTTCGATGTTTTGGAATAGTTTCAGCAGGATTGGTGTCAGCTCTTTCTGGAATGTTTTGTAGAATTCACCTGTGAAGCCATCTGGCCCTTGGCTCTTCTTAGTTGGGAGATTTCTAATAACTGATTCTATCTCTCTGCTTGTGATTGGTTTGTTAAGATCATCAATTTCTTCTTTTGTCAATATGGGCTGCTTATGTGTTTCTAGGAATTTGTCCATTTCCTCTAGATTGTCATTTTTGTTGGAATATATTTTTTCAAAATATCCTCTTATGATAGTCTTTATTTCTGTGGGGTCAGTGGTGATATCGCCTTTCTCATTTCTTATTTTGTGTATTTGCATCTTCTCTCTTTTTTTCTTTGTTAGTGTTGCTAAAGGTTTGTCAATTTTGTTAATCTTCTAAAAAAACCAGCTCTTGGTCTTGTTTATCTGTTCAAGTGCTTTCTTATTTTCTATTTCATTTAGTTCTGCTCTTATCTTTGTTATTTCCTTCCTTCTTCTTCCTGTTGGGTTACTTTGTTGTTGTTTTTCTAATTCCTTCAAATGTGCAGTTAGTTCTTCAATTTTTGCTCTTTCTTCTTTTTTGATATATGAATTTATGGCTATAAACTTCCCTCTCAGTACTGCTTTTGCTGCATCCCATAAATTTTGGTATGTTGTGTTATCATTATCATTTGTTTCAAGGTAGTCATTGATTTCTTTTGAGATTTCCTCTTTGACCCACTGTTTTTCTAAGAGTGTGCTGTTTAATTTCCAAATCGTGGTGTGAAATCTGGGCTTCTGTCCCTTGCAAATCTCCAGCTTGACTCCACTGTGGTCAGAGATAATGTTTTGTATGATTTCAATCTTTCTGAATTCGTTCAGCCTTTCTTTGTGGCCTAGCATATGATCTATCTTGGAGAATGATCCATGTGCGCTTGAGAAAAATGTATATCCTGCTGTGTTTGGGTGTAGCGATCTATATATGTCTATTAGATCGAGCTCCTCTAGTATACTATTCAGATGTTTTGTTTCTTTGGTGATTCTCTTTTGAGATGTTCTGTCCAGAGTTGATAGTGGTGTATTAAAATCCCCCACTATAATTGTAGATGTATCTATTCTTTCACTTAGTTTTTCCAGCGTTTGCCTGACATATTTAGAGGCACCCTTGTTAGGGGCATAGATATTTATGATTGTTCGATCTTCTTGACAGATTTTCCCTTTCACTAAAATGTAGTATCCTTCTTTGTCTCTCACAATTGTTTCACATTTAAAGTCTATTTTGTCTGATATTAATATAGCTACTCCTGCCTTTTTTTGGTTATTGTTAGCTTGTATGATTGTTTTCCAGCCATTCACTTTCAATCTCCATGCGTCTCTGGGTCTAAGATGTGTCTCTTGTAGACAGCATATGGATGGGTCATATTTCCTTATCCAATGTCCCAGTCTGAATCTTTTGATAGGTGAGTTTAATCCGTTGACATTCAGTGTTATTACTATCAAGGAATTATTTGTGTTAGCCATATTTTGATTGGATTTGTGTTTGTCATATTTTGTTTGTATATATTTTTTTGTCTTTTTTTGTTGTTGTTGTTGGTCTTATACTCTCCTCCAACTTTGCCTTTCCTGTTTTTTCCTTTCTTCCTGCAGAACTCCCTTTAGAATTTCTTGAAGGGGAGGTTTCTTGTTGGTATACTCTTTCAGTTTCTGTTTGTCTGCGAATATTTTGAACTCTCCATCATGTTTGAATGCTAGTTTAGCTGGATAGAGTATTCTTGGTTGGAAATTTTTTTCCTTTAGTACCTTGACTATATCATACCACTGTCTTCTTGCCTCCATGGTTTCAGAAGAGAAATCAGCACTTAATCTAATTGAGCTTCCCTTGTATGTGATGGTTTTCTTTTCTCTTGCTGCTTTTAGGATTTTCTCTTTGTCTTGAGCATTGGATAATTTGACAAGTATATGTCTTGGGGTGGGCCTGTTGGGGTTTATGACTTGTGGAGTGCACTGTGCTTCTTGGATATGTACATCTGTCTCTTTCAGTAGATTTGGGAAGTTTTCAGCCATTATTTCCTGCAACACTCCTTCTGACCCCTTTCCCTTCTCTTCACCTTCTGGAATGCCTATAATACGTATGTTTGAGCGTTTTGCATTGTCATTCAGGTCCCTAAATCCTAATTGGATTTTTTCTATCTTCTTATTGACCCCTTCTACTATCTGTTTGATTTCTGATGTACTGTCTTCCACATCACTAATTCTCTGCTCTGTCTCTTCTAGTCTGCTGATATTTGCTGCAAGTGTATTTTTGATTTCTTGAACTGTGGTGTTCATTCCCATCATATCTGTTATGTTTTTGCGTATGTCTGCAATTTCCCCTCCAAGTGATGTCTTCATGTTGTTAACCTCTTTCATTACTGCATCAAATTTGTCGGTGATAAATGTTCTGAGATCTTTCATTGCTTGTGCCAAGTTTTGCTCCCCCTCATGATTATTGGTTTGTTGATTGGATTCAGCCATGTTTTCCTGATTATTGGTTTGGTTTGTAGATTTTTGTTGCTTTCTGGTCATCTCTTTATTTTGACGAATTTAATCAATTCCTTAGCTTCTTTGTCTGCTCTTGGAGGTTAATTAGTTGTTATTTTTGCATAGGTGTTATATCTTCTCTTTGTCACTTTTTTCTTCTTATTCTAGTTACTTGTTGTTGGTTAAGTTCACTTTAGAGGAAAGTATTAGTGTTGGGGAAAGGCAATTGTGTAAGCAAGGGAAAAGTGTAAAGTAGTATTGGTGATGTATGTTAACAAAGCAAGAATATGAGATCTGGGAGGATGGAGGTTAGATTCATGTAGATTGTATAGAGTTATAGCTGTAGGTAGAGTACCTTTTATGAAGTAGATGACTGAATATGGGAGGAATATGGTATGAACTACAAAGCTATTGTTTTCATGAGAGAGGGAAAAAGAAAAGAAAGGTGGTAGTTTCAAGAGTGGATAACAGACAGAAAACAGAACAAAGGTATTAGAAATTAAGAGTTAGACACTTTGTGGATCAAAGAACAGGAGGTGGGGGGTGGAATATAGGAGAGACAGTAGATGATAGTGGATATCAAGATGCAGGGGAAGGGGGATAGTGTAGGTAGCCTAAATCAGTTCACACAGAAATGAGGCAGTGGAGGATGGGAAAACCCAGCAAATGTGAGGTGTTCCCTGTAGCACCTATTGTATACTTGAATTAAAATAAAATAAGTGGAAGATGAGGGACAAGAGGGAAAGAGAAAACCGAAAAAAAAAAAAAACTAATTATAATAAAGAAAAAAAGAAAGACAAGAAGAAAGGAAGAAAGAAAAAGAGGATGGGCAAACGGTGGGGAACGGATAGGGGGAAGAGAGATACAGGTATACACGTGTCACAATTGCAACACTATCTAAAACAACAACTTCCCCCCGCTTTGCCCTAAAACCCCCCGTCTGTCTGCCCAAATGGGTCTGCAAGCACCTCCCTTCCCACAAACCCCCAATAGGCCGCCCAGGGCCCACGAACTCCCCAGTACTGCAGATGCTCAAAAAAAAAAAAAAAAAAAAAAATTAAGTAAAATAAATTTTAAAAAAAACAAAAAAAACAAAGAACAGAAACCCCTCCGCAGGCCCGGCTCTGCCCGCCGCTGCCCGCCGCGGAGGCCTGGACCGGCTCTGCCCGGCTCCTTACGCCGCTGCGGCCTGGCCTGGCTCCGCTCGCTACAGCGGCCCGGCCCAGCTCCCAGGTCCACCTCCTGCCGCCGCGGCCTGGACCGGCCCCGCCCGGCTCCGTACGCCGCCGCGGCCTGACCCAGCTCCGCCTGGCTCCGCTCGCTACAGCGGCCCGGCCCAGCTCCGGCGTCTGCCTCTCGCCGCCGCGTCCTGGACCGGCCCCGCCCAGCTCCGTACGCCGCCGCGGCCCGGCCCGGCTACGCCCGGCTCCGCTCGCTACAGCGGCCCAGGCCCGGCTCCGGCGTCCGCCGCCGGCCGCCGCGGCCTGAACCGGCCCCGCCCGGCTCCGCACGCCGCCGCGGCCCGGCTCAGCCCGGCTCGGCCCCACCCGGCCCCCCTTGCCGCCGGCGCAGCCCGGCCCGGCTCTGGCGTCCGCCGCTGCGGCCCGGCTTGGCTCAGCCCCACCGAGCGGGGCTAGATGCCTTGTCTCCGCCTACCCAAGGAGGGAATCCTCTACAGGTAGCTGGGATCTCCGTGTATATTTCACAGACGGATCCTCTCTGTTACCTTCCCTCCAAATCGATGTCCAGACACCTCCGGACCAGCAAAAATCCCAAAACAATCCGGTCCCAAAGAGTCTCCAACGCCGCCCAGCCGATTCCCTGCAGAAGACCCTAACAGGGATGTTTACTCAGCCGCCATCTTGCCCCCTCTCCCTCCAGATCTGCCTATTGATACCCTAACTAGCTGTTTCACTAGCCTAGGCTTCAGCCCCACCTCTGGCAAGAAGGAAGCTGGCAGGATCTGCACCAGCCTCTCAGGGTAACTGCAGGTACATTCGGTGGCACAGACTAAATAGTCAAAGTCTACTGGGGCAACTGTGATCATTTTGGACCCACATGACATGATTGCTGCCCACACCTGCAGCTCCACCCCTGCCCCAGGCAGGGGAGGAAGGGGTGTGAATCTTCATTAGTCTCTCTGGGCAACTATAGCCTAGACCTGCATGACTTGGATTATTATACACAATTGTGGCTCTGTCCCTACCCCTGACAAAGGAAAATGGTGATAGAAGCTTCATCAGTTCTGGGGGCAATGCAGGAGACTTGAGCCTCCACAGTTTATAGCACCAACTATATCCTTGATTCCTAATACACAACCAGTAAGAGAGAAAGGGCAAGAAAGCCCTAAACTAAACTAAGGAGAGAAACTGCACCCAGAATAAATACATCTAGTAAGCCAAATGCCAAGATACCAACAAAAAATTATGATCTATACCAAGAAACAGGAAGATATCACCCAGTTAAAGGAACAAGATAAACCAACAGATGACATAAAGTAGAGACAACTAATCATAGATGTTTGAAAAAATCTCCTTAATAAATTCAATAATATGGCTAAAGAGTTTAAAGATATTAAGAAGACAATGGATGAGCACAAAGAATGAAAGGTGCAATAAATGAAATTTAAAATATAATGGAATCATATAACAGCAGGTTTGAGGAGGCAGAAGCAAGAATTGGTGAGCTTGAAGAAATGGCCTCTGAAATTGAACATATAAAATAATAGATGAGAAAAGAATGGGAAAAAGTCAAACAAGCCCTTAGGGAACTAAACAAGAGCAAGAGACATGCAAACATGTGTGTCATGGGTGTCCCAGAAGGAGAAGAGAAGGAAACAGGCAGAAGGAATATTTGAAGAAATAATGGTAGAAAATTCCCCAACCTATTGAAGGACATAGATATGTGTCCAAGAAGCGCAATGTACTCCCATTCAAATAAATCCTAATAGGCCAACCCCAAGACACATAGTAATCAGAAAATCAAATGCTAAAGACAAAGAGAGAATTGTGAGAGCAGCAAGAGAAAAGTGATACATAACATATAAGGGATACCCAATAAGAATAAGTGTTGATTTCTCATCAGAAACCATGGAGGCAAGAAGACAGCGGTATGATATATTTAAGATAGTGCAAGAGAAAAACTTCCAGTCAGGAATCTTATATCCAGCAAGATTGTCTTTCAAAAATGAGGGTGAGTTTAGAATATTCATTGATAGACAGAAACTGAGGGAGTTTGTAACCAAGAGACCAGCTTTACAGGAAATACTAAAGGGTATACTACAGTCTGGAAAGAAAAGACAGAAGAGAGAGGTTTGGAAGAGAGTCTAGAAATGAAGATTATATCAGTAAAAGTAAATAAAAGTCTCAAAACAGTGGCGAAAATAAAATGATAGATAATACCCAAAGGTCTAAATTGGGTGAAGTAAGAACTCCCTTTACAATAATAACATTGAATGTTAATAGATTAAACTCCCCAATCAAAAGACACAGACTGGTGGAACAGATTTTTAAAAAAATATGAGCCATCTATATTCTGTATGCAAGAAACTCACCTTAGACTCAAGGATACCAATAGATTGAAAGTGAAAGGCTGGAAAAAGATATTCCATGCATGCTGTAACAAAAAGAAAAAAAAAGTTGGAGTAGCTTTACCTATATCAGATGAAATAAACTTTAAAAGATACTAGTAATGTGCAACCTGAGGAGGAAGTCAGGGGGAAAAAATCTATTTACAATAGCCACTAAATACTCAAATATTTAGGAATGAATTTAACCAAGGATGTAAAGCACTTGTATTCAAAAAACTACAATGCATTGTTAAAAAAAATTTAAATAGAGGTAAATAATTGAAAGAACATCCCATGCTTACGGATTGGAAAACTAAATATCATTACAATGTCAATTCTACTAATACACAGATTCAAAGCAATCCTGATAAAAATTACACCAGCATTTTTTAAATAAATGGAAAACACAATTATCAAATTTATTTGGAAGGGTAAGGGGTCCCGAATAGCCAGAAACATATTAAAAAGGAAAGACAAGGTCAGAGGACTCTCACTTTTGAGCTTTAAATCATATTACCTAGCTACAGTCATAAAAACAGCATAATACTGGTGTAAAGACAGACACATAGACCAATGGAACTGAACTGATGATTCAGAAACAGACCCTCACATCTATGGTCAAGTGATTTTTGACAAGCCTGTCAAACCCACACAGCTCAGGCAGAACAGTCCACTCAACAAATGATGCTGGGAGAACTGGATATCCATAGCCAAAAAAGAAAAAGAAAGAGGGAAAGCAGATGTGGCACAAGCAATTGGGCTCCCATCTACCATATGGGAGGCCTGGGTTCAATTCCTGAGTCCTCCTGGTAAAGGCAAGCTGGCCTGCACTGTGGAGAGTTGGTGATCTGCACCACAGAGAGCTGGCACAGCAAGATGATGCAACAAAGGGAGATAAGCTGACACAGAAGAACATACAGTGGATGGACACAGAGAGCAGACAGTGAGTGCAAATGGCAAGGGGGGAGTGAATAAATAAAATAAATCTTAAAGAAAAGAAAGAGGATCCCTATCTCACACCTTATATAAAAAATTAACTCAAATGGATCAAAAATCTAAATATAAAAGGAAGTACAATAAAGCTTCAAGAAGAAAATGTAGGAAAACATCTTACAGATCTGGTGGTAGGTGGTGGGTTCTTAAGATAAAAGAGGGACTGAGATGGACTACTGTAAAAGTCTGGAAATGTATAGAGTTGATGACAACACATTATAGTGAATAACAGCTGGTTTATAAGTGGGAAAGTGACTGGAAAGAGTAGTCTAGGAATGCAAATGTCAATTGAAAGAAAGCTATAGAATAATCTAGGGCCTGAATAACAGTAAACCCAGAGGTGGGTGAGAATTGTGGTTGATGGTACAGATGCAAGAGTGTCCTTTTATGAGCTAGAGCAGTTGTACATCACTATTGCAGGGTAGTGGGAATGTGGAGAAGCATGGGAAAAATACAACTGGAGTGACCTATGGATGTGGTTACAGCAATACTATAATATTCATGCATCTATGCCAAAGATGTACTGTGTTGATAATGGGGGAGTATGGAAAAAGTGTGCCAAATGTATTTTATTGACCATGGTTAGTGGTAATAGTCTGATGATATTATTTCATAATCTGTAACAAATGTTTCACCACAATGTGATGTGTTGATAGATGGGTTTTGTTTGAGAATTCTGCACATGTGGATGGTTGTTTTGTAAGTTCACAACTTCTGTAAAAAAAATATATTTATAAATATAATAATAGGGTGGGTTGGGGGAAAAATACACCAAATGTAAGATATGGGCTATAGTTAGTAGTAAGATTTTGATATTCTTTCATAATTTGTAACAGATGTCTCACGACAATGCAGGGTGTTGGTGGTGGCTTGATGAATGGGACCCCTGTATGATGTTATGCATGCTTATTTTGTAAGTTCACAACTTTTTACTGTATATGTATTGTTTATGTATGTTCATGTATGAATGATATAATAATAATAATAATAGGGTGGGTTGGGAAAAAATACACCAAATACAAGATACTGTGGTTAGTAGTAATATTTTGAAGATGCTCTTTCATTATTTGTTAAAAATATTTTACAACAAATGATATTATAGCATTTTATTTACTCCAAAAACAAATCACTATCATACCCATATGTTAGCACTACTCATTACAGATTCCTGATGTGCCTCACCATTTCTATTCTTTTCCAAGCATTTACAACTTTTTACCAATTCTGCACAGATTAAACCTCAGCTTTCCATTCTCTAACCACATTCTTTTCTCTGTTGACTTATATTCTAGCTATTAACTCAATGAGCAGACTTGGCCCAGTGGTTAGGGCATCTGTCTACTACGTGGGAGGTCCGTGGTTCAAACCCCGGGCCTCCTTGACCCAAGTGGAACTGGCCCATGCACAGTGCTGGTGTACACAAAGAGTGCCATGCCATGCAGGGTGTACCCTGCGTAGGGTACGCAAGGAGTGTGCCCCATAAGGAGAGCCGCCCAGTGCAAAAGGAAGTGCAGCCTGCCCAGGAATGGCACCACACACACGGAGAACTGACACAGCAACATGATGCAACAACAAACAAAAGAAACACAAATTCCCATGCTGCTGACAAGAACAGAAGCGGACAAAGAAGAACACACAGCAAAAAGACACAGAGAACAGACAACTGGGGGGGGAGGGGAAGGGAAGAGAAATAAATAAAAATAAATCTTTAAAAAAAATTAATTCATAATAGCAAAATAATACAATAGTTGTCCTTTTGTACCTGGCTTGCTTCACTCAAGATAATGTCTTCCAGGTTCATCCATGCTGTCATATACTTCACAACTTCATTTCTTTTTTTAAAGGCAGTTTTATTGCTTTATATATATTCACATACCATATGATCTCTCCAAAGTGTAGAATCAATTGCTCTTAGTATAATCACAAGTGTTGTGCCTTCATCACCACAAAAAAATTTAGAACATTTTCATTACTCCAAAAAGTAAAACTCCATACCCATTAGCAGTCACCTCTCAAGCCCTCTGTCCTTCCCCAGCCCTATATAACCAGTAATCTAATTTCATCTTTATAAGTTGATTTATATTTTATATAAATAGAATGATACAATATGTAATATATTATCTTGATTTTACCACTTAGCATAATTTTTTTCTGATATTAATATCCTAAAACATACAGTTCATTTTCAAAGAAAACTGTCATATATGCAATATTACCCATATTCATATTTCACATGAGGATTTACTATGCTATTCATTCCCATGTTACATTTTTTACCTTTCCATTTAGTAATATACATGACCTTAGACTTTCCCTTTCAACCACTGTCTTATCCATATAATAGCACTAGTCAGAAACACTATGTTATGCTCTCACTTTTTCTATTCATTTCCAAAGATAACACATATCCTTTTTTTAACTGATTCTGCACAGGGTAACCCTCAGCTTTCCATTCTCTAACTTCATTCTATTTTCTAGTGACCCATATTCAAGCTATTAACTACAAGACATTTCATAATATATTTAGTTCATAGTGCATTCATACCATAATTGTCTTTTTGCATCTGGCTTGCTTCACTCAACATAATGACCTACAGGTTCATACATGCTGTCATATGCTTTATGACATATGCTTTATGTACAGCTGCATAATATTCCATCGTGTCAATACACCAGTTTGTTTATCCATTCATTGGTTGATGGACACCTGGGTTGTTTCCAGCTTTTGACAATTGTGACTAATGCTGCTATGAACATCAGTGTGCAGATGTCTGTCCATGCCAGTGCTCTCATTTCTGGGTATATACCTAGCAGTGGTATTGCAGGTCACATGGTAGTACCAAATCTAACTTCCCTAGGAACCACCAAACAGACTTCCATAGTGACTGTACCATTCTACATTCCTACCAACATTCTCTCTAACACTTGTAACTTTTCTTTTAGTAGTGGCTATTCTATTAGGTGTGAAATGATATCTCATTGTAGCTTTGATTTGCATTTCCCTAATAGTCAGTGATGTTGAACTTTATTTTTTCATGTTTTTTTCACCATTTTATTTCTTCTTTAGAAAAATGTCTATTCAGGTCTTTTGCCCATTTTTAAAACTTTCATTTTTAAAGAAGGTTTAGATTGCATTATGTTACCTCAGAAGTTTAGGGGATTCCCATATACCCCATCCTGCACCCTCCCACACTTTTCTCCATTAAGAACATCTTAATGTTCTTAATGTGTGGTGCATTTGTTACAATTGATGAACACATTTTGAAGCATTGCTACTAACTATGGTCTATAGTTTACATTATGGTTTACACACTGCACCACACAATTTTATAGGTTTTGACAGAATGAATGGCCTATATCCATCATTGAAAGTCATGCAGAACAGTTGCAATCTTCCAAAAATGTCCCATATTATAACCTATTCTTACCTCTCCTTCCTCTCAGAATCTCTAATGACCCCTGCCTTTATATCAAGATTACAAGTTCTTCCATTACTAGAATAATAAGTCTACATTAGTCCATAGTTGCATTATTCCTTATGTTTGTTCATTCCTTAATCTTGAGGATTTTGGAATGGTGATGGCCACTCTGCTTCCAATTAAGAGGGGCTTAGATTCCATGGGGCAGATGGATGGAACTTCTTGCTTGCAGTTGTAGATACTCTCTGTTCTGGGTGTGGACATTGTCCAGCATCATCCTTTTGTTTGGTGTCCTGGGCAAGTCTGATGCACTGTAGAGTAGGTGTTGCCTGTAACTCTGCTGAAATTCAGGGCTCAACCAGCATATGAACATCTCTGGGACACATTTAATGGGTATAGTGCTAATTATAGGTCCAAAGAAAATGGGCATAAGAACCATGTGTAGGAAAATTATAAATGAGTTCAACTACAACACACTAGGGGAATAGATTATCATATATTCCAAGGTAAGGCCCACTGACAGGGTGCCCATTTCCTGAGGTTGTCTGACCTGCCTATAGTTTCCAGATGTCTCTAGAGCCCTGAGGAGCACCCTCTGCTTGAAGCACTGTTTGCAGTGGCAGTCAGTGAGATCATTCTGAGACATGTATAAGCAAAACCTCTGAAATGACATCCTGACTCACTTTGAAATCTCTTAGCCATAAAAACTCATTTGTATTTAATATTTCTGCGTTTTGGTCAAGGTCTTTATCTAGACACATTGCAGGTTGGCGCTTGGTAATAATCCCTCAGAGCCAGGGAGTCTCATCCCTGGGAGATCTGTCCCACACAAGGGCGGGGGCGGAGGGGAAGATAGAGCATTTATACACTGAGGCTTAGAGAAAGGCTACATTTGAGCAACAAGGAGGCTTTCAGGTGGTAACTCTTGGCAATATGTATTACTAGGCCAAGTTTCCCTTTCACAGGAAGGTTCAATATCAAGGGCATGGCATGTTGGTCTGTCCTCCTTCATTAGGCACTGCACACAAACTCTAGGGATTCTTGCCACTCTTAGAGAATGCACCAGGATTCCTCAGGATGGGAATTCAATATTCTTTTGGTTATTGTCCCACTGACACATCACCCCATGACCACTTGAACACATTCATATTCCATAGAGGCGTGCCCTAGGTGCAGCCCTCCCCACATATCCCCCAACCAACATCTTGCACTAGAGATCCTTCCCTGCCATAGTTTTGACTCTTCTGCAATCCGAAACATCCCCAAAATCAAAGTCAAAAAATAAATATATAAAAATTATTAAAAAATTAAATTAAATTAAATAAATTTTTGCATGGTGTCTCTTATTATCATAAGATCTGTTATCTTACATGTACAGTGGCAATTTCTTTTGTATGTTCACCCAGTGTCTTATTTTTTCTCTTTATTTTCAAAGAAGTTTTAGGTTACAAAAAAGCCACATAGAAAACATAGGGGGAAAGATAAAAAAATAGCAATAAAAAAAGAAAATATAGGGGATTCCCATATATGCCATCCCTTCCCCTCTTAAGTGTTCCGCTATTAATAATGCCTTACATGAGTATGATACATTTGTTATACTTTTTTTTTAAAGATCTATTTTTTGTTGATTTCTCTCCCCTCCCCACCCCCAGTTGTCTGCTCTCTGTGTCCATTCTCTGTGTGTTCTTCTGTGTCCACTTGTATTCTTGTCAGCAGCACCTGGAATCTGTGTCTCTTTTTGTTGCATCATCTTGCTGTGTCAGCTCTCCGTGTGTGTGGGGCCATTCCTGGGCAGGCTGCACTTTTATTGTGCTGGGTGGCTCTCTGTACAGGGCACACTCCTTGTGCGTGGGGCTCCCCTACATGGGGGACACCCCTGTGTAGCACGACAATCCTTGTGTATATCAGCACTGTGCACGGGCCAGTTCACCACACAGGTCAGGAGGCCCTAGGTTGGAACCTTGGACCTCCCATGTGGTAGGCAGATACCCTATTCATTGGGCCAAATCCACATCCCATTTGCTATACTTGATGAAGAAAAATTGAAGCATTGCCATTAATCATGATCAATGGTTTAAATTATGGTTTACATTCTGCACCATACACTTTTATAGGTTCTGGCAAAATGCATAAGGACCTGTATCCATCATTGCAAGATCATTTTTGCCCATTTTTTAATTGGGTCATTTGCGTTTACTGTAGATTTGTAGACTCTCTTCATATATCATGGATATCAAACCCTTGCTGGATATGTAATTTCCATATATTTTCTCCCACTGAGTAAGTTGCCCTTTTACCCTCTTTACAAAGTCCTTTGAGGTGCAGAAGTGTTTAAGTTTGAGAAGGTCTCATTTATCTATTTTTTTCTTTTGTTGCTCATTAAGAGCCAAGAATCCACCAACTGCCACAGATCTTTAAGATGCTTCCCTATATTTTCTTCTACTAGTTTTATGGTACTTGTTTTTATGTTTAGATCTTTGATTCATTTTGAATTGGTTCCTGTATAAGGAGCGAGATAGGGGTCCTCTTTCATTCTTTTGGTTATGGATATCCAGTTCTCTCAGCACCTTTTGTTGAAGACAGTGTTCTATCCCAGAAAAGTGGACTTGTTAGGCTTTTTGAAAATCATTTGACTATAGAGGCAAACTCTCAATTCGATTCCATTGATCAATGTGTCTGTCTTTCTGCCAATACCATGCTGTTGTTTTTCCTAAACAAATCAATTTCTTAAATATTAATACATACTTTAAAGCATACAATTCATCCAAAGTGTACAACCAATGATATTTAGTATAATCGAATAGTTGTGTTTTCATCACATCAATCATTCTTAGAGCATTTTCATTATTTCAATAATATTAATAATAATAACAAACAAAAATCAGACAAACTAGGAAATTCTTTACCTCTTAATCTTGCTATGCTTTTCCTGCTATACATAGCTAGTATTTCTGGCTATTCTTGCACATGTACGTACTTATTTATTTATTTATTTTATTCATTTCATTTTATTTTATTTATCCCCCCTCCCCCATGGCCCCCTCATCTGTTTGCTCATTATTTGCACTTGTTTGCTCACTGTCTGTTTTTCTTTAGGAGGCACCAGGAACCAAACCTGGGATCTCTCATGTGAGGTGGGTGCCCAACTGCTTGACCACATCCACTCCCATACTTATTTATTTTTAAGCAATTTTATTGAGATGTATTCACATACTATATGATCCGTCCAAAATGTATAATCAGTGGCTTTTAGTATAATCACAGTGTTGTGCATTCATCACAAAAAATTTTAGGATAATTTCATCACTCCAAAAAGAAAAACTCCACACCCATTAGCAGTCAACTCTTATTCCTCTATTCTTCTCCAGCCCTACATAACCACTAATCTAATTTCACCATTATAAATTAATTTATATTTACATTTTATATAAATGAACTCATAAAATATGTAATGCTTTCTGCCTGGTGTCTTTCATTTAGCATAATGGGGTGTGTTTTTTTGAGTCTGACATTAACATCTTGTAGTATTAAAATATATTAGTTCAGTTTCAAAGAAAAATGCTATTGTATATGCAATTTTACCCATATTCATATTTCACATATGCTATACAGTCCTATGTTAAATATTTTAGCTTTCCTTTTAGAAATATAAATGGCCTTAGACATTCCCTTTAAACCACTGTCAGGCCCATATAATAGTATTGCTAGTTACAAACATCATGTTGTGCGCTCACGTTTTCTATTTATTTCCAAAGATTAACACACATCCTTTTTACCCAATCTGCACAAGTTAACCCTCAGCTTTCCATTCTTTAACCTCATTCTATTCTATTTTCTCTAACCTCATTCTATTTTCCAGTGACCCAAGTTATAACCAAAGTTACTATCTTGATGAGATTGCATAATATATTTAATTCACAGTAGCGCAATCATATAGCATTTGTCCTTTTGTGTCTAGTTTGCTTCACTCAACATAATGTCCTCCAGGTTCATCAATTTTGTCATATGTTTTATGACTGCATTTCTTTTTACTGCTGCATAATACATCAAGTGTACACACCACAATTTGTTTACCTATTCATCAGTGATGGACACCTGGGCTGTTTCCAGCTTTTAGCAATCATGATAATGCTATCTGTGTGCAGATGTCTGTTCATTTCAGTGCTCTCAGTTCTTCTGGGTGTATATCCAGAAGTGGTATTGCCAAGTCAAATCTATATTCAACTTCTTTAGGACTGCCAAATAGTTCTCCACAGTGACTGTACCACTCTACATTCCCACCAGAAGTGAATAAGTTTTCCTATCTTTCCACATCCTCTCCAACACTTGTAGTTCTCTGTCTATTTAATAGTGGTCATGCTGATGGATGTGAAATAATATCTCATTGTAGCTTTGATTTGCTTTTGCCTCATCATTTGTGATGGTGAACATTTTTTCATGTGTTTTTTTGCCATTTGTATTTCTTCTTTGGACAAATGTCTACTCAAGTCTTTTGCCCATTTTATTCGAGTAGTTTATCTTTTATTGTTGAGTTGTAGCATCTCTTTATTTATCATAGATATTAAACCCTTATCGGATATGTGATTATCAAATATTTTCTCCTGTTGAGTCAGCTGCCTTTTCATCCTTTTGACAAAGCCCTTTGAGGTCCAAAAGTGCTTAATTTTAAGGAAGTCCCATTTATCTGTTTTGTTGTTGTTGTTCTTTCTTGAGAAGAAAAGGTCTTTAAGATGTTTCCCTATGTTTTCTTCTAGTAGTTTTATGGTCCTGGCTTTTATATTTAGGTCTTTGATCCATTTTGAGTTGAATCTTATTCTTTTGGTTATTAATATCCAGTTCTCTCGGCATCATTTGTTGAGGAGTCTGGTTTGTTCCATAAACATGGAATTGGTAGGTTTGTTGAAAACCAGTTGGCTGTAGGGGTGAGGGTTTATTTCTGGACTCTCAATTCTATTATCTTTATGTCAGTACCCTGCTGTTTTGACCACTGTAGCTTTGTCGATTTGTAATATGTTTCAAGGTCAGGTAGTTAAAGTTCTCCCACATCACTTTGTGTGTGTGTATGGTACCAGGGCTAGGGATTCAACCAGGGACCTGGTATGTGAGCAGCCAGTGCTCAACACTGAACCACATCAGCTCCCTTGAGTTGGTATTTTCTTTTTTTATTTTTATTCCCACCACCACCACCATTGTTCGCACTCACTGTCTTCTCTCTGTGTCCATTCATTGTGTCTCTCTGTGTCTGCTCATCTTCTCTTTAGGAGGCACTGGGAACAAAACCTGGGACCTCCCATGTGGGAAAGAAGCACTCAATCTCTTGAGCAACCTCCACTCCCTGTTTTGTTGTGTCTCTCATTGTGTTTCCTCTTTGTGTCTCCTTGTTGCATCATCTTATTGCATCAGTTCACCATGCCAGCCCACCATACAGTCCTCTGTCTTGCTCATCTTCTCCAGGAGGCACTGGGAACTGACCTGGGATGTCCTATGTGGTAGGCAGGAGTTCAGTCACTTTAGCCACATCCTCTTCCCTGATATTTTCATTTGTTTGTTTGCTGTTCATTTTCTTGTTGTTGATTTTAGGAGGTACCAGGGACTGAACCTGAAACCTCCCCTGTGGGAAGTAGGCACTCAACCACTTGAGCCACAACTGCTCCCCACTCTTCTTTTTTAGAATGCTTTTGGCTATTCACATGCACTTTCTCTTCCAAATGAATTGGGTAATTGCCTTTTCTAGTTCTGTGAAGTAGGCTGTTGGAATTTTGATCGGTATTGCATTGAATCTATAAATCAGTTTGGGTAGAATTTGTATCTTCATGATGTTTAGTCTTCCTATCCATGAACATTGAATGTCCTTCTGTGTTTAGGTCTTCTTTGATTTCTTTTAGTAGTGCTTTGTACTTTTCTGAATACAGATCCTTTACATTCTTTGTTAAATGAATTCCTGGATATTTGAGTATTTTGTTGCTATTGTGAATGAAAATTTTTCTTGATTTCCTCTGCAGGTTGCTTATTACTAGTGTATTAAAAACCCTACTGAGGGAAGCAGACTTGGCCCAGTGGTTAGGGCATCCGTCTACTACATGGGAGGTCCACGGTTCAAACCCTGGGCCTCCTTCACCCATGTGGAGCTGGCCCACGCACAGTGCTGATGCACGCAAGGAGTGCCATGCCATGCAGGGGTGCCCCCGCATAGGGGAGCCCCACGCACAAGGAGTGTGCTCCTTAAGGAGAGCCGCCCAGCACAAAAGAAAGTGCAACCTGCCCAGGAATGGTGCCGCACACACGGAGAGTTGACGCAGCAAGATGATGCAACAAAAAGAGACACAGATTCCCGTGCTGTTGACAACAGAAGCAGACAAAAAGAAGAACACACAGCAAATGAACGCAGAGAACAGACAACTGGGGAGAGAAATAAATAAAATAAATCTTAAAAAAAAAAACTACTGATTTTTAAATATAGGCATTTAGGGCTATAAATTGCCCTCTCAGCACTGCCTTTGCTGTATCCAGTAAGTTTTTCTTTTTTTTTAAGATTTATTTTTATTTATTTCTCTCCCCTTCCCCCCGCCCCCATTGTCTGCTCTCTGTGTCCATTTGCTGTGTGTTCTTCTGTGTCCACTTGCATTCTTGTCAGGCAGCACCGAGAATCTGTGTCTCTTTTTGTTGTGTCATCTTGCTGTGTCAGCTCTCTATGTGTGCGGTGCCACTCCTGGGTGGGTTGCACTTTTTTTTGCATGGGGCAGCTCTCCTTGTGGGGTGCACTCCTTGCATGTGGGGCACCCCTACATTGGGGGCACCCCTGCATGGCATGGCACTCCTTGCACACAGTAGCACTGCATGTGGGCCAGCTCACCACATGGGCTGGGAGGCCCTGGGTTCTGAACCCTGGACCTCCTATATGGTAGGCAGATGCTCAATCAGTTGAGCCCCATCTGCTTCCCCCAATACGTTTTGATAAGTTGTGTTCTCTTTTCCATTCTGTTTGAGATATCACTAATTTTTCTTGCAAATTTCATTGACCCAATGATTGTATAGAAGTGTATTGCTTAGCATCCCTATATTTGCAAAATTTACCCTTTCTTGTCTATTATTGATTTCCAGCTTCATTCTGTTATGATCAGAGAAGTGCTTGGTAGAATTTCAATCTTCTTAAAATTTTTGAGAGCTGTATTGTGGCCCAAAATAGGTCTATCCTGGAGAAAAATCCATGAGCACTTGAGAAGAATGTATAATCCACTGATTTGGGATGTAATGTTCTCTGTATATCTGTCAGGTTCTGCTCATTTATCACATTGTTCAAGTTCTCTATTTCCTTGTTGATCTTCTTTCTAGTTGTTCTATCTATTGAATGAGTGACATACTGAAGTCTCCAACTATCATTGTAGAGATGTCTATTTTCCCCTCCATTTTGCCATAGTTTGCCTCACATATTTTGGGGCACCTGGGTTAGGTGCATAGATATTTATGACTGTTACTCCTTCCTGTGTATTGTCCCTTTTATTAATATATAATATATTATGGCCTTCTGCATTTCTTATCTCTTTTTTTTTTTTTTTTTTTGCATTTAAGTTTGTTTTATCTAACAACAGTATTGCTACCCTGTTCTTTTTGGTTACTATTTACATGAAATATCTATTTCCAATCTTTCATTTTCAGTCTATTTGCATCCTTGGGTCTAAGGTGAGACTCCTTATCCATTCTGTCAATCTCTGTCTTTTGATTGGAGAGTTTAATCCATTAAAATTCAATTTTATTACTGTAAAGGCATTACGTACTTCAATCATTTTATCCTTTCATGTGTCAGATCTTATTTTTGTCCATCTTTTTACCTTTTTCATTGCCCTTTCTGATAGTCTTCACTGTTACACTATCCTCTGAGCCTTTCTTTCTTCTCTCTTCTTTTCTGGCTGCAGAACTCCCTTTAGTGTTTCCTGCAGAGCTGGGTTCTTATTTACAAACTCTCTTAGTTTCTGTTTATCTGTAAATATTTTAAACTCAAGGACAGTTTTGCCAGATAAAGAATTCTTGGCTGAAATTTTTTCTCTTTCAATACCTTAATTGTATCATACCATTCCTTCTCACCTTTTTGTTTTGTTTTTTTTTCAGTTTTTTTTTAACAAATCAATTTTATTGGTACATACTATTAAAACATACAATTTATCCAAAGTGTACAATCAGTGGCATTTGGTATAATCACACAGTTGTGCATTCATCATTCAGTCATTATTAGAGCATTTTCATTATTTCAATAATAATACAAAAAAGACAAAAAAAATTCTTCACCTCTCATTCTTTCTACATTACCCCTGCTATACATACTCCATGGTTTCTGAAGAGAAATCCACATTAAGTCTTACTGGGTATCCCTTGTATGTGATGTTTTACTTTTCCCTTGCTGATTTCAGAATTTTCTGTTTATCTTTGGCATTCTGAATATTATGTGTCTTGGGTAGGTCTACTTGGATTGATTCTAATTTGAGTGTGCTGTGCTTTCTGGACACATATATTCATGTCTTCCATAAGAGTTGGGTAATTTTCAGCCAGTATTTCCTCAAAGACTCTTTCTGTGCCTTTTCCCTTCTCTTCTTCTTCTAGAATTCCCCTAACACATATGTTGGTATGCTTCCTTCTATCATTCAACAACCTGAACCCCTGCTTAAATTTTTCCATTCTTTTCTCTCTATGTTCTTCTCTCTTTTCAATTTCAGTTGTTCTTTCCTCTGTATCACTGATTCTTCATTCCATGATTTCAAATCAGCTGTTGTACGCATGTGCCTCTATTGTATTTTTAATTTCACTTATTGTGTCTTTCATTCCCATAAGCTCTGTTACTTTTCTATACAAGACATCAAATTTTTCTTTGTGCTCCCCAGAGTCTTCTTAATGCCTTTTATTTCTTTGGCTATGTTGTCCTTCAACTCCATGATTTGATTTAGGAGATTTGTATGAACCTAATAATTAATTATTTTAAGTCCTTGTCTCATCTGGAGCTTTGATTTGTTCTTTTGCCTAAGTCATATGTTCTTTTTCTTAATATGGCTATAATTTTTGCTGCTGTCTAGGCATCTGATTCTGATGTTGAGTTTACTTTGATATTCAAGTTTCTTTCTCTTGCCTAGGGATTTACTGTTAAGTATCTGTGTGCTAACATTGGTTTTTGGCTTTTGGTTCAACCTGTTCTAGATATTTAGAATTATCCCTGTTTAACTTTTCGTGCTAGGGCTAAGGTGCCCGTAATGGGGTGCAGACCAGTTTCCAAGGCAAGGGTGGCAGTAAAGGCACCTGTTTGCTTTATTTTTTCCCTTCTGTTCATGCACTTTTTTGATAGGCCAGCAGATGGCGCTGTTTGGCAGATCTTTCAGCTCACATCCCGTGTGTAGTGGGGAACGCATCAGTAACTCTGCAGGCTGGCAGTGCAGAGGCAATCCCCGCTGCGTGGGCCAAGCCCCACAAACGAACTTGGTCAGAAGTAGTTTTCCTCCCTTGGCCAGGCTGCACCTTCCCTCCCTCTGCCTCCTCAGCCAGCCCTGGGCAGTAGGGAGAGTGTTTGAGAAGGTAAATTAGCTTTAGCTCCCTGCTGCCTCTCAGTGCAAACAATGCCACAGCCAACTGGTCTGAAGTGTGAGACCCCTCCAATGCACCAGGCTCAGACTAAGTTCACTGGCCAAAATCTGAATTTGCGGTAGGCTGTGACAAGGCAAGCCTGAAGGATTGGAAAATGAAAAATAAAACTTTGGTATTTACAGATGACAAAATTGGGTATAGAGAAAATCCAAACTATTAGAGAATTTAGCAAGGTTGCTGGATAAATGGTCTTATTTCCAATCTCAGAATGAAGATATTAAACATTTCACCATTCAGAATGGTTGGCTATATGTTTTTGTTGACATCTTTTTTTCTTTTAAGATTTTATTTATTTATTTATCCTCCCTCCTATTATTTTTGCACTTACTGTCTGTGTCTATTCATTGTGCATTCCTCTGTCTGTCTGTCTTCTTTTTAGATGGAAACCAATCCTGGGACCTCTGGAGTGGGAGAGAGGTGCTTAATCTCTTGTGCCACCTCAGCTCCCTGGTCTGCTGCCTCTCTTATTGTCTCTCCTCTGAGTGTTTTTTTTGTTGCATCATCTTGCTGCGCCAGCTCTCTGCTTAGGCCATCTTGCCGCACAGTCCAGCACTCCTGTGCGGGCCAGCACTCCATTTGGGCCAGCTCACTGCATGGGCCAGCTCACTGCATGGGCCAGTTCTCTGCTCAGGCCAGCTTGCCTTCACCAGGAGGCCCCGGGAATCAAACCCTGGACCTCCCATATGGTAGAGAGGAGCCCAATTGCTTGAGCCACATCCATTTTCCATCATCTTTTGTCAGATAAAGAAATTTCCCTACATGTACAAAAGTCTTCTGTATTTCTGTACCAGCAAAAATAATAATTAAATATGAAATTTTAAAAAATTGACAATTGCAGACGAATATAAAAGAATAAATCTAACATAAGACTTACTGATCTCTACATATATACACACACAAATTATAAAACATTACTGAGAGAAATTAAAAAGGAAAGAGTACCTAAGGAAGCAGAAAAACATAAATGGTCATAGATTGGCCTGCCCTGATCCAGAAGGCAGTGAGAAACTTCAGGGCTCCATCACCCCACGGAGGTTTTGAACATCCAGAAAGAACTGGCAGAAACATCTTTCTCAAAGCTGCAGAAAGCAGTTAAAGAACTGCAGTCACAGGGTGAGTACTAAATCAAGAAAGGCCACTTAAAAGTGGGAGGTCTCCTGATGCCCTGGCTTGGCCTCTCCCTGACTTGGTATGGAGCTAGCTGTGCTCAAGTTTATTTTATTTTATTTTTTTTTTAAAGATTTATTTATTTATTTAATTCCCCCCCTCCCCCGGTTGTCTGTTCTCTGTGTCTATTTGCTGCGTCTTGTTTCTTTGTCCGCTTCTGTTGTCGTCGGCGGCGCCATTCCTGGGCAGGCTGCTCTCTCTTTTCACGCTGGGCGGCTTTTCTCACGGGCGCACTCCTTGCGCGTGGGGCTCCCCTACGCGGGGGACACCCTTGCGTGGCACGGCACTCCTTGCACGCATCGGCACTGCGCATGGCCAGCTCCACACGGGTCAAGGAGGCCGGGGGTTTGAACCGCGGACCTCCCATGTGGTAGACAGACGCCCTAACCACTGGGCCAAAGTCCGTTTCCTCTGTGCTCAAGTTTATATTCCTGATTCTGCTTCCAGGGGTAGCGAAGTAAACCTCGTGCACTTCCTAGGAGGCCGGATCTGTCTGGTGGTGGCCTGGGAGACTTGCTGTCCCAGAACTTCCCTGTCTAGAAAGGCAGCTCCCACAGCTCTCCTGCAGAGTGCTGTGGAAGAGCCTGGGGCAAGGAATTACTGGCTGTAGCACATACTGTGCAGTGCTCTGGACTACGAGGATTCTTTATTCTAGGGAAATCGGTAGACTGGTATGTGTCAACAAGGGAATTCCTAGGGTCACATGTGCTTGCCCAAGACAAGATGCACACACAGAAAGGACAAGGGAATTCCCTATGCTTTGGAGTGGAGCTATTCTCTACACTCTGAAGGAGACCACTCACACAGGTCAATCTGAGGACTGGGAAAGTATTTTTTTGTTTTTCCTTTTTTTTTTTTTTTTCTTTTTGTTAGCCTGGGAATTCAAGAAAAGCTGTCATAACACTAGATGGATAAAAGATTAAGGAACAGAGAGACAGACCTCAGAGTCTAATTTCCAGTGATATATCAAAATACCAAAATTTTTAGGTTTCATCAAAAGATTACAAAAGATACAAATAAACAGGAAAGAATGACCCAGGTAAAGGAGGCTACTAAAGCATTAGAAACCACCAGTTTAAGAAGATCAGACCTGGCATATTCCAGACAAAGATTTTTTTTAAATGGTTCTAAATATGCTTAAAGAGCAAAAAGAAAATATGGACAAAGAATTAAAGGAAGCCAGAAAAACAACAGATGAACACAGAGTATCAATAAAGAGCTGGAAGTTATGAAAAGGAACCAAACGGAACTGAAGACCACCATAACGGAAATGTAAAATTCCCTACAAGGGTTCAGCAGCACATTGGAGCTGGCAAAGAATCAGTGGACTTGAAGGTAACGCTATTGAAATCATCCAGTTTGAGCAGAAGGAAGAATGGAGAAAAGTGAATAGAGCCTGAGGAACCTGTGGAACCAAAAAGAGATGCTGATGCAAAGTACCAGAAATCGTCGGCTTTTATAAAGGGTATTTGGGGTAAAAGCTTACAATTAAAAGGCCCTAAAGAATAACCTATGGACTAAAGCAGACTTAGTGGTATTTGATAATAGACTTATTGTGATTCTAGCAATGGAAGAAATTATATGATTGATGTAGAGGCAGTGGCCACTGGAGGTTCTGAGGGCAGGGAGAGGGAAAAACAATTGCAATATGGGGGCATTTTCAGGACTTGGGAATTGTCTGGAATGACATTACAATGACAGATACAGGCCATTACATATTTTTCTATAACCTACAAAATTGTGTGGGAGAGAGTATAAACTACAATGTAAACTATAATCCATGCTTAGTGGCAATGCTCCAAAATGCTTTCATCAATTGTAATGAATGTACTACACCAATGAAGGATGTTGTTAATGTGGGAAAATGTGGGAGGTATAGGGAGCGGGGCATATGGGATATATTTTTATGTAACGTTTATGTAACCTAAATATGTTTTTCTAAAAAATAAAATAAAATATATACAAAAAAACTAATTAAAAAAAAAAAAAAGACCCTGAAGAGTCCAACTCAAGGTTACATCCTTCCCAAACTCTGTTGCCACGTGTTGAAGCAAGATGGAGGGTGACGTCTGTGAGGGGTCAGCCTTCCTCTTCCCTCTTAAGGCTACATGGGCCCAACTTCTTCTGATCTCAGGTGTAGGCTGGGATAGGGCTCATCTCTCTTCCGGGGACTGGTTTCTTTCCGGGCTCATCTGCTCTGTCCTCTTTACAAGGTCAACTGTAAACTATCAGGTGAATGGTTCAACTCTCTTCCCGGGGCCACTGCCGCCACTATGGAGCTGTCTCTTCCTCTGTGTATCTACTGTGTTCTTGTTTGGGTGTCTGTTTATATAGCCCACCAAGGGGTGAAAACTCAACCCTGCACACCCTACTGATGTGGTTGAATCAAAGCCCTAATCTTGATTTAATCAAGTAAATGTAAAGCCTTTGAATTTAAATCAATCAAAGGGTATTATACCCAGAGGAACAGACCAGTTTACAAACATAATCAATATCTCTTTTTGGAGTTCATAAATAATATCAAACTGCCACAAACACCATAGAGCATTAGAATAATATATGTATTGTAAGAATCCCAGAAGAAGAAAGGAGCAGAGGGGATATTCAAAGAAATAATAGCTGAAAATTTCCCAAATTTTATGAAAGACATGAATACACACATTCAATATGTTCAATGAACTCCAAACAGGATAAAACCCAAATATATCCACACTGCTCCATATTATAATCAAATTGTTGAATGACAAAGAATTCTGAAAGCTGCAAGAGAAGCAATGTGTCATGTACAAGGGAGCCTCAATAAGATTAAGTGCTGACTTCTCATCAGAAACTTTGGAGGCAACGAGACAGTGGGAAGACATATTTAAAGAGCTGACAACCAAAATTTCTATATCTGATCTGATCTTGGTAAGATGGTGGAATAGGGAGCTCTAGGACTCAGTTCATCTCCAGGGCAGATGGAAAACAACTAGGAACTGTCTGAAACAAAATTGTCTGGGAGCTCTGGAGGTGAGAAGAACATTGTTCACCATCCCATAAAAAGCAGAATGAAGTGACTAATAAACTGTGGTGAAGATCTGTGAGTAGATCTCCCCATGCTATGAGGCTGGTGCACATCCTGCACTGGTGGCAGGTGGCAGGTCACTTTGGGAGTGAGATCCTGGCTGGAAGTAAAAGTCCTCTTTCCTAAGAACAAGGCAGGATATGGACAAGCACCAACTGTGGCTTTTGGTTAGCGAATTCAGATCACTGGGTCTCGGCTCTGAGGGTAGCTACAGATTCAACCTATTCAGGATAGAAAGCAGCTGGTGGCCTCTGTTTCAGCCCCAGGGGTGGAGCTAATTTAGAGACACAGTGCCTTTTGGGGGTTGTGGGGAACAATTTGCTGGAGGGCACCTCTTCTCCACTGCCAGGCACCAACTACAGCCTTTTATTTTATTATTTTATTTTATTTTTTTATTTTTGTAATTAGAGAAGTTGTGAGTTTACAAAACCATCATGCATACCATACAGGATTCCCAGACATCTATCTCCCCACCACCAACACCTTGCATTGCTGTGGAACATTTGTTACAAATGATGAAATTACACCATCAAACTATTACTGCTATCTATAGTCCCTATCTTACATTTTGTGTATTTTTTCCATACACTCCCTATTATTAACATCAGGCATTAGTATTGTACATCTCTATAGTTCATGAGAGAGCCCTTTCGTATTTGTCCTGTTAGCCATAGTCCATCATCCATCACATGGTTCGTGCCTTCAATAGTCCGTCCACACTATACACTCAGTGGCTCTCAGTATCATCAGAGTTGTTTAGTCATCGCCTCCATAAATTTTTGAATGTTTTCCTTAGTCTAATAGAAAAACTCCATATCCCCCTATTACTGACTCTTAGCATTGATATAGTAACTTCTTTGTCAGTGATGCAAGAATATTACAATATTGCTGTTAACTATAGTTCATAAGTTACCTTTTGTTTTTCCCATGGCTCAGTATATTCTTACCACCTTGTAAGAGCGACGTACATTTTTTCTAGTTTATAGGAGAACATTTTTGTATTCATACTATTAACCACAATCCTCATTCACCTCTGGGTTCACTATATTATACACTCCTTAGGTTATTTATCCTCTAGCTTTCTTGCAATTGACATTTATGTCCCCTGACTACCCCTTTCAGTCACAATCACATTTATAAATCAGCCATGGTAGTTATACTCGCTGTAATATGTTACCATCAACTCTATCCATTCCACACTTTTACAGTCAAGCTAATTAAAAATTCTACATACATTAAGCATCAGTACCCCTCCTCAGCCCTCATCCTATCTCCTAGTGAACTATACTCTAGATATTAACTCTATGTTTTTATTCTTCATATTAGTAAGACCACACAATATTTATCCTTTTGTGTCTGGCTTCTTTCACTCAGCATAATATCCTCAAGGTTCATACATTTTGTTATACATGTCCCATGTATAGTATTCTGTTGTATGTATATGCCAGAGTTTTTTATCCTTTTGTTGGTTGATAGACACTTAGATTGTTTCCATCCTTTGGCAATTGTGAATAATGCTATGAACATCAGTGTGTAAAATGTCTGTTTTCACCCATGTTTTCAGTTCTTCTGGATATATTCCTAGTAGAGGGATTGCCAGACCATATGGCAGTTCTGTGTTTAGCTTCCTGAGGAACCACAAAATGTCTTTCACAGACTGTACTAGTCTGCATTCCCACCAACAGTGGAGTGCTACATTAAGTCAGCTATTGGTCGCCTCAAAGGGAAGGTGATGCAGAACTTTACTGAATCAAAGACAGAGAGAGAGACAAGAGAGGACGGAAAGATGGGACCAGGGGACTCAACAGCTTCTGGAACTGAGAGCCTCAACCCTCGTTTCCCCATTGTATTTATTTGAAAGCTAATGAGCAGCTATTTGCTACAGTGAGGGACGAAACGGGGTCCCTGTTATGGGACGAGCGGGGTCCCTGTTAAGAGACGAGTGGGGTCCCATTGTGGGACGAGCGGGGTCCCTGTTATGGGACGAGTGGGGTCCCTGTTATGGGACGAGCGGGGTCCCTATTAAGGGACGAGTGGGGTCCCGTTGTGGGACGAGCGGGGTCCCTGTTAAGGGACAAGTGGGGTCCCGTTGTGGGACGAGAGGGGTCCCTGGCATGGGGAAGAAAGCCTCGTACGGCCGCTGAGGCTTCCCTCGGGGGCTCCGAAGGCGTGGAGGGCGCACGACCCAGGAAGAAGTCGCGGAGACAGGCTGATGGCACAAGTCTGGTCTATTGTGGAAGGGGATGCAGATTTATAGGATTGGGGAGTGGTGTGGCGGGTTCTGATTGGCTAGGGCAAATGCTGTTCCCATATAAGGCAATGTTCTGGCATTGGGCTAGTGATTGGCCAGTAGAGTATGTGCTAACTCTTGATAGGCTGACACTGTTACTAAGCTGATAGGTGGTTGTAAGCTGTTGCTGGGCAAACAGCGTACTAAGAGATTAGGTTTAAGGGAGGGGGAGGGGAAGTGAGAGCTGGGCTAGGCGGGAGATAGGAAGGGGGAGCGCGGTGCCAGCTAGCCGTTAGCAGCAAAGGCCTAGTCAGGCGTGGTCACCTTGTCTAGGCCCAGTGGGCAGAGGCAGTGTCACCTCTTGCCGCACTGTTTGCCACTGAGGCAAGCCGGGTGCCCCTCCTCCCACATCTCCCCCTTTGTTTCTAATATGCCGGGGCTCTCAACGTTGGGGGGGGAGGACGCGGAGGGGAACAGGGCTAACATGAAAAGCAGGAGAGAGTGTAGATTTTTAGGTTTCTTGTTTGAAGCCAAGGTGCGGACAGCAAGTTGTACTAGCTGTCCAAGGAGGAGGGTGTCATGAACTGGATCCGCGGCCACGTTCAGCCTCTCCATCTGATGGGCGAGTGCTCTCATCATCCGTCGTTGGGACCTGCTGCTGGCCGGTGGCGGATTTGATGTTTCTCCCGGGGATCCAGAGCGGCTGGGAGGCATTTTGTGGGGTTCCCGATGCTGTAGGGCCTTCAGGCGGTGGCGCTTCCTCCTCCCTAGTTTCGGCTGCGGTGGCAGGTTTGATGTTTCGGTCTGGGATCCAGAATGGTTGTGAGGCGTTTTCCTTGGAGCGGTGCAGTGGTGGGGTTGCTTTGGCCCCACGTTGTGCTGTGGTGGGGTTGCTTTGTCCCACGTTGGGCGCCAGCTGCTGCGGCTTGCTCTGTCTGTGGCAGTGGGGTCTGGCTGCAGACGAGGGGTCGGTCCAGCTTGGGATGAGGGGTCGGTCCGGCTTGGGACGAGGGATCGGTCCGGCAGCAGACGAGGGGTCAGTCTCACAGGGGTTGCGCGGTTCGGCTGACTGGGTCGCCCGGCAAAGCCAGCAACGAAGGGGTCGCCTGGAGAAGCAGGCGATGAACTGGGGACAAGGGAGGCCAGGCCCTTGTCGGGGGCTCTCAGGACTGGAGGGCGCACGGCAGAAGAACTACTGCGGAGACGAGGTAAACACGCAGGTCCAACTTTATTGAGGAAGTGGCTACCGTTTTATAGGGGCTGGGGAAGGCTGATTGGTCGAAGCTTATGCCATGTTCTGATTGGTTGCCGTGAGCAGTTACTGGGGAGAAAGGTTGGTGGGAGGTACTGAAAGGGGGAGGGGTGGTGATTAGGGATTGGCTGTTGCTGTTGCCGGGGGAAGTGGCAGGGTTTAAGGATTGGGGGCTGCTGTTGCTGGGGTAGAGGGCAGACTTGAGTTTCCTGCCTTGCGCCTGGCTGTTGCTGCTGTCGGGGGCGGGGGGAAAAAGGGCAGACTGGAATTTTCCGCCCTGCGCCTGCGCAGGGAGAAAGAAGAAGAAGGGTGTTGCCTCATAAGGCATCGTGTGGCGCTATCCGGGAGGAGGGGCGGCCGCGGAAGCATGGCTGCCGAGAAGGGGATACCCGAGGGCACTCTGCGCCCATGCTGAGCTCCCTTCAGGGGTGGTGGTGAGTCCGACCAGCCACCCTATTATGGGGGCAGCGGCTTGGAATTAGGCCTACCGCGGCCGCTCCCCTGCCAGGCCAGCAAACCACACTTCAGCCCGAGGGGTGGCCGCACTACAGGAAGCAACTTGTAACATCTTCTACAATAGCAATTTACAATATTGTAAACTGCAACATTTACAATAAGGTAACATCTACAATAACAGGAAGCAATTGCAACATCATCTACCATAACAGGAAGCAACAAATAGGTAAGCCAGTTTTCCACAACAGAGTGTTCCTAATTCTTCACATCCTCTTCTACATTTGTAGTTTTCCTTTTACTTTTTAAAATAATGGCCATTCTATGAGGTGTGATATCTCATTGTAGTTTTGATTTGCATTTCCCTAATAGCTAGCGATATTAAACATTTTTTCATGTGCTTTTTCACTACTTGTATTTTCCCTTTGGAAGAATGCCTTTTGCCCATTTTTAAATTGGATCGGGGAAGCAGATTTGGCTCAACATTTAGAGCATCCACCTACCACATGGGAGGTCCAGGGTTTAAACCTAGGGCCTCCTGACCCGTGTGATGAGCTGGCCCATGTGCAGTGCTGATGCACGCAAGGAGTGCCCTGCAATGCAGGGGTGTCCCCCGCATAGGGGAGCCCCACACGCAAGGAGTGCACCCATAAGGAGAAGCACCCGGCGTGAAGAAAGCACAGACTGTCCAGGTGTGGCATCGCACACACGGGGAGTTGACACAGCAAGATGACACAACAAAAAGAGACACAGATTTGCAGTGCCACTGACAAGAATCCAAGCGGACACAGAACACACAGCAAATGGACACAGAGAACGGACAACAGGGTGGGGGGAAGAGAAATAAATAAAAAATAAATCTTAAAAAAATAAATTGGATTGCTTGCCCTTTTATTGTTGAGTTGTATAATCTTTTTATATAGTGTGGAAATCAAATACTTAGAAATTTGTGGTTTCCAAATACTTTCTCCCATTGAGCAGGCTGCCTATTCACCTTCTTGCAAAGGTCCTTTGAAGCACAAAAATGTTTTTAAATTTGAAGAGATCCCATTTATCCATTTTTTTCTTTCATTGCTCATGCTTTGTGTATAGAATTAAAAAACCACCATCTACCACGAGGTCTACATTTTCTTCTAGCAGTATTATGCTTCCAGCTTTTATATTTAGGTCTCATTTCAGTGCCCCATTTTCCTTACACTTTTCAGTTCTGGAACCCATCCTATCTTAACTACAGTCAAGTTTAAACCCCCCCCCTTCCACCTTCCCCCCGCGAGGCTTTTCTACCTCCAGTTTCTTCCTTCTTAGGGTAACCCAGGGAGCCAGAAGGAGTAAACCAAGAAAGATGGGGGACTTCAGAAATGGCCATTTTGCAACTGGGTATTCCAGCAGGTGACTGGATTGAGAACACAGCTGTTTCTGCTGACAGTTCTATTGCATTCTCTTTCCATTCTACCCCTGGGCGGGGGGAGGGGGGCTTTTATATGCAGCATTCTTCAGTGGCTTAGTTCAACCCTGGGTCTCTATGAACTTGGGTCCCTGTGCAGGGATATGTGTGCTTATAACTTGAGTCACTTTATAGACTGGTGAGAGGGAGCAGAATGGTCCAGGATGAAATTTTCCTGATATTTTTCTTTATCTTCTATTCAGCACTTACGGAGTCCTTCTCCAATCTCTGCCATCCTCCAGAATTCTAAACAAGTGGGATTTGTTCTTTTATTCACTAAATCTCTGGAGAGGCTTTTTCAGGGGATGTCTTACATCACCAAGTTCATGACATCACTCCAAGAAATATAATTTTTGGGGAAACGGACTTTGGCCCAGTGGTTAGGGCGTCCGTCTACCATATGGGAGGTCCGCGGTTCAAACCCCGGGCCTCCTTGACCCGTGTGGAGCTGGCCATGCGCAGCGCTGATGCGCGCAAGGAGTGCCGTGCCACGCAAGGGTGTCCCCCGCGTGGGGGAGCCCCACGCGCAAGGAGTGCGCCCGTGAGGAGAGCCGCCCAGCGTGAAAAGAAAGAGCAGCCTGCCCAGGAATGGCGCCGCCCACACTTCCCGTGCCGCTGACGACAACAGAAGCGGACAAAGAAACAAGACGCAGCAAATAGACACCAAGAACAGACAACCAGGGGAGGGGGGGAAATTAAATAAATAAATAAATAAATCTTTAAAAAAAAAAAAAAAGAAATATAATTTTTGAAATGAATTTTTCAACAGATAATTGAAAGCACCTAAAGATCAGATTAGGAACTCTCCTAGAAGGTTAACAGGAAGAGAAAAAAATGTTGAGGGTAGAAATAAAACTGCTAAAATACAACCAATAGGAAGAGAGAAAACTCCTAAAATATGACTTTCAGGAAAAAGATTAAAGAAATCAAACTATTTGGTGTCCAGCATTTGGCAAATTGAAATATCTGAAAATCTGTGTCGGATAAAACAGAACAAATATCCTTTGAAAATCATATTACAGCGTTTGTAAGAAAGTGAGAGCATGTCCCACAGACCCGAAATAGAGTTACCCAAGTTGAAACCGTAGTAGGCTTAGGGAAGATAGGATTGTCAATCTCTAAAGGGCTGGGTTTTTGACAGCCAAACAGGAGTTAAGAGATCAGGACTTAGGTTCACAGAAATTGGAATTGAGAATTAATTCCTCAGAAATCCAAGACTAGCTAAATACTCCATTCCCCAGGCTGGGAGACAAGGATTTGTTATCTGTCCCACGCTGGACTCTAGGTGAGCAAAAGGCATCCTTTGATGATTAAGAACAATGGTCTCACACTGGTCTACAGTTCAAACTTACACTTGTTGGTTTGGGAAACGAGAGGTTGAGAAATTAATATGAAACTAGTACCTAGCCAATGAAGTAAAGGTAAAATTGACCTGGAAGGACCCACCCTCAACCTGGTTGTGTGGCACAGGATCCCCAAAGTTCAGGCCCTACTGTAAATGAGCTCATATTCTAAAATTTATAGAACTCTTAAGGAAAAATACAATAAACAGCATTATAAAATTCTAAAACTTGGTAAGACTATAAAATAAGTATATTTAAAATGATGAAATAAAAGTTACCTATGTATCTTTGCTCCACAAGCCTTAGCAAATTATTGCAATGGTTAACTTTTATTGCATGTGTCAAACAATTGATGCAAAACCCTGTTTAGGTATCTCCAAGGAGATTACAAGTTTGAAAAGGGGAATCATATGTAGGAAAGCATTGATAGTTTAAACCAGTGCTATTAAAAAAAAAAAAAAAAAAACAAAACCCAACCCTGAAGGTTTAGTTCTAAGTCCAGCAGTTTTGGTAGCCCTGGGAAATACTGCCCATGGTGGTTTTGGGGTATATATATATACCCCAAAAAGCCTCCCCATGGCTTTTTTTTTTTTTTTGCTTGCTGTCCGCTGTGTCCATTTGCTGTGTGTTCTTCTGTGTATTTATTTATTTCCCACCCCCTCTCCCTTGTGGCTTGCTTGTTGTCTGCTCTGTGCCATTCACTGCACACTCTTCTGTGTTTTTGCTTATCTCCCTTTTTGTTGAGTCACTTTGCTGAGGCGGCTCTCTGCGGCACACAGGCGAGCCTGCCTTCACAAGGAGGCCCCAGGACACGAACCCAGGGCCTCCTATATAGTAGACTGGAGCCCAACTGATTGAGCCACAGCTGCTTCCCCCATATTGGTTTTTAATAATGAACAGATTAAAACCTATGTTAGAATACAAAATTCATTACTATTGACAATATATACATGCTGTTCAGTGACAAACAGCAATGACACCAATTGCTTGGCAGCAGCAACAGTACAAAAGTCAGACAAAAGAGCATAAAAATTCTCAGATTTAACCAGGATACCCACAAAGTTTGGGTAACTCATCTAAAAACAATAGAATAATACTGCATACTTCTAGAAAGGAATTGTTACTTACTAAAAGTGTAAGTTTCACCAATGTAACATTAAACACGTGCTGATTTTTGGGAACCTTATGAACATGTTTGTTATATAATTCTACAAATTCAAATTATCAAAAGTTGATGGCTAGGGAAGCAGCTGGGCAGCCTATCTACCATATCGGGAGGTCCCAGGTTAGATTCCTGGTGCCTCCTAAAGAAGACAAGCAAGACAGTGAGCAGACATCACAATGGGCTGGTATGGTGAACTGACACAACAAGGAAACCCAATGAGAAAACACCATAAGAGACACAATAAGCGGGGAGCAGAGGTGGCTCCCACATGGGAGCATGGGAGGTCCTGGGTTTGGTTCCTAGTGCCTCCTAAAAAAAAAAAAAAAAAAGACAAGCAGATAAAGAGAGCAGGCAGTGAATGCAAACAATGGGGGGGGGGCTTTAAAAAAAGATACAAAAAGTCCCTCCCCTCCCCCCCCCCCAAAAAGTTGATGGCTAATTCCATTACACTTAAGGTTATGTTTACGATTAGAAGTTTTAATAGTGTTCCCCCAATAATTAGTTTTTAATGGTTCAATTCCCCTTTAAAATGGACTAACATAATAAAATATCAAGTAACAGCAACTGATCTGTAAATTGAAAATAGTGACACACTCAACTCCAAAACTTATGCTGTTAAGATTCAATTTATACTCTTAAGATTCAACACCTTTTATTTACATATTTATAACATACATTAATGGTCTTACACAATTAACTAAATCTAATAACAATAGTGAGGATGGAACATAAAAGACACAATTCCAATTTTTAGTCAGGTTGAAGTACATTTATAGTAACTGAAAGATACAATAAAGCAGTCATTATAAAGTAAGGGGCTTATGTCAATTAACACCAAAAAATAAAAGTCAGCCACAAGGCTACTAAAACAATGGGAAATTTGCAAATGCAAATATTACATATGCAGATATAATGCATGCATGGCTTTCACATTTATTCTTTATTCTTAAAGCCATTTTTAAAGTAAACAAGAATAAGTATTTTAATAATATATATACATCAAGGCACACTCTTGTCTTGTGCTTTAGGAATGATTTATATGTGATTTGCTTATTTCTTAATTTTACACCTTATAATTTTTAAAAGTTTAATTTTAATAATTATAGCCTCAATGGTGGTTTCTTAGAGGAGAGAAAGGTGGTATCTCCCCATGGTAATTCTGAAAATCGGAAAACTGGATAGTTTAAAGATGTGGGAATTTAAAATCAAACATGTGAATCAAAGTAATTTAGTTTTCAGGTAACTTTTAAAATAATTTCAACAATTTGGTGGACCATAATTAATTAAGTTCTTCAAGTCATATACTATAATGAGAGCTGTACTGAAGAATTTTCAGTATTTCTGAAATTACTTGACAATTATATGGTATCCACGGAATTTACTAAGATGTCTATATTGCCACCCTATTTCTAAACTGTAGTTTCTTCAACAAAATTACTAACAAATAAACATGATACAATGGCTGAAAACATACCAAACCTAGTTTTAATTTGTTTCTTCTTTAGCAAAAAAAATGAGTTGTTTTTCATTCATTGTCCTGTAATCAAGGAGAAATTTCCTGTCAACAGTGTTTAATTAACAGTTCTCTTTTCTTTTGGTCAATTTACTTGCCTTGAAGAGATAGTATAAGGCTAATAGGTATTCATGCATTTTAAAGGCATTTTAATAATCAGCTATTCATTTACGGGTTTCCCACATAGGTAAATATACTGTGCAAACTTGATTACAACATGTAACTCATTATGTGCTTTAAAATAAAGAATCCCTCACTTAGAAGGGGTTAAAATAAATAGTACATCAAGAATCACAGATTTCAAGCATTTAAAAAAATGTAATATATCTATACATCCTACTAAAATGCTTAATAGTAGAATTTCCTTTTTAATTCATAAATGGGGCAAATGGAATAATCAAACCTTGCCTCTTTATTTTGAGAATAAAAGAAGAAAAGCCCACTGATGTAGCCTTTTAAACTCAAAATATATAATAAAGTTATGTAATAATGCAAATGAAATGGAAGAGTTTTAAATTTAGTGCAGTCCTTTATAAACATTAATTCATAAAAAAGTATACCATGATAAACCACTGCCATCAAATGGATTTGCTTTCAATTTCTTTACAGTAAATAGACTTTTCTACAGAACCCCTGGGCCAAAGTAACCATATATCACATCACCAAACAGCCCAGAATTTTGACATATGAACTCTAAGCATATAGTCACATAGTCTTGTAAACAAATGTACTGTGAGTTCCGCGTAATAAGTTGTCACTTCTTTTTGTCTCCATTACTATATTCATTCTGCCTCTGAAATATGTGCCACTTCTACTTCAACAGTTTGAATAGCTTCTGCAACTTCAGATAGCTTCTGTCCTTGCTGTTGTGCCAATACATAATTAACCACTTGCATAATACTTTGGTCAGAAAGCGTAGATACCGATGCACATTCTTCAGTAGTTGCAACAGCTTCAAGAGCTTCCATAGTTTCTCCTGTCACTACTACAGTCTCAAGTTCTTGAGGACCACTGCTTTCTTGTTCCTGCATATCTGCTGTTAAGATGCTGACAGCATGTGCCACTTGAGTACCTTGATTATGAAACTGAAGGGTGTCTTTTTCCAGCATAATTTTGCAAGGCACATAATCTCTGTGGAATTTAGTCATATGTTTGCGGAGGGTTCGAGCATCGATGTAGGCTTCACTACACACAGGACAGACATAAGGCCGTTCACCAGTATGTGTTCTGACATGGCGTTTTAGAGATCGGGCATCAGCCCAAGATACTCCACATGTTAAGCACTCAAATGGCTTAACTCCTGTTAAAAATAAATATGTAAATAAAGAAGTGTGGTGAAGAGTGGGTATTAGAATATATTAATGTTACTGGCTAAATAATGTTTTTCTTTAAGTACAATAACCAATAAACCTTTCTATCTTGACTTTGGCAATATTTTAGTTAGGATCTAATTGTTTACCTTAAAATAAACAAGATTCTACACTATAATCTCTCTAAAGATGTTCCAGTAGATAAAAATGACTTAAACATTCTGTGCATAATCTAATTTTCACACAGTACTATAATAATAAATAGCTAGGATAAGGAAACTCAGGCTTCAAGTAGACTAGCTTAAGCATAAAAATGCTGATACAGAATTAAGTTCACTAAAAAAGGAATCCACCTACAAACACAACAATTTTAGATACTCTAATTCATGACCTCTATCACTTGAATAAATTGTTCTAAGACAAGGGATTAATCTCATGTCTTAGCATGAGCATGGAGCTAGACAGGAGTGTTGACAAAGGGAGACTCACTAGTTAATTGCCTTTCATTCTACTTAGATACTCAAAATAAGTAGTTACCCTCATGGTTGTTCATGTGTCTCCTATACTCTCTGAGCTGAGTGAATTTTCTTCCACATTGTTCACACACTCGTTCCAGGTTTTGTTTTGCTCTTCCTTTTTTCCCATGAGTAGCTTTTTTCACATGCCTTCTGAACAATGCTTTTTCATAAAATTCCTTACCACATATATTACACCTAAAAGAAAGAGAAAAAAACGAAATTTTTTTCCCCAAAATACCTGCAGCCATAGGAATTTCAAGTATGTTTAATTAAGTTTTAGCCTTTTCAAATTTACCCACCTATAAGGCTCAGTAACAGAATGAGACTTCACATGGGAATACCAATCTTTCTTCCAACTATAGCATTTATCACAAAATTGGCACTGGAATGGCTTCACACCAAGATGCTTATTCATGTGCTGGCGAAGATCTCTGGCTTCAAAGAAACTTTTTTCACATCTGTAATTATAAAGTTCAATCATCCAATTGGAGCTTCATCTTATTCCCTTTAAAACAGGTTTCCAAGAACTCAGTATATGCTTTGGTTTCTAGAACTCCACAAGATGATCCAAATTTAAAACAGAAGAATTCCCTTGTATTCCAATCCTGCATCAAGACTAGAGGGTTTTAAGTTTTTTCAAATCTAGAATATTAGGAACATTTTAGAAAGAATCATGCAGTGTTCACAGTTTATTATGGTGGATATTTATTTCCCATGTTGATTCCTTTTACTAGCAAGATCCTACATTTTATTTGGGGCTTTGTATTTGTTTTAAAATAAAACTGATCAGAGTGATGTCCGTGGAAATGGTGGAACAGCAAACCCCAACAGCCTGTCCCTCTACAAAATCAGCAAATGAAATGGCAAAAACTTTTAACAGAACTTTGAAAACTAGTATTTTTCCAAGTATCCAGGTGAATGCTTAATGAAGAAAACTGCTGGATCTCAGTAAGAGCTTTGTACCATTTGAATTCACATAGGCTGTCCCCTCCCCAATCCTTATTCCACAGCTTGGTGGGTTGCCTTGAAGAAAACAGCACACATTCTTGATACAGGTTCCTAGTACTGGAGGGAGCAGAATGGACCTTGTTCTCAAAAAATTATGATTGGTTGTTTTGACCTCCCTGAGAGACCCCTCAGAGGACTTGCATTTATTTTGCCTAACTCAGAGCTAGCAAAGCTGAGGTGGCTATGCAGGGTGGAAAGAGGGATTATAAAAAACATTTAAAGGCAAATATTAACTCCTGCTGCCTGAGACAAGTGGTAACAGTTGAGTCAAATGATAGACAAAATGAAAAGCTAGAGAAGAAAGACTGTGGAATGAGCTGCAATGGAGAATAAAGGTTTTGAAAAGCTTCCACATATTCCAAAGACCACATGCACGCTCAAGGCTGGGGAAATGCTCAGAAAAGACGAACCTCCTTCCCTCTCCCCCTCCCTTCTTTCAAAATGTCAGATTTTCAATAAAAAATCACAAGGCATGAAAAGAAACAAGAGAGTATAGCCTATACACAGGGGGAAAATATTAAGACCAGTCATTAGACTTACTAAACAAGGACTTTAAAACAGCTATTTAAAATATGCTAAGAACTAAAAGAAACCATATCCAAAGAACTAAAGGAACTAAAGAAAACAATGAGAATGCTGTCTCACCAAACAGAGAGATGGAAATTAGAAAAATGAACCAAATTAACACATCCAAGTGGCTCAATGAACACTAATGAGACCCACACCATGGCATAATCAAACTGTCCAATGCAAAAGACAGAGAATTCTGAAAGCTGTTAGAAGCAACATGCCATGCACAAATGGTAGAGGTCCACCCCCCCCATCATTAAATATGTGGATTAAGCTACCAATTAAAAGACAGAGATTAGGAGAATGGATTGAAAAAAAAGATCCAGCTATATGCTCTCTAAAATAACTCATTTTTTATTTAAAAACACAAAAAGGTTGAATGTAAAAGGATGGAAAAAGACATTCCATGTAAACAGTAACCAAAAGAGACCTTGAGTAGCCAACAAAACAAACTCCTAGGTACACATCTAAGAGAAATGAAAATTACATCCACACAAAAACTTGTACACAAATGTTCACTGAAATATTATACTTAATACAACAGAATCCAAATTATTTTATCTTATAATATTTCCTTATGAAAACAATCCCCAAATAAGCTAAAAATATAATGAAACCATTTGAATGCTTCACAAATTAAATACTTACTGAGTACAATGATAGCCCCGAACCTCAGGCTTTGGCTGGTGTTTCTTCAGGTGCTTACTGAGCCCAGAGCCCCTGTGAAAAGACTTTCCACAAACTGAGCAAAGGTACTTGGACTCTCCTATAAAATCAAACAAAAAACATGTCACAAATCCAACAATTAGGTCATCTTCCAAGAGAATTCTGTCATATTTCAAAGTTATTATAAAGGTGAGACAGAAACTAAGAGCCATCTTCTAAGAGCAACAGCAGACCATGTCAAAATCTTTATTTTCTCTCAACTATACTACTAGCAGGATACTACCCAAAGAATGAGACACACTTGTATAATCCATGGATTATAATAGTAAAAGAGTTGAATTATGTTCCAGAGCAGTTATCTACCCTTCATCAACCATTTCCACATACCTGCTTCAAAGCATATGAAAATAAGTATGACTAAAAATTCTAAAAATTTTAAGCTTCTACCATGACGACATTTATACCTGCCTGCTGCTTAATCATTTGAAGACATGACTATTTCTTTAGGTATCTGGATCTAAGCTATGTACAATTTAACAATTGACACACAATTTTTGTACACTGAGGGAAATGACCATTTTTACACAGATATGATAGCTCTGAAACTAGACTTAAAACTTTTTAATTTTAAATACTCTCACTAGTAAAAGACAAACACATACACACCACTTTCAGTATACCAATATAATTTCCAATATAATTAAAGCATATCAGTATATAGTAAACATTATATGAACTGGAAGTACATCAATATAAATTTTTTTTCATCACCTGTATGAATACTCATATGTTCCTGAAGACTCCGTTTGGTAACAAATGACTTAACACATAGTTCACACTGGAACTGCTTTTGTGATTGATGGAGACTCTGATGTAATTTTAAACCATGCTTGTAGATGAAAGTCTTTCCACAAACCTATGACAGAAAAGGATTGTTTAAGTCAATAAAATGAAAGAGAGGGTAAGAGCCATTTCTGAAGAATAAGGGCAGAGAACTTAATATGCCATTTTAGATAAAATTTTAATTTAACTTTAAACGACAAAGTGAGAGAGTACATGTGGCTCAAGCAATTGAGCACCTGCTTCTCACATAGGAGGTCCCGGGTTTGGTTCCTGTGCCTCCTAAGAACAAAAAAACAAACAAGCTGATATGGTGTGGGGGCATTTCCAGGATTTGGAGTTGTCCTGGGTGGTGCGGCAGGGACGGATGCTGGACGTTGTGTCCTGCCGTGGCCCACTGGGTGGACTGGGGGGGGGGGGGGAGTGTGGACTACAATGTGGGCCACTGTCCATGTGGTGCAGCAGTGCTCCATAATGTATTTGCCAGGTGCAGTGACTGTGCCAGAATGATGGAAGAGTTTTGATGTGGGAGAGGTGGGGTGGGTGGGGTGAGGGGTATACGGGGACCTCATTTTTTTAATGTAACATTTAAAAGAAAATAAGAAAAACAAGCAAAAAAACAAGTAAACATGAAAAATCAACTCAGGGAAGCTGATGTGGCTCAGTGGTTGAGTGCCAGCTTCCCACATATGAGGTACTAACTTCAATCCCCAGCCCCAGTACCTGGGGGGGGTGGGGGGGAAAAGTGAAAATTGAAACCACATGTGCCAAGGATATTAACTGGTTGATCTTCTGATTAAAGACATTAAATACTGTTATTTTTCTTCATGTTATCAAGAAGCTCAAAACAGTACAAATAAACCATGTGCTATCCTTGTGAAACAGGTAAATAGTATACCTTACATTAAAAAATAAAAAAGGCATTTATTCAAGAACAATACACTCATTTCCTGCTACGTCCACTACATAGAGCTTCTCAAACTCTCTGTGATGCAGAACCAGTTTTTTTTTCCTTTCACCAAACCATCAGGGAGAGATTTTTATTAAGCACAAAACAAATGACATGACAACATGAAATGGCTATCAAGTTTCCTAAATGCTTACTTCCACAATTTCTGTATTTATCTATTATGGACACAGTTTGTAAGCAGTGCTATAGTAGATGACCAGAGGCCAATTAATACTTAGCATTAAAATTTATGAATAAAATAATACTTGGGAGCTGACTTCATGATATTAGGGGGGAGTGTGGCAGTAAGTGATAATGAATACAAAACAAAACTGACCATGAGTTGATAACTACTGAAGCTGGGTGAAGGGTAGATGTAGATGCGGGCATAAGGGAGAGGGACTCATTCTCTTCTTTATATTTTACTCTTGTATAATAAAAAAGCTAAATAAGAGAAATATTAAAAATCTCATTGGTTCCAGAAGTGTCCATTAATAAAAAAATGTGTCATGCTTATACACAAGGCTAAAGGAGCTACTAGATAAGTTTTACTATTCCAAATAGTCTAAAGCTGGCTAATCATAAACCATTCTTTACCCCAGGAGTTGTATTTTGGCATTCAGATACCCCTGGTCCTCAGCTCTAGAGGAGGACACAAAGTTTAGGCAAGACCCCAAGGAAATTTGCTTCAGCCATTAGTTCCCTGCCAGTCTCAAGATTATGGGATGGTTGGGATGATGAAATGGTTATGCCCTTTCAGAATATCCTATGGACCCTAAAAAATTTCAAAGAACATCCTAAGTGGATTCATTTCAAATTACAACTTTCCACAGCAAATTTAAAAGGGAATCACCCTTGACCTAGGCAACAAACTGAAGAAGCTGTACACTTCCCTGTGACATTTAACAAGATTGAGGATGACCCCAGAAAACAAAATCAACCAGTCCCATCACCATCTTTCAATAAGAAAATGTTCTAGCTTACCTGGCATGCATGTGGCTTTACACCTGTGTGCTTTAACATATGTATTCGAAGAGAATACAGTTTAGGTAATGTCCTTCCACATATGGAACATATAAATTCTCGTTTGGTTCTGCCCTTCTCAGATGACGTTCCTGATGCTTCATTAGATGTAGAAGTGGAAGAGGATGAAGTAGGTGCATCTTTTCTGGTATGTCGAATAAGGTGTGCTCGCAAAGAGGCACTGTACTGAAACTGTTTTTTACATAACTAAAATAAAAAGTAAATAAAATTCAGTCTAAACGTATTTCTATTACAAAATATTAAGTGTAGGTAACAGAGGTAGCTCTAGTGATTGGGTGCTCACTCTCAAGTGGGAGACCCCAGGATCAGTTCCTGATGCCTCCTAAAAACAACATGAGCACACAACGAGCAGACAGTGAGTGCAAACAACAAGGGGGGGGAGAGAGAAATTTTTTTAAAAAAGTTAAGTCTAACTCAAGTCATTTAAACTTCCATTTCTTTGCTACTGTAATATAAATAAACATTATATATTATGTAAAAGACAATGTGCTGGTACAAGTCTACAAAGACAAAAACTATCATTAATAGTTCTTAAGCGGAGCAGAAACAGGAGTTGGAACAAGTAAAAACCTAAGATTGTGATGGTTCTTAACTTCTATCCTACATGAAAGCCTTTTTTTCTTCCTTTTAAATTCAGTCATATACATGCATACATTGTTTTACTATGTTTCATATTACTGTGCTTTGCAGATAATGTGTTTTTTTACAAATTGAAGGTTTGTAGGCAGCCCTGTGTCAAGCAAGTCTATCAGCACCATTTTTTCCAACAGCATGTGCTCACCTTGTGTTTGTGTCACGTTTTGATAACTCTTGCAATATTTCAAACCTTTTCATCATTATTATATCCATTATGGTGATCTGTGATCTTTGATGTACTACTGTAATCGTTTTGGAGCACCACAAACTGCACCCATGTAAGACAGAGAACTTACTCATAAATGTGTATGTTCTGAGTTTTCCACCAACTGGTCATTCCCTCTCCTCAGGTTCCCTATTCCCTGAGACACAATATTAAAATGAGGCCAAAGAATAACACTACAATGGCCTCTAAGTGTTCAAGTGAATAGAAGAGTCACTTGTGTATCACTTTAAATCAAAAGCTAGAAATGATTAAACTTAGGGAGGAAGGCTTGTCAAAAACTGAAACAGGCTGAAAGCTAGCCTTCTTGTGCGAAAGTTAGCCAAATTGGGGATGTAAAGGAAAAGTTCCTGAAGGAAATTTAAAGTGGTACTCACTCCAGTTAACAAACGAATGTTAAGAAAGAAAAACATGCTTACTACTGAGAGGGAGAAAGTTTCAGTGGTCTGGATAGATCAAACCAGTCATAACATTCCTTTATGCCAAAGCCTATTTCAGAGCAAGACCCTAACTCTCTTTAATTCTGTGAAGGCTGATAAATGTAAGGAAACTGTAGAAGAAAAGTATGAAGCTACTAAAAGTTGGGTCATGAAGTTGAAGGAAAAAACTCCTCTATATAACATAGAAGTGCAAGGTGAATCAAGTACTGATGTAGAAGCTGCTTCAAGTTATCCAGAAAATCTAACTAAGATAATTGATGAAGATGGCAACACTAAACAGATTTTTAGTGTAGACAAAATGGCCCTATACTGGAAGAAAACGCCATCTAGCACTTTCATTTTGGAAAGGTGAAGTCAATGCCTGGCTTCAAAGTTTCAAAGGTCAGGCTGAGTCTCTTGATAGGGATTAATGCACCTGGTGTTTGTAGGTTGAAGCAAATGCTCATTTACCATTCTCAAAACCCTTGGGCTCTTTAGAATTATGCTAAATCTACTCTGCCTAGATTCTATAAATGGAACAAGCCTGGATGACAGCACATCTGTTTACAACATGGTTTTACTGAATATTTTAAGCCCATTGTTGAGATTTGCTGAGAAAAAAAGGTCTCCTTTTAAAATATTATTGCTCATTGATAACACACCTGGTTACCCAAGAACTCTGGTAGAAATGTACAGTGAGATTAACATTTTCTTGCCTGCTAACACAATATCAATTTTTCAGTCCATGGATCAAGAATTTCAACTTTCAAGTCCTATTATTTAACAAATAATAGGCTATATTTCTTCATAAGGCTATAGCTGCCATAAATAGTAATTCCTCTAGTGGACCTGGGCAAAGTCAATTGAAAATCTTCTGGAGGAGCAGATGTGGCTCAAGGAGTTGCGTGCCTGCTTCCTACATGGGAGGTCCCAGATTCAGTTTCCAGCACCTCCGAAAAAATCAAATGAACAAACAAAAAAAAAAACAAGCAAAACAAGATGAAAAAAAACAACTCAGGAGGCAATATGACTCTGTGATTGAGTGCCGACTTCCTGGGTTCAATCCCTGGCCCCAGTACCTAAAATAACAAGCAAGCAAGCAAACAAACGAAAAAACAAACACATGGAAGGGATATACCATTCTAGATGCCATTAAGAACATTCCTGATTCATGAAAGGAGGTCAAAATATCAACAGTAATAGAAGTTTGGAAGAAATTGATTCCAACCTTCATGGATTAATTTAAGGGGTTCAAGACTAAAGTGGAGGAAGTAACTGCAGATGTGACAGAAATAGTAAGAGAACTAGAATTAGAAGGAGAACCTGAAGATGTGACTAAATTGCTGCAATCCCATGAAAAAACTTTAATGGATGCAAAGTTGCTTCTTAATGGATGAGCAAAGAAAGTGGTCTCTTGAGATGGAATCTATTCCTGATGAAGATGCTGTGAATACTGTTGAAATGACAACAGAGGATTTAGAATATACGTAAACTTAGTTGATTAAGCAAGAGCAGGGTTTGAGAGGAATGATTATTTTGAAAGAAGTTCTATTGCAAGTAAAATGCTATCGAACCGCGCCACATGCTGCAGAGAAATCTTTCATGAAAAGGAGAGTCAATCAATGAGGAAAGTTCACTGTTTTTTAAGAAACTGCCACAGCCACCCCAACCTTTCAACAACCACCACCCTAATCAACCAGCAGCCATCAATATTGAGGCAAGACCCTCCACCAGCAAAAAGATTACAACTCGCTGAAGGTTCAGATTATGGTTAGCACTTTTTACAAAGAAAGTTTTCTTTGTTTATTTGTTTTTGAGGTACTGGGATCTGGGGATTGAACCCAGACCTCAATACATGGGAGACCAATGCTCAACCACTGAACCACATCAGTTCTCCTGAATTGGTTTTTTTCCTCATATGTTTTGCTTGCTGTTTGTTTTTGTGGTTGTTTAGGAGGCACTGGAACTGAACCAGGGACCTCCCATGTGGGAAGCAGGTACTCAACCGCTTGAGCCAAATCCTCTCCTCAGGGAACTATTTTTTTAAATTAAGGTAGGTACAGTTGTTCTAGACATAATGCTATTGCACACTCAATTGACTAAAGCATAGTATAAACGTAACTTTTATATGCAAAAAATTCTTTTGACTTGCTTCATTGCAATATTTGCTTTATTGCAATGGTCTGGAACATTATCTTTGATGTATGCATATATGCAATATCTCTGCGTATGCGTATATATGCTCAGCATTACAAAACGCATTTTTTAAAAATAAAATGAAAACAGTTCCAGGCCTACCACCTCCACAATATTTTGCTTCTTGGAGACATTTTTTTTTAACATTCTCTTGATTTTTATCTTTGCAACTCTAAGTAGCATATGATATGGAAGATGACTGTCTCCCTCAAACCTCCATTCCCCTACCATACACATAAATGCTTTCCATTATCCTACTTCCCCAATATAGTTATATCATAATTATGTCCTGTTCCAATTTAGGCTGGTTGGTTCCCTATGCTTGTTATACAGCGTCATCTGGGATTTCCCGTCACTGTTGTCTTGGTGAATCCCTTAGATTCGTTGCTGAACTGGACCCTGTATTGCCAATTTCCTGTATCATGCTCATTCTGATAAAACACCTCCTCTAGAACTTTCCTGAGATAGTGTTTGAGAGGTAAAACCTTTGAGACCTTGCATGTTTGAAAATATTCTTATTCTATCCTCATATATAATTGATAGTCTGATCAGCAATAGATTCCAAGTTAGAAATCTGTTGTCAGAGTTTTGAAAGCATCTTGACTTTGCCTTGTGGCTTCCCCTGTTGCTGCTGAGAAGCCTGAAACCATTTGGATTCTCATCCCTTTCCATGAGACTATTTTTTTCCTCTGGGAATTTTTCTAGATTTTTCTCTGTCCCTGCATTTTGAAATTCATAATGTATCTTAAAAAAAAAAAAAAAAAAAAAGACTTACTCCCCCCTTGTTGTTTTGTGCTGTCTGCACTCTGTGTCTGTTCATCATCTTGTTGCGTCAGTTCATTGTCTTGCTGATCTTCTTTAGGAGGCACGGGGAACAGAACCCAGGACCTCCCATGTGGTAGGTGGGCACCCAATTGCTACAGCCACATCTGCTTCCCCATAATGTATCTTAGATTTTTAAAAATTTTATTTCTCTCCCCTTCCCCCTCCCTATTGTCTGTTCTCTGTGTCCACTCACCGTGTGCTCTTCTGCGTCTGTTTGCATTGTCAGGTAGCACCGGAAAACTACATCTTTTTTTGTTGTTGTTGCATCATCTTGCGGCATCAGCTCTAAACGTGTGCAGCACTACTCCTCGGCAGGCTGCGCTTTTTTCATGTGGGGAGGCTCTCCTTGCGGGGTGCACTCCTTGTGCATGGGACTTCCCTACGTGGGGGAGCCCATGTGGCATGGCACTCCTTGAGCGTGGCAGCACTGCATGTGGGCCAGCTTACCACACGGGTCAGGAAGCCCAGGGTATCGAACCCTGGACCCTCCATATGGTAGGCAGATGCTCTATCAGCTGAGCCACGTCTGCTTCCCCCCATAATGTATCTTCATATGGATTTATTTTCATCCACTGTTCCAGGCATTCAATGGGCCTTTTTAATATGGAAACTGGTATCATTAGGTTCTGAAATCTTTGTTTAGAATTATCAGTTGGATACTGGACATTATGGATTAATCCTATAATTTCCTTTCCATTTCCATTTCTCAGTTTGCCTTTTTGCTCTATTTTCTGGGAGAGTTCTTCATTTCTATTTCCTTACTTTTCTATTACATATTTTATTCCTATGATTTATTCTGTTCTCTTAAAATGTGCCCTTCTTAAAACATAGTATCTGGTTATTGTTTTACAGGTGCAATTTTGTCTCTGATTTAAATGATATTTTATGGGAGTTTTCTTGTTTTTTTTATTTTTAGCTGGGAGAGTTTTCTTCTTTCTCTAATCTGGAGTCTTCAAAGTTACTATTTTTCTTGAAATCTTTTTTTTTTTAAAGATATATTTTACTTATTTACCACACTCCCCCTCATTGTTTGTGCTCGCTGTGTGCTCTGTCTGCTTGTTTTCTCTTTAGGAGGCATCAGGACCAGACCTGGGACCTCCTAGGTAGGAGAGGGGTGCTCAATCGCTTGGGCCATCTCAGCTCCCTGTTTTGTTGTGTCTCTCAGTCTCCTTGCCGTGCCTCCTGTCGCGCCAGCTCACTGTCTTGCTTGTCTTCTCCTGGAAGCACTGGGCACCAAACCCAGGACCTCCCATGTAGAAGGTGGGAGTTCAATCACTTGAGCCACATCCACTTCCCTTCTTGAAATCTATTGTAATGTGTCTGATGTCCTTGGAGTCTGCCCACATATAAGAGTAAGACCTCCAAAAAATAACAACTCCTATTTGTAAATGGGTCCATTTGTCAACCACAGGCTTTAGTCAGTAACTTTAGTCTGGGCTTCAAATTTTCCAGAGATGTGCCTTTTGATCTTTTTTCTTTTAGGATTAAGTGTTTGGCTGCCAATATTCTGAAACTTGAGTGGGAAAAGGGAACTTCAGAATATTTCAGTATTCAATACATAAAAACTGTTCCCTCAGAACAGTTATAGCTTCATCTTTTCCAGAGAGCAGAGGATGGATCTTGGGCAGGGGGGGAAGGGGATAAGGCGTGTGTATTAGTTAGCCAAAGGGGTGCAGATCCAAAATACCAGAAATCAGCTGTTTTTTATAAAGGGTATTCATCTGGGATAGGAGCTTATAGTTACCAGGCCATAAATCACGTTATTTCGCTCACCAGTCTTTTGCCTGTGTTGGAACAAAATGGCTGCCGACATCTGAGAGGGTTCAGGCTTCCTGGATTCTTCTTTCCCCAGGGTCTTGCTTCTTTCTGGGCTCAGTGTTCCTCTCTTACTGGGGTTTGCTTCTTTTTCCTCTGTGTGCTTACTTCCCAGGGCTCCAGCGTAAAACTTCAGCATCAAACTCCAACATCAAAACTTCAACATTAAAAACTCCCAACATTAAAAAGCTCCAACTCTGTTCTTTGCCATGCCTGTTATCCCCTTTGTGGGTGAGGACTCAATACCCTACCTTTGTGGCCCAATCAAAGCCCTAATCATATTTTAATCATGCCCAGGTGCAGATCAGTTTACAAAACATTATCCAATATCAATTTTTGGAATTCATAACTATATCAAAGTGCTACAGGGTGGATATGGTGGTGCTGACTTATTTGCTTCTTAAAAGACTTTCTTACCAGGAGGCGGACTTGGTCCAGTGGTTAGGGCGTCCGTCTACCACAAGGGAGGTCCACAGTTCAAACCCCGGGCCTCCCTGACTTGTGTGCAGCTGGCCCATGCGTAGTGCTGATGCATGCAAGGAGTGCCATGCCACGGAGGGGTGCCCCCGCGTAGGGAAGCCCCACACGCAAGGAGTGCGCCCCAAAAGGAGAGCCGCCCAGCGCGAAAGAAAGTGCAGTCTGCCCAGGAATGGTGCCACATACACGGAGAACTGACACAACAAGATGACGCAACAAAAAGAAACACAGATTCCCGTGCCGCTGACAACAACAGAAGCAGACAAAGAAGACGACGCAGCAAATAGACACAGAGAAGAGACAACCAGGGTGGGAGGGGAATGGGAGAGAAATAAATAAATTAATTAATTAAAAAAAAAAATAGACTTTCTTACCAACCAGATCTATCTCTACTTTCAAAGCACGGATACTATTAATACCAATTCCTCAGCCTTTTCCTCAAAAGTTTTGCAATACAATTTAAGCCGATTTTTAGCTTTCCCAACCGGAAACCGAGAATTGAATTCAAATCTGATAATTCAGTTATTAGAGATCTTTTCTCCTGTTCTTTTAACCTTTTTTATGAGATTATGTTTTTAAAAACTATCATTTTACTATTGTCTTACTCTGGTTTTGGCAGGAAGCACATTTTTTTTTACAAGGAAATGACATGTACAAGCAAAAGACAACTCATAGCTACTTATAGAATGTTGAGAGACAGAATACAAGTGTTAGGATAACAACCAAGCAATATAAGCTGGGTTCTATTTATCATGAAGTTAGAATCACATTTTGATTTTAGCTTTCCAGATACTTACTGGACATTTGTAATCTCTGGATCTTTCATGTTTCAGTGTGTGCATTATCAGGGCATATCGTCTCTGAAAAACCATTCCACATTCCCCACATTTATGGGATGCTTCTTCTTCAGTGTTCTCTTTAGCATCTCTTTTGGGCTGTTTCATCTTTTTTCCTCTTTGAACTAATTTCTGAGCCACCTAATTTAGGGATGGAAAACAGAGTAAGTAAATATACTCTTTTAGAAAAATTAAGTCATTAATCATATTACAAATTTCTAACAGAAACATTTAAATTTACACTATGTTATTAATATTGGTGTTTAAAATAAGTTACTGTCTTGGTTTCCCCATCCCCACACTATGTAATTTTCACCAGTCATAAGTTTATGATTATGAACAGAATGCCTTCAATCTAAAGCTGCAACTACAAAAGTAAAATCCCTTTTAACATCATACCTGTTGAACTGCTGACTTAGGAACAGCTTTTCGCTTTTGCAGCTTTTTCTCCATTCCCTTATGTAGTCGGATATACCCCCCTTCACTAACAGAGCGTTGCCGAAGCCTACTTCTGTAAGTATCAACATCAGGACCAGGATCTGCCTTCATGGTGGGTTCAACGACATTTTCCTGATCATTTAAAGGTGGGTCAGGGTTCTGCTTGGGTTCTGGTATGCCATCAGCATATATATCCTCAGTTGAAGCAACATTTCCCTCATCACTGTTCTCTGGGGAGCTTCTGATTATATTCTCTTCTGAAAGTTTAGGAAGAATATTAGAAACCGTGCTGTCTTCTTTGCTGTTTGAAGTTTCTTTATCTGTATGATTGTTTTTTGTTGCTAAATCAATAGATTCTATTTCAGGCTGAGTATCAGTTATACATTCTGCAGGCGACAGAGAAGTTTCAGACTTGGAAGAAATCTGGGGCTCAGTCTGTTGTCCAGGCTCTCCATTCTGCTCAGCTTCTGGTAACTCTCCATTTACTATCAGTACAATTTCACAATCTCCAAGTTCAGTAGATAAAGTTGTTGTATTTCCCTCATTGTTAGCCACAGGAGGTGCTATACCTTCATTCTGTTCTGGTAAGTCTTGGGTAGATGCAACTGTTTGTACTTCACCCTTTTTATATACTGTTAGCTGCTTCTCTTCCATTAGTTTATGTACACTTTCACAGATTTCTAAAACTTCTGACATGAAAAGATGACGAGCCAAGACTGCTATATCAGCCATGCTACAGAAGTCAAAACTTAGCACAGAAGTATAAGCAAATTCCAGTAAGGGAAGGAAACTTGCCTTACAAAAACCTACATGAAACAAAAAAGGTAAGGGACAGAAAAAAGTAAGTTACCACTAAAACACCTTATGAGAAAATAATACAGAATCATGACAATATAAAATACAAAGTAAAGGCAAACATGATCATTTATACTGCAATTAAACACCCTGGATTTGTTTTGTGTTCTGGTTGCTTATTAAACCTTGACTGACTCACTTCTATGATCCCAAGTTTCTCAATATCTAAAATAGAAGATAATATCAGACTTAATACCTCAAAGAGTTGTTAGGCAGTCATTTTCAATGTACTCCTTAGAACCCTGCGGGTTCCTCAAATTCCCCTCAAGAAACAGCTGCTGGAGAATGGAAGGTAAAAAAATAGGGAGGCAGGTAAGTAGGCAGGATTCAACCAACCTGTCCCTTAAACCTCACTTCAAAAATTACAGCTGTATTTTTAAATAGAATTCCATAGAAAATTTTGATTGAACAAAGAGTTCTATGTCTAATAACTAAAAACCAAGGTCTAAGGCAGGAATCAGCAAAAAACAAAAAAACAAACAAAAAAACCATCAAAAATACAAAAGGGGTGGGAGAAGATTGGTCCTTGGACTATAGTTTGCCAACTTTAAGAGAATTAGTATAATTAGGTATTACATTCTTATTTTGTGGGAGAAAATAAGGTAGTTTATTTCTCTTAAAAAAAAAAAAAAGGAAAAAAAATGAAAAATAACATTTCTCTAAGTACCCAGTGGTTCAACTTTCAAAATCCATTTTTAATTTTTCATATTTACTTGGCTCAAAATCAGAAAAGTTAAAACATTACACACTGGGAAGCGGACTTGGCCCAGTAGTTAAGGCGTCCGTCTACCACATGGGAGGTCCGCAGTTCAAACCCCGGGCCTTCTTGACCCGTGTGGAGCTGGCCCATGCGCAGTGCTGATGTGCCGCAAGGAGTGCCGTGCCACGCAGGGGTGTCCCCACGTAGGGGAGCCCCATACGCAAGGACTGCGCCCCAAAAGGAGAGCCGCCCAGCACGAAAGAAAGTGCAGTCTGCCTAAGAACAGCGCTGCCCACATGGAGAGCTGACACAACAAGATAACACAACAAAAAGAAACACAGATTCCCATACCGCTGACAACAACAGAAGCGGACAAAGAAGACGACGCAGCAAATAGACACAGAAAACAGACAACCAGAGCAGGGAGGGGGGAAGGGGAGAGAAATTAAAAAAAAAAAAGATTACACACTGATAAGACGAACTCCATCTCCATAACCACTATAATTACAAATCTGTAGTTTTTCAGAATTTATCAGTCAAGCAAATATTCTTATTATTCCCTTTCTTATACTAGGAAAGCTGCTAACTGACTAGGCTTAAATCATATTAAACCCTGCTACAAAATAAAAAACCAAGGTGAGTCTGAGGTAAGAAAAAATTATTTCTTAAAAGAGAAAATTGCATACTAACAAAACCATGTATTTTGGTCTTTTAACTAATACCTTTTTAATTTCTAATTTCAAAGTCACATGAAAAATTTCCCCAGAGAATTAACACTGTTCCAAGTAACACTTTAAATATCTGAAGTAATTTTGTCAAAGATACAAGTCATATGTTTACTGTAAAATACTATGAAATGCCAAAGAGAATAAGAATATAAAAACCATCCAGAACTCCAATGCCAAGAGATAACAGGGAACTATTTTAATATTATGTGTTTATACCTAGCCTTTTACACACACACACACATACCTCCATAAAATAATTTAATCAAAATGAATAAATATTGTCATAGATGGAAAAAAAATTACAGGAACTTTCACATCCAACTGTATGGCAGAATAGGATACACTGATTGAGCCACTCACTTAAAAGAAGAGGCTAGATAAAAATAAATTAAAATATTATTATAAATATATTAAGGTCTGCCTGGCACTGAGCAGAAGACACAGAATAGAAGGAATCTTCTGTAAGGAGTCATGACTCCAAGCCAAACTTCATTTGGTGGTGTTTTTGATTGCATATTTGGTGAGCGGTCAAAAAACCTGAAGCTATAAATTTAAAGATGTACCAGACTGGCAATGTCCCCAGCACCTGAAAGAATAAAATGCTTTAGCTGTGGAAAACAACTTCAACTCAAGATTCAAATAAATTTTTAAAGAATATGAATTCAGTGTACACAGACTTAAAAAATAAAACAAAAAACCATGAGAAAACCGGACCATGAATGAGAGTCAGGAGAAACAAACATCCTAAATCAGACTAGTGAAGACTTTGCAAGTATTGCTTTCCTCAGATACAGAAAATAAACCAAAGGTGGCACAACACACGAGCTTTAAAAGATCAATCTCATAACACAAGAGTCAAAATGTCTCTTACATAATTCAAAATAACTTGTATTACAAAGAATCAGGGAAAATCTCAAGTTGCATGGGAAAAGACAAGAAACAGATAATAATACTGAAATGACAGAATGTTAGAATTCTCCAATAAAGACTTTTAAGTAGCTCTTATAAAATTCTTCCACCAAGTAAGGGCAGATGCTCATGAAATGAATAGAAAGATAAAAAGACTCATCAAGGAATACAAGATATAGAGAAGAGAAAAATTTCAAAGAAACACAATAACTGAAATTAAAAATTCACTGAAGCAGCTCAATAGCAGAGTAGAAATGACAGAGGAGAGAGTCAGTGGACATAAAGATACATCAATATAGATTATACCATCTAGGCAACAAAAAAGATGGGAAAGAAGAACATGTGGGTTCATTCAGAGACCTGTGGCATAATACCAAAAGGATTAATATTTGTGTCATAACCCCAGAGGAGAAGAAAAAGAGTATGGCGGGAGGAAGCAAAGGAAAGGAAGAAAAGAGAAGTAAAGAAAAAAGAAAAAGATAAGATGGCTGAAAATTTCCCAAATTTGATGAAAGGCACAAACTTACTGATTCAAGATGCTCAGCAACCCCAAACAGGAAAAAATCCACACCCAGACACATCATAATCAAACAAGGAACACTACTTAGAGGGAACAACAATTTGAATGACTGTAGAGTTCCCATCAGAAATGCTGGAGGCCAGAGGAGAGAGAAACGTATTTTTTAAGTGCTGAAAAAAAAAAGAAAAAAAAAACTGTCAGAATTCTACATCCACTGAAAATATCCCTCAGTACTAAAGATGAAATACAGACATTCTTGACTGAAGGAAAACTAAGGTCATTGATTGCCAGCAGACCTAGTCTAAAAAACTTGGTAAAAGACATTCTTCAGACAGAAGGGAAATAATGCCAGAAGAAAATCTGGATCTGTAGGATAAAAGGAAGAGCAACAGAAATGGTAACTATTTGGTAGAGATAAGAGACTACTATTCTCCTCTTGAGTTCTTTAAAATATTTGAGAGTTGAAAATAAAAATGACAGAAAAGCAGATTTGGCTCAATGGATAGAACATCCACCTACCACATGAGAGGTCCAAGGTTCAAACCCAGGGCCTCCTGACCCATGTGGTGAAGCTGGCCCACACACAGTGCTGATGTGTGCAAGGAGAGTCGGGCCATGCAGGGGTGTCCCCCGTGTAGGAGAGCCCCGTGCATAAGGAGTGCACCCCGTAAGGAGAGCCGCCCATGCAAAAAAAGGGCAGCCTGCCCAGGAGTGGGTCTGCACACACACAGAGGTGACAGAGCAAAATGACACAACAAAAAGAGACACAAATTCCCCATGCCGCTGACAAGAATCCAAGCGGACACAGTAGAACACACAGAACAGACAACTGGGGACGGTGGGGGAGGGGATATCTTTTTAAAAAAATTATAACACTGAAAGAAAAGAGCAAAAGATCTTAACAAGTAACCCCCCAAAAAAAGAGATCTGAAAAGAACGAAACAGAACCTCTTGAAATGGAAAACAGGAATTAAAATTAAAAATTTTACAGAAAATTAGATGCAACTAGAGTTGGTGAGCTGGAATTTTCCACAATAAACTATAAAAAGTTTGACAATAAGAAATAAGAACATAAAGTGAGAATGTCTAATAGGCCAACTGGAGTTTCAGAAAAGGAAAGAATAAGGCAGAGACAGTTTTTGAAGGGATACCAGATGAGAAATGTTTCTCAATTGATGAATGACAACAATCTACATACTTAAGAAATCGAACAATTTCCAAGCAGGACAGCTAAAAACCAAAGATCCTCAGATTGAATAAAAACAAAATCCATAAATACGCTGTTTATAAGAGACATCTAAAACACAAGGACACAAAGAATCTGCAAATAAAAGATGGAAAAGAGGTATGTTCCCATAGCTCTATTAATAACAGACAAAATAGACTTTCAGGAGAAAAGCATCACTAGAGATAAAAAGGATTAGTATATAGTGGTAAAGCGATATTTTATCATACAGATAGAATGCTAAAAAATAAGGTTGGAAATTCATGGTTCAAGCATTATACTTACAAAATAGGAGCGTACACCCAAGTAAGGTAGAGGACGGTAATAATAAAAACCAGCAATTAATGAAAGAAAACTGCTGCTCTTTGAAAGGAGTGTCAAGAAAAGTTAATCAAAACTTGGAAATAAGCAAAAAGGACTTTCTGGAGTTCTTTCAGAGCAGTGCTAATTTACTGAATGACTTCCACTATTCCACTATACTGACTATTTTTCTTCTAAATTTTCTTTTGAAACATCTTTATTTAATGTTACCGGTTTCTACAATAAATTATTTGAATAAAGTCTTGGTCATGTGTTCATTTTGTATTTGCATGAGACCTGTACTTTTTAACATTTTAGAAATTATACTTTGGCACAAGTATAAGCAAGCTTTTTCTGTAAAGAGCAGACAGCAAATATTTTAGACTTTGTCAGTCATATGGGTTCTGTTGCAATTATTCAATTCTGCCATTGTAAACTCAAAAGCATTCAGAGCAATATGTAAATGAACAAATGTTGCTGTGTTCCAATAAAGCTTTCTATACAAAAACAGGTTGGTCTGAAAGCTATAGTTTGCCAACTCCTCCTGCTTTAGAAGGATTAAAAAAAAATTTTTTTTTTTAATCAATACACCTCTACTAAGAAGGGTTTTATAAGTGAAAGAAAAGGCAAATAATCTATCTCAGGAATGAAAAAGAACATATTAAAGACATTTAGAAAAGTACAACTGCAAGCAGAAGAACTGCATCCATCATCCATGTGGAATCTAAGCCCCCTCTTGATATAGAGGTAGAGTAGACATAACCTTTCCCAGGGTCCACAGAATGGAGGAATAAAATATGGATTTCAAATGGACTTACTGATATTCTACTATAAAACTATTGTGACTAGTAATAGAAGAAATTGTAGCACTGATGTGGAGAAAGTGGCCACAGTAGTTGCTGAGGGCAAAGAGAGGGAAGAAGAGATGTAATGTGGGGGCATTTCTAGGACTTGGAGTTGTCCTAAATGATACTGCAGGGTCAGATGCTGGACTTTATATACCCTGCCATAACCCACTGAATATACTGAGGGAGGGTGTGAACTACAGGGTAAACTATTATCCACGGGGTGCCAAAAAAAAAAAAAAAGTCATTTAAAAAAGTATATTATGAAAAATTTTGTGCCAATAAACCTTGAAAATTTAGGAAAAACGGATACATCTCTAGAAAAATATAATTTTCTACCAATTACTTCAGATGAAATAGAAAACCTGAATGCTTCCTAACCATTAAAGTTCTCAAATTAGTAGTTAAAAATCTTCCCAAAAGTACACTGCAGGCCTAGGCAATTTTAGCATAATTTTACGAAACATTCGAGAAGCAAATAATTCTAATCTTGGATATGAGGGTGATATGGTTGCAACATCTGTTGCCATTGATTGCCAAGGCTGATTTGGCTGATCTGGCTGGCTAGGTGAGTGTCCCCTCCCTCCCTCACTGCCCCATGTGTGTCCCTCCCGAAGCTGCGCGCTAGGTCCAAGAGGACGACCATACTGGCTAGAGGAGGACCACTCTTCAGTCAAGGGTATATGAGTAGCTGTATTCCTCTGCTAGAACCTCCAAACAATCTCTCAAATAATTCTAATCTTACGGTAACCATTGTAGGTATATAAAAAATGGAGGGAACACACATTTTATGAGACTAAAACAACTCTGATATCAAAACCTAACAGAAACAGTGTGTAAAATTGGTTAACAGAAAATCAATTTAATTTCCTACATTAACAATAATAAAGATGGTCTCAATAGATTCCAAAAAAGTATGTGATAGCATTCATTTCAAAGGGAATTCTTTAATGTTAAAGGGGATAAAGGATTATTTATTAAAACATTTACCAAATAATATACTTTCTGACTAGCATTATAAAGCAAGAAAAAAATTTCAAAGTATAAGAAATGGAAAGCAAAAAAGAAAGCCATTATTACATAATATGTTTATTTTATGTAAGAAACCCCCAAAGACTTTACTGATAAATGTCTAAATTACTAAAGGAATGTATCAGTATTACTAAAAATAACATTAACATACACCAAAATAAATTATAAATAGTTTTAAGAAGAAACAAAATATTTAAAAAATGTAAAGTAGCTTGGAATAAATCTAACAAAAGATGTCTAAGACCTTTATGGATAAATCTATAAATGATTAATTTGATGCAATCCCTATTAAAATAATTCATTCTTTTCTCTTTGTGTGTGTGTAGAAGTTGAAAAGCTGACTTTACAATTTTTATGGGAGAGCGAAGAGTTATGAATAGTAAAAGTGGAGGACTTATGTTAAAGAATTATAAAGCCAAAGTAATTAAGATCAATTGATAGTAATGCAGAAAGAGACAACAAAAACAGAATAGCGTAGAGCCTAGAATCACACCCAAACATGTGCACAAATTTGTTTTGAAACAGAATTTGCATTGTGGCTAGATGAGAAGGGAGTAGGGTTATCTATCACTAAATGGTTCTGAGACAAGTGATTATCAATAGAGGAAAAAAATCAAATTGAATACCTATCCCACACCAACAAAAACAAATTTGAAATGGATTAAAAGTTAAAGATATCTAAGAAGGAAAACATGGTGAGCAAATGTAGCTCAGTGGTTGAGTGCCTGCTTCCCATGCTGAGGTCCTGGGTTCAATTCCCGGTACCTCCTAAAAAAAAAAAAAGGTTAAATATGATAGGAAAACTTAGATCAATGGACATTATATCACTGTTTAATAATGTCTATTTCACCTGCTACTGGTTTACATCATGTTTGTTGAACAATACATGAAAATATGCACCTCAAATTAAGAATAAATGAGGTATTTTTGTTAGACTATTAGAACGCTGTGCCTTAGCTGCTTCAGGGCAGACATCTTTTCATTCAATACACATGGCTGTGAAACTGAAAAAGGCAACCCTCTTCCTGCTTCAGATGCATAAAAGATTGGACAACATTATCAAAATTAATTTATATCAAAAGCCTACACCTGTGATGAGGTTTATTCTCCAGACTATCTAGTATAAGACATTTTTTTTTCTCTGTATCACCAAACCAGAAAAAAATATCCCCAATATATAGTGTAATACAACCCTAAGCTCCAAAAAACTTTTTGTTCACCATTGTATTCCCAGAGCCTATGCCAATTCCTGGCACACAGTGGATGCTTAACAAATATATTTTTAGTAACTAAACATAATGCTACTGGCTAAGGAAATGTGTGTGTATATATATATACACACACACACACACAAAGTATGTAAAGACAAATATATATATATTTATCTTTCCAGAAGAGATGTGGTCAAAAAAAAGGTAGGTATTTATATTCCTGGGTAAAGTCACTTTTAGGTTTCAGAAAGGGAAATGACATTTAACTCACTCAATGATGTCATTAATTAAATTTAAGAGTGATAGCAATTTTATATTGTGAGAAAATAGCTTAATGCTATCCATTTTAATTCTTTGTAAATATTTGTTAGCTGACTCTTAAGCCAATATTCCAGTGAAGCCAAAAGAAAATCAACATATTCACTTACCAAAAATCAAAACACTTCACTTGGAATTATGATAAACATGCACAGTTTGATTATTGAAATCTATTTTCTAATGATTAATCTTAGAAAAAATATATACAAAAGTACTCTATCTACAATTACATGTTTCACAACAAAAGGTAAAGATAATATTAAAATAATATATTCACTTGTTTATAACACTGATGTGGTTGTGAATTTCTAATTGTTTTTAACTGTTTAAATCCCAGAAATTCTTCTATAGCTACAGTTGCCTCTCCTAAGAGGCAATGAGAGAGAATAATAGCGTTCTCTGTAACTGTGTATCAGAAACCTTGTTGAAAGGAAGAACTTTCAGTTCAGCTTAGTTTGTTGCCTGGCTTCTCCCACTGGCATAAATCTTGTGTTTGGAACATACAGGTGCACACACATACATACATACACATCCCTCTACGGCATAAATCTTGTGTTTGGAACATACAAGTGACCACACATACATACACAGTCAGAATGTACTTATAAGCAAAAGCAAGACAGTTAGAAAATTCTTACCAGAAAGATCCACCACTGCCTCATGACTGGAAACAGCACCTTTCTCAATAAAAAGATCTCGAAAGTATTCGCTATTAGCTGACAAAACAGATTTATGAGCTCTGTATTCTTCTCCTTCAATTAACAATGTAACATCACAGAACTGGTTGGAGAGTCTCTGTTCATTCAGTTGTTTTAAGACAGACTGACAATGTTTTGGAGAAAACCGTTTTACCACACCTTTGGTGTCAACCTATCAAAATAAATTTGAGACCAAGAATTGTAGTATACATTATCTATATTTTTATCCCTAACAGAATTTAAAATAAGACACATTATTCCTTCCTAACAGGTATTCTTAATTAATATGAAGAAAAACCTTTGTTACCTATATATTTAAATAAACAGATATGTTGTTTTCAATATTGCCTATGTCATTCTACTTGACTTAATGAAAACCTGTATCTCTTGTAATTCTTGCTTCCTCTTTACTCATCAGGAATTTGATGATGTATGAAGCTGATACAGGTAAAATCAAAGACCTAGACAGCTTAATTTTATTTGGCTGCACTGATCCAGACACTGTTTTCAGAAATGTGTTCTGTCTACCTATATCAACCTACCATTAAAAAGAAGGGAGGCAGGATAATTAACAACAAACCAACAAGTTACTGAGTATATCCTAAATAGAAGAAACAAAAGGAACATTTACAATTAATGAAGAGATAGTATTAGCATACGTTTAGCTTAAAACATAATGCATTACCTATTTTTGTCTTAGTAAATTCTACTTCAAATACATAAACCTGTTTATATCTTCAGTATCAGTGCCTATGGTCAAGCAGTCTTAGTGGTTTGGGTAAAATAAAATCCACCAAGACTGCAAATACTACCTAACTAGTTATAAACATTAAAACTAAATGGCAAATACCACTTACAAATACAAGTTCATGTTTGGATACTGGTTTCTTTTTCACAGGTTTGGAGGCTGTAGCTGAAGGTGAAGTAAAATTGCTCAGGTCATCTTCCGATTCATTACTTTCTTCTCCAGATTCAAGGTCTAGTCCCAATTCTTCCAACATCTCTGAAGTATCTGATATTGGACGGGAGCGATCTAGTTTTTCCTGGCACTTGCTACACTGTTTGATGTAATCTTTGACTTGCTTTAATATACCTACAATGAAAGAAAAAGTCAATTTAATAGTGCTTTTTGGGGGCTGAATTATGTATCCCAGAAAAAAACATGTTCATAAATACGTTCCTGTGGGTATAAAACCACTGTAATTAGGACCTTTTGAAGACATTATTTTCAACTAAGGTGTGGCCAACTCAGTCGGTCTGATGTTTAGTCTGAATTACTGGAGTCTTTAATAAACAAAATGAAACTCAGTGAAAGAAAGCCACAGGAAGGAGCCCGAAGTCAATGGAACCCAGAGAAGAAAGGAGAAGACAGTGTCATGTGCACTGCCATGTGACAGAAAAGCCAAGGACCAAGGATCACCAGCAGCTAGCCCCAAAGTGCCACTGTCTTTGGGGAGAAAGCCTTGTTTTTGGACCAGACCCAATAAATTCCTATTCCTTTTCTTTTTTTCGCTTGTTTTTTTTTTAAAGATTTATTTTATTTATTTCTCCCTACCCCCTCATTGTTTGCTCTTGCTGTGTCTGTTCGTTTTCCATGTTTCGTTTTTAGGAGGCACTGGGAACTGAACCTGGGACCTCCGATATGAGAGGGAGGCAAATAATTGCTTGAGGCCACCTCATTCCCTGCTTTGTTGTGTCTCTCATCACGCTTTTTCTTCTGTCTCTTGTTGCACTGTCTTGCTGCATCAGCTTGCCATGCCTGCCCATTGTGCCAGCTTGCTGTCTTCTTTAGAAGCCACCAGGAACGAAACCAGGGACCGCCCATGTTGTACGTGGGAGCTCACCACTTGAGCCACATCTGCTTCCCCCTATTGTTTCCTTTATTCCCAACCCATTATATGGTACTTGCCTTAGCAGCAAGGAAACTAAGGCACTGCTCTTACCTGAAAACTGAACAATATACTGTATCATTGACTAATCTGTGTATACTTAAGTATTGTTGAGAACATATGTGTAGACACACATGTGCCCCATAAAGTATTTAGAGTTAGTTCTTTTAGAATGTAAAATACATTATTTTTTCAAAGATACATGGTTATGTTTGTTTTGATGCTGAGGTTAAGTCTTTTGTTGTTTATTCCCAGTTATTCACCCTCCCCCCTGTAGGATGATTATATAATCTACCCATTTACATGTAAGTTGCAACAGGAACTATATGAAATTGCCAATATTCTAATATTTTTTACCTAAACAGTTATTTAGTATGACTCAAGCTAGACAACAGTAGGGGGTGGGGAAGGGGAGAGAAATAAATTTTAAAAATAAATAAATCTAAAAAAAAAAAAATAATATGGCTCAAGCTAATACTTCTCTACCCCATTCACATCAGGCTTAACCATGAAATTTGCTGTGGCCAACAGAATATGTATGAACATGATGTGTGCCATGTCTAAACAGAAACTTTCATCAGTACTGAGTGATTCTGTTATGGACTGAATCATGCGCGCCTACATGTTCAAGTGCCTGGTCCTGTGGATGTGAACTCATTTGTACATAGGATCTTTGAAGATGTTATAAATTAAGATGAGGACAAAATGAAACAGGGAGAGCCTTAATCCTATATGACTACAGTCCTTATAAACAGAGGAAATTTGGATATAGAGACAGACGGAGACTGAAGGAGACAGGTGGCTATGTGACTGAGCAGATATTGAGTCATGGATTGTCACCAAGTCATCTCCAAAATGCTCAGACTTCAGAGGAAGCATGATCCTACTGAAATACCTTAATTTTAGACTTCTAGCTTCCAAAACTGACATTATAAATTCTTATTGTTTAAGTCAACAAGGTTTTAGTAATTGTGGCAAACTAATTCAGGTTCCTACCAGCTTTTTGATCTTAATCCCCTCTGCCAAAAGAACATGTCCCAGATGGACATGCTACCCAGACTGTAGATGAAAATGGCAGGTGGAGCCAACCTGCAACCCACTCACCAAACTTGTCAAAATAAATATTTGGAAAGCCGTATTTTAAATTTTTTTTTTTACTTAACAGCATGCATAACCTAATACACAACTATTCAAAAAGTCTATTTTGAATTTCAACTTTCAGCTCCACAAGCTGGGTAGGGGTGGAGAAACTGGGAAGAAGACTTTATATACATACACACCATCCCTCTTGTAGGGATGGAAGCACTGATTTAAGTAACTTGTCCAACGTCACATTTAGTAAATGGTAGAGCTGGAACTCCAGAAGCCATGCAATCTTTAGTATATTACGCTGCTTACCCAGGAATATATTTCCCCATCCCTGTGGCAGAAACTTCTTCCCACATGATTTCCAAGTAAACGCAAATGAAGAGGTTTGTTAATTAACTAATATGATACAGAGGCATACGATATATTCTTGAGAAATTTCAGGATGTCAAATCATAAGTTCCTTATACTTTTCTTTTTTTTAAAAATTTTTTTCCAAATTCTACTCAATTTATTCATTTTTTTAAAAGATATTACATTAAAAAAATATAAGGTCCCCATTCACCCCCACCGCCCCCACTCTCCTTACACTTTTCAACCTTCAGATAGGATGCAAGGAATATGTCTCAAATTGTATTCTGCGTCATACTTAATAAAAAAGTATACACCGGACTAATGAATTTAGGAAAGTATATTCTCATTTTAGACATATATATAGATATCATAGTAGAAGCTCTGGGTTCTTCCAGGAACCTGTGTAACCTAGGAATTTACCAAATTTCTTTGTTTACAGAAGACTTTTGGCGAGGAGCAGAACACAAATTAGAAAATAATAGGTTAAGGTTAAATATCACTTTCATCAAAAAAGCATTTACACATAAGAGTCAGAATCTACACTATAGGTTACCAGGGGATAGGGTGGGGATAGGGAGCAGGAAGTTGAGATTTAAAATGTACAGGGTTCCTATTTGGAATAATGGAAAATTTTTGGTAATGCGGTGGTTATGGCAGCACAACATTGTGAACACAATTAACAGCACTGAAATATATATCTGAATATAAGTAGAAGGGATGTTAGATTATATATATAATAACAAAACGAAAATATTTTTTTTTAAATTCAGGGAACTACACTACACAGTGAACCATAAGTTAAACCACGGACTTTAAGTGTACAATTATAAAAATGTGCTGTCATGAACTGCAACAAATGTTCCACACTAAAACAAGGTATTGTTGGTAGAGTGATATCTGGGAATCCTCTATTTTATGTAAACCTACAACTTTTCTAATAAAAAAGAAAAAAAAGGCATTTACATGTGCACAGATTTAGAGACCAATTTGGAGACTGTATTCACTAGTCCTGATAATATTAAAATCAATAACAAGTCTGTACCTGTATTGTAGGTACTGGGAAAGTTTAAAAAAAAACTGGTTTAAAAAACTGATAAAAAGGCAGAAGGGATATATAGTTTACATACAGGTAAGAGTAAATGGATATGTGAGAGCGAAGAATTATGTAAGAGAATATGTTTATATACATATTTCTAAATAATAAGTATACTTAGAGAATAAAGAATACTACGGAAATTTTCAGCTCAAAATAAAAACAAGAAAATGGAGTTTTTTCTTTTTTTTTTTTTAAAGATTTATTTATTTATATTCCCCCCCCCCCCGGTTGTCTGTTCTTGGTGTCTATTTGCTGCGTCTTGTTTCTTTGTCCGCTTCTGTTGTCGTCAGCGGCACGGGAAGTGTGGGCGGCGCCATTCCTGGGCAGGCTGCTCTTTCTTTTCACGCTGGGCGGCTTTCCTCACGGGCGCACTCCTTGCGCGTGGGGCTCCCCTACGCGGGGGTCACCCTTGCGTGGCACGGCACTCCTTGCGCGCATCAGCACTGCGCATGGCCAGCTCCACACGGGTCAAGGAGGCCCGGGGTTTGAACCGCGGACCTCCCATATGGTAGACGGACGCCCTAACCACTGGGCCAAAGTCCGTTTCCCGGGAGTTTTTTCTAATTACCTTTGGATATATTTCTAAATATTTTAGATTCTACACAATTAAGTATGCTCTGCATACATGAGAGTTTTGATTAATGTATTAATCGGATGAATTCAAATAGTATTGGGCGAACTACACAAAAAACATTTGAATAAGGACAAAAAGTAAGAAAAATTGCAGGAAAAATACTAATATATTATAGCCCATTAATTGTCCCCAAAATCTCCATATTATGTTGTATATATCCTTTAACTTCAAGGTGTCAATGTCTTGATGGGATCATCTTAAATCTAGCTTTACAGATTCAGAAACTTAATCTCCTCAGTTCAAGTTTGAGTTGACCAGGCTTAAAGAATGAGACAAGTTAACCACACATTATATAAATATCGTTAATTTACTACTTTACGAGTGGGGAATTACTGCAAGAAGCTGAAATTATTTATGTAGCAAATTTTGAATCCACTAATTTGTTCTGTAACCTGTGCCTCTGTGTTTTCTGTAAAATGGGAACTACTGTATTTATAGCACTTCACAGGGTATTGAGGGTTAAATGTTAATACTGATAAAGCACTTTGAACAGAGCCTGACACATTTTAACTGCTACAAACTGTTAAATAATGCTGTCAGTCAACTTTCTCTCTGTATCCAAAATAGAAAAGTCCAAATAAAACACCAAATTACTATTAAAAGGTGGAAGAATCAGAACAAAGGGAAATAAATTAGTTTAGAGAGTAGTCCTCTAATAAAAACAGCCTGAGGTGGAAGCGGACGTGGCTCAACTGATAGAGCATCTGCCTACCATATGGGTCCAGGGTTCGCAACCCAAGGTCTCCTGACCTGTGTAGTAAGCTGGCCCATGTGCAGTGCTTCCATGTGCAAAGGGTGCCATGCCATGCAGGGGCACTCCCACGTAGGGGTGGCCCACACACAAGGAGTGTGCCCTGCAAGGAGAGCTGACCCGTGTGAAAAAAGCGCAGCCTGCCCAGGAGTGGCACTGCACACATATAGAGTTGATGCAGCAAGATGATGCAACAAAAAAAAGAGACGTAGTTTCCCAGTGTTGCCTAGTAATGCAAGCAGATGCAGAAAAACACACAGCAAATGGACACAGAGAGCAGACAACAGGGGGGAAGGAGAGAGAAAGAAAAAAAATAAAACAACAACAAAAAAATAGCTTGAGGAACAGTTTCTCACTCTACAGCAGGTTTTTGAACCTCATCAGTACTGACCATTCTGAGTTGGATGTTCTTTGTTGTAGGAGGATGTTTAGGAGCATCCCTGGTCTCTACTTACTAGATGCCACTAGCATACATCAATCCCCACCTACCCCCAAGTTATGACAATCAAAACTGTCTATAGGGAATGAATGTGGCTCAAGCAATTGAGTGCCGAAATTCCTAAATTCCCAAGTTCAGTTCCCCATGCCTCCTGAAAAAAAGAAATATAAACAACCGAAACAAACTAAAAAAACTCCAACAACTTAGGGAAGCTGATGTGGCTCAGTGGTTGAGTGCCAGCTTCCCACATATGAGATCCTGGGTTCAATCTCCAGCTCCCTGATACATAAAAAACAAACAAAAAAACAAACCACCAAAAACCTGTCTACAGACATAGCCAAAAGTCTTCTGAGAGGCAACACAGCTGCAGTACTTTATAGCTCTATTGGCCAAGATGAACAATTTGCATCTGTCAGATGTTCAAGAACCTCTTCCTGGTAAGTGCTGGTAATGACTACTTCCTACTTAGTGGCTCCTTTTCCTAGTTTCCAACTATACTAGTCCTTCAATTGTTCTGTTTACTTTTCTTCAACAAGGTTATACAACAAATGATTAGTTACAGCTTTACTTTACACAAACCCAGTTAACAGTTTTCTAGAGATTCTTCCTCACTGTCTAGTTTAACTAACAGCAGTATCAATTTATACCCATTGTCTAAACAATTATGAATCTTCTGCAGGTGGCTAACTTAACCTATTACTGTATGTGATTCTGCTAGGTTCATCTTTTTCCTCATTTTATGTTCTCATTTTAGATGCATTTAAGTCTGCACACAGCAGCTTTTGATTGAATCAGGGGCCAGTCATTTATTGTGAAACTCTAGAACATACTACAATACAGGATAAAAAAAAGATGTAGGAAAAAAGGACAGTATTTAACACACTCCATTCTGAAATGAATTTGGTAAGTAATATACATAAACTTTAGGCACTCAGAGTTTTTCATTGTGCTTAACTAAGGGAAGTTTGCTACAACACTGCCAGAGCACCAAATTGCTTATGATGGTAGCATTCCAGAACAAACAGCATAAAGAATGACTACCTAATTCTTAATATATCTAGCATACTGGTTTTGAACAAATCTTATAAGGTCCCAGGATACAGTCTCCAATGACTTCAGAATATCTATCTATTTAGAGAGGCCATTTATAGTTTATAACATTTTAAAATGGGGTTAAAAATGCTTATTTTTAGTTCTACATCATTATAAATAACTTGTTATAAACACCATCTTTATAACTAAAATCAATCAGCTTAATCATTCTTCTTAATTACTCAGAAGCATGCTATATAGGTTGGTTATGAAAGAGCTTTTAAATTTTCAAAACAAGTTATTTATGAAGGAATTGACCAGTGAAAATTCCTTCCATTCCACTATTGTTATTAAGAATGTATTTTTTTCCTATTTACATAGTTTTGGTAATTCTAATAAACCTGTAATAAAGAAACAAGTATACTGCCAAAGTATTAATGCATTGGTAAATAAAATATCAAAATGGATAGCTGGGGGAGCCAAAGTGACTCAGTGGCTGAACACCAGCTTCCCACAGTCACAGTCCCAGGTTCAATCTCCAGCCCCTGGTACCTTAAAAAAAATTTTTTTTTAATGATTGAAATGATGATTGCACAACTATATGATTATACCAAAAACCGTGAATAATATACTTTGGATGAATTGTATGCTTTATTAATTTTAAGAAAAGGGATTAAGTTTAGCTTTCACATGAAGGTCAAAGTAAGGATGCAGTTAAAGTAAGGAGGGAAAAAGGCTCTAATGGTTTTGGCGCCAAGTTTGAAAGTGGTGCCAAGTTTGAAGGCAGTGCCAACTCCAGGGTCGCCAAAATTAGGGTGTGGGAGCAGTAAGTAAGAGCTGGAACCCATGTAAGTTAATTAGATCTCTTGGGTAGGCTGTAATCTCTGAAGAACCCAATCAATGGGGAACAGGGGAGGGACCTATGTGTTAAGCTTAGAGTATAAATGCTGTTTTGTCTGGTTGCTTGGCATGTCAGGCATTTTATTCAGGTCGTGTGACCATTCTTGCAAGATCGTGAATAAATTCTTTTCTTCTCCACAATCGGGTAAATGTTCATTCTACTTTAGGCACAGCTTTCTTTCTAACATTAATATGTACCAATAAAATTTTTTTGTTTAAAAAAAAATGAATAGCTAATAATCGAGGGCACAGTGCTCGAATGTTTACTGAATACCAATTCCACTTTTAAAAGAGGAAAAATTCATCATAAAAAGTATAATTAGCAAATAACATACCCCATAATAAATACATTTTGTGCCAACATAAATATCATTTTCATGAAAAATAAAAATTTAAACAATTAGCCAGAAGAACGGCACTGTTCTACATTTTTGCAAATTGTTTTTAGTGTATGGCTTAACAAAAGACAGATTATCATATATGCTTCTGCATTCACTCTGTTGCTATATCACCTTATATATAGTTTCTGGAAAACTCCACCGGTACTTGTAAGAATTAGAGTGAAAAAGGAATATAATGCCTAAATATCTCTATGAAGATAATTTATCTTGTGAATCCCCTGAAAGGTTCTCAGGGATCTTCCTTCCACATGGGTCCCTGGACCATAACTTGAGAACAGATGCTCTAAATATTTAACGATTTTTAAATCCCTTATCTTTCCTATTTTAATTAAGCTAACACAAACATGGTCATGGTTGCACTGTTTTTTGTTTTTGTCTTTTAAAACAGTGCAAACAATAACTGGATTAGATGTTACCCACAGATAATAAATTGAGGAAAAGAAAATAAACCCATGGTACCATATAATACATGTAATAGTAAATAGCACCACATTACAATGTTCAAGAAGTGTGTGAAATCACAAGGGTCAGCTAGCTTTGTGACCTTTAACATGTAATGTTACCTATTGATGTTTGTGTCTATCTGTAAAAAGGAGAGAACTATTTCTACTACACAAAGTTTTATGAAAATTAAATGAGTGAAAACAAATTAAGTGTTTAGAACCATGCCTGCATATAAGTTTTATCAGTGTTACCTTTAACTATAACTATCATCTTTAGCCTGCAAAGCATTAAACTTGAGATCTGTTCAACAAAAGACCTGCCCAAACTAACGCTAACAAAATGCTGTACCCGATATTTACTCTTTACAGCTATCTCTTTATAGTTTAATTCAGATATATGAAATAGAAACAATTTTAAAAAAGCATTTAAAAAGAATACATAACTGGAATCTGTTTTTGAAAGCAACCGAAGAACTCTCTAATGAACGGAAGGCCTACTTACTAGATTTTAATATGGATAGCCCTCTGAAGACTAAGTTCATAACTGTAAAAAAATAAAACTTTAGAAAAGATTTAGTAGTCTAACATCTTTATTTCACAGAAGTATCCAATATTCATACATTAATTTATCCACAGCCACGCAGTGGCAGAATCCCCAACAAATCTCTTTAAAAAGACTTGCAAACTATTACCTAAACCAGCAGTTTCAATATTCATCTTTGTGTAGAGAGATGGCGATTAAGAAGCCATGCGCCCTTGCAAATCCTCCCCAAAATAAAAAAAAAAACTTTAGAGCTAGTATTTTCTTACAGTAAAAATCAGTTATTGTATTAGTTCTGGGTAAATACTGTGCCTCACAGTTCCCAAGGCGCTTTTCACCTTGTCTCCCATTGTGAAGACATTAAAACATTCATAATTAAGAGAATCCAATATTCTTTAATTCTTGCTCTAAAAAACTAAGTTCAAGTCTACTCTCTCCATACAATCACTCCACAGTACTTCTGCGCATGTCTGCGTTAATCCTTATTTATCCACGCGGTACTACCACAATGTGAATAAAACGGTAGGCGGGTCCAGAGCACTTCAAACCCGCTCGTCAAAACCCGAGCGGAAGATCCTGGAGTCAGGAACCCGGGTTCTTGGAGAGCCGTTCCTAGGCACAACTGTGAGTTTAAACAGCATTTTAAAAGGCAGCCTTCCGACCGCCCCAAAGCTTCCTCAGCCTGGAAAGGAGGCTTTGCCTCAGGCGCAGTCCGAGGAGGCGGGCTCCGCGCAGCTCGCGCACCCCGGCCCCTCCCCGCGGCTGGCCCAGCCCCCGGGGAAGCCCCCTTCGCCCCACCCCGGGCCAAGACCCGCCCCCAGCTTCCCCAGCCTCCTTCCTGTGGGAAGTGCGGCTCCTTTCGCGTCCCCCACCCGCTCGGCTCAGTCTGACAGCCACGGCTCCGCCGACCGCAGGCTGCGCCGGCGAGGAGCGTTCGGGAGAGGCGCGGGGCCTCCAGCACGCGAGTGCGCAAACAGGCCGCGCGAGCGGGCCTTGCCCAGTCAACAAGCCGCCAGCCCAGCCCCTCGCCGCGGGCGAGAGCCTACCTCGCCACCAGTACGTCTTGGACAAGTCATGCCAGGTCTGATGCCGGGTGTGGTGAGTGCCGCCCGGGCCCAGGTGCGCCGCTTCGATGAGCCCTCGGCGCCGCTCAGGCTGCAGCACCACCTCCAGCTCTGCGAAGGTCTTGCGGTGTCGTTGCCGCCGCTGGTAGAACAAGGTCCCGCCGCGCACCACGTAGCAGGCGGCCGCCTTGCGGATCTTACGCTTGACATTGCCTTCGGTGCCCGGAGCATACGGTTCCCGCTCGTTAGTCAAGTAGCGCAGGATGGCCCGGTAGCTATCCTCGCTTGACATCGCGGACGGAGGCTCCCTGAGGGCGCCTGACAGTGCGGGGAGAGAAAGCTCACTAACTCTGGGCGGGTGCAACAGTAGCGGTGGCACTGCGGGAGGTATGGCTGCGCCTCTGGTGAGCACTTTTCGACCGTGTCCGCAGGGCGCAAGGAGAAAAGACGAGTTGGTAACCAGGGGGAACTGCACTTCTTCAGTGCGCGGGATCCGCTGGCGACTGACAAAATGGCTGCTGCACCAGCGGAAGTGACGTGATCAAGGGCTGTGGGTGAGGGGACTGTACGCTGATTGGAGCGCACTTGCTTTCTGATTTAATGAAGTGAATGATTGACGTCAAAACTACTGGCGGACATTTTGGATGCGGGTAGGCCCGCCCTTGAAAAAAAGTATTTTTGAGCGGACATGTTAAGTTCTGGCAATTTCCTTTGATTTTTTTTTTTCCCTTTCTTCCCCAGGCTCTCTGAGGAGCCACGTGTTGGAGCTGCTGGGCAGATTACTCAATTGGAGAGAGCTAAAGGGGTAAAGCAGGGGTTCTTAACAAGGGATCCCAGCTTGAATTAAAATGAAAAAATTATTCTTGTGGGGAACTGTTGGTGTGTGTTATATTTATTAAATAATACACAGTATAATGTGGCTTTAGGAAAGGGTGCGTGGTTTTCACACGGACTGGCAAAGGGATCAGTGGAACAAAAAACATTAAAGAACCCCTGGGGTAAAGGGATCAGTTTTTTAGGTTCTGCAACAGTCAACATAAAAACGTGATTTTTGAGGTTCCTAGTAGAATCTTGGGCTTGGGGCATTGGGACCAAAGACAGACCCCAATCCACATGGAAATGCAAGTTCTAGTTAAGCATTATAAAATCTTAAGTTTCTCCATGATAGGAGTTATTGTCTTTTCTAAGCTTCAAGTAGTTCCGAACTATCCAGGGAATAGCCAGGACTTTTTGGGAATTATCATCTTATAGGTAGTGCAGAAATTCTACATATGAAGTGCAATCTTATGTAGGAGGAGCGGGCAGGAAGAGTGGCTAGCAACTTTTTTTTTAGATTTATTTATTTCTCACCCCGACCCCAGTTGTCTGTTCTCTGTGTCTATTTGCTGTGTCTTCTTTGTCTGCCTGTTGTCAGCGGCATGGGAATCTGTGTTTCTTTTTGTTGCATCCATGTTTGCGGCACCATTCCTGGGCAGGCTGCACTTTCTTTCGCCCTGGGCCGCTCTCCTTACAGGGTGTGCTCCTTGAGCGTGGGGCTCCCCACCGCGTGGCAGAGCACTCCTTGAGCATATCCGCACTGTGCATGGGCCAGCTCCACACGGGTCAAGGAGGCCCGGGGTTTGAACCACGGACCTCCCATGTGGTAAACGAGTGCCCTAACCACTGGGCCAAGTCTGCTACCAAATTTTTTTAGCTTCATGCGCTTATCTTTTTAAACAGGTTGGGGCGAAAGGAAGTTCTCCATTTTACACTAAACATACAGAGTGCACTAGGAGCCTAGAGGACTTGTGCTGTTTCCCTGTGTGGGGTATGGGTTCTAATCACCTACTAATCAAGGTGACAGACACCATATTGAGTCTGCAATAAGCCAAAGAGCCTCGGGCTGTGTGACTGTCACTGAGACCAGAAGGCTCTGTGCTTCCCAGCCTTGGAGTAGCCACTGCAGCAAAAGATGCTCCCTACCCCATCCATAGCCACCCTACCCACATGGTTTGCAGTCACTAAGACCTCTGTGAAGACAGGTGAGCAGCACACAGCGGTGAATGCAGTGAGCTAGAAAGCAGGACATTACACCAAGTCTCAGAGGGGGGTATGGTAATTCCCATATTGTCCGAGACAAATGAAGCAGTGCCCTTGATGAAGATTCCAGCTGTTAAGGATGATGAACTCCTAAGGCAAATGACAAAACTACCCGCGGTTACCCAAATCTGTAGACTTTGCCACTACAGCTGGGGGAGGACTTAGGTGAGAGAGATGCTCCCTAGCCTCCCTGAGGAGCTGCCACAGCAGAGGTACAAATTTGCCCCCACAAGAGGCTAGTCTCATTTCACCTACCTACTGGGAAATAATTTTCTTTTAAAACTAAATTTAATAGACTTAAACAAAACCTTAGGTAAACAACACAGGTAAGATATGGAAATGACAAGTTGGGGAAGGATTAATTACTACTAAAGAAAATCTAGATTTAAAAGATACCCCTTAATTTGCATCCAAACACGAACAATGGAGACTGTTTTAAAAAAATATTTTCATAGTGGGTAAGAATATATTTTTCTTTCATCAAAAAGCATTTATACAGCAGTACCAGTATAGCTCAACGCTTGAGTGCCTGCTTGGCAAGCATGAGGTCCTGGGTTCAATCAACCATACCTCCTTAAAAAGGGGGGGGGGGCATTTACACGTAGGAGTCAGAATCTAGAATATAAATTGCCATGGGAGAGGTGGGGACAGGAAGTGGGAATGTTAAGGTTTAAAATATACAGGGTTCCTATTTTGAATGACGGTAATGTTTGGTAATGGATGGTGGTTTTGGTGGCACGTTATTATGAACAAAACAGAACTGAAATAGTTGTTTTTTTAATCTGAATGATTACAAGGGATAGATTGAACCCTAAGTTAAACCATGGATTTTAACTAAACTACAATTATAAAAACATGCTATCATCAAGTTCAACAAATGTTCTACACTTGTAGAACAAGTGGGGTGGTAAATAGGAATCATTTACATGTGCACAGATTTAGAGACCAATTTGGAGGCTGTATTCCAGTGCCTGATATTAACATCAATTAACGCGTCTGTGTATCTGTATTGTAGACACTGGGCAGGTTAAAAAAAACTTACAAAAAGGCAGAATGGATATATAGAGTACATACAGGTAAGAGTAAATGGATATGTGAGAGATATATGTAAGAGAATGTTTATATACATATTTCTAAGAAATATAGAGTAAGGAGTACTATGGAAACCTGAACATGTTTCCTTATCTAAAACACAGGGATGCCGTCTACCAATAACAGTCAAGGATAGACATGAATGTACTGTACCTGACATACAGGAGGTGCTCTGCAAATCATTTTCCCATTTTAACTTCCCCACTAATCCACTCAAAGTAATCTTAATATTATACTTAAAAGGAGATGGTAGTCTATTTTTGCAACCTGGCACACCTTGGCAAGTAACGAATGCTCCAATGATAAAGACAATCTACCTTGTGCAGAGCACAAGCCTGTTCTTCATATATAAATTTTTTTTCTGCTCCCTTGTAGCCCTGTAACAAGCCCTGAGCCAAGCGTAAACAATCCATATATAAATTATATAGTGCTCGCTTCCGCAGCACACATAACGATAGATTAGCATATAAATTAGTGATTACTTTTTTCCTTACCACTTTTATATACATATATCCCTTGGATATAAACGGACTACTCAGACACTTTTGTAATTTAAGTATGGCTCTTTTCAAATCCAGAATCAACAAGCTACTGAAAGTAGTCAAATAGCTCCTTTCTCAAGGCTTTTCACATTCTGGAAGGAAGACCAGATTAATACAGCTGTAAGTTTTAAGCAACTTCTTACTATGCTATCAGCTAATGGTAGGACATATATGCCAAGGAAAATAAAGCAAACCTTATACAGAATAAACGTTTATTATCAAAATAACAATAACTTAATCCTGTTTCTGATCTCTTAATTTGGATTTATCAAATATTCCCACATAATGGAAAAGTGTTACTCTTTTTAATAATATAATGCATTTAAAAGGTTTGAAACAAGGTCTTGAAAAATGCTTAGCTCTTAATTTTCTTGCAGGTCCAACACACCTGGTTATGATTATAAAAAAGCCAGTGCAATTCTGAGTTACAGCCAAATCTTTATTTAAAAATCTGATTTGCCAACTTAGCGTTTTCCTCCAACTCGGGGAGCAGAAACCTTCACAGGCTTCACAATCTTTTGTTTGGGTGCTGCCTTTGTGGGAGCCTTTAAAAAAAAAAAAAATGATTTTGTAACATTTCACCCAATCTTATATCACCTCCCTCTCTGTCCAGATTCTTTAGTATCCTAGATTGCTATCTTATTCAACTACATTTCTAACATAAATGCTTGAAGGTCACCTTATTATGTAGAGAAAGAGATAGTGTCACACATGGAGGAGAGTAAAGACAGACAACTAAATGCCCTGTGGAATCCTAAATTAGATCCTAGAACAGAAAATGGACACAAGTTGCAAAACTTGTGAAGTGTGAATTAGGCACTTATATGTTAATAACTCTCTGTAATATTCTTAAAACTTTTATTAAAAAAAAAAAAAGTTTAAAATAAAAGCCACTTTTATTTTCCCCTTTCCAAATTCCTGCCTAGCACTGATAAGACTCTTCTGGCTCTGGCAGAAGGGACCTCTCTGGAGATCTGAACCACTCACCAAGAAAATCAGTTACCAATATAATTTCTATTAGTGCCTTGTACTACATTTCTTAATAACCTGAAACTTTCATCATCACAATTTGGATATTAAAATAAGATTTCCTGCTAACTCATTTAAGAAATCCCATAATTACCTTAGCAGCAGCCATTGCTGTCTTTTTAGATGCCTGCTTAGCCTTTTTTGCTTCTTTGGCAGCCCTGTGGGTTTAAAAATAACTCAAGGCAAAGCACTTTACTTCCAAAGGTTACAGATTTTTAACAAGGCCCTGGAGAAGAACTCTTGCGAAAGGAGAACTTATTCTTTCCCCATCTCTATTAATTTACAGGATAAATCCCAAACCCAAAGGTTGTCAATAAATTTCATTAACCACTAAGTCAACTTAATATTTTAGACTGCACTGTATAATTTTTTATTTCCTATTGTAGCATAAACCTAAATATTTGATTGACAGTCTCCCAATAGATTTAGGTATCAAAACACAATAGTATCAGATTATACTCTTATGCCTGAACCAAACACTAAAACTTAAAATCCATCCCAATAAGTGAAATGTTCATAATGAAAACTATTCTCACCTTATAGCTTGTTCTCGCTGAGCCTTTCTAACTTCGGGTTTCTGATTCCTCTTGGCCATAATATCAGCAAGGGATGCACCAGTGATCGCCCTCTGGAATTTGACTGCGCGGCGAGTTCTCTTTTTTTGAATTTCTTCCTATAAAAAGATGATGTGTACACTTATGAGCCTTGCTTATGAACCCATTGGTGAAGTCTTTTAAGATCCATACTCAACAAAAAGTAATTCAACATCAAATATGGAGATATGTTTTCCACTTATGGATTGGTTAAACCATCTCTATTACAAAACCTGACAAAGAAGTGTCACATATCCACTAGGCTTGAGAATGAACAGAATTAGTTCCTGGAAGACTCCACTGCTATTTATGTAAGGACTAATCCTACAGGTATAATCAAAGCTAAATTACCATGGTACTATTCAATTCCATCTACTGGAACATCTTATTAACCCCCCTAAGATGTTCCATAACCCAAGTGTGTTTAATGTATTGCTCTAACTTGAGCCAGAGGATGCTTTCAAATTGCTAATTACTGTGTGCCTGAGAAGTACTAGGAGATACTAAGTTCATATTATCAGTTTCAAATCATTATTTAATGCTTTACAGTTTAAGAAGATCTTGACATAGTTACATTTAATTACAATATTACAGGTAACTGATGCTCAGAGAGCTTGAAAGGTATAGCACCAAAACATCAAAGCCCATTTCACTTACCGACTGTCCCTTTTTATGCTTTCTTCTGTAGAGGACAGTCCAGTTTATCTGCCGAGGGTTCCTCTTGGAAAGGAACGCCGATTCGCATTTTGCATTAAGAAACTGGAAAACCTGTTTTGGTAAGTTTAAAGTAGTTACCCATTAAACTACACTTGTAGAAAAGGCCGAGCTTGAAATCCTTAACTGATTGTTTTAGTTCTGGCCGCCTCTCATTTTACAAAATTGAAGGCCACATAGGAAAAAAAAAAGGCTTGTATTACACAACTGGCAGGTACCACGGTCTTCGCGTTTGGTCGTTCTTTCCTCTAAAGCAGACATACCTAATTATAGCGTATGGGAAGGCGAGGTGTCAAATTCGTGGCGGTGTCCGGGAGTCCAAGAGGATCTAGTGCCCATAAAATAATCAGATATCTAGGTAGCCCCAGTTATTTCCCTTACACTGGGCTATCAAAATCATACCAACCCCACGCCTCACTTCCGACGTTGTCTGTACTAGATCAAGGCCCAAACCCGGAAAGCTTAGAAACCTCAGATCTTTACAACCCTTCCACATAAGGTTCCCGAAATCTTTCAGAGATCAAGGTATGTGTAAAAGGAGCCCTCCAAAACCGAATTAGGCCTCTCCTCCTCCCAACACAAAAAGCTGTGCCTTTACGGTGTCTCTACCTTCCCGTCGGTCCTGGCATAGCGCCTCCCATGTCCAGGATAGATCTTGTACCCGCTGAAACTGCAGAGCTCGACCCTGTAACGAAAAGTGAAAGCCCATTAGAGTAGGCATCTACGATAAAGAGAAACCATGCCAGGGACGACGGAGCAGCAACTCTGTACAAGGATGGAAACGGATTAGCATCTAAGATTCCGGCTTACTTCATGGTTACGGACGCCCGGTAACAAGGAAGATGGCGAAGAGAAAGAGAGGCTCATGGGAAGACGCTTTATATAGTCGCAAGGGAATCTCCTCCCCAAATTTCCTTCCTGACCCCGGCGCTCTGTGACGACATCATTATCGACAGGCGCCGGTCCTCTTCCGGAGAAGTTTTTCAGGAAGCTGCGGGGCCTCTGAGAGCGAGAAGAATTCGATTCTTATAGAAACAAGCGGTTGGTTGGTTTGTGCGTTATTCATTTTCTCCTATGTCGATTGTTTCTAAAGCCGTCAACCCATTGCAAAGAATGTGAACCGAAGAGGGGCTCTTCCCTCTGCTATAGTTTAGTGACCTACGGACGAGTGCCCCTCAGGTAAAAATCTAAAGGAGTAACAGTTTACCCGTTTCACCATTTGCGGAAGAGCGATATCGTCCGAACTGTTTACCACGCCGTGTAGATGGGATTTTGAATGATAAAGCTTTGCACTAATTATAATTGTTTATTGCGCGCTTTCTTTGCGCCAGGAGTTACGCTTTACACAACACACATTAGCTCATTCAGTTCGTAAAACCTCGTAAGCGCCAAAGGACCGCAGAATGACGATGTGGATGCGGAGGAGCGCTCTACCGAGCTGCTGCCTGGTGGAGCCGCGGCGGCGGGGGGACGAGCAGAGGAGGGCAAAGCCGTCGCCCAGAGGCCAGGAGAAAGCCGCCGTGGCCAGGTGAATGGGGAATACCAAGGCCTCAATCTCTTGAGTCGGTCGGTGATGCTGGAGACTAAAGCGTTTGATGGGGAGTGGCAAGAGGCAATCCTTAAATTGAGTGGAGGCTCGAGTACAGGACTAGAAAACAAAGTTTGATGTATTCTGTTTGTATAAGGTATTCACTCTAAAAAGGTTCGGTGAGATATATTTAATGCCTTTAGGCGAAAGTGCACAATACTATCTATGATTCACTCTTTAAAAAAAAGAAATCTAAATCTAACCAAGTCTTCACATCTAGTTACCTTTGACAGGAAATATCAAGGACGGACTTACCTTGTGAAATGACCCCATAGGGATGCAATTGGCAAAATCTAGACTCTGGGCAAACCTACAGGATGACTTCATTTCTTCAATAACATATAAATTGAAAGAGAGAGAGATTGATTAGAGTCTATAGACAGGACCAGCAAATAAATAATTGCAGGACCTAGGGCAAAATGAGTGTGAAGCCTCTCTTTCAAAGGTCCAGGAAAAAAAGTTCTGTTAAGGTAACAAAATAAAAAAGCCATTTCCTTCTGTAGTTCTCTCTCTCTCCACCTTTCATGGTGTTTATATATATATATAATTTTTTTTTTTTTTTTTGCTGTTTAACCTCATGGCTCCCTGAGGCAGGAGGGTACTTGCTGAGCCAGGGTAGACTCTCTTGCCCAGCGACCCTCCCAGTAGCTTGCATGGTCACAAGCATAGCCCACGTACTGCCGGTTGCCCCCTTTCCCTTGGGCCTATACGAGGTGCCTGCGCTGCGGTGGGGATATCCAGCCAGCCGTCTCACCTTCCACAGGCCTCCTGCACCAACCCACAACGGAGGGCATCTCCTGAGACCATTGTGTACTGGAATCGGGTGGGAACCAAGTTGCTTGTGAAATGCGTGGTGGTGTCACCAGCTTGGGGGTGGGATGGGTGAGTGGAAAGGACAGCAGTGGTCATGGTGGAGAGGAGTCAGGAGGAAGTCCTTTGTCAGGTGACTGGGCAAAAGGTGATAGAGAACTAGTTGGGGAAGGCAGTAGGAGGTGGAGACTGCATATGAGCTAAGGCTTCAGGTACAAAACAAATACAAAGATAAAATTAAGACTTTGAAGACAGTGACCACAGAGCGTTAAACCCACAGTATGGGACTTCTGAGCACAAACTCTGTGCGACTGCATTGGTCTCATTCTGCATTGGGTGTTGCTCTTAGGGACCCTTTTCCCTGAAGCGATTTTCCAGAAGACAAATAAAGTGCACCTTACAAGGTTGCAGATGAGCAACACCTGGCAATAAACCAGGTTCATTTCCAGGAGAGAGAAATGATCAAACTGTATAAGCATGCCATATTAATATATGTTTACTCCCCACTTTGTAAGAACCCCTTATATAAAATGGAAAGGTAACATTAGCCAATCAAAACATTTCTTCACTTGCTTTCATGTTTACTATATATATATAACTCCCCCTTTCACTCACTGGAAGGATCTCCCTTCTCCTTTCTGAATGGGATGCTTTCTGATTCATGAATTGCTCAATAAAGCTGTGAGATCCTAAATTGCATGAAAAGTTTTTAACATATCTGAAAATGGCTCTGCTCTAGATTAAAAGATTTAAGAGCCATATCAACCAGCTGCAAAGTATAGATCTTATATCTTAAAGAGTTATACAGATATGTACTAAACATTTACAGATAAAAGAATGTGGAGCCTGGAATTTGACTTACAATACTCCGGGGATTATTACCACTAATAATGGGAAAGAAAAATGAAAAAAAATTCACAAGTAGTTGATAATGGTTGAAGCTGGGTGTGCATATGAAGGTTCATCAAATTGTCTCTATGTTCTTTCATACTTTTTAACTACCTTTACAGAATAAAAATTTTAAGCAGTTATAATGTGCCCTGGGATTGAAAGTCTTAAATCCTACAATTCAGTCTTGAAAAAGAGAGCAAGTACCACCTGTATGATTTTGTAATTAGAACATTTTTAAGGAAAAAAATTTATATGCGAATGTTTATAGTAACTTTATTCATAAAATATATAAAGTAAACAGTCTAGGTGCCCATTTACAGGTGAATGTGCCAACAAGCTAATATATACAATGGCATACTACTCAGCAGTAAATGGGTTGAACACATCAACAATGGGCATGTCAATGAACATATAAACAATATATTTGCACATTAACATGTATGAATCTCAGAAGCATACTGAATGAAAGAAACCTTATATTAAAAAGTTCACACTGAATGACATCATATATATCCAGTTCTAGACCATGCAAAACTGATCTATGGTGGAAAAAAATCAGAACAGTAGTGGGCTGGAACTGAGGAATGGTGTAAGGATTGACTGGGAAGGGTATGAAGGAACCTTCTGGAGTAATGGTAATGTTCTGTATCTTGATGGGTTTTGAGTTACACAGTGTATTAGTCAGCTAAAGGGGTGCTGATGCAAAATATCAGAAATTGGTTGGTTTTTATAAAGGGTATTTATTTGAGGTAGGAGCTTGGATACCAGGCCATAAAGCATAAATTACTTCCCTCACCAAAGTCTATTTTCACATGTTGGAGCAACATTGCTGCCGACATCTGTGAGGGTTCAGGCTTCCTGGTTTCCTTCCTTCCTGAGGCTTGCTTCTCTTTCCTCTGTGATCATACTTCCTGGGGCTCCAACTTAAGGCTTTAGCATTAAACTCCAACATGAAAAACCTTTAACTCTGTCCTTTGCCATGCCTTTTATCTGTAAGTCCCCACCCACCAAAGGGACTCAGTGCCCTACTAGCACAAGAGGTTTACATAATTACTTAATAAGAATCCAATATAATCTAATATATCCAGAGGAAAAGATAAGTTTACAAGCAATCCAAAATTTCTTTTTGGAATTCATCAATAATATCAAACTGCTATACACAGTTTGTCAAAACTAAGGAAATGTTTAAGATTTGAGCATTCCACTGTTCTGTAAATTTTGTTTCAAATGAAAAACTAAACATTGAACACTAAATGAAATACTTGAAGTGTTTAGAGAAAGGTGTACTAATGCATCAAAAAACAAAAAGATGGGATAAATTGATAGATAAGTGATAAAACAAATATAACAACATATTTGTAATAGAATCTAAGTGCTGGGTATATGAGTTTTCATTGTAAAGTTCTTTCAACTTGTCTGTATGTTTGAAAATTTTCATAATGTTAGAACAAATAGAGCAATCTTCTGGAGGGAAATAGTATTACTGATTGGCTCAAAATGGCAAAAGGGACAAAACATGGTTTTTATATGATTTGAGTATGTAAAAGATACTTTTCTTATACCCTACTGGTTCTCACTCATGTGTCCAAGCTGTCTTCTTTGTCTGGAAATGCTCCCTGACAATGGACATGTCAATGAACATATAAACAATATATCTGCACAAAAACGTATGAATCTCAGAAGCATACTGAATGAAATCCTTACATTAAAAAGTTCACACTGAATGATTTCATATATATCAAGTTCTAGACCATGCAAAACCTTTTACTGATTACCTCCTATTCAGATTTTACTTCCTCTAGAACACAAGTTGGCAAATTTTTCCTGTAAAGTGTGAGATAGTAAATATTTTAGGCTTTGTGAGCTAAAAGGTAAAATTGAGACTATTATGTAAGAACTTAAATAACAAGACAGAAAACCAGCTTCCACAAAATTTTCATTGGTGAAATTTGAAATAAGAATATTGAGTGTTTTTTGTATTGTAATACAAACCTACTAATTAGAAGAATTAAGTCATTATTTTTGGGTGGGTGGGGATAATATTTTGCTTTATTGGAGTTCAAAATTATTATAAAAATTGATACAAATGTTCCTCAGTGAATCCAAATCTGTAATAAGATTTTATAAATTTCATCTTTGAAAATGTCTTTTTATACAGATAGCTACTGCCCAGTACTGATATCAATTCAAGGGCATATGACTTTAATTGAGCATACTTATCTCTTGGAAAGCAATTACAGAATTATATTATTTTCTTAATATTTGCCTTTTAGCTTGTTAGATTAATTACTTCTAATTGAGGTTAGGTGAAATCTCAATTGCACAGTTAAATGGATTTTGAAATATGGAAATTATCCTTGCACTTACATTGGGAGCTGTAAGATGCTGTTAGAACTGTAATTTGAACTGGAAAAATATTGCCCTGAAATTTTTGTGAGAATGGAGAATTGTTTTAATTTGTGAGTCAAACAACATTAGTTATTGTCAAAAATCACTTCACTACAGAATAAGTTTTGTATGGAAGTTCTGTTTTGCTCTGTAATTTTAGATTGAATTTATTAAGAAACATTATCAAAATGATCAAAATTTCCAAAGCCATTTAGTGTTTCATAATACTATTTAAAAGAGATTCTTCTCACTCAGAAAAATTTTAATCTCAGCCCTGAATTACAAAAAATTGCAATAAAACATCACCACTGGTAAGCCATTAAACTGCTGTGAGGTAGGCCAGTTAGGACGTTCAGCTGCTATTTCTGACAAAAAATTATGGACTGGTGATGGGTATGGCCATGAAAGTGAATAAAGTTTATCATTGATGTTACTGGCTTTCACACATGGTAGATTCAATTTTTTTTTTTCTCACAAAATACCTATTGATTAATAATACAGTAATGTTACAATAATAGGATTTAAGCACCTTATGATTTCACAAATGTTGTACATCTGTCCAACTAAGACTTTTTCTGTTTATGTCATCATTTATAATATATCATAGTAGATTCCACTTCAGGTGTACTGAATTAGTGTTTTTTCAACTTCTTTAAAAATATTCCCATCTGTAGTTGTTCCATGCAGACAATTCAGAGGCTAATTCATCAGTCACCTCAAACACCGAGTCCTTGAGTAAACAATGGAGCAGTATCCATAACACCCAAAACATCATCAAGTACCAAGGAAGGGAAGTGGATATGGCTCAAGCAATTGAGCTGCCCCCTACCATATGGGTGGTCCCAGGTTCGGTTTCTGGTGCCTCCTGGAGAAGACAAGACAGAGAGCTAGTCCAAAGAGCAGGCGCAGCGAGCAGATGCAACAAGATGACGAAACAAAGAGACAGAGGAAAGACAATGAGAGAACAACAAACCTTGGAGCTGAGTTGGCTCAAGCAATTGAGCACCTCTCTCCCATATGGGAGGTCCCAGGTTCACATATCAGTACCTCCTAAAGAAAAGATGAGTAGACACAGAGAGCATCCAACAAATGGACACGGAGGGCAGACAGTGCAAACAATGTGGGAGGAGAATAAATACAATAAATATTAAAAAAAAAAAATCAAGGAAAACCACTCAAAATCATTTGCCTTGTTTTAAAATTTCTATTGATGTTGCACCCAGTGTCCTCAATACTTTAAGTAACTTCTCACAGAAGAACCAACAGTCTTAATGAAGTTTATTTTCTCTATACACATTTCTTCAGCTGCTGCAATCAAGCATGGTTTAATTAATACACCAGAGGTAACAAATGAGCCAGCTACTTAGAAACAAACTTTGGTTGTAGCCTCATTTATTTTTTATTTTAAAATAAAATTTTAAATTTTCCAACACTGACCATTGCTTCCCTATGATTTGGGAATACTGTGATGAGTGCTTCATCTGGTAATGTTTACAACTATTGTTTCATTGCATAATAATGTTTGCCATCTAATTTTTTTTTAAGATTTATTTTTATTTCTCTCCCCTTCCCCCCTTTTGTCTGCTCTCTCTGTCTATTCGCTGTATGTACTTCTGTGTCCACTTCCATTCTTGTCATGCAGCACAGAGAACTGTGTCGCTTTTTCTTTTTTTGTGCAATCTTGCTGCGTCAGCTCTCCATATGTGTGCACCACTCCTGGGCAGGCTGCACATTTTTTTGCGCAGGGCAGGTCTCCTTGTGGGGTGCACTCCTTGTGCATGGGGCACCCCTACACGGGGGTGCCCTTGTGTGGTACAGCACTCCTTGTGCACAGCAGCACTGTGCATGGGCCAGCTCACCACACAGGTCAGGAGGCCTTGGGTATCGAACCCTGGACCCTCCATATGGTAGGCGGATGCTCTATCAGTTGAGCCACAACCACTTCCTATTGCCATCTAATTTGATGACAAAATAACCCACATTCCACTGTGCCATAAAGATATTATATATTAAGATCATTTTTTTCTTTTTTCTTATTTTGACGTGAAGGGTTCAAGTTGCTATATTAGTTAGCCAAAAGAGATGCTGATGCAAAGTATCAGAAATCTGCTGGCTTTTATAAAGGGTATTTATTCAGGGTAGGAGCTTACAGTTACAAGGCCCTGATGAGTCCAATTCAAAGTTACTTCCTCACCAAACTCTGTTGCCATGCGTTAAAGCAAGATGGTGGGCGATGTCTGTGAGGGGTCAGCCTTCCTCTTTCCACTAAGGCTCTGTGGATCCAGTTTCTTCCTTTCTCAGCTGCAGGCAGGCATAAGGCTCTCTCTCCCTGGGGCTCTGTCTCCCCGGGGCTCTATTCTTTCTGGGCTTAGTTGCTCTGTTCTCTCCACAAGGTTAGCTGTAGACTTAGGCTCTCTTTCTTCCTGGGACCTCTGCTATGTTTATGGAGCTGTCTCTAGTCCTCTGTGTTTTTCTGTGTGTTTACTTCCCAGGGCTACAGCATCAAAACTCAAACTCTCTCTTCTGCTCTGTCATTTTCCTACTGATGTGGCCAAATCAAAACCCTAATCATAATTTAATCAAGTAAAGTGAAACCTCTGAATTTAATACAGTCTAATATGCCCAGAGGAACAGACCAGTTTACGAAAACAATCCAATATCTATTTTTGGAATTCATAAACAATATCAAACTGCTACAGTTGGTAATAGAAAAATAATAATAAGGAAGCAGACTTGGCTCAACTGATAGAGCATCCGTCTACCACATAGGAGGTCCAGGGTTCAAACCCAGGGCCTCCTGGCCTGTGTGGTGAGCTGGCCCATGCATAGTGCTGATGTGCTCAAGGAGTGCCGTGCCACACAGGTGTGTCTCCCGTGTAGGGGAGCCCCATGCATAAGGAGTGCGCCCAGCAAGGAGCTCAACCCTGCGCAAAAAAAAACTGCAGCCCTCCCAGGAGTGGCGCCGAACACGCGGATAGCTGATGCAGCAAGATGAAGCAACAAAAAAGAGATGCAGTTTCCCAGTGCTGCTGGATAATACAAGTGGACACAGAATAACACTCAGCAAATGTCCTGGAATGGCAATATGTGTGGCACAGTCCAGTTACACAGGCCTTACTGGGATTTGTAGTGTGCAGCAGCAGTGTGAACTAGAGTGCCACAGCTGGTCTCTGTAGCAACTTCTCAACTCCATTTTAGTGTAAAAGCAGCCATACACAGTGGGTAAACAAGTGTGCTGTATTCAAACAAAATTTTAGTTATGAACACTTAAATTTGAATTTCATATTATTTTATATATCAAGAAATAATATTCCCTTGGATTTTTTCAACCACTTAAAAATGTAAAAGCCATTTTTAGCTTGTAGGCTGTACAAAACAGTCGGAGTTTGCCCTGCAGACCACAGTTTGCCAACCTCTTATGTAGATATAGAGACTATATAAAGCAGCTTTTGGAGTTTGTTCTTTCATTTGAAAGGTCACCATTCTGTTATAGACTGTAGCAGTTTGATATGGTTATGAATTCCAAAAATAGATATTGGATTATATTTATAATCTGACCTATACCTGGGCCTGATTGAGTTATGATTAGGGCTTTAATTGGGCCATGTCATTAGGACATTGAGTCCCCACCCCTTGGTGGGTGGGGATTCACAGATAAAAGGCATGGCAAAGGACAGAGTTGTGGGTTTCTGATGTTGGAGTTTTGATGTTGGAATATGATGCTGAAGTCTTAAGCTGGAGTCCCAGGGAGAGAGACAGAGCTGTTCACCTGATAGCCTACAGCTGACCTTGTTGAGAGGCAAAGCCTAGAGAGCCTCATAGTCTGCTGTTTACCTTGTGGAGGAAACAGAGTTGCTGAGCCCAGAGGAACCCAGAAAGCCTGAACCCTCACAGATGTCAGCAGCCATCTTGCTCCAATACACAGAAATATACTTTTGTGAGGGAAGTAACTTATGTTTTATGGCCTGGTACTGTAAGCTCCTATCCCAAATAAATACCCTTTATAACGCCCAGCAGGTTTCTGGTATTTTGCATCAGCACCCCTTTGGCTGACTAATACATAGACTTTTTGCTGTAGTTAAAAATAAAGCTGTAGTGCTTTCAAAGTTTTGAAAGTCCAGTTTCAGAAAAGTTAACACATACATTTGCATTCCTCAACACATTGTATACTTTTCATATTTTTTATTTGCTTTTATCCTCACTTGAGTGGAAAGGAAGAAAACACTAATTTTTAAAAAATGGGAATGAAATGACCAAAAATAGTTCACAGGGAAATGTTTAAAATATATTATTTGATAATAGAAGCACCAAATTTATGTATAGTATATACCCTTTTTTTAAAAAAAAGAAATATATATGGGGGATCTAAATATATTCCTATCAATAAAAGACCAAAAGAAAACACATTAATAGGTTGACAGTGACTATCTCTGAGTGGTTGAATTATGTGAGATTTTTATATTTACTATTTGCTTGCCTATATTTTCTAAGATATTTAAAATCAAATAAATTTCATATTCTTTTTTTTTAAATAAATGAATATGTGCAATATATTTTAAAAAGAAAATACATCTTAAGGGACAAAGAAAGTAAAAATATATTTGACTCCTTTTGAAATTATTCATTGCAAACTAGTTTTGAAAATCTTGTAACAATTGTACACATGTAACTGTGGCAAAAGCTATTCCAGTAATCACTGTACTTACATTACATGTCAGCTACACTGATAAATGCCATACTGGGCCAGTTCTTTTATTATGAGACACACATAATGTATTCATATCCTGAATTATCCTTCTCTTTAAAACTCTCTTCAGAATTGGCCAGAATTTCATATCTCTAATTACAGTGGAGCCCCCAATGAGGAAAACCACACCATCACATGTAATTGCAGAAGTGAAGACTTTAGGTTTTATTTTTAACATCTATTACTTTTTTAATTATTTCACCACCACCCCCCCACCCCCCTGTTGTTTGTGCTCATTGTCTGCTCTCTGTGCCTGTTCATTGTGTGCTTGTCTTCTCTTTAGGAGGCACTGGGAACAGAACCCTAATCGCTTGAGCCACCTCCACTCCCTACTTTTTATGTCTCGCAATGTGTTTCCTCTTTGTGTCATCTTGTTGCGCCAGCTCACTGTCTTGCTCGTCTTCTTTAGGAGGCACTAGGAACTGAACCTGGAACATTCCATGTGGTAGGCAGGTGCCCAACTGCTTGAGCCACATCTACCTCCCAAGATTTTAGTATTTAAACACTACTTGAAAGTTGATTAACCCTATTCAACATTAAATTTTAAAAAATGAGTCAAGTCAGAGATTAGGAGTAGAGAATAAATCTACCACTCTTATAAACTGTTTTAAGCTTTTAAGCACTCAAAATCTTCTAGGTATAAATTAAAGTTAGAACTTAAATTTTTTCCACTTAATTTTCAATTTAGAATCACACGATGAATTACTTTTATAGACTTTGCTGCCTTTTGGAAAAGCTTCAGAAAAGACCATGAAACAAAACTTCAAGATTCCTTTATTACTATTTTTAAAAAAGACAACTTCTTCCTAATTAATTAGGCAAAGGGTCCTGAAAAATATCTCACAGTGATTTTATTCATGAAATTCATTTATATTCCTACCTCTTCTTTTTCTTATGCTTTAGCTGTTATATTATACAAGGGGAAAAATAAAGCAAAATTTAGAATCTCATCTTGAGATGGCTAACTCTTCCATATTCATTGTTTTGACCCTGACATTGAATTCCATTTATGATTGATGTTTTAAGAGTATCTCTCCATCCTTCTGAAATCTCATTGCTTTAAGAATGATGGGGGAAGCAGATTTGGCTCAACAGATAGAGCACCCGCCTACCACATGGGAGGTCCAGGGTTCAAACCCAGGGCCTCCTGACCTATGTGGTGAGCTGGCCTACTTGCAGTGCTGATGCACACAAGGAGTGCCGTGCCATGCAGGGGAGCCCCATGTAGGGGAGCCCCACGTGCAAAGAGTGTGCCCCATAAGGAGAGCTGCCCTGCACGAACAAAGTGCAGCCTGCCCAGGTATGGTGCCTCACACGTGGACAGCTGACGCAGCAAGATGACGCAACAAAAAGAGACACAGATTCCTGGTGCTGCTGACAAGAGTCCAAGCAGACACAGAGGAACACAGAGTGAATGAACACAGAGAGCAGACGTTGGGGTGGGGGGAGAGAACTAAATAAAAAATAAATCTTTAAAAAAAAAAAAACCAAAATCAAAAAGAATGACGGGCTAACAGTTTGCCTTTAGAGACGTGGGGGAGACAATTATTCACTGGTTCCCAACCTGTTTTGCCATTTCCTTTCCCTGAAAGGATTTCCTGCTTGCCTATCATCAACTTCTTGCCAGAAACCCAGCTAGAACCTCTTTGTAAAAAGTAAAAGCTTTCATTCTAAACTTTTTGGTTTATAGACCACTTTGATAATCTATATGTATACGTTGCAATGAAAATCTATATGTATATACATGAAATATATATCTTCTGCAAATCTTAAAATATAAGCAATATTTGGAACATATTTATCCTAAAAAGGAATTTTTTTAATCTGAAATTCAAATTTATGTGGATGTAAACTGGATGTTCTCTATTTTATCTGCAACCCTAACCTTTTAGTATCTACTTGCAGGGATTTGGGGGAAATTAGAGCTAATATATATAAAGTACTCTAGCATGTAGCAGGCTTTATATAATAATAATGATAATAATAAATAATCACTAAATGCTCATTTGGGACTTCTAGATAATCTGTGGGTACATATTTCATACTGGCAGTCTCTCCTTCCATATAGGAGGTAAAGGAACCAGGACCATAAAAATAAAAAGAAATAAATCAGAGAAAAGTTTAATTTTACCCACCTCGACCTTTGTATAAATAACGATTTCTTAATTGTAAAAATATTGGCACATTTTCAAAATCCTTATAATGTCAAAATACTTTATATTAATAACTTCTTAGTTTTAAAACTTCAAAATTTCAATTATCATCAAATTTACTTCTTTCAAATATAAGTTCTCATCCTAATTAGAAATCACTTGTCAATTGCATTATCCACACCTGTTGTTCAGTTTCCTGTCTACTTAGCTTCTTAACTCTGTGTTATCTAAGTCGTATTATAATACTCTATTGAAACTGCTCTATTGTAGGTGACCATCCACTATTACAAGTCTTCTTCCTGACACTATTGTCTCTACCTTCCAATTCATCCTTGTTACAAGAGCAGTTTAACTTTTCTAAAACACAAGTTTCATTATGTTGATCCCTCACTTCGAAACACCTATTGAAAACTAATGGAATGAATGGTGGGAAAATAAAGGGTGAGACCAGATTTTTGTGATCCTTGAAAAGTGAATTTAAAATGGAAGTTTTTGAGGAGGGGAATAATGTGATAAAAGGTTTTGTTTTACTTAGATCATCCAGTAACAGTGGGGCGGGATGAATCAGGGATGGGGGGGAATGAGTCAGGGTGATTTGCTGTTGCAGGGAGCAGGTACATTTTACTGGTACAAAGAAAATGTCACCTTGCTGAGAGTTTCAGAGTGTTGGTTAGTAGAATCTCTGAAACTGGTTTGTTTTGCAGGCTTTAATATATGTACAAGATGATGTAATTTAGTTAAAGTGTAGTAATTTGATTTTAGGTATAAAAGTTGTATTTGAAGTAAAAAATAATTTCTGTGGTGTGATTTAAAAGGATTGCTGGATCACTTGCACATGTGGGATCTTGCCCAGGAATGTCTGGCTTCTTTCTTCAAGAGTCATGACTATACTTAGCCCCATAGGAGTCCTTTGTCACTTTTCTCAGGACTGCAGGGCAGATGAACCATACACAACTCTCTTTGGTTTGGCTATTGCTGTAAACTTGCAGGAACCTGTGCTCCTCAAGTACCTTCCGGGCTGCCAGAAATCATTACCCTTCTAAAGTGGAGAGAACTGTAAACACTTTCTCTCTCTTTGGGTTAGCCTCTTCTCAATTCTTATCGCCTATTCCAGGGAGCCAGAGTGTGGTGTTTTGATATGTACCCCACTAAAATATGTACTTAAACTTAATCAATTCCTGTCGATGTGAACCACTGTAATTAGAACTTTCTGATGAGGTTACTTCAGTTAAGGCCCACCTAAGTCAGGATTGGTCTTAATTCTATTACAGGAGACCTTTATAAGCAGAATGAATTTCACACAGAAAAATAGAAAAAGCCATGGGAAGCAAAAAGCTGAAATCCAATGGAACCTAAGAAAAGGCCAAGAGAGGTCACCATGTGCATTGCCAGAGAAGCCCAGGACCAAGGATCACTGGCAGCCAGATCCAGAATGCCACTTTTTGGGAAGAAAGCATCACTTTGATGAGAACTTGTTTGGGCTTCTCTTAGCTCAAAACCGTGAGCTAATAAATTCTCATTGTTTAAGCTGAACCGTTATATGGTATTTGCTTGAGCAGTCAAGGAAACTAAAACATAGGGTTAGTGAGGAGGCAGTAATGAGGTTTGTTTGCTTACATATAAACTAATTTTGTGTTCTCCGGTTGTGAGATCTCTTGGTTAGAAAGAGAAAAAAATCCTACTCTTAACTCCTCTTTAGAGCTAGAAATTTTGCTTTTAGTCTAAAATAGTTGGAAACAGAGCTGAAAAAAAGTGAAGACAGATAGGAAGGAGGAATGCTCCTAGAATCAAGTGACTGGAAATCTAGAAGGGTGAATTACTGGATTTTTCCAAACAGAAATAATCAGAGACATTGGGGATTGCTGTTTCACAAAGATTGCAAGAGAGAATGGGAGAGTTGATAGTTGATAGCCGAAGCTCTCTTTGTAAATTCTTGTGGCCCTGTTAGGCTAGTCACTTCCTATGAACACAGTTCCATTACCACCTGCCTTACCTGCAGCCTGTGTTCATGTTTCTTCACCTTCTACTTCTGAACCTGTTCAGAGTTTACCCATCTTTTAAGCCCTTGGTCAACTTCACTTCCTTCATCAAGTCTTCTTGAAGATTATAGTTTCCAATTCTTTCTTCACTCCCAGAAATCTTACTGTTTGTAGATGTAACTATACAATTTAGCATATAACAATTGTATCTATAGGGCGTGCCCACTCTCCTTCAACTAGGCAGTGTAATTCTTGAGTTTGGAGAATATAATACATACATACATATATTTTTAAAGAGTTATTCTCTTCCCCTTGTTTGCGCTTGCTGTCTGGTCTCTGTTGGTTGTGTGCTCTCTGTGTCTGCTTGTCTCTTTTTTTTAGACGGCTACATCCACTCTCTGTTTGTTGTGTCTATTTGTTGAGTCATCTCATTAAGTTATCTTGCTGTCTTGCTTGTCTTCTTTAGGAGGACTGGGAACCAACCCAGGACCTACCACGTGGGAGGCAGGCACCCAGCTCCTTCAGCCACATCCTCTCCCCCTGGAGAATATATTTCACATATTCTTTTGTATATTCCCTGGGACAATTCTGAATTCATACTTATTTATTAAAAAATAAGAGACAGTATTGTATAAAAGTTTCTATGGCAGCATGCTTTAAATCTTTTTACCTAACTAAAACTTCAAATAAATGTATCTATTTGACTATCACAAGATCACTTACGTCATTCCCTATAGGAGTTGAAAATTTTCAACTAATTCATATTGTTGGGGAGGGGGGGGCGAGAAAAGGGCAGCCCCCACAAAGACTTGTAGCAACGAAGTCACAAATTTTGTCTGTATTAAAAAACATCTTCATAATCACCCGGATGGTGAAAGTTTCAAATTTCGCAAATACCTAGAGGATGCATGAAGCGATCATTTAATAATGCAGTTTGCTCGTTTGTCAAATGTGGTAATTAACCCCCTGGCCACAGAGCTAGAAACGGCTCAGTTTCTAACCCGGGTTGCACTTCATTAAGAGTAGCCAGCCAATTGGGCCGTCTGGGTGCCGTGCATCCTGGGAGTGTAGTTTCCGGCTCCCTCTTCCCGACTACAATCTCCACAGAGCCGCTGGAGGACGGTTGCCTGGTACTATCAAGCGGGAAGTATGGCGGTGGCGCGTATTGACGTGGCTTTGCCTACCGGAGAAGGTAAGGCGACATCCACCCCTGAGTCCCAAGTTTTACTTCACGGAGCCGAGTTAAATAGTTGTCTGCTGGAGAGGGGAAGCCAAGGTTTAGGGGTGCAATTCTGGACCATTTCTTTGATGCGGAGCGGTGGGCGTCGCGGAGGCGCGCTTCCTTCTGGGAGTTGTAGTTCCCTGGCGATGTCCTGCTCTCCCGCGTCGTGGAGAGCGCCAAATGGGCGACTACAGGCCCCGGGGAACTTCGCGCGACCGACACCGAGGCTCCCGCGCTCCGGGGTCTGGCTGGGCGGTGGACTTGAAGCTGCGATGCCCTTTCCTGGACAGTTACTTTGCGTTTCGGTTGCCCTAGTGAAATTTGCAGTATCACTTGCTTTCGGTGCACATCCCTTTTTCCCCCCTCGGTTCCCTTAGAATGTTCAGGAAACTCTACTTCAGGCACTGCTCCCCGGACTGACCGTGAGCCCTTCTTGGAAGTGGCAGGTAGCCGTGATCTTGGGGTGATCCAGAGCCCACAGTTCACGTTACGCCACCCTCTTTCCGCAGACGGAGTCCTGGGATCGGGTTTGGTTGCCGCCCAGCGGAGCTACGGTGTACGGGTGCCTTTGGGGCCGGGCGGTATCTCTTTAGGCCGGCGAGCGTGAGCTGAGCGTCTTTGTTTTGGCTACTGCTCCAGCCGTTTGGGTCCGGGTCAGGATCGGGGATCGAGACCTGTATCCACGGTTTAGACCTGAGGCTCATAATCCGGGGGGTGTAAATCCTTGTCGATGGTTCTAAGAGACTTGCCAATTCCTTGAAATTATGAACAAAGGCTGTGCATTTTCCTGGAACAGTACACAGCTTTCATCAAATTCCAGAGGCGCCCATGACCTCTCAAATGGTAAGAACCATTAGACAATGGAAAAACTTTGAAATTCTCTAAGGGAGCAATGCCAGCATAATTATTTTCCCACAGTACTCATAATATGCGTATAAATTTGAAATTGGCAGTTTTTCTGGCTCTGCCCCCTCTGATATCTGGTTCTTTTAAATTCCACCTTTCCAGCTCACCAAGGCAACTACTGACAGTAATAGCAGTTAACATATATGGAGTAGTTTTTATGCATCAGACAATGTTCTAAGTGCTTTCATACATTATCTTATTTTTTCTGTAGAATAGTATTGTAAAGAAGATATTATCATCCACATTTAACAGAATATAAAACTAAGCCCCCAAGAGAAAATTTGCCCAAGATATCACAATTGTGTAACTGGTGCTTTATTGAGTGCTCTGTGCCAGGAAAGGGGCTAAGAGCTGTTCATATGACTTCTCTTTTAATCCCTGCATCAGTCTAATGAAATAGCCATATTATCCCCATTTTATAGAGGAATTATGGCTGAATTAATTTATAGATGAATCAATTACTTCGATTTTCAAAATAGTTTAGACACTATGATACATTGGAATTTAGGTTGTAAGCAGGTTAATGATTATAAAAATTTTGTTCTGTTTTTAAAAGCTGTCCTTACAAAATATGGAAGAGGTCATATTTAAATGTGAAGAAATTCAAAGTATTACATTATAGACACTTAGCAGAAAATCACAAATCTGGTTATAATGTGATATTTCTGAGGAAAAGTAAGTAATTTCAATCTGTGGACATTTAGAACCCAAGATTACTTTAGTTTTAAAATCTTGAAATATTTTATGCTCTAGTTTTTTTCTAACTCTAAATGTATAGAAATTTTATAAATGTAATTATATCTGTGTGTGCCATTATTATATTTGCTTTATTTGTTTTCTAACAATTTCTTTTTTCTTTTTAAGGATCAGTAGTCAATTGGTCAGGGCAGGGGCTACAGAAATTAGCTCCAAACTTACCATGTGAAGCTGATATTCATACTTTGATTCTGGATAAAAATCAGATTATTAAATTGGAAAATCTTGAAAAATGCAGACGATTAATACAGGTAAGTATTGTTATTTGGGGGAATAGTTACATAGGAAAAATTTGTTAGCAAACAAAATAAAACAATAAATTAACCAGATAAAAAGTAACTCTGCAGGCTTAGAAAACTGTAAATGTTGCCTTTAATTTTTATGGCAGTTTCTCTTGAAGATGAAAACATATCCCACATTTAAAGTGGATTAGAAAAAGAAGCACTGCTGAAAAAATGTATTTCATGTTGGCAAAATATTTTTTGCCAGAATATTTGTTAAGATACCCTTTTATCTCATGATGGGGTAAAAAGTTCATTCATTTATTTATTCATTCAACAAATCTTTATTGAACTCCTCTTAAGTATCTGGCACTATTCTAGGTCTTAAGTAAGACAGAATAAGGAGCTCACTTTTGTGGAGTTTATGTTCTCAAGTTGCTGCTGTCATAAAAAAATGCTTTCTCTTTAATAGTTAAAGGAGTCTGATCATTTAGCTTTATTTGTATTTGCCTTTTCTTACATACAACAACAACAACAAAACTAATATGTACACTATAGGATATTTAAACAATATATGTGTATTTGGGGATGTTTGACCATTTAAACAAACCTAATATGAAAGTAAGATATATTATTTTATTCCCCAAAATAATGCAATGTTTCCTTTCCGCAGTTGTCAGTAGCTAATAATCGGTTAGTGCGGATGATGGGTGTGGCCAAACTGACCCAACTTAAGGTGTTAAATTTGCCTCATAATAGCATTGGCTATGTGGAGGGGCTAAAGGAACTGGTACATTTGGAATGGCTGAATTTAGCAGGAAATAATCTCAAGGTGAATTGTTTCTTTTTTTTAATAGTTAGATTTTTTTTATTATAAAGTATTCACTGTAAAAAACAAATTTTAAATAGTATAGAAGTAAGTAGATTTAAGAGTGCAAATACACACTCCTACTCACCAGGGATAATTTCTGTTAACATAAAGTAAAAAAAGTCTCAATTTAAAATATTTAATGCAGTATAATATTTCTTGTTTTTTAAAATTAAAAAAATGTGAACAAAGAAAGTATATTATACTTAGAAAAGTAGCACAAATAGAATAGTGAGTTAGGAAGGAGAGTATATTATGCTAAATCAATCTTATTATGTTTAATGGTATACTGGAGAACGTATTGTTTTAAAAGTCAGGAGACCTGGAGTCTAGTCCTATTTCCACCCATTAGTAGCTGTATAATTTGGGGTAAGTTAATATCTCTCTTATTTTTGTATATGCTTGGTGAGGGGACTAGATTAAATGATATTAATAGCTGACTTTTATTGAGCAATTAATTTGTGATAGATAATGTTCTAAGCACCTTAACTGCATTAACATTTTCAGTCTCATGGCAGCCTATGAAGTAGGTTTAGTTATTAAACCCATAATACAGATCACAAAATCAAAGTATAGAGAAGTTAAGGAACTTGCCCAGTGTTACATAGCCAGGAAGTTGTAGAGCCAGGATTTAAATTGAGGTATTCTGGCTTCAATTGTAACTAGTAATCGCTGTGCTGTATGTAAACTGTCATTTGTTATCACTGACAAAGTTTGTGATAAAGTTCCTTCAAACTAAATATCTGGGATGGTATGGACCCCTTGGTAGCCTCTGCTTTTAGAAGGATAATGAAGGCAAGAGATTATAGTATGACAGTTTACCAAATTCTGTTAGCACTGCTTCCCTGTTGTTTTTGTTAAGCCCAGCTCTTCTGTTTACAGTAAGGAGAAGAGGCAGGAGACTTTCAGTTGCAGGGAACTAGGGAAGAATTTCATATTTTGATTTTGTGTGCATGAAAACATGTGATGCCTTTCTTGCTTTAGGCCATGGAACAAATCAATAGCTGCACAGCTCTACAGCATCTTGATTTATCAGATAATAACATACCACAGATAGGTGATCTATCTAAATTAGTCTCCCTGAAGGTAAGTGTATTTTCTGACCATATTGTTTTTGAAATTTCATACCAAAATACCAAGAGAAGTGATCTGATTAGATTAAAATCAGTCTGCTTTATATGAAGAACAGATTGTGTTCATTCTGATAAAAATTCTTTTTGAGTACCAGAAACTAAGTATGAAACTTTTGGTTGTTAGTTTCTAGAATTGACTTATTTTTTGTAAAATTGATCATTGTGTCATTGTAATTAAGGCTAGTCCATATTTACTATCCTTCAAATATGATGGAATTCCTTCACACCAGCCAGTCAATGCTAGTAACTGTAATTATACAATATATAACAAGTTGAGAGTAATCATATCTGAACTTGAGTCTGTTTGACACTTGGGATTGCTGGTTTAGTAGGTATCAAAATTAATTTCATTTTAATTAAAAAAACAGCATTTAACCCTATTTAAGGAGGTGAATATATCATGCAATGAAGTAAGTAGCAATTGTAGAACTTTTTCCTTATTTACATCATACAATATTATTAACATTAGATGGTGTCCTTAAACTGTGGGAGTAATATATTAGCTCAATTTTCCCCATTTCCTTAGCAGAAATCGTTTTTAGCACTGTGCTTCATCTACCTTCCTTGAGCTTTTAATTAACAAGAGAATATGCAGATTATGGGCTATGGGTTATCTCTCTCTCTCAGAAAACCTACTTTATATAGGATTGTTGTAATAAATTTTTTCTTTCATTTTTCTTACCTTTTGATTTTTTAAGGAAAACAAGCGTGTTGAAAATTGCTCAGTGTAATAATGTACTTCTCTTAGTTAAAAATTTTTTTCTTTTTTTTTTAATCTTTTAAAATATATTTTCAATATAAAAATGAAAATCTCACCACATACTAGTTATCATACCAAGCATGTGTTCTTGGGCAAGTCTTAAACTTTAATGGGTGTAGGATACTGCTGTGAAAAGAGGAAGTTAGACTAGAAGATCACCTAGGACTCTTCTAGCTTTTAACAGTTTTTGTTTTTTATGCTATGAGAAGTATAACAAAATGGATCCCATTTTTTATTGTATACACTATTCTGGTATTGTCAAGATAGACCAGTTTATTTTTAATCTTCATTTGTAATTCATCCTGTTTTTACTTTCAAGACCCTGCTTTTACATGGAAACATCATCACCTCTCTTAGAATGGCACCTGCTTATCTACCCAGGAGTCTTGCTATACTTTCCTTGGCAGAAAATGAAATCCGAGACTTAAATGAGGTAAAATTTGAAGGTATTTTATAGGATCAAGGAAGCTGGAAAGTCTAGAAGAGACACAGGAGAAAATTGTGAGCACATTTTTAGGCCGTGGCGATCTTGTAAGAAAGTGCCATCAGGATAAAACATTTATCTATAGACACCATTATGTTTCTTCCTACTTTTTCTTAATTTCATTTCTTGTGCTACAATTATCATTGCATTGGATAGTGATTGGTAGAGAGTTAGTAAGGCATAATGTACCTTGCTCGTATTATACTTTTAAAGTAGGGTTCTCTCTGCTGGCATTAAGTGTTGATACAGTCTAAGGTACTTGTGCAACAAGGACAGATGACCATATTGTTGGAAATTTGAAGTCAGTGGATAATAGAAGGGTGTTGCTTATAGCTTTCTAGAACAAGAGGGAAATTGTTAAAGTTTCAAATGCTGCCAGAGTCATATCATGAGCAGAAGCTCTGTAATTGACACTGAATAGTCTTTTTGTTCAACAAAGATATCCTTTGTTCCAGATCTCTTTTTTGGCATCCTTAACTGAATTGGAACAGTTGTCAATTATGAACAATCCTTGTGTGATGGCAACACCTTCCATTCCAGGGTTTGACTATCGGCCATACATTGTCAGCTGGTGTTTAAACCTCAGAGTCCTAGATGGATACATGATTTCGCAGAAGGAAAGGTGAACCTGACGTCTTTGATATCACATTTATTAGTAAAGTTACTGAAAGCACCATTTCTAGCTGTTACAAATTATAAGCTGAATATTTCTTAAAATGTGCACTTTGAAATGAAGATGGCAACATGCAGGAGACTATGTGTTGCTATTTTAGGATTTTCTGTTCTTTCCAAAAAAGGAAAGAAATAAATATCATTGCAGAGGTTAGGGGCTAGTGAGTGTAACTTAGTGTCCAGCATACAACAGTTTAGTTTCTAAAAGTTTTTTTTTAAATTAAAATAATACTTTGTTTTTCAAGAAACAGTAGATTACATAAATGTTATGTTGAAAATATAGAGGATTCCCGTATACCCTACTCCCTGCCCTCACGGACTTCCCCCATTAATAACTCATTAGTGTGCATATTTCTTACAACTGAAGAACATATTGAAACATTGTTACTAACTGGTCTATAGTTTACATTATAGTTTACACTTTGCACCAACAATTTTATAGGTTTTTAAAATTTATTTCTTGCCCCCCACCCCCAGTTGTCTGCTTTCTTTGTCCATTTGCTGTGTGTTCTTCTGTGTCCGCTTGCATTCTTGTCAGCGGCACTGGGAATCTGTGTCTCTCTTTGTTGTGTCATCTTGCTGCGTCAGCTCTCCGTGTGTGAGGCCCCACTCCTGGGCAGGCTGCACTTTTTTCACATGGCAGCTCTCCTTACGGGGCACACTCCTTGCACATGGGGCTCCCCTACACAGGGGACACCCCTGTATGGCTTGGCATTCCTTGCGCGCATCAGCACTGCGTGTCGGCCAGCTTCACCACACAGGTCAGGAGGCCCTGGGTTTGAACTTTGGACCTCCCATGTGGTAGGCAGATGCTCTATCCATTGAGCCAAATCTGCTTCCTTATAGGTTTGAACAAAATGTATAATGACTTGTATCTGGCATTTCAGTATCATGCAGAACAATTTCAGTGTCCCAGAAATGCCCCATGTCACACCTGTTCTTTCCTCTCCCTCCCCTCAGAAACTCTGTCTATATCAATGCTACAAGTTCTTCTGCTACTGTAGAATAATAAGTTTACTTTAGTCCATAGTTACAGTCTCCCCTTACTTTTACTATTTTCTGAATCTTGAAGATTTTGAGATGTTGATGACCACTCTGCTTCCGAGTGAGAGGGGCCTTAGATCCCATGGGGCAGATGGAAGGAACTTTCTTGCTTACTGTTGTAGATACTCTGTTTTTTGGGGATGGGCATCGTCCATCATCATCCTTTTGTTAGTTGTCCTGAGTGAGTGATGAACTTGAGAGAAGGTGTTGGCTGTAACTCTGCTGAGATTCAAGGGCTCAACTGCTGAAAGATTTAAGTCTATGGGACATAAATATAATGGGTATAGTGCAAATTATGTGTTCAAATAAAAGGGGCAGAAGAACTATGAGTAGGAAAATTATTTTATGAATAAACCTAACTCTATTACCTTGGGGATGTAGGTTATCATATTTTCCAAGGTGTATTAGTCAGCCAAAGGGGTGCTGATGCAAAATACTAGAAATCTGTTGACTTTTATAAAGGGTATTTATTTGGGGTAGAAGCTTACAGTTACCAGGCCATAAATCATAATTTACTTCTTCACTAAAGTCTGTTGCCATGTGTTGGAGCAAGATGGCTGTCAACATCTGCTGAGAGTTCAGGTTTCCTGGGTTCCTCTCTTCCTGGGACTTTGTTCTCTCTGGGCTTAGCTGCTCTGTTCTCTCCACAAGGCCACCTGTAGACTGTTAGGCATCTGGCTCTGTCTCTTTCTCTGGGGCTCGATTCTCTCTGGGTTTAGCTGCTCTGCTCTTCTGTGTGCTTTCTTCCTGGGCTCCAGCTAAAAACCCCAACTCTCTTCTCTGCTATGTAGTTTTCTCTGTGAGTCCCCTACTGACGTGGCCCAGTCAAAGCCCTAATCATTTTTTTTTTTTAAAGATTTATTTATTTATTTAATTTCCCCCCCTCCCCTGGTTGTCTGTTCTTGGTGTCTATTTGCTGCGTCTTCTTTCTTTGTCTGCTTTTGTTTCTTTGTCCGCTTCTGTTGTCGTCAGCGGCACAGGAAGTGTGGGCGGCGCCATTCCTGGGCAGGCTGCACTTTCTTTTCACGCTGGGCGGCTTTCCTCACGGGCGCACTCCTTGCGCGTGGGGCGTCCCCCACGCGGGGGACACCCTTGCATGGCACGGCACTCCTTGCGCGCATCAGCACTGCGCATGGCCAGCTCCACACGGGTCAAGGAGGCCCAGGGTTTGAACCGCGGACCTCCCATATGGTAGACGGACGCCCTAACCACTGGGCCAAAGTCCGTTTCCCCCAATCATAATTTAATAACACCCAGGTACAGACAAGTTTACAAACATAATCCAATATCTATTTTTGGAATTCATAAATAATATAAAACTGCAACACAAGGTAAGACCCACTGACAAGGTGCTGATTTCCTGGGGTTGTCTGCCCTGCCTATAGTGTCTAGATATTTCTAGAGCCCTCAGGACCACTCCTGCTTGAGGCATTGTTTTTAGTTAGTGGCAGTTAGTGATATCTGCCTGAAATGTGCATAATAACTTCTGGAATGACCTCCCAACTCACTTTGAAATCTCTTAGCCATAAAAACTCATTTGCACTTAATATTTCTACCTTTTGGTCTAGGTCTTTTTCCAGATACATTGCTAGTTGGTTCTTGGGCATCCTCAGTACAGGGAGGCTCATTTGGGGAATGTAGTAAGGGAAGGTAGTAAGTTTATATGCTGAGCTGGGCTTAGAGAGAGGTCACATTTGAGCAATAAGGAGACTTTCAGGAAACTATTAGGCAGTATATATTACTAGGCTAAATTTCCATTTCTTAAGAACAAGGTTCATAAGTACAAGCATCAATATCAGGGGCCTGGTGTATTGGTCTGTCCTCCTTTGCTTGGCATTGTCCCTGTACTCTAAGTTGTTGTTTGTTTGTTTGTTTTTTAACATTTGTTAGCTTTCACTGTATAGCATCCTTTTTTTTTTTTTTAAGATTTGTTTTATTTCTCTCCCCTTCCTCCTTGTTGTCTGCTTTCTGTGTCCATTTGCTGTGTGTTCTTCTGCGTCCGCTTGCATTATCCATCGGCATTGGGAAACTGCATCTCTTTTTTGTTGTGTCATTTTGCTGCGTCAGCTCTCCATGTGTGTAGCCCCACTCCTGGGTGGGATGCACTTTTTTCACATGGGGCGGCTCTCCTTATGGGGCGCACTCCTTGTGCGTGGGACACCCCTAAGCGGGGGTGCCCCAGCGTGGCTTGGCACTCTTTTGCGCAGCAGCACTGCGTGTGGGCCAGCTTACCACATGGGTCAGGAGGCCCTGGGTATTGAACCCTGGACCTTCCATATGGTAGGTGGATGCTCTATCAGTTGAACCATGTCCGCTTCCCTCATTGTAATTTTGATTTGCATTTCCCTAATTGCTAGTGATGTTGAAATTTTATTCATGTTTTTTTTCCATGTGTTTGTATTTCTTCTTTGGAAAAATGTCTGTTCAAGTCTTTTGCCCATTTTTCAATTGGGTTGTCTGTCTTTTTATTGTTGAGTTGTAACTTGTCTTTATATATCATAGATATTAAACTCTGACCAGACATGTAATATCCAAGTATTTTCTCCCATTGATTTGACTGCCTTTTCATTCTTTTGACAAAGTCCTGTGAGGTGCAAAAGTGTTTAATTTTGAGGAGATCCCATTTATCTAGTTTTTGTTGTGATGCTCGTGCTTTTGGTGTAAGGTCCAAGAAACTGCCACCTACCACAAGGTGTTTAAGATGTTTTCCTACATTTTCTTGTATTAGTTTTATGGTCCTGGGTTTTATATTAAGGTCTTTGGTCCATTTTGGATTGATTCTTGTATAGGGATTGAGATAGGGGTCCTCCTTTATTCTTTGGGTTATGGATATCCAGTTCTCCCAGTATCATTTGTTGAAGTGAATGTTTCCTAAACATGGACTTGGTAGGTTTTTCAAAAATCAGTTGTTCGTAGAGGTGAGGGTTTATTTCTGGTCTCTCAGTTCTTTTCCACTGATTGATATGTCTGTCTTTATGCCAGGACCATGCTGTTTTGTCACTGTAGTTTTGCAATGTGTTTCAAGGTCAGGCAGTGAAATTCCTCCTATATTGTTTTATCTTTTTAGAATGCTTTTGGCTTTTTGTGTTCACTTTCCCTTCCAAATAAATTTGGTAATGGCATTTTCTATTTCTGTAAAGTAATAAAACTACTTTTGTTGGAATTTTGATGTGTATTGCATTGAATCTATAACTCAGTTTGGGTAGGATTGACATCTTCATTGTATTTAGTCTTTTAATCCACGAACACAGAATGTTTTTCCATTTGTGTATTTCTCAGCAAAAGGGGTACTGATGCAAAATGCCAAAATCTGTTGAGTTTTATAAAGAGTATTTATTTGGAGTAAAAGCTTACAGGCACAAGGCCATGAAGAGTAAGTTACTGGAAACGGATGTGGCTCAATCGATCGGGCTCCCATCTACTATATAGGAGGTCCAGGGTTCGATTCCCAGGGCTTTTTGGTGAAGGCGAACTGGTCTGTGCGGTGTGCTGGCCCACGCAATTGTACTGGCCTGTGCAGAGTGCTGACGCATGTGGAGAGCTGGCACAGCAAGATGACGCAATTAAAGAGACACATAGGAGAGACAATAAAAGACACAGCAGACCAGGGAGCTGAGGTGACACCAGAAATTGAGCACCTCTCTCCCACTGCAGAAGGTCCCAGGATTGTTCCTGTTGCCGCCTAAAGAGAAGACAAGCAGACATAGGAGAGCACACAGTGAATGGACACAGAAAGCAGACAGTGAGTGCAAAACAATGAGGGGGGAGAAATAAGTAAAACTTAAAAAAAGAAGTGTGAGTGACTTCCCTCACCATAGTCTGTTGTCATGTGTTGGAGCAGATGGCTGCTGGTCCCTGTGAAGTTTCAGCCTTTATCTTCCTCCTAAGGTTCTGTTGGTCCTGGCTTCTTCTAATCTCAGCTGTAGGCTAGCATAAGACTTGTCTTTCTCCCTGGGGCTTGTTTCTTTCCAGGTTTTCTCAGCTGTTCAATGCTCTGGTCTCTTTAACTGCAAGCTATCAGACAAACTGCTCGGCTCTCCCTCCGGGGCTTCTAGGTCCAAAACTAAACTGTGTCCTCCTTCTCTGTGCATTTACTTGCCTGTCTTTGATTGAGCATCTGTTTATATAGCCCACAGAAGTGGGAGGGGGTGTGGGTGGGGACTCTAACTGAATTGCCCTAATAATGTGGTCAAATAAAACCCCTAATCTTGATTTAAGAAAGTAAAAGTCAAACCTCTGAATCTAATACAATCTAATATGCTCAGAGGAACAGATGAGTTTATATATAAATTCCAATATCTACTTCTGGAATTCATAAACAATACAAAACTGCCACAATTTGTTTAGGTTCTTTATTGTTTTCCTTTTGCATTGTTTTGTAGTTTTCTGCATATAGATGCTGTACTTCTTTGGTTAAATTGATTCTTAGGTATTTGAGTCTTTTTTTTTTCTGTTGTAAATGGACTTTTTCCCCTGATTTCCAATTCAGGTTATTCAATACTAGTGTCAAGAAACATTACTGAGTTTTGTGTGTTGATCTTGTATCCTGCCACTTTGCTGTACTCATTTATTAACTCAGGTAGCTTTGTTGTAGATGTTTCCGAATTTTAAAAATATAGGATCATGTCATCTGCAAATTTTTACTGTTTTGGTGCCTTTTTTTTCTTTCTTGTCTAATTACTCTAGCTAGAACTTCTAGTACTATGTTGAATAACAGTGGCGACAACCGACATCCTTTTCTTGTTCCCGATCTTAGAGGGAATGCTTTAGACTTTTCTCATTGAGTAGGATATTGGCTGTGGGTTTTTCATATATGCTTTTATCATATTGAGGAATTTTCCTTCTATTCATATCTTTTGAAGGGTTTTTATCAAGAAAGGTGCTAAGTTTTGTCAAATGTCTTTTCTATATCAATTGAGATAATCATGTGTTTTTTTCCTTCAGTTTTTTAATGTGGTATATTACTTTGATTAATTTTCTTATGGTGAACAAGCATTGCATTCCAGGATTAAATCCACTTATTCATGATTTGTAAGTCTTTTGATATGCTGTTGAATTCTATTTGCAAATAATTTTGTTGAGAATTTTTCCATCTTTGTTCATTGGAGAGATTGATCTGTAGTTTTTTTTCTTGTGATGTCTTTAACTGGCTTTGGTATTAAGGTGATGTTGGCTTTGTAAAATGTATTAGGTTATTTTCCCTCTTCACTTTTTTCAAATGCTTAAACAAGATTGGTTTTCTTTTCTAAATGCTTGGTAGAATTCACCTGTGAAGTCATCTGGTCCTGGACTTTTCTTTGTTGGGAGATGTTTGATGACTGATTCAATCTCTTTTTTTTTTTTTTTTTTAATACTTCCCCCCTGCCCCAATCTCCCCATTGTCTGCTCTCTGTATGTTCTTCTGTGTCTGCTTGTATTCTCATTAGGTGGCTTTGGGAACCGATCCTGGGACCTTTTGGAGTGCGCCAGCTCAACTTCTTGTTCTGCTACATCTTCTTGCTTTCTCTCCTCTGTGTCTCTTTTTGTGTCATCTTTCTGCGCCAGCTCTCCATGTCGGCCAGCATTCCTGTGCAGGGCGGCTTTACTGCACTGGACAGCATTCCTATGCAGGATGACATTCCTGCGTGGGGCAGCATTCCTGCATGGGGCCAGCACTGTGCGTGGGCCCGCTCGCCGCGTGGGTCAGCTTGCCCTTACTAGGAGACCCTGGGCATTGAACTGTGGACCTCCTATATGGTAGATGGGAGCTCAATTGGTTGAGCCACATCTGTTTCCCTAATTCAGTCTCTTTAAGTGTGATTGGTTTGTTAAGCTCTTGTATTTCTTGTAGCATCAGTGTAGGTTATTTGTGCATTTCTGGGAATTTGTCCATTTTATCTAGGTTGTCTAGTTATCATACAGCTTCTCCTAATATCCTCATGATCCTTTTTATTTCTGTGGGGTTCAATTGTAACTTCCTCCCTTTCAGTACTGATTGTATTTATTTTCATCTTCCCTCTTTTTTTCTATGTTAATCTAGCTAAGGGCTTGTCAATTTTATTGCTCTTGTCAAAATACCACTTTTGGTTTTGTTGATTTTCTGTCTTGTCTTTTTGTTCTGAATTTCATTTATTTCTGTTTTAATCTTTATTATTCTTCCCTTGTGTTTGCTTTTTTCTGTCTTGTCTTTTTGTTCTGAATTTCATTTATTTCTGCTTTAATCTTTATTATTCTTCCCTTCTCTTTGCTTTGACCATGGTTTGCTGTTTGTTTTCTAGTTTCTCCAGTTGTTCAGTTAGGTCTTGGAGTTTAGCGCTTCTTTTCTTTAATATAGGAAATTATAGGGCTACAAATTCCCCTCTCAAGACTGCCTTTGCTGTATCCCTTAAATTTTTATATGTTTTGTTCTCGTTTTCATGTCTCAAATTATTTACTGATTTCCCTTGCAATTTCTTCTTTGACCAACTGATTATTTAGGAGTGTGTGTTGTTTAGCCTCTACACTTTGAAAACTTACCTCTTTCCTGTCTATTAAATGACTTCTGGTTTTATTCTATTATGATCTGAGAAGGTGCTTTCTATAATTTCAGTCTTTTTATATTTATTGAGAGCCGCATTGTGCCCTAATATTTGGTGTATCCTGGAGAAAGATCCATGGGCACTTGAGAAGAATGTATAGTCTGCTGAACTTGGCTGCAGCTTTCTGTATGTGACTGTTAGGTCTAGGTCACTTATCATATGTTCAAGTTGTCTGTTTCCTTGTTGATCTTCTGTCTAGTTCTATCTAATGTGAGTAGTGTGCTGAAATCTCTAACTATTATTGTAGAGATGTCTTTTCTACCTTCACTTTTGCCAGAGTTTAGTTCATGTATTTTTGTGTAGCCTGGTTAGGTGCATAGATATTGATGACTCTTAGATCCTCATGATGGATTGCCCCTTTTATTAATATATAATGACCTTTTGTATCTTATAACTTTTTTGTATTTAATGTCTGATTTGTCTGAAATTAGTTTAGCTATCTATGCTCTTTCTTGGTTACTATTTGCATGGAGAATCTTTTTCTAACCTTTCACTTTCAACCAGTTTGTATCCCTAGGTCTAAGATGAGTCTCTTGTAACCATCATACAGATGGCTTATTTTTTCAAATCTATTCTATCAGCCTATGTCTTTTTTTTTTTTAAGGAGGTACCAGGAATTGAACCAGGACCTTGTACATGGGAAGCAGGTGCTCAGTCACTGAGCTGCATCCTCTCCCTGAGCCTCTACCTTTTCAGTGGGGAGTTTATTCCATTTGCATTCAGTGATAATACTGTAAATACATTATTTACTTCCACCATTTTATTCTTTGGTTTTCATATATCATATCATATTTCAGTCTGTCTTCTTACCGTTTTGGGTTTTCAGATTCTTCTTTGTGCTCATTCAGTGTCTTCTGGATGTCCTTTATCTCTTTAGCCATATTGTCTTTCAACTCATTAATTTGATTTTGGAAATTGATGTGCATCTCAATTAGTTGTCCCAAATCTTATGTCTTCTGGGGCTTTGCTGTATTCCTTTTCTTGGACCCTTTCTTCCATTTTCTTAGTATGGCTTTTGATTTTTTTGCTCCTGTCTACGCATCTATTAGGGTGGTAAATTTACTCAGATGCTCAATTTCTAGGGGTTAGTGGAAGGAGGCTGTCACTGCTGTCTTTGATTCCTGGTTCCATCTGTTCTGTTCTTTAGGATTGTCCCTTTCGTTGGTTAAATCTGGGCCCTGGACCTAGTAATGTGTTGCAGACCCGCTTCCCAGGGACTTGGGGACAGAGGCTGTAAAAGCCAGAAAAGCCTCTATTTATAATTTCCTCATGTGCACTTCTTTGGTCTGCCAGCAGATGGTGCTCTTTGGCAGCCCTCTAAATTCAATACCTGATCAGTGCTGCAACAAGGACTGGATCGATGTAACAGTTTCCTGCCTGGAGGCTCAGGGCCTTATAATTCAAACTTTCTCAGAGTCAGTTCTCCAACCTTTGCTGGCAGTCTCCTCCCTTTTCCTGGGTAGAAAGTAATCCCACTCCCCTCTGTTTCCTCAACAAGCCGGTCTGTTAGGTAGAGAGGGTGATTGAGAGGGTCAGATCTCTTCAGTCCCTTGCTGGCTCCCAAGACAAACAATGGCATGGTTTGGAAGGGCTCATGGGACTCAGCAGACCACATCTCTGGGACAAATGCTGAATCAGCATTAGGCCATGTCCCTCTTTCTCCCCCCTGGGGCTCCCTTTGTCTATAACCATTAGCTCTGAGGCCTGAGAATTCAAAAGTGTCTATAGTATGGGGGAGGGTGCTGGCATTTGTAGTGGAGACTTTTAATTCATAGTTTTGCTATTGTAATTCTTTTCCTTTGCCCCTCTCTCCTCTGGGTGATATCCTGCCTTCCTCTGGTGTCCTAAACATTAGAAATTTTTTTTCAAGACCATTTCTGCCTGTCCTTTAGCTATTTTTCTCTCTAGAGATTCTTTTTTTCTTCTGAAGTGCTGGGACCAGGGATTGATCCTGGATTCTCGTATGTAGGAAGCCAGTGTTCAACCACTGAGCCACATTGACTTCCCTGTACTGGCTCCCTTGTCTGTTTGCTCATTATTTACTCATTGTTTGCTCATTGTTTTGCTCATTTGTTTTTGCTTTTACTGCTCGTTTGTTTTTGCTTATTATCTGCTTTTTTTCTTTAGGAGGCACCCGGAACTGAACCCAAGACCTCTCATGTTGGAGGTGGGCACTCAACTGCTTGAGCCATATCTGCTCCCTCTTTAGAGATTCTTGCCAGTCTATCAGAGATTGTAGCAGGGCTCCCTAGGATGAGAATTCAGTTTTCCATAAGTTATTGTGTGGGTATCCACCCACTGAGACATAAAAATTATTTTCTTATCAGTTGTTTCAGGATTAGAGCACATTTTTGCATAGGAACCATGTTACAGATGCTGCTTAGGGTCTTAGATCTTCCCCCAAAGCTTGTATACCATATACGTCTAAGGTATTAATAATACCTTAGACCTCCACTATATTTTATAACAACTTTGTGGGATAATGTGTACAGAGTTCCAGTTTGGAACTTGTGGCAGACATGCTGATTAGCTCTCCCCTTCTCAAACGTGTCAATCAGCAGAAGTAGGAACTCTATTATCTCTTGATCATTGATGATTTCTGTGGCTTGGATCTGGGTCTTCTGCAGGGTGGGTTCTTCTGGACCCTGGCACAAGATCAGTGAAATGAAACTTTAGGGCTGGTAAGGAACTAGGATGTGAATGAGGGGGTAGAGTTAGAGGGAATAGTAAGAGTTGAAATGACTTTATTCTCTTCACTATGCCTTGTTTTATTTCCTCCTCTCAGCATATATACACATGCATTCATGGTCACAACACATCCATTCTTCCTTGGCTTTTTTGTACTCTCATACTAGAGACTGGTAGAAGTAGTCATTGCAAAGGTTTTCTATTTGGGGGATGAGTGGTAGGATACAGACAGGGATTTCCTTTTCCTGCTCCCTGCTGTTTTATCTAGTTGCTGAATAGGTGAGAGGCAGTGAAGAATGGCAACCAGGAGCTAGGTAGTGGTGGGGCTGGTGTAGGGTGAAGGGCATATGAGAAGTCTGTGCCCTGAAAAGAAGGTTACTTTTCTTTTTCCTACAATAAGTGTTGCCCTGAGTAGAAACCATTCTTTGTTTCAAACTATGACTAGTTTTAAAGCTAGAATTTTCGTCTATTTGGAGTATCTCCTTTGTTTTTTTGTTGTTGTTGTTTTTTTTAATTTTTCAAAAAACAACTTTATTGAGATATGGTTGGTTCACATACCATACAATTTACTCATTTAAAGTGTACAATTCAATGGTTTTTAGGAAATTCACATAGTTGTGCAATCATTACTACAATCTAATTTTAGAACCTTTCCACTGCCCCAAAAAGAAACCCCATTCATTAGAAGTTGCTCCCCAATACTTCGCACTCCCCCAGCCCTAGATAACCACTAATCTATTTTCTGTCTCTGTAGGTCACAAAGTGTTTTTAAATTAATGGCCAACAATTTAAACATTGGACACTGTATATGAAATTTAATATTTCTGACTTGTCTTAAAAAATCAGAACACTGGACCTGCCTTCCTTCAAGGGAACAACTGGCTGGAAATGAGAAACAGTTGGCCCTTTGGTCAGACTTGCTCAAGTACATGTTCCAGATTATCCACACGGTCTTTGAGGCCATCCTCTCCCTTTGCATTTTTATTTTATTTTATTTTTGTTTTTTAAAGATTTATTTATTTATTTAATTTCTCCCCCTCTCCTGGTTGTCTGTTCTTGGTGTCTATTTGCTGCGTCTTGTTTCTTTGTCCGCTTCTGTTGTCGTCAGCGGCACGGGAAGTGTGGGCGGCGCCATTCCTGGGCAGGCTGCACTTTCTTTTCACGCTGGGCGGCTTTCCTCACGGGCGCACTCCTTGAGCGTGGGGCTCCCCCACACGGGGACACCCTTGCGTGGCACTGCACTCCTTGCGCGCATCAGCACTGCGCATGGCCAGCTCCACACGGGTCAAGGAGGCCCGGGGTTTGAACCGCGGACCTCCCATATGGTAGACGGACGCCCTAACCACTGGGCCAAAGTCCGTTTCCCCCTTTGCATTTTTAATGTACTTCTGTTCTTGATTGGCCTCTGCAGGCATTGAGTTTGAGACCCCTATTCTAGGTATTTCCAGTAATGAATTAATGATGTTTCTTCCTCTGCATAGTGTCTGGTTTTCTTTCTTACTTGTTGAGCAACTCGCTGGTGTGAAGCACATCCGTGGCTCTCAAAATATACATAACTGAGCAGTGAAACCATCTCTAAAAATTCACCTCCTCTTCACCCTTTCCATCAAATTAGGTTTTGATTCTTGCTGAAGTTGCCTGACCAACAGTTTGAACGTCACGTAAGTGACAGTGTTAAATATATAGATTGACTTCATTTCTTTAGCTAATTCTAGAGTCCCTAAAACTTAGGTCAGTCAGTATTAGCAAGCTCTTAAGAGCTGGTGACAATTGTTAGAGCTCTGTTAGGGGTGCATGGACATTCATTCTACTACTCCTTCTACTTCTGTATGTTTCAAATGTTCAAATGCCCTGGGCTGCTGGCATTCCAGCTGCTCATTCAAGTACCATACTTTAGGTTTCAACTGCCAGTCATCTGCAGTTGATTTTTTTTTTCCTTCCTCCCCCCGCACCCCAGTTGTCTGTTCTCTGTGTCTATTTGCTGCGTCTTCTTTGTCCACTTCTGTTGTTGTGAGTGGCACAGGAATCTGTGTTTCTTTTTGTTGCGACATCTTGTGTCAGCTCTCTGTGTGTGTGGTGCCATTCCTGGGCAGGCTAAACTTTTCTTTTGTGCTGGGCAGCTCTCCTTACGGGGTGTACTCCTTGCACGTGGGGCTCCCCTACACGGGGACACCCCTGCGTGGCACATCACTCCTTGCACACATCAGCACTGCTTATGGGCCAGCTCCACACGGGTCAACGAGGCCTGGGGTTTGAACTGTGGACCTCCTATGTGGTAGGCGGATGCCCTATTCATTGGGCCAAGTCCACTTCCCCAATACTTAACTTTTTGAGGAACCAACAAACTTTTTCCATCTGACTGTACCATTTTACATTCCCAGCAGCAATGCACAACTGTTGCTAGTTCTTCATATCCTCTCCAATACCTACTTGTTTTTTTAATAGCTATTTTAGTGAATATTGAATGGATGGTTTCTCATTATAGGTATACATATTTTTTAAAGATGTATTTATTTCTACCCCCTCCATCCATTGTCTGCTCTCTCTGTCCATTCACTATGTGTTCTTCTGTGTCAGCTTATATTCTTATATACTTACTAGGTGGTTCCAGGAACTGATGCTGGGACCTTCTGGAGTGGGAGAGAGGTGATCATTCTCTTGCGCCATCTCAGCTCCCTAGTCTGCTGCGTCTCTTTATTATTTCTCCTCTGTGTCTCTTTTTATTGCATCATCTTGCTGCCCCAGCTCTCTGCGTGGGCCAGCACTCCTGCACTGGGTAGCACTTCAGTGCAGGGCAACACTCCTGCACATACACCACACAGGCCAGCACTCTGTGTGGGCCAACTCACACACAGGCCAATTTGCCTTCACCAGGAGGCCCTGGGCATCGAACCCTGGACCTCCTATATGGTAGACAGGAGCCCAATTGCTTGAGTCACATCTGCTTCCTCATTATGGTTTTGATTTGCATTTCCCTGATGGCTAATGATGTTGAACATCTTATATACTTTTTATTCATTTATGTATCTTGTTTGCAAACTCTCCATTTAAGTCTGTTGCCCATTTTTTAATTGGGATGTTTGTGTTTTTGCTGTTGATTTGTAGAATCTTTATATAATCTGGATACTAAACCTTTATCAGATATGTGGTTTCCCGGTGTTTTCTTCCATTCTTTAGGTTGTCTTTTTACCTTCATGAAGTTTAATTTTGATGACATTCCATATATGTATTATATGTATTATTTTCTTTGTTGCTCATTGTTTTAAGGTAAAGTCTACTATTGCCAAACACAAGGTCTTGAAGATGCCTCCCTATGTTTTTTTCTAGAAGTTTTATGGCTTTGGTTCTTAATTTAGTTCTCTGATCCATTTTGAGTTGCATTTTGTGTGTGGTATGAGGTAGCGGTTTGCCTTCGTTCTTTTAAATAATGGATATCCCAGAACCATTTGTTGAAGAGCCCCATTGAGTGGGCTTGGCAGCTTTGTCAAAAATCAATTGGCCCAGGAAGCAGATGTGGCTCAAGTGATAAGACCTCCGCCTTATCATATGGGAGGACCCAGGTTCGATCCTTGGAACGTCCTGGTGAAAAAGAAGAAGAGAAAGCACGCCTGCACGGTGAGCCAGTGCCCATGCAGTGAGCCAAGTGCCCGTGCAAGTGCCTGTGTGGTAAGCCAAGTGCCCACGTGAGTGCCCATGTGGAGAGCCAGTGCCCACGCAGTGAGGCAGTGCCTGCACAAGCAAGTCATGCAGCAAGATGATGACCTAACAAAAGATGAAAGGAAGAGTCAAAGTGAAGTGCAGCAGAGACCAGGAACTAAGGTGGTGCAATTGACAGGGAACTTCTCTCTACATCAGAGGTCCTCAGGATCAAATCCCTCTGAATCCGAGAGGAGAAAGATGAGAAGACAAAAAAGAGAAATAGATACAGAAGATCACACAGCGAATGGACACAGACAGCAAAAACAGCAGGGTAGAGGTGGGGGAGGGAAAAAAATAAATAAAAATCTTTTAAAAAAAATCATTTGGCCATAGATGTGAGGGTTTACTTCTGAACTCAGTTTGATTCCATTGGCTTGTATGTCTGTACTTGTGCCAATACCATGCTGTTTTGATTACTCTTAGTAATTAGTTTTAAAATCAGGAAGTGTGTCATCTAATTTAATTCTTCATTTTCAACGTGGCTTTGACTATTTGATATAAATTTGATCATTGGCTTTCCTATTTTTGCAAAGTAGGCTGTTGTTTGTTTTTTTTTAAGATTTCTTTCTTTTTTTCTCCCCTTCCCCCCCACCCCGGTTGTTTGTTCTCTCTGTCTTTTTGCTGCATCTTCTTTGTCCGCTTCTGTTGTTGTCAGCGGCACGGGAATCTGTGTTTCTTTTTGTTGCATCATCTTATTGTGTCAGCTCTCCATGTGCGCTGCACTATTCCGGGCAGGCTGCACTTTCTTTCACACTGGGCGGCTCTCTTTACGGGGTACACTCCTTGCGCGTGGGGCTCCCCTATGCGGGGAACACCCCTGTGTGGCAGGGCACTCCTTGCGTGCATCAGCACTGTGCATAGAACAGCTCCACGCGGGTCAAGGAGGCCCAGAATTTGAACTGTGGACCTCCCATATGGTAGATGGACGCCCTAACCATTGGGCCAAGTCTGCCACCCAAGTAGGCTGTTTTGATTGGGATCGTGTTGAATCTGTAAATTGCTTTGGGTAGAATTGACATCTTAACAATAGTCTTCCAAACTATGAACACGAATGTCCTTCCATTTCTTTAGGTCTTAGATTTTTTTCAACATGTTTTATAGTTTTCTATGTACAAGTCCTTTATAGCCTTGGTTACATTTTTTCTTGATCATTGAAGCTTTTAGTTGTTATTGTAAATGGAATTTTTTCTTGATTTCCTCTTCAGATTCTTTATTTCTAGTGTATAGAAGCACTATTCATTTTTGCTTGTTGAGCTTGCACCCTTTGCTGAATTCATTTATTAGCTGTAGTAGTGTTATTGTGGATTTTTCCACAATAGAGTAATCATGTTATCCTATGTAGGGTAATGCCATCTGCAAATAGGAAAAGTTTTACATTTTCCTTTCTGTTTGGATACCGTTTTCTTGCCCAATTGCTCTGACTAGTGTGGTGGTGAATAACAGTGGTGACAATGGCATATCCTTGTCTTGTTCCTGATCTTAGAGGGAAAACTTTTAACCTTTCATCACTGAGTATGATATTAGTTGTATATTTTTCATTTTTCCCCTTATCATGTTGAGGAAATTTCCTTCTATTCCTAGTTATCTAAGTGTATTTGTTAATAAGGAGAGGTGCTAGATTTTGTTAATTGCCTTTCCTGTTTTTCAACTGAAATGATCATGTGTTCTTTTTTCCTTCGTTCTGTTAATGTGGTATACGACATTATTTGATATTCTTATATTGACTCAACCTTGCATACCTGGCATAAATTCCATTTGATCATGGTGTCTAATTTTTTTAATGTAGACTTAGTTTGCTAATATTTTGTTGAAGCTTTTTTTATCATATTCATAAGGGATATTGGTCTATAATTTTCTTTTCTTGTGGTATCTTCATCTGGCTTTGGTATTAGGGTGATGTTGGCCTCATGGAGTTAGTTAGGGAGTGCTGCCTCCTTGTAGCAGTTTGATATTCTTATGAATTCCAAAAATAGATATTAGATTATGTTTGTAAACTGGTCTGCCCCTCCAGACATATTAGATTATATTGGATTCAGAGGTTTCACTTTTACTTAATTATATAGTGATTGAGGCTTTGAATTGGCCAGGTCAGTAAGATGTTGAGTCCCTACCCCCTTGGTCGGTGGGGATTCACAGAAAATTACGTGGCAGAAGAGTTAGTTGGAGTTTTTTGAGCTGGAGCCTGGGAAGTAAACACACAGAAAGGCAGATACAGCAGAGGCTGCAGAAAGAGAAATGAACTGTTTGCCTGATAATCTACAGCTGCTCTTGTGGAGCAAGCAAAGCAGCTGAGCCTGGAGAGAAGCATCTCCCAGGAAAAGAGGAACCCAGGAAGCGTGAACCCTTGTAGGCATTGGCATCCATTTTGCTCCAACATGTGGCAGTAGACTTTAATGAGGGAGGTAACTTTGTGCTTTATGGCCTGGTAACTATAAGCTTCTACCCCAAATAAATACCCTTTATAAAAACCAACCAATTTCTGGTTTGCATCAGCACCCCTTTGGGTGCACTCCTCTTCACTTTTTTTGAAAGAGCTTGAGACAGATTTATGTTAATTTTTCTTGGAATGCTTGGTAAAATTCACCAGTGAAGTGATTTAATCATGGACTTTTCTTTTTTGGGAAGGCTTTGATGACTGACTCAATCTTTTTGCTGATTATTGCTTTGTTGAGATCTTCTGTTTCTTCTTGAGTCTGTGTAGGTAGTTTATGTGTTTCTAGGAATTTGTCCATTTCATCTAGGTTATCTGTGTTTGTTGGCATGAAATTGTTCATCATATCCTCTTATGTTCCTTTTTATTTCTGTGGGGTCAGTAGCATTTTCTTATCTTTCATTTTTGATTTTAGGTTTTTAGTTACTTGTATTCTTTTCCTTTTTTTATTTTGTCACTTTGGCTAAGGGTTTCATGATTTTGGTGATCTTTTCAAAAAAACAACTTTCGGTTTCATTGATTCCATTGTCTTTTATTCTCTGTATCATTTATTTTTGCTTTAATCTTTGTTCCTTCCTTCCTTCTCCTTTCTTTGCATTTAAATTTTCAAATTCTCCAGTTGTGAGGTTAGGTCTCCAATTTGTGATTTCTTCTTTTGAAGGTACCAGGGATTGAACCTAGGACTTCGTACATGGGAGGCAGGTGCTAAACCACAGGCTACATCCACATCCTTACCTCTTTTTTTTTTAAAGATTTATTTATTTCTCACCCTGCTCCCCCCACCCTGTTGTTTGCATTTGCTCTCTGCTCTCTGTCTGTTTTGTGCTTGTCTTCTTTTTTTAGGAGGCACAAGGAACCAAACCCACAACCTCCCGTAAGGAAGGGAGCTGCCCAGTGACTTGAGCTACCGCTGCTCCCTGCTTATGGTGTCTCTCATTGTGTTTCTTTGTTCTTTCTCTTTGTTGCATCATCTTGTTGCATCAACTTGCCGTCTTGCTTATCTTCTTTAGCAGGCACCAGGAACCAAACCCGGGACTTCCCATCTGGTAAGCAGGCACATAGCTGCTTGAGCCACATCCGCTTTCCTCTTTTTCTTTTTAAGCATATGAAGTTTAAATTTCCCTCTCAGCATTGCACTTGCTATATCCCATAAGCTTTGATATGTTGTGTTTTTGTTTTTATATTTGCCTCAGGATATTTCTTAATTTCATTTGTCATTTCTTCTTTGATTCACTGTTTAAGCATGCATTGTTTAGTTTCCATTTATTTATGAAGTTACCATTTCTCCCTCTTAACAATTTCTAGCTTCATTCCCTTGGTTGGTGAAAAAACATTTTATAATTTAAATATTTTTTAATTTGTTCAGACTTTTTTGTGACTTAGCATATTGTCTATCTTGAAGAAGACCCAGGTACGCTAGAGAAGAATGTGTATACTGCTACTGCTGTTGGGTGAAGTGTTCCATTTATGTAATTTAGGTCCAGATGTTTTATAGTATCACTGAAATCTTCTAGTCTTTATTGCTCTTCTTTCTACATGTTCTGTCCATTAATGAAGGGGTTCTGAACAGGTAGTCTGTGAGCTTGAATTTAATTTCAAAAAAATATTCTTGTGGGGACATGTTGGTATGGATGTGATATATTTATTAAATAATACACAGTATAGTGTGGACTTAGGAAGGGGTCCATGGTATTCACCTGACTGGCTAAAGGGTCCATGGAACAGAAAAATTAAAGAACTTCTGCCTTAATGAAAATGGTATATTGAAGTCCCTTACTCTTAATGTAGAGCTGTCTCTTTCTTCAAATCTGTTAATATTCGCTTCATATATTTTGAGGAGCTGCTGTTAGGTCCATTTAAATTAATAATTGTTACATGTTTTTGTTGAATTGGTCCCTTTTTGGTATATAATAGTGATATTCTTTGTCCTTTGTAATAGTTTTGACCTAAATTCTATTTTACTGATATTAGTATAGCTACTCCAGCTCTTTCAGTTATTCTTTGAACGGTACATTTTTTTCCTATCCTTTTAGTTTAGACCTAATTATGTGTTTGAATTTAAGGTGAGTCTCTTGGAAACTGCATACGATTGATTCATGCTTTTTAATCCATTCTGCCAATCTCTCTCTTAATTGGAGCATTTAGTACACTTAAATTTAAAGTAACTACTAATAGTGTAAGATTTTTTCTGCCATTTTGCTGTTTGTTCTTTGTCCCTCAATTATTCAGTTAATGCCTACTTTCATATATACTTTAGTTTTTGTATTGTACCATTTTGAATCTTTCTCATTTCCTTCTGTATTTTTTTATCCCCCCCCCCGACATTTGCGGCTTTTTGCATGCTGTCTGTTCTCTGTGTTCATTTGCTGTACGTTCTTGTGTGTCTGTATTTATTTATTTTATTTCCCCTCCCCCCTTGTAGCTTGCTTGCTGTCTGTTCTCTATGTCCATTCGCTGTGGGCTCTGCTGGGTTCTCGCTTATCTGTCTTCTTTTTGTTGCGTCACCTTGCTAAGTTGGCTCTCTGCGGCGTCTGCAGACTGTGTGTGTGGGCAAGCCTGCCTTCACAAGGAGGCCCAGGACGTGAACCAAGGGCCTTCCATATGGTAGATGGGAGCTCATCTGATTGAGCCACAGCCGCTTCCCTCTGTATGTATTTTTGAGATATTTTCTTTATGTTACAATGAGACTTAAATCTAATGTCCAAAATTTATCACAGTCACGTTTGATTTGTTGCCAACTAATCTTTTTATTCTATTTATTTTTAAAGATTTATTTTTATTTATTTATTTCTCTTCCCTTCCCCCCCTTCCCCAGTTGTCTGTTCTCTGTGTCCATTTGCTGCATGATCTTTTTGTTGGCTTTTGTTGTTGTCAGTGGCACGGGAATCTGTGTTTCTTTTTGTTGCGTCATCTTGCTGCATCATCTCTCCGTGTGTGCGGCACCATTCTTGGGCAGGCTGAACTTTGTTTCACATTGGGTGGCTCTCCTTACGGGGCACACTCCTTGTGTGTGGGGCTCCCCTATGCGGGGGACACCTCTGCGTGGTAGAGCACTCCTTGCGTGCATCAGGACTGCACATGGGCCAGCTCCACGTGGGTCAAGGAGGCCCAGGATTTGAACCACAGACCTCCCATGTGGTAGACGGACGCCCTGACCACTGGGCCAAGTCTGCTTCCCCTTTTTATTTTTAATTAAAGAAAAATTTGTCTTAAGCATACAATTCATCCAAAGTGTACAATCAATGGTATTTGGTATAATTACATAGTTGTGCATTCATCACTTTAATCATAATTAGAACATTTAAATTTTTCAATAATAATAATAAATAAAAAACAGATAAACAAGAAAATTCTTCACCTCTCAATCTATGTTTCCTCTGCTGTACATAGCTGACATTTCTAATCAAATTTCATCTTTATACACTGATTTATATTTACACATTATATGTAAATAGAATCATACAATATGTTACACAGTATATTTAGTTCATAGTAATGCAATCATACAGTATTTGTCCTTTTGTGTCTGGCTTGCTTCATTCAACATAGTGTCCTCCAGGTTCATCTATGTTATCATATGCTTTGTGACTTCATTTCTTCAAACAGGTACATAATATTCCATCGTGTGAATATACCACAGTTTGTTTATCCATTCATTGGTTAATGGACCCTTGAGTTGTTTCCACCTTTTGTAATTGCGACAATGCCACTATGAACATCTTTGTGCAGATGTCTGTTGGGCTACTGCCCTATATACCCAGTTCTTCTGGGTATATACCCAGTAGTGATATTGCAGAGTCATGTGGCAAATCTATATCCAACTTCTTTAGGAGCTGCCAAAGAGTCCCATCAAAAGTGAATAATTGTTACTATCTTTTCATATCCTCTCCACATTTATAGTTCTCTCTCTCTTTTTTTTTAAAGATTTATTACTTATTTATTTCACCCCAGCCCCTTCTTCTTTGCTTTTCCTGTGTCTGTTTGTTGTGTGCTGGACTTTTTTTTTGGGAGGTACCAGAAACAGAACCTGGGGCTGCCCATGTGGGAAGGAGGTGCCTAATCGCTAGAGCCACCTCTGCTCCCTGCTTTGTTGTGTCTCTCATTATGTTTTCTGCCTTGTGTCCCTTATTGCATCATCTTGTTGCATCTGCTCATCATGCCTGCCCATTGCATCAGTTCGCTGTCTTGCTCGTCTTCTTTAGGAGGCACTGGGAACTGAACCCAGACCTCCTATGTGATAGGCAGGAGCTCAGTCACTTAAGCCACATCCACTTTCTGTCTGTCTTTTTAGTAGTAGCCATTCTAATAGGGTGAAATGATAAGTCATTGTAATTTTGATTTGCATCTCCCTAATCATTAGTGATGTTGAACATTTTTTCTTTTTTTTTTTTTGCCATTTATTTTTCTTCTTTGGACAAATGTCTATTCAAATCTTTTGCCCATTTTTTAAATTGGGTGATTTGTCTTTTTATTATTGATTTGTAATACCTCTTTATATATCATGGATATGAAACCCTATTGGACATGTGATTTCCAAATATTTTCTCCCATTGAGTCAGCAGCCTTTTCACCCTTTAAAAAAAATTTTTTTTATTGAAGTTAATAGATCACAGGGAAGAAAGGGATGGAGGTAGTTGCCTTGCCAATTTGCATACAGGGGAACACTTATTGCAGTGATGGAAGGCAAAATATCAAAAACAAAGCTTTTACTTTTTTAAAATTTTTGATAACCCAATTTATTTTTACCTTAATTTTTCTAAATTAATATGTATTCTATATCTAACCTTTAAACTCATCACTATATTCCATTTTACTATTAATGGAACGTGGCAATATATTGGGCTTCACTTCTGAAGGAATTTTGGATCACAGAGAGGGCACATGGTTGGCAGGGAGTCCTACAGGGCATATATCCAGGGTACATAGAAATGTTTGGATATTTTCATAGTGGTTACAATTAAAAACAACAACTGAGAGAGTGCTGAGTTCCTAGCCAGGGGAGCTCTGTCACAGTCCCTAAAGGAGCAGCGGCAATTCCCCAAGTGCAACGGCAAAGACCAAAAAAGAATGAAGGTCCAACAATGAGCCCTTGATACTAATGACTATGCTTGTGAGCCTGTGCACCTGAAATAAGAACAAGGCCTAGAGCTGCAGGGTGCCTAAGAGTTACCTCCTGAGAGCCTCCGTGTTGCTAAAATGTGGCCAGTCTCGAAGCCAAACTCAGCATGTAAATGTTTTGCTTTTCCCCCAGAGTGGGACACGAATCCCGGGGTTGAGCCTCCCTGGCGCCAAGGGATTACTACCAAGTACCAACTGATGATATAACTAGAAAATGACCTTGAATAAAAGGTTCAACTCGGACCAGCAGAATATCTCAGTCTACATATAATACCAGGAGTTAAAAATGCTTTTTGACCTGAAGAAAAGGGGGAAATGGAAAGGACAAATGAGTTTATATGGCTATGAGTCTCCAAAAAGAGCCGGGAGGTTATCAGAAGGTTTGCCCTAATGCACACCTGAGCAGAGTCCCAGAGACAGATAAAGTAGATACAACCCCAGATATTGGTTCTGCTGAGGGCTACAGAGACCCACAGGTTCTATGATCATGGCAGATGGAGTTCAGTGCCATGTCAGTTGGCCCTCCTTTGGAGTTTGTGTTTCTGTGTGATGGAGCTGGACTTACATGTGATCTTTGTCCACAAGTCTCTCCTGTTACTTTTACCGGAACTGTAGTTGGTGCTGGGGTTTATTGTGTACCCAGGAGACCTGAATCTCTGGACTGACCATGTGATAGCCAGGCTCTGAGCCTCAACAGGCTTGCAACTCCTACACTCTGGTTTATTGGACTTACCCCACTCATCTAACATGGAGGTGAAGAAGGTCAACCACCACACCAGGGAGCCAAGAGTGCCTGCAACTGAAAGCAGGAGAACTACATCCAGCATCCATCTGGAATCTAAGCCCCCTCTTGATATAGATGTGGAGTGGACACAACCATTCTAAAGTCCACAGGATGGAGGAATAGAGTATGGATTAGAGTGTACTTACTGATATTCTATTCATGAACTATTGTGATTAGTAGTAATCGAAGGAAGTGTGGCATTGGCGTGGAGAAGGTGGCCATGGTGGCTGCTGGGGGTAGGGAGTGCGAGGAAGAGATGGGATGTGGGGGCGTTTTCGGTAATTGGTGTTGTCCTGGGTGGTGCTGCAGGGACAGTTACTGGACATTGGTGGGCTATGATGTGGACCATTGACCATGAGGTGCAGCGGTTCTCAGAGATGTATTCACCAAATGCAATGAATGTCTCATGATGATGGAAGAGATTGTTTTTATGGAGGGAGGAGTGGGGTTAGAGGGGTGGAGGGTATATGGGGACCTCATATTTCTTGAATGTATTATTAAAAAATAAAGACAAAAAAAATAGATCACAAGGAATGTTACATTAAAAAACATAAAAAAACAAAAAACATAAGAGGTTCCCATATATCCCACTCCCCACCCCCCACCACATCATTTTTGTAAATTGTATTTTTTTGAAGATATATATATCACAAAAAAAATGTTACACTAAAAAATATAAGAGGTTCCTGTATACCTCCCACCCCCCACCTCATTCCTCCCACACCAACAACCTCCCTCATTATTGCGGCACACTCATCGCACTTGGTGAACATATTTTGGGGCACTTCTGCGCTACACAGATAATAATTTACCCTGTAGTTCGCACTCTCCCCCAGTACATTCAGTAGGTTATGGCAGGATATATGAAGTCTAGCATCTGACCCTGCAATATCATTAAGGACAACTCAAAATCCCAAAAATGCCCCCATATCACATCTCTTCTACCCTCTCCCTGCCCTTGTCAACTACTGTGGCCACTTTCTGCACCTCAATGCTAAAATTTCTTCTATTACTCGTCACAATAGGTTTGTAGTAGAACATCAGTAAGTCCACTCTATCTACTTTGGAATTTATGCTTCCCAATATGACAGAGTTGGACTCAGTTGTGGTTTCCCTGCACTATGCTCTTCTGTCCCTTCTATTAGAACTTAGAGTTAGTACTAGAGTTCATAGGTGTATGTCCAAGAGACTTAAATCTTTGGGCAGTCCATGTGCCAGTTGGGCCATGAATCTCAACAGAGTTGCAACACCTACTCTCCAGTTCATTGGACTCACTCAGGACAACTAACAAGGAGATGATGATGGACAATGGCCAACCCAAGAAACAGATAGTCCCATCCATCTGCCCCATGGGCTCTAAGTCCCTTCTCAGTTAGAGGCAGAGTCAGCATTACCATCCCAGAATCCTCAGCATTGGGGAATGAATGATAGAGTAGAGTAGACTTATTGTTTGGTTCTTTTTTTTTTTTTAAAGATTTATTTATTTATTTCTCTCCCCTTCCCCCCCCACCCCAATTGTCTGTTCTCTGTGTCTGTTTGCTGCGTGTTGTTCTTTGTCCACTTCTGTTGTTGTGAGCGGCACAGGAATCTGTGTTTCTTTTTGTTGAGTCATCTTACTGCTGTGTCAGCTCTCTGTGTATGCGGCGCCATTCCTGGGCAGGCTGCACTTTCTTTTGCACTGGGCGGCTCTCCTTACGGGCACGTGGCACGGCACTCCTTGAGCGCATCAGCACTGAGCATGGGCCAGCTGTACACGGGTCAAGGAGGCCCGCGGTTTGAACCGCGGACCTCCCTGTGGTAGATGGACACCCTAACCACTGGGTCAAGTCCGTTTCCCTGTTTGGTTCATTTTTAAATTTTCTGTCTCTCTATTGAGATTCCCATTTTGTTCATTCATTGTTTTCCTGATACCCTTTAGTTCTTTTTCTGTTTTTCTTTCTCTCCTTGAACATATCAAGAATCCTGCTTTATTAATAAAAACATTGTATATGTCTTCATTGATTATTTATAGATTTTTATCTTTTTCCTTTGGATGGGCCATCATTTCCCATTTTTAATTTGTCTTGTAGTCTTTGGTTGCATACTATCATTTTAATATTTCAAAGTATTAACTCTGGTATTTATTCCTGAGGGTCTGTTCCTTAAGTTTGTATGTAGTGAGTGATAAAACAGCCATTTACTTGAGTGTCAGGAGCTTATGAAGACAAATCAATGCAAAGAAACAGACAAAAAACCAAACCAAAACAACACCTTTCACTTTCTTTGCAAATTGGCTCTGCATTGGCTGGTGCTTTCCTAAGAATTTAGCCCACATTTGAAGCATGTAAGTCTGAGGAGAATGTGAAATTCAGGGCCCTCTCTGTAGTTTTCGAGCCTCCATCTTGTTCTGGGCATGTGCTTTTTCATGGCCTTAGGGATTTCCCCGTTTATAGGAATTTGAATGTCCACTCTGCTTCCTATGTAACAGACATTTTCTCCCCTCAAGTTGCTCTGTTGTATGTCATAAAGCAGATAATCCTAGCCCCAGGCTGCTTTGACTTAGTTATTTCTTGGACTATATTTGCTGTCTATAAGCTACTTCTCTCTACTGGGAAAATTGTGGATGGACAAGCCAGAGATGAGTTTTCTGGTTCAGTTTTTCATGCTGCCACCTAGTATATGGCAGGCACCATAGTATGCACATAAGGTTATACGCCTTCCTCTGGATCAGGTCCAGTGATCCACACTGGGAGCACAGGTTGGCCCCACACTGCACTAAGGCAGGGATTAGCAAGGGCACCATGTGCTTTTCCTATCCATTTTTCAAACTGTGTTTTGTTGATTTGATATTCTCCCAACTACTGCAACCTTTAAATGTTTTCTGGGATTTTGAGGAAGATGGCTGTAGCAATTTTTGCATCATCTATCCCCCCTTTTTTATTACTAGAGTATTTTATTATTTTTTTAAAAATTTTCTACCCCCCCCCCGGGGTTTTATGCTTGCTGTCTGCTCCATGTGTCCATTCGTTGTGTGTTCTGTGTTTGCTTGTCTCATCTTGCCTTTCTCTTTAGGCGGCACTGGTAACCAATCCTGGGACTTTCTGGAGTGGGAGAGAGGCAGCTTAATCACTTGCACCACCTCAGCTCTCTGGTCTCCTGCATCTCTCCTTTGTGTCTCTTTTTGTTACATCGTTTTGCCATTCCAGCCCTCCGCACAGGCCCGCTTGCATTCACCAGGTGGCCCTGGAAATGGAACCCTGGGACCTCTGATGTGGGAGGGAGGTGCTTAATCACTTGAACTACCTCCCTCCCTGTTCTCTACTCTAAACTTTTTTTTTAAAAGATTTATTTTATTTATTTCTCTCCTCTTCTTCTCTGTTGTCTGCTCTCTGTGTCCATTCACTGTGTGTTCTTCTGTGACCGCTTCTATCCTTATCAGCGGCACCAGGAATCTGTGTTTCTTTTTGTTGCGTCATCTTGTCAGCTCTCCGTGTGTGCGTGCCATTCTTGGGCAGGCTGCACTTTCTTTCTCTCTGGGCGGCTCTCCTTATGGGGCACACTTCTTGCGCGTAGGGCTCCCCTACAAGGGGGACACCCCTGCGTGGCAGGGCACTCCTTGTGCGCATCAGCACTGCTCATGGTCCAGCTCCACACAGGTCAAGGAGGCCCAGGGTTTGAACTGTGGCCCTCCCATGTAGTAGGCGGATGCCCTATCCATTGGGCCAAGTTTGCTTCCCAAAACTTTGTATTTTATACATGATTTTTTTGTAAACCTAAAACTTTTTAAATTAAAAGAGAGACTTAACAGTCATCTTGGATATCCAGCCAAGTAGAGCTCACAGATGACTCCAGCCCCACCTCCAATCTGAATGCAAACACATGAGATCCCAGATAAGAACCCCCTAGTTCAGCATAGACAACTCACAAAACCATGCAATAATAATAAATTGGTATTTTAAGCTACTAAAAAAGATAGCAAGAAAGAAACCTGCATATCAACCAGTTGTAAGGTATGGCCTTATTTGGATATTGATTTGAAAAAACTGATTAAAAAATGCATTTTTAAAAACTATTGGAAATATAAGCACTGACTGAATATATATTTGCCTTAAAGGAATTATTAATTTTTAAATTTGGAATAATAATATTATGGTTATATTGTTTTTAAAGAGCCTTATCTCTTAAAGATATGTACTGAAATAGTCACAGATGAAATATGTTACCTGAGATTTGCTTCAAAATAATATGGTAGAGGAGTGGAGGTGGCTAAAGCAGTTGAGTACCCACCTCCCACATGGGAGGTCCCAGGTTCGGTTCCCGTGCCTCCTAAAGGAAAATAAAAAAGAACAGACAACGAGCAAACAGACGAATGAGCCAACTCAGGGGAGCCCATGTGGCCTGGTGGTTGAGCGCCAGCCTCCCATATATGAAGTTCTGGGTTCAGTCCTCAGTGCCGGTACTTTAAAAAAAAATGGAGAAGGGGGAATGGATGAAGGTACAGTTGAAACAAGACTGGCTGCTATGAGTTGGTGAGTTGAAAACTGTTGAAGGTGTATGATGGATACATGGAAGGTCATTATACTACTCTATTTTTGCATATGTTTGCATATTTTCATTAACATGTAGTGCTACAATTTTATCATTCTTTAATCTGCCACTCAACATGAGATTAAGGTTAGATCATACTCTCTTACTCTGTTTTATATTATTATTATTACATTAGTATATTAATACTATATAATTGATATACTACATATATTGTTATATACTATTATTATATTATATACAATTATACAATATTATGCTATTACTACACTAAAAATGGTTTAAAAATCGCTTCCAATCTACAACCATTTTCTTGGACTTTTATAATAAGATAGCTACATCACAAACTGTTAAATCATCCACAGTTGTATTACACACTTAGAAGAAAGTGGTCCCTTTAAAAATAGTTTAAGGGAAGGGGACTTGGCCCAATGGATAGGGTGTCTGCCTACCACATGGGAGGTCTGCAGTTCAAACCCCAGGCCTCCTTGACCCATGTGGAGCTGGCCCATGCACAGTGCTGATGCATGCAAGGAGTGCCCTGCCATGCAGGGGTGTCCCCCGCGTACGGAAGCCCCACGCCCAAGGAGTGCGCCCCATAAGAAGAGCCGCCCAGCGCGAAAGAAAGTGCAACCTGCCCAAGAATGGCGCCGCACACACTGAGAGCTGACAAAACAAGATGACGCAACAAAAAGAAACAGATTCCTGGTGCCGCTGATAAGGATAGAAGCGGTCACAGAAGAACACACAGCGAATGGACACAGAGAGAAGACAACGGGGAGGGGCAGAGAGGAAGCAGAGGGAAATAAATAAAAAAAAAATACAAAGCTTCCTTATGCCACCCTACTATTAATACCTTGCATTAGTATGGCACATTTGTTAAAATTCTTGAAAGAACATTTTTATAATTGTGCTATTAACTATTGTCCATCGTTTACAATAGGATTCACTGTGTTGTACAGTCTTGTGGATTTAAACATTTTTTTAATTCTAGTACCATATGCTCAACCTAAAATTTCCCCTTTAAACTCTATTTAAATATATAATTCAGTGCTGTTAATTACTTTCTCAGTGTTGTGCTACCATCACCACCATTCATCACCAAAACTTTTCCATCAAACCTCTTATGCCTCTCTTAACCTGTAGATTCCTTCTCTCTCTTAATTTCCTTGTATTGTCTTCTCTTTTTTTAATTGAAGAAATCAGATTTTTTGTCTTATAGATTTTTCCACTCTGTTTATGTTACTGATTGCATCCCCGTGTTCTTTGGCATATTTTTCTTTCTTTTGTATTTCCTGTAAATTGATAGTTGGATGTAGAGGTTTTATCAGATTCAAGTTTGATTTCCTTTGTGTGGGAGTACTATTTTTTGTGGGTTATATCTGAGGGCACATACAGTCTGGTTGTCTCTCTTTATATGTAACTATTAATGATCAGTGCCTAAATCTATTTATTAGAGGTTGAAAACAGTGAAATTCAAATTCTCCCAATCCATTCATTTCTTTATTAGTTGCAATACTACATAGTAACTATTTGGTTGCCCATTGGAATAGTTTGTATAGGAAAGGTAGAATAATAATATTTAATATTTACTGTGTATTCACCAGTAATGAGTTGGTGGTTCACTAGCATCTTCCAATTGTGACCGATTAATTTTGCTTATTTAAAAAGTATCATTATGAACTCATATTCACGGATTTAAATACAATTGTGTATAGACACTTGAGTTTCACAGAGTGAGTGGAGGGAATACTCATTACTTTTTTTTGAAAATAATTAAAAAGTATTTGGAACCCGTAATGCAACTTTGTGGAAGTGCCTTTAAGGAAGAAAAAAAGTTTAAAATATATTAGAGTAAGGAGAGTGAGTCAGAAGGATAGATTTTTAGAAACTTGGGTGAATTTTATTTTTTTTGTTGTTGTATGGGTTTTTTTTTGTCTTTATTCATTTTTAAAATATTACATTAAAAAAAATGAGGTCCCCATATACCCCTCACTCCTCTAACTCTACTACTCCCCTCATAGCAACATTCTCCTCCATCATCATGAGACATTCATTGCATTTGGTGAATACATCTCTGAGCACTGCTGCCCCTCATGGTCAGTGGTCCACATCATAGCCCACACTCTCCCACGTTCCATCCAGTGGGCCATGGGAGGACCTGCAGTGTCCGGTAATTGTCCCTGTAGCACCACCCAGGACAACTCCAAGTCCCGAAAACGCCTCCACATCTCATCTCTTCCTCCCATTCCCTACACCCAGCAGCCACCATGGCCACTTTCTCCACACCAATGCCACATTTTCTTCAATTACTGAATTTTATTTTTGAAAAATATCAGTGGTATTATAAAGATAAATTAAGAAGGAAGTTTAAGCATCTTGTCTACCAAGTGCCATTTCCTCTTCTTTATTTTCTGCAATTCCAGTTTGAAAGCTGAATGGCTCTATAGTCAAGGCAAGGGGAGAGCATATCGGCCTGGCCAACACATCCAGCTTGTCCAGTATCTGGCTACAGTCTGTCCTCTCACTTCTACACTGGGCCTTCAAACTGCAGAAGATGCCAAACTAGAGAAGATTCTGAGCAAGCAGAGGTAAGCCCATCTATTTGTAGCAGCTAATGAATTTACCAGTGAAAATACCTTTGAAACTTTCCTGCTGTTAGTGCATCCAATTAATAGGTCTGAGACAAGTGATACAGACCCCATCCTGGGCATTTGGGCCCCTTATCACTGGGGAAATCCTGTAGGGCAGTTGAACCATGCGGTACAGTCCAGCTTTCTCTACAGCTTTAGAATTGCATTTTGATCACTTCTTCAGCAGGGAGAACCAAGCAGTAAGGAGAAATGAGAATTTTTTAAATGTATGTGTCTTGTTAATGAAAATGTTTCATATTTCTTTAAAAACTTTTTATTTTCTAATAATTTAAAACTTACAGGACATATACAAAACTAATATAAAACCCAAAGAGAACTCCAGCATATTCCCACTCCCCGCTCCATCCCAGATACTTATATGGATTTTTAAATAGTAACATTAAAAATATCTAGAAGCATCAATAGCCACTTTTTTTTTTAATTAAAGATCCTGCCTTTAAATGTGTATGTGCATGTGTGCATATAAGAGCATCTATGCAATTTAAATATATATTTCTTAACCTGTTCTATCCAATATTTTCAAATGAGCCTTTATAATTTGGGGTTGATTAAAGGTACTTAATTTTAAAACTTGTGAGTGTCCACCTTTTGGACATCATTATCTAGGAAGCAGAAAAGTTTTCTTTTGTGTGTATGTATTAAATTATATCAGATATTGTTGGTTTCTAGGTTTCACCAGAGGCAGTTGATGAACCAAAGCCAAAATGAAGAGTTGTCTCCCCTTGCTACTTTTGACACAAGGGCATCTCTTTTATCTGAGCGTTCAAGTCCTGTTCAAGATTGCCAAATAGTCCAGGAAAGCGGTAAAATAGTAACTTATCCATAATTCCTTTTCTAGTTGTTTGATATGTTGGGTACCATAAAATGTAAAAAGTGCATATTTTCATAATTTTTATTAGTGTATTAACCTAAGTGATCATTTGAATTTGTATGTGTGTGTATGCTTATGTTTATGCATGTTATTAATATTTTATTTCTAATTTTTAAAGAATTAAAGCAGTGCTACCTTTTGTATAGACCTGATACCTTAATTATTCTTATGATTATTACAAGAACCCATTTTCTTTTTCTTTTTTAACAAATCAATTTTTTTGGATACATATTAATTAGGCATACAATTCATCCAAAGTGTACAATCAGTGGTATTTGGTATAATCACATACTTGTGCATTCATCACCTCAGTCATCATTAGAACATTTTCATTATTTCAATTCTTTTTATTTTTTTTATTTGAGAAGTTGGAGTTAACAAAACAATCATGCCTTCATAGGATTCCAATACATTGCCCCACACCAATAACTTAAATTGTTGTGGCATGTTTGTTACAAATGATGAAAGAACATTGTCATAATATTACTGCTGTTTATAGTCCATAGCTTATTTTTGGTGTGTTTTTCCCACAAACCATTCTATTATTAACACTGTGGATTAGTACTGTATACTTGTTATAGTTCATGAGAGAACTTTGTCATATTTGTACTGTTAACCACAGTCCATCATTCACCTCGGGGTTCTCTGTTATACTGTCCCCTGCCTTGTTCAAATCCAGTCAAAGTGTAGACTCAGTGGCTCTGAGTTTCATCACAGAGTTGTGCTATCATCAGCTCAGTTCATTCAGAATATTTTCATTAATCCAAAAAGGGAAGATCCCATACCCTCTTCTAGTACTTTCTTTGTCATTGCTGTAAAAATATTACAGTACTGTTAACTATAGTCTATGTTATATTAGTTGTATTTTCCCATGTTATCTCCATAACAACCCATTTTCTTTTTTTTTTTTTAAGATTTATTTATTTTTTATTTATTTCTCTCCCCTTCCCCCCACCCCCCTGTTGTCTGCTCTCTGTGTCCATTTGCTGTGTCTTCTTCTGTAACCACTTCTTTCCTTGTCAGCGGCACCAGGTAGCTGCGTTTCTTTTTGTTGCATCATCTTTTTGTGTCAGCTCTCTGCATGTGTGGCGCCATTCTTGGGCAGGTTGCACTTTCTTTCGTGCTGGGCAGCTCTCCTTATGGGGCGCGCCCCTTGCACATGGGACTCCCCTAAGTGGGGGACACCCCTGCATGGCAGGGCACTCCTGTGTGCATCAGCACTGCACATGGGCCAGCTCCACACGGGTCAAGGAGGCCTGGGGTTTGAACTGTGGACCTCCCATGTGGTAGGCAGACGCCCTTTCCATTGGACCTAGTCCACTTCCCACAACCCATTTTCTTAAAGAAAGAAAGTTTAATTTGATGGTTTAGGTATTTTGGAGGAAATCCCTGAAGACTTTTTTTTTTGCCATGTTTAGAGATTAGATTTAATTAGAAAAATAGAGCTTAAAACTCTTTAGATATTTAGTGGTTTAAATGATATTCTGTTTCTTCTTCTAGAACCCGTCATCCAAATCAATTCTTGGGTTGGGATAAGTAGTAATGATGAGCAATTGTATGCTAAGAATAACTTTCCAGCCTCCATACCTACTACAAGATATTCCCGAAATGACCTGCACCTGGAAGATATACAGACTGATGAAGACAAGTTAAACTGTAGTCTTCTTTCTTCAGAATCTACTTTTATGCCAGTTACATCAGGACTATCTCCAGTATCACCTACAGTTGAGCTGAGGCTACAGGGCATTAATTTGGGCCTAGAAGATGATGGTGTTACAGATGAATCTGTTAAAGGGATAGAAAACCAGGAATTGGATAAAGAAGAGGAAAAGGTCTTGTGGCCTACAAATAAGAATTCTGTTCAAATAATGAAAAGTGAAATTAATACAGAGGTAAATGAAAAAACTCACTTGTTACCTTGTTCTGAGCCAACCATAGCTAGAGCTGTCTTGAAGGATGACAACCCAAGTCTTATATCTGTCCCTGAATCATTTGGACACATTGTCTTCCATTCACAGCCAGACAGCGAAGAAAATATGTCTCAAACAGCTTCAGAGAAACTTCCCTTCAAGGTTTTAACTCAAAGATCTGTGGCTTTGGGGCAAGATAAAGCTATCCTTTTGAAATTGAATGAAGCAGCCACCAAGCTGCAGGCCTGTTGGCGAGGCTTTTATGCCAGGAACTACAACCCTCAAGCCAAAGATGTACGTTACGAAATTCGTTTGCGCAGAATGCAGGAGCACATTGTCTCCTTAACTGATGAAATAAAGAGGTATGTCAGAAGACCTATTCAAGTGCTCTTTTGTTGGTTTGGGGGAATCTGATTCTTAGCGCTGATTCAGAACATTGAATCATTGCTGCTTTGGTAGGAGTACTATCTTGGTGTGCCATGTTGCCACTGTTTGTTTATTTACCTGTTTCCTATAGTGTACTGAAGGCATCTTGAGGGCAGAGACTGTCATATACTTCTCTGTCCCTAGCCAGCAGTTGATACACAGGTGGCAATGTAGCCATAAATGTTGAATGAATGAATGTGAGCATTATGGAAGAGCTTTTATAGGCATCTATAATTGGAAACATGGAAAAATACAGAAAATGTAGAAAAAAATGAGTAAATATAAAAATGGAAAGTTGAGACAGTCTAAATAGAACCCAGTAGGTGACATAAGAATCAAAGAAAGTAACAGGGATTCAAAAGGGGCTAAAATTCTGGGGTTACGATGGGAATTACTCCTTAATTTTACCATGGCTCACAGACTTTACTGATTGCCAACCCAGGAAAATTAGGAATTCATAAATTTATTTTGAATATTAATACCACACTAGTGAATATTAATATTATCAAGTGAAAGAGAAGGAGGCAGCAAAAGAGTCTGAAAAGGGGCAGCCACAATGGTAGGAAAACTAGGTGAATGTGTTTCCCAGTTCCAAAAGAAGAAAGTGTTTTGGGAGAGATGTGAGGTGCCATAGGGTAAGGGCAGAAAAGTTACATTTAGCAGCTCAAAGTCATTGGTGACTGTTTTGCGGATTCCCAAGGTTACTTTTAGGTTCGATGGTTCATTAGAATTACTCAGGAAAACTGTTACACTTACAGTTATAGTTTATTACAGTAAAAGCATACCAATTAAAATCAGTAAAGGAAAAAGGCACATAAGGCAGAGTCCTTAGGGTACAGGCTTCCAGTTGTCCTCTCCCAGTGGAATCGTGCAGACAGTGCTTAATTCTGCCAGCAACTATGTGTGATACACAAACAAAGTATTGCCAACCAGAAAGCTCTCCTGAGACTTGTCCTCCAGGGTTTTTTTGGGGTCTGTCACATAGATATTCAGACCCTACTGAATGGGCTCTAGACCCTAGCCTCCTCCCACCCCCTCTCCCACAGAGGTTAAACTGATACAGGGTTGCCCAGGCCCCAGGTGAGCAAAAACAGACGTTCATCTTAAATCACAATGTTAGCCTGAAATCTCTGGTGTGACCCTGGGCTCCCATATACAAGGACCCTTTTATGAGGCAAGATATTCCAAAGGCTTAGATATTATCTTCCGGGAGATAGATCGAGGGCTTATGGCCACTGCACAGTGACATTCCTAAGAGCAGCTTCAATGGAGTATTGGGATGAAGGCCAGATTGGAATGGGTTGAACAGTGCATGCAAGGTGAAGAGTTTTTAGGAGTCAGTGTAGCCAGCTCTTTTAGGAAGTGTTCTGAGGGAGAACAGAATAGGGTGGTTGCTGGAGGAAGATATGGGGTCAAGGAAGGTTCTTTTTTTTAAAGATGGGATTTAACTGTAGCATGTTTAAGTGTTGATGAGATAGATGTAGGGATTCTTAACCTTTTTATGTCATGGTGTGAGAGGTTTAAAAGAGATCGGTGTCAAGTGTGTGAGGTAATCATCTTAAAAATGAGCTTATGAGGGAAATAGAATAGGATTGCTGGACAGTGTGAGGAATAACTTAAAGTGCAGAACAGTAGGTCAGGTTGTATGATTTTTATCAGCATCTCTCATTTGTTCTGCTTTGATGCAGACATGGTTGATTGGGTTCAGCTAGGAGTGGGTTTTTACAGGTGCATGTGATGGCAGCAGGAGGGGAGAGAAGGGCAAGAGAGCTGAAGATATATCCAAGGGAGTGATTATAATGATGGATATTGGAATTTAAACTAGGTGAAAAGGAAATGAATACAGGCAGGGAGTCATTGGATTGGAGATGTAGATGAAAATTGGAGGTCTAGATTGTTGCATTGGGATATAAGAGAAATTGAAATGGGAGGATAAGAAGGTAGTGGTTGGTAGGTAGGTGCTTAAAATAATTTAACAAATGGTGTAGTAACGATATTTTAGTCTAGGGTGAGACCTTGAGGCTGGGCGACTGACGTGGGGTCGATGATTATTGTATGGAACATCCATGTAAATATTCAGGTCTATGAAACTGATGAGAGGATGAGAGAGAGGGGCCCTGAGTCTGGTGCTGAAACTCCAGTGATTGGGGATGAGTAATGGTTGACAAGGAGTTTTGGACAATTTAGCAGGATGGCAGGCAGGAGCTGGTGTTCTTGAAGAAAGAAAACAAAGAACAGTTTGAAAACAACGATCAGAAAGCAATGTTCTGACTGATGAATGACAGAAAAAAATAGCCTCCACTTGAGAGGGCTACAGTGCCCTCAAAAGATGATCTGGGTTTTATAAAAATTCATGGAAAAGGTGAGTATTTAAGGGAGTTTGCTGATTACAATTCAGGAATCCCAGCCAGATGGCACAAGGGAAGGTTTTTGGGGGCCAGAGAAAGTGACAATTGTGTCAGGGATACAGGGCAAAATGGTGGTGACAGTCTGGGAGATAATAGATCACCGTGGAGGCTTGGGTTTTTGATAGGTATAAGTATATAGAAGGCAGGTGCGTGTGAGTATGGAGCAAAGAGTTTAGTAGGGAGGTATATTAATGACAACAAGGAGTTTCGTGGGAGCTGGGACAAACAGGGATGTGAAGCGAAGCTTGATGGGATTATCCCTTGCTGGTCTCTTAGAAGAGGGTGGCTCAAGCTATAGAGTTCCTTTTTTTTTTTTTAGATTTATTTTTTATTTAATTATTCACCCCCCTCACCCCATTGTCTCCTCTCGGTTCATTCATTGTGTATTCTCTTGTGTTCGCTTGCATTCTTGTCAGCGGCATCAGGAATCTGTGTCTCTTTTTCTTGCGTTATCTTGCTGCATCAGCTCTCCGTGTGTGCAGCACCACTCCTGGGCAGGCTGTGCTTTTTTTCATGCGGGGTGGCTCTCCTTACGGGGCGCACTCCTTGCGCGTGGGGCTCCTCTACACGGGGGACACCCCTGCATGACACGGCACTTCTTGTGCACATCAGCACTGCATGTGGGCCAGCTCACCACACGGGTCAGGAGGCTCTGGGGGTTTGAACCCTGGACCTCCTATGTGGTAGGGGGATGCTCTATCAGTTGAGTCAAATTTGCTTCCCTATAGAGCTCCTTTCTATGGCTCCATCCCCTTTGGTGTGATGGCTGGGAAACTAAGGCCAGATGAAGAGCCATTTGGTATTATTTTTTAATCACTGGCAGTATTTTGTAGAACTGATATAATCTGTCAGTCATATCTTCATTTAGCTTCTACTTTGAGTCATAGTTTAAAGTTTCAGCTTAGATATTATAAAAATGGAAAAGACTATTATTAGTATGTTAATCTCTTCACTTTGCATGTGTTTAGTAGTTGTAATGGAAATGCAAGTCAAAGCACCCTTCCTGTACCAGAAATATATTTTGAATTATTGTAGATTGAGAAAAGAAAGACATGAAGAACGTATTAATACATTGGTACAAGAAGAGGCCGTCAGATTCCTTTGGAATCAGGTAAACCCCTTCTTTTGATTGACCTAATGTAAGAACAAAGGTAAATTGTAGATTTATTGAGATAATCATAGAGTAGTCAGGCATATTCAACATCCTTTCTTACCGTTTGTGTTTGTTGCCATTACTAGGACTGTGTATTTTGTTAACGTTTTGTTTAATCTGAACAACAATATTTTCATACGTTTGAGAAGGAAGAAAAGCTTAAGGGAGGTGACTAAACTGAGAGGTGATGTTATAATTCTCCATTATGTATAAAAAAACACAATTTGAAGTTTGATGTCACTATCTGGTTTATCTTGTTAAACATTATTTTGGGACTGTTTGAATGAAAAGTGATTAAGATAGTGTTGGGGATTGAATAAGATGTTATTAGTTAAGTTGGGCCCAAACTGAATGGGAGGGTGGGTCTTAGTCCTATATGGTTCAAGTCCTTATAAACAAAGGAAACTGAAACTCAGGAAAAGCCACGGGGAAGAGCCAGAAGATGGAAATAAGTGGGTTCAGGGAGAGAAAGGAGAAGATGTTACCAGATGCATTGTCATGTTATGGAAAAGCCAAGAAGCAAGGATGCCTGGTAGCCAGCCCCAGAATGCCACAAAGGCATCGCTTTGCTGATGCCTTGATTTTGGACTTCTTCTGACCTCGAAACTGTGAGCCAAAAATTTTCTTTTGTTTAAGCCAACCCATTGTATGGTTCTTGGTTTTGAGGCTAGAAGTCCAAAACTGAGGCATCAGCAAAGTGATACTTTCTTCTTCAAGACTGTGGTGTTTTGTGGCTGGCTTCCTGAAATCCTTGGTCCTTGGCTTTTCTGTCACATGGCAATACACATGGCAGCATCTTTTCTCTTTTGGGTTCCTTTGACTTCCAGCTTCTGGCAGCTACTCCCCATGGCTTCTCTTTCATGAGTTTCACTCTTATTTTTAAAGAACTCCAGTAATCTAGATTAAAACCCATTCTGATTCAGTTGGGCCATACCTTAACTGAATACATATTTTGAAGAGATATTATTTACAGTGGGTCCATATCTCCCAGAATGTGGACCAAGACCAAGAACATGTTTCAAAATGGGGTACACAGTTCAGTCCACCACAGATGGCTGGATATGTATGTCTTAATATGTACAGCCAAGTACTTGGGAGAGAAAATTTGAATTCTGTAGCAGCACACTTCAGGGATAGTTTAAACAGTCAGTTTTACTAGTCTTGTATTGCATCAAATACTTGATAATTTTTGGAAACATTTTTACAGAAGAATGTGTTATAATATGATTTATCTATAAAATTAAAAATTAATTATTGATTTTAAGGTTTTATAATTAACAATAGCAGGGGAATGGTTAAATTATAGAATAACAGTACTGTGGAATACAATGAGGTAAAAAGAATAAGGTAACAGTATGAAATAACATGACAAGATCTCCAAAATAATATTGTTCAGTAAAAAGCAGCAAATTGCAAAACTATATGTCTATTAGAATTCCACTTAGGTTTTTTATTTAAACCTGTGTATTTGAAAATATATAGAAAAAGGCCTAGAAAGATATACATTAAACTTTCAATGATTTACCTCCGAGGGCAAAGAGAAATTTTTAAAAAGACTATATATTGCTTTCTTGCCTGTAATTTTTATAGTATTTTTTGTGAAGTTTTAAGAATATTTTTAAAATGTTAAGGTCATACTAAGAGCTTGGGATATTTTTAGGCATTTTAGAGAGTTGCATATACTATATTGTCAGATAATGTTTAAAAACTTTCTCCTTACATGGATATCTAAATGAGACTTTTCATAGGATCTACTCATATTAGGCTCCTCTAATCTGTCTTATTGACTAGATATCAGTATATATTGAGTACATTATTGACTGCTCAGTCAACTGGATATGTACTGTTGTGCTTTGGATTGTTTTTCCAGCAGAAGCAAGAGAGTTGCTTTGGCCCATCCTCACTTTCCTGGTGAGGACCTTTTATATCCAACGAGACATACCATTTGTGCCAGACTGGTTTAGGTTGGGAGTATTATGAAACGGGCAAGGGCTTTGAAGTCAGGCAGTTTCCAATTCTAGTTCTGCATTTACTAGCTTCATGACTACTGGGAAAAAAGCTTCAAAGGGCAATTGTAAAGCAAGTATGATTTTTATTTTTTTTTCATTTGTTTATATTCTCTGGTTTATAGGTAAGGTCTTTACAGGCTTGGCAACAGATGGTGGACCAGCGCCTCAGTTCTTGGCATACCGATGTTCCTGTATCAAGTACTTTGGTACCATCTAAGCCTCTATTATCCACCGAAAACCAGGAGCTCTCTTCTGATCATAATTCTGACTGGGTCATTGCTCCTGATGAAGCTCCTCAAGAGAAATCCTTACCAGAATTTCCAGACTCTGGTTTTCATTCCTCCCTAACAGAACAAGTTCACTATTTGCAGGATTCTTTGGATTTTGAAAAAAGTTCCACAGAAGGCAGTGAAAGTTCCATAATGGGGAATTCAGTTGACACAGTCAAATATGGCAATGAATCAGACTTAGGGGATGTTAGTGAAAAACATGTTGAATGGAGTAGGGAAAGCTCAAACAATGAGCAGGATAATAGTTTGCTTGAACAGTATTTAAATTCAGTTCAACAGCTAGAAGATGCTGATGAGAGGACAAATTCTGATGAAGGAATAGGAGATAGTAAGCTTCCCATAACTCATTTTCCAGAAAAGTTAGATGCCTTGTCTGACAGTGTTGCTATAGGTGAGACTCATGGCATATCTGCTGTTTTGCAAGATGAAATCAGCCAGACACCAGAGAATTGTAAATTAAATAAAGAAGTTCAAGAGCAGCAGTCAGAATGTGATTCTACATTTCAGGTATTAAATGTTGGTATTACTGTTTAGCATGTCTCTGATCTCTTGGGAAGCAGGAAGTTCACTTTTCTTAAAAATGCTTTCAGTTGCCTTTTTTGGGGGGAGTAATCCCCTCAATTTTGTTACTATTTATAATAGAATTTGTTTTCTCATCTCATATTTTCCAGATTGTAGATACTGAGCTGAGTCTTCATTTTTATTTTGCTAACCTTTTACTTAGCTATAATGTACCAGACAATATATATACTGAAAGCTAAATGCACTTTTTTTCTTAACAAATGAATTGTATCAACAATGTTCCTGTTTCTTTTATGTACTCAGATTATTTCATTTGAAAATAATTATCTTAAAATAGGAAATTTTATCTTAAAGTTATAAAAAACCAATTTTGATTCTTCTGTATATGAGGAAATTAATTATGTCATAAGGAATGTAATTTGTTAAAATGAATATAAATGATGAATATGAGGATGATGAACTATTTAAAGTTGCCAGACTTCGTAGAGTAAGAACAAATTAGTCAAGGAAGGCATTCTTTTTTTTTTTTTTTTTTTCATTTTCACTTATTTATTTTTAAATTTTTATTGTGGTAACATATACAGCATAGTATTTCCCATTTTAACCACTTTCAAGTGTACAATTTAGTGGCGTTAATTACATACACACTATTGTGCTACCATCACCACCATCCATTACCAAAATATTACTGTCACCCCAAACAGAAACTCTGTACCCCTTGAGTAATAACCCCCCTTTCCCCACCACAATCCCATCCCAGGTATCTAGTAATCTTCTTTCTGTCTCTTATCAATTCACATATTCTATATATTTACATAAGTGAGATCATACAATATTTGTCTGGCTTATTTCATTCAACATGATGTCATTAAGGTTCATGCATGTTGTATCATGGATGAGAAGTTCATTCCTTTTTTTAGCTGGATAATATTAGTTTCATGTATTTTTTTTTTAATTATTTATTATTATTTTTTTAAATTACATTATGAAAAATATGAGGTCCCATTCAACCCCACCGCCCCCGCCCCCCACTCCCCCCACAGCAACACTCTCTCCCATCATCATGACACATCCATTGCACCTGGTAAGTTCATCTCTGAGCATCACTGCACCCCATAGTCAATGGTCCACATCATAGCCCAGACTCTCTCACGTTCCATCCAGTGGGCCCTGGGGGGATCTATAATGTCCCGTAATTGTCCGTGAAGCACTATCCAGGACAACTCCACGAAGGAAGGCATTCTTACAGGTAAATTTAGGAAGTAAAGGTAAGAGTAGAGGATTTATCAATGGGCATGATTAAATTGTCTCATGGAAAACTTTAGTTAATGTCATGCATCATATGAAGTAAAATGTTTCATCCAAGATTAAAATCAAACTTGCTTAGAGCAACGCAAGAGTATTTCTCTTAGATATGAAGAATGCAGATTCTAAGCTCCATTCACATGGAATATTGTCATGGCAAACATTTATTCTCTTATCATTTTATGTTTTTTTACCTTGCAGATAAGCATTTATGTGCCAGTACATTGCCAGAAATTAATGTATGTTCATCTTCTTTACTTTTGCTTGTATTTGTTCACATATTTTGGCAGAAGATCCATGGCTGTTCACTTCATTTCTAGTGGTAGAATATGAGTAGCTTTTTTTAAAGAAAAGAACTATTTTCTGTGAATCTCTGAAATTTTGTCACATTTGGAAGACAATTTAATGATGGTTAAAAAAACACAAAACCTCAATTATTTCACTACTTGTTAAAATATATATATATGTAACTTCAAGAAGAAATGATGAGTGTGTTTGAAAGTTATAGATGAGATACATTTGCAAATCAAGGATCATTTTTGGAAGCTTAATATTTTAATCTTGGAGAATGTTTTAAGATAATTAAACAACATATATCTTATTTCCCCCATCCATGGCTATACACCTGTTTAAAACTATAGCAATACTTTTGTGTTCTCTAAATTTAGGTGCTAAATATCTATTCATTATTCTGTTACAGTTACTAGGTCTGTCCCCATCTTTGAAATATAAAATAAAAACTTCCACCCCTTCAAGAATAAAGTCAGGGATCACATGTTATACTTTGTTGAAAGTTAGAAACATTTATACAATATAGTGAGATGTATTTTTCTGGGTTTATAAACATGTAGCACTCAGGTTGAGAGCACTTGGATTTCAATTTCAGAAATCCAGAATCTGTTACAAAGGAAATGTTTTCTCTTATCACCAAAACAGCAGTCTGACTTTCAAAATGATTTTCCCTAGTGAAGCATATGTAATGTTGGGTGCATATTAAATAAAAATGGAATATTTTACTTTTTGAATAATTCTAATTATCTTTCATATTTTTCTACTTTACAGTTAAGTGCCTCATTTGCTGCCCATAGTTAAGAAAGGAAAAAAACCCAACTTGCATTGCACTAGTACCAAAGTGCTACTTCATGGTACATTGATTTTTCATAAAAGCTGCTGAAATATCACGGTTCAGTATTAAGTAAGTTTCCGCTAATATATTCGCCTTCCTCTTTTTTTTTTTGATAAGAAATGGCGAAACACAGCTAAATTCATTTGAACATCAGCATTTATCAGCATGATTTCCTTTTCCACCTTTGCCTTGTTTTTCTAGCCCATAAATAGCTTCTGAATACTTAATAAAAATTTGATAGAATATGATAATTAATATTCTGCTTTTCGTCTGTATTTTACTTAACTTTTACTACAGTTTGAAGTACAAAATATGATAATTAATATTCTGCTTTTCGTCTGTATTTTACTTAACTTTTACTACAGTTTGAAGTACAAAAATATTTAGTCTCCCACCACCCTAATTGTATAGATTATCTTGAATGTAGATGAATGAAAGTAATGTAAATTATATTATAGAAATCACTGGCATAGACTTAATATATTTTGATAGGCTTATAATGTAATTTTAAAGTACTTTATGTAAATAGATATTTAGTTTTAACTCTATGTGCTATATATTAGTCTGGTCAAGAGGGAATAGGTCCGGTAAGGCTTGGGAGGTTGAGTTATTTAACATGGTCTTTGTAATTTTTCTAACAGGAGAGCTTTAGTTCAGCTGTGCTATTTTAGGTCATATCAGTTCTCTTGATTTATGAAAAATTCAGTGTGTCAATTAGAAATTCTTTTAGAAGCACAGAATCACACCATGGGAGAGATGTAAGGAAATGTATTGATTATCTATTCAAATCTGTTTGTTTTAAAGATGAAACTAAGTAGCAGAAAAGTTAAATGACTTGTCTAAAGTTATTGTATCTGAAAAATATTATACCCTCTTCATTAATCTCTACATTTATTGACTCAGTAGAGAAGTATTTTTATGTTTTTCATTCTCTTCAAAAGAGAAAAATGTTCGAAGAGTTCAAACTTTACCACTCAAGGCAGAGTTGTTTGTAGAAAGTAGCTAATGCTCTGAGAACCGAGTGGTTTTTCTCCAAGAATTGTTATTTGATTAAAATGGTTTAAAAAGCAATAATAGGTAATAGTACAAAAGAATAGAAAAGAATAGTTGCATCTTAGAGTTCATTTATTTGATGACAAGGAAGTATAACAGGTTTCTGAGATAAAATTTTACGGTGAAGTGCTGAGTTTGATTATGTTTCATCTTCAGTTTTACAGAACAACAGATGTTAAAGTTTTAAATCTTTTGGTGTGCAGAAAACCATGATCATGACAGTTGAAACATATACAATTTAGCTTTATTTTATAAATTTAATTGTAAAGGCCTCATCAAATGCATGCTTTAGGAAAAGGTTCATTTATTTAGCACACGATTATTTATATATATATGCTCATAACTGAATAAATGAGTGCCATTCTTGAGTATATATAATTTTATTTGTTTTGGATTATTTTAAATACATAAACACTATAATAGTGTATTTTCCTGTTTCTACTCAAGACAAGTATACTTCTATTTTTCACAAATATTTTCAAGAACTATGCAGGCTTAAGATATTATACTATCTCCTTCCCCCCCTTTTTTGGTGTGAATTCCTAGAATTTAATTTATAACATTAATAATATAAAATACAGTAAGTATCCTTTTTTCCCCTGGAGAACTAAAACACAATAAAAAGAACGTAGGATGAGTCTGATCAATTTCCCATTCATAAATGAAAAGGAAAAGGGACTTCATTATTTATTTATATTTTTATTTTGCCATTTATCTTATTAAAGGATATTCATTATATTGTAATGTTTTAAATTATAAATATATGACCCCTCATTCATGAAGTAAAGTCAGAAAGGTTCTGTAAAGAATATTCTAAACATTTTTCATGAGATTGCTTTTCTTGTGCCATATTAAAGTTGAAAGTCAAGTAAACAAAGCAGTTCTTACATGCCATGAAGAAAAAATAATTGTCTTTAAGAAATGAGGTGTTTTTTAAATCTGTGAATGAATAAAAATCATACTAAATTTTAATTCCTTTATTGACTTTAGTGGACAGCAGGAATCACTTTGTAGTGACTGTTAAATTTATAATTAAATTTGAGTGTTTTATAATAGTTGTAATGCTCACAATAAGAGTTTAAAAATAATTTATTGTGGACTATTTTTAGATTTCTCTTTAATTTTGGTGTAGAAATAGTGGGTGATTTAAGTGGGTATGGACTGTGTTTATGAAGAGTTACTATTTTATATTATAATTTGTATTTGAGGTTCTAATTTTAAATAAAAGAATTTTACATTTCTTTGACTGTGATATCTGTTCATTATAGTGATTAGTAGTAATGATTTTTAATCATTGTGTTGCAATTAATGTGTACATAAAATCTAAAACAAATTGCAAATAGAACTCTACTAAGGAAGGTCCAGAATATTGTTGTAATATAAGTGAACTTACAATAAAATAGCCGTAGCCTTATTAAAATGGATATAAAGTGGGGGGAGTGGTTGTAACTCAGTGACCAAGTGCCTGCTTTACATGTATGAGGTCCTGGGTTCAATCCCTGGTACATCCTATTAAAAAAATGGACCTAAAGTAAAAGGTATTCTAATAGTTTTATTCAGTATAGACCTCATTACCTACTGGTTAGCCACTGTAATATGCTGGGTAAAGATGAGCAAATGTTATCCCTCTAAGAGCACAGTTGACCCAGCCAGATACTGAAGAAGACAATGGATGCTGAAAGTGGTAAGGGGTGAGTAAGTAGAATAGAAGGCTCTCATTTGACACAATTTGGACCTGCAATTGGTTGGCTAATCAAAAGATTGTTTAGAGTAGGGAATTATAAAAAATGATATATATGCCTATATTAGGGTTCTTTAGAGAAACAGAATCAAAAAGGTATCTGTCAATAGTAAGAGATGTTATCAGTCTCTCACGGGACTGTGGGAATGCACAAGTCCAAGCTCCCCAGGCAGGCTTCAACCAGGGGCTCCAATGAAGGTTGTTTTTTTTTTTTAAACATTTATTTTATTTTTTATTCCTCCCCACCCCCATTTCCCCCATTGTCTTCTCTCTCTGTCCATTTACTGTGTGTTCTTCTGTGTCTGCTTGTATTTTCATTTGGTGGCTCCGGGAACTGATCCTGGGACCTTCTGGAGTGGGAGAGAGGCAGTTACTCACTTGCACCAGCTAAACTCCCCGTTCTGCTATGTTTTCTTATTTTCTCTTCTCTGTGTCTCTTGCTGTGTCTTGTTGCACCAGCTCTCAGTGTCGGCCGGCACTCCTGCTTGGGGCAGTATTCCGTGCTGGGTGGCATTCCCACATGGGGGGCGGGGCACTCCTGTGCAGCAGCATTCCAGCATGGGCTGGCAGTACACATGGGCCAGCTTGCCATGTGAGCCAGCTTGCCCTCACCAGGAGGCCCTGGGCATCAACCCTGGACCTTCTACGTGATAGACAGGAGCCCAATTGGTTGACCACCGTTTCCCCAGTGAAGGTTCTTGATGAATTCTGGGAGACTGGCTGTCCAAAGAAGAGCTGGGAAATTCTCACTCAATGCTGGAATCACTTCCTCTTTTAAGGCACTCAACGAATTGGATAAAGCTTCACTTATTGCTAATGGCAGTCTCCCTGATTGATGTAGTTATGATCAGCTATCTATGATTTACCACTGCAGTATTACAGTTAGCCTAGTGCTTGTTTGACCAAACAACTGGGCACAATTACCTGGCTGAGTTCACACATTTGTCTAACCACGGTCTACCCCTTGTCAACTCGGCAACCGTACATACATTTAGTCTCTAAGTAAAAACAGTAACAGGCATGCATATGTATATATTTCTGCCTAACAATGTTCAACTCTTGCGTACAACCAGAAACATTAATTCCATACACCATAGGGTGCAATTTCTTGGGTAATATTCACTCTTAAACTTGACATCGTCAGATATTATGACATGAAACTGATATAACTTGTTATATAAGGGGAAAAGTAGAGGAATAAGAAATTTGGTTTCTGTACATGTACAATCATAATCATAATGAAACAGGGAAGGAAGATTCATACGATTATATTCCCGTTTCTGTAACTGGTCACATGGTCGAAGGTCATATTTATCACTACCTTCTTCCACTACCCATTCCATGTTTCTATTACCCTCAGCAAGCACTTCAGCTGGCTGTGGTTCTTTGCCTGGTGGGGTGACCCAAACTTTCATTCCTGAAGATTCTGGGCCATTGTTAGTCCTGCTTGGATTGCGTTGTTGCAATTTTCCATTGACTTTAATCATAGGACATGGCAGTACTAGGAGATGCCCTAGAAGATCTCCTGTATTCAGGTAAACTCTTCTTTACCCCTTTTATGTAGATACAGTCCTATTTCCCCTTGATAGTCAGGATCAATCGCCCCAGCCTGTACAGTAATTCCCTTTGCATGTTGATTTAGAAGTAAGAAGAGCCCAAAGTGGCCAGGTGGCAGTTTTAACTTCCAGTTCAATGGAATCATTGTGTTCCCTGGTGACAGAACTCCTCCTTTTGGGACTAAAACCTGTAGACCAGCAGAGTTTGAGGTTGCAGGGACAGGAAGCAAAAGTTTTCATTTTGGAAACTTACTAGGGGTAATATGAGTGGTGCCACTCCCATTTCCACCCCTTGATTCCTGGACCCATGGAGCCTGGTTATGGGAGAAACAGCAGTATAGAGTGGATGCTGATTTAGAGCATCCACAGCCTCCTGGAGAACATTGCCCCAGCACTGCAAGGTATTGCCACCTATTTGGCACTGTAATTGAGTCTTCAAAAGGCCATTCCGCCATTCTATTCAGGTGCTTCGGGGTGATGGGGAACATAGTAAGACCAGTGAATTCCATGGGCATGTGCCCATTCCCGCACATCATTTGCTGTGAAATGGGTTCCTTGATCAGAAGCAATGCTGTGTGGAATGCCATGGCGGTAGATAAGACATTTGGTAAGTCCACAGGTGGTAGTTTTAGAAGAAGTATTGCATGCAGGAAATGCAAACCCATATCCAGAGTAGCTGTCTATTCTAGTTAAAAGAAATCACTGCCCATTTCATAGTGGAAATGATCTAATGTAATCAACCTGCCACCAAGTAGCAGGCTAATTACCTCAAGGAATGTTGCCATATTGGGGGCTGAGTGTGGGTCTCTGCTCCTGGAGATTGGTCACTCAGCAGTGGCTGTAGCCAAGTCAGTCTTGGTAAGGGGAAGTCCATGTTGCTGAGCCCATGCACAAAGTCAATCCCTACCTCCATGACCACTTTGTTCATGAGCCCATTGGGCAATGACAGGAGTGGCTTTGGAAAGAGGCTGAGTATTAGCCACAGAAAGGGTCATCTTATCCACTGGATTATTAAAATCTTCCTCTGCTGAAGTCACCCTCTGGTGAGCATTCACATGGGACACAAATATTTTCATGTTTTTGCCCACTCAAATGGTCTATCCACATACCTCTTCCCCAGACCTCTTTGTCACCAATTTTCCAATCATGTTCCTTCCAAGTCCCTGACCATTCAGTCAAACCATTGCAACTGCCCATGAATCAGTGTACAAACACACCTCTGGCCACTTCTTCTTCCAAGGAAAATGAACAACCAGGTGCACGGCTTGAAGTTCTGCCCACTGGGAGGATTTGCCCTCACCAATGTCCTTCAAGGATGTCCCAGAAAGGGGTTGCAGTGCTGCAACTATCCACTTTTGGTTTGGTACCTTCATATTGTGCAGAACCATCTGTAAACCAGGTCTGAGTTTTCTTTTTCTCAGTCTACTGATTGTAAGGGACTCCCCAAGAAGCCAAAGCTGTGGGCTAAGAAAGCGAAGGTAATGTGGCAGAGGTGGTGACCATGGGCATTTGGGCTACTTCCTCATGTAACTTACTTGTGCCAAATCAACAGCTGCATACCAGGTATCTGTGGATGTGTTGATTTGCTCAAGCAATGATACCACATCTGGGACAGCAGCTGCAATTAGAGTCACCATCTGGTTAAGTTTATGGTAATCTACTGTTATCCTCCAAAATCCATCTGTTTTCTGCACTGGCCAAATAGGACAGTTGAATGAGGATGTGGTGGATATCACTACCCCTGCATCCTTCAAATTCTTGATGGTGGCACTAATTTCTGCAATCCCTCCAGGAATCCAGCATTGCTTTTGGTTTACTATTTTGCTAGGTAGGGGCAGTTCTAGTGGCTTCCACTTGGCCTTTCCAACCATTATAGCTCTCACTCCACAAATCAGGGATCCAATGTGGGGGTTCTGCCAGTAACTGAGTATGTCTATTCCAATTATGCATTCTGGAACTGGGGAAATAACCACAGAATGGGTCTGCGAACCCACTGGACCAAGTATGAGATGGACTTGAGCTGAAACTCCATTAATCACCTGACCTCCATAAGCCCCTACTCTAACTGGTGGACCACAGTGACATTTTGGGTCCCCTGGAATGAATGTTACTTCTGAGTCAGTGTCTAATAATCCCCAAAATGCCTGATCATTTCCTTTCTGCAATGCACAGTTACTCTGGTAAAAGGCTGTAGATCTTGGGGAAAGATTAACAGTATAAATTTTTGGCAGTTTAACAGGATCCTTCCCCAAGGAGACCTGGCCTTCTCATTCAAGGGGCTCTGGGTCTGTAAACTGTCTCAAGTCTGGGAATTGATTAAGGGGCTGTGATTCTCTGCATCTATAATTTGAGTTAGGATTTTGTTCATTTGACCTAGAACTTTTCTGTTTATGTAGATCCAGAAGAAATTTAGTAGACTGACCATGTATTTCACTTTTGGTACCCCATGATGTATTACCAACACTGTAACTCTATGTGACTCAGACTATTCTGAGTGTTTTTTTGAATCTGCCTTTCATTTCGGTAGCCACGCCCTTCTTGATTTTGGCGATTAACTGCCAATACTTGACTTTAACCTGACTGACATCCTATCATCCCCATAATGTTTAAGGATTCTAATTTCATCCATCACAGCCCTCCCTATAGTAATATCTGTGGTTACAGAGAAGAGCAACCACAGAACTCTTCAGGGAGGATGGAGTTAGTCTTACACATTTATTTCTCACCGTCTTGGTTAATGGTGTGTCCTCTGGACATTCCTGGAGTGGTTGGGTAGCTCTCAAATGGTAAATCCATTCTAGCATTCCAATCCCCCCAAGGCTTTGAATTCCTTCTTCTACTGTATACCAGAGAAAATTGGGCATCTCAACCTCAGACATGCCAGGCTATGTTTTGGTCCATGTTTTAGTCAGCCACCCAAACAAACTGTTAGTGCCCTTTGTAACATCTTGAGCTACAGCATTGAATCCAGAATTTCTGCTTAGTGGGCCCATATCAATAAATTCAGCCTGATCCAACTTTGTATTCCTTCCACCTTATCCCATACCCTTAGTATCCATTCCCACACATATTTCCCTAATTCCTGTCTATATAAGTTGGAAAACTCACGCAGTTTTTTCAGAGTATACCTTACTTCCTCATGGGTCACACTTTGTGTTTCACCTTTGGAGGCTTGTTGTGATTTTAGTCTAGTAATAGGTCTCGAAGACAAGAGAGGTAGTGGGGTGGGTAAGGAGAACGATTAGAATAGCCTTGCAAGCTACTGACCTCAGGGCATTCCCTTGCATTTTCTTCTGGTGAGACAGGATTAATTTCTTCAGGCAGGGGTTGGAAGACAGTTTCCTTAGGGCAGACTGGAAGCTTGGCAGTGCATGCTGGAGTTTGGCCTGTACGTTTCTCAGGTCTGGGAGGAAGTCCAGACTCCCTGGGGCAGGCAGGAGGCTGCCAGGGCAGGCTTCAGTTTGGCTGGTACCCACCCCTAGGCTAGAAGTTATTTCAGGCTCTCTGGGGCAGGCTGGAGGCTGGAGGATACAAGGTTGACAAGGTGTGATCTGTAAAGTATCAGCAGAATTCTGGGTTCCAGTGTTGCCAGCAATATTATCATCACCCCGTATATCTCCATCCCAAATCTCTGGATTCCACTCTTTTCTGATCAATGCCTTCACTTTAACTGCAGAAACCCTGCAGTGTTGAGATTTTAGTTTCCTTTGTAACTGCTATTTGTACAATGAGAGTCTGAATTGGTTCTCAGATATTTCAAGCCTGTGACTACAGGAGACAAGATTTTCTTTCAGAGCACACATAGAAACTTTCGCATCATTCATGCCTTGTTTAAGTTTCAAACTTGAAGCCTTTAACTCATCTCTTTCTTTTGTAACAGTATCCAGAGTATCTAGGAGGAGACAGCCATCATCATTTTACTGTTTGAGACTCCACAAAACTCTTTTAAGGTGTTGAAAGCTCTCACCCAGAGCCTTGCTTCTTCTTTTTTCCTTAAGATTTATTTATCTCCCCTTTCCCCCTCCTCCCTCCCCCAGTTGCCTGCTTTCAGGGTCCATTCACTGTGTGTTCTTCTTTGTCCACTTGTATTCTCATCAGGCGGCACTGGGGATCTGTGTCTCTTTTTGTTGTGTCATCTTGCTGTACCAGCTGTGTGTGTGTGTGTGTGTGGCAACACTCCTGGGTGGGCTGCAATTTCACATGGGGCAGCTCTCCTTTGCAGAGGGGCCACTCCTTGTGCAGGTGGCACCCTTACATGGAGGTATCCCTGCATGGGCCAGCACTCCTTGCACGCAGCAGCCCTGTGCATGGGCCAGCTCACCACATGAGCCAGGAGGCCCTGGGTTTTGAACCCCTGGACTTCCTTTATGGTAGGTGGATGCTCTATCTGTTGAGCCACATCCACTTCCCAGAACCTTGCTTCTTGTAAGTGTGGAAGTAGGGGAATCCAGTGATGATATTTTGCATATCTCGATTGACAACTCATGCTATGGACTGTTAGCAGCCTCTTCGTTATTGGAAAGGGAGTTGTCAGTACCCTTGAGTCTGATTAGAAAGCCAATTGCGAAATCCCTGAACAACCTCAGAAACCCCATGTTTAAGACTCTGTTCCTTAAGAATCACTCCCAGTACCAAGCTGTATTAGTTAGGGTTCTCTAGGGAAACAGAATCAACAAGAGATATCTGTCAATAGTAAGAGAGTTTATCAGAGTCTCTCACATGACCCTGGGGATGCACAAGTCCAGGTTCTGCAGGCAGGCTGCAACCAGAGGCTCCAATGAAAGTCCAGTGAAGGTTCTTGATGAGTTCTGGGAGACTTTGGCTGTCCAAAGAAGAGCTGGGAAATTCTCATTCAATGCTGGAATCACTTCCCTTTTAAGGCATTCAACTGCTTGGATAAAGTGTCACTCATTGCTGATGGCAATCTCCCTGATTGATAGAACTGTAATTAGCTATCTATGATTTACCACTGCAGTAAAGTCAATGGTGACTAACGTCCATAAATGCCCTTATATTACAGTTAGCCAAGTGCTTGCTTGACCAAACAATTCAGCACAATTACCTGGCTGAGTTGACACATTAGCTTAACCATCACAATGCCTTAAACTTAAATATAGGAGGCGGACTTGGCCCAGTGGTTAGGGCACCCATCTACAACATGGGAGGTCCGTGGTTCAAACCCCTGGTCTCCTTGACCCATGTGGAGCTGGCCCATGTGCAGTGCTGATGCACACAAGGAGTGCCCTGCTATGCAGGGGTGTCCACCGCATAGGGGAGCCCCATGCGCAAGGAGTGCACCCCATAAGGAGAGCCGCCCAGCGCGGAAAAAAGTGCACCCTGCCCAGGAATGGTGCTGCACACATGGAGAGCTGACACAACAAGATGACACAACAAAAAGAAACACAGATTCCCAGTGCCGCTGACAACAACAGAAGTGGACAAAGAAGACACAGCAAATAGACACAGAGAACAGACAATGCGGGTGGGGGGGGGAGGGGAGAGAAATTAATTAATTTTAAAAAATTAAAAAAGAAAAAACTTAAGTATATATTCATTGAAATATAATTGATATACATTAAATTGTGCATATTTATTTAGAAAATTTGATAAGCTCTGACACATATACATTCCTATGAAGCATTATAACAATCACGATAATAACCATATCTATCATCCCCATCCTATTCCCTTCATATTTCTTTTCTCTATTTTGTATGGTTTATTTTTACTCAGCATAATGATTTTGAGATTCATCTAATAGTTCATTCCTTTTCATTGATGAGTAGTATTTCATTGTGTGCATTTACCACCATTTGTTTATCCAACTGTTGACAGACTTTTAGATTGCTTTTAGTTTTTGGCTGTTAGAAGTGAAGCTTCTATGAATATTTGTGTGGAGTTCTTTGTGTAGACTTATATTTTCTTTTCTCTTTGATAAAACCTAGGAGTGAAAGCTCTTAAGTGGTAGGTATGTGCTCACCTTTATAACAAATTATCAAACCATTCTCCAAAGTGATACCATTTTGTATGAGAGTTCCAGCTGCTCACATCCTCCCTACTACTTGGTATGGCCAATCTTCTTAATTTTATCCATTGCAGGGCATGTATTGTAATATCTCACTGCAGTTTTAATTTATATTTTCCTAATAACTACTGATGGTGAGCATCTTTTTATTTGCTTATTTGTCATCTATATATCTTCTTTGGGTCAGTGTCCAAAGTTTAGTGAAGTATTCCAAAAATTTGCCCATTTTAAAATTTGTTTTTTTCTCATTATTTTGAGTTGTAAGAGTTCTGTATATACCCCAGATACAAATCCTTCATTGAATATTGGCTTTTTTGTTTGTTTGTTTTATTATTTTTTATTTATTTCTCTCCCCCCCAGTTGTCTGCTCTCTGTCCATTTGCTGTGTGTTCTTCTGTGCCCTCTTGTATTCTTGTCTGCAGCACCTGGAATCTGTGTCTCATTTTTGCTGCATCATCTTGCTGTGTCAGCTCTCTGTGTGTGCGGTGCCATTCCTGGGTAGGCTGCACTTTTTTCGTGCTGGGCCACTCTCCTTACAGGGCACATTCCATGTGTGTGAGGCTCCCCTATGCAGGGGACACCCCTGCATGTCAGGGTACTCCCTGTGCACATCAGCACTGCATGTGGGCCAGCTCACCACATGAGTCAGGAGGCCCTGGGTTTGAATCCTGTACCTCCCATGTGGTAGGCAGATGCCCTATCCATTGGGTCAAATCTGCTTCCATGAATATTGTTTTTATATATATTTTGTCCACTCTATGGACTGCCTTTACATGTTCATAATCATGTTTTTTGAAGAACAAATTTTTAAATTTTGATTAATTCTAATTTATTGATTCTGTTATTTTTTTTTAATAGTTTGTGGGATGTTTTTTTAAAGTTCTATTTAGAAATCTTTAGTATACCCAAGGTCACTGTCTTAGTTTCCTAGGACTGCCATAACAAAGTACCACAAACTGGATGGCTTAAAACAATATAAATTTATTTTCTCTTAGTTTTGGAGGCTAGCAGTCTGAAATCAAATTATTGGCAGGGTCATGCTTTCTCTGAAGCCTGTAGGTAATTCCATGCCTCTTTCCTGGTTTCTGCCAGTAACTCACTGGCAATCCATGGCTTTCCTTTCCTGTCTGTATTCAAATCTCTTATTATAAGGACACTAGTCAGATTAGATTAAGGGCCCACTCTACGCCAGTATAACATCATTTTAATTTAGCCTAATTCCATTTGCAACAACCCTGTTTCCAAATAAAGTCACATAATGAGATATTAAGGATTAGGACTTAATATTTTTATTTTTTGGGGGGTATGATGGTTAGGCTAATGTGCCAACTTGGCCAAGTAATTGTGCCCAGTTGTTTGATCAAGCAAGCACTGGTTAAGTTTTTTTTTTTAGATTTATTTTTTATTTATTTCTCTCCCCTTTCCTGCCCCCCAGTTGTCTGCACTCTGTGTCCATTTGCTGTGAGTTCTTCTGTGTCCACCTGTGTTCTTGTCAGTGGCACCTGGAATCTGTGTCACATTTTGTTGTGTCATCTTGCTGCGTCAACTCTCTGTGTGTACAGCGCCATTTTTGAGCAGTCTGCAATTTTTCACACTGGGCAGCTCTCCTTACAGGGTGTACTCCTTGTGCATGGGGCTCCCCTACATGGGGGACACCCTTGCATGACACGGTACTACTTGCACACATCAACACTGTGCATGGGCCAGGTCATCATATGGGTCAGGAGGCCCTGGGTTTGAACCTTGGACCTCCATGTGGTAGATGGACACCCTATCTATTGGGCCAAATCCACTTCCCAGGTTAATTTTAATACAAGGACATTTATGGGTTTTAGTCATCAGTGGGTTTACTGCATAGATGGCTGATTACATGTACATCAACCAGGGAGATTGCTGTCAGCAATGAGTGATGCTTTCCCAATCAGTTGAATGCCTTAAAAGGAGAAGTGATTTCAGCATTCAGAAAGAATTTCCCAGCTCATCTTTGGACAGCCAATGTCTCCCAGAAACTCTTCAAGAACCTTCATTGGACTTTCATCCAAGCCCCTAGTTTGCAGCCTACCTGTGGAACTTGGACTTGAGCATCCCCGCTGAAGCAGGCTAGTAAGATAGGGAATCAATAGATGGATCTGGAACCTGGCAAGAAGTCCATGTAGACATCAATAACCCCAAGATGGCTGCTGGAAGATCCTCTCCAAGATTCTGCCACTCAGAGGAGGACTTCCTCTGGAAGCCAGGAGAAGCCCCAGATATTCCCCAAGGACTTTATCATTAGGACCTCCTGGGAGATTGATGGAAGAAATAAGCAATCAAAATAGTAAACAGCTAGAACTCCTCCCCTGCCATTAGCAAAGGGGTGGGCTAGTGAACAGGTCAAAAAGGCAGACACAGGGCCTAAGCGCTCTCTCTCTCATGCACTCTCTCACCTGTGGACCCGTCCTGCCATCTGTGCACAGTTCTCAACATTTTTCCTCTGCCATGTGGCCACACAAGTAAACCTGGGCATTTATAACCTATAATGGGAAATTGTAGCCTGAAAATCAGCCCGCTTTATCATTTTTCAACCCCTTCATTTCTACCTGGGACCCATAATCTGTTATTTTTCTCCCATTTCTTGTCCCTCCCTGCCTCAATAAATTACTGGTCTAACTCACCTGATATGCTCTTGAAATTCATTTCTGTAGCATAATCAAGAACCTAAATAAAATCCTGTAACACCACAGTCACGTGAGAGATACTTAAAAACTCTTATATCATTTACAGGTATCTCCTGCTGATTGTGTTTCCCTAGAGAACCCTGGCTAATATATCTTGGTACCAAAAGTGGGGTGGTTCTTGAGGAACAGAATCTGTTGGAGAAAAATGGTGCTTACTGGGACATGGAGACTGATATGACCACAGGCAGAGAAAGAATTTATTGAGAAGCTCTCCCAATGGAGAGGGTCTGAAAAATGGACTTCGGCCCCCCCACCAGCATGGTGGGGGTCTGAAGAGAGACTTCAGCCCACTCCTGGAAGGGGGAAATTTGAATTAATACAGAACTTTTTTAGGTGGGGAAATGATAGTTGGTGGGAGGGGGTTGAGGGTCCAAGTGAGGTGCAGGGGCCAATAGGAAGCCCTAGAGGTGAAAATTTTCCCTGATAGTGACTAGAAGACAGTGGGTTAGGGAGTTATGGTTTCTTGGAATGCTTCAGGAACAGATGTTTCTTTGTTCTGTAGGGATTTTATCTCCCTCTGATATGCAGGTAGGGAAGGTTTCCATTTCCCTTTACTCCCATCTCTATGTGGTTTCTTTGTTTAAACTGTGGGGAAGTGCCATGCCCTTAGACATGTAGGCTTATGGGGAATACATTTCTCAGTGCATATCAGGGGAAATTGAGCTACAGCTTGTTAATTATTGTAAGCCTCTAACAGAATCTTAAACATGGGATATATGAGGTGGTTCTGGGAGTTTTGCAATTGGCTCTCTATAATAATTGGACTGAAGTATACTAATGAGTCCTTTTCCAATGATGAAAGCCACTAACAGTCCATGGTGTGAGTTGGCAATGGAGATATGCAGAATATCATCACTGGATTCCCCTCCTTCCACGCTTATAAGAAGCATGGATCTGAGTGAGAGTGTTTTCAACACTTTGACAGTGTTTTGTGGAGTCAAAAGGTATAATGACATTGGCTGGCTCCTTCCAGATACTCTGGTTACAGTTACAAAAGAAAGAGATGAGCTAAAGGCTTCAAATTTGCAACTTAAATGCCTCTTGAATGATGTGAAAGTTTCTATGTGTGCTCTGAAAGAAAATCTTGTCTCCTGCAGCCACAGTCTTCAGATATCTGAGAAACAAAATCAGACTCTATTGTATGAGTAGCAGAGTTACAAAAGAAACTAAAATCTCAGTGCTGCAGGGTATCTGCAGTTAAAGTGAAGGCATTAGTTGGAAAGGAGTGGAACCCAGGGGATTGGGATGGATACATATGGGATGGTAATATTGGTGGGGATATTGGAACCATAAATTATGCTGAGACTTTTCCAGATAAACCTCCGATGGCCTGCCCTGTGGAGACCACACCTCATCAACCTTGTATCACCCACCCCAGGAATATCCAGAGAACTCACCTTTAACCAGGGCTGTAAGGAATAAAATTGTAAGACTAACTCCATCTTCCCTGAAGAGCTCTGTGGTTTCTCTTCTCCGTAACCACAGATATTACTGTAGAGAGGGCTATAATAGAATTAGAATCTTTAAACATTATGAGGATGATCGGGTCTAAGTCTGGTAAAGTCAAGTATCAGCAGTTAATCACCAAAGTTAAGGTAGGTGTGGCTACCACAAAGAAAGATAAATTCAAAGCAGCACTCAAAATAGTATGAGTCCTGTAGAGTTATGGCACTGGCTAATAGACCATGGGGTACCAAGAAGTGAAATAGGTAGGCAGTCCACTAAATTTCTTCTGGATCTGTATAAACATAAGGGTTCTAGGTCAAGTGAACAAAACCCTAACTTGAATTAAAGGCACAGAGAATCATGGTCCCTTAATCAATTCCCAGACTTGAGACAGGTTACAGACCCAGAACCCCTTGAATGAGAAGGCCAGGTTCGCTTGGGGAAGGATCCTGTTAAAATGCCAAAAATTTATACCGCCAATCTTCCTCCCACCTTTCCACAAGGAGATTTATGACCTTTTACCAGAATAACTGTGCATTGGGGAAAAAGAAATGGCCAGATATTTTGAGAATTATTAGATATCCTTTTCAGAAGTGACATTAATTCCAGGAGACACAAAACATTGCTGTGGTCCACCAGTCAGAGTAGGGGCTTATGGAGGTCAGATGACTGATGGAGTTTTAGCTCACATCTGTCTCACAGTGGGTTCAAGTGGGTCTCCAGACCCATTCTGTGGTTATTTCCCCAGTTCCAGAATGCGTAATTGACATAGACATACTCGGTAACTGGCAGAACCCCACATTGGATTCCTGACTTGTGGAGTGAGAGTTATTTTGATTGGAAAGGCCAAGTGAAAGTTACTAGAATTGCCCCTACCTAGCAAAATAGTAAACCAAAAGCAATACTGGATTCCTGGAGTGATTGAAGAGATTAGTGTGACCATAAAGGATTTGAAGAATGCAGGAGTGGTGATTCCCACCACATTCCCACACAACTCTCCTATTTGGCCAGTGCAGAAAACAGATGGATTTTGAGGATAATAGTAGATTACCATAAACTTAACCAGATGGTGACTCTAATTGCAGCTGCTGTCCCAGATGTGGTATCATTGCTTGAGCAAATCAATACATCCCCAGGTATCTGGTATGCAGCTTATGATTTGGCAAATGCTATTTTCTCAATTGCTATTAGTAAGGACCACCAGTAACAGTTTGCTTTAAGATGGCAAGGCCAGCATTATGCCTTTACTGTCCTGCCTCAGGGGTATATCACCTCTCCAGCCCTATGTCATAATATTGTCTGCAGGGAACTATTAGTCTCTCCCTCCCACAAGACATCACACTGGTTCATTATATGGATGATACCATGTTGATAGTACCTAGTGAACAAGAAGTAGCAAAGACTCTATACTTACTAATAAGGCATTTGTGTGAGAAAGGATGTGAGATAAATCCAACAAAAATACAGAGGCCTTCCACCTCAGTGAAATTTCTAGGTGTTCAGTGGTGAGGAGCATGTTGAGATATTCCTTCTAAAGTGAAGGATAGGGAAGTGGATTTGGCTCAATGAATAGAGCATCCACCTACCATACAGGAGGTCCAAGGTTCAAACCCAAGGCCTCCTACTCATGTGGTGAAGCTGGCTCATGTGTAGTGCTGATAAGCACAAGGAATGCCGTGCCATACAGGGGTGTCCCCTGCGTAGGAGAGCCCCATGCACAAGGAGTGCACCTGTAAGAAAGTTGCCTGATGTGAAAAAAGTGCAGCCTGCCCAGGAGTGGGGCAGCACACATGGAGAGCTGATGCAGCAAGATGATGCAACAAAAAGAGACACAGATTCCTGGTGCCACTGACAAGAATCTAAGTGGACACAGAAGAACACTCAGCAAATGGACACAGAGAGCAGACAAATGGGGTGGGGGGAGCAGGAAGGGGAGAGAAAAAAATAAAAAATAAATCTTAAAAAAAAATTAAAATGAAGGATAAGATGTTGCATCTGGCCCTTCCTACAAACAAAAAAGAGGCACAATGCTTAGCTGTTCTCTTTGGATTTTGGAGACAACACATTCCTTATTTGGGTGTGTTACTTTGGCCCCATTTACTAAGCAACCAGAAAAGCTGCTCGTTTTGATTGGGGACTGGAACAAGAGGAGGTTTTGTGACTGGTCCTGGCTGCTATGCAAGCTTCACTACCACTTGGGCCATATGACCCAGCAGATCCAATGGTGCTGGAAGTTTCAGAGGCAAAGAAAGATGCTGTCTGGAGCCTTTGGCAGGCCCCTATAGGAGAATCACAATGCAAACCCTTAGGATTTTGGAGCAAAGCTCTGCCGTCCTCTGCAGATAACTAGTCTTTTGGGAAACAGCTTTTGGCCTACTACTGGGCTTTAGTAGCAACTGAACACTTACCTATGAGCCATCAAGTTACCATGAGACCTGAGTTGCCTATCATGAGCTGGGTTATTGTCTGACCCACCAAACCATAAAGTTGGGTTTGCACAGCAGTACTCCATAATAAAGTGGAAGAGGTACATATGAGATAGGGCTAGAGTGGTCCCTGAAAGGCACAAGTAAGTTACATGAGAAAGTATCTCAAATGCCCATTGTCACTACCCCTGCCATATTATCTTCTCTTTCCCAGCCCACAGCTTTGGCCTCTTGGGGAGTCCCTTACAATTAGTTGACTGAGGAAGAGATGGTTCTACACAATATGTGGGTACCAACCAAAAGTGGACAGCTGTAGCACTGCAGCCCCTTTCTGGAATGTCCCTGAAGGATATGGTGAGGGTAAAACCTCCCAGTAGACAAAATTTTGAGCAGTGCACCTGGTTGTTCATTTTGCTTGGAAGAAGAAATGACCAGAGGTGTGTTCATACTCTGATTCATGGGCTATTGCCAATGGTTTGGCTGGATGGTCATGGACTTGGAAGGAACATGACTGAAAAACTGGTGACAAAGAGGTCTGGGGAAGATTATGTGGATAGACCTTTCTGAGTGGGTTAAAACACAAAAATATTTGTGTCCCATGTGAATGCTCACCAGAGGGTGACCTCAGCAGAGGAAGATTTTAATAATCCAGTGGATAAGATGACCCTTTCTGTGGCTAACTCTCAGCCTCTTTCCCTAGTCACTCCTGTTATTGCCCAATGGGCTTGTGAACAAAGTGGCCATGGAGGTAGGGATGGAGGTTGTGCATGGGCTCAGCAACATGGACTTCTCACCAAGGCTGACTTGGCTATAGCCACTGCTGAGTGTCCAGTCTGCCAGCAGCAGAGATCTACACTCAGTCCCCAATATGGCGCCATTTCCTGAGGTGATCAGCCTGCTACCTGGTGGCAGGTTGGCTACATTGGACCACTTCCACCATGTATGGGGCAGCAATTTGTTTTAACTGGAAAAGACAGCTACTCTGGATTGGGTTTGCATTTCCTAAATGCAATGCTTCTTCCAAAATACCATCCGTGGCCTTACTGATTGTCTTATCTACCACCATGAGATTCCACACGGCATTGCTTCTGATCAAGGAACCCATTTCACAGCAAACGAAGTGTGGGAATGGGCACATGCCCATGGAATTCACTGTTCTTACCATGTTCCCCATCACCCTGAAACAGCTGGATTAATAGAATCATAGGATGGCCTTTTGATGACTCAATTACAGCACCAACTAGGTGACAATACCTTGCAGGGTTGGGGCAGGGTTCTCCAGGAGGCTGTGTATGCTCTTAATCAGTGTTTACTCTATGGTGTGTTTTTCACGAAACCAGGATTCATAGGTCTAGGAATCAAGGGGTGGAAATGGGAATGGCAACACTCACTATTACCACTAGTGACCCAAGAGGAAAACTTTTGCTTCCTGTCCCGACAACCTTTTTCTTAAAGAGTTATTTTATTTCTTTCTTTCCCCTTCCCCCTGTTGTCTGTTCTCTGTGTTCATTTGCTGTGTATTCTGTGTCTGCTTGCATTATACAGTGGCACTGGGAAAACTGTGCCTCTTTTTTATTGTGTCATCTTCATGCGTCAGCTCTCCATGTGTGGTGCCACTCCTGGGCAGGCTGCGTGTTTTTTCACATGGGGTGGCTCTTCTTGCAGGGTGCACTCCTTGTGTGTGAGGCACCCCTATGCAGGGGTGCCCCTGCGTGCATGGCAGTCCTTGAGCACTGCAGCACCGTGCTTGTCCAGCTTACCACACGGTGCAGGAGACCCTGGGGATCGAACCCTCGACCCTGCATATAGTAGATGGATGCTCTATCAGTTGAGCCACACCTGCTTCTCTGTCCTTGTAACCTTAAGCTCTGCTAGTCAACAATCAAAAGGAGGAGGGCAGTCACCAGGGAACACAGTGATGATTCCATTAAACTGGAAGATAAGACTGCCACCTGGCTGCTTTGGCCTCCTCTTAACTCTGAATCAACATGCAAAGAAGGGAATTACTGTCCTGACTGGGGTGATTGATCATGACTATCAAGGGGAAAAAGTACTGCATCTACATAATGAGGGTAAAGAAGAGTTTACCTGAATACAGGAGATCCTCTAGGGCATCTCCTAGCACTGGCATGCCTTGTGATTAAAATCAATGGAAAATTTCAACAACACAATCTAAGTAGGACTAACAATGGCCCAGAATCTTCAGGAATGAAAATTTTGGTCACACTACCAGGCAAAGAAACATGGCCAGCTGAAGTGCTTGTTGAGGGTAACAAGAACATGGAATGGGTAATGGAAGAAGGTAGTGATAAATAAGAACTTCAACCATGTGACCAGTTACAGAAACAAGGACTATAATAGTCATGAATCTTTCTTCCTTGTTTTGTTATGAGTATGATTGTTTATGTACCAAAGTGAATTTCTTTGTTTTGTTCCCCAACCTTTTCCCTTATCATATGACAAGTTATACTAGTTTCATGTCATAATATTTAAGTATATCAAATTTAAGAGTGAATATTACCTAATGACTTGCACGCTATGCTACAGGGAATTAATGTATTTCCAGTTTTATGCAGTAGAGTTGAACTTCATTAGGTGGAAATATATATATATATATATATATATATATATATGCATGTCTATTATTTTTACTTAGAGACTCAGTATGGTTTAAGGTCATGTGTATGGTTACTGAGTTGACAAGGGCTAGACTGTGACAGTTAGGCTAATGTGTCTACTTGGCCAAGTAACTGTGCACAATTGTTTGGTCAAGCAAGCACTGGGCTAATTGTAATACAAGGACATTTATGGGCTTTAGTCATCAGTGACTTTACTGCATAGGTGGCTGATTACATCTACATCAACCAGGGAGACTTCCATTAGCAATAAATGATGCATTATCTAAGCAGTTGAATACCTTAAAAGGAGAAGTGATTTCAGCATTCAGAGAGAATTTCCTAGTTTGTCTTTGGATAGCCAACATCTCCTGAATATTCATCAAGGATTTCATTGGACTTTCATCCAAGCCCCTGGTTTGCAGCCCGCCTGCAGAAACCTGGACTTGTGCATCCCCATGGTCCCATGAGAGACTCTTACAAAATCTCATGCTCTTTACAGATATCTACTGTTGATTCTGTTTCCCTAGAGAACCCTGACTAATATGGCGGGGACACAATTCAATCCATAACAGTCACTAAAATCATTTCCTATATTTTCTTCTAGAAGCTTTAGTGTTTTACCTCTTACATTTAAACCTATGATCCATTTTGAGTTAAATGTTTATGTGATATGAGATAAAGTTTATTTATTATCTGCATTTTGTCATCTAGTTGTCCAGCACCATTTATTGAAAAGATGTTCCTTTTCCCATTCAGTAGCCTTGGCACTTTGTCAAAAATCACTGACTTGACTTGACTTGACTCGACTCCATTCCATTCCATTCCATTCCATTCCATCCTTTATTATATTGTTACCAGTTTAGGTTCTTTGACTATGCTGGAGAAATTAATTTCAAGAGCACATTGTGTAAGTTAGGCCAGTAATTTATTCAGGTAGGGAGGGAAGAGAAATGGAAGAAAATAACAGATCAGGGGTCCCAGGTAGAGAGGAAGGGGCTGAAAAATGATAAAAAGAGGACTGCTTTACAGGCTACAATTTCCCATTATAGGTTGTAAATGTCCAGGTTTTACTTGTGTGGTGATCTAAGCGGGGAGAAGCAGCTGGAGCCTGGGTCCAGAGGCAAGAGTGCATGAGGGAGCAAATTCAGTCCCAGCGCTGCTTTTTAAACTGCTAATTACTCCACCCCTTTGGTAATGGTAGGGGAGGCCATTCACCACTTTGATTGCTTATTTCCCCCATCAATCTCCCAGGAGGGCCCAATGATAAAGTCCTTGGGGGAATATCCAGGGCTACTCCTGGTTCCGGGAGAAGTCCTCTTCTGGGTGGCAGAATCTTGGGGAGGGTCTTCCAGCAGCCATCTAGGGGTTGCTGATGTCCATGTGGACTTCTTGCCAGGTTCCAGATCCATCTATTGATTCCCTATTTTACTAGCCAGCTTCAGTATGTCACTATTATACTTTCTTGATTACTATAGCTTTGTACATCTTGAAATTAGGTACAATAAGCCCTTCAGTATTGTTCTTTTTCAATGCTTACTTTGAGTATAGATGTTCTGGCATTCTGTGGCTTTGTGTGTAAATTCTACCGATACTACAACTCTTCTGATTTGAGTTTCTGTTTTTACTTTTTTTTTTTTTTAAGGAGGTACAGAAAATTAAAAAAAAATTTTTAAAGATTTATTTTATTTATTTCTCTAGTCCTTCCCATTCCCTCTGTTGTCTGCTTTCTCTGTCCATTTGCTGTGTATTCTTCTGTGCCTGCTTGTATGCTCATTTGGCAGCTCCGGGAACCAATCCTGGGACCCTCCGGAGTGGGAGAGAGATGACTACTCTTTTGCACCACCCCAGCTCCCCTGTTCTGCTATGTCTTCTTATTTTCTCTCCTCTGTGTCTCTTTTTGTTGTGTCATCTTGCTGCCCCAGCTCTCCGTGTTGGCCGGCACTCCCACGGGAGGCAGCTCTCCTCTGTGGGGCTGCATTCCCACATGGGCTGGCACTCTGCACGGGCCAGCTTGCTATGCAGGTCAACTTGTCCTCACCAGGAGGCCCTGGGCATTGAACCCTGGACCTCCTATATGGTAGATGGGAGCCCAATTGGTTGAGCCACATCTGTTTCCCAGGTACTGAGAATTGAACCTGGGACCTCATACATAGGAAGCAGGCACTCAACCACTGAGCTACATCTGTTCTCCTCCAATTTGAATTTAACTTTAATGGAGAATTTAAAAGCATTTGTAAAGTCATCTGAAGGCAGAATACTTCTAGATTTTTGTAATTTCTCCCTCTGATCTTGCCCATATCTAACTCCATAGTCATTTGTGTGTGTGTGTGTGTGTGAAACAATTCACTTTTGAGTCTTAACAAAGCTTGCTGGTAATTTTCTCTTTTACACTTTATTACAAAGGCCCATGTAATATGTAATTCAATTATGTAATTACAATAACAATATAACTGGCATAAACTGGTTTGGAACAAAGTACAACTCAAATTGGTGGGAGTGAAAGTGTACTCTCTGGAGAGGGAGTGAAAAGCAAGTCAGAAAGCATACAAGGGAAGCAGATTTGGCTCAATTGATAGAGCATCCACCTACCACATGGAAGGTCCAGGGTTCAAATCCAGGGCCACCTGACTTGTGTGGTGAGCTTGCCCATGCTCAGTGCTGATGTACGCAAGGAGTGCCATGTTGCGCAGGGGTGTCCTCTGCGTAGGTGCCATGCGCAAGGAGGATGCCCTCTAAGGAGAACCGCCCCATGTGAAAAAAGCGTAGCCTGCCCAGGAGTCATGCTGCACATAGGAGAGCTGACGCAGCAAGATGACACAACAAAAAGAGACACAGATTCCCGGTGCCACTGAGAATGCAAGCAGACACAGAGGAACACAGAGCAAATGAACAAAAGAGAGCAGACAATAAGGAGAAGGGGAGAGAAATAAATAAAATAAATCTTAAAAAAAAGAAAAGAAAGCAAAGAAAGCCTTTCTTGTAGTTTTCCATCTGTTTTTGAGGGAAAATAAAACTTTAAACCTCAAACAAGATTCTTTCAAATTTAGATGATCTAATATTTCAGAGTTGAGAGGATATATCTTTTATTTTTTTAAAGATCTATTTTATTTATTTCTCTCCCCTTCCCCTTTGTTGTCTGCTCTCTGTGTTGATTTGCTCTGTGTTTTTCTGTGTCCGCTTGCATTATCTGGCGGCATGGAAAAATGGCATCTCTTTTTGGTTGCGTCATCTTGCTGCATCAGTTCTCCACGTGTGTGGCACCACCCCTGGGCTGGCTGTGCTTTTTACACATGGGGCAGCTCTCCTTGTGGGGTACACTCCTTGCATTTGGGGCACCCCTACATGGGGGCACCCCTGCATGGCACGGCACTCCTTGCACACGGCAGCCCTGCACATGGGCCAACTTACCACACGGGTCAGGAGGCCCTGGGGATCAAACCCTGAACCCTCCATATGGTAGATGGATGTTCTACCAGTTGAGCCATGTCTGCTTCCTGATATATCTTTTAAAAATATATTTAAATTTAAGCTGATTCCCAGTTTGGTGACCTATAGATATTGGTACTTGTTTCAGATTAGTACCTGAATTAGTAAATATTTGGAAAATTCTCAGAATTTTTTCAGGAAGAATTCCCAAACTTTCTGGTAATCAAAATCTGGGGAGCATGTATTATATAATTCCATTAATTTTACATTCTGGAAAAGGTTTATTAGTCAGCCAAAGGGGTGCTGATGCAAAATACCAGAAATCTGGTGGCTTTATAAAGGGTATTTATTTGGGGTAGGAGCTTACAGATACCAGGCCATAAAGCATAAGTTACTTCCCTCACCAAAGTCTATTGCCACGTGTTGGAGCAAGTTGGCTACCTATACCTGCAAGGGTTCAGGCTTCCTCTTCCTCTTAAGTCTCCATGGTCCCAGCTTCTTCCAATATCAGCTGTCTGCTTGGATAAGTCTTGTCCCTCTCCTGGGGTCTGTTTCTCTCTAGGATCAGCTGCTCTGCTCTCTCTACAAGGCCAGCTGTAAACTATCAGGCAAAGGGCTCAGCTCTCTACCCGGGGCCTCTACCATGTCTAATTGAGCCTTCTCTCCTTCCTCATGTGTTTGCTTCTCTGTGTTACTTCCTGGGGCTCCAAAATTAAACTCCAACTGACTTCTCTGCCATTTAGTTTTGTCTGTGAGTCCCCACTCAACAAGGGGGCAGGGACTCAATGTCCTACTGATATGACCCAATTACAGTCTTTATAATTAATCAAGTAAAAATGAAACCTCTGAATCCAATCCAATCTAATATGCCCAGAGGAACAGACCAGTTTACAAACATAATCCAATATCTATTTTTGGAATTCATAAACAATATCAAACTGCTACAAGTTTATATGAACAGAAAGTAGATTAGTGGTTGCCAAGGGTTGACCATAAAGGAGTGGTTTCATGTGGGAATTTTTAGGGCAATGAAACTATCCTGTATGGTACTATAGCAGTTTGATAAGGTTATGAATTGCAAAAATAGATATTGGATTATGTTTGTAATCCGGTCTGTATCTGGATTAGGGCTTTGATTGGGCCATGTCATTAGGGTGTTGAGCCCCCACCCTTTAGTGGGTGGGGATTCACAGATAAAAGGCATGGCAAACGACAGAGGTGAGGGTTTTTGATGTTGCAGTTTAATGCCAAAGCTTTAAGCTGGAGCCCTGGGAAGTAAATTCACAGAGGAAAGAGAAGCAAGCCTCAGGAAGAGAGGAACCCTGAGCCCAGGAAGAAGTGAGCCCTGGAAAGGGAGGAACCCTGAACCCAGAGAGAAGCAAGACCCTGGAAGAGAAGAATCCAGGAAGCCTGAACCCTTGCAGACGTCAGCAGCCATCCTGCTCCAACACGTGAAAATAGACTTTGGTGAGGGAGGTAACTTATGCTTTATGGCCTGGTATCTGTAAGCTTCTACCCCAAATAAATACCCTTTATAAAAAATCAACCAACTTCTTGTATTTTGCATCAGCACCCTTTTGGCTGACTAATACAGGTACAGTTGTGGATACATGATTCTGTGTATTTGTTGAAATCCATAGGGTAGAACCCCACAAAGACTGGACTTCATGCAAATTTCATTAAAATACCTACACTAGGATGTCACAGGATCTCAGGTTGGAATGCAGACTATGACAAATTAATATAGCCATATTATAAATGTATGGCAACCTCAATGAAGAGGGTGACAAAAAAGGGAAATGACCTAAGTGACTTTAGAAAATAATGTTTTCACTGGATAATGTAAGACTAAAGACAAAAATAACAGTGTATAAACATTGTACTGCAGTTGGCAACTTTGTATTTTACAGAGGTACAGGTTAGTAATACAGAAACTACATGTATACTAGGATTAAACAAAAATATAATGAAAACCATATATCTCACAATTGGAGAAAGAAGTTACAGATAAGCAATGGGGGGATACTAAAATGAACTATGGTGTTGGACTGGAGTTGGACATAGCAGTATGAACTCATATATATGAGATAGTTCTGGAAATACAGATATGTTTATATATGTGGGTTAGTAAATACATATATATTTCCCAGCTCTGTTTGATGAGACAACCTAGAAAGAATGACACTCCAGTAGCAACAAGCATGCCTAGCATCCAAATCTTGGTCTTTAAATACAATTCTTTAATGAAAGGAAACAGGTCTCCTTGGAGGAGTTGTGGAGCAAGGACTATATAAGATGAGCTTGGAACATTTTATGGTGCTAGGAAGTAAAGAAGTGATTAAAGGAAAAAAAAAAAGATGAGGGTATGACTATAGGACACAGGAGCTAACCTAGAAGAACTCCCAATGGCTAAAGTTGGAAAAATTTGAGCAAAAAAATAAATAACAATAGTATTGGATTTTAACCAAAAGAATAAAATAAGTGCAGCATGTAAATTACTGAGTAAACAGGGAGAAGGGACAACCCTCCCTTATAGAAGATTTCTAAATAAATGTAGCAGAAATGAGGGAAATAGAAAGTTACCCTTAGAACACCATCGTAATAATTTCTGCAGGAGAGATTCACTGATGAAGGCTAAAATTATTGGACAAAACTTTTAGGAGAGGCAATATATTTGTATCTTCCCCCGAATATTAATTACTGACATAGTTACATTCTTTGATACTTCTCCCTTTAGAAGGTAAAGCTTAATTTCCCTCTCCTGAATGTGTACTAAGTGGCTTACTTCTAATAAATAAAGTTTGGAAAGGAAAAAAAAAAAAGAAAATTAATTGTAGAAAAACCTAGCAGATACCAAGTGACCAAATTAGCATCAGCAATGGTAAGTCATGTTGATATCATATGCCCTGTGATTCGATGTGATGAGAAAGGTACTTCACTTCTGGTATTCTCCCAAATCCAAATCTCAATCTCATCAGGAGAAAACACCAGACAAACCCAAATTCAGGAACATCCTACAAAATACCTGATCAATATTTTTCCAAAATTTCAAGGTCATGAAAAAACATGGAAAGACTGAAAGACTATAGCAGACTGACTAAATAGATGTGGTATTCTGGATTGCATAGTGGATCAGAAAAAGGACGTCAGTGGAACAACTGGTGAAACCCAAAAAGCTTGTAATTTACTTAATGGTATTATATTAGAGCTAGTTTCTTAGTTTTGATGTTAACATTAAAGAAAGTGAGCAAAGTGTATTAGGGAACTCTTACAATCTCCCCTCCAATCTCCCATCCTTGGCAGCATCCTCTCATAGTCCCAGATGTCTTTGGAACAGAGTGGTTGATCCTAATGTGACAGTAGCAACTTATTTTGAACCATGATTTGATGGTTCTTGAGGCCCAAATTTTGGTCACTTGTTCAAAGGGAGGCAGCAAGGGAACCGAATCAGGAACTGATGATGGCTCAAGAGTGCTTGTACTACAAAGTTTTGTCATCAGTGAAGCCAGATTTGCTAATGAATATCTCCCAAATTAGCTACATCAGAAACAGGGCTGGGAAGCGGACTTGGCCCAGAGGTTAGGGCATCCATGTACCACATGGAAGGTCCAAGGTACAAACCCCGGGCTTCCTTGACCCATGTGGTGCTGGCCCATGCGCAGTGCTGATGCGCACAAGGAGTGCCGTGCCACGCAGGGGTGTCCCCGTGCAGGGGAGCCCCATGCACAAGGAGTGCGCCTAGTAAGGAGAGTTGCCCAGCACAAAAGAAAGTGCAGCCTGCCCAGGAATGGCACCACACACACACAGAGAACTGACGCAGCAAGATGATGCAACAAAAATAGACACAGAGAACAGACAACTGGGGTGGGGGGAGGGAAGGGGGAGAAAAATAAATAAATAAATAAATAAAACAGGGCTTAGGAGAGTGGATGTGGCTCAAGCAGTTGAGCTCCTGCCTCCCATGTAGGAGGTCCTGGGTTCTGTTCCCCATGCGTCCTGAAAAAAAATAAGAACAAGCAGCAAATGAAGCCAATTCAGGGAAGTCAATATGGTTCAGTGGTTGAATGCCAGCTTCCCACATATGAGATCCTGGATTCAGTTTCTTGTACCTTGAAAAAAACAAAAAGCAAAAAACAGGGCTTACTTTACTTTGGCTTGTCTACTCTTAAGAGCCACACTTTGTTTTGCTTAGAGAATTATAAAATTTAGCAGCATTAACATCTAAACCAATTTTACACAGAAATGACCAGTTCTTTTGGTTTCATAACATACAAACCTTATGCTCTCAGTTTTTTCAGCTCTCAAGGTGAGATTATCATAAATGGAATGTGAAAAAAATCCTTAAGCTGTGCCACAACTTGAAATAGGGAATTTAAGAAAAAGAGCTTTAGGTCACTGGGCTAGGTAGTTTTTGTCATCCCATTTATTCCTAATACAGGTGGTGTTGACTATAATTTATAGTCAAGGAAACCAGAGCTCAGACAAGTTATAGGATGGCCCTGATAGTAAGAGACAAAGCTTGTGCCAGACTCAGGCAAGCCAGACAGGGATTTGTTGGGGATGGGGCAGATGAGGGTATATCTATAGGACAAAGGAAGACATGGAAGCGTTGGATTCCTCTAGGTTCTTGGCTATGCTGCATAAAAGAATTTAAGATCATGCCAGTTTAGTTAGACTAGTAAAGAGCATTTATTGGGAAATGGGGGAAACAACAAAGCTTGCTGAGAAATGGGAGAGAAGGACAGAAGTACACACTGAGATTTGGTGTGGGCTCCTCTAGTCAGAGAAAGCAAGCTCTACCTTGTGTGCTTACCTTTTAAACTGTTAATTATTTCTCCCCTGCTGAGACCAGCTCAGCAACAGGTTTGCAGGAAGGGAAGGTGATGCAGAATTTAAGAAATAAAAGGACAGAAAGAAAGGCACAAGAAAGAAAATAAAGATGGGACCAGGGGACTCGACAGCTTCTGGAACTGAGAGCCTCGACCCTAGTTTCCACATTGTATTTATTAGAAATTACAAAGCAGTAGTTATCTATGTTTACTTTCAAGGCTGCTTGTTGTTAAAGCTGCAACACTTGGAATACTAGGGAACAGGCCATATGAAGTTCAAATGCCTCCTTACACAAATAATTTTCCTGCCGACCAGTGTGGTAGGAAACGCAGTTACTATTTGTTGCTTCCTGTTATTGTAGATGATGTTGCAATTGTTTCCTGTTATTGTAAATGTACCTTATTGTAGATGTTGTAGTTGCTTCCTGTTATTGTAAATGTTGCAGTGGTTTCCTGCTATTGTAAAAGATGTTACAAGTTGCTTCCTGCTATTGTAGAAGATATTGCAAGTTACTTCCTATAGCAAACAGCTGCTCGTTGCCTTTCAGATAAATACGGTGTGGAAACTAGGGTCAAGGCTCTCAGTTTCAAAAGCTGTGATGTCCCTTGGTCCCATCTTTGTTTCTTCTCTTGTGTCTTTCTTTCTGTCCTTTTATTTCTTCAGTTCTGTGTCACCTTCCCTTCATGCAGACCTATTGTTATAGAATTTGAGAGAGGTTCAATTATTTGCATATAGAAAGGCCAGGACTCCGGAATGATTTTGAGAAGGAAAAATGGTTTATTGACAGCCGGCCAGACTTGGGAGCTTCTGCAAACCCGAGCCCCGAACAAGAATTTTGAGTTCCTTTTATACAGAGGAAGGGCTAAAGCGTTCTTTGTTTCAGTGCTCAATATATATCTTGCACATCCAGGGTAAACTTTTAGCATGGACTTCATACATTCTAGATAAGCTTTAGCACATTTGGTTTGCATTGATAAACTGTTTCCTGGGACTGGAGTCATTGCCATGGTCCCCAAGGGCAGGACTGCAGCCTCTTATCATGCCCCACCCACAAGTCACAGACAGCTTAGGTTATCTCTTAAGAGACAAAGAGTCTCCCACCCATAGCCCACATCATTTCCCCCCTTTGCCAAAGTTTAACTTGCTAAGCTCTGGCATAATTATTGTTGGAGCTATGAGGTGGATGGCTGTTTGTTGTTTTGACTGATTATTTATCAATCTTTAGTGTAGCATCCAGGACTTTGTTTTAGAAGTTTAGAAGTTTTTATTCTGGACAGCAGAATACTGTCACGGGGGTCCCCCTGCAGTCATCTTGGGGCCACTGGCACTCACGTGGATTTCCAGTCAGGTTCCAGATCCATCTATTAATTTTGTTTTACCTTTAAAGAGTTTACACCTTTAATCTAAAAGGGGTGCTGAAGGGAGATGATCTCTTTTCTGTAACTGCTTCCTGCTGGTCATGGGTTGTAGTCATTGCCTAACAAGGTATAAAACTCTTATTTTATTTAAACTGGAGGAAGATGGATCTGGCATTCTGTATGAAGTTGAAGTTTTCATATGGTTAATAAGATGTTCACTCTGAAAGAAACAAACTTAATAAAAAATTTGGAATACCCGTTTTTAAAAGAGGTAGGCAAGGTTAGGTGCTTATAAAGATGGCACTCCTTTTTAAAAGCTGGTGGGACTTTTTCTAAGCTATTTATTTTTAGAGAAAAATTGCAATAGATACTTAGCTTTGTTTGAAGACACATTTCAAGCTGTTTAATGATTGGCACTCATATGCTTTGTCAGATGCTCCTGGTGAACTGACACCCTTTGGGCAATTGGTTTTGTTCAGGATTAGTACACCAAGTTGGAAATTTTCTTAGTTTTTAGCTGTTGGAGTGATCAGAACTACAGAATAAAGGTTTTTTTACATTTTGGTTTTAATTGTACAATTTTTAGTAATTTTGACTTGTTTAATAGGTGACTCATTATTAGCAAGTAAGCCTCATTTTTGCTACACAGTTGAGTACAGTAGAATATAGTAAGTTGACTGAGCCTGGCTGAGACTGCCACCTTATTCTATAGAGATGTCTATTAACTATTTAGAAAATGAATTTACTAGGAATTTAACATGTCTAATATACTTTTGTGCTTGATCCAAAATAGAAAAAAAAACATTATAATTATTAGGCATATGTTTAGTACAGGATAAGAGTACAGCACTTAATATTAATTAATGTATTACTTAATGCAAAGGATTAGAGTTGCAATTAATAGTTTTAAGTTTCAGGTTTGTAATACTTTACATGTTATCTCTCCATGAGAGCAGGCCATAATGCCAATTGTATTTAAGTTTTACTTACAGTATCCTGGTATCATGGCTCCACTTAGCATGTTATTCACAGTGAGCAAGTCGCAGCATCGTTGATCCTAGAGAGATTTTCCAGTATTCTACTAACCTGGTACATAGTGCTCTCTGGCACTATGGAACAGTGCCAGTCTGGAGGCGATATCCATTGTACACTTGGCTGTACCGAGTCATCACTGGCTGCTGAAGGAGCTTGAAACTGCCATGTGGTTTCCATTGACTTCAGGAGCAGAACCAGAGGCTGATAAAGCAAAATTTTTTAAATTGAGGGGTCAGTGACCAACCTAGCCAATAACTCACATGGAAAGGCAACCTGTAATGTATTCAAGGCCTGGTTTGAATGCACAAAAGAGTTTGACAATGTTAAAGTTTATTCCTTGTTTTTATATATATTTTAAACAATTTAATGCAACACATCATATATCAAATGACAGTTTACTTATATAATTTTACCATGAAGATAATAGTAGGTATTTTACTTTAGTAATAGAGGGAAAAAACTATTTTCCATTGTTAAAATGAAAACAGAAGATTCCCAATAGAATCGAGATAACTTTTTATTACCATTTACTTAAATATGCACCTTGCGGTGGCCTTCAGACAGGTTTTGTTACCACCAAGTTATTTTTTTTTGCAACCAATACCAATCCAAGTTTTTAGTTAACAATGACTTCTAGAACTAGAATTATTTAAATGTTTTCAGTTTGAAAGATGTTTTACAAACTTTTTATAATTGACTACAACCACATTGACTAGTTACCTTACATTTAAATAAATTTAGTAAATTATAATTACTAACCAAAGAAATTTACTTTATTTCTTTAAGAGAGCATATTTACAATCTTTTTTTAGCTTAATTTTATTAACGTGAACTTAAATTTTTATTACTTTAAAGATTTTGTACATATAATGCTAATTTAGTTTATAAATTAACTATGGGAGATTACACTCAAGTTAAATAAAATTGAAACCATTATAGTTTATGCAAGGAATGTTCTCTTTTTTCCTTACAGGAAGCTGAAACTTTTTCTTTATTTAAGTTATGAAAATGAGTAATTTTTAAAAACCACATTGATTACCAGGTTTCAAAACACATTACACAATTACTTAATTCATTTAATCATAATCCCAGAAAGATCTCTTTATAGTTTTTATGGACTTCTTTACTTACTGAAATTTGTCAACAGATCCACTAATTACCTTTATTGTTGTTGGAAAGAAATCTTCTGGAAGAAAATAAGGCTCACCCGATTGTGGAGAAGAAAAGAATTTATTCTCAATCTTGCAAGGAGGGGCGCACAACCAGAAAATATGGCAGGCGCTTCGAACAAAAAAAAAATGACACAATTTATACCCCTAAGCCTAGCACGCAAGCTCTTTCTCTGTTTTTTTAATAGATTGGATACTTTAGAAGTTACAGCCTATCCCAGAAGATCTAACTTTCCCATGCAAAAGTTTGTGATTTAACTGCTTCCTCTATTACATTCCAACCATTTTAGTTTTTATCTGCTCCCCTTTGTCAAATAAGGGATGGAATTTAGTGCTGAATTGGTATTGAATTAGCTCTTTCTTGGGCATCTTTTATTGCCTATAGGACTGGCTTAAGCTGGTTTCCTTTCTTGCTGTTTAACCTGGGAATGGGAGGCTGAGGCAATAGGCTGCCAGGTTGTATTAATCAATATTTCCTTCCTTTATGTGAAAACTAAACTAATCTTTGTTTTTTACATTTTATGGCTGACAAAAAGGTTTAAACTGGGAAATTACAGGGCAAACTGATTCTTAATTCCCTAGCCTAGTAGATAGGTTTAATCTGCCACACTTAGTCTTGCCTTCAAACCTCTTGCAAAGAGGAGGCCCTTTCCCAATAGTTTCTATAATCAGATTTTTATATGACTTAGTTTAATTTGCTTAATTTAATTTGGGCTCCAAGAATATTTATTCATATATATAACCTGCATATTTAATTTTTAACAATTTGAATAGAGCTCTTTTAGGAATTTTCACTTGTTAATTTGATATTATTATCTTGATGTATGAAGACATACGCTGAGCAAATGGGCAGACACAAATAGAGTTAGACACAGAAACACAACTCATTGATGTTACTTACAATTTGCATTATTCTATATACTGCTCAGCTTAATTTGGCTTCCAGAAATATATATTATTTATATAACTGCATATTTAACCTCAACAATTTGAGTAAATAGGCAGACATGAATAGTTTGACACAAAAACACAACTTTAGTTACTTAAAACTTCCATTTTTTACAAAATAAGTGTGACTGCAAAACATTTCAAAGACTCCTGAAACTTTCCTTAATTTGCACTATGACTGTGCAGTTTTACACAAGAATTTGGTTTCTTAACTAATAGCTTGTAACCAAAATGTTCCCAATGTTTTAACACAATTCTCTTTTGTTTCAGAACTTTATATTTTACCTTGAATTTAGCAGAATTTTGATAAGCAACAAGAGTTAATTCTATGTATATTTACTGAGGTTATTGGAAGCCTCAGGGAGACTGGTTTCTCTCATGAATTGCCACTCTTAGGGACACTGACAGTTAAGGCAGGAGACTCCCTTTATTCCCCCCAGTCCTTGGAGATAATAAAACTCCAGTGGTCATTTAAACCCAAGGGCTAAGAATTCCACTAGGCAGTAATTTAGTTGGATTCATGAGAGAAAGCAGGGTTACTAATACCAGTAGGACAGGAGTTGTTATGAAATAGCCATAGGCAAAGGCAAGGGGTGAGGCTAGGCTTGAAGTAACCATAAATGAAGGTAAGATTAGTTTAGAATTTACACTTACAATAATAGTTTCAGGCTAAATTCACCCAGTTATAATTTCAATTATTATCCTTCCGCTGTTTTATAATATAAATGCATTTATAAATGATCTTAACTCAGTTACAGTTTTTATTAATTTTTTAAACCTGTTAATTTTATGACACCTTTATTTTTTTAATTTTTTTTATTATTGATTCTGTAAAAATATTACATTAAAAAATATATGAGGACCCATTCAACCCCACCACCCCCACTCCACCACTCCCCCCCCCCCCAGCAACACTCATTCCCATCATCATGACACATCCATTGCATTTGGTAAGTACATCTCTGGGCACCTCTGCACCTCATGGTCAATGGTCCACATCATGGCCCATACTCTCCCCCATTCCATCCAGTGGACCCTGTGAGGATTTACAATGTCCAGAGATTGCCCCTGAAGCACCATCCAGGGCAGCTCCAAGTCTCCACATCACGCCTCCACATCTCGTCTCTTCCTGTCATTCCCCATACCCATTAGCCACCATGTCCACTTTTCCCACTCCAATGCCACCTTTTCTCTGTGGACATTGGATTGGTTGTGTCCATTGCACCTCTATGTCAAGAGGAGGCTCAGATTCCACATGGATACTGGATGCAATCCTCCCACTTTCAGTTGTAGGCACTCTAGGCTCCATGGTGTGGTGGTTGTCCTTCTTCAACTCCATCTTAGGTGAGTGAGATGAGTCCAATAAATCCGATTGTAGGTGCTGGAGTTTATGACACCTTTAAACACCTTTCATTCAACTTATATTAAATGAACTTAACTATTACTTTAATTTTTCTTTTAAGGTAAAAGAACAAATCTCTTGCAGTTAGTTTGAAATAAAAAGCTACTTTTCAGGATTTGATTTCTAGAACATAATTTCTTTTAAAAGAGATAACACTCTTTCTTCTTTAAATACTGAGGAAATGATGAGGTTAAAGCACAAGAAGCTATTTTGATAAAACAGATTTTCTTTGTATATTGATTATTCAGGAAACTTTTACTAAAAGAGACTAATGACTTGAGAGACTTTGAGAAAGAACAAAATTTTAACTTTGCATCAGTATACTACTTGATACTAAACCCTTTCAAACTTTATATAGACTTATTAAATCTTACTCAATTTTAATTATAAAAATTTTCCTTCCACAAACCTTCTACACTTTCAGCACTCGTTCAGTATTCATCCCACACTCTACTCTTTCCAATAATCAATCATTTTATCTTAGGACAAAATCATCTCCTGTTTCCTTAACAATAAAAACACATTCCTTATATCCCACATACTAAGTTACCAGGCAAACTTCTTACAACATATAATTGCCATTAACACTAAACAAGCTTGTTAAAATAATGAACCTTTCTTCACTTTAAATACTTAGTAGCATGTAATACCAGAAACAGTTTTTTTAGAAGCAAGTTGGCAGGGGAGGTTGGCCACCAACAAGTTTTCCTGTTATAAAATTACCTTTTATTAGTAGTTTTATCAATTCAGGTTTTGTTTAAAAAGACTTTTTGGAAATAGCCATTTAAATACCTTAATTTAAACAATGCTTCATTAAACTTTTTATAATTATTTATACTTTTAAGACAAATTTTACCTTCACAGAACACATTCCCTTACTTAAAGTTACCACAATACCTTCTAAGAACATGGGCAGAATGCAAACATATTTTGGCTTTGACGCCCTAGGGAAGGAACTTTACTGCATTTATTTTGATTCTGCTTTTCATCCCCTTCACTTCCACGCGTTCCACGCAGTCGGGTGCACAACAATCAAATAGGAATGTGGCCTATGAATAGAAGGTGTGGATCCACTGGAAAGGGGCAAGCCCCCTTTCCAGCTTTCTGCTAAAATGGGCAGACAGAATTTACTTAAATTCGGCACCTCCCCCGGGGACCCAGCCACCCTGACTTGGGCAGCCCCAACAAACCCGGGTGTATGGCACAGACACAGACGGCCTCCAAGCCCTGGGAAAGGGGTGGGCCAGAGACAAGGCAGCAGAGCATGCGCAACATCCAGATTCTGCAAACATCCAGACTCCACAGTTTTGCCCCATAATCAATTCACCCCCTTGCCAATGAGGGTTCCAGCTTAATTAAATTCTACTTTACATAACCACACAACTCCAACACTAGCATTGAGCTGACACCGACAGAAGCCTGAAGGTTATTAATCTGACTCACAATTTTTTTATATATGTATATATATATATATATATATTTTTTCAATCACAAACTTTAGAGAGAACACTTAACATTAACATCTGGTATGAAGCAAATTCATTCACAATTCAGCACCATAACAAAAGATTCCAGCTGACCTTTCCACTGTTTAACTTTACACCCAGACCAAGCTTCACTAGAAAAGCCGATCCACTTTCCTGTAACCAAGTTTTTTTTTTTTTAAATCCAGACCAATTTCCAGGATGTTAGGACTTGAACTTATAAACAGTCCTTCCTATTATAATCAAGCCTCCACTCCTTCAGTGGATATAAGACCAGTACCAGATGCCAACATGCAGTTAGACAAACCCAAAACACCAGGATTTCCCCCCCTTTTTCCAGACCTAGCGAGAATGGCTTCCCCCCAATTTTCTGGGGCTACTAGGGTTCTCTCAGGAGGTGATCAGCCTCCCCATCCTAGCAATTAAAGCTAGGGCTTTCCAGACTGTGCTCATCCAGGGAGTCTTACCTTCTTCCATGCTCAGAGTTCTTTTTCGTTCCCAGAATCCTTCTCTTCAGACCTTCCATTGCCCCTGATTTTTGTTGGGAAGATTCTGGTGGAGCCCACAGCTTTTCCGGATTAAGTTTAATCCAGGGGCACCCAGATTTGGGGTTCACCCGAGTCCTCCTGACTTCCTCGGGGACTTGGAAGGGGCAGCAAAATGCTACCATCTCTGGCCTTCGTTTGCAATCCCGGAAGAGCCCCCAAAAATACTGTAGAATTTGAGAGAGGTTCAATTATTTGCGTATAGAAAGGCCAGGACTCAGGAATGATTTTGAGAAGGAAAAATGGTTTATTGACAGCCTGCTGGACTCGGGAGCTTCCTGTTGCAAACCCGAGCCCGGAACAAGATTTTCAAGTTTCTTTTATACAGAGAGGAAGGGTTAAACGGTCCTTTTGTTTCAGTTCTCAATAGCCTTGAATTAGCATAGATATCGTCCACATTTTAGGTAAGCTTTTAGCATGGACTTCATACATTCTAGATAAGCTTTTAGCTTATCTTGGTTTGCATTTTCCCTGAATATTCAAAGTCTATAGAGTTTGCATTGATAAACTGTTTCCTGGGACTGGAGTCATTGCCATGGTCCCCAAGGGCAGGACTGCAGCCTCTTATCACCCCACACCCACAATTCACAGACAGCTTAGGTTATCTCTTAAGAGACAAAGAGCCTGCCACCCATAGCCCACATCACTATTGCTGAGCTGGTCTCAGCCGACCAGACAGTGTTCCATCTAGTCAAGGCTGGTGCTCCTAAGCCCACACTTTTTATCTGCATTATGGAAACATTTCAACTTCAAGCCAGGTTCCCACGTTCAAACTCAAGTTATTTTCCCACACTCCTCCTTGCTAATGCTAAGGTGAGCAACAGCTATTATTGGTTACCCCATCAATGGTGGGGGCCAATGGTGAGGACTGTTTGGAATATCTGGGGCCAAGGGGATGTCCTGGAAAGAGAAAATAGGGCCTCAAGGTTAATTAAATTCAAGGTCTCAGCGAGGTCTTGAAGGCATGTTGTCAGCCCTGTTGTCTATTGGCCATGTTGTGGTTTGTCTGCTCCCCCTCATTTCCCTGGCTAACCTGCCTCACTAGGATCCAAAGTGCATGTTCTTTGCATGGTAGCATTCTGTGTTAGATGTGCTGAATTGGAAGAGTGGTGACTTTGCAGTCAGATACTGTATTAGTCGGGGTTCTCTAGGGAAACAGAACTGACAGAAGGCATCTGTAAATAGCAAGAGATTTTATAAAATTGCCTTATGTGACTGTGGAGATACACAAGTCCAAATTCCACAGCAGGCTGCAAACCAGCATCTCTGATGAAGGTCCTTGATGAATTCCCAGGAGATACTGGCTGTCTGAAGCAGAGATGGGAATTTTCTTCTTTAGAATGCTGAGATTACTTCCCCTTTAAGGCCTTCAACTGATTGGATGAGATGTCACTTACAGCTGATGGCAATCTCCTCAATAGATTGTAGTTGTGACCAGACATCTATGCTATCAACTCACTGATGATAAAATTCCATGAAATGCTCTTGTATTACAATTAGCCCAGAGCTTTGTTTTATCACAGAGACCTTTTAAGAATCTGGTAGGGTTGGATAGAACTTTCTGGTCTGGGCTGCTCTGGTTTGCAGCTATAAGGACTGTAAAATATATGTAAGGTCACTCAAATTCCTCAGGGTTACGAGTGCTTGCATGAATGAGGGTTAATAAAAATCACTATAGCAACTTCGAACTGTGACCTAGAAGTCATCATATCCTGGCTAAGCATTCCACTCTTACCAGCCAGTCAGCTAGGAAAGATGGGTGATTAGGAGTATATCTGCTGGAAGGTAAGCCTTAATCAGAGTACAAATCTAGCATATGGGATCTTTTTTACTCAGGCAGAGAGGCACCGGAGCCTCCTTTTATTACCACAAAATGCCCTGGAAGGTTGAATTTCTTCCAGGAAGGAGAAAGAAATAGTTACTTTAGAAGAGGTTGACCTGGGAAGCAGATTTGGCTCAATGGATAGAGCATTCGCCTACCACATGGGAGGCCCAAGGTTCAAACCCAGGGCTTCCTGACCCTAGCGGTGAAGGTGGCCCTTGTGCAGTGCTAATGTGCGCAAGGAGTGCCTTGCCATACAGGGGTGTCCCCACATAAGGGAGCCCCATGTGCAAGGAGAGTGCCCTGTAAGGAGAGCCGAGCCACCCCACGTGAAAAAATTGCAGCCTGCCCAAGGAGTGGGGGCACACATACGTAGAGTTGATGCAGCAAGATGACACAACAACAAGAGACACAGATTCCCAGTGCTGCTGACAAGAACACAAGCAAACACAGAAGAACACATAGCAAATAGACACAGAAAGCAGACAACTACTCAGGGGAGTGTGGGGGGGAAGGGTAGAGAAATAAAATAAATCTTCAAAAAGAAAAAAAAGAAAAAAGAAGAGGTTGACCTATGGAAGAGCTTCCTTTCATCACATTCATGGATGTGGTCACTCATGCATGTAGCCCTGCAAGAAAAACATCTGAATGAGCACACACAGTCCATTGTGGTTAATAAATGTAAAAATAATTAATGTCAGTTATAATTGATATGTATTCTTCTTTCCCAATATTGGTACAATAGTCTGGGGTAGGTCCACTTTTCAGACCTACATTTTGCTCGAATAAATTCAGTTAACACCACTATGATCCGGGGACTAAGCAACACAGTGGAGCCCACAACTGATACCGTCGTTTTATAGATAGAAGAATGTTCAAAATGGGATAACTCAGAATTGAAAGAAAAAAAGTATTCTGGCATTTTTGCCAGAAGTCCTGGGCAGCATCCACATCATGTACAGGGACAGTAAAAGGACAAATAGAAGAATAAGTCGACACATGTCAAAGCAAAGAAAGACTTCGAGGCGCCTGTCTCCCCGCTAATGCCTGGTAAACCGTGTTTCTCCGGTGAAGGGAACAATGAATTCCGCTATTGCAGAAAAAAGTCGGTCCACGTAGGAACACGGACGGTGTAGTCGCGTTCGCTAAGAAGATAAAAACCTTGAGGCAGATGCTCCCTGGGAAAACCCGACCAAAAAGACGAGAAGCCGGATTGAGAGACGGGCCACACCTCAGACAGGTAGGCGAGCGTGATGGATCTCTCCGCGAGCTCTAGGGGTGCTTACTCTGCGTCCTCGCCCCGACCCCTCTCGCGGCGCTGGCTGATGTCAATCAGAGTCCTCGCCCCGCCCCTCCATGAGCTCGACCAATCGTAACCCGGGGGTCGGGTGTGAGACGACGTAGCGGGGTCAGGAGTTGGCGGCCTGGCGCAGCCGCAGGCGCCCTGGGCGTCCGGGGTTCGGGCGGTGGGAGAGCGCGAGGAGGAACCTGGAGGTGAGTGCTGGGTTGCGCGTTGCGAGCGGGCGCCGGTCCAGGCCCCTTCCTGCAGACCCGGTCCGTTGCCCTTTCCGTCTCGCGTTCTCCTTGCCTGCGAAGCTCCTCCCTGCGCGCTCTGGCTTGTGAGTCCCCGGCCTGGTGCGGATGGGGTGCAGCCCGGGGTCGTGGCATGGGACTGGAAGCTGGAAGCGGAGGCCCTGGCTGCAGGTGAAGACAGAGTTGGAGCTCTAGTCTGCAGCAGTCTTGGAAGGGAGGAGCCGGTGCCGCCGCAAGTCTGGGGCAGGGAGTGGGTGAGGCGGCCTGGGCGCGAGCATCTCCAGCCGCAGTTTTTTGGAGTTGCTGCAGCGCGGGTGAGTGCAGCCGCAACGCGGTGGAGCCAGGACCTCGGGGCGGCAGGTGAAGGTATCTGTCCTCCTGGTACCTTCCCCAGTCCTTAGCGGAACGCTTGACGAAGACTCTCCTTTCGGTCCCTTTCTCCAGTCTCGTCGTTGCTCAGGGCACTAGCTGCATCTTGGGTGGCGGTACTCTAAGACGTTGGACTCTTAGGACTTTAGTGAACTGCCGTAGAGGATAAGATTCGTCGTATGCGGAGTTTGCATTTACTGAAGGGTGTGATGTAGAGACCCTGTCGCCCATCGCCGTCTGATCAAAGGTTACTAGGGTGGTGGTGAGGGGTTTTCAGGTAGGCTGTTTGGGAACCGCTTGAAATTATACACCGTTTGTGTTTAATTGTACTGTGAATTTTTTCTTTTCATTAATTGCTTTAAAGAGGATAGCTGCCACATTCTCTTAACGATGAAGACTCACACTGCTCTGGTGGGCCTCCCCCCTCCCCACTGTAAGTAATTATCATTTGGAACATCAGGGTGTGTTGGAAACTGGCGGAACTCCCAGACCCTGCTAATTATTCGTCTGATTTCCCACAGTGGAGGCAATAGAACACTATTCCATAATGTTTGGGTTCTGCTTCCTTTGACTGTTTTATGTATACTCTTGGTGTTTTTTACCTTGGGGCAGATAAGATGCTGTTATTTGTTACTGAAAAAGGAAACAAAGGGGTATATCACTGAGGTGGAGTTGCTGTCCACATTACTTCCAGAATTGTCCAGACAGGTTAGTGTAAGTTATAATAAAATTCACACATCACTTCTGAGAGGCTATCCCTGACCACCTAAAACAAATAGCACCCTCTGGCCCCACTTTACTAGAGGTTTTCTTATATGGCTGTATATTACAAATATCTGGGGATCTTTTTATGTTGTTATTTTTATTTTTTGTCTTTTTTTTTTTAATGTTATATTCAAAAAATATGAGGTCCCCATATACCCCCACCTCCCTCACCCCACTCCTCCCCCCTATTTCTTTTTAAAAAGCTGTTTCTTGGACCCTACTCCCACAGATGCTTATTTAATTGGTCCGACTGAGCCTCGGGAATGATATTTTTGAACGCTTCCCAGATGATAGTAATGTGCACTTAAGAGTTGAGAACCAAAAATCAACATGCCCTGTATTGTTCTTACAGTATTTACTACTGTGACTTATTTAACTGATTTGTTTGATTACTCCTCCACCCCCAGTGTAATCTCATGAAACATTGGGTCCCTACTTTGGTAGAAGAGTTAGGGAAGGCCTAGGTGAGTCAGCACTTTGGACATATGAGGTGGGCATAGGTGAAGGAGATTTGGAATCTGGGGAAACAAGCTCTGCAGGTAAGCGTCCCTACTTCAGTTTCGTCCAGTGTTTGACCCTGTTTGGTTGACCCATCATTGTCATGGTTTTGGGTGTGTCTCTAGTTCTTCTCTCTGTAGACCTTGGTCTGTTAACTTTCAAGATCTCAGCACCCTATGAGATATAGCTGCTCTTTGGAAAGTTTGAAATGTAAACGTTTCAGTTTGGACATGTTCTATGGAAACTTGTGCTTTTGTCTTTTATATAGGGGCCATATTTTCTGAATTAAAATTCCAGGCACTTGCTCTGAGGAGTACAGTTACATATATGTGGATAATGGGTGAAAGAACTTATGATGGAGACTGTCCCGGACTGGAGATGTATGATTGTCTTCTTATAATAGTGTCTTTATGAAATGGTTGCTCAGGACCATCAGCGCCCAAGAAGGTGGGGTTCGCAGTGCCTCATTTTGTTTATTTAGTACCAAATTCAAGTATTTAATTTAATTCCATGTGATGTAAGTAACCACTTTGACAATTTAATTCGAAATGAGTAAGTTACCACTTTGTAATTCTTTTGTGGGATGAGAATAGGAGTTGGGTAACTTAAATGGCAGCCTAGGATTGTTGTTGCCAGTCATTAAGAGGTTAGATAAACTAGAACATGTCTCATACTTGGAAGTAGTCTAATTCAAAATTTGGTACAAGGGTCCCAACAGATTCTGGGCTCCAAATGCAAGGCAGACTATGCATTTTACCTCTTGCCTGTCCTTTGCACATTAAAAAAGCAAAGATAAGTGATTAACTGACACTTCAGTTCATCAGGTTTAGGGGCAAGTTTAAGATTCTACTTTTAATAGTTGTAGTTTTGAATAAATGAGATTTTGTTTGAGGGACATGGCCAGGAGCAAATAGTAGGAAAGTGTAAAGAAAAGAATAAGAAAAAAACATGGACTTGTTGCATCCAAGTTTTATAGACCTCTATAATAAATTCTTAAATTTATCTTATGCTCTCCTGTTAGAATCTTTTATCATACTTTATGTTCCATGTTCTAGGCATGGAGAGATGCAAATTTTCCTTATTACTATTTTAGAGTAAAGAAGTAGATTCCAAAGATCGTGTTAACCTTTTTAGAGCAGGAGTAGAAAACTGTTCTTCATGGAGTAATCATAACTTATATCTACTTCAGATACTTTTTGTTTACTATAGTGGGAGGATGGATCCTTGAACTAAATGACTAGTTTTTAAAAAAATCACATATGAAACTTTTTTCTTTGGTTTTATTTATATATATATTTAATTATAGTCCTCTTTATAAGGTTTCTTAACTTCAGCTAAAGTCTGAGAATGGTTTGCCATTTTGAAGTTAATGTATATAGATAGCCAGTTACATTTTATTGATAGGAAAAGCAAATATTCCCATCGCCAGGTGCCTCACAACATTGTGCTTATATTTGTGTATACATTTCTGTCCATAAAGTTGCATTCTTAATTGTGAATATGTTTTTGTTTACTTCATTTTCATTAGCATATCTTTGATCTTTAAATCATTTCTGCTGAAGCAGAAAGAATGGTATAAAGATGAAAAGTCATCAATGTGTGCTTCAAATGTGGCAAGAAAAAAATAAAGGCTACTATCACGATTGCTTGGGTTCAAGATTTCATATTGGAAGGAAAGTTAGATGTAAACTCTAATGTCTTAGCTCGAATGAACATTTCTTTTTGTAACTGGACATTTCCTAAAAGATAAATTACATTGGTAATGTATTTTTATATTTTGGTTGGTCTGGGAAACTTTTATCTAGAGCTATTCCCATCCTGCACTGTCAGGTTGGTTCTAAGGTGATTTGAGATACCAAATGATGTTTCCCAGCTCCCTTTACAAATAATTGTTTTGTTATATACAAAAAAGTTTGTATTTGTAGGAAAATGCAGAATCCTGTTACTTTTACTTAAAAATCTTTCATTTTAAATTGAAATTTTTTCTGAATCTGATTTAATGCTGTACTTATGTTTTATCATGGATTTTTACTTTTAAAACCCAGCTTTATTTATTTATTTTTAGGAGGTACTGGGGATCGAACCCAGGACCTTGTACATAGGAAGCTGGTGGTCAACCACTTGAGCTACATCCACTCCCAACTTTGTTTTTATATTTGTGATTTGTGACACCAGGCACTGTATCTAGACATAAAGATAAAGGAGAAAAACAAAAACTGCTCAGAGATGATTTATTAACATTTTGATGTATTTATTTTCAAAGAAAGGACCATGTAGTGTGCTTTGGGGTTTATCTACTTATGTGTACAAATAGGTCTCTCAAATATCAGTGCTCTACTTGCTTGGCAGGAAGTCAGGTATTTTCCCAGCATGACCTTAAATAATGATTTTTGGTAGTTGTCTGTAATAGTCATTGTTCTCTAGGGAAACAGAATCAACAAGAGATATCTGTCAATAGTATGCGATTTTACAAGAGTCTCTCATGCAGCTGTGGGGATGCACAAGTCCAGGTTCTGCAGGCAGTCTGCAACCAGAGACCGCAGTGACAGACCAATGAAGGTTCTTGATGAGTTCTGGGAGATGTTGGCTGTCCAAAGACAAGCTGGGAAATTCTCTCCCAATGCTGAAATCACTTCCCCTTTTAAGGCATTCAACTGATTGGGTTAAGCATCACTCTTGCTGATGGCAGTCTCCCTGATTGATGAAATTATAACCAACTATCCATGATTTACCACAGCAGGAAAATTAATGGTAACTGAAGTCCATAAATGCCCTTATAATACAGTTAGCCCAGTGCTTGTTTGACCAAACAACTGTGTACAATTTCCTGGGCGAGTTGACACAGTAGCCTAACCATCACAGTGTCCTTGACCGTGAGGGGCTTCCTGCATATTTGCATTGCTCCCTTTAGACTGTACGTATTTAGCTGTGGGGCCTGCTGCCCTTGCCATTCTGCACCACTGCCTGCTAATGTGCTGCTGCTGACTTCCCTCGAACCACACTGACATCCTCTAAACTGTCCGTGTCCACCCACCCCATGAACCACTCCTGCCCATATTGTAGCTTAATTCTTGAGGAGTGTCGTCTTTATCTTCTGCCTCGCTGGTCATTAGGGAAATCCATAATACCTACGACCAACTCTTTGAGGAGGGTTTCTATAGCGGAGCACTTGGGGCTCTGGTGACAGAGTTATTTCCTCTATTTCACAACCATTGCCTTACCAGAATTTACAGACACTTCAGAGTAGGTGTTGCAAAGGGGCCGTGCTGGGGTCATGAGATGGTTAAGTGCGGTCTTCTGCATTGCCTGGCTTCCTGCTGAGGAGGTCACATGTGGTGGATTTATTCCTCTTTAATTTAAGAGGGGGAAACTGTCTCTTGCCTAATATAGGTGTAAGTCTTCAGGGGGAATTTTTGTCACTTAGTACAGTACCTGGTACCTAGTAGGCATCCATAACTATTGTATGAGTTGTCGAATCAGTATAGTAAAAATCTAAATATGCGGAGGGAATAAAAAAAGTATGATGCATTGTTATCACTTAGGTACTTTATCTCTAATATCTGATTTCTGTTTTTTTTTAACATCATAATTGATATAGTCTAGGTGGAGAGATAAGAGATACATACAGATAGAGATATTTCCTTATTAACTGAAGCCCATAGTTTATATTAGGGTTTATTCTTTGTGTTGTACAGTTTTTTTGTGTGTGATTTTTTTGAGTTAATTTTTTATTTTTAAAGAAGCTCTAGGTTACGTAAATGTTACATCAAAAATATAGGGAAGGCGGCGGACTTGGCCCAGTGGTTAGGGCGTCTGTCTACCACATGGGAGGTCTGCGGTTCAAATCCTGGGCCTCCTTGCCCTGTGTGGAGCTGGCCCATGTGCAGTGCTGATGCGCACAAGGAATGCTGTGCCATGCAGGGGTGTCCCCCGCATAGGGGAGCCCCACGTGCACGGAGTGCGCCCCGTAAGGAGAGCTGCCCAGCATGAAAGAAAGTGCAGCCTGTCTAGGAATGGCACCGCACACACGGAGAGCTGACACAACAAGATGACGCAATGAAAAGAAACACAGATTCCCGTGCCACTGATGACAACAGAAGTGGACAAAGAAGATGCAGCAAATAGACACAGAGACTAGACAATCAGGGTGGGGGGGGGGAGGGGAGAGAAATAAATAAATAAATCTTGAAAAAAAACCTTTAAAAAAATATAGAGAAGGGAGCAGATGTGGCTCAAGCTGTTGAGCACCCACCTCTGACATGAGAGGTTCTAGGTTGGGTTCCTGGTGCCTCCTAAAATAGACTAGCAGACAATGAGCAGACAGTGAGCAAAAACAACAAGCAACAAGCAAAAATAAAATATCAAATGGCTCAAGTAGTTGAGTGCCAATCTCCCACATGGGTTGGCCTGGGTTAGGTTTCCAGTACTTTCTAAAGAAAAAAACCCAGACAACAGCACAAACAATGAACAAAAACAATGAGCAAACAGATGAGGGAGCCACCTGGGGTGGGGGATGTAGGGTATTCTCATATATCTCACCCCTTCTCCCTCCCACACTTTCCCCCATTAACAACATCTTTGATTAGTGTGGTACATTTTTAAAATTGATGAACCCATATTGAGGCATTGCTACTAATCGTGGTCTATAGTTTACTTATAGTTAACACTTTGGACTGCACAATTTTATAGGTTTTGACAGAATATATAATGGCCTGTATCCTGCATTGCAAAATTGCGCAGGACAATTCCAGTGTCCCTAAAGTACTCCATGTTAAACCTGTTCTTCCCTCTCCCACCCCTCAGAATCTCTGGTGGCTATTGCCTTTATATCAGTGATACAAGTTCTTCCATTGCTAGAATAATCATAAGTCTACGTAAGTCCATAATTGCATTCCCCCCTTATGTCTGTTCATTCCTCAGTCTTGAGGATTTTGGGATGGTGATGCCCATTTTGTTTCTGATTGAGAGAGGGTTAAATCCCCTGGGGCAGATGGATGGAAATTATTTGCTTGCAGTTATAGATATGCTCTGTTTTTGGGGGATGGGCATTGTCCATCATCATCCTTTTGTTAGTTGTCCTCAGCAAGTGTAATGAACTGGAGAGTAGGTGTTGACTGCAACTCTGCTGAGATTCAGGAGTCAACCGACATATGAACAGACTGAAGATTTAAGTGTCTGGGACATATATTTGTAGAGTATAGTGCTAATTATAGATTCAAATAAAAGGGGCAGAAGAGTCTTGTAGAGAAATTGTAAATGAGTTTAACTCTGTTACATTGGGGAGCATATATTCCAAAGTTAAGCCCAAATTCCTTACTTTGGTGCCAAATCCTGAAATTGCCCTGCCTATAATGTGTGGATGTCTCTAGAGTCCTCAAGAGCCTGGCTGTTTGAGGCACTGTTTACTGTGGTAGTCAATGAGATCCTACTGAGACATGCATAAGGGTAACCTCTGGAAGGACCTCCCAACTCAATTTGAAATCTCTTAGCCATAAAAACTCATTTGTGTTTAATATTTCCCCCTTTTGGTCAAGGTCTTCTTCCAAATGCATCACTAGTTTGCACTTGGTAATAATTCCTCGGTGCCAGGGAGGCTCATACCCAGGAGTCATGGCCCATACCAGGGGGATGGTAGTGTATTAATATGCTGAATTTGACTTAGAGAGGTCACATTTGAGCAACAAGTAGGCTTTCAGGAAGTAATTCTTAGTTAATAAATAACACTAGGCTAAGTTTCAATTTCTTGAGAAAAGGTTCATAAATACATTCACCAATATCAAGGGGCAAATTAAAATAAAATAAAATAAAATAGATTAAAAAAAAATCAAGGGGCTAGCATAATGGTCTGTCTTCTATCACAAGGCACTGCCCATATACTCAGGAGATTCTTGCTGGTCTCTTAGAGAATGTAGCAGGACTTCCCAGGATGGGAATTCAGTATTCTTTGGTTATTGTGTGGGTCTCCACCCACAGAGACAATGCCCCACAATTACTTGAACATATTCATATGCTATAGATGCATGCCCTAGGTGTACCCCTCCCCACACATCCCTGCATCACCAACACCCCATACTGGTGATTCTCCCTTGCCATAGCTGTGACCTTTCTGTTATCCAAAACCTTCCCAAAAATAAAACTTAAAACTAAAAATAAGAAAATAATAGCAAAATACAAAATAGAGTTAAAAAAGGTAAACATTTTAAAAAGTACAGTAAAGATTTTTCTTCAGTATTTCTTTCATCACCATAAGTTCTGTTATCTTTTATGTATAGTGACAGTTTCTTCCATATGTTCTCCCAGTGTCTTATTTTTTTTGCTTCATCTTCAGAGAAGCTTTAGGTTACAGAAAAGTCATAGAAAATATAGGGGATTCCCATATACACAACCCTCTTCCTTTCCCCCTCACCCCTATTAGTAACATTTTACCTGTTTATGGTACATTTGTTAAAATTGATGTATAAATATTGAAACATTGCTACTGATCATCAGTGGTTTACATTATGGTTTACATTTTGCACTGTATGCTTTCATAGGTTTTGACAAAATTTAAAATGGCCTGTACCGGTCATTGCAAGACCATGCAGAACAATCCCAGTTTCCTATATTCCATCTGTTTTAGTCTTCCCTTCCCCACCCCCTTGGAACCTATGGTAAGCACTGAGTTTCAATTTTTGAAAAATAAGGTTCATAGTTACATGTATTACTATTGAGGGCTTGACATACTGGTCTGTTTTCTTTTATTAGACACTGCCTATGTACTTTAGAGATTCTTGCTCTTTATTTGAGAATATAGCAGGACTCCCCAGGATGGGAGTTTAATATTTGTTTACTGTGTAAATCTCCATCCACTGATATAACATACTATGACAAAATGACCATTTTCTTATTCCATAGAAGATGCCCAGGTGCACTCTATCCCACACATCTCCCCTACCCCTGATGCCCTGTGTATTTGCCAGAAGAACATTCCCACCATTGTAGTTTTAACCACAGCCCTACAAATACTCAGAGTTCACCAGCTCCTTCCTCCATCCCTCCCCTCAGTTCCACGGATATTCCAACCCCCCACCCCCCTTTCACATTCCAGCACCACCAAATCCAAGTACATCACTGCACTACTATCACCCCCATCCACTGCCTAGCCACTCCCTTCCACTTTATTGTAGATTTTGCCCATGAGTGTCAGCTCACCACCCTCTGCTCCCTTTCTATTTCCTGGTAACCTATCTTCCAGACTCTACCTCTGTGAGTCTGCTTAATATGCTTGGGTCATATCAGTGAGGTCATGTAATATTTATCCTTCAGTGACTGGCTTACTTCACTCATCATAAAGTCTTCAAGTTTCATCCATGTTGTCATGTGTACTTCATTCCTATTTACATCTGAGTAATATTCATTGTATGTATATACCAAAATTTGCATATCCGTTCATCTGTTGATGGACACTTGGGTTGCTTCCAACTTTTGGTAATAGTGGATAATGGTGTACTTATATCTGTTCGTGTCCCTAATTTCAGTTCTTCTGGGTATATACCCAGAAGTGGGATTGCTGGATCATATGGCAGTTCTATAATTACCTTCCTGAGGAACCCTGAATTGTCCTCCACAGTGGCTGCATCCTTCTGCATTCCCACCAGCAGTGGATGAGTGTTCCCCATTCTTACATATTCTTTCCTAATCTTGTAGTTCTGTTTTTAAGAGCTGCCAGTCTAATAAGTGTAAGATGATAATCTCATTGTAGTTTTGACTTGCATTTTCCTAAGCTAGTGATGCTGATCATCTTTTCATGTGTTTCTTAGCCATTTGTATTTATTCTTTGGAGATGTGACTATTGCTCATTTTTGAAGTGGGTTTTTTGTCTTTTTATTTTTGAGATATAGGATTTCTTTATATATGCTTGTTATTAGGCCCTTATTGGATAAATGGTTCCCAAATATTTTCTCCCATTGAGTAGGTTGCCTTTTCACTTTCTTGACAAACACCTTTGAATCACATATGTTTTTAATTTTGAGGAGGTCCCATTTATTTTATCTTTCCTTGCTCTTGCTTTGGGTGTAATGTTTATGAAACCATTTCCTACTCTAAGATGGAACGAGTGTTGTTGGGGGGGGAGAGGGGGGGTGGGGGGGTGGGGTTGAATGGGACCTCACATATATATTTTTAATGTAATATTATTACAAAGTCAATAAAAAATAAAAAAAAAAAAGAGCAAAACAAAACAACAAAAAAAAAGATCTTTTAGATGCTTTTCTACATTATCTTCTAGGAGTTTTATGTTCTTGGCTCTTATATTTAGGTCTTTGATCTATCTTGAATTAATTTTTGTATAAGGCCTGAGATGGTGATCCTCTCTCATTCTTTTGGATATTGGTATCCAGTTCTCCAATCATCATTTGCTGAAGAGGCCATTCTCTCCCAGTTGAGTGGGCTTGGGGGCCTTGTTGAGTATTGGTTGACCATATATGCGAGGATCTATATCATTGACTGCCACAGTAAACAATGCCTCAAGCAGGGATGCTCCTGAGGGTTCTAGAGAATGATCCCTGTGCACCTGTGAAGAGTGTATATCCTGCTGCATTTTGGTTTATTTTTCCATATCTGTCTACTAGGTCTAGATCCTGTAATGTATTATTCAAGGGATCTGTTTCTGTATTGACTCTCTGTTGAGATGTTCTGTCTAATGGTGATAATGATGTATTAAAGTCCCCCACTATAATTTGAGGCTTCTGTTTCTCCACTTAGTTTTTCCAACGTTTGCCTCATGTATTTTGGGGCACCTTGGTTAGATGCATAAATGTTTGTGATTGTTCATTCTTCTTGATAGATTACCCCTTCTACTAATATATAGTGTCCTTCTTTGTCTCTTACAATTGCATTTAAAGTCTATTTTGTTCGATATTAGTATAGCTACTCCCACCCTGTTTTGGTTATTTTCATATAAAATTGTTTTCCACCTATTCACTTGCAACCTCCTTTCATCCCTTGGTCTAAGGTGAGTTTCTTGTAGACAGCATATCGATGGGTCATATTTCCTTATGCATTTTGCCAATCTGTGTCTCTTGATTGGAAAGTTTAATCCATTAACATTTAATGTTATTACTTTCAAGGCATTACTTATATTAGCCATACTTTCTTTGTGTATGTTTATGTCATTTATGTCATTTTGTTTTTATTTCTCATATTATCTTTTTTTTTTTTTTTCAGATTTATTTTTATTTATTTAATTCCCCTCCCCTCCCCTGGTTGTCTGTTTTTCTGTGTCTTTTTGCTGCGTCTTGTTTTCTTTTGTCCGCTTCTGTTGTCGTCAGCGGCACGGGAAGTGTGGGTGGTGCCATTCCTCGGCAGGCTGCTCCCTCCTTCGCGCTGGGTGGCTCTCCTTATGGGTGCACTCCTTGCAAGTGGGGCTCCCCTATGTGGGGGACACCCCTGTGTAGCACGGCACTCCTTGCACGCATCAGCACTGCGCATGGGCCAGCTCCACACGGGTCAAGGAGGCCCGGGGCTTGAACCGCGGACCTCCCATGTGGTAGACAGACGCCCTAACCACTGGGCCAAAGTCCGTTTCCCCTCATATTATCTTTTTATATATTCTTAATATTCCTTCCTACACTCGCCTTCAATCTTCTCTCCTCTTTTTTTCCCCTTTTAACTTGCAAAACTCCCTTTAGTGTTCCTTGAAGGGCAGATTTCTTGTTGATAAACTCTCTTAATTTCTGTTTTTCTGTGAATATTTTGAACTCTCCTTCATTTTTGAAGGCTAGCTTTGGGGGATACAGAATTGTTGCCTGACAAGTTTTTTCTTTGAACACCTGAACTATGTCATACCACTGTCTTCTCATCTCCGTGGCTTCAGATGAGAAATCAGTTAATCTTACTGAGCTTCCCTTAAATGTGATGGATCTCTTTTCTCTAGCTGCTTTCAGTATTCTCTCTTTGTCTTGAGCATTTGACAATTTGATAAGTGTGTCTTGGGGTAGGCCTGTTAGGATTTAACTGTTCGGAGTGTGCTGCACTTCCTGGACATGAATGTCCATGTCCTTCAAAAGAGCTGGGAAATTTTCAGCCATTGTTTCCTCCAACACTCCTTCTACCCCCGTTTCCCTTCTCTTTTCCCTCTGGGATGCCTATAATGCATATGTTTGTGTGTTTCATGTTCTTATTCAATTCTCTGAGTCCCTGCTGAAGTTTTTCTTTTTATCTATCTGTTCTATCTTTTTGATTTTAGATGTACTACTATCTTTGATATCACTGATTCTTTCCTCTGCCTCTTCAAATCTGCTGTTATGTGCTTCCAGTGTATTTTTAATTTCTTGCATTGTGCCATTCATCACCATTGGATCTGTTATCTTTTTATGTATGTTTATGATTTCTTCAGTGTGTTCCCCCAGTATCTTCTTAATATCCTTTACCACTTCCTACACTTTCTTCACTTGATTCATGATGTTTGTTTGGACATCCTTGATTAGTTGTTCCATGTTCTGCATCTCCTCCTGCTTTTTAGTTTGTTCATTTGATTGGGCCATGTCTTCCTGTTTCTTTGTATGGCTTGTAAGATTTTTTGGTGTCTAGGCATCTGTTTATCTTGATGGACTTTTTCAGATTGTTAGCTTCTCTTTCTACTCTAGGGTTCTATTTTGTTTTTGTTTTGTGTTAGGTTCTCTTTGACACTTGGTTCCATTTATTCTATATCTTGTAGTTGTCTTTGTTCCCTTGAAAAAATATTAAGACCATAGAAAATGAAAGAGAGAAGAGAAACATGATAATAGTAGTAATGAAAAAAATAGAAAAGTAACCATAACATATCCAGGAAAATAAATAGTAAGAAGAGTGAAAAATCATAAAATATGCAAAGGAATAAGAATTAAAAAGGTGAAATTAAAAAAAATCAAATGAGAAAAAGATAGAATAAAATAAAGGACAATAAATAAGAGGAGAAAGGAAAAAACAAAAAACAAAAACTCACAAAAAAACAGAGAAGAAAAGGTGAGATGGAAGAAAAGCAATGAAAGGGGAAAACAGATTGCCCTCTTAGGCCTCTCAGAACTGTCTCAAGCTGCTGGTGCTCATCCTGCAGCCTGCCCTCCACAGGGAGAGTACCTTGTTTTGGTGAATAAAATAAATAATAAAATAATAAAATAATAAAAATAAAAAATAACAGATCAAAAAACCTGTAACAAAAATCTCAGTCTATAAGTTCCCTGTCAGAGGGTACCATCTGGGTATCTGACATCCTGGTGGGTCACTCTCTGGAACCTTTCTCTTAGGAGTTATCAGGAATAGAACCATATGTGAGGCAGGATTTCTCCACTGAGTTACACCCACTCCACAGGTTAGGTAGGCTTTTGAAAGCTTATTTGGCTCTCCCTGCCCCTATCCCCTCAGGCAAACTGGACTTCTAACAGGTTGGGTGCTTATCTATGCCTCCTTACTGACCTAGTTCCTCCCTTTCCTAGGGGATCTGATCACTGCCTGCCTGATCAGATTCCTCCTCCCTTCTCCCTGGGGCTCCTTCAGTGCTGGTTGGTTTTTTTTTTTTTTTTTGCTTTGAGTTTCGAAGGGGGCTCAGCTGGCCATACTTACTGAAGAGAAACCACTCTCTGCCCTCCACCAGATCCTTCTTCCTTTCAGAAAGGAGAATGTTCTTTCCCACTCAGTTGGCTACAGCAGGCTGGATTTTACCAAGGCTTTTCACCTTGAGGGTGGGGTATATGATGTTCCCAGCCTCAGGAGCGAGTAACTCAGGGTTTTCATTTGACCTCTTTGTCTCTCTCCCTCCCTCCTGGATAATATGCCACACTCTCCTGGTCTGCAGATCTCCAAAGCTTCTTCCTTGGATAGCTTTTTGCCATTCCTCTGTTGTTTTTGTGAGAGAGTTGAGCACTGCCTAGCTACTTTGATGCCATCTGCCCAGAAGTCCCCACAGTTCTGAGTTAAAAAAAAATTTATTGCAGTAACTTATTTGCAACATAAAATTTCCCATTTTAGCCACTTTCAGGTATACAGTTCAGTGGTGTTAATTGCATTCATGATGCTTTGCTACCATCAATGCCATCCATTACCAAAACTTTTCCATCATCCCAAGTACCAATTAAACAACTTCCCCACTCCTTACCCTAAACTGGCTTCTGGTAAACTATTCTGATTGCTGATTTTATGAGTTTGTATATTTTAATTATTTTGTGTAGGTAAGATAATACAATATTTGTCCTTTTTTTTTTTTTATTTGTCTTTATTTTTTTAATGTTACATTAAAAAAATGTGAGGTCCCCATATACCCCCCCACCCCTCTCACCTCACTCCTCCCCCCATAACAACAACCTCCTCCATCATCATGAGACATTCATTGCACTTGGTGAATACATCTCTGAGCACCGCTGTACCTCATGGTCAGTGGTCCACACCATAGCCCACACTCTCCTACAGTCCACCCAGTGGGCCATGGGAGGACATACAATGTCCAGTAACTGTCCCTGCAGCACCACCCAGGACAACTCCAAGTCCTGAAAACACCCCCACATCTCATCTCCTCCTCCAATTCCCTACCCCCAGCAGCCATCATGGCCACTTTCTCCCCACCAAGGCCACATTTTCTTCAATTGCTAATCACAATAGTTCATTAATAGAATATCAGCAAATCCACTCTAATCTATACTCTATTCCTCCATCCTGTGGACCTTAGAATGGTTGTGTCCACTCCACATCTATATCAAGAATTGCTGGATGCAATTATCCTACTTTCAGTTGTAGGCACTCTTGGCTCCCTGGTGTGGTGGTTGACCTTCACCTCCATGTTAGCTGAGTGGAGTAAGTCCAGTAAACCAGAGTGTAGGAGTTGCAAGTCTGTTGAGGCTCAGGGCCTGGCTATCACATGGTCAGTCCAGAGATTCAGGTCCCCTGGGTATATATGAAACTCCAGCACCAACTACAGTTCTGGTAAAAGTAACAGGAGAGACTTGTCAACAAAGATCACATCTGAGTCCAGCTCCATCACACAGAAACACAAACTCCAAAGTAGGGCTAACATGGCACTGAACTCCATCTGCCATGACCATAGAACCTGTGGGTTTCTGTAGCCCTCAGAAGAACCAGTATCTGGGGTTGTATCTACATTATCTGTCTCTGGGACTCTGCTCAGGTATTCATAAAGGCAACCCCTCTGATAACCTCCCGACTCTTCTTGGAGACTCATAGCCAAAGAAACTCATTTGTCCCTTTCCATTTTCCCGTTTCATTCAGGTCAAAAAGCATTTTTTTTTTTTAACTCCTGGTATTATATGTAGACTGAGATATTCTGCTGGTCTGAGTTGACCCTTTTATTCAAGGTCATTTTCTAGTTACGTCATCAGCTGGTACTTGGTAGTAATCCCTTGGCACCAGGGAGGCTCAACCCCGGGAGTCATGTCCCATGCTGTGGGAAAGGCAACACATTTACATGCTGAGTTTGGCTTTGAGACTGGCCACATTTTAGCAACACAGAGGCTCTCAGGAGGTAACTCGTAGGCACCCTGCAGCTCTAGGCCTTGTTCTTATTTCAGGTGTACAGGCTCACAAGCATAGTCATTAGTATGAAGGGCTCCTTGTTGGACCTTCCTTCTTTTTTGGTCTTTGCTGTTGCACTTGGGGGATTGTTGCTGTTCCTTTAGGGACTGTGACAGAGCTCCCCTGGCTAGGAACTCATCACTCCCTATGTTGTTGTTTTTAATTGTAACCACTATGAAAATATCCAAACATTTTTATGTACCCTGGATATATGCCGTATAGGACTCCCTGCCAACCATGTGTCCCCTGTCAATAACATCCCACACCAGTATTCCTCCCCTGCCATTGTCGAACCTCTCTGTGATCCAAAACTTCTTCAAAAGTGAAGCCAATATATTGCCAGGTTCCATTAATAGTAAAATGGAATATAGTGATGAGTTTAAAGGTTAGATATAGAATACATATTAATTTAGAAAAATTAAGGTAAAAATAAATTGGGGTATCAAAAAATAAAAAAATGGAAAAGCTTGTTTTTGATATTTTGCCTTCCATCACTGCAGTAAGTGTTGCCCTGTATGCAAATTGGCAAGGCATCTACTTCCATCTTTTCCTCAGTGCCTACGTCCTTTCTTTTCTTTTTCTTTTTCCTAGGTTTTAGGCTTATCGTCACAAAAGTCTTAGATCACAATAATTCATATATACAATATACAGTACTCCCACATATCCAACATAAAACCCTTTTCCCTTCCACAGCAATAATCTCTTTACAGGGGTGGCAGACTTGGCCCAGTGGTTAGGGTGTCCATCTACCACGTGGGAGGTCCGTGGTTCAAAGCCCGGGCCTCCTTGACCCGTGTGGAGCTGCCCCATGTGCAGTGCTGATGCATGCAAGGAGTGCCATGCCACTCAGGGGTTTCCCTGTGTAGGGGAGCCCCACATGCAAGGAGTGCACCCCCTAAGGAGAGCCGCCCAGCTTGAAAGAAAGTGCAGCCTGCCCAGGAATGGTGCCACCCACACGGAGAGCTGACACAAGATGATGCAACAAAAAGAAACAAAGATTCCTGTGCTGCTGACAACAACAGAAGTGGACAAAGAAGAAGATGCAGCCAATAGACACAGAGAACAGACAACCAGGGTGGGGGGTAGGGAGAGAAATAAATAAATCTTCTAAAAAAATCTTTTTACATATTCATACTGTATTTACTGATACTGATGTACAGATATTGAGACAATAGCTTTCAAACAAGGTAACATTTGGGTTTACATTGTGATGTTTGTCCTTTTGTATCTGGCTTATTTCACTCAGTATGTCTTCAGGGTTCATTCATGTTGTAGCATGTATCAGAACTTCATTCCTTTATTATGGATGAGTAATAGTTCATTGTATTTCTGTATATTTTGTTTATACAGTCATCTGTTAATGGACACTTGGATTGCCTCCCCCTCTTGGTTATTATGAATAATACTGGTATGAACATAGGTGTACAAATGTGTTTGAGTCCCTCCTTTCAATTCTTATGCGTAAATATCTAGAAATGGTATTGCCAGGTCATATGGTAATTCTATTCTAAACTTTCTGAGGAACCACCAAATGTTTTTCTGTAGTAACTGCACCATTTTACATTCCGACAAACAATGCTTGAAAGTTCGTATTTCTCCACATCCTCATCAACACTTTTCTATTTTTTTAAAAAATAGCTATTCTAGTGGGTGTGAAGTGGTATCTCTGTAGAGATTTTTAAAAAGTACTTATTTGTCCTCCCCCTCAATGTTTTGCTCTCGTTGTCTGCTCTATGTGTCCATTCACTGTGTGTTCTTTTATGTCTGCTCGTCTTCTCTTTAGGTGGCACTGGGAACCAATCCTGGGACCTTTGGGAGTGGGAGAGAGGCGATCACTCTCTTGTGCCACCTCAGCTCCCTGGTCTGCTGTTTCGGGCCAGCTTGCCACGTGGGCCGTCTTGCCTTCCCCACGAGGCCCCGGGAATTGAACTCTGGACCTCCTATATGGTAGACAGGGGCCCAATCACTTGAGTCACATCTGTCTCCCTCTCTGTAGAAATTCAACAGTTACTTTTATATTGTAGTTTCTAAGAGTTTAAAGACATGCCTGTTTACTTTCTCAAAAGTAAAAAACAAAATGATAATATGGCAGTTATTGCTATATTTATACAGAAGCCTGGAGTTGGAGAAGAAACTTTTGAGATGATTGTCTGGAAATGTACTAGATGTTACTGGGCTCTGACCCTTTGCATTCTCTTCATTCTCTTGGGTCCTAGATAAGTTTAAAAAAGAGGAAATACGCTGCTCTTCTTCTTACCTCACCCTAGGCTGTTCTAATTATTGATCTGTTTTCTCGTTCTCTTTGAAGGAGTTCTTTGAAGAAAAATGTACTTCTTAAATCAACTCCAGTGCCTCTTTATAAAGAACTCTTAAGGATACTAGCAGGAAAGAAGCAAATTAAACTGAAGGCTAATCTGCAGTTAAGAAAAGCAAAGGCATGGAATTTTGAAGAGTGAAAGTAGCATAGTGTCGGCCATGGGTGATCAAGATACAGCCAGAAAATGTGGACCAGTTTCTTCAAACTACGGCTTTTCTGTTGTCTGCTTACAGTGTTGATGGTGGTGCTGCTGGTCATTAATGTAACTCAGGTGGAGGTGAGTACCAAGTATACGCCTGTTAACCAAGGAAGCCCAAGGAAGCCAAATCCAGGCTTTTATAGCTGACTAGCCTGGGGCAGTCAGGAAACTTTTCCTGGTCACAAATTTTGTTTTCATTTCTTTAAAAAGTATTTAAAGTGACTGTTATGATTATATGCTGTGGTACTCACTGAGGGTACAGTGGTGCAGAAAAGACATAATTTCTTAAGGAGCTTACATTCTAAGAGTGCATTGGAGAAAAAAGAGTGATAATCATGTAATATAATAATGATAAATGTTAATTAGAGATTGTGAAAAATACTATAAAACAAGAAAGGGAGCTACTCTAGGATAGCTTTATGGTGGTGAAGGAAAGACTCTTCAAGAAGAGGACTTTTTGACACCTGGCAAAAAGCTGAAAGAGTTATCTCAGCAGTCAGAGTTGATGAGTCTGTTGTTTTTTTTTTTAAAGCAGTTTTATTGAGATATATTGACATACCATACAATCCTTCCGAAGTGTATAATCAATGACTTTTAGTATAACTAGAATTGTGAAACCATCACCACACTCAATTTTAGAACATTTTCTTTCTTTTTTTTTTTTTTTTTGCTGCAAAAAGCTTTACTATTTACACTTGGTTCAGGGCTTGTTAGAGGGCTACAAGATGGCAGTTAGAAAGAGGCCTCCTGGCTGGAGGGGCCCAGGCAGAAGCCTGCATGCTGGGGAATGGAGCCCTCCCCCACGGCCTCTGGGCTCGGGAGACTCCTAGGCGTGCTTGAGGGTGAGCCTTTCAAAGAGATCCTCGCCCAACCCGGCCTGCGGGCCAGCAAGCCTGCGGAGGCTGGTCAGGTGGCCTCCTATCTTGTTGATCAGTTTCACTTCCTCATCTAGGAAATGGTTCTCCAGGAAAGAACATTTTCATTATTTGAAAAAAGCCCCAAACCTCTAAGCAGTCACCTTTCAATCCCTCTGTCCTTCCCCACATAACCACTAATTTAATTCCATCTCTGTAAAATTATTTATATTTGCTTTTTATATAAATGGAATAATACAATATGTAGGACTTTGTCTGGTTTCTTTCTCTTAGCATAATGTATTTTAAAAAAATATATTTTTAATTTATTTTTAAAAGATACATAGATCACAGAATGTTACATTAAAAAAATATAGGAGATTCCCATATACCCCACTCCCCACACCCCCCAGTTTTCCCACATCACCAACTTCTTTCATTAGTGTGGTCCATTCATTGCAATTGATAAGTACATTTTGGAGCACTGCTACATAACATGGATTATAGTTTACATTGTAGTTTACACTTTCTCCCAGTCCATTTGGTAGGTTATGGCAGGATATATAATGTCCTGCATCTGTCCCTGCAATATCGTTCAGGACAACTCCAAGAATGAGTCTGTTTTGAAGATTCCTGTATGGCACTCAAGGACAGGGACTGTGTCTATCCCCCTCACAAATGCCTGGCACTAAGAAGATACTTAATAGTACTGCTCCCTTTCCCTTCCCCACCCCATATGAACTCATCTAGCCCTCAAATCTATGGAGTGGTTTTTATACAAAAGGATGCTGTCCTTTTTACTGTTTGGCTCTGTGATACTTCTCAGGTTATAGTTTCAGCTTAATTAAGACATTTCTTTGCTTATTGGGTTTTATTAGCACAAGCTGCTTTAAAGGTAAGTTCTCAGTCTTCCTTCTGGACTCTGTGGTTTTGAGCAGAACTTTCTAATCTCACTGTGAAATGGGGACACTAGGATCCTACAGATATTTTTTTGTGAGCCATTAGTAAAAATTTATAAAGGTACTTTCAAGAATGCAAAGTGATTCTGTTAAAGATTTCCTATTAGAAATGGTATTGAAGCAGGAAACCTATGTATTTCTCCTTCCTTTTCTTTGTTTAAATTGTTACATGTTTTGCTAGAGAGAAGACAGTACCCATTCCACAATGATAGTGCTGTGCCTACACCTGGAAGATGTCAATGATGCTTCTAATCTCCTAACAGTTTTCTTTACCTTTTGCTTTTTAGAAGGTGTTTTTTCTTTGATTCTTTTCCCTGTCAATGTGGGCCTTAGTTCTGATGAATTCAAGCATTTAAAATTCAAGCACTTAGCAGGTACCAATATTGTCTGAATATAACATGGTACTTAATAGGATGTGATGTTTGCTGTCCATTATCAGTAATGGTACGTCAAAGCCTCAATTAATGAGAACCAGTTAATTTGTTAGTAATTTATGTTTGTTAAGTGCTTCAAAAATTCCTATCAATAATGCAAAACACACCTACTTGAAGGGGTTTTACTGGATTTCCATTCTTCTCCAGACTGTATCTATAGCTGGGTGTGTGGACATCTGACTTCCAGAATGACCAAAAAACCCTAAAAGATCTTTAAGAAAAATAATTCTTTTTATGACTTCTGACCAAATAGGAAAACAGAATTTCAACTCATCGTAGAAAGATTTTCAACAAGAAGGATCTTTTAGCTTAGCTTTCAGATAAATAGCTCAATCATTTAATTGTCATCCTCTGAGCATTCCACTTAATTGTTTTTGTTATATTAAGACAGTTTTTGAAAGATGATTGTAATGATGGTTTTATTTAGTGACAGTTTTTGCTGGACAACTTGGAAAAGTGAGTTAGAAATCTTTCTTTTATTTTAGAGAAAAGATGGGTCATAGGAGAAACCTTGAGAAAGGAAATAAAATAAGAAATATCTGGTATATTTCAGGAAGTACTGTTAGAGACCTGTTGATAAAGAGTGAAAAGTGGGAAGGTTATGAGAATTGGTTCAGTATATATGATTTCCATTAAGATTTGTAGAGTAAGTTAATGGGAGGGAGAATAGGAAAGGATTAAAAAATAAACACAGGGTTTGTTTTTAAAGTATGAAATGCAGACAACTCTTCTGGTTTCCCTACATTTTATGAAAAAGTAACAATCTACAAGTGACAACTCAAAATCACCTGCATTGATGACAAGAGATGAGATTTTATTAAAGGCTTTCTGGGAAAGTAGGTATCACTTCCTCCCCTCCAGCCACAGCAAAAATTGTGGACTGGTTGGGGAGAATGGTGAAAATGTTTCTCAGGCTGGTAAATTTTAGGGAGATGGGAAGGGACCTTTCTAAATGTAAGGGAATTTGAAATTTAAACTTGCTGCTACCGAATATATTTTAAAATCATCCAATTCAGATCATCTGCATATAAAAGAGTTCTTTAGTTGAAATTATATTACCTACCTGCAGGACCATTTTTGTTAATTGCTATTTCTAGCAGTATTAGTGTCTACTTGTTGCCTGCAATGCAATGATGGGTATTCAAAAGTAAATAAATGGGAAGTGGACTTGGCCCAGTGGATAGGGCGTCCGTCTACCACATGGGAGGTCTGCAGTTCAAACCCCGCGCCTCCTTGACCTGTGTGGAGCTAGCCTATGCAGTGCTGATGCGTGCAAGGAGTGCCCTGCCATGCAGGGGTGCCCCCCGCGCAGGGAAGTCCCACGAGCAAGGAGTGCGTCCCTTAAGGAGAGCCACCCAGTGCGAAAGAAAATGCAGCCTGCCCAGGAATGGCGCCGCACACACGGAGAGATGACGCAACAACAACAACAACAAAAGAAACACAGATTCCTGTGCCACTGACAACAATAGAAGCGGACAAAAGGAAGAATACGCAGCAAATGGACACAGAGAACAGACAACTGGGGCGGGCGGGTGGGGGGGGGAATGGGAGAGAAATAAATAAAATAAATCTTTAAAAACAAACAAAAACAAATAAATAAACAGTCTGGCCATCATGAACCTGTTGTATAGGAATGGGCAATCCTAGAAACATTCAACCTCAAAATGATAAGGTATGGTACTGTGGAGGTACAACCTTGCCTTTCACATCAGACAGCTCTACCTCCAGATCTAGCCTCTTCCCCTTTACTAGCTGTGAGATCTATGGCAAGTTACTTAACCTCTAAATTTGTAAAATGTTATGAGGATGTTATAGGATTATTGCAAGGATTAAATAAAATAATGAATGTAAAGTGCTTAGTTCATATAAGTGCTCAGTAAATATTGGTTTGTTATTATTATAAGCACAAGTTATAAGAGCAGGCACCTGAAGAAGTAGGCACCTGGAGAAGTAGTCACCTAGCTATGCCTTGATAAGGTGGGGGGAATGATTTTTACTTAGAGCTGAGTCCTTCAGGAGTAGGTGTTTGCAAGGGATAGAGATATTAGGGTGGGAGATGATTATTTTAGGTAGAGGAAATAGCATTAAACAAAGTTACGAAATATGTCAGAACGTATTATACTCAGGGAGTGGCATGTAATTTGGTATGGTGGCTGCTCTTAAGATGTGGCCAAGATGACACTGCAGAGGGGGCAAATCAGGAAGTAAATACTGATAGGTTAGATATTTTGCTGAATGGGCTGAGACTTAGCCTTATGTATGTGGTATCTATTATTATTATTATTTTTGAAGATTTATTTTTATTTATGTCCCCCCCCCTCCCCTTGCTGCCTGCGCTCACTGTCTGCTCTCTGCATTTGCTGTGCATTCTTTTGTGGTGTCTGCTTGTCTTTTCATCTTTTCTTTAGGGGCACTGGGAACCAATCCTGGGACTTCTGACACTGGAGAGAGACATCCAGTTGCTTGAGGTACCTCAGCTCCCTGGTTGTGTCTCTCATTGTCTTTCCTCTATGTCTCTTTTTTTTTTTGTTGTGTCATCTTGTTGTGTCAGCTTGCAGCACGAGCTAGCTCACTGCAGTGCGGGCCAGCTCACCTTTACCAGGAGCTCCTGGGAAATGAACCAGGATCCAGGTCACACAATATGTGGTCTTCTGTGATTGCCGTATTTCACTAAACATAATGTTTTCAGGATTCATCCTTTTTATTGCCAGTAGCATTCTGTTGTATAGGTATACAATATTTTGTTTATCCATTCATCAATTGATGGACATTTAGTTTTTTTCCATACTTTGTTAACTACAGAAAGTGCTGCTATGAACATTAGTGTACAAATTTTTGAGTGACATGTTTTCATTTCTCTTGGGTATATACTTAGGCATGGAATTGCTGGATCATATGGTAGCTCTGTGCTTAACATTGTCGTTTTGCTTAATCTATTAAAAATTTTATGAACTTCTTATTTGGAGATAGATTTCAGAAAAGATGCAGGAATAAGAATATTATAAAGAATACCTCTGTATCTTTTACCCACATTCATCATTTGTTAACATTTTATCCCATTTACTTTATCATTTGCATTTTTGTGCTCTCTCTGGGCTCTCTCTTCCTCTGCACCATCCCCTTCTTTTTTGTCTGAACTAATTGAGGGGTAAATTGTATATTTAACATTTTGAAGATTTGCCAAAGTGTCTGCACCATTTAACATTCTTAAATACTAGCAATGTATGAGAGAGTCATTTTCTCCACGTCCTAACACTTTATATCATTGTTTTTATTATAACCATCCTACTGAGTATGAAGTGGCATCTTATTGTGTGTGGTTTTTTTTTTTTTTGAGGTACCGGGATTGAACCCATACCTCGTACATGGCAGCAGGTCCTCAACTATTTGAGCTATATCTGCTCCCTTTATTGTGGTTTTGATTTGCATTTCCCTGGTGACTAATGATGCTGAGCATCTTTTCTTGTGCTTCTTGGCCATTTGTGTATTTTCTTTGGAGAAATGTCTATTTGGACCCGCTTCCCACATTTTACTTGTGCTGTTTATCTTTATTATTGAGTTATAAGACTCCTTTATATATTCTGGATACACAAGTATAATTTCCATTCTCTAGGTTGTTTTATCACTTTTTTGATGGTGTGCTTTGCCCAAAAGTTTTTCATTTTGATAAAGTCCCATTTATCTAATTTTCTTTTGTTGCTTTCTCTTCGGGTTTAAAGTCCCTTTGGGTCTAAAGTCTAAGAAACAACTGCTTAACACAAGCGACACTATTGCTTCTCGGTCTTTAGGCTAAGATCAAGTGTAGTATCTGTTCTTATCAGTTGAATATCTGATATATCCTCTATCTGAAGACAATATATTAAATGGATTTTTGGAGCAAGAAGATGGAATAGGAGCTTGTTCCATCTACTCTATGCATCAACCTGGTATTGCAGTACTTCCAGGAGTGGTGCACCCCTCAGGGGAATAAAAACAACAATAACAACAAAAACACAAGGTCCTGAAGGTACTTCCTTGTGTTTACTTCTAGGACTCTTATAGTTCTGGTTCTTTTATTTAGTTTGATCTATTTTAATTTTTTATGTAGTGTGAGGTAGGTGTCCAGCTTCTTTCTTTTTCATATGGATATCCAGTTTCCCCAGCACAATTTGTTGAAGAGACTTTTCTTTCCCAAATGAGTAGTCTTAGCCATCATGTCAAAAATCAGTTGGCCAAGTCTCGAAGCCAAACTCAGCATGTAAATGCAATGCCTTCCCCCCAGCGTGGGACATGACACCCGGGGATGAGCCTCCCTGGCAACGAGGGACCACTATCAACTACCAACTGATGATGCAACTGGAAAATGACCTTATACGGAAGGTTCAATGCGGATCAGCAGAATATCCATGTCTACATAAAATACCATGACTTTAAAATGCTGTTTGACCTAAAGTAAGGGGGAAATGGAAAGGAGAAATGAGTTTATATGGCTACGAGTTTCTAAAAAAGAGTCTGGAGGCTGGCAGAAGGTTTGCCCTCATGCACAACTGAGCAGAGTCAGAGAGACAGATAAAGCAGATACAACCCCCAGATATTGGTTCCTTTGAGGGCTAAAGAGACCCATGGGAGTTATGGTCATGGCCGATGGGGTTAACTACCAGGGCAGATGGCCCCTCTTTGGAAATGGTGTTTATGTGGGATGAATCTGGACTCAGATGGGATCTCCCTTCATAAGACTTTCATGCTAATGTGCTGGAGGTGCAGTTAATGTTGGGGTTTAAGATATATTTAGGGGATTTGAATCTCTGGACTGACAATGTAATAGCCAGATCCTGAGCCTCAACAGACTCCAGCACCTACATTCTGATTTATTGGACTTACCACACTCAGCTAAGATGGAGGTGAAGAAGGACAACCACCACACCATGGAGCCTAGAGTGATTACAACTGAAAATGGGAGGATTGCATCCAGCATCCAGGTGGAATCTGAGCCTCCTCTTGACATAAAGGTGCAATGGACACAACCAATCCAGTGTCCACATAGAAGAGGTGGCATTGGATTGGGAAAAGTGGACATAATGGACAAAGGGTATGGGGAAAGGCAGGAAGAGATGAGAGGTGGAGGCGTTTTCGGGACATGGAGCTGCCCTGGATGGTGCTTCAGAGGTAATCACCGGACATTGTAAATCCTCACAGGGCCTACATGATGGAATAGAGGAGAGTATGGGCCATGATGTGAACCAATGTATATGAGGTGCAGAGGTGCCCAAAGATGTACTTACCAAATCCAATGGATGTGTCATGATGATGGGAACGAGTGTTGTTGGGGGGGTGGGGGAGAGGGGGGGTGGGGGGGTGGGGTTGAATGGGACCTCACATATATATTTTTAATGTAATATTATTACAAAGTCAATAAAAAATAAAAAAATTAAAAAAAAAAAAAATCAGTTGGCCATACATGGGAGGGTTGATTTTTGAAATTTTAATTCTATTCCATAAGTCTGTATGTCTGTTCTTGTGCCAGCACCATGCTGTTTTGACTATTGTGGCTTTGTAATATATATATATATATATATATATATATATATATATTTTGGTACCAGAGCTGGGGTTTAAACATGGGACCTCATATCTGGGAAGCCAGTGCTCAACCACTGAGCTACATTGGCTCCCTGGAGTTGGTTTTTTCATTTATTTGTTTTTTTTTTTTTTTTTTAGAAGACACTGGGAACCAAACCCAGGACTTCCTGTGTGGAAAGCAGGCGTTCAACCACTTGAGCCACATCTGCTCCTCTGTAATAAGTTTTAAAATTGGGAAGTGAATCTTCCAGTTTCATTCTTCGTTTTCAAGATGCCTTTGGCTAATCAGGGTCTCTTAACCTTCCAGAAAGATTCTTTTTTTTTTTTTTTTAATATTTATTTATTATTATTATTTTAAATTACATTAAAAAAAATATATGAGGTCCCATTCAACCCCACCGCCCCCGCCCCCCACTCCCCCCACAGCAACACTCTCTCCCATCATCGTGATACATCCATTGCACCTGGTAAGTTCATCTCTGAGCATCACTGCACCCCATAGTCAATGGTCCACATCATAGCCCAGACTCTCTCACGTTCCATCCAGTGGGCCCTGGGGGGATCTACAGTGTCCGTAATTGTCCGTGAAGCACTATCCAGGACAACTCCACGTCCCGAAAACGCCTCCACATCTCATCTCTTCCTCCCGTTCCCCGCACCCAGCAGCCCCCATGGCTACCGTTCCCACACCCATTCCACATTTTCTCTGTGGACATTGGATTGGTTGTGTCCATTGCACACCTATGTCAAGTGAGGGCTTAGATTGCACATGGGTACTGGATGCACTCTTCCCGCTTCTAGTTGTAGACACTCTAGGCTCCATGTTGTGGTGGTTGACCTTCTTCAACTCCATGTTAGCTGAGTGGAGTAAGTCCAATAAGTCAAAGTGTAGGAGCTGAAGTCTGTTGAGGCTCTGGGCCTGGGTGTCATATTATCAGTCCAGAGATTCAAATCCCCTACATATATCTTAAACCCAGCACCAACTACAATTCCAATAAAGTAGCATGCAAGTCTTGTGAAAAGAGATCCCCTCTGAGTCCATTTCCATCACGCAGAAACACCAGCTCCAAAGAAGGGCCATCTGTCATGGCAGTGAACCCCTTCTGCCATGACCATAGAACCCGTGGGTCTCTTTATCCCTCAAAAGAACCAATACCTGGGGTTGTATCTACCTTATCTGTCTCTTAGACTCTGTTCAGTTGTACATAGGGGTATTCCTTCTGACAACCTCCAGACTCTTTTTTAGAGACTCACAGCCTTATAATCTCATTTCTCCTTTCCATTTCCCCCTTACATTAGGTCAAACCGCTTCCCGAAGTCATGTTATTATATGTAGACAGGTATATTCTGCTGTTCCGCATTGAATCTTTAATTCAAGGTCATTTTCTAGTTGCTTCTTCAGCTGGTATGTGGTAGTGATCCCTCGGTGCCAGGGAGGCTCATCCCCGGGTGTCGTGTCCCACGCTGGGGGGAATGCATCACATCTACACGCTGAGTTTGGCTGTGAGAGTGGCCACATTTGAGTAACATGAAGGCTGTCAGGAGGAAACCCCCAGGCACAGTGCTACTCTAGGCCTTGTTCTTATTGCAGGTGTATAGGCTCAAAAGTGTAGCCATTAGTATCAAGAGCCCACTGTTGGGCCCTCCTTCCTTCCTGGTTCTTGCCGTTGCACCTGGAGGATTGCCGCTGCTCTCCCAGGGCCCACAACGGTGACCCCCCGGCCAGGAGCCCAGTACCCCCCCAGCTGTTGTTTTTAATTGTTTCCACTATGAGTATATATAGACATTACCATATACCCTGGGCATATGCCCTGTATAACTCCCTGTCAACCATATATATCCTGTCAATAACATCCCATATCAGTATTCCTCCGCTGCCATTGTTGAACCACTCTGTGATCCAAAACTTCCCGTAAAGTGAATCCCAACATAATGCCAGCTTCAGAAGAGTCTTAGATCACCAAAATTCATATATACAATATACAGTATTTCCCCAGATCCACCATAAAACCTTTTCCCTTCCACAGCAATAATCTTTTAACTTGTTCATATCCTATTTCCTGAAACTGATATACAGATTCCGAAACTATAGTTTTCAAACAAGGTAACATTTGTGCTTACTATGTGGTCCATACTTTAGGTTGTACAGTTTTCTAAATTTTTTAGTTATCCTATGTTTTGTCTTATGGTTTTCATTATTAGTCTGTCGTCCTCTATATGTTTTTGGTGTAATATTAGCTGTTTTATATTCATCCTCATGTACTCTCACATAACTCCTCTTTTGCCCCCTTATTTACCTTTGTTCCATCCATTGCACGTCCATTTTCCCCTCCCCTTAGGGCCCACAACGCCTGCCAATCTAATGCCCTGGGAGCCGTCCTTTCTCACGAGAGATACAGTTCTCTCTATTCGACGGCATTAGTCTTCCCCAGGATATGGGTCCACCCCACCCAATGGTAGAACCCACCTTGGCAAAATGAGCCTTCAGCTATTCCCTCCGGAGTCCGTCCCGCATCAGACCATACCCCCTGAGCGTCCTAACCAGGTAACCCTCCTACTTATACTTTGATACGTTTTACTCAACATTTAGTTCTCAATGAACTTCTGGCACTCTCCCATGTTTGTATGTTGCCCCTCCCTCCCACCTATTTCTTGGACCATATTACCCCTCTTCCCATCCCCAGCCCCCCTCAAACCCAGAAAACCCCACCCGAAGGTAACCCCTTGCCCCCATTTTGTCCCTTCTTTGTGCTCATACTTACCCCCAGCTCATCACAGATTCCACCCCTACAGACATTAACTCACAGCCTTCCTCCACCCCCCGATTTCCAGTAAGCCACTTTTCCAGACTCTAGCTCTCTGAGGCAGTTAACTTATTTCATATCATTGAGGTCATATAGTATTTGTCCTTCAATGCCTGGGTTGCTTCACTCAACATAAGATTCTCAAGGTTCATCCGTGTTATCACGTGCGATTGTAGTGTATTGGTTCTTACAGCTGAGTAGTATTCCATTGTGTGTATATACCACATTTTATTGATCCACTCATCTGTTGATGGACTTTTGGATTGATTCCAACTTTTGGCGATGGTGAACAATGCTGCTATGAACATTGGTGTACATATATCGGTTTGTGTCCTTGTTTTCAGATCTGATGGGTATATACCCAGCAGTGGTATTGCTGGGTTATATGGCAAATCTATGGATAATTTTTTGAGAAACTGCCAAACTGTCCTCCAGAATGGTTGGATCCTTCTGCATTCCCACCAGCAATGGATGAGTGTTCCCCTTTCTTCACATCCTCTCCAGCCTTTGTATTCTACTGTTTTTTTCATGGCTGCCAATCTTATGGGAGTAAGATGGTATCTCATTGTAGTTTTGATTTGCATTTCCCTGATAGCTAGGGATTTGGAGCATTTTTTCATGTGCTTTTTAGCCATTTGTATTTCTTCTTTGGAGAAGTGTCTGTTTAAGTCTTTTTCCCATTTTTTAAATGGGTTGTTTATCTTTTTGTTTTCGAGATCTATGAGTTCTTTATATATGCAAGTTATAAGTCTCTTATCAGATATATGGTTGCCAAATATTTTCTCCCATTGTGTGGGTTCCCTTTTTACTTTCTTGACAAACTCCTTTGAGGTGCAGAAGGCTTTAATTTTGAGGTAGTCCCATTTATCTATTTGTTCTTTTGCTGCTCGTGCTTTTGGTGTGATGTTCATGAAGCCATTTCCTATTACAAGGTCTTGTAGATGTTTCCCTACTCTGCTTTCTAAGGTCTTTATGGTCTTGGCTCTTATATTTAGGTCTTTGATCCATCTTGAGTTGATCTTTGTATAAGGTGTGAGATGGTAATCCTCTTTCATTCTTCTACATATAGCTATCCAGTTCTCCAGGCACCATTTGTTGAATAGGCCATTCTCTCCCAGTTGAGAGGGTTTGGTGGCTTTATCGAATATTATATGGCTATATACATGAGGTTCTATATCTGAACTTTCAATTCGATTCCATTGGTCTGTGTGTCTCTCCTTTTGCCAGTACCATGCTGTTTTCACTACTGTAGCTTTGTAGTATGTTTTGAAGTCAGGAAGTGTGATTCCTCCTATTTCGTTTTTCTTTTTCAATATGTCTTTGGCTCTTCGGGGCCTCTTTTTATTCCAAATAAATTTCATAGTTAGTTTTTCTAGTTCCTTAAAGAAGGCTGTGTTGATTTTTATTGGGATTGCATTGAATGTGTAGATCAGTTTTGGTAGGATAGACATCTTAATAATATTCAGTCTTCCTATCCATGAACAGGGAATATTCTTCCATTTATTTAGGTCTTCTTTGATTTCCTTGAACAATCTTGTATAGTTCTCGATGTGTAAGTTTTTTACCTCTTTAGTTAAATTTATTCCTAAGTATTTGATTTTTTTATTTACTATTGTGAATGGTATTTGTTTCTTGATTTCCTCCTGATCTTGCTCATTATTGGTGTATAGAAATGCTACTGATTTTTGCGCATTGATCTTATAACCTGCGACTTTGCTAAACTCATTTATGAGTTCTAGGAGCTTTGTTGTAGATCTCTCAGGGTTTTCTATATATAGGATCATGTCATCTGCAAATAATGAAATTTTGACTTCTTCCCTTCCAATTTGAATGCCTTTTATATCTGGTTCTTGTCTCAGTGCTCGAGCCAGTACTTCCAAGACAATGTTAAATAGGAGCGGAGACAATGGGCATCCTTGTCTTGTTCCTGATTTTAGAGGGAAGGATTTCAGGATTTCGCCATTGTAAACAATGTTGGCTTTAGGTTTTTCATATATACTCTTTATCATGTTCAAAAAGTTTCCTTGTATTCCGATCTTTTGGAGTGTTTTTATCAGGAAGGGGTGCTGTATTTTGTCAAATGCCTTTTCTGCATCTATAGATATAATCATGTGGTTTTTTTCTCTCAATCTGTTTATATGGTGTATTACATTGATTGATTTTCTTATGTTGAACCATCCTTGCATACCTGGAATAAATCCCACTTGGTCATGGTGTATAATTCGTTTAATGTGTTGTTGAATACGATTAGCAAGTATTTTGTTAAGTATTTTTGTGTCTAGGTTCATTAGAGAAATTGGTATGTAATTTTCCTTTCTTGTGGTGTCTTTGTTTGGCTTTGGTACTAGGGTAATGTTGGCATCATATTTTGTTGCTGTCTTGTCAACATTTTTTCTTGATGGGTTTAATCAGTTCCTTAGCTTCTTTGTCTAGTCTTGGAGATTAATTAGCTGTTGTTTTTATGTAAGTGTTATATCTTCTCTTTGTCACTTTGTTCTTCTTATTCCAATTTCTTATTGCTAGTTAAGCTCACTTTAAAGGAAAGTATTAGTGTTGGGGAAAGTCAATTGTGTAAGGAAGGAAAAAGTGTGAAGTAGTATTGGTGATATATGTTTACAAAGCAACAATATGAGTTCTGGGAGGATGGAGGTTAGATCATGTAAATTGTGTAGAGTTATAGTAGTAGGAAAGTACCTATAATGAGGTAGATGACTGAATATGGGAGGAATGTGGTACGTACTAAGAGGCTATTGTTTTCATGAGAGAGGGAAAGAGAAAAGAAAGGTAATAGTTTCAGGGACGAATACCAGATGGAAAACTAAACAAAGGTATTAGAAATTAAGAGTTAGACACTTTGTGGATCAAAGAAAGGGAGATGGAATATAGGAGAGATAGCAGATGGTGGAGGATATCAAGTTGTAGGGGAAAGGGGATAGTGTAGATAGGCTAAATCTATTCACAGAGAAATGAGGCAGTGGAGGGTGAGGAAACCCAGCAAATGTGAGGTATTTCCTGTAGGACCTATTGTATTGTTAAGGTAAAATAGTATAAGAAGAATATTGGGGACAAGAAAGAAAGGATTGAAAAAAAAAAAAAGAACAACAAGAACAACAACAACAACAAAAAATAAAAAAATAAAAAAATTAAAAAAATTTAAAAAATAAATAAAAAAAAAACCCAAAGAACAGAAACCCCGCCGCCAGGCTCGGCTGGGCTCAGCTGGGCTCCGGTCCCCCGCCCGCCGCCCACCGTGGCTCGGCTGGGCTCAGCTGGGCTCGGCTTTCCCGCCCGCCGCCCAGCGCGGCGCAGCGCTGCTCGGCTCTCCCGCTCGCCGCCCGGCGCGTCGCGGCTGGGCTCGGCCAAGCTCAGCTGGGCTCCGCCCCTCCGCCCCGCCGCGGCTCAGCTGGGCTCGGCCGGACTCGGCTACCCTGGCCGCCGCCCGCCGGGGCTCCGCACGGTGCTAGCTGCCTCGGCTCCACCTACCCAAGGAGGGAATCCTCCACACGTAGCTGGGATCTCCGTGTATATTTCACAGATGGATCCTCTCTGTTACCTTCCCTCCAAATCGATGTCTAGACACCTCCGGACCAGGAAAAATCCCGAAACAGCCGGTCCCAAAGAGTCTCCGACGCCTCCCAGCCAATTCCCCCCGGGAGCTAGTAACCGGGAAGCTCACTCAGCCGCCATCTTGCCTCCCCCTCCTGAAAAGTCCCAATTTATATCTTATAGACCAGTCCTTTCCGTTACCTTCCCACCAAATCGATGTCCAGACACTTCCTGCCCTGAAAAAATCCTGAAAAAGCCTGGTCCCGGAGAACCTCCAGCGGTGCCCAGCTGCCTCTTCCCAGGAGAGACGGCAAGGCAAGCTCACTCCGCCACCATCTTGCCGGAAGTCCCCAGAAAGATTCTATCTATAATAACAACTAAAAGAATCAAACATCTAGGTATAAATATAACTAAGGATGTAAAGGACTTGTACATAGAAAACTATGAAATTGCTACCAGAAATCAAAAAGACCTAAGTAAATGTAAGGATAGTCCCTGTTCATGGATAGAAAGATAATTGTAAATTGTCAGTTCTACCCATAGAAATTTATAGATTCAGGGCCTCTCAATCAAAATTCCAGTAGCCTTCTTTGCAGAAAGGGAAAAGCCAATCATCCAGTGTTTATGGGCAAGTACCACACACACTAGTTGACTTAAGCAACAGGAATTTATTGTCTCATGGTTTTGGAGGCTACAAGTCCAAAATCAAGGTCTCAGGCAACCATACTTTCTACTGGTGTGTGTAGCATTCTGGTGGTAGTTTACTGCAATCCTTGGGGTTCCTTGGCTTGCATTTCTCTCCCTTTCTCATGGTGAAATATTTCTTTCTATGGCTACTTCTGGTTTCTGGCTTCTACTTCTGCTCAGTTAACTGTGCGTCTGTCTAGATTTCCTGTTGAAGTAAGTACTATAGCCATGTGGATTAAAGTCTATCCTGATTCAACTTACTCTCCTTTAAATAGGCTCTTCAAAGATCCTGTTCACAAATGAGTCCACACTTTAACCAATAGTAACATCTTAAAAGGTCCTATTTACAATTGGGTTCACATCTAAAAGTTTGCAGATTAAGACTTGAATAAGTCTTTTGTAGAGATAAGATTCAGTTGTCAACAGGCTAAATGTTCTTCATTACTGAGTTAAGATTTTACTAGTATTCTATTGAATAGTTCATGAAGTCTGAGTTTTCCAGTCTGTGTGGTAGGAATGGACAGTATTCTTGGCCCTATGCAAACTCTGTTCACTGTTCTATCTTATGTTTTCAGGTAGTCTGCCCTCTCCTCCTCCTCCTCCCCTGCCCTAGTAGTTTCTTCACATGCCTGTGTTTATTAGCACTTCACTGAATGAACATGGTTCATCCATGTTGTCACATGCTTTGTGACTTCATTTCTTCTTACAGCTGCGTAATATTCCATTGTGTGAATAAACAAGTTTGTTTATCCATTTATTGGTTGATGGACTCCTAGGTTTTTTCCAACTTTTGGCAGTCATGGATATGCTGTTCTCACTGTCCGAGTGCTGATGTCTATTTGTGTCAAGGATCTCAGTTCTTCTAGTTATATACTCAGTAGTAGTATTGCAGGGTCATGTGGGAAATCTATATTCAGCTTCTTTAGGAACTGGTGAACAGTCCACCTCAGTGGCTGTACCATTCTTTATTCCCACCAGCAGTGAATAAACATTGCTGTCTTTCCCACATCCTCTCTAACACTTGTAGTTCTGTTTTTTTTCTATAGTTGCCATTCTGATAGGGTGAAATGGTATCTCGCTGTAGTTTTTGATTTTTATTTCCCTAATCATAAGTGATGTTGAACATTTTTTCATGTGTTTTTTTTTTCTTTTTTTTGCCATTTCCTTTTCTTTATCAGACAAGTGTCTATTCAAGTCTTTTGTCCATATTTTAATTGGCCATTTGTCTTTTTATTGTTGAGTTGTAACATCTCTTTATATATTATGGATATTAAACCCTTATCGGACATGTGATTTCCAAATATTTTCTTCCATCGGATCAGCTGTCTTTTCACCCTTTTTGACAAAGTCCTGCGAGGTGCAGAAGTCTTTAATTTTGAGGAGGTCCCATTTATCTATTTTTTCTTTTGTTGCTTGTGCTTTGAGGATAAAGTCTAAGAAACCATCACTCACCACAAGGTCTTTAAGATGTTTCCCTATATTTTCTTCTAGTAGTTTTATGGTCATAGCATTTATAGTTAGGTTTTTGATCCACTTTGGGTTGGTTCTTGTATAGCGATTGAGATAGGGATCCTCTTTTCATTCTTTTGGTTATAGATATTGAGTTTTCCTAGCAACATTTCTGAAGACACTGTTTTGTTCCATTAACATAGATCTGGTAGGTTTGTCAAAAATCAGTTGACTGTAGAGGTGAGAGTTCACATCTGGACTCTCATTTCTATTCCACTGATCAATGTGTCTCTCTTTGTACCAGTACAATGCAGTTTTGACCACTGTAGCTTTCTAATATGTTTTAAAGTCAGGCAGTGAAATTTTTTCCATGTCGCTCTTCTTTTTTAGAATGTTTTTGGCTATTCAGTTGCACTTTCCCTTCCAAATGACTTTGGTGATTGCCTTTTCAGTAAGTTAGGCTGTTGAAATTTTTATTGGTATTGTATAAATCAGTTTGGATAGGATTGACATCTTCATGATATTTAGTCTTCCAATCCATGAACATAGAATTTCTTTCTATTTGTTTAGGTCTTCATTGATTTCTTTTAGCATTGTTTTATAGTTTTCTGCATACAGGTCCTGTACTTCTTTGGTTAAACTGATTCCTAGGTATTTGAGTCTTTTTGTGGCTATGGGAAATGGAATTATCCCCCTGATTTCATTCCCAGATTGTTCAATACTAGTGTAAAAACACGTTACTGATTTTTGCATGTTGATCTTGTATCCTGCCACTTTGCTGAATTCATTTATTAGCTGTCAAATACCTTTGTTGTAGATATTTTGGTATTTTCTAAATTTGGGATCATGCCATCTGCAAATAGAGTTTTACTTCCTCTTTTCCTTTTTGGATGCCCTTAATTTCCTTTTCTTGTCTAATTGCTCTAGCTAGAACTTCTAGCACAATGTTAAATAACAGTGGTGATAGTGGGCATCCTAGTATTGTTCCCAATCTTAGAGATAAAGCTTTAAACTTTTCCTCGTTGAGTATGATGTTGGCTGGGGGTTTTTCATATATACCTTTTATCATACTGCAGAATTTTCCTTCTATTCCTATCTTTTGAAATGTTTTTATCAAGAAAGGATCCTGGATTTTTTCAAATGCCTTTGTTGCATTTATTGAGATGATTATGTGTTTTTTTTTTTTCCCTTTAATTTGTTAATGTGGTTTATTATGTTGATTGATTTTCTTATGTTGAACCAACCTTGCATACTAGGAGTAAATCCCACTTGGTCATGATGTATATGTCTTTTGATGTGCCATTGGATTAGATTTGCAAGTATTTTGTTGAGATGTTTGCATCTATGTTCAGGAGAAAGATGATCCGTAATTTTCTTTTAGTGTCTTTATCTGGCTTTGGTATTAGGGTCATGTTGGTGTCATACAATGTGTTGGGTAATTTCCAGGTATTATTTCCTCAGATACTCTTTTCTGCCCCTTTTCCCTTGTGAACTCCTTCTGAAACTCCCATGACACATATGTTGTGTTTCATGTTGTCATTCAATTCTCTGAGCCCCTTCTCAATTTTTTTCATTCTTTTCTCTCTCAGTTTCAGCTCTTCTGTCTTTAGTATCACTTATTCTTTCTTCTATCGTTTGACTCTGATGTTGTATGTCTCTAATGTGCTTTTGATTTCACTTTCATTTCCATGAATTCTGTTACTTTTCTATTCAGGATTTCAAATTTTTCTTTGTGCTCGCTCCCTGTCTTCTTGATGTCATTTATCTCTTTGACCATATTCTCTTTCAACTAATTAATTTGATTTTGGAAATTTGTGTGCGTCTTGTTAATTAGTTGTCTCAAATCTTCCATCTCTTTTGTGGCTTTGACTATTAGCCATGTCTTCCATCTTCTTAGTATTGCTCATAATTTTTTGATGATGTGTAGGGATCTGATTTGGGTGGTAGTTTACTCAGATAGTCAATTTCTTTCTCTTTTGTAGTTATTTAGTGTTACTGTAGTTATTTGTGTGTTACTGATACTCTTTTATTCTTATTTCAGCCTGGATTTTTAGTATTGTCCCTATTAGTTGTGCAAAACTGAGCCCTGGACCCAGTAATGTGTTGCAGACCTGCTTCCTAGGGCCTTGGGGAGGGAGTCTATAAAGGCTGGAAAAAGCTTTTATTTCCTTTTAATTTTCTCACATGTCCTTCCTTGGTCTGCCAGCAGATGGTGGTTTTTGGCTGCCTTCTCAGTTCAGTGCCTGGTCCAAGTATATTTGCTGCAACACAGACTGGATCAGTGTGATAGAGGTTCCTGCCTGGAGACTAAGAGCTTGTAATTCATACTTTCTCAGAGACAGTTCTCCAGCCTTGTCTGGCAGCCCCCTACCTTTTCCTGGGTAGGAAACAATTCTACTCTCTTCTGAGTCCTCAACAGGCAGTCCTGGTTAGTAGAGAGGGTTAGTAGAGAGGGAAATTAGGAGGGTTGGATCTCTTTAATCTGGGATCTTTTAGTCCCTTGCGGGCTCCCAAGGCAAACAGCCCCACCTGGCCTGTAAATGATAGTGGGACAGACCAAATTTGTAGGTCAAAAGCTGAGTCAGCCTTAGGCTGTGTCCCTCTCTCTCCCCTTTCCTGGTGTGGTGGATCCCTGGAGTCCCCTTTGTCTGTACCCTGCTCAGAGGCCTGAGAATTCTAAAGTGTCTTCATTGTGGGCAAGGGTGCTGGCAGTAGCAGCTGCTGGTTTCAACTCACAGTTTTGCTGTTGGGATTCTTTTCCTTTGTCTCTCACTTCTGGGTGGTGTCCAGCTTTCACCTGGTGTTCTAAACCCTAGAAGATCTTTCTCCAGGCCATTTCAGCGTGTTCTCTAGCTCTCTGTTTTTGTAATAATGGCCATTCTCTGCAGTGTGAGATATTATCTCATGGTCACTTTGATTTGCATTTCCCTAATAGCTTATGATACTGAACATTTTTTCACGTGCTTTTTGGCCACTTGTATTTCTTTGGAGAAATGTCTGTTTAAGTCTTTTGCCTATTTTTAATTGGATTCCTTGCTCTTTTATTGTTCAGTTGTGTGATATCTTTATGTAGAACAGAAATCAAACATTTCTCGGATATGTGATTTCCAAATATTTGCTTCCATTGAGTGGGCTGTCTTTTCATATTCTTTTTTTTTAAAGATTTATTTTTATTTCTTCTCCCCCCACCCCTGTTCCCCCCGTTGTTTGCTCTCTTTGTCCATTCGCTGTGTATTCTTCTGTGTCTGCTTGTATTCTCATTAGACGGCTCCGGGAACCGATCCTGGGACCTTCCAGAGTGGGAGAGAAGCAATTACTCCCTTGTGCCACCTCATCTCCCTGTTTGGCTACGTCATCTTATTTTCTCTCCTCTGTGTCTCTTGTTGCATCATCTTACTGCTCCAGCTCTCTGCGTTGCTTGTACTCCTGCGCGGGGCGGCTTTCCCATGCAGGGTGGCACTCCTGTGTGGGGCCACATACCCGCATGGGCCGGCATGCCACGTGGGCCAGCTTGCCCTCACCAGGAGGCCCTGGGTGTCGAACCCTGGACCTCCTGTATGGTAGGTGGGAACCCAATTGGTTGAGCCACATCCATTTCCCTTACTTTTCATGTTCTTGATGAAGTCCTTTGAATCACAAAAGTGTTTATTTTGTGGAGGTCTCTTATATCTGTTTCCTTTGTTGCTCATGCTTTTGGTGTAAGGTTTAAAAATCTACCACCAGGGAAGCGGCTGTGGCTCAATCAGTTGGGCTCCCATGTACCACACGGGAGGCACTGGGTCATGTCCTGGGGCCTCCTTGTGAAGGCAGGCTTGCCCACATGCTGCGGAGAGCTGCCAGCCTGGGCGCTGTGGAGTGCTGCTGGCCCGCAAGTATCATGGAGAGCCAACTCAGCAAGGTGATGCAACAAAAAGGGAGACAAGTGAAAAACACAGTAGAGGGCACAGCGAATGGACACAGAGAACAGACAACAAGCAAGTCACAAGTTGGGGGGAGTACATAAAAATATATACAGACATAAGAACGCACAGTGAATGGACACAGAGAGCCAGACCGGGGGGGTGGGGGGTGGGGAGAATTAAAAAAAAAAAAATCTACCACCAACCAGCAGGTCCTGAAAATGTTTCCTTATATTTCTTTCTGGGAGCTTTATGGTTCTAGTTTTTTTTTTTTTTTTTAAGGTACTAGGGGCTAGGGATTGAACCCAGGACCTTGCATGTGGAAGGCTGGTGCCAAACCACTGAGCTCCATTGGCTTTCATGAGTTGGGTTTTTCATTTGTTCTGCTTGTTGTTTGATTTTCTTTTTTCAGGAGTCACCAGGAACCTAACCCGCGACCTCCTGTGTAGGAGGTGGGCACCCAACTGCTTGAGCCACATCTTCTTCTTATGGTTCTAGCTTTTAAATTTATGTCTTTTATCCATTTTGAGTTAATTTTTGTATAAGGTGTGAGATAGAGGTCCTCTTTTCTTTCTTTAGCTATGGGTATCTAGTTCTCCCAGCACCTTACGTTACGTTGAGTAGACTATTCTGCCCTAATTGACAGCTGGGTGATTTTGACAACCTTGTCAAAAATCACTTGACCATAAATGTGAGGGTCTGTTTCTGAATCATCAGTTTGGTTCCATTGGTCTGTGTGTCTTTCTTTATGCAAGTACCATGTTTTTGGTTTTTGTTTTCTTAAACCATTGTAGCTAGGTAATATGATTTACAGTTCAAAAGTGAGAGTCTCCAACTTCACCCTTCCTTTATAAGATGTTTCTGGCTATTTTGGGCCCCTTACCCTTCCACATAAATTTGATGATTGTGTTTTCCATTTCTTTGAAAAATGCTGATAGAATTTTTTTATCAGAATTGCATTGAATCTGAATATTTATTTAGGTAGAATTGACATCGTAAAGATATTTCTTTTTTTAATCTATGAGCACGGAATGTTCTTCCATTTGTTAAAGTCTTTTGATTTCTTTTAGCAATCATTGTAGCTTTCTGAATACAAGTGGTTTATGTCCTTGGTTAGGTTTTGTGGCAGTTTGATATTATATGTGAATTCCAAAAAGAAATATTATATTTGTAAACTGGTCTGTTCCTCTGGGCATGATACCATTTGATTGTATTAAATTCAAAGGGTTTTTATGTTTACATGATTAAATCAAGACTAGGGCTTTGATTCATCCACGTCATTATGACATGCAGGGTTGAGTTCCTGCCCCCTTGATGGACTTATATAAACAGACACTCAAGAACACAGAAGTGGAAACGGACTTGGCCCAGTGGTTAGGGTATCCTTCTACCACATGGGAGGTCCGCGGTTCAAACCCCAGGCCTCCTTGACCCGTGTGGAGCTGGCCCACGCGCAGTGCTGATGCGCGCAAGGAGTGCCATGCCACGCAGGGGTGTCCCCTGCGTAGGGGAGCCCCATGCGCAAGGAGTGCGCCCGTAAGGAGAACCACCCAGCGCGAAAGAAAGTGCAGCCTGCCCAGGAATGGCGCTGCCCACACTTCCCGTGCCGATGACGACAACAGAAGCGGACAAAGAAACGGCACAGCAAAAAGACACAGAGAACAGACAACCGGGGGGTGGGGGGGAGTTAAATAAATAAATCTTAAAAAAAAACAAACACAGAAATTCTGTGAACACAGAAGATACACAGAGAAGAAACACAGAGGAAGAGAGACAGTTCCATATATATAACAGAGGCCCTGGGTAGAGAGGAGCCATTTGCCTGATAGTTTACAGTTGATTTTGTGAAGAGACCAGAGCAGCTCAGCCCGGAAAGAATTGAGCCCCAGGAAGAGAGACTAGCCCTGTGTCAGCCTACAGCTGAGATGGGAAGAACCTGGACCCACAAGCCTTAAAAGGGAGGAAGAAGGTTGAATCTTCACAGACATCACCCGCCATATTGCTTCAACATGTGGCAGCAGAGTTTGGAAAGGAAGTAACTTTGAATTGGACTCTTTAGGGCCTTGTAACTAATTGCTTTTACCCCAAATAAATATCCTTTAAAAAGGCAACAGATTTCTGGTACTTTGCATCACCCCCTTGGCTGACTAATATAGGTTTATTCCTAAATATTTTATTTTTTTAGTTGCTACTTTAAATAGATTTTTTTTCCTTACTTCGTCCTCAGATTGCGCATTGCTAGTTTATAGAAACAGTCCTGATTTTTGCATATTAATCTTGTGTCCTGCCACTCTGCTGAAATCATTTATTTAGCTTTAGTAGCTTTGTTGTAGATTTTCAGGACTGTCTACGTATAGGATCATATCATCTGTGAATAGTGAAAAGTTTTACTTTCTCCTTTTTCTGATTTAGATGCTTTTAATTTCTTTTTCTTGCCTGATGGTTCTAGCTAGAACGTCTAGTACCATATTGAACAACAGTGGTGACAGTGGGCATCCTTGTCTTGTTCGTGATCTCAACAGGGAAGCTTTCAGTCTTTCACTGTTGAGAATAATGTTAGCTGTGGGATTTTCATAATATGGCCTTTATCATGTTGAGAAAGTTTCCTTCAATTGTTATATTTTTTAGCTGTTTTATCAAGAAAGGATGCTATATTTTGTCAAATGCCTTTTCTTTGTCAAGTGATAGGCTCATGTGATTTTTTTCTTTGATTTATTAATGTGCAGTGCTAGGCTGATTGATTTTTTTGTGTGTTGAACCATCCTTGCATGCCTGGTATAAAACCTGTTGATCATGATGAATAATTCTTTTAATATGTTGTTGGATTTGATTAGTGAGTGTTTTGTTGAGGATTTTTGCATCTCTGATCTTTAGGGAAATGGCTCTGAAATTTTATTTTCTTGTAATACCTTTATCTGTCTTTGTTAGGGTGACACTGGCTTTACCGAATTAGTTTAGCATTCTTGTTCAATATTTTGGAAGAGTTTGGTATCAGATCTTCTTTGAATGCTTGGTAGAGCTCACCTTTGAAACCATCATGTCCAGGCTTTTCATTTTGGGGAGTTGTTTGGTGACTGTTTCAGTCTCTTGTCATAGGTTTGTTGAGGTCTTCTATTTCTTCTAGGGTCAGTGTAGGTTGTTCATACATTCCTAGGAATTATTCCATTTTATCTACATTGTGTAGTTTGTTGGCATACAGTTGTTCATAGTATCCTCTTATGATCTCTTATTTCTTTCAGGTCAGTAGTAATGTCCCTGTTTTCATTTTTTATTTTATTTAGTTGCATCTTCTCTCTTTTTTTCTTTGTCAGTCTAGCTGAGGGTTTGTGATTTTGTTAATCTTCTTAAAGAATGAACTTTTGGTTTTGTTAATTCTCTTTACTGTTTTTTTTATTGTTGTTGCTTTGTTCTTTTATTCTTTCTGTTTGCTTTGGGAATAGTTTGCTGTTCTTTTTCTAGTTCCTCCAGCTGCATATTTACATCATTGATTTCAGTTCTTCTTTTTTCCCTTTTCTTTTTTAATGTAAGCATTGAGGGCTATAAATTTCTCTCTCAACACTGCCTTAACTGCATCCCATCGATTCATATACATTGTGTTCTCATTTGCATTCATCTCAAGGTATTTATTGATTTCTCTTGCAGTTTTTTTATTTGACCCACTCATTATTTAAGAGTATGTTGTTTAATGTCCATATATTTGTGAATTTTCCCTTTTTCCACTTGTTGTTGATTTCCAACTTTATTCCATTTTGATCAGAAAAAGTGGTTTGTATAATTTCATTCTTGTTGAATTTATTGTAATCTGCTTTGTGACCCAACATTTGGTCTATCTTGGAAAAAGATTCATGAGCACTTGAGACTAATGTATATCTTGCTGTTTTGGGGTGCAGTGCTCTGTGTATATCTATTAGGTTTAGTCCATTTGTCATATTATTCAAGCTTTCTGTTTATTTATCTTCTGCCCAGATTTCTATGCAACGATGAGAGTGGTGTATTTTTTTTTTTTTTTTTTTTTTGAGTTACTGGTGGCCAGTGATTGAACCTGGCATCTTATATGTGGGAAGCTGGTGCTCCACCACTGAGCCATATTAGCTTCCCTGAGTTGTTTTTTTCATCTGTTTTTGTTGTTTGTTTTTATTTTTTAATAGGCACATATCCTCTTATGTGGGAAGCATGTGCTAACTGCTTGTGCCACATCCACTCCTGAGAGTGGTGTATTGAAGTCTCCAACTATTACTGTAGAGCCATCTATTTCTCCCTTCAGTTTTGTCAGTGTTTGGCTCATGTAATTTGGGGAATCCTGGTTAGTTGCATATACATTTATGATAGTTATTTCTTCCTGGTGAGTTGCCCCTTTTATTAATATATAATGTCTCTAATAACAGTTTTACTTTTAAAGTATATTTCATCCAATTTAAGTGTAGCTACTCTGTTTTTTGTTTTCTGGTTACTGCATGCATGGAATATCTTTTTCCAGTCTTTAACTTTCAATTTATTGGTATCTTTGGGTCTAAGGTGAGTCCTTTGTAGACAGCATATAGATGGTGCATATTTTCTTATCCATTCTGCTAGTCTGCATCTTTTATTTGGGGGTTTTAATCCATTAACATTAAATGTTATTGCTGTAAAGGCAACTCGCCACCTGTATTGACCTTTGGGTTTTATCTGTCATATTTTATTTTCATCACTCTTTTTACACTTTTATTTACTTCTAGTGATATAATCTTCATTTCTAGACTCTCTTCCAAGCCTCTCCTGTCTTTTCTTTTTTGGGCTGTAGAGCTCCCTTTAGTATTTCCTGCATAGTTATAAACTCTCTCAGTTTCTGTTTTTAATGTGACTCTTCTAAATTCGTCCTCATTTTTGGAAGACAATCTTGCTGGATATAAGATTCTTGGCTGGCAGGTTTTTCTTTTACAGTATCTTAAGTATATCATACCACTGCCTTCTTCCCTCCATGGTTTCTGATGAGAAATCAGCACTTAATCTTACTGGGTGTTTCTTATATGTGATGCATTGCTTTTCCTTTGCTGCTCTCAGAATTTTCTCTTTGTTTTTGGCACTTGACATTCTGATTAGTATGTGTTTTGGAGTAGGTCTATTTGAATTTATTTGGATGGGAGTATGTTGTACTTCTTGGGCACAGATATTTCTGTCCTTCAATAAAGCTAGGAAATTCCCTACCACTATTTCTTCAAATATTCCTTCTGCCCTCTTTCTCTTCTCCTTTCTTTCTTGGTCACCCAAGATGCATATGTTTGTATGTCTCTTGCCATCACTTAATTCCCTGAAACCCTGTTCAATTTTTTCCAATCTTTTCTTTATCTTTTCTTTTGTATACTCGCTTTTAGAGGCCATGTCTTCAAGCTTACTGATCCTTTCTTCTGCCTCAAATCTGCTGTTACATGCCTCTAGGGTATTTTTAATTTCATTTTTTATACCTTTCACTCCCATAAGATCTACTATTTTTCTGTGTATGTGCTCAAATTCTTCTTTGCGCTTACCCAGTCTCTTCTTAATATCCTTAATCTCTTTAGCCATCTCATTGAATTTATTAAGGAGATTTATTTGGACATCTCTGATTAGTTTTCTCAACTCCTTTATGTCATGTGGATGCTTATCTTGTTCCTTTGACTGGTCTATCTCTTCCTGTTTCTTAGTACAGAATATTTTTTATTGGTGTTTGGGTTTCTGACTTACTAGATGTAGTTATTCTGGGCGCAGTTTCTCTTTTTAGTTTAGGGCTTTCTTGACCTTTATTCGTTGCTGGTTGTGAAGTAGGAGCCAAGGATGGAGTTGGTGCTGTAAGCTCTGTAAGCTGTAAGCTGCCCACATTGCCTTAGGAACCAGTGAAGCTTTTCCAACCTTTCTCCTCTGTCAGGGGTAAGGACTCTGCTGCAGCTGTATGTAGTAATCTAAGCTGTCCAGGCCAAGACCATCTGTAGTTGCCTGGAGAGACTGTGAATCTTCCTGCCCTTTTTCCCTCTGCCTGGGTGGGGAGGTAGCTGCAGGTAAGGTCAGCAAACTAAGCCATGTGGGTCAAAACTGACTACATTTGACCAGGTAGACTAATGTAGCTCTGGCCCCCCTCCTCCCCTGCCAGGGGTGGGGCTTGACCCTCTGGAGTACCCAACAATTTAAGTTGGCTGAAAGTGCTTGTAGTTGCCCTGAGAGGCTGAGGGAGCACTGTCCCTTCTTCCCTTTAAGGGATAAATATAGAACCACAGGTGCCCAACAAACTAGTTTGTGTGGGCCGAAAATACCTGCATTTACCCATAGAGGCTGAGGAAACACAGGACCCTTCCTGTCCTAATGGGGGGCAGGAATGGAGCTACAGGATCTGAGTATCCAGTCTGTGCAGGCTGAAAGTACCTGCAGTTGCCTAGAGACACTGAAGAAATACAGGCCCCTCCTGTCCTATGGGGGCAGTATGAGGATGGAATTGAAGATGCTCAACAAACCAGTCTGCAGACGAAAGCATCTGCAGTTGCCCAGAGAGGTTGGGGAAACACCAGCCCCCTCCGATTCTATTGGGGAATGGGGGTAGAATCCCAGGCATTCAATAAACCAGTCCATGCAGTCTGAAAGTGCCTGCATTTGCCCAGAGAGGCTGAGGAAACATCGCTCCCTTCCTATCCTATTGGGGATGGAGTCCCAGGTGTCTGACCGTCCAACTTGTGTCAGCCAAAAGCAGCTGCAGTTACCTGGAGAGACTGGTTCAGGTCCCCCCAGCTTCCTGTCTGCTGGAGGTAGGGCTGGGTATAGGCCAGAGCTGCAATCTGATTTGGGTAGAAAGAAGGCAGTTCCTACTGTCACTGTTATTTTCAAGGAGACCTACTTTGCCTCAAGCCAGGGGCAGAGTTAAAATGGCAGCTACCAGCCTCTTTCTGACTTGGATACATTCAAACTTTAACTGTTCTTAGGATTATACTTTAGCCAGCCAAATTTACTAATCAGTAGCAGAAGTTGGTGCCTAACCATCTCTTCTTCCCCCGTTTTTGGGAAATGGAGCTTCCAAATCCAGCCACGGAATAGCTCCTGAGACAACTTGCACTGCCAGTGGAGGATGGACACTGACTTCCATGGTGTGGATTGCTCTACTCAGAAATCTTCACTGCAGATGGGCAGTCTCTCCTTCCGTTCTTTCAAGGATGTTGCAGGATGCGCTTCTGGTTTCCTGGGCCCCCCAAACAGGTGTTTTAGATAGCTCTGGGTGATTATTAACTGCCCTGTAGGATGAACACCTTACTCTGCCATCATCTTTCCCCTTCTCCTCTATGCCACTTTTTAATGAATAAATAGACTCCTGTTGAGATTCTTTCAAATGAAAGTGTCTGCATATAAGTGTAATGAGGGGAATAAAAATATAGAATCTAAGAAAGGCAGTAAAATTCTTCTTACGTGCTTGAATTATTTCTACCTTGTAAAGAACTTTGAGGTGATTTTGCCTAGGTGGGGAGGCTGGGGCCTTGTTTAAGTGGCTTGCAGTTGAGGAAATGCTAGCTGTAGAGGAGAGAAATTGTTGGTTTTGCCTTTTTTATTATTTTTTTTCTGTACTTGTATTCACTGCATAATGTAAGATGCAGTTTCCTGGGTTAGCTTATTGGCACAGTTAGCAGGGTGGAAAAGTATGGAGTGGGTTGATTTTTTGGTGGTTCTTTTCATTGCTTTTGAGTTCCTTTTGTACAGGTGTGTCTTGGGCAATACTGTGGGATAAACGGAAGGGTTATCCCCACCCTACCAGCCTGAGTAGAGGTACTGACCCACAGCTTTGGGACCTAGAGTTGTGTTGTCTCTGTTCTTTGGGGGAAGATAGCGACAAATGGGATTTTGAAAATCCCGTGAATGTCACATCATAGAGTTGGCTAGTTGATTCCATGCTGAGATCATTGAGGTTGGGGCTTCCACCACCTGGCATACATTCCCTTCACTCATGGTCCCTTACATCTCTTCTCATTTTGGAACCAGACATACACATACTCTGGTCACCCTGAGTGGTCTTGAGGTTAGTGTGAGGATTAGAAAGTGGCCTCCTGAAAGGGGCACCAACCTAGTTCTCTGGCATCCTTATATTGAGTGACATGAAAAGCAGGTGCTTTCTACTGGGGAATGGAAGAGGAAAAGGCCTTTCAAAAGGTAGAAGAGGTTGTTTCAGCTGACCCGACTCTAGGACCTTTCAGAGCCTGAATCACCATCCCAGCCACAGGTTTCTGCCATCCGACCCACACCTTCTGGTCCCTCTTTCAGAAGAGGGGAGCAACCAAGAAGTTCCCAGATGCAGCTCAGAGCTACTTCCTTTAGAGATGCAACTTCTGGCATGCTGTTAGGCCTTGTGGAAATGGAAAGGTTCTTCTGAGGCCATTAACACTCATTATGTCCTGGGTCCTGGGTAATCACAGCACTCACCAGGTAAAGTCCAACAACAGAATATCATCTCACTTGGGCCCCCAGTGAGTGAATGATATGCTTGTACGAGCAGGAGGCAGAGGCCCTTCATCAGTGATCCTGTTACAACACAAGATGAGGGCTCTTCCCTCCCTGCATTGCCATCTTGAGGACCCTGACTCAAGGTTGCCCCATCAGATGCTCAGTGCTGGTTCATTGACAGACTGGCCAAGCTGCCACTGGGTAGCAGCAGCAATTTCCCTTGCCTTGGGTAGACTATATACCACCTCTGCCATTGGAAAAAGTGCCCAGTGGGCCAAACTGTGAGAGTTTCTCTTAGCCCTGGAAAACTTGGACCCAAGCACCCTTGTGTGTCTGTTTACTGACTCATGGGCCATCATCAATGTCTTAACAGTCTTCTCTGGTTTGTGGAGGGAATGCAACTGGAGAATTAAAAGCCTCTGGTGTGGGGAAGGGACCGCTGGAAATAATTGGTGGTATGGAGAGACACCATCTAATGTTACTCATGTTGATGCACATGCAATACCTTACATCACAATGAATATCATTGGAATGGCATAGCTGATAAAGGAAGCTCCTTTTTGACCTAACAAGGCCAGACATCTTCCTGGGAGAGGAGATGCAGAAGACGAGCCCTGTCTGGAAGATGAGGGGAATGAACTTTGGACGATACCCGTGAAATAACTGAACTTCCTATGATTGCTTCTGCTGCTGCGTGAACCCACTATTGAACTGGACATGGAAATTCTGACACTATGAAATTATGGGCCAAGGAACACAGTACCTCTCTTATTAAAAGAGGCTCAATCTGCCATTTACCGATGTGAGAGATGTCAACTACAAGCCAGAGCCTGAAAAGGGCATTTAGGGGCTATTTCCTGAGGGGCTGCACTTGGGTCATTCATGGTAAGTGGACTACATCGGCCCTCGCCTGCCATCCCAAGGTATATATAACACCTTGTCATGGTAGACAGCTATTCAAGTTATGGCTTTGCCTCTCCAGTTCATTGTTTGGGCATAGTACATATGTAGGATACCTTGGAAAAGCGGCTCTGGTATCCAGGTGACATCTCTGATCAAGTACCCCATTTTACTGCACAATTCACTCAATAATGGGCCCAGACTCATGTAATTAGATAGACCTTCCACATTGCCACCACCCACAGGTAGCTGGCATTGTGGAGAACTAAATGGCTACCTAAAAATGCGCTTTGATGTTTATACCCTGACAATTCTTACTGAATGAACTGTCTGCCTTAGGCCATCTGGAAGCTAAATTCAGCTGTTCCCTGGAAGAGAAACCCCTCCTTATCCTGATCCTGCTTCTGAGCACGGAGAAGGGGTGTTGGTGGGGAAAGAACTCCGGCTTTGCTGTGTGTCTGCCCTTATACCCATCAAGATGAGTACTGAAAGGGGGAACAAGGACGCACCACTTGGGACTCTCCTTTTCAGTTACTGTCAGGGGATTATCTCACTTTTTACCACCATTGCACCCTCCACATAATTTCCTTGAGTTGGAGGTAAGGGCTGCCAGGTGAAGGTGTGGGGTGTTGGAAGCAGGCCTAGAAGTGCTTAACACACATGGGGTTACAGTCCAGTGGGCTGGACCTACGGGGCTTGATACATGCCTGCTGAAGATTAGTGGATGATGCCTACCTCTGGTTGGTTCACCATTCCCCTTGGGAACAGGCATGGGATAACTTGGAGAAGTCTAACAACTCCCATTTATCAGGAAAGGTGGTAGTGAGCTGGAGAATATGGGTAAAGCACTCAGTTCTGTGGAAAAGAGGTGAGGTAATAGCTCATGGCAAGGGACAGATAGACTGGGTGGCCTTAAAGGGTAAAGATAAGTTAATATAAATAGGCTGAGAAAAGTGTCTCCCACAGGAGTGGTTGCCCAACCACTATGTTGAGACTGATTGCTGTTACTGTCTTCTGTTTCTGAAGATTTGACCTGGTGCCAACCTGGAAGGAAAACACTTTCATCAAGCTGACCCAAGCCATTGTGGCAGCAGGGAACTTGACCTACTGTTGGGTCTGTCATATGACCTCGTGCTCCCTCTCCCCTCTTTGCTGAGTCCAGATTGCTGCTTAACGAGCTAATATCAGGAGATATTTACATCTTGTGACAGAAATTTTGGCATGTCTGTTGGCTATTCATTCTTCTTCCCCACACCCTTGCGTAACCTGTTAGGATGTAATAACTCCTGATATAATGAAACTGGCAGTGACCCAGTCATCTTTCTGCTAGTATTCCTGAGATGACCAATGACTTTCTGGGGGTGTTCTGTGCTTCTCCAGGGTTTATCTTCCTTTGTGGAGGAAATAAAACCTACACTGTTTGGACCACGCCCTGCTTAGATTGTTGGACAGTGATGGGCAAGATATACAAACAGATTCTATGTGGGACCTCTTCAGCTGCCTCCTGGTTTGTTGAGGGACATGGATGTAGTCGTTACTCTAGACAGGCCTGATTACCCCTCTTGGAATAATGGTATGCCTAGGAATCATCAAATCTCTCCTAATGTGCTGCAGCTGCTGGTGTTCCCAAACTTTTCCTGTCAATGTTGTTGAGAGCTATGGGTCAATAGGCCTGATCTGAATCTGCCTTCATGTCCAAGGTGGGAGGTAGGCTTATGTTGTGAAAACTAATGTGTAGGAGTATAGGCTAGGTGTGGTTAAGAGGCCGAGGGGTGATCTGCTGGGTAAGTCACGGGCACACTCACTGGCCGTTTCCCATTTCTTGCGTACTTCCTCCTTTTCCCCTCTTGCTTGTTAACACATGCAGGTATTCCCTTTATGTCCATTTAGGAAGAGACTGCAGGCAGCCTGGAGGAGGTGTTAAATCTCAGGCAGCTCTGGATGTTACTACTATTTTTTTTTAGGAGGTATACCCAGGACCTTGTACATGGGAAGCAGAGGTGCTCAACAACTGAGCTATGTCCTCTTCCTGCTACTTGTTTTTAATTATTTGGGTAGTTAGTGTGGAGCAAGTGGCTCAAAGTGCCTCAGGGCACAGCAGAAACTTTGAGCAAATGACTGCTTTATTACTTACGCAGCACAAAGCGTCCAAAAGAGGAGGGGAGAAATCCCCATGTGGCCCATCTCCAGGGGTGGCCAAACCGCTTGGGTTGGGGTCAGTAGATGGCAGCTCTGCATGCCCCACTTCACCTCAGAGAAGAGACAAATTTATACTGTTTAAGCATGGTATTTATCTACCCTGGGGAAAGAGGCCCTGCCTTTGAGACTTATTGCCTTGATTAGCATCTGGGACTGCTTATTCTTGGTTTCTCAGTTTAGAGTCTGGTCGGACCTTTTCATTAGACTTACTGTCTCCCCCAGGTTGTGGAATGGAATAGACTGAAACATCATTGCACAATTGAAGAGGAGGGCTGTGAGATGGCTGCTGAGTGTGTGTAGGTGACTTCCCAGAAGTTAGCACTCATTATACATTACATATTTATATCTTGACTTGTTAACTGTATATGGTATTTCCTCTGCCACAGAGGAGGTATAGCAAGGGCTGTGAAAAGCTCAGATCTGTAGTCAGATAGTCTGGGTTCTAATCCTACCTCTGCTGCTTATAACCTATGTGACCCGGGGCAAATTATAAGCCATTCTTTACCTCAGTTTTCTTATGTGTAAAATGGGCGTAATAATATAACCTATTTTGAGGGGTTATTTGAACAATGAATTGTAGAATTCATGTAAAGTATTAGAGTGCCTGGCACAGAAGTGCTTGGTAAATACTGGCTGTTTGTGCCTTTACTATCAACATAATAAAAGATGAATCTTTCTGCTACACTTTTTCCTGTCACCCTCTCTCCAAAATTTGTAAAGCTATCTTTATTTCTATTGTTATCTTTATAATACTAAATAATGTATTTAGACCTTTTCTTTCCCCAACAGCTTTAGATGTATATCTTACCACCCTGCTGTGAGGAAGAAAAGCTGTCCTACATGATTTTACACTGATTTCTTAAGCTATAATAATACTTTGGCATTATAAGATTTTATAATCTTTAGATTTATTGCTGTAACTATAGTTAAGGCTAATGTGCATTCTTTTTTTTTGTCTTTATTTTTTTAATATTACATTAAAAAAAGATGAGGTCCCCCATATACCCTCCACCCTCCTCACCCCACTCCTCCCCCCATAACAACAATCTCCTCCATCATCATGAGACATTCATTGCATTTGGTGAATACATCTCTGAGCACCACTTCACCTCATGGTCAATGGTCCATACCATAGCCCACACTCTCCCACAGTCCACCCAGTGGGCCATGGGAGGACATACAATGTCCAATAACTGTCCCTGAAGCACCACCCAGGACAACTCCAAGTCCCGAAAACGCCCCCACATCTCATCTCTTCCTCCCACTCCATACCCCCAGCAGCCACCATGGCCACTTTCTCCACACCAATGCCACATTTTCTTTGATTGCTAATCACAATAGTTCATGAATAGAATATCAGTAAGTCCACTCTAATCCATACTCTAAATCCTCCATGCTGTGGACCTTAGAATGGTTGTGTTCACTCCACATCTATATCAAGAGGGGGCGTAGATTCCACATGGATGCTCGATGCAGTTCTCCTGCTTTCAGTTGCAGGCACTCTTGGCTCCCTGGTGTGGTGGTTGACCTTCCTCACCTCCATGTTAGCTGAGTGGGGTGAGTCCAATAAACCAGGGTGTAGGAGTTGCAAATCTGTTGAGGCTCAGGGCCTGGCTATCACATGGTCAGTCAGAGATTCAGGTCCCCTGGGTATACATTAAACCCCAGCACCAACTACAGTTCCAGTAAAAGTAAAAGGAGAGACTTGTGGACAAAGATCACATCTAAGTCCAGCTCCAGCGCACAGAAACACAAATTCCAAAGTAGGCCCAACTGAGATGCCACTGAACTCCATCTGCCATGACCATGGAACCTGTGGGTCTCTGTAGCCCTCAGCAGAACCAATACCTGGGGTTGTATCTACTTTATCTGTCTCTGGGAATCTGCTGAGGTATGCATAAGGGCAACCCCTCTGATAACCTCCCAGCTCTTTTTGGAGACTCATAGCCATATGAACTCATTTGTCCTTTCCATTTCCCCCTTTTCTTCAGGTCAAAAAGCATTTTTAACTCCTGGTATTATATGTAGACTGAGATATTCTGCTGGTCTGAGTTGACCCTTTTATTCAAGGTCATTTTCTAGTTACGTCATCAGCTGGTACTTGGTAGTAATCCCTTGGCACCAGGGAGGCTCAACCCCGGGAGTCATGTCCCACGCTGTGGGAAAGGCAACACATTTACATGCTGAGTTTGGCTTTGAGACTGGCCACATTTTAGCAACACGGATGCTCTCAGGAGGTAACTCTTAGGCACCCTGCGGCTCTAGGCCTTGTTCTTATTTCAGGTGCACAGGCTCACAAGCATAGTCACTAGTATGAAGGGCTCCTTGTTGGACCTTCCTTCTTTTTTGGTCTTTGCCGTTGCACTTGGGGGATTGTTGCTGTTCCTTTAGGGACTGTGACAGAGCTCCCCTGGCTAGGAACTCAGTACTTCCTCAGTTGTTTTTAATTGTAACCACTGCGAAAATATCCAGACATTTTTATGTACCCTGGATATATGCTGTGTAGGACTCCCTGCCAACTATGTGTCCCCTGTCAATAACATCCCACACCAGTATTCCTCCCCTGCCATTGTCGAACCTCTCTGTGATCCAATACTTCTTCAGAAGTGAAGCCCAATATATTGCCAGGTTCCATTAATAGTAAAATGGAATATAGTGATGAGTTTAAAGGTTAGATATAGAATACATATTAATTTAGAAAAATTAAGGTAAAAATAAATTGGGGTATCAAAAAATTTAAAAATGCAAAAGCTTTGTTTTTGATATTTTGCCTTCCATCGCTGCAATAAGTGTTGCCCTGTTTGCAAATTGGCAAGGCAAATACTTCCGTCTTTTCCTCAGTGTCTACGTCCTATCTTTTTCTTTTTCTTTTCCCTAATTATTAAGCTTATCTTCACAAAAGTTGTAGATCACAGTAATTCATATATACAATATACAGTACGCCCACATATCCAACATAGAACACTTTTCCCTTCCACAGCAATAATCTTTTTACATACTATATTTACTGAAACTGATGTACAGATATTGAGACAATATCTTTCAAATAAGGTAACATTTGGGTTTACATTGTGGTTTATATTTTAGACTAGAATTTTCTAAATTTGTAGTTATCTTATGTTTTACATTATGATTTACATTTTAGCTATCAGCCCCTAAATATTTTTGGTGTAATTTAACATGTCTTATATCCATCCTTGCATACTCTTGTGGAACACTTCTGTTGCCCACACAGTTACATTGGTTCCATCTATTCAGTACCTCTTTCCCTCTGCCCTTAGGGCCCACAGTGACAGTCAATCGTCATTGCTTGAAGGGCCATGTTCCGAGATACTTGCAACAGTGTTGAGGGCTTGACATGCTCAACTGCCCTAATGCACTGGGAGCCACCATTTTTCTCGAGAGATATAATTCCCTCTATTTGAGAACATCGGTCCTCGCGAGGATATGGGTATACCTTCACTCTCTTATATGGGTCTCTATCCAATGATATAACCCACTATGGCAAAAAGAGCATTCTCATACTCCCTAGGAACCTGTCTTGTGTCACATTATCCCCTTTAAGAATATTAAATAGTAACCTTCCTTATAATATTTTTGAAAAAGTTTTCTCAGCATTATACTCTCTACCAAATACCTGACAATCTCCTATGTTCATATGTTGCCCCACCCTTCCCCCAATTTCTTGGGCAATATTACGCATCCTCCCATCCCTAGCCCCCCTCAAGCCTGCAAAGCCCCACCCAAAGGTAACCCTATTCCCCCATTTTATCTCTTCCTTGTACAAATACTTACCTCCAGCTTATCATAGATTTCACCCATGTAGGTGTCAGCTTACATCCTTCCTCTACCCCCCCCCCCCCATTTTCCTTTAAGCCTATCCTCCAGTCTCTAGCTCTCTGAGGCAACTTGGTTTATTTATTTCTTATCAGTGAGGTCATGTAGTATTTGTCCTTCAGTGCCTGGGTTGCTTCACTCAACATAAGGTTCTCAAGATTCATCCATGTTATCACGTGTGTTTGTAGTATATTCGTTCTTAAAGCTGAATAGTATTTCATTGTATGCATATACCACATTTTATTTATCCATTCATCTGTTGACGGGCATTTGGGTTGATTCCAACTTTTGTCAATAGTGAACAATGCTGCTATGAACATTGGTGTGCATATATTGGTTTGTGTCCTTGTTTTCAGTTCTACTGGGTGTATACCCAGCAGTGGAATTGCTGGGTCATATGGCAAATCTAAAGCTAGTTTTTTGAGAAATCCCCAAACTGTCCTCCAGAATGGCTGGATCCTTCTGCATTCCCACCAGCAGTGGATGAGTGTTCCCATTCCTCCACATCCTCTCCAGCATTTGTAGTCTTCTGTTTTTTTCATAGCTGCCAATCTTACCGGAGTAAAATGATATCTCATTGTAGTTTTGATTTGCGTTTCCCTGATAGCTAGAGATTTGGAGCATTTTTTCATGTGCTTTTTAGCCATTTGTATTTCTTCTTTGGAGACCTGACTGTTTAAATCTTTTTCCAATTTTTTTAAATGGGTTGTTTGTCTTTTTATTTTCAAGATATAGGAGTTCTTTATATATGCAGGATATAAGTTTCCTATCAGATATATGGTTATGAAATATTTTCTCCCATTGTGTAGGCTCTCTCTTCACTTTCTTGACAAACTCCTTTGAGGTGCAGAAGGCTTTAATTTTGAGGAAGTCCCATTTATCTATTTGTTCTTTTGCTGCTTGTGCTTTTGGTGTGAAGTTCATGAAGCCATTCCTATTACAAGGTCTTGTATATGCTTCCCTACACTGCTTTCCAAAGTCTTTATGGTCTTGGCTCTTATATTTAGGTCTTTGATCCATCTTGAGTTGATTTTTGTATAAGGTGTGAAATGGTAATCCTCTTTCATTCTTTTACAAATGGATATCCAGTTCTCCAGGCACCATTTGTTGAATAGGCCATTCTCTCCCAGTTGAGAGGATTTGGTGGCTTTATCGAATATTACATTACTGTATATATGAGGATCTATATCAGAACTCTCAATTCGGTTCCATTGGTCTGTGTGTCTCTCCTTGTGCCAATACCATGCTGTTTTCACTACTGTAGCTTTGTAGTATATTTTGAAGTCAGGTAGTGTGATTCTTCCAATTTCGTTTTTCTTTTTCAATGTCTTTGGCTATTCAGGGCCTCTTTCCTTTCAGATAAATTTCATAGCTAGTTTTTCTAGTTCCTTAAAGAATACTGTGTTGATTGTTATTGGGATTGCATTGAATGTGTAGATCAGTTTTGGTAGGATAGACATCTTAATAATATTCAGTCTTCCTATCCATGAACAGGGAATATTCTTCCATTTATTTAGGTCTTCTTTGATTTTCCTTGAACAGTGTTGTGTAGTTCTCTGTGTATAAGTTTTTTACATCTTTAGTTAAATTTATTCCTAGGTATTTGATTTTTTTATTGACTATCGTAAATGGTATTTGTTTCTTGATTTCCTCCTCAGCTTGCTCATTATTGATGTACAGAAATGCTACTGATTTTTGCGCATTAATCTTATAACTTGCGACTTTACTAAACACATTTATGAGTTCTAGAAGCTTTGTTGTAGACCTCTCAGGGTTTTCTATGTATAGGATCATGTCATCAGCAAATAATGAAAGTTTGACTTCTTCCTTTCCAATTTGAATGCCTTTTATATCTGGCTCTTGCCTCAGTGCTTGAGCCAGTACTTCCAAGACAATGTTAAATAGGAGCGGAGACAATGGGCATCCTTGTCTTGTTCCTGATCTTAGAGGGAAGGATTTTAGGATTTCACCATTGTAAAAAATGTTGGCTGTGGGTTTTTCATATATACTCTTTATCATGTTCAGAAAATTTTCTTGTATTCTGATCTTTTGGAGTATTTTTATCAAGAAAGGGTGCTGTATTTTGTCAAATGCTTTTTCTGCATCTATAGATCGAATCATGTGATTTTTTTCCCTTCAATCTGTTTATATGGTGTATTACATTGATTGATTTTTTTTTTTATATTGAACCATTCTTGCATACCCGGAATGAATCCCATTTGGTCAAGGTGTATAATTGGTTTAATGTGTTGTTGGATACCGTCAGCAAGTATTTTGTTGAGGATTTTTCCATCTAGGTTCATTAGAGAAATTGGTCTGTAATTTTCCTTTCTTGTGGTGTCTTTGTTTGGCTTTGGCACTAGGGTAATGTTGGCATCATAGAATGAGTTAGGTAATGTTCCCTCTGTTTCAGTTTTTTGAAAGAGTTTCAGCAAGATTGATGTTAGTTCTTTCTGGAATGTTTTGTAGAATTCACCTGTGAAGCCGTCTAGCCCTGGGCTCTTCTTAGTTGGGAGGTTTTTAATGACTGATTCTATCACTTTACTTGTGATTTGTTTGTTGAGATAATCAATTTCTTCTTTCGTCAATATAGACTGCTTATGTGTTCCTAGGAATTTGTCCATTTTCTCTGAATTGTCATTTTGTTGGAATATAGTTTTTCAATGTATCCTCTTATGATAGTCTTTATTTCTGAGGGATCAGTGGTGATATCTCCTTTCTCATTTCTTATTTTGTGTATTTACATCTTCTCTTTTTTTCTTTGTTAGTCTAGCTAAGGGTTTGTCAATTTTATTGATCTTCTCAAAGAACTAGCTCTTGGTCTTGTTTATCTTTTCAAGTGCTTTCTTATTTTCTATTTCATTTAGTTCTGCTCTTTGTTCTTTCTTTCTTTCTTCTTCCTGGTGGGTTACATTATTATTTTTTTTTTTTTTACTAATTCCTCCAAATTAGTAAGTCCTTCAATTTTGTTAGCTCTTCAATTTTTGCTCTTCTTTTTTGATGTATGAATTTATGGCTATAAATTTCCCTCTCAGTACTGTTTTTACTGCATCCCATAAGTTTTGGTATGTTGTGTTATCATTTTCATTAGTTTCAAGGTAGTTATTAATTCCTTTTAAGATTTCCTCTTTGACCCAATGTTTTTCTAAGAGTGTGCTGTTTAATTTCCATATCTTGGTGTGAAATTTGGGCCTCTGGACTTTGCAGATTTCCAGCTTCACTCCACTGTGGTCAGAGATATTACTTTGTGTGATTTCAATCTTTCTGAATTCATTGAGCCTTTCTTTGTGGCCTAGCATGTGGTCTATCTTGGAGCATGATCCACGTACACTTGAGAAAAATGTATATCCTGCTGTATTCGGGTGTAATGATCTGTATATGTTTATTAGATCCAGCTCCTCTAATATACTGTTCAGAGTTTTTGTTTCTTTATTGATTCTCTTTTGAGATGTTCTGTCCAAAGTTGATAGTGGTGTATTAAAGTCTCCCACTATAATTGTGAGGCATCTATTCTTTCATTTAGTTTTTCCAGTGTTTGTCTCATGTATTTGGAGGCGCCCTTGTTAGGAGCATAAATATTTGTGATTGTTCATTCTTCTTGAAAGATTATCCCTTTCACTAATATGTAGTATCCATCTTTGTCTCTGACAATTGTTTCGCATTTGAAGTTTTTTTTTTTTTTATTTTTTATTTTTTATTTATTTTTTAAAATATTTATTTATTATTATTATTTTTTAATTACATTAAAAAAATATATGAGGTCCCATTCAACCCCACCGCCCCCGCCCCCCACTCCCCCCACAGCAACACTCTCTCCCATCATCGTGATACATCCATTGCACCTGGTAAGTTCATCTCTGAACATCACTGCACCCCATAGTCAATGGTCCACATCATAGCCCAGACTCTCTCACGTTCCATCCAGTGGGCCCTGGGGGGATCTACAGTGTCCCGTAATTGTCCGTGAAGCACTATCCAGGACAACTCCACGTCCCGAAAACGCCTCCACATCTCATCTCTTCCTCCCGTTCCCCACACCCAGCAGCCCCCATGGCTACCGTTCCCACACCCATTCCACATTTTCTCTGTGGACATTGGATTGGTTGTGTCCATTGCACACCTATGTCAAGTGAGGGCTTAGATTGCACATGGGTACTGGATGCACTCTTCCCGCTTCTAGTTGTAGACACTCTAGGCTCCATGTTGTGGTGGTTGACCTTCTTCAACTCCATGTTAGCTGAGTGGAGTAAGTCCAATAAGTCAAAGTGTAGGAGCTGAAGTCTGTTGAGGCTCTGGGCCTGGGTGTCATATTATCAGTCCAGAGATTCAAATCCCCTACATATATCTTAAACCCAGCACCAACTACAATTCCAATAAAGTAGCATGCAAGTCTTGTGAAAAGAGATCCCCTCTGAGTCCATTTCCATCACGCAGAAACACCAGCTCCAAAGAAGGGCCATCTGTCATGGCAGTGAACCCCTTCTGCCATGACCATAGAACCCGTGGGTCTCTTTATCCCTCAAAAGAACCAATACCTGGGGTTGTATCTACCTTATCTGTCTCTTAGACTCTGTTCAGTTGTACATAGGGGTATTCCTTCTGACAACCTCCAGACTCTTTTTTAGAGACTCACAGCCTTATAATCTCATTTCTCCTTTCCATTTCCCCCTTACATTAGGTCAAACCGCTTCCCGAAGTCATGTTATTATATGTAGACAGGTATATTCTGCTGTTCCGCATTGAATCTTTAATTCAAGGTCATTTTCTAGTTGCTTCTTCAGCTGGTATGTGGTAGTGATCCCTCGGTGCCAGGGAGGCTCATCCCCGGGTGTCGTGTCCCACGCTGGGGGGAATGCATCACATCTACACGCTGAGTTTGGCTGTGAGAGTGGCCACATTTGAGTAACATGAAGGCTGTCAGGAGGAAACCCCCAGGCACAATGCTACTCTAGGCCTTGTTCTTATTGCAGGTGCATAAGCTCAAAAGTGTAGCCATTAGTATCAAGAGCCCACTGTTGGGCCCTCCTTCCTTCCTGGTTCTTGCCGTTGCACCTGGAGGATTGCCGCTGCTCTCCCAGGGCCCACAACGGTGACCCCCCGGCCAGGAGCCCAGTACCCCCCCAGCTGTTGTTTTTAATTGTTTCCACTATGAGTATATATAGACATTACCATATACCCTGGGCATATGCCCTGTATAACTCCCTGTCAACCATATATATCCTGTCAATAACATCCCATATCAGTATTCCTCCGCTGCCATTGTTGAACCACTCTGTGATCCAAAACTTCCCGTAAAGTGAATCCCAACATAATGCCAGCTTCAGAAGAGTCTTAGATCACCAAAATTCATATATACAATATACAGTATTTCCCCAGATCCACCATAAAACCTTTTCCCTTCCACAGCAATAATCTTTTAACTTATTCATATCATATTTCCTGAAACTGATGTACAGATTCCGAAACTATAGTTTTCAAACAAGGTAACATTTGTGCTTACTATGTGGTCCATACTTTAGGTTGTACAGTTTTCTAAATTTTTTAGTTATCCTATGTTTTGTCTTATGGTTTTCATTATTAGTCTGTCGTCCCCTATATGTTTTTGGTGTAATATTAGCTGTTTTATATTCATCCTCGTGTACTCTCACATAATTCCTCTTTTGCCCCCTTATTTACCTTTGTTCCATCCATTGCACATCCATTTTCCCCTCCCCTTAGGGCCCACAACGCCTGCCAATCTAATGCCCTGGGAGCCGTCCTTTCTCACGAGAGATACAGTTCTCTCTATTCGACGGCATTAGTCTTCCCCAGGATATGGGTCCACCCCACCCAATGGTAGAACCCACCTTGGCAAAATGAGCCTTCAGCTATTCCCTCCGGAGTCCTCCCGCATCAGACCATACCCCCTGAGCGTCCTAACCAGGTAACCCTCCTACTTATACTTTGATACGTTTTACTCAACATTTAGTTCTCAATGAACTTCTGGCACTCTCCCATGTTTGTATGTTGCCCCTCCCTCCCACCTATTTCTTGGACCATATTACCCCTCTTCCCATCCCCAGCCCCCCTCAAACCCAGAAAACCCCACCCGAAGGTAACCCCTTGCCCCCATTTTGTCCCTTCTTTGTGCTCATACTTACCCCCAGCTCATCACAGATTCCACCCCTACAGACATTAACTCACATCCTTCCTCCACCCCCCGATTTCCAGTAAGCCACTTTTCCAGACTCTAGCTCTCTGAGGCAGTTAACTTATTTCATATCATTGAGGTCATATAGTATTTGTCCTTCAATGCCTGGGTTGCTTCACTCAACATAAGATTCTCAAGGTTCATCCATGTTATCACGTGCGATTGTAGTGTATTGGTTCTTACAGCTGAGTAGTATTCCATTGTGTGTATATACCACATTTTATTGATCCACTCATCTGTTGATGGACTTTTGGATTGATTCCAACTTTTGGCGATGGTGAACAATGCTGCTATGAACATTGGTGTACATATATCGGTTTGTGTCCTTGTTTTCAGATCTGATGGGTATATACCCAGCAGTGGTATTGCTGGGTCATATGGCAAATCTATGGATAATTTTTTGAGAAACTGCCAAACTGTCCTCCAGAATGGTTGGATCCTTCTGCATTCCCACCAGCAATGGATGAGTGTTCCCCTTTCTTCACATCCTCTCCAGCATTTGTATTCTACTGTTTTTTTCATGGCTGCCAATCTTATGGGAGTAAGATGGTATCTCATTGTAGTTTTGATTTGCATTTCCCTGATAGCTAGGGATTTGGAGCATTTTTTCATGTGCTTTTTAGCCATTTGTATTTCTTCTTTGGAGAAGTGTCTGTTTAAGTCTTTTTCCCATTTTTTAAATGGGTTGTTTATCTTTTTGTTTTCGAGATCTATGAGTTCTTTATATATGCAAGTTATAAGTCTCTTATCAGATATATGGTTGCCAAATATTTTCTCCCATTGTGTGGGTTCCCTTTTTACTTTCTTGACAAACTCCTTTGAGGTGCAGAAGGCTTTAATTTTGAGGTAGTCCCATTTATCTATTTGTTCTTTTGCTGCTCGTGCTTTTGGTGTGATGTTCATGAAGCCATTTCCTATTACAAGGTCCTGTAGATGTTTCCCTACACTGCTTTCCAAGGTCTTTATGGTCTTGGCTCTTATATTTAGGTCTTTGATCCATCTTGAGTTGATCTTTGTATAAGGTGTGAGATGGTAATCCTCTTTCATTCTTCTACATATAGCTATCCAGTTCTCCAGGCACCATTTGTTGAATAGGCCATTCTCTCCCAGTTGAGAGGGTTTGGTGGCTTTATCGAATATTATATGGCTATATACATGAGGTTCTATATCTGAACTTTCAATTCGATTCCATTGGTCTGTGTGTCTCTCCTTTTGCCAGTACCATGCTGTTTTCACTACTGTAGCTTTGTAGTATGTTTTGAAGTCAGGAAGTGTGATTCCTCCTATTTCGTTTTTCTTTTTCAATATGTCTTTGGCTCTTCGGGGCCTCTTTTTATTCCAAATAAATTTCATAGTTAGTTTTTCTAGTTCCTTAAAGAAGGCTGTGTTGATTTTTATTGGGATTGCATTGAATGTGTAGATCAGTTTTGGTAGGATAGACATCTTAATAATATTCAGTCTTCCTATCCATGAACAGGGAATATTCTTCCATTTATTTAGGTCTTCTTTGATTTCCTTGAACAATCTTGTATAGTTCTCGATGTGTAAGTTTTTTACCTCTTTAGTTAAATTTATTCCTAAGTATTTGATTTTTTTATTTACTATTGTGAATGGTATTTGTTTCTTGATTTCCTCCTGATCTTGCTCATTATTGGTGTATAGAAATGCTACTGATTTTTGCGCATTGATCTTATAACCTGCGACTTTGCTAAACTCATTTATGAGTTCTAGGAGCTTTGTTGTAGATCTCTCAGGGTTTTCTATATATAGGATCATGTCATCTGCAAATAATGAAATTTTGACTTCTTCCCTTCCAATTTGAATGCCTTTTATATCTGGTTCTTGTCTCAGTGCTCGAGCCAGTACTTCCAAGACAATGTTAAATAGGAGCGGAGACAATGGGCATCCTTGTCTTGTTCCTGATTTTAGAGGGAAGGATTTCAGGATTTCGCCATTGTAAACAATGTTGGCTTTAGGTTTTTCATATATACTCTTTATCATGTTCAAAAAGTTTCCTTGTATTCCGATCTTTTGGAGTGTTTTTATCAGGAAGGGGTGCTGTATTTTGTCAAATGCCTTTTCTGCATCTATAGATATAATCATGTGGTTTTTTTCTCTCAATCTGTTTATATGGTGTATTACATTGATTGATTTTCTTATGTTGAACCATCCTTGCATACCTGGAATAAATCCCACTTGGTCATGGTGTATAATTCGTTTAATGTGTTGTTGAATACGATTAGCAAGTATTTTGTTAAGTATTTTTGCGTCTAGGTTCATTAGAGAAATTGGTCTGTAATTTTCCTTTCTTGTGGTGTCTTTGTTTGGCTTTGGTACTAGGGTAATGTTGGCATCATAGAAGGAATTAGGCAGTGTTCCTTCTGTTTCGATTTTTTGGAATAGTTTCAACAGGATTGGTGTTAGTTCTTTCCGGAATGTTTTGTAGAATTCACCTGTGAAGCCGTCTGGCCCTGGGCTCTTCTTAGTTGGGAGATTTTTAATGACTGATTCTATCTCTTTGCTTGTGATTGGTTTGTTAAGATCATCAATTTCTTCTTTTGTCAGTATGGGCTGCTTATGTATTTCTAGGAATTTGTCCATTTCCTCTAAATTGTCATTTTTGTTGGAATATAGTTTTTCAAAGTATCCTCTTCTGATAGTCTTTATTTCTGTGGGGTCAGTGGTGATTTCACCTTTCTCATTTCTTATTTTGTGTATTTGCATCTTTTCTCTTTTTTTCTTTGTTGGTCTCGCTAAAGGTTTGTCAATTTTGTTGATCTTCTCAAAAAACCAGCTCTTGGTCTTGTTTATTTTTTCAAGTGCTTTCTTATTTTCTATTTCATTTAGTTCTGCTCTTATCTTTGTTATTTCCTTCCTTCTTCTTCCTGTTGGGTTACTTTGCTGTTGTTTTTCTAATTCCTTCAAATGTGCAGTTAATTCTTCAATTTCTGCTCTTTCTTCTTTTTTGATATATGAATTTATGGCTATAAATTTCCCTCTCAGTACTGCTTTTGCTGCATCCCATAAATTTTGGTATGTTGTGTTATCATTATCATTTGTTTCAAGGTAGTCATTGATTTCTTTTGAGATTTCCTCTTTGACCCACTGTTTTTCTAAGAGTGTGCTGTTTAATTTCCAAATTGTCGTGTGAAGTCTGGGTCTCTGTCCCTTGCAAATTTCCAGCTTGACTCCACTGTGGTCAGAGATATTGTTTTGTATGATTTCGATCTTTCTGAATTCATTAAGCCTTTCTTTGTGGCCTAGCATATGGTCAATCTTGGAGAATGTTCCATGTGCGCTTGAGAAAAATGTATATCCTGCTGTGTTTGGGTGTAATGATCTATATATGTCTATTAGATCCAGCTCTTCTAATATACTGTTCAAATGTTTTGTTTCTTTAGTGATTCTCTTTTGAGATGTTCTGTCCAGAGTTGATAGTGGTGTATTAAAATCCCCCACTATAATTGTAGATGCATCTATTCTTTCACTTAGTTTTTCCAGCGTTTGCCTCACATATTTAGAGGCGCCCTTGTTAGGAGCATAAATATTTATGATTGTTCGATCTTCTTGACAAATCCCCCCTACGCGGGGACACCCCTGTGTGGCACAGCACTCCTTGTGCTCATCAGCACTGCATGTGAGCTAGCTCACCACATGGGTCAGGATGCCCTGGGTTTGAACCCTGGACCTCCCATGTGGTAGGCAGGTGCTCTATCAGGTGAGCCAAATTTGCTTCCTGCTTATTGTTTCTTATTTCTTTCTTATTTGCTCCTATTGTTAGAACAAAAAGCTTGATTAGATTCAGGTTCAATTTCTTTTCAGCAAGTGTACTTGATAGGTTGTGTTGTATGCTTCCTTACATCATATCAGGCATAAATATCTGATTGTTTCACTTTCAGTGATGCTAAGATTTAATGGCGAGTTCAGATATTGGGGGAATTTTGATGACACTGGAAAAAATCAAGGTCTAACCCATCTACTTAGAAGAAAATATTACTAAGTAATATTCAAAAGAGAGGACCTTCTTCTTCACTGATTCTCATTCCATTGCCAGCCTCTGTCCCTAAAGCGTGTATTGGGGATGAGGTGTAGGACTAGAAGCAAGTCTAGGTCTGACTTTAATGAAAGCCCTCTTTTTATTAATTATTTAAATTAATAAAAAGTTGTCCTTTTCAGATAAGCTTAGGGGAATCATAAATAGAAATTTGGCTCTATCCCTACTGCAAATCATGCTAAAGAACTGTACCTTGATTCTTTGCTTTGGATGTCATACCTGTAACAGAGTTTGGAAGTTTAGTTTTGTGCCTTTTGATTAGAGACTTAAGGTATAACCACCCTTGTTTTCTCCATCCTCAGTGTTTTAATTCTCATGACTTGGCTCAATCAGGAGCACAAAAGACCTCTCATTGTTCCACAAATTCAGAGGTCTGGAAAATCGTGGCACCTTTCTGGTTTGGGCCCCCAAGGTGAATTTTTTTTTCCAAGGTGAACTTTGTTTGCACACGAAGTCTGTATTTTAAGCAGATTTTCCCAAGCATATCTTCAGATTTAGTGAGCTTCCAGTTTCCTTCAGCTGTTCTGTAAGTTGGCTGCCTACTGCCATGAGCTCAGACAGGGCTTTCGGATACTGTTTCAAATTAGCCCTGTCATAAAGCTTTCTTTGCTCCCTCTGGAAGTATGGCTGAGGCTATTTTTTCTTAATGCTCAAAGATTGTCTTTAATAAGGCACAAGTCCAGCGATTCCAATTATACCAGCCAAAACGGTTTTTCCATGTGTTATTGGAGCATATTAAAGCATATTACTCTAAACTCTAAGAAGTAAGCAGCAATCCAGAAACATCATTTGAATATTAAATAGCCTAATGATGCCCATGGCTTCTCAAGGGATTGGTGGAGCTAACATTACTATTGGATTTTTAAAAATACTATTTAATATTTAGTATTGCTTTTAGGCATTTTCTCTCCAATAATTGTCATTCATCTTGCAGTGGGTGTCTATCAGAAGACCTTAGCCTAAGTCTAACTAGCTGGGCAATCTTCAACAAGTTACCTAATCCGAGTTTCTTCCTCTATATAAGAAAAGATTACACTAATTTGTTGTCAAAAGTCATTTTCACATTTTACAATTTTGATTCTGTTTTGATCCAGATATTCAACAGGGCAGTAACATCCTCTGATTAATTAGTCATCTTTAGAATGCGCCTCAGTTTCCTTTATTCCTTATCTTGATTTCATTGTATTATGGGATGTTAGCCCTGTAAAACTTGTGTGTTCTATAGATTTTGTGATTTGAAACAATATCACCCCAAGTGGTTTTTATTAAAATTTAAACTGGGCAGAGATTTATTTAGCTGCACAGAAGATTTACCATAGCTGTTTCTGTTGTTTGTGTCTTTCTCTTCAGTATTTGGACCATGAGACTGTTTCAGCCATATTCATCGACAGCAGTGGACAGTTTGTTTCCTCCCAGGTGACAGGAATTAGCCGGAATCCCTACTGTGGCTATGAGCACCAGACCCTGTCCAGTCAGGAGCGTGTGGAGGAGGACTCCTTGCTGGCTGCCATGCAGGGGCAGGTAACTGACGTGGGACCAGTCCCCTTTGTAAAGAGCACCGACCCTTCTTCCAGCTACTTTGTCATCTTGAACTCTGCAGCCTTCTTCAAAGTGGGAGGTCAGCTGGAGGTGCTGGTTCATGTACAGGATTTTCAAAGAAAGCCCAAGAAGTATGGTGGAGACTACCTACAGGCCAGAATCCACTCTCCCAAGCTGCAGGCGGGGGCTGTGGGTAGAGTGGTAGACTACCAGAATGGATTTTACAAGGTCTTTTTTACTTTGCTTTGGCCAGGTAAAGTTAAAGTATCTATATCTCTGGTCCACCCCAGTGAAGGGGTTAGAGTTCTTCAGCACCTACAGGAGGAGAAACCAGACAGAGTCTATTTCAAGAGTCTCTTCCGTTCAGGAAGAATTTCTGAAACTACCGAGTGTAATGTGTGTCTTCCTGGGAGTTTGCCCCTTTGTAACTTCACAGATCTCTACACTGGAGAGCCCTGGTTCTGCTTCAAACCAAAGAAGCTCCCTTGTAGTAGCAGAATTAACCATTTCAAAGGTGGATACCTGAAGGGCCTCCTCACTGCCGCAGAGAGTGCTTTCTTCCAGAGGTATGTGCTCCTTGTTGCAGGGAGTAATTTAAAGACGGTCCTTTTCTATTCTAGATGTCCCAATAAGAAGCTTTCTTGTTTTGGTTATGTGCTCCTTATATCTTTCTGAACTTGGCCTAATTTAGGGGAGGTGGTGAATAGGAAAATAGAGTTTCCTATTTTGTGATTAATTTTTTAAAAGTGAAGCTTTGTGCTTGTCCACATTCAAATTAAACAACTTTTGCCTTGAACTTTTTCTTTCTCATCCTCATATCTGTGTTTTAATTTAGAACTGTTTGGCATTTTTATAGATTTATGAATAGGATTACTTATTCATCGAACAGTTTTTAAAAAGCATCCAAAAATATGGCTATTAGAGGTCTAGGTTGATATTTTAGCTTCATGTCTAATAAAATAAAAAAAATTATAAATCATTTAAACATTTATTGATAGGAAAAAGACCATAATATGGCAGCATTGCTTGGTTGACTCAATGTGTGCAAAAATTCCATTTCAGCATAGTAACCAATATATGGAATAATACACAGATTGAAATGTATAGGATCAGTGTGAGTTAACGTTTGTTTTTTCTTCAACATTCCATACAGTTCTGAATTAAATGAAAATTCATAAAAAATAAAAAGTTATAAAAGTTATGTGGTCAAAAAAGTACAAATTATTACTTGAAAACACATACAATTAAAAAAATTTTAATGAAAGCCCTACTTTTTAATTCACTGGTAGAGAAGTATTTTTGAGTACACCTGGGTACCCTAAAAAATTACATGATTTATGTTTTTCAGTACTTGATTGGGGAAAAGTTGGTATAATAAGACATATTCTTCATAGGACTTCCAAAATACCTTTAATTTTCCACTTCTGAAATAGATTTTGGTCATACCGGTTGTTAAGTACTCAAAGCGTGGGCTTATATCATGTTTTTAGAAGACCAGCAGAGGGAGCACTACTCAACGTATATACAGTGCTTTCTTTAGAAGCCTGGCTAATCTGATGTATGCCTAGGTACAAAAGGACTTTAGTTTTCATTTTAATCCTGGCTCAGATTTAAGATGCTATGTATCAACGTCTGTGATCATGTTACTTTCATTTCTGTGCACTCTTTGCCTGTCTGTGGGGACTATTGAAGTACCCCTGTTGGAGTTGTGTTGTCACTTCCACTCAGTGGCCTAGCAAAGTGGAGGAAATTTAGTTTGTAATTTCCTCAGATTTCATGTGGAAAGGGAGAAAGGTCAGAGAATTATATTAGTAAAGATTTAAAAATAATTATTCCTGACATTAAAACCTACCATTAAAAAGTAGCCCAATCCCTTGGTTATTGCTCCATCTACTGGACAGCACCCCATGACCACATGAACACACTTATATTCCATAAAGGCATACCCCAGGTGTAACCCTCCCCACACATCCCCACCACGACCAACACCCTGCACCAGTAATCATCCCCTAACACAGTTGTAACTCTTCTACAATCCACAACCTCCCCCAAAACAAACAAATAAATAAAACAAACAAAAAATTTGTGCCTTTCATCACCAGAAGATCTGTTATCTTTTACGTATATTGACAAGTTCTACTGTATGCTTCCCTGGTGTTTTATTTTTCTTTTTCACTTTATTTTCCAAGAAGCTTTAGGTTATATAGAAAAATCACATAGAAAATATAGAGGATTCCCATATACCATTACCCCCACCCTCCCCTACCAATAATATCCTACATGTATATGGTACATTTGTTACAGTTGATGAACAAATATCGAAGTGTTCCTACTAACCATGGCCAGTGGTTTACGTTATGTTTTACATTTTGCACCGTACACTTTTAGAGGTTCTGACAAAATGTATAATGGCTTGTATCCCTCAATGCAAGATCATGCAGAACAATTCCAATGCCCCCAAATTCCCTACGTTCCACCCATTCTTCTATCCCCCTCCTCTCAGAACCCATGGCAACCACTAAGTTTCAGTTTTTGAAGAATAAGGTTCATAGTTACATGTATTAATATTGAGGGCTTGACATACTTGTCTGTTTTCTTTTATTAAGCACTGCTTATGTACTTGAGAGATTCTTGCCCCTTTATTTGAGAACATAGCAGGACTCCTCGGTATGGGAGTTTAATATTTTCTCGTTTATTGTGTAGGTCATCATCCACTGAGATAACACCCTGTGACAAGATGAACACATTCATATTCCATAGAAGCATGCCCCAGGTGCACTCTTTCCCACATATTCACTCCCCCCCACCAACGCCCTGTACCAGAGACCCTCCCCTGCTAAATTTTTCTTTCTTTTTTTTTTTTTTTAAAGATTTATTTATTTATTTAATTTCCCCCCCTCCCCTGGTTGTCTGTTCTTGGTGTCTATTTGCTGCGTCTTGTTTCTTTGTCCGCTTCTGTTGTCGTCAGCGGCACGGGAAGTGTGGGCGGCGCCATTCCTGGGCAGGCTGCTCTTTCTTTTCACGCTGGGCGGCTTTCCTCACGGGCGCACTCCTTGCGCGTGGGGCTCTCACGCGGGGGACACCCTTGCGTGGCACGGCACTCCTTGTGCGCATCAGCACTGCGCATGGCCAGCTCCACATGGGTCAAGGAGGCCCGGGGTTTGAACCGCGGACCTCCCATATGGTAGACGGACGCCCTAACCACTGGGCCAAAGTCCGTTTCCTCCCCTGCTAAATTTTTCAAAAGTACATTCCCACAATTGTAGTTTCAACCACAGACCTCCCCCCTCCTCGGAGTTCACCTGTTCCTTCCTCCAGCTCTCCCCCCAGTTCCATGGACAGTCCACCACCCTCCTGCTCACACTCACATTCCAGCACTGTTGACCCCACTCACATTGCTGCACCACCACCACCCACATCTACTGCCAGACCACCCCCTTCCACCTTATCATGGTTCTTGCCCATATTGAGCAACCACACTCTGCTCCCTTTCTGTCTTTTGTTGCCACATCTTCTAGGATCTATAGACCATGGTTAGTACCACTGCTTCAGTATGTGGGTCATCAGTTTTAACAAATATAACACACTAATGAAAGATGTTGAAAAAATGGGGGAAAGTGTGGGAGAGGGAGGGGTGAGGTCTATGGGAATCGCTTATGTTTTCAGTGTAACATTTATGTAATCTAAAACTCCTTTAAAACAAAATAAAATTTCAAGTACCCCAACCCTCCTACAAAGGCATGCCTGTGATTCCCTGTCCTTGGAATTAGAAGTGAAGAGATGCAGACTTGAAGAAGTCTGGAGCCAGCTAGCTCCCTGCAGGCTCAGTATTACCCTTTCCCAATACAAAGAATATTATGACATGAACATTCTTAGAGATGATCAAGGTTGTATCAGGAAATTTCTAAGAAAAATGAACTTACAAATGGAATAATTCCTTTAAGGAAATTTATGCTCCCACCCTTGCTACTCTTAGTTATTCCATAATTTAGTGATTACAGTCATGGGACAGAAAAAACACAAAAAACAAAAAAACCCCAAACTCTTGAATCCAGAAGGATAAAATAATACCTTTGTCCTTGCCTTTCACTAGATGTCCTAGGTAAGGCTGACTGGAACACATTACAGTAGAATAATTACAAAATTTTACTTACGTGTAAGTTTGCTATGAGAACAATGCTTAGGATGGCATAAGTTTTTAGAAACCCAACGTTTGACAGTCTTGATATTTTATTTTTCACATCTTTGATTCTGTTAAAGTTCTGAAATATTGCACCAGATCATATGAGAATCAAAAAAGAACATAAAAAAATAGATCTTTTGAGGAATCTTTGGGTGGACTGTTTTGAGCTCATGACCTGAATATGATTTGATACCCATTTTTAATGCTCTGCTCATAAGTTGTTTAATTCAGAAAGAATTAAAAAGTTTAGCCTTAGTCCATGGTTCCCTAAGTAACAATTAAACGGTTAAGGTGATCATAATCTTTGTTCTTTACTCTTAAGGAAATAAAAGCATTGGTCTTGGAAAGAACAGTAGTATTTCACTTCAAGATCCCTTTAATATGAGGGAATACTTTGAAAGAATGATCTTATCATATAAAAATTCTCTTTTATTATATTTATTGTTTTATTCCCTTTTATTTATGTTTAAATATCTTTTAAATCAGTATTTCTTAAATTGGGTACCAAGGAATTTAAAGGAATAGCAAGGGAATTTGGCCACTCCATTGGATTATCCAGCTTCCCTCATTTTATCTTATCCACCTTCTGTCATCATCTCTTCTGTTTTTGTCTTTTTGTATTCTGCAAAATTTCAAGTCTTTAGAAACACTGCAAGAATATTAACAATTAACACGTATATGCCTTTAACCTAGATTAACCATTTATTAATGTTCTGCCACATTTGCTTACGCTCTCTCTCTGTACATGTGTGTAGGTGTTTATATGTGTATGTGTCTAATTTTTTTTCCTGAACAGTTTGAGAGTCAGGTACACCTGTACCTTTTAAGAGTAAGTTATAAATCCTGTGGCACTTCATCCCAAAGTATTAAGAATATGTCTTCTAAGAACAAGGACTTTCTGCAATAACCACAACACATTTTTCATACTCAGAACATTTAACATTGATATGAGAGTATTACCTAATATATAGTCTATATTCAAGTTTCTCTAGCTGTTCAAATAATGTCCATTATAGCCTCTTTTAAATTGCAATTTAAGCTACAATTGATGATCGTACAATGTATTTAGTTATCTTTAAACTCCTTTAATCCTATTTTGTTTTTCATAACATTATTTATTTATTTATTAATCCTTACTCCCCTTCCTGAGATGGCTCCCTTGTCTGTCTGCTCATTGTTTTTGTTGTTGTCTGTACATTGTTTTTTGCCTGTCATATGCTCTTTTTTTTTTTTTTTTAAGGAGGCACTGTGAACCAAACCAGGGACCTCCCATGTGAGGTGGTGGGTGCTTGGTTGCTTGCCACATCTGTTCCCTATATATTTTTTATTAGGTGCTATCAGGGATTGAACCTGGGACCTCATACGTGCGAAGGAGGTACTCAATCACCAAGCTACACTGCTCCTGACATTGACAATTTTGATGTCACTGTTTTGTAGAATACCCCTTAATTTGGGTTTATTTTTTTCCACATAACTAGATTCAGGCCAGACATTTTTGCAGGATAATTATAGAGGTAAAGTTTTCTTCATTTCCTTACTTTTATTAAAGCTGTGAACTCAAGAGTATAGATTATATGTACTCTGTTAAAAATCGCATTTCTCTTAAATGTCAATTTAGGGTTTGAAATTCTAGTATGTTCCAATATAGCTCTCTATAGTTTAATTCTTGTTTTCTGTCTGTCTCCCCTAGCAGAATGTCAGTTCCACCAAGGGAAAGATGCTGTGTGATTAGTTATATCCCTGGCTTCTTGGACAATGTGTAACCCATACATGTGCTAAGTTATTTGTTGAATGAATGAATGAATATCTCTGGAAATTGATGAAATAATGAAAAGTCATGACTGCAAGTTCTTTTATCAATAGTTAAGAAAGTTAGCAATTTTTGTTTGTTTTTGGTCAAACTTTAAGAGGCCTAATTATTGTAATGGCATTTCTGGAATATTACTTTAGGTTTTTAGTACTCTTCTCCTGGCCTCTATTCTCCCCCAATTTTTATCCAACCCTCCATCAAATACTTATGGAGCACTGATTCTAGTCCAGGCTCTGTACTCTGGGCTGAATATCCAAATGTGAATGAGGTACATTTTGTGTCTTTGAAGAGTATATATTTTAGTCAGGGGTTGGAAAATAAAAGGCCATCTAAATGATAAACCAGCTGTGTGAACACATATCACGGGTCAAGTGTCCCAAGTAGGGTTCATCTCAGATCCAGGCACGGGCTAAGAAATCTGACATGCGACTTCATATTGTGGAAATTTGTAGCCTGAGGACTAGATATTGATAAAATAGATATTCTAGTCACTGTGAATCATTCTCTGAGTCTATGAGGAGTAAGCAGTTCAAACCAAAATTGGGCATTTTGGAGTTTTCAGTCTAAGGACTGACAAAGCAGTAGACAGTGCAGTGAAAAAGTATTAAGAACCTGTTTAACTCCAGTTACATAACCATACAGTGTGCTTAATGTGAGAGATGTAGTTTGCTAATTGTTAACTATATAGGTTAATACAAGTATATTTTTGTCTTACAAGGCTTTGTGAAATCATATCTATTTTTCAATTTGCAAATAAAGATACATAACAAAGTAAGTGCTCCTGAATCTAAGCTTGTACTGTTTTTCTCCCCCTAAAGTGGTGTCAATATCAAAATGCCAATCAACTCCAGTGGACCTGATTGGGTGACTGTGATTCCCAGCAGAATAAAAGGTAAAAAGGAATGGGCTTCATGATCCGTCATTTTCATTTTCTTTTCTTTTTCTGACTTTTTAAAAAACATAATAAACTTTATTTTTAAGAAGGTTTTAGATTACAGAAAAGTTACATTGAAAGTATAAGGGATTCCATATACCCCAACCCCTCCCCCTCCCACATCTCGTATTAATAACATCTTAAAATCATGTGGTACATTTGTTATTAAGTACAATTGATGAATAAATATTGAAGCATTGCTACTAACCAAGGTATATAGTTTACATTGTGGTTAAGACTTAATTCCAATGCCCTAAAAATGCCCTGTATTCCACCTATTATTCCCTCCCCCCTACTTCAGAACCTCTGATAGCCACTATCTTTATAACAATGTTATATGTTCCTCTATTATTACAATATTACTAAGTTTATTTTGTCCATGGTTGCATTCCCCCTTATGTTTGTTCATTTTTCAACTTTGAGGGTCCTAGAATGGTGATGCTGCTCAGCCTCAGATTATCTGAGAGGGTGCTTAGATCTTATATGGCAGAAGGAAGGAACTCTTTTGCTTGCAGTTATAGATGTTTGTATTAGTCAGTCAAAGGGGTGATGATGCAAAATACCAGAAATTGGTTGTTTTTTATAAAGGGTATTTATTTGGGGTAGGAGATTACAGCTACCAGGTCATAAGCATAAGTTACTTCCCTCACCAAAGTCTATTTTCCACGTATTGGAGCAAGATGTCTGCCGATGTCTGTGAGGGTTCAGGCTTCCTGGTTCCTCTCTTCCAGGGTCTTGCTTCTCTCTGGGTTCAGGGTTCCTCTTTTCCTAGGGCTTGCTTCTTCCTGGGCTCAGGGTTCCTCTCTTCCTGGGCATTGCTTCTGTTTCTTCTCTGAATTTACTTCCCGGGGCTCCAGCTTAAGGTTCCAGCATAAAACTCCAACATCAGAACTCCAGCATCAAAAACCCTCACCTCGGCAGCAGACTTAGCCCAGTGGTTAGGGCGTCCGTCTACCACATGGGAGGTCTGCGGTTCAAACCCCGGGCCTCCTTGACCTGTGTGGAGCCGGCCCATGTGCAGTGCTGATGCGCGCAAGGAGTGCTGTGCCACGCAGGGGTGCCCCCCACATAAGGGAGCCCCACATGCAAGGAGTGCGCTCCGTAAGGAGAGCCGCCCAGCGCGAAAGAAAGTGCAGCCTGCCCAGGAATGGTGCCGCACACACGGAGAGCTGATACAATAAGATGACACAACAAAAAGAAACACAGATTCCCGTGCCGCTGACAACAGCAGAAGCGGACAAAGAAGACGCAGCCAATAGACACAGAGAACAGACAACGGGGGGAGGGGGAGGGGAGATAAATAAATCTTTAAAAAAACAAAAACAAAAAACCCTCACCTCTGTCCTTTGTATTTTATCTGTGAGTCCCCACCCGCTCAGGGGTAGGGACTCAACACCCTAATGACGTGGTCCAATCAAAGCCCTAGTCATAACTTAATCATCCCCAGTTTTAGACTAGTTTACAAACAAGATCTAATATCTATTTTTGGAATTCATAACTATGTCAAACTGCTACAATACCGTCTGTTTTTTGGGGGTGGTCATCCATCATCATCATTTTGTTAGTTGTCCTGGGCGAGGCCAATGATCTGGAGAGTAGGTATTGGTTGCAGGCTTCGGAAATTCAGGGCTCACTGGTGTATGAACAGACCAAAGACTTAAGTCTCTGAGACATATATTTAATGACTGTAGTGCTAATTATAGGCTCAAATAACAGGGGTGGGAGAATCATGTATAGAGAAATTAAAAATGTGTCTAACTCTGTTACACCAGAGAAATTGTTGGTCATATATTTCAAGGTAAAGCCTACCAACAAGGTGCTGATGTCAAGGGATTGTGTGCCTTGCCTGTAGTTTCTGGATTGCACTAGAGCTCTCAGGAGCACCCCTGCTTGAAGCTTTGTTCACAGTGGCAGTTAGATCTGCCTAAGACATGCGTAAATGTAACCTCTGGAATGACCTCCAAACTAATTTTCAAATCTTTTAGCCATAAAAACTCTTCTGTATTTGATGTTGCCCCCTTTTGGTCAAGGTCTTTTTCCAAATGCATTGCTGGTTGGTGCTTGGTATTAATCCCTCTGTGCCAGGGAGCCTCATCCCCAAGAGTCATGCCCCATGTCAGGCAGAAGGTAGTGCATTTATTTGCCGAGTTTGGCTTAGAGAGAGGCCACATTTGAGAAACAAGGAGGTATTCAGGAAGTGCTCTTAGGCAATAGTTATTATTAGGCTAAGTTTCAATTTTATAAGAATAAGATCATAGTTACATGCATTAATATTGAGGGCTTGACATATTGGTCTGATTTCTGCTATTAGGCACTGCCTATGGATTTGAGAGATTCTTGCCCTTCTGTTAATATTTGAGAACAAAGCAGGACTCCCAAGGATGAGAGTTTAATATTTTCTTGTTTATTGTGTGGGTCTCTACCCGCTGAGATAACACCCTATGACAAGATGAACATTCATATTCTGTAGAAGCACCAGTGACCTTTCCCTGCTATATTTGCTGCACTGCATGGATTATAGTTTACATTGTAGTTTACACTCTTCCCCCAGTCCATTCAGTGGGTTATGGTAGGATATATAATGTCCTGCATCTGTCCCTGCAGTATCATTCCGGACAACTCCAAGTCCTATGTTTTTCTTTTTCAGTATGTTTTTGACTATTCGGAGCCCCTTGCCCTTCCAAATAAATTTCATAATTGACTTTTCTGGTTCAGTAAAAAATGCTATTGTAATTTTTATAGAGATTGCATTAAATCTTTAAGTCAATTTGGGTATGATACACATCTTAATGATATTTAGTCTTACGATCCATGAACTTGGAATATTCTTCCATTTATTTAGGTCTTCTTTGATTTCCTTTAATGATATTGTATAGTTTTCTTTGTACAAGTTCTTAAATTTCTTCCTATGTATTTGATTCTTTTAGTTGCTATTGTAAATGGATTTTTTTCTTGATTTCTTCCTCAGATTGGTCATTATTAGTGTACAGAAATTCTACTGATTTTTGTGTGTTTATCTTATATCCTACCACTTTTTTTGAACTCATTTATCAGCTCTAGAAGCTTTATTGTAGATTTTTCGGAGCTTTCTACCTATAGGATCATGTCTTCTGCAAATAGTAGGTTTAGTTATGCTTTTCTAGTTTGGATGCTGTAGCAGTTTGATAAAACTGATGAATTCCAAAAAGAAATATTGGATTATGCTTGTAATCTGATTTGTACCTGGGCATGATTGAGTTATGATTAGGGTGTGGAGTCCCCATCCATTAAAGGGTGACAAAAGGTATGGCAAAGAACAGAGTTGAGGACTTTTAATATTGGAGTTTTGATTTTGGAGTTTGATGCTGAAGACTTCAACTGGAGCCCTGGGAAGTCAGCATGCAGAGGAAAGAGAAGCCAGGCCCAGTAAGGAAGGAACCATGAAGCCAGCGTAAAGCAAGCCCCAGGAACATGGGAACCCAGGAAGCCTGGCGTCGTCAGCCATCTTGCTCCAAACAGACTTTGGTGAGGGAAGTAACTTAGGCTTCATGGCCTGGTATCTGTAAGCTCCTACCCCAGATAAATACCCTTTGTAAAAACCAATCAGTTTGTGGTATTTTGCATCGGCACCCCTTTGGCTGACTAATACAGGTGCCTTTTGTATCTTTGTCTTGCCTAAGTACTTGAGCAAGTATTTCTAATACAGTGTTCAATAAAAGTGGTGACAGTGGGCATCCTTGCCTTGTTCCAGATCTTAAAGGAAAAGCCTTTATCATTTCATCACTGGGTATGATGCTAGCTGTGGGTTTTTCATATATACCCTTTATCATGTTGAGGAAAATTCCTTCTATTCTTGTCTTTTGAAGTGTTTTTATCAAGAAAGGATGCTTTACCTTGTCAAATGCTTTTTCTGTGTTGATAGTGATGATTGTGTAATTTTTAAATTTCGATTTGTTAATGTGGTATATTACATTGATTGATTTTCTTATGTTGACCCATTCTTGCATAACTGGGATAAAACCCACTTGATCATGGGATGTAATTCATTTAATGTGTTGTTGAATGTGATTAGCAAGTATTTTCTTGAGGATTTTAGTATCTAAATTCATTAGAGAGATTGGTTTGTAGTTTTCTTTTCTTTTTGTGTCTTTATGTGCCTTTGGTATTAGGGTGATGTTGGCATCATACAATGAGTTAGGTAATGTTCCCTCCACTTCTATGTTTTGGAAGAGTATAAGCAGGATTGGTGTTGATTCTTTCCAGAATAATTGGTAGAATTCACCCATGAAGCCATCTGGTCCTGAAATTTTCTTGGTTGGTAGGTTTTTGATGAATAAGTCAATCTTACGACCTGTGATTGGTCTGTTGAGTTCTTCTGGATTTTTCTTTTGTCAGTGTAGGTTGCATGTGTATTTCTGGAAATTTGTCCATTTCATCTAAGTTATCCATCTTGTTAGCATATAATTTTTCCAAGTGTCTTCCTCTGATACTCCATTTCTTTGGGATCAGTGGTGATATTCCTTCTCTTGTTTTTTATTTTATTTGCATCTTCTTTTTTTTTTCCTTTGTTTTTCTAGCCAAGAGTTTGTAGATTTTGTTAATCTTCTCAAAGAACCAGCTTTTGGTTTTGTTAATTTTTTCTAGTGTTTTTAGAATTCTCAGTTTCATTTAGTTCTCTAATCTTTATTATTTCCTTATTTCTGCCTACTTTGGGATTAGTTTGTTGTTCTTTTTCTAGTTCCTTCATGCATCCAGTTAGGTCTTTGATCTTAGTTCTTTCTTCTTTTTTAATATAGGCGTTTATGGCTATAAATTTCCCTCCTTTTTATACTCTCCTCTAACCCTCTCTTTCTTGTTTTTTTCCCTTACAACCTATAGATACCACTTTAGTATTAGGTTGGTGCAAAAGTAATTGTGGTTTTCATATTGTTGAAACTTGCTGTTTGATATTGGAATACATTCTTAAATAAATGTAGTTATGTTATACATCATCATAATGTGCATTTCTTACTTTGTGTTTTTTTACTTATGACTTATTACTTAACCGATTATATTTATTTTAGACTATGGAAATGATGTTAGACAAAAAGCAAATTTGAGTGATTTTCTTATTTGAGTTCAAAATGGGTTGCAAAGCATCAGAGACAAGTCGCAACATCAGGATTGTATTTGGCCCAGGAACTGCTAACAAACGTAAAGTGCAGTGGTGTTTCAAGAAGTTTTGCAAAGGCGATGAGAGCCTTTAAGATGCTGAGTGTAGTGGCTGGCCATCAGAAGTTGACAACGACCAATTGAGAGAAATCATTGAAGGTGATCCTCTTAAAACTACACCTGAAGTTGCTGAAGAACTCAACGTTGACTGTTGGCATTTGAAGCAAATTGGAAAGGTGAAAAAGCTCGGTATGTGAGTGCCTTGTGAACTGACTGAAAATAAAAAGATACCGTTGTTTTGAAGTACCATCTTTTCTTATTCTTTGCAACAACAGTGAACCATTTCTCGATTGGATTGTGACATGCTACAAAAAGTGGATTTTATACAACAACTGGCAATGACGAGCTCAGTGGTTGGACCAACATGAAACTCCAAAGCCCTTCCCAAAGCAAAACTTGTACTGAAAAAAGGTCATGGTCACTGTTTGGTGGTCTGCTGCTGGTCTGATCCACTACATCTTTCTGAATCCCAGTGATACCATTGCATCTGAGAAATATGCTCAGTAAATTGATGAAATGCATTGAAAACTGCAATGCCTGCAGCCGCCATTGGTCAACAGAAAGGGCCCAGTTCTTCTCTACAACAATGCCTGACTGCATGTTGCACAACCAGTGCTTCAAAAGTTGAACAAATTGGGCTTGAAGTTTTGCCTCATCCACCGTATTCACCTGATCTCTTGCCAACAGCAACCACTTCTTCAAGCATCTCAACAACTTTTTGCAGGGAGAACGCTTCCACAACCAGCAGGATGCAGAAATGCTTTCCAAGAGTTCCTTGAATCCCAAAGCATGGATTTTTATGCTGCAGGAATAAACAAACTTTTTTCTTGTTGGCAAAAATGTGTGATTGTAATGGTTCCTATTTTGATTAATAAAGATGTGTTTGAGCCTAGTTTTAATTTAAAATTCATGGTCTGAAACTGCAATTACTTTTGCAGTAAGACCTAATATATCTGAAATGCAGGAATCTTATTGACTAACTCTCTCAGTTTCTGTTTATCTGTGAATATTTTTAACTCTCCCTCATTTTTGAATGCCAGCTTTGCTAGATACAGAATTCTTGGCTGGCAGTTTTTTTCTCTTAGCACCTTAATTATGTCATTCTACTGCGTTCTCATTTCCATGATTCAGATGAGAAATCAGCACTTAATGTTATTGAGCTTCTCTTATATATGATGGATTTCTTTTCTCTTGCTGTTTCAGAATTCTCTCTTTGTTTTGAGCGTTTTACAATTTGACCAGTATGTGTCTTGGGGTAGGCCTGTTAGACTTATACATTTGTAGTACACTATGCTTCCTGGACATGTACATCTATGTCCCTCATAAGAGTTGGGAACTTTTTGGCCATTTGTTCTTCTAGCACTCCTTGTGGCCCATTTACCTTCTCTTCTCGCTTTGGGGTGCCAATAATACATATGTTTGTGCATTTCATGTTGTTATTTAATTCTCTAAGTCCCTGCTGAATTTTTTCTATTTTTTAAAACCTGTTTTATCTGTGTGATTTCAGATGTTCTGTCTTCAGTGTCATTTATTCTTTTCTTTGCCTGTTCAAATCTGCTGTTGCGTGCTTCTAGCATATTTTTAATTTCTTGCGTTGTGCCTTTATCACCACCAAATCTGTTATCTTTTTGTATATATATGATTTCTTCTGTATTCCCCCAGTGCTGTCTTAATATCCTTTATCTCTTCCTTCACTTCATTAAGGTGAGTCATGATATTTGTTTGGACATCCTTAATTAGTTGTTCCATGTTCTTCATCTCCTTCTGCATTTTCATTTGTTCATTAGACTGGGCCAAGTCTTCCTTTTTCTTAGTATAGCCTGTAATTTTTTCCTGATTTCTAGGTGTTTATCTTAATGTACTTATTCAGTTGGATTGCTTCTCTTTGTACTCTAAGATTTTATTTTGTTTTGTTTTCTGTTAAGGGTACTCTTTGACACTTGGTTCCACTTATTCTATATCTTTATAGTTGTCTTTTTTCCTCTGAAAAAATGTTAAGACCATAAAAAAATAGAAGTGAAAAATAATGATAATAAAAAGGCTGGACACAGAACCATAAAAGAGCTAGAAAAAAAAAACTCACGAGGCAGCAGACTTGGCCCAGTGGTTAGGGCATCCGTCTACCACATGGGAAGTCCGCGTTTCAAACCCTGGGCCTCCTTGACCCGTGTGGAGCTGGCTCATGCACAGTGCTGATGCGTGCAGGGAGTGCCGTGCCACGCAGGGGTGTCCCCGTGTAGGGGAGCCCCTCGCGCAAGGAGTGTACCCCGTAAGGAGAGCCACCCATTGCGAAAGAAAGTGCAGCCTACCCAGGAATGGTGCCGCACACACGAAGAGCTGACACAGCAAGATGATGCAACAAAAAGAAACACAGATTCCTGTGCCGCTGACAACAACAGAAGTGGACAAAGAAGATGCAGCAAATACACAAACACGCAGCAAATAGACACAGAGAACAGACAACTGGGGTGGGGGTGGGAAAGGGGAGAGAAATAATAAATAAATCTTTAAAAAAAAACTCATGAGAGAGAAAAATCATAAAAAATACAAAAGAATGAGAATAAAAAAGTTGGAAAAAAGGAAAAAGTAAAAGACTGTAAAGATGAGAAGAAAGACTGAATAAGTGATGATGGAACAAAAGGAAACCAGAGGAAGAGGGGAGAATGAAGGAAAGAAAAGAAATATAGAAAATGAGAAAAAAGAAAAAAAAGGAAAAAAAAAACCCAGAGAAAACAGGCCTCTGTCTCAGGCCTCTAGCAACCATCTTAGGCTGCCAGTGTTCACCAGTCATTCACCCTGTGCCCTTCTTTCTACAGGCAAGGTACCCAGATATAGAAAAAAATTAAAGAATAAAGAATAAAAAAAATTTAAAAATATTTTAAAAAACACCTAAGTTCCCTGCCATGAGGCTGCCTCCTGCAGCTACTCCTTCCCTTGGGAGCAAGCTGGGTGCCTGATAACCTGCTGGATTGCAGGATCACTCTCTGGCTCCCTTCTCTTCCCACCAGTTGGGCACCTCACAGACCGCATGGGCTGCCTCTCTCTTCCCACCCCCCTTTCCGGTTGGGCATCTGATGGCTCATGGGCTGCCTCTCCCATGAGACTAACTCACCAGGGCTGTTAGACGCCTGTCAGCCTATCCCCTTATTGACCCACCTCTCTCCCAGGGTGGATGGGTGTGACAGCCCACCTGATCAGCTCCCTTCCCTTCTCCCTGGAGCTGCTTCAGCACCTGCTGGCATCTCTCCTTTTCCTAGAAAAGGCTGAGATTGATGTGTCCACCCTATTTTCCTTCCCTCTTTTCTTTCCTGGCTGGGTGCCAGTCCCCATACCTGTTTGCCCCACAGCTCTCCTACCTCAAGAGCCTGCTGGGCGCTGGGACACACCCTTGGTCTCCCCGTGGCTTTATTTACTCTCAGAGCTGATTGAGCACTGGTCTTCTAGGCCAGATCACTTCCCTGGCTTCCCTCCCTGAGCCAGCTAGGCACTGGCTTGCCTGTACTATCTCCTACTGCTTCTCTCTCCCCTTGTCAACTGGGTCCTCCCTCTCTAGCTGTCTTCTCTCATTGGCCCCCAATCCCGCTCCTTCCCTTCTGTCAGGTAAACCTGCTTCCCTTCCTGCAGTTTCTGGAGGAGAAGTGCAGCCTGCCATTTCCTACTATGCCATCTTGGATGTCCAAAGATGCCAACATTTTTAGTTTCTATTTTTTTATTTTTACAAAAACAAAACACCTTTTCTCCTTACCCTCATTTCCCTGGTAATTAACCTCTAATCTGCCTTTGATCTCTGCAAATTTGCTATTTTTAGTTATCTCTTTCAAGGTTCTTCCATGTTGCAGTATGTCGCATAACTTCATTCTTTCTTGTGGCTGAACAATGATCCATTGTATATTCCACATTTTGTTTATTCATTTGTTTTTTTTAATTAAAAATTAAAAAATTTTTTATTTCCCTCCCGTGAGATGGCTCCCTTGTCTCAAAAAAATGCTAATTGTTTTTGCTTGTTGTTTGTGCTTGTTGCTTGTTGTTTACACTTGTTGTTTTTGCTCATTTGCTTGTTGTCTGTATGTTTTTTCTTTAGGAGGCACCTGGAACTGAACCTGGGACCTTCTACATGGGAGACGGGTGCTCAACTCCTTGAGCCATACCCGCTCTCTGCTTGTTTGGTTTTTTTTGCTCATTATCTGCTCATCCCCCACCCCCCACCCCCTTGTTGTCTGCTTGTTTTTGCTTGATGTCTGCTTGTTTTTTGTTTGTCTTCTTTAGGAGGCACTGGGAACCAAACCTGGGACCGCCCATGTGGGAAGTGAGCACTCAACTGCTTGAGCCCCATGGCTCCCTCCCTTCATTTTTTGATGGATGCTTGGGTTGTTTCCACCTTTTGGTTGATGTGCATAGTGCTGCTATAAACATTTGTGTGGTATCTGTTTGAGACCTTGTTTTTACCTCTTTAGTATATATATCTACAACTAGATTTTCTGGGTCATATGGTAATTCTGTATTCAACTTTTGGGGAACTGCCATATTGCTTTTTCCACAGATGATGTGGAAATGCACTAGAATTCCAATTTTTCTGTAACCTGTCCAATACTAGTCATTTTGCTTGTTTTTTTAAATTATAGCCATCCTTGTGGGTATAAAGGTGTATTTTGTTGTTTTAATTTGAATATTCATAGTTTACTTACTTTTGTTGCTTTTGGTGTCATATTTACAAATCCATTATCATATTCTAGGTTATGAACATTTGCCCCTATGTTATCTTCTAAGATTTTTATGTTTAGCTCTTATGTTTAGGTCCTTGATCTGTGATGAGTAATTTTTGTACATGATATTAGGTGTAGGGGGTCCACCTTCATTCTTTTGCATATGAGTATCTTGTTTCCCAGCACCATATGTTGAAGAGACTGTATTTTTTCCACTGAGTGGATTTGGCACCCTTGTCAAAAATCATTTGGCCATAGGTGTGAGGGTTTGTTTCTGAACTCTCAATTTAATTTCATTGATCTATATGTTTGTCCTTGTGCCAGTACTATGCTGTTTTTGTTGGCTTTTTTTTTTTAGGTATTAGGGGCCAGGGTTTGAATGTGGGATCTAGTATGTGGGAAGCCAACCCTTAACTACTGAGCCACATCGGCTTTCCTGAGTTGTTTTTGTTTGTTTGTTTGTTTGTTGTTTGTTTTTGTTTTTTCAGGATGTACCAGGAAGCGAACCCAGGACCTTCCATGTGGGAGATGGATATTCAACTGCATGAGCAACATCCGTTCCCACTATGCTATTTTGATTACTGTAGCTTTGTAATAAGTTTTGAAATTAGAAAAGTGTGAGTCCTCCCACTTTATTCTTTTTCAAGGAGGTTTTGGCTATTTGGGCCCTTTGCAGTTACATGTGAATTTGAGGATTGGTTTTTCTATTTTTGCAAAAACGGCTGCTAGAATTTTGAATGGATTGCATTGAATTTATTTATTGCTTTGAGTAAAATTGGCATTTTTAACAATATTAACTATTCCAAATTATGAATATGGGATGTCTTGCCATTTATTTATGTCTTCTTTAATCACTTTCAGTAGTATTTCAGTATACAGGTATTTTGTATTCGTGACTAAATTTATTTCTAGATATCTTATTTTTTTAAGAAGGTGTTGTAAATGAAATTGTTTTCTTAATTTCCTATTTGGATTGTTAATTGCTAATGTATAGGAATACTACTTATTTTTGCATGTTTTGCATGCTGACATTGGCACTTTGCTGAACTCATTAACTTGAATAGTTTTCTTGTGAATTTCTTTGAATTCTCTATATCTAAGATCCTATCATCAGTGTATAAAGATTGTTTTACTTCTTTTCCAATATGGATACCTTTTATTTCTTTTTCTTGCCAGTTGCTGGAACTTATAGTGGAATAGCTAGAAAATAGCAGTGGTGAAAATATGTTAGCAGTGGGGTTTTCATAAATGGCCTTTATCATGTTGAAAAACTTCCCTTCTATTTCTACTTTTCCAAGCGTTTTTATCAAAAAGGAGTCTGGGTTTGGTCAGAAGCTTTTCTGCATCACCTGATATAATCTGGTGGGTTTTTTTTCCCTTCATTCTTTTTATATAATATATATATATATTTTATCACACTGACTGATTTTCTTATGTTGAACCACCCTTACATTCCTGGATTAATCCCACTTGGTCATGGTGTGTAAGCACTTTAGTATGCTGTTGGATTCAGTTTACTAGTATTTTGTTAAAGATTTTTGCCCCTGTATTCATAAAGGAAATTAGTCGGTAATTTTCTTTTGATGTTTTTACTAGACTTTGGTATTAGAGTAACCATAGAATAAATAAGGAAGTGTTTCCTCCTCTTGAATTCTGGGAAGAGTTTAAGAAGGATTGCTATTGGTTCTTTAAATGTTCAGTAGAATTCACCAATGAAGTCTTCTAGTCCTGGAATTTTCTTTGGTGGAAGGTTTTTGATTATTGATTCAATCTCTGTACTTGTTAGTTTTGTTGAGATTTTCTATTTCTTCTTTTTGAGTCTATTTGGTTAGTTGATGTATTTCTAGGAACTTTTCCATTTCTTCTAGATTATCTAGTTTGTTGGAGTACAGTTGTTTATAGTGTTCTCTCATGGTCCTTTTTATTTCTGTAAGGCCAGGTATTTTCCTTTCTGATTTAAGTTATTTGTGTCTTTTTTCTTTGTCAGTCTAGCTAGAGGTTTGTCATTTTATTGAATTTTTTCAAAGATGCTACTTTTTGTTTTGTTTGTTTTCTCAATTTTTTCCATTCTGTATTTCATTTATCTCTATGCTAATCTTAATTATTTCCTTTCTTTTTTTTTTTTCTGTTACTTCTTTTTTTTTTTTAATTTTTTTATTTTTTATTGACTTTGTAATAATATTACATTAAAAATATATATGTGAGGTCCCATTCAACCCCATCCCCCCACCCCCCCTCTCCCCCCCCCAACAACACTCGTTCCCATCATCATGACACATCCATTGGATTTTGTAAGTACATCTTTGGGCACCTCTGCACCTCATATACATTGGTTCACATCATAGCCCATACTCTCCTCCATTCCATCCAGTGGGTCCTGTGAGGATTTACAATGTCCAGTGATTGCCTCTGAAGTACCATCCAGGGCAGCTCCATGTCCCAAAGACACCTCCACCTCTCATCTCTTCCTACCTTTCCCCATACCCTTCGTCCACTATGTCCACTTTTCCCATTCCAATGCCACCTCTTCTATGTGGACATTGGATTGGTTGTGTCCATTGCACCTCTATGTCAAGAGGAGGGTCAGATTCCACCTGGATGCTGGATGCAATCCTCCCATTTTCAGTTGTAATCACTCTAGGCTCCATGGTGTGGTGGTTGTCCTTCTTCAACTCCATCTTAGCTGAGTGTGGTAAGTCCAATAAATCAGATTGTAGGTGCTGGAGTCTGTTGAGGCTCAGGATCTGGCTATCACATTGTCAGTCCAGAGATTCAAATCCCCTAAATATATCTTAAACCCCAACATTAACTGCACCTCCAGCACATTGGCATGAAAGTCTTATGAAGGGAGATCCCATCTGAGTCCAGATTCATCACACATAAACACCATTTCCAAAGAGGGGCCATCTGCCCTGGTAGTTAACCCCATCGGCCATGACCATAACTCCCGTGGGTCTCTTTAGCCCTCAAAGGAACCAATATCTGGGGGTTGTATCTGCTTTATCTGTCTCTCTGACTCTGCTCAGTTGTGCATGAGGGCAAACCTTCTGCCAGCCTCCAGACTCTTTTTTAGAAACTCGTAGCCATATAAACTCATTTCTCCTTTCCATTTCCCCCTTACTTTAGGTCAAACAGCATTTTAAAGTCATGGTATTTTATGAAGACATGGATATTCTGCTGATCCGCATTGAACCTTCCGTATAAGGTCATTTTCCAGTTGCATCATCAGTTGGTAGTTGATAGTGGTCCCTCGTTGCCAGGGAGGCTCATCCCCGGGTGTCATGTCCCACGCTGGGGGGAAGGCATTGCATTTACATGCTGAGTTTGGCTTCGAGACTGGCCACATTTGAGTAACATGAAGGCTGACAGGAGGAAATTCCCAGGCACAAAGTTGTTCTAGGCCTTGTTCTTATTTTGGGTTTATCAGCTCACAAGCATAGTCATTAGCATCAGGGGCTCACTGTTGAACCCACACTCCCTCCCGGTCCCCGCCGCTGTACCTGGGAGACTGTCGCTGCTCCCCTAGGGACCACGACAGAGCACCACTGGCCAGGAACCCAGTACCCCCCCTACTGTGGTTTTTAATTGTTGCCACTATGAGTATATCCAAACATTACCATGCACCCTGGACATATGTTCTGTACAGCTCCCTGTCAGCCATATATCACCTGTCATTGGTACCCCATACCAGTATCCCTCCATTGCCATTGTTGAAACACTCTGATCCAGAACTCCCCGAAATTTGAAGCCCAATATAATTTCATGGTCCCTTACTAGGGAATGGCATATAGCGATGAGCTTAAAGGATAGATAAAGAACTTGGATAAAGTTAGATAAAGAACTTAGATAAAGAATGTTGACTTGAAAAAATTCCACATCCTATCTTTCCCCCCCCCCCCCCCCCCCCTAATTATTCAGCTTTTCTTCACAGGAGTCCTAGACCACAGCAATGTATATATATAATATACAGCACTCCCACACATCCACCAGAAAACCTTTTCCCTTCCACAGTGATACTCTTACGCCCTATTCATATCATATTTACTTAAAGTGATGTACAGAGTCTGAGACATTAGCTTTCTAACAAGGTGACATCTGTGCTTACATTGTGGTGCATACTTTAGGATACACAGTTCTTTACATTTTTAGTTATCCTATGTTTTACATTATGGTTTACATTATCAGTCTGTCATCTCCTATATGTTATAGTGTAATATTACATGTTTTATATCCATCCTTGTGTACTCTCAAGAAACTCCTCTCTTACCCCCCATTTACTTTGGTTCCACACATTTAACGTCCATTTTCCCTTCCACCTTGGTGTCCTCAGTGATAGCCAACCTCCGTTTCCTGAGGAGCCACTTCCAGAGATAGATGGAATAGTGTTCAGGTCCTAACTTACTCAACTGCCCCAATGCCCTGGGAGCCACCCTTTCTCTCGAGGGATACAGTTCCCTCTATTTGATGGCATTAGTCCTCCCCAGGATGTGGGTCCACCCCCACTCTCACTACTTGGGTTTCTACCCCATGGTGTCACCCACTCTGGCAGAATGAGCATTTAGACATTCCCCAGGAGTCCGTCCTTCATCAGACCCTCCCCTCCGAGCATTCTAAACAGGTAACCCTCTTTATTATATTTTGATATGATTTTCTCGGCATTTTACTCTCCACCAACACCTGACCCTCTCCTGGTTCGTATGCTACCCCTCCCTCCCCCCACTTTTGGGCAACGTTACCCATCCGTCCCTCCCCAGCCACCCTCAAACCCGCAAAGCCCCAAGAAAAGGCAACCACTTGCCCCCCTTTTATCTCTTCTTTGTGTTCATACTTACCACCATCTCGTCTTAAATTCGACCCCTGCAGACATCGGCTCATATCCTTCCTCCACCCTCCGATTTCCTGTAAGCCTATCGTTCAGTCTCTTGCTATCTAGGGCAGCTTGTTTATTTCATATCATTGAGGTCATGTAGTATTTGTCCTTCAATGTCTGGGTTGCTTCACTCAACATAAGGTTCTCAAGATTCATCCATGTTATCACATGTGTTTGTAGTGTGTTTGTTCTTACAGCCGAGTAGTATTCCATTGTGTGTATATACCACATTTTATTGATCCACTCATCTGTTGATGGGCATTTGGGTTGATTCCAACTTTTGGAAATAGTGAACAATGCTGCTATGAACATTGGTGTACATATATCGGTTTGTGTTCTTGTTTTCAGTTCTGCTGGGTATATACCCAGCAGTGGTATTGCTGGGTCATATGGCAAATCTATGGCTAGTTTTTTGAGAAACCGCCATACTGTCCTCCAGAATGGTTGGATCCTTCTGCATTCCCACCAGCAGTGGATGAGTGTTCCCCTTCCTTCACATCCTCTCCAGCACTTGTATTCTTCTGTTTTTTTCATAGCTGCCAATCTTATGATTGTAAGATGGTATCTCATTGTAGTTTTGATTTGCATTTCCCTGATAGCTAGAGATTTGGAACATTTTTTCATGTGCTTTCTTGCCATTTGTATTTCTTCTTCGGAGAAGTGTCTGTTTAAGTCTTTTTCCCATTTTTTAAATGGGTTGTTTATCTTTTTATTTTCAAGATAGAGGAGTTCTTTATATATGCAAGTTATAAGTTTCTTATCAGATATATGGTTGCCAAATATTTTCTCCCACTGTGTGGGCTCCCTTTTTACTTTCTTGACAAACTCCTTTGAGGTGCAGAAGGCTTTAATTTTGAGGAAGTCCCATTTATCTATTAGTTCTTTTGCTGCTCGTGCTTTTGGTGAGATATTCATAAATCCATTTCCTATTACAAGATCCTGTAGATGTTTCCCTACACTGCTTTCTAAGGTTTTTATGGTCTTGGCTCTTATATTTAGGTCTTTGATCCATCTTGAGTTGATCTTTGTATAAGGTGTGAGATGGTAATCCTCTTTCATTCTTCTGCATATGGCTATCCAGTTCTCCAGACACCATTTGTTGAATAGGCCACTCTCTCCCAGTTGAGAGGGTTTGGTGGCTTTATCGAATATTATGTGGTTGTATATGTGAGGTTCTATATCAGAGCTTTCAATTCGATTCCATTGGTCTATGTGTCTCTCCTTATGCCAATACCATGCTGTTTTCACCACCGTGGCTTTATAGTATGTTTTGAAGTCAGGTAGTGTGATTCCTCCAATTTCGTTTTTCTTTTTCAGTATGTCTTTGGCTATTCGGGGTCTCTTTCCTTTCCAAATAAATTTCATAGTTAGTTTTTCTAGTTCCTTAAAGAAGGCTGCATTGATTTTTATTGGGATTGCATTGAATGTGTAGATCAGTTTTGGTAGGATAGACATCTTAATAATGTTCAGTCTTCCTATCCATGAACAAGGAATAGTCTTCCATTTATTTAGGTCTTCTTTGATTTCCTTGAACAATCTTGTATAGTTCTCGGTGTATAAATTCTTTACCTCTTTAGTTAAATTTATTCCTAAGTATTTGATTTTTTTATTTACTATTGTGAATGGTATTTGTTTCTTGATTTCCTCCTGATCTTGCTCATTATTGGTGTACAGAAATGCTACTGATTTTTGCGCATTGATCTTATAACCTGCGACTTTACTAAACTCATTTATGAGTTCTAGAATCATCGTTGTAGATCTCTCAGGGTTTTCTATGTATAGGATCATGTCATCTGCAAATAATGAAATTTTGACTTCTTCCTTTCCAATTTGAATGCCTTTTATTTCTGGTTCTTGCCTCAGTGCTCGAGCAAGTACTTCTAAGACAATGTTAAATAGGAGCGGAGACAGTGGGCATCCTTGTCTTGTTCCTGAGTTTAGAGGGAAGGATTTTAGGATTTCTCCATTGTAAACAATATTGGCTTTAGGTTTTTCATATATACTCTTTATCATGTTCAAAAAATTCCCTTGTATTCCAATCTTTTGGAGTGTTTTTATCAAGAAAGGGTGCTGTATTTTGTCAAATGCTTTTTCTGCATCAATAGATATAATCATGTGATTTTTTTCCTTCAATCTGTTTATATGGTGTATTACGTTGATTGATTTTCTTATGTTGAACCATCCTTGCATACCTGGGATGAATCCCACTTGGTCGTGGTGTATAATACGTTTAATGTGTTGTTGAATACGATTAGCAAGTATTTTGTTAAGTATTTTTGCGTCTAGGTTCATTAGAGAAATTGGTCTGTAATATTCCTTTCTTGTGATGTCTTTGTTTGGCTTTGGTACTAGGGTAATGTTGGCATCATAGAAGGAGTTGGGTAACGTTCTTTCTGTTTCGATGTTTTGGAATAGTTTCAGCAGGATTGGTGTCAGTTCTTTCCGGAATGTTTTGTAGAATTCACCTGTGAAGCCATCTGGCCCTGGGCTCTTCTTAGTTGGGAGATTTTTAATAACTGATTCTATCTCTCTGCTTGTGATTGGTTTGTTAAGATCATCAATTTCTTCTTTTGTCAATATGGGCTGTTTATGTGTTTCTAGGAATTTGTCCATTTCCTCTAGATTGTCATTTTTGTTGGAATATAGTTTTTCAAAATATCCTCTTATGATAGTCTTTATTTCTGTGGCGTCAGTGGTGATATCGCCTTTCTCATTTCTTATTTTGTGTATTTGCATCTTCTCTCTTTTTTTCTTTGTTAGTGTTGCTAAAGGTTTGTCAATTTTGTTAATCTTCTCAAAAAACCAGCTCTTGGTCTTGTTTATCTGTTCAAGTGCTTTCTTATTTTCTATTTCATTTAGTTCTGCTCTTATCTTTGTTATTTCCTTCCTTCTTCTTCCTGTTGGGTTGCTTTGTTGTTGTTTTTCTAATTCCTTCAAATGTGCAGTTAGTTCTTCAATTTTTGCTCTTTCTTCTTTTTTGATATATGAATTTTTGGCTATAAACTTCCCTCTCAGTACTGCTTTTGCTGCATCCCATAAATTTTGGTATGTTGTGTTATCATTATCATTTGTTTCAAGGTAGTCATTGATTTCTTTTGAGATTTCCTCTTTGACCCACTGTTTTTCTAAGAGTGTGCTGTTTAATTTCCAAATCGTGGTGTGAAATCTGGGCTTCTGTCCCTTGCAAATCTCCAGCTTGACTCCACTGTGGTCAGAGATAATGTTTTGTATGATTTCAATCTTTCTGAATTCGTTCAGCCTTTCTTTGTGGCCTAGCATATGATCTATCTTGGAGAATGATCCATGTGCGCTTGAGAAAAATGTATATCCTGCTGTGTTTGGGTGTAGCGATCTATATATGTCTATTAGATCGAGCTCCTCTAATATACTATTCAGATGTTTTGTTTCTTTGGTGATTCTCTTTTGAGATGTTCTGTCCAGAGTTGATAGTGGTGTATTAAAATCCCCCACTATAATTGTAGATGTATCTATTCTTTCACTTAGTTTTTCCAGCGTTTGCCTGACGTATTTAGAGGCACCCTTGTTAGGGGCATAGATATTTATGATTGTTCGATCTTCTTGACAGATTTTTCCCTTGGACTAAAATGTAGTATCCTTCTTTGTCTCTCACAATTGTTTCACATTTAAAGTCTATTTTGTCTGATATTAATATAGCTACTCCTGCCTTTTTTTGGTTATTGTTAGCTTGTATGATTGTTTTCCAGCCTTTCACTTTCAATCTCCATGCGTCTCTGGGTCTAAGATGTGTCTCTTGTAGGCAGCATATGGATGGGTCATATTTCCTTATCCAATGTCCCAGTCTGAATCTTTTGATAGGTGAATTTAATCCATTGACATTCAGTGTTATTACTATCAAGGAATTATTTGTGTTAGCCATACTTTGATTGGATTTGTGTTTGTCATATTTTGTTTGTATATTTTTTTTTTGTCTTTTTTGTTGTTGTTGTTGGTCTTATACTCTCCTCCAACTTTGCCTTTCCTGTTTTTTCCTTTCTTCCTGCAGCACTCTCTTTAGAATTTCTTGAAGGGGAGGTTTCTTGTTGGTATACTCTTTCAGTTTCTGTTTGTCTGCGAATATTTTGAACTCTCCATCATATTTGAATGCTAGTTTAGCTGGATAAAGTATTCTTGGTTGGAAATTTCTTTCCTTTAGTACCTTGACTATATCATACCACTGTCTTCTTGCCTCCATGGTTTCAGAAGAGAAATCAGCACTTAATCTAATTGAGCTTCCCTTGTATGTGATGGTTTTCTTTTCTCTTGCTGCTTTTAGGATTTTCTCTTTGTCTTGAGCATTGGATAATTTGACAAGTATATGTCTTGGGGTGGGCCTGTTGGGGTTTATGACTTGTGGAGTGCGCTGTGCTTCTTGGATATGTACATCTGTCTCTTTCAGTATATTTGGGAAGTTTTCAGCCATTATTTCCTGCAACACTCTTTCTGACCCCTTTCCCTTCTCTTCACCTTCTGGAATGCCTATAATACGTATGTTTGAGTGTTTTGCATTGTCATTCAGGTCCCTAAATCCTAATTGGATTTTTTCTATCTTCTTATTGACCCCTTCTACTATCTGTTTGATTTCTGATGTACTGTCTTCCACATCACTAATTCTCTGCTCTGTCTCTTCTAGTCTGCTGATATTTGCTGCAAGTGTATTTTTGATTTCTTGAACTGTGGTGTTCATTTCCATCATATCTGTTATGTTTTTGCGTATGTCTGCAATTTCCCCTCCAAGTGATATCTTCATGTTGTTAACCTCTTTCATTACTGCATCAAATTTGTCGGTGATAAATGTTCTAAGATCTTTCATTGCTTGTGCCAAGTTTTGCTCCCCTTCGTGATTATTGGTTTGTTGATTGGATTCAGCCATGTTTTCCTGATTATTGGTTTGGTTTGTAGATTTTTGTTGCTTTCTGGTCATCTCTTTATTTTGACGAATTTAATCAGTTCCTTAGCTTCTTTGTCTGCTCTTGGAGGTTAATTAGTTGTTATTTTTGTATAGGTGTTATATCTTCTCTTTGTCAGATTTTTCTTCTTATTCTAGTTACTTGTTGTTGGTTAAGTTCACTTTAGAGGAAAGTATTAGTGTTGGGGAAAGGCAATTGTGTAAGCAAGGGAAAAGTGTAAAGTTGTATTGGTGATGTATGTTAACAAAGCAAGAATATGAGATCTGGAAGGATGGAGGTTAGATTCATGTAGATTGTATAGAGTTATAGCTGTAGGTAGAGTACCTTTTATGAAGTAGATGACTGAATTTGGGAGGAATATGGTATGAACTACAAAGCTATTGTTTTCATGAGAGAGGGAGAAAGAAAGGAGAGGTAATAGTTTCAAGAGTGGATAATAGACAGAAAACAGAACAAAGGTATTAGAAATTAAGAGTTAGACACTTTGTGGATCAAAGAACGGGAGGTTGGGGGTGGAATATAGGAGAGACAGTAGATGATAGTGGATATCAAGATGCAGGGGAAGGGGGATAGTGTAGGTAGCCTAAATCAGTTCACACAGAAATGAGGCAGTGGAGGATCGGAAAACCCAGCAAATGTGAGGTGTTCCCTGTAGCACCTATTGTATACTTGAATTAAAAGAAAAATAAGTGGAAGATGAGGGACAAGAGGGAAAGAGAAAACCGAAAAAAAAAAAAACCTAATTATAATAAAGAAAAAAGAAAGACAAGAAGAAAGGAAGAAAGAAAAAGAGGATGGGCAAACGGTGGGGAACGGATAGGGAGAAGAGAGATACAGGTATACACGTGTCACAATTGCAACACTATCTAAAACAACAACTTCCCCCCGCTTTGCCCTAAAATCCCCCGTCTGTCTGCCCAAATGGGTCTGCAAGCACCTCCCTTCCCACAAACCCCCAATAGGCCGCCCAGGGCCCACGAACTCCCCAGTACTGCAGATGCTCCAAAAAAAAAAAAAATAAATAAAATAAAGTAAAATAAATTAAAAAAAAAAAAAAAAAAAAAAGAACAGAAACCCCTCCGCAGGCCCGGCTCCGCCCGCCGCGGAGGCTTGGACCGGCTCTGCCCGGCTCCTTACGCCGCCTTGGCCTGGCCCGGCTCCGCCCGGCTCCGCTCGCTGCAGCGGCCCAGACGGCTCCCGCGTCCACCTCCCGCCACCGCGGCCTGGACTGGCCCCGCCCGGCTCTGTACCTGCCGCGGCCTGACCCGGCTCCGCCTGGCTCCGCTCGCTACAGCGGCCCGGCCCAGCTCCGGCGTTCGCCTCTCGCCACCGCGGCCTGGACCGGCCCCGCCCGGCTCCGTACCCGCCGCGGCCTGACCCGGCTCCGCCTGGTTCCGCTCGCTACAGCAGCCCGGCCCAGCTCCGGTGTCCGCCTCTCGCCACCGCGGCCTGCACCGGCCCCGCCCGGCTCCGTATGCCGCCGCGGCCCGGCCCGCACACCACCGCGGCCCGGCTGGGCCCTGCTCGGCCCCGCCGGGCCCCGCCCGGCCCCGCTCGCCGCCGGCGCAGCCCGGCCCGGCTCCGGCGTCCGCCGCTGTGGCCCGACCTGGCTCAGCCCCACCGAGCGGGGCTAGATGCCTCGTTTCCGCCTACCCAAGGAGGGAATCCTCTACAGGTAGCTGGGATCTCCGTGTATCTTTCACAGACGAATCCTCTCTGTTACCTTCCCTCCAAATCGATGTCCAGACACCTCCGGACCAGCAAAAATCCCGAAACAATCCGGTCCCAAAGAGTCTCCAACGCCGCCCAGCCGATTCCCTGCAGAAGACCCTAACAGGGATGTTCACTCAGCCGCCATCTTGCCCCTCTCCCTATTTCCTTTCTTATGCTTAGTTTTACTCTGTTCTTTCTTTAGTTTCTCAAGATATAAAGTTAGGTTATTAATTTGAGATCTTTTTTAGAATAGGTATGCCAAATTATGAATTTCTCTCTGAGCATAACTTTTGCAACCTAGTTTTGCTCTGTTGTTATCTTTGTTTTCATTTATAGCTACATATTTTCTAATTTCCCTTGTTATTCTGTTTTTAATGGAAGGTTGTTTGAGTATGCTTTTCAGTTTCCACATATTTGTAAATTTTCCAGTTTTCCTTCCTGTCTTAGTTCCACAAGGCTGCTGATGCAGAGTATCAGAAATGGATTGGCCTTTATAATAGAGATTTTATTTAGGGTAAAACTTAAAATTCCTAGGCTGTGAAATGTCCAGATCAAGGGATCAGCAGAGGAGCTTTCTGACCAAAGTCAGCGATTGCTGATTTTGGCATGTTGCCATGTGGTAAAACAAGATTATGAGTGATCTCTGCCAGGTCTCTACCTTCCCCTCCAGAATCTACCATTTTCTGGAGCTCAGCTGTGAGCAACAAGGCATAGGGCTTGTCTCTTACTGGGCCTCCTCTCTCATTCTTGGCTGCTTTGCTCTCTTCCTGAGAGCTGTGGGCTCTCAGGCATATGGCTTGTCTCTTCATCCTTGAGCTGCTCTGTGGGCCCAGCTTCTTGGGAGCTTCCTGCTTGAGCTTTGATTGCTAGCGATCCTTGAGTCCTCCTTTCACATTGCAGTGTCAAAAATGACAGAACTCCCTTTTCCTATGTATGTCTCCTTTTACATCAACTCCAGTAAGAGGATGGAGACTCAACCTAAGTGATGCCTCACTGATGTCTGATCAAAAGGATCTCACACCCACAGGAACGGATCAGTTCAAAAACAGTCTTTCTCTTTTGGACATTAATGAAAGAACTTCAAATTTTCACACCTCTGTTATTGATTTCTATTCCATTGTGGTTAGAGAAGTTACTTTGTATGATTCCAGTATTTTTAAATTTACTAAATTTTTTGATTTGTCCACTAACTTATGGTCTATCCTGGAGAATGATCTATGTGTACTTAAAAAGAATGTGTGTTCTGCTCTTGTTGGGTGAAGTGTTCTGTTTATGTCTGTTAGATCTAGTTGATTTATAGTGTTCTCCAGATCCTCTATTTCCTTCTGTTCTGATGTTCTATTCAGTATTGATAATAATGTATTGAAATCTCCCAACTATTATTATACAACTGTCGATTTCTCTTTTCAATTCTGTCAGTGTTTGCTTTATATATTTTGGTGCTCAGTTTTCAGGTGCATATATGTTTTAATATGTTAAATCCTCTTATTGAATTGTCTCTTTTATCAAAATATAATACCCTTTTTGTCTCTTGTAACTGTTTTGACTTGAAGTCTTTATTGTCTGATACTAATATATCCACCCTAGTTCTCTTTTTATTATTATTTGCATGAAATAATTTTTTCCATCCTTTGACTTTCAGCTTGTTTTTATGTATGGATCTGGGATGGGTCTCTTGTAAACAGTGTATAATTGGGTCATGTTTCTTATCCATACTGACAATCTCTGCCTTTTGTTTGGAGAGTTTAATCCCTTTACATTTAAGGTAATTATTGATAAGGCAAGATTTATTTCTGCTATTTTGCTAATATCTTTATGCATTGTGTCCATTAACAAAGATTATGCTTGTTTTTTATGCATTTGAATTTGAAGCCTTATGATATTACAAATTCAAAATGCAGTAATACTGCCATTTATACTTACCCATATTTTTACTTCCACCAGAGGTCTTTGCTTCTTCATACAGCTTCAGGTTAATGTCTAGTCTCCTTTCCTTTCAACACAAAAGACTCCCTGTAGCATTTGCTGTGAGGCAATTCTAGTGGTAATGAAGTCCCTCACTTTTTGTTTGTTTAAAAGTGTCTTAATTTTTCCTTCTTTTTTGAAGGGCACCTTTGCTGGATATGTTATTCTTGGGTAACGGTTTTTTTCCTCTCAGCATTTTAGATATGTTCTCCATGATTTCTATGGAGAAATTGGGTATTACTTTTATTAAGTATATCCTTATATGTGATGCTTTGTTTTTCTTGCTTTTTAAAAGACTCTATTCTTGGTGCTAAATAGGTTGATTATGTAGTGTCTTGATGTAGATCTGTTTGGGTTCATCCTGCTTGGTGTTGGTAGAAAATTTTGGATTTGTATATTTCTATCTTTCATCAGATTTGGAAAGTTTCCAGTCATTATCTCTTCAGATATTTTTTTCTGGCCCTTTATCTCTTATTTTCTCCTTCTGGGACTCCCATGATGCATATATTAGTATGTGTGATCATGTTTCACAGGCTTTGTTCATTATTTTTAAAATTATTTTCCTCATTTGATTCTTATTTATAATTTCTCTTTTGTTATTGAAATTCTCACTTTGTTCATATATTGTTTTCCTGATTTAATTTAATTCTTTGTCCAAGTTTTCCTTTGGTTCATGGATCCTATTTAAGATGTGTAATTCTAGTGAATGAGCTTGCTCTGGATTATTTTGTGTTAAATTATTTTTTTCCCATGACTGGGCTATACTTTCCTGTCTTCTCATATGTTTGTAAATTTTTATTGAGAGTATTCTGACTGTTATGTTGGGTTATTCTGAAAATCTAGTTCTCCCACTCTTCAGTTTGCCATACTGAGAACAAAAAGAAAAATAAAAAGAAAGAAAAAGGATAAGAAAGGAAAGAAAGTGAGAGGGAGACAAAAGAAAACTACTAACAGACACAGTATCCTCCCAAAACAAACAAACAAATGAACAAACAAACAAAACGGTGTACTGCCTTTCCAATTCTCATGTTATGTGCTGGTGGAAAGCCAGAAGCTGCTGCTGTTGAAGCTGAAGCCTAGGCCAGTGTCCTTGTTCATTTGTCCAGGGATCCACCAGCCCCAAAAGCAAAAGACAGAGAAAGGCAAAACAAAACAAAACAAAAAAAAAACCACACACAAACAACAAAACACCAGTGAAAAAATAAAGAAAAGAGGTGCACTTTTAATGTTCTGGTAGATGCTACTGTAAGGTCAGAAGATGCTGCTGCCAAGAGCTCTGAAACTGAGGCTACCATCTGCCCTGGATTCTATACAAGGAAGAAGAAACCCAGCCAACAAAATGGCACATAGGCCTGGTAGGTGCTGGTGTGAGACCAGAAGCTGCTACTGCCAAGAGGGTGAAACTAAGGCCAGCATCTGCAGGGGGCCCTCAGAGATGTGCCAGAGCAGCAAATACACACAGAAGGGGAAAAAAAAAACAACCACTAAAGTGTACTAGTTCTTTATGTCCTAGTGTTTGTTGGTAGAAACTTGGAAACCACTCCTACCCAGAGAGCCAAAACTGAGGTCAGCTTTTGCACTGGTCCCTTGTGGGTTTCCCCAGACCGACCTTGACTCTCAATCCCAACTCTTGGAGAAGGTTTTCTCTGCCCACCCTGCCTCCAGTTGGCCACTCCTGAAATCTGGGCTTTGTTGTTACAGCTGAAGCTGTTTCTGAAGCCATTCCTGTGGATCGTAGGATTGGGCTTTCACTTACAAAAGCTAAACTTTCAGTAGCTTCTTGCTTCCTCTGGTACTCCTGTAGTTGTTCTAGATGTCAATTCTGGTTCCAGGGTTACTACCTAGTTAACACAAATCTTTTTTTCCCAGCTCATTGAGTTTTCTAGTTAAGAGAGCAATTTGTAAAACTTCCCTTTGCTATCATTTTACACCTGTGATTGTTATTTATTCTTTAGTTAGTGGCTTGAGGCCCTGTAGTTTTATTGATGTTACAAAACCTTTTTTCCCTTAATATGCTATGGTTAGCCTCTGGGCACAAGTGAAAATTCTAAAAGAGCTGTTTCACTTTAAAAAAAAAAAAAGGTTTAGAGATTATGTACATAATTTTGGATTTTGCTATTTATACTCATTTAAAAGTTGTCTTTTCTCCCCTCTATTTGGTCCCTCAAAAGCCTATAAAGCTGTGATGGTCATTATAGTGGCCACTAGCCACTTACAGCTATTCAAATTAAAATTAAATATAAAAATTCAATTCCTCAGTAACATCTGCCATGTTTCACATGCTCAATAGCCACATATGTATAGTGGCTACTATATTGGACTGTATTTATAGAATGTGTCCATCATCACAGAAAGTTCTCTTGGTCATTGCTGTTCCATACATGTTCAAGAAATACGTGTAAAACTGTCGAGAAGGCAGGGGCCACATATTGAGGAATGTAGGTAGCCTTTAGGAGCTGAGGGCAGCTAGTTGACAGCTGGCAAGGAAGTGGGAACCTCAGTCCTACAGCCACAAGAAACTGAATTTGACCAACAGTTTGAATGAGTTTGGTAGTGGATTCTTCTCCAGAGCCCCCAGAAAGGAATGCAGCCCTGCCAACACCCTTATTTCAGCTCATGAGTCTCTGACAGGGAACCCAGCTGCAATGTGACTGGACTGTTGACCTACAGAACTAAGGAATAATAAATATCCCTTGTTTTTAAGCCACTAAGTTTGTGGTACATAGTAATAGAAGGCTAATACTCTAACCACTATCCAGATCAAACAGGACATTTAGTGCATATTAGATATTTATAGCGCCCTAGCATAGCCTTTTACTATTAAACTGTTTTCACACTATTATAGTATTGAATTTTCACAACCCTACAAAATAACTAGTAGTTTCCCCATTTTATAGACGAAATCATGGCCCAGAGATTCATTCATTAATCATCAATTTTATATCTGTTCGTGCTTGGCTAGGCTAGATTCTAAGGAAACGGGGTAGGTAGATGAGAGTGTAAATCATTTCAGGGTCTCATAGTTGAAGAGGTAGAAACAGATGTAAACTAGTTCTCACTCTTATTCTGGTATTTTTTTTTTTTTTTTAACTACTCTGTCACCATGCTTGGGAGATGTAACCAAGGATATCTTGATAATTTGGTTTGTTTGCATTAGAAGAATTTATCAACCTCCTATGATTGTAATCAAGTGTGTACAAATGATGTCGTGAATGATAAATAGTATTTCATGTTGTGCACTGAAAACTAAATTAGTTCCTTTATGGATGAGACTTTTATTTGATGTTGATTTCTAGAAAAATACAAAGGAGAAATGCTTTCACCAGTTATATATTTTTTGTTATTTAGTCCTGTTTTATCTTTTGTTTTTTATTCTAGTAATATAGACATTCTAAAATTTCCTCTTTTAACCACATTCATCTATTCGGTTCAGTCTTGTTGATTACACTCATAATGATAGGCTACTATCACCACCATTCATTTCCAAACCTTTACCATTACCCTAAATTGAAAATCTGTACAAGTTAAGCATCAATGCCCCAGTCTTTAACCCCAGTCTATCTCCTGGTAACCTGTATTTTAGGTCGTAACTCTATGAGTTTGCTTATTATAATTAGTTCATAACAGTGAAATCATACAATATTCTTTGTGACTGACTTATTTCTCTTAGTTCAACTATGTTGCATGCATCAGGACTTTATTCCTTTTTACAACTGAACAATATTCCATTGTATGAATATACCACATTTTGCTTATAAGTTCATTAGTTGATTGGCACTTGGTTGCTTCCCTCTTTTTCCCTTCCATGTCTCCCCTCATTGTCTTTTTAATCCAGGTTGATGGTAGTTTTTTTCATACAGATCTTGCAAAAAGCTTGTTGGTTTAGCATGCAGGAAACAGAGGCCTAACCCATCAGACACTAACACTTCCCAGAAGTCTTTCCTGGATAACTGCATTTTCAATCCTGACTTAAAAGTTCCAAGCTTAGTTACTTCCTCTATTAACTAGTGGCTTAGTTATCTATTAACTATCATCTGGGGCTTGATTTTCTAGATGCTTGGAATTTCCAGAATCAGTTTCTGGTTTCTTTGTGCCCAACAATTCAGTTCTCAATTCATGTCTTTACTCTTGTATTTTGCTATAAGCAGCAAGAAGAAACCAAGCCACAGGCTCCAAGTTTACTTTGGAAAGCTCTTCAGCTAAATGTCCAGGCTCACCATTTTCAAATTCTTCCTTCCATATAACATCAGGAATCAATCTTACGAAGTTCTCTGCAACTTTAAAACAAGGATTGTCTTTCCTCCAGTTTCCAAATAATTTCATAATTTCTTTCTAAGACCTTATCAGACCTTATCCTAACAGCAGTCTCTTCAAAGCAATCTAGACCTTTTCCATTAAGCATCTCACCATTCCTCCAACAAATACCCCTTACCCATTTATAAAACCATTCCAGCATTTTTAAAAAAAGATTTATTCCATTTATTTTATCACCCACCCCTTGCTGCTCGCTGCCTGCTCTCTCTGTCCACCCACCGCGCGTTCCTCTGTGTCTGCTTATCTCCCTTTGTCTCGTCGTCATGCTGTATCAGCTGTCCGTGGGCGCAGGCCGTCAGCTGTCTGTGGGGGCGAGCTAGCTTGCCCTCACAAGGAGGCCCTGGAAACCAAACCCAGAGCCTCCCATATGATGATGGGAACCCAATCACTGACCCACATCTGCCTCCCTCCAGCATTTTTGGTAATTGCATCAGCCCCACTCTCCTGGTACCAATTTCTGTGTTAGTCTGCTGAAGAGGTCCTGAGGCAAAGTACCAGAAATCTGTCAGCTTTTATAAAGGGTATTTATAGGGGTAAAAGCTTAAGTTAGAAGGACCTAAAGGGTCCAACTCAAGGTTGCCTTCTCACCAAAGTCAGTTACCATGTGTTGAAGCAAGGTGGTTGTTGATCTCTGCCTGGTCTCTCCTTTCTGGGCTTCCTCCCTCTCTTGGCATAGGGCTCATATCTTTCCGGGCTTTCTTTAAGCTATAAACTTGTCTTTCTGGGCTTTCTATAAGCTGTAAACTGTCAGGTGAATGGCTCATCTCTCCCTGGGGCCACAGGATCAAAAATAACAATGTTCTTTTCTCTTCCATGTATGGTGCTCTCTCTCTTCCTGTGTTGTTTTCTGTTGAGTGTCCTTTTATATTAGCCCACCAAGGGATTTTTATTCCCTTTGTGAGCTGATATAAGTTACAACTTTACTAATGTGGTTGAATCAAAGCCCTAATCTTAGCAGGTAATTTATTCAAGACATCTCAGCTTAATCTACTGCAGTCAAAGGGCATCACACCCAGAGGAACAGGTAAGTTTACAAACGTAATCTTTCTCTTTTTGGGATTCATAAATAATCTCAAACTGTCCCAAGGAATAAGTTCAAACTGAACTCCTATAATTAGTGTGTTTCCAGGCTCTTCTCATATTCCCTTCATGAGAAAGGATGTCTACATTGCTCATCACACACTGTCGTCATTCCTAATCATGCTGAGTTTGGTGCCCAAGCTTTCCTCATGGTATTCCCTGGTAGAGGGAAATGTTTGATCCCATATTTTCTGTCTTGTCTGTTTTGTCTCTCATAAATCATGTATTCCCCTTTTGTCTTACTTTTTACTGTTATTATTTCTGCAGATAATTCCATACTGTAAAATTGAAGTACATGTACATGCATGTGCCCTCCAGCCCCCACTTCTTAATTCATACTCGTGTCTTCTTTTCCAGTTCTTTCTAGATGGCTTTGGGAAATTTTTCTCTACTGTTTTTGCTCTCATTTTGCTCCATATCATGGCCCACATAGTCCTCATAATGACTGATGAATAACGTGGGGTGATTGACTCTGGAGGAACAGTTTTTTAAGAGAAGCCATACTATTTTAGAGAAGCAGGGGCATTACTTAAAGAATCACAAATGCCCCTTCTGATTTTGCACAAAGATATTCGTCTCTGCCTTTATAACCACCTACATTTAAGCTTTTCCCTTTACCACCAAAGTTCAGGATAATTTTTTGTTTTAATTATTGTTTTATTCCACATGTATAGTACACTAGGGGTTATAGTATAGATTTAAGAGACTTTCATCTCTCAGTTACTTACATGAAAATCCATCCTGAGTGTTAAGAGACTTATTTACTGACTTTTGAAACACAACGTCCCAGACTAAAGTTAAAATCATATCAGGAAATGTTTCTTGCTACAGCTGACCATAAGGGGGCAATGTAGGCACACACATATCACTGAAAATAAGGTTCTATTTTTTAGCATGTTTAAAGAATTAATGCCAGCCTCAGTAATTGATTAGCTTTGCTTGACTACATTTTTGTAGTAAATATAATTAACATTTGAATGGAAATGGTAGTTGTTTCCTGTGTGATATACACTTTTTGTAACATGCGTTTGACACAGAATAGTCAAGTCTTGCTACTGAATTAACCGTGGTAAAAATTGTAACTTCAAAGTTACTTTTTTTTTTTGTCTTTTTAAAATGTTACATTTAAAAAATATGAGGTCCCCATATACCCCCACCCCCCACTCCTCCCTCAAAATTACTTTTAATTTCCATTTCAGTTAATGTTTTCTTTCATCTCCTGTTGTCTTCTCTGAGACCCTGTAATCTTTGCAGCCTTGACATACTGATATAGTGGAGTTTCAGGTGAAGTTGTAACATGGCAAAATCTACACTTGTTACATGTTGAGAAATTGTTATTTAATAAACTAAAGAAATATTTACCCTCCCCCCTATTTCTATTTCAGTAATCTCATATGCCAAGTAAAGCTTTTAGAAGCACTGTTTATATTTCAACTTGGGTCCTGAACCCAGAAGTTTCAGATGTCCAGAAAGATTATATATGCACTATTTGTCAAATACAGCATCTTCTTTTTGAAGTGAATGAAAATCAAAATCATTTCTGAATAATAGGGATGATATTAAGAAGTCAGTTTATACACAGTATTGTCAGTGTACTTATTGTCAAAGAATTGTTCACTTAAAATGGTTAAAATGGCTTACATGTAATTTACCACAATTAAAAATAAATAGGCAGTGGGGTGAGCGATGTGGCTCAAGCAGTTGAGCACCTGCCTCCCACACGGGAGGTCCCAAGTTTGGTTCCTGGTGCCTCCAAAAGAAGACAAACAAGAATTGAACATTGAGCAGTAACAATGAGCAGATATTGAGCAAAAACAACGAACTGACGCAGAGCAAAAACAAGCAAGATAATGAGCAAAAACAAAATAAGCAGGGAGCAGATGCAGCTCCCACATGGGAGGTCCTGGTGCCTCCTAAAGAAAAAAAAAAACAACAAACTGATAAAAAGCAGATAGTATGCGCAAACAATGAGCAAAAAAACCCCAATGAGCAAACAGACAAGGGAGCCATCTTGGGGTGGGCGGGGGGAAAATATGTGGCTTAAGTGGTTGAGTGCTCATGTCCCAAATGGGAGGTCCTGAGTTGGCTTCCCAGTGCCTCTTGAAAAAATAAAAAGCAGCAAAACAAATGAAAAAATTAACTCAGGGAAGCCAATGTGGTTTAGTCGTAAGAAGTCATTTTAGCTGAAAATAGTCACAAATAGTGATGCACTTAAATTTAAATCTGAGTTGTGTAAGCATTTAAAAAAAAAGATTTTCTGTCCTCCCCCCTTGTTTTTGCACTCACTGTCTGCTTTCTGTGTCTGTCCATTTACTGTGAGTTCTTCTGTGTCTGCTTGTCTTCTCTTTAGGCGGAACTGGGAACTGATCCTGGGACCTTCAGGAGTGGGAGAGAGGTGCTCATTCTCTTGTGCCACCTCAGCTCCCTGGTCTACTCCATCTCTTGTCTCTCCTCTGTGTCTCTTTTTGTTGTACCAGCACTCCTGCATGGGCCAGCACTCCGCCTGGGCCACCTTGCCACGTGGGCCAGCTTGCCTTCACCAGGAGGCCCCAGGAATCACTTGAGCCACATCTGCTTCCCTGTATAAGCATTTGAGTTTTAAAATTATGGTTTAACAGGTGACTCCGCAAAATGATTAGATTATGATCAAGGTTGAACCTTGGGGTGTAAGGATGGTGACAAAAAATGATTGGTGGCTTCTTGAAGATTGTAGTGTTCAATAGTATTAGAAAGGAATAACTATACCCCTTAGGAATAAAAGCCAGAAAGAAATGACCGATATCTGTAAACATTTGTTTCAGAGATGCAGTCTCATGCAGTGGTTAAGAGCATGGGCTTTGGAGTCCACCTGCTTGGATCAGGTCCTGGCTTTGCCACTTGGTAGCCTTTAAAATTTATTTTAAAGTAAATTTTAAAAATTTGTTTATTTACTCTCCTTCCCCTCCCCCGCCCCGCTGTTTTTGTTGTCTGTGTCCATTAGCTGTGTGATCTTCTATATCTATTTCTCATCTTCTCATCTTTGTCCTCTAGGCTTCACTGGGATTAGATCCTGGGGACCTCTGATGGGAGGAGAAGTTCCCTGTCAGCTGTGCTACCTCCGTTGCTGGTCTTTGCTGTGCTTCACCTTGACCCTCCCCTTCGTCTCTCTTGTTGCATCATCATCTTGTTGTGTGACTCACTTGTATGAGGACTGGCTCACCACGCGGGCACTTGGCTTGCTGCGTGGGCACTTGGCTCGCCACATGGGTACTGGCTTACCATGTGGGCATTTGTGGGCACTTGGCTTATCACACTGGGCATTCTCACCACGTGGGTATTCGAGCAGGCACTTGGCTCACCACTTGTGCACTCGGCTTGCTATGCGGGCACCCATGTGGGTACTCAGCTCACCACGCAAACACTTGGCTCACCACGCGGGCACTGCCTCGCTGCACAGTCACGCTTTCTCTTCTTTTTTACCAGGAGGCCCCAGGGATAGAACCTGAATTCTCCCATATGGTAGGCAGAGGCATTATCACTTGAGCCACATCCGCTTCCTTATTAGCCTTGATACCTTAGTCAAATTGCTTAGCCATTCTGAAAGATGGGGATAGTAGGACCTACTTTAAAGGATTGTTGTGAGCATCATGTGAGTTATACATTTAATTACTCAGAATAGTGTCTGGTACAAAATAAGCTTGCAAGAAATATAACTATCATTATCTGCTTTAAAGCATGTAAAGTGTGTCATTTCCACAGTGGCATTTTCCAAGGGAGGTATTAGGGCAGGAGGATGTTGACTCTCCCCTCTGAGAGGTATCCTGTGTGTGTTACCATGTGTAGCTAGGCTACAATCATCAGTACACATTGCTGATGCATTTTTAATATTGTTCATTGTGCATGAAGACCTTTTGAACCCTTTGTATTATGGGGGAAATAATTATTTAGACTCTATATCACTAGTTTGCTCTCTGTATTTAGTTGGGGTTTTCTTACGTAAAATTTGATTGTAGGACTTAAGGATTAAACTTTTCTTCTAATGGGATGATTAACAGTGTACTAATATTACTTTCCATATATAAAGTATGAATTGAAGTTGTTACCTGCCTCACAGGCATTTAGAGGCTACTATTTTGGGGTAATGCTGGACAGTGCTTATAGCCATACATTTCTTTGTTTTTTACCTTCTTTTTTTTTTGCTATGATAGAAACATACATTAATGAGAGGGAATACTAAAAGTTCCTCTGTTCCCTTCTGTTCACAAACAGCCTCACTTCCATACCCATTTCAGATCTTCTCATTTTTGTGCAAAAGGGTATCTTTTGTACCAAGGAAAAGTCTGGGATTTCTCTGAGATAAAATGGCAGGAACTGTTGATTGTATGCCAGCAGGCTAACCAATATATGGCCAGAATCGTGTTTCTGGGAACATTTTCCATCCATGGTTTGTTGGAGGAGGATTTCAGAATGTTTTCTTTTACTTTACAGAAACTAACAACCCAGAACTATCTCAAGGCTCAAGAACTTTTCCTTCTGGATATTATTACAAAGACCAGTGGAGGCCCAGAAAGTTTATGATGCGCCAGTTTAATGACCCTGACAACATTACAGAATGCTTACAAAGAAAAGTGGTGTATTTATTTGGTGACTCAACAATCAGACAATGGTTTGAATACCTTACCACATTTGTTCCAGGTTGGTACTTTGCTTTTTGTTTTATAACTGTTTTCCACATGTATGAAATCAGCTTTGAAATAAGTACAGACTTATTCAGGTACCTGAAGAAAGGCATAAGTTGAGGAAGCAGTTTATTTCTCTGCAGGACCGAGGAGGTGTCCTAACCCTGGAGAGAGTTATGTGACAGTCTCTGATCAATGGCGGGGCTGTGAGGTAATGACAGAAGCCCGGGGTTCTTGTTGAGGTATGCATCATTGATTAGCAGCAGTGTGACTTTGGACAAGTCATTTACTTCTACTGTCTTCATTCTCCATGTGTGGGATGAGGCAGCTGGATATTGTCACCTCACAGGTACAGATATCTTTCACTTCTGATATTCTGGGCTGTAAAATAGAGGTGGCTATTTCCAGCTGTTTCTCCCCTGGTTCTCTTTGGTTCAACTCCAAGTTTATAATAGATTTAACTGGAAGGAAGCAGCCCAAACTTTCTGTGACTCTTATTTTTTTAATGCATCTGTGTATAGCAAAGCCATCTCAGTGTCATATTTTGGAACTTTCCGTTGGTGTGAGTCTGAGGTGGGACCATCTCCTGCTGTAAGAGTGTGTGTAAGTTCCAGAATCATAGCTTTCTAGTTTCACTGTTTGGCTCTGGGGCTGCTGTCCAGAATAAAACTGGTTAGGGGACCATCCTTTATTTAAAAATGGGCCTTTTATTCTCCTTGGAAGGGAGTGAGGAGTGGTGGATCACAGGGTGTCAGAGTAAAGACCTTGCTTACAATTTAGAGAGTTGATAAATGGTATTTTAAAACTATTTTTGGTGGCTAAATTATGGGCAGGGTTTTTCATGAAGTAAATTCCCATGATTTGTTGTGAGTTGTAGTTTCTGTAATGTTTTTCATCAGCTCTGTTACTTATAACATCAACATAGTTTCAAATTTAATGTTTAGAAGGGAAGTAGGAAGTGGATATTACTCTAAAAAGTAGGAAGTCATTTCCAAGTTGTTGTTTTTTTAAATCAAAACTGACATAGCCAAGTTCTGGTTGATAAAGCATAGGATTAAAAATTTGTACGGCATGATGCTAGGCATGGCTCAGTATTGCCTAGGCCAGGCTCTGCAGGAGTCTACACAGTTGCTTGATTCTTAGGTTCTAATGACATAGCTTGATATTTCCTTTGATAGCGGTGATCACACTGTCTACAAAAAGACTTTTACTTGGTAAAGCCTTGTGTTGCTGCTTGATCTTAATCAAAAGAAGTAATTATTGCTTGAGCTTTTATTCAGTTTAAATGGGGCTGGATGTTAAGTAGTAATGAATTAGTAGGGAAACCTAGAAGAGATGTTGGGAACACAGAAAAAAGTGAAAGCTTTACTTTAAGCTTTAAGATTATAGTCTGATGTCACTTCTTCAGAATTGACTGTAAACTCATTGATGGCAAGGACCATGACTTATCCATCTGAGTATCGCTGGCCTGTAGTAGTTACTTAAATAGTAATTTAAATTACTCTTAAATAGGTGTTTAGAAGATAAATGAATTGTGTTGCCAATATTTATTTGTTTTGTTCTGTGTCAAGCACTTTCGGGAATATTTTGGGATATGAGACATTCTCTTTCTTCATGGGGCAAGTATTAAGTATCAAATAAATTGTGCAGCTGGAGTCTTTTGGGAATAATGAGGGTGTAATCACTGATTCCTGGGACCTTCAAAAGATTTTAGAAGAGCTGAACCTTGAAGCTGAACTTAAATAAACGAGAGGGAGAGTAGGGATGGGGCATTCCGTCTTGGCTCTACCTTTGTTACTCTCCTGATAGAGGTAGTAGTTCTTCTCTAGGGCATTAACATGATTTTCTAAAGACAGAGTGAAATTGAAAGTCAAAAGAAACAGGGTTGCTCCTTTCTTTCACTTTTAGCTTATTGCTATAAGAGGCATTTGGGTACTTATATATGTTCATATAAAACCAGAAGCTAAGCCCTAATCCTAGAAAAGATAATATTTATCTATTATAACAATAAAGTAAATGTCAAATTGATTTTAAACTATTCAACCATCAGTGGAAACAGTAAGATTTCTTGGCCTAATAGCTTGAAGTGAGACAGGTTATTTTGTTTCTGAGACATAGACATAGTTGTAAAATTTATCACTGGTGGTAATACTTGTAATGTTACATTTTTGGAGTGATTTTAATAATAAATATTGAAATTAGAGTAAAAATGTGTTGCTTTAAGGCAGGCCAAGTTGAAGTGAAATAGGTATTCCTTTTATGTGTATATTGTATCTACCAATACTGTTGTACTTTTTTTTTTAAAGATACTTAGATTATACAAATGTCACATAAAAAATATAGGGAAAAAAAAGAAAAATAGGGTATTCCCATTTGTCCCACTCCCCTCACCTCCCACATTTTCCCACATTAACAATGGCCTTCATTAGTGAGGTACATTCATTGCAATTGATGAACATAGTGTGGAGCATTGCCACTAAGCATGGATTAAAGTTTACACTGTAGTTTACACTCTTTCCACCCAATTCTGTAGGTTATGGTAAGATTTATAATGGCCTGTATCTATTGTTGCAGTGTCATTCAGGACAATTCCCTAGTTCCACAAATGCCCCCGTATTACATCTGTTTTTTCCTCAGAACCTCCAGTGGCCACTGCTTCCACATCCGTGATATAATTTCTTGCATTGCTAGAATCACAGTAAATCTATTGTAGAATACCAGTAAGTCTACTTTAGTCCATATTTCATTCCCCAATCCTGAGGATTCTGGGATGGTAATGTCCACTCCACCTCTAATTGACCAATCCTGAGGATTCTGGGATGGTGATATCCACTCCACCTCTAATTGAGAGGGCACTGTGATCCCATAGGGCTGATGGATGGGACTCTCTTACTTCCATTTGTAGGCACTATTGGTTCCTTGGTATGGTAGTTGTCCATCATCACCTACTTGTTAGCTGTCCTGGGTGAGACCAATGAACTGGATAGTAGGTGTTGCAACTCCTTTGAGATTCAGGGCCCAGCTGGCACATGGATGGACCAAAGATTTAAGTCTCTTGGATGTGTTGTACTTTTTTTGGAAAACTTTTTTGAAGCCACTCAATAAAGAATAATCAAATTATATATGCTTGGTTGAATGTTTTTATGAATTTGATTTTCCTTGTTTCAGATTTAGTGGAGTTTAACTTGGGTAGTCCCAAGAATGTCGGTCCCTTCCTTGCAGTGGACCAGAAGCACAATATCCTGCTCAAGTACCGCTGCCACGGTCCACCCATCCGCTTCACGACTGTCTTCAGCAGTGAGCTCCATTATGTGGCAAATGAGCTGAATGGCATTGTGGGAGGGAAGAACACTGTGGTGGCTATAGCCATATGGTCTCATTTCAGTACCTTCCCTTTGGAAGTGTACATTCGGCGGCTTAGGAACATCCGTCGAGCAGTTGTCCAACTTCTGGATCGAAGCCCTAAGACTGTAGTGGTCATCCGGACAGCCAATGCTCAACAGTTGGGGCCTGAGGTGAGCCTTTTCAACAGCGACTGGTATAACTTTCAGCTGGACACCGTCCTTCGGAAGATGTTCTCAGGAGTTGGTGTATATCTTGTCGATGCTTGGGAGATGACTCTGGCCCATTATCTACCCCACAAGCTGCATCCAGATGAAGTTATTGTGAAGAACCAGTTGGACATGTTCCTGTCCTTTGTGTGCCCTTTGGAGACCTAGCCTCAGAGGGGACTGGAGAAATCACATTCAGTGACCTTCCCTATCACTTGTATTACAAGAAGTTTGCGGGTTCACCCCTGGAGAGATGGCTGTCATTATTATATGTACAAAATTTCAAAAAGAGCTGGACTTTATATAATGAGTTGTAAGTATCTTAGAAAATGCAGGTTATATTTATATCTACTTATATGATTCTTTCCAATCTTAACTTAGCCATGGGAGAATAATTATTAACATCATCTCCACTGTATTGCCCTTGTAACCAAAGATGCTAATGAGTGTATCTGAATTAGTTTTTCCTGGGAGGAGAGATTATTCTCCTAAAAAGTTTGAAAAATGTTCTGACTCTAAATGGAATGGGCAAGTTTGGTTGGCAGTAAAGTGTTCATAGCTTATCTGGTAAAGAAAGTTGCACATATCTGCATAAATAGCATGGTACATCTTCGGTAGGGTGAACTAGAGAGGGCTTATAGTCAGTGGCTTCTGTGAACACATTGAAGACTGCCTTGTCTCAGGAATTTCCCTTGATCTACTTTTTCTTGACTAGAAAAGGCCAGTGTGCTTGGTCAGAATTTTATAGTGAGAGTATTTATTACTTCCTACCCTTACCTAGAATAGAAGGAAAAGGATGGGGGGGGCGGGTGGGGGAGAGAAAAAGCAAAATGATATTTGCATTGGATAATTGCTGATTTTTTTATTCAGCTAAATCTCACATGAGTACTTATTCTAAAATAACAAGTTTTGGAACTAGAAGGGGGAAATCTATAAATGGAAGTTTATTTGGGTGTTCTCAAGTTTGAGGACTTTGAGAATTGACTTTTATGTAAAGAATGCTATTATTATTGTAAAATTGTAAACCTGTTTTCACTAATGTCAAGTTTTCCTTTTTTGGTTGTTGTCTTGAACTGCATACTAAAATTAGAAATAAAAATTAGACAGTAAAATCTGTGGCAGTTATTTCTTCATTTAGGCATGAGGTACATACACTCATGCTTGGAAGTAAAAAGCTGCTATTTCTACTGGTAATCTAAAATAAATGATCAGTTTTATTTGACCATCTTTATCTTATTAACTTTAAATGAGTTTAAATTAATTTGGGATCATTTGGTAAGTACTTTTTTCTTTTTGAGCCACAATTAGTCTATTACAGCCTAATTTTGATTGCCCTTAAATGGACATGAAGAAACTAGAAAGATTTTAAAGATGAAGACAGGTGCTTAAAGAAGGAAAGATATGCACCCTAGAAGAATGGTTCAAAGAATGTGAGTGTTTAACTTAAAATAGAGAGTCTAAGGCCCTGCTTTCCTAACCTTGAGGACTACCTTCAAGTCTAAAATATTTTGTGTGGAAAGCTTTTAAATTATTTTCTGAGTTTGAAGAGGAGCATTTTAGTTTGCCAAAGGGCTGCTGGTGTAAAGTACCAGAAATGTGTTGGCTTTTATAAAGGGTATTATTTAGGGTAAAAGCTTACAGTTCCAAGGCCGTGAAAAGTTCAGACATTCTTTCTCACCCAAGTCAGCTGCCATGTATTGAAGCAAGATGGTGGGCCTGGTCTCTGCCTTCCCCTCTGGGCTGTATCGGCTCCCAGAGCTTAGCTGAGAGAAACCAGGCATAAGGCTTTTTTCTTACCAGGCCTCTTCTGGCAGGTTTGGCTGCTCCACTTTCTTCCTGATTTCAGCTGCAAGCTATCAGGCAAATGGCTTATCTCTCCCCAAGGCCTCAGCTCTTTGAACCTTTCCTTTCTGTTTCAAGGCAGATTCAAAAAAAGCAGAGCTCTCTTTTCCTGGGTCTGTCTTCCTTTCTATCAGACCCGGCAAGAGGGCAGAGACTCTACATAAATCACGGCCTACTGATATAATCTAATCAAAGGATATCATACCCAGAGGAATAGATGAGTATACAAATGTTATCTTTCTCCTTTTGGAATTCATAAAATAATCTCAAACTGCCACAAGGACCAATTAGTAAACTATATTAAGATAGCTTAATTTTAATAGTACTTAAGCTCTAGAGTGGCTAAAGATCACATATTTAATAAAGATGTAGAATTAGGGGCTATGCCATAGGGAATTCTGGAATTAACTTTTGCAACGAAGTGTCCAGTGATTCTGATGCAATGGTGGTCATCCGCACTTTGAGAAACACTAAGGGAAGATGAAACTAGGGAAGTGACATTGCTTGCTTAGTATTCAGGGGCTTTATGGATAACTTTATTTAATTTTGATCATGATGCAGTAGTGTGATATTGGCTCCATTTTATAGATAAGAAGTTCAAATTTGGATTTGAACTCAGGTATGTGAGAGTCCATAGCCCTTTTCAACTACAGCTTGCTGGATCTTTGAAAAGAGACATGACAGAACTTTTGATCATTTCTTAGGAAGGATAGTTGAAGGAGGCTGCAGAGACATCTTCCCACTAGAGTTTCAACAACACAGAGGACATTGCCTCTCAAGTGGTTTGAAGTGATACTACTTGTTTGTACAGAAGATTTCTTGTAATCTTGTCCAGTTTCTGTTTTTTGGTTTGGTGACATAAGGCCCTAAAGATTTGATGGCATAGTTTCAGTTGTTTCCTTCCCTTTTCTATTTTGACTTTCTATGCTCTGATGTGGAAATTTTTAACAATATGTGTAGAGATTGTAATATTAACTAAATATTTCCCAGAACAAATAAAATAATTTCATTTCTTATGAAAAATTGATTTTTGTTCAATAATACTTGGTTTTGAATTTTAGCATGCCAACTGGATAATATAGTTTCTTTTAAATATACATATAAGGACATCATAGTTTTAAAAAGTGAAATATAGAAGAAAAAATCCATAATTCCCACACAGTTGTAGTCAGAGAATACAGACTTTGTATTTGTGAGTTTTACTTTAGCATATAATTTTTTTTAATGTTAAATAATCAATTATAAAGGTCTGCCTAACAGTTCAGCAAATGGTGTTATCATTTATTTATGTAAGTTTTCCCCTGTGGTTTGACATTTAGGATTATAATAAAATATTAAAACAGTTTAAATACAGCTCCATCGGATTAAAATACAGATGTTTATCTTGGAACTATAGCATTAATTTCACTTTGTGGATCTCCTCATATTCCATAACTCGATTGATTTGATGCTACTTTTGAAACTAAAATCCATGGATTTTCTTTCTTTCTTTTTTTTAATTTCTCTCCCTGCCCCCCGCCCCAGTTGTCTGTTCTCTGTGTCCATTTTGCTGCGTGCTCTTTTTTGTCTGCTTCTGTTGTTGTCAGCAGTCTGGAAATCTGTGTTTCTTTTTGTTGCGTCATCTTGCTGTGTCAGCTCTCCCTGTGTGGCGCCATTCCTGGGCAGGCTGCACTTTCTTTCGCGCTGGGCGGCTCTCCTTACGGGGCGCACTCCTTGCACGTGGGGCTCCCCTACGTGGGGACACCCCTGCGTGGCACGGCACTCCTTGTGCGCATCAGCACTGCACGTGGGCCAGCTCCACACGGGTCAAGGAGGCCCGGGGTTTGAACCGCAGACCTCCCATGTGGTAGGCGGACACCCTATCCACTGGGCCAAGTCCGCTTCCCTGGATTTTCTATGTAAATCATATTTTAAAGAAATTATACTATTAATAGTCACCTTTCTTTAGCAAATACAAAACAGACCTTGGATGTTCAGAGTATTTACTATTACTAATTACTATTCAGAACAACCATAATTTTATTATATACCAGTTGACTTACACTTTCTTGCTTCAGGTATTAAGTTTTAGCATTGATAAGTTGGGGGTGCTTGATGAGTAAATATCTCGGTTACGTGCCAGAGGTTGGTGTTTCTGGGCCCTATTAAAGCAAATAGCAATAACGAAGAGAAATACAGGAAAATAAACACCCAATAAAATAACAGAAACAAGCCTCCCCCAATTCCCCATGCCCTTCGCTCCCCTCCCCAATTTAGCTTTTAAAAAATTTAATTTATTAACAGTCGCCAATGTTAGAAATTGCCCTACAAGTACATTCATTTTCTTGTGTTAAGCCTTATTCTCCCCAGGGTATATGGTTATAATGCATTCTCAGTGCATTATATTTAAGGCCTGAGGTTTCAGTTTGCAATAAACATTTTCAAGTTTCTGTTCTTCCTCTTTGAAAGTGAGAGGGGCATCTGAGAATCCTGGGAAGTGGAAGATAAGATTATTGAAGGCAGAAGGCAGTAGTTTATAGGATATAGAAGCAGGAGCATGGCACAAAATAAGCCCTTTACCAACTTCTCAGTCTAAACTTGTTACTTGACATTTAACTTTTTAAAAAAAGTTTTGAACTTAAATGTATTCTATTTTGCTCTTAAGTTTTCTGCCTGAAATGAGAGGCTATCAGGCATCTGAACTTTAAGGACCTTCTGGTGTGTATAGCTCTAGATGCTCATTCCTACTTTTCCTAGTGGAGATCCAGACATCATTTCCTGTGTAATTACAAAGCCAGATTGTAATGCTGCCTGGGGAAGATAATTAAAAAAAAAAGAAGAAAAAGGGAAGCAGTGCAAGGATTACAGTAGCAAGTATCCCAAAAGGAAAAGAAACAGTGAAAGCAGATGTCATAAAAAATCCTTTCAGTGTTGAGCAATGTTCATTCTTTAAATTCACCACACCCCTGCCCCCCGTTAAAATAACATGATGAGTTCCACGTTACAAGTTCACGAAACTTTATGCCGTAGATTTCTGGTCCTTTAATTTGTCAATGAAGGCACAAGATAGTCTTACTACTTTTTGATTGCCATATATAAAAGCTGTTCTGGATAAGGCAATAGTGCCCCCTGCTTCTTCCCCAGCTGCTTTCGCCCCAACACACAAACGCATACAGAATAACTAAATCCGAAGAAGAGGTGCGCTTATAAGGAGGTGAATCTAATGCCCAGGAGTGGATTAACCGAGGTATTATTTTTAAATGGCATTCTAAGAGAAAAATTTTGTTGTAGATTATGCCTCTGATTCCTCTGCGGAGTTCCAGTCCGGGTCTTGGAACCGGTCCTGAAGGGGAATGTCCGGGACTCCGGTCGGTTGGTATCTTTTTGGCCTGGGAATTTCCAGTGTGCAGAAAAAGTCCACGAACCTAATCCTTGCAGCCCCCTCCCCGCCTCTTACGCTCCTCCTCTGTGCCCACGCAAAACGGTTGGAACTAGAGGATGACCGTGTATTCCGTAAAATGAAAACGGGTCCTTAGATTCCCCCGCCCCCACCTCTCACGAGTGGTGAACCTGGAAGCAACGCTATAAAGACGGCTGGTGAGAGAGCCTGGCCTGGTCTTTACCACGAGGTCAGATGCCGAGTTCTTAGAGAAAAAAGGGCTGCTTAACGGCTGCTTATCATGTAACCTCAAAAGGAAACTGATCTTCTTTCTCATACTCTCACGTACTCGGGTTATTATCGCTGATTACAGCTGGAAACAGTTGATTTACTTTTACGTATTTGTATGACTTGGCTCTTCAGACACAAAGGTATATTTTTATTATTTGATATTTAGTATGAAAAAGTCTTTTAAATGCTGCATTTTTGTGTTTTGTTCTTCCTTTCCTCTTCCCATAGTAAGAATCTTTCCTTTGGAATCACTTTGTCCTGTTTGGATAATCATACTCGTTTTGGGGCAGAGTATTCGAGGGCAGTCTTTTGGGGAAAGAAAATCTCTGGATGTTTTTATGGTTTGGTAGTGGCTATAAATTGTACTTGTTTGTCTCGAAGACTCAGGAAGGACTAAAATGCTGATGGAAGCGGTAGATAGGACCAGGGCAGCATAAATCTAATGTAACAATTTGTCTTTAGACAGTGATGTAGAACTGTGATGCCTTATCTCCCAGGAGGTCTGATGTGTGGGCTTAGAGGTAGACTTTCCCACAGTGGGTAGACATAAACTGTTATCTTTATGGAAAAATATATTTGAGGAAAGGAAATCAAAGTGTTGTTTTATAGCATGCCCTCATTAATTCTTATACTTACCTTTATAAAATTAAAGACAAGTATTATCTGAACATTTTCTGAAGAGGGAATCCAGAAATTTGGTGATTTGGCTGAACTACAGATTTATAACAATCTGTAAAGTATTTTAAGGGATTCTGTGCAAATAAAAAGCATATTCCTAGCTGGAGTGGATTAGCAATTTCTCCTCAAGGAGAAACTGACTGGTGTGTGTGTGTGTGTGTGTGTGCGCGCGTGTGTGTATGTGTGTGGTGAGGGGAAGTGTCCCAAAAAGGATGATGATACTTGACATTTATTATGTAAATTTTAAGCACTTAGTAATATGTGTTCCTTCACTTAGGTCTGGCATCTAAAGGAATACATTATTTAGCCAGGTGGTATATTTTTTGCATCTTTTAGCCAAAAAGCAGATAGTTTAGACTATAAAAGGAAAGAAAAACTTCAGGGCTCTTTCATTATCCTCAGTGATCCCTACAAGCCTTTTTATTTGGCTTCAGAATGTAATGTGTGATCCACCACCCTTTTCTATCATCTTTCTAACATCATTTATTCATGACACAGTTGTGCAAGGTATGTGTAAGGAGCACTGGCCAGGGCCATAGAAAAGTCAGTCTGAGATGAGTTAGTGTGAGAAATCAGTGCACAGCACATACAATGTTAAATGTTTGGCAGCATCCTTTCCAGTATGGAGATGATGTTCACATCTAACTTAGTTGTCCAGATTCAGACTTTTCCTCACCGAAGAAAAGCAAACCTCACTGAAGTGCAGCAAGCCCTTTTCTTTGTACTTTATCCTGAAACAGTTTCCCTCTTAAAAGCTGGAGTCATGGAGAGCACTAATGAGGAAAAAGATGTTCCAATTGTTTTGAGACCAACAGTGAATTGCTCCTGAGGAAACATTACCCTTTGGCTTATAGCTGACACTGATCTGGCGGCCTCTTGATTCCCCCCCAGGTTAACAGGAAGATCACAAGGGGACAGACTGAACTTCATCTTTTGGCTTTCTTGGCCTGATGCTGAACTGAGGGTAAGAAGGGCTAACGTTTCTGACCAAGTAGGATCCCAGGTGCTACTTGGGCCTTGACTGATGTAGTCAAATTGGGCAATGGGATATTTTCTAAAATTTCCTGGGGTTCTTATATTCACTTAAACTAAGCAATTTTTGAAGTTGCCTCAAAATTACTATGAATTTTACTAATACAAGCATTTTAGTAAGATTTCTTGGGAGCTAAGATTTATTGGTGGTTTAGCATGGTCTTAATCATTTGACTTTCTACCTAGGATGTATATTCCTCATTATTGCTATTTTCCATGGGAGCAGGACACATATGAACACATCTGAGAGGGGAAATTCAGCTGTCTCCTGTTTCAGGGTTATGTAATCTTTTAACAGGCTCAGAAAGCACCTTGCCCCCTCACAGTTTTGGTGAAGAGGCTCATTAGAGCTAGCATATGTGGTTTCTGATTAAAGGACTTCTTTTTTCTTTAATTTGGGACTGAGAAATAAAACCCTTTCCTTGTAAACATAGTGGAAGAAAAATATTTTATTGCTCCTGGGGAAATTAGTGGCTAGGGAGTTAAAGTTTATTAAAGAAGATTTTTGGGAGCTTCCCAGCGAGATCTCATTTAGCCCTTATAACGACATTTGAGGTAGGCATTGTGAACCTTATTTTATAGATGAGGAAATTAAGGCTCAGAGTAATTGAGCAATTGAATCAAGGTCACTGAGATAGTAAGTGGCAGAGCTTGGATTTGAATATAGGGAGGTGTTCTCCATAGCCAGTGCTACCAGCAGGCCATTGAGATAGTAACAGAGGTTAATATCCTTGTTAAGGGCTGTGATTTTCCTTCAGTCCTTCTTCCACAGCTCATACCTGGTTGCTAGCTATTACTTGTTCACACATAACTGATAATTAAAGTTGATAATAAAGCTGATAACCACTAAAACCCTTTCACATTTTAAGAAGACCACAGCAAAACCTTTGAGACTCCTGAAGAGTGAAGCTATCATGGTGGAATTGATAGGTGGTTGGGCTGATGTTTTGTGGATATGCAACCTCTCACTTTAATTAAACTATTTTTGGGCAGAGCATTGGGAGAATTAAAAAAGGGGCAGCCTACTGCCTTTTGCCTGGGTCTTTTCAGGATGTTTCTTTCCATGCTGGAAACCTAAGAGCTTTCCAAGTTACATCTCCAGTGTGTCTTTGTTTTAGCAGCTTATGAAACTCAAACACGCATGTTGAAGAGTTGAGAGAGGTATGATGGGATACATTTGATGTAGTTGGATTTTACAGGATGTGAAAAACCAGGCCTAAGAATTTAGTTTTGATATGGGAGGTCATAGGATCCGACTGTGATCAAGCGAGGGAAAACATGAATATCATGGCTTTTTTTTTCTGTTATAAGATTTATTTATTTCTCTCCCCTGCCCCTCCCACCCCGGCTGTCTGTTCTCTGTGTCTATTTGCTGCTGCTTCTTTGTCCGCTTCTGTTGTTGTCAGCGGCTCGGGAATCTGTGTTTCTTTTTGGTGCGTCATCTTGTTGTGTCAGCTCTCCGTGTGTGCGACACCATTCCTGGGCAGGCTGCACTTTCCTTCGCGCTGGGTGGCTCTCCTTGCACGTGGGGCTCCCCTACACGGGGGACACCCCTGTGTGGCAGGGCACTCCTTGCGCGCATCAGCACTGTGCATGAGCCAGCGCCACACGGGTCAAGGAGGCCCAGGGTTTGAACCCCGGATCTCCCATGTGATAGACGGACACCCTATCCACTGGGCCAAGTCCGCCACTGCCTCATGGCTTTACTAAACAAAAGTCCAGGTGCTCTTAAACATGATGGTAGTGAGAATGAGGACTAAGGGGGTGATGGGAAGCATTTAGGAGAAGGAACTATTAGGACATTTCTATAGCGGAATGAAGGAGCAGAAAGAGTCAAAGTTCCTTTATGGTCTCTTAGCATTTCTGGAAGTATATTCTTTTTTTATTTTTATTTTTTACACTTTTTAAAAATTAAAGTTAATAGATCACAAAGAAGGTTACATTAAAAAACATAAAAAAACATAAAAAGCATAAGAGGTTCCCATATAATCCGCTCCCCATCCCCCAACCCCATCATTTTTGTAAGTATATTCTTAATGTAAAAAAATGACAATACTGGGAAAATGAAGATAATCTTTTGGTGGGGATAGAGAGACAAAAGGGTAATATGGCAAGATTAGTTTTAAATCAATTTTTTGGAAACACACTCATATACCATGGAGTCCATCTAAAGTGTACAATCAGTCGCATGTGGTATAATAACCAAAGGTAGTGCATTCATCACTGCAGTCAATATTAGAGCATTTTCATTACTCCAAAAAAGATAACCCCCCACCCTTTAGTAGTTACATCTCAATCCCTCTATCCTTCCCCTGCCATGTATAATTGCTAATTTATTTCTGTCTCTATAAATATATTTGTATTTACATTTTGTATAGATGGAGTCAAACAATATGTAGTATTTTGTGTCTAGTTTCTTTCACTTAGCATACTTCCTTTTTGTTTACCACTGATGGAAGAATATTAACATATTACTATAGCCTACAGTCTGTAGTTTGCTTTGGTATATTTTTGCTCAAATATCACCCTATTATTAATATAACATTAATGTACATTTGTTCTGTTTCAGAGAAAAACATTCTTATATCTGCACTATTAACCATATTCATATCCACAGAATTCTATACAGTCCCGTGTTTCATTTTTTAGCTTTTCTTCTGGTGATATATGCAACCTTAGACTTTCCCTGTCAACTTCTATCATATCCATATAATGCTAATTACAAACACTATAATGTGCTTTCAACATTTCCATTTCCAAGCAAACTTTTTACCAATTCTGCACAGATTAAGCCTCAGCTTTCCATTTTCTAGGACTTTTCTATAGTGCAATGCAGGGGGAAAAAGAGTCAAAGATCCTTTAATGCCTCTAGGGATTTCTGGAAGTGACATTCTTACTGGCAAAAATGAAAGTTATGGGAAAATGAAGTTTGTCTTTTGGTGGGGGTAGAGAGACAAAGGGGTAATATGGAGAGATTGGTTTTAGACCTATCATACTCTTGACAGCATGGAATTTAGAACTCAGAGAAGAGGTTGAAGCTGGAGATAGGAATCTAGAATCTTTATATATTAATGGGTCAGAGTTGAACCTGTAGGCGCAGGTAAGATTGCTTAGAGTTCCAAAAGGACAGGAGACAAGAATTCTTAGGTTTCAAACTCCTTCATTGTCACAGAGATTTGGGAGGTGTAACGGAAACCTTCCAAGACCTCTCTAGTTAAAATAGTACCTCTTATTCTCTCCTTTTATCATTCTTTCTTCATTTTTTAGAACATTATCACCACCTAGCATTATATTATAAATATAATATTTGATTATTATGTATTTCCCATTAGGTAAGTCCATGAGGGTTTTTATTCAGTACTGGATTCCTAGAACCTGGAATAGTATCTGTCATAGGTCTTCAATATTTGTTGAATGAACCTAAGAATGAGTGAATTTTATGATAAGATTCCTAATATTGCCTTTTTGTTTTTTCTTAAAGTAAAATTTTGTTCTTTAACAAATGCCTTTTGGTAAATGAAGACATGTATTTGAGAATCTCCTCAAAATACACAACCTAAAAACTTAGTTTTGTTTGTATTTTCCCTTAAATTGTACTTTCCCTAAATTAAGATCACCTGGTCCCTTCTCTACAACAGCAATTCTTTATGAGAGTAGATGTGACTTTCTTTAAAATCCAGGGATTTTGGCGATCTGTTTACATCTACTTTTTTTTTTTTTGGTAGTTTTCAAACAAGGGTATTTGTGGAGTTGTTGGTTTCTATCAATTCTCTTTTCTCTCTGCTCACCATAACCTGTATTTAAATATAACATCTCATTGTACCTATGGGGATGCCAACAGTCCATACAAAAATATATCTGTTTCTCACGCTTCTCCATGATTTTCTCCAGGCATGATAGTGTGATGAGGTTTTCATAAAATACAGACATAGGCAGGATAGGTATTTAAACCAAGCCTCTTTCCTTTTTATAAGGAATCATAAAGGTAAATCTGAATCTGCTTGTATTTCATATAGGTGAAGGCTCATTAAATCTAACTTCTCTTTTTCAGGTAATATGAATGGTATAAATGGCACTAGATTTTTGGGTAAAATAATTTAAAGCAATGGTTCCCCAGTAGATGGAGAATTCCTCTTTAAGACTGTCACAGTAACTGGAGAACTGTTTCCAAGGGCTACATCACCCCATTTTGAGGATCACCCCATTAGAGGGCGCCTTAATACCTCTCAGGTGTGCTGGGAAGAAAAGGGTTGAGAAACACAGGTTGAAGATTCTAGAGTTAAAATCAACAGAATACATGAAACTAAAAGACTTGGTTTTCATCTATCCATTAAGCCCTTCCAACAGGATTCTTTTAGTTGCCAGGCCCTGTTTGCTAGAATTTCATGGAACTTTTAAACTATATAGGGTGATGTAGGCTGATAGGAAGTGGGTACTATGGAGCAACAGGGTGAGTCTATAAAATCTGGAATGAGGTTAAAAGGTGAAATTTTGAGCATGCATGTTGGAAACAGAGAAATATGGAAGAAAGTTAATAGGAGAGCCTGTTTACTGGGTCTTATGTCCAATGTAGTGTGTCTTTAGGAATTGTTCAATATAATAATTTTCTGACTTACAAATTCTTTTTTTTTTTTTTTTAATACATTGAGCTCTGTCCCAACCAGTTTGATTGCACTAAATGTAAAAGTACTTAGAGAAAAAAAATGCTATGAAGACACAAGTATGACTATACAGTTTTTGTCTGATCTGTAATCCATCCTGCTCCACAATCCCACTCCCCAAGACACACACACACACACACACACACACACACACACACACACAAGTGGAGTGGAGATTTTACTCAATGGTCATATTTTGGGGAAAGGAAGGGAACTAACATTAAGTGTCTAGGATGCCAAGTGTTTTACATACACTGCAAATTCTCTCATTTGATCTTAGCAATTTGACTTAGATACTAGTATCCCAGTTTATATGTGAGTGAATTGAGGCTCACTGTTTAAGGGACTTGTGCAAGGTCATATAGCTGGTAATTGGTACAGCTGAGTTTGCATGCTCCAAAGCCATGGCATTACTATGCCTCCAAGCACTTTTACTTAAAGCACAGGTTGGCAAACTTTTTTGGTTAATAGGTCAAATAGTAAATATTTTAGGTTTTGTGGGCCAGGAGGCAAGATGGTGAGTCTTACATGGGCATTTATGTAACATTTTATGATGTATACATGGGAAGCGGACTTGGCCCATTGGATAGGGCGTTTGCCTACCACATGGGAGGTCCACGGTTCAAACCCTGGGCCTCCTTGACCCGTGTGGAGCTGGCCCACGTGCAGTGCTGATGTGTGCAAGAAGTGCCCTGCCATGCAGGGGCGTCCTCCGTGTAGGGGTGCCCTGCGTGCGAGGAATGAGCCCTGTAAGGAGAGCCACCCAGCGCGAAAGAAAGTGCAGCCTGCCTAAGAATGGTGCCACACACACAGAACAGACACAACAAGATGACACGAGGAAACACAGATTCCCGGTGCCGCTGATAAGGATAGAAGTGGTCACAGAAGAATACACAGCTAATGGACACAGAAAGCAGACTACTTGGGGGAGGGGAAGGGGAGAGAAATAAATTTAAAAAATAAGTCTTAAAAAAAAAATATGTATGGGGAAACGGACTTTGGCCCAGTGGTTAGGGCGTCCGTCTACCATATGGGAGGTCCGCGGTTCAAACCCCGGGCCTCCTTGACCCGTGTGGAACTGGCCATGCGCAGTGCTGATGCGCGCAAGGAGTGCCGTGCCACGCAAGGGTGTCCCCCGCGTAGGGGAGCCCCACGCGCAAGAAGTGCGCCTGTGAGGAGAGCCGCCCAGCGTGAAAAGAAAGAGCAGCCTGCCCAGGAATGGCGCCGCCCACACTTCCCGTGCCGCTGACGACAACAGAAGCGGACAAAGAAACAAGACGCAGCAAATAGACACCAAGAACAGACAACCAGGGGAGGGGGGGAAATTAAATAAATAAATAAATCTTAAAAAAAAAAAAAATATGTAAACACGTTAAAATGTAAAAGCCATCCTTATGTCACAGGCTATGCAAAAGCTGGTGGCAGGCTGAATTTGGCCTATAGGCGGTAGTTTAGCAAACCCATTGGCCTTAAATATCCAGACTTTGTGAGCAAAAGCAATTTATGGGAGGTGAGGTAATTATTTGAATGGATAATTGTCATGAACTTTGTATGAAATTCACATGGTCATTTAGTAACTGGAAGTCTTTTAATGAGATTTCCTCATTAATTCCAATATCAAATTAACCTTTCAGTCCTAAAATTCTTTCTTATTCATAGCTGTGCATATCTACTGTATTTTGTCTGCTTCATGGACTGTTGTTGGCAAGATTTCATGATTGCATATTTTTACCTTAATCTTTGATCATTCTCCTGGCATTTACTTAGACAAGATAATGTATGTTAAGTACCTAGCATAGTATCAGCACATGGTGAACATTCAGTAATGATACTTATTACTGACTTATCAGTGTATCAAAGTATTATTATATTGTGGATCTATAATTTAAAATTATTTTGTTGGTAATGATGTCTGTTTTGACATGATCTAGGCTGATTTCTCCTTTTAGCTTTTAAATTCTTTTATATTTCTGTCTGGCAAATGTTACTGCCCTTATTCATATCAATTCAAAATAAACCCCTGTAAATTTATGTAAAAATAAATACATTTTAAATTCTAATTGAAAGTTCTGGAAATAAAATTTTTTCTTGAAAAATAAGGGCTATAAGGCATGAAATTATATTCTTATCTTTTTATTCAATTTGACACATATTTATTTTACAAAGGGAAGGGAAAAGGAGATTATGAATATGAAAGAGCTTTGAAAATATAAATCAATATATAAATCAGTCCAATCAACATGCTTATTAAAGAACTGTATATTGAGCATTTATATATATTCCATTTCTCTATTAATAAGGCATTAAACTCAAATTAAGCTATTAAAACTTAACCTAAGAAATGAAGTTTAAACCAATACCTAAAGCAACATAGAATAATGCTCGGAAATTTCTTAGATGTCTTTGCTACAGCATGTAGGCCAAAGCTTTATATAAAAGAAGAGTGACCGTTTTCTCTTGTCAAAAAAGATAATTACACAATTACTATAGAAACTAAAAGTCAACTATGAAATATTCAATCTTTGGGGGTTAATTGCCTTCAGAATTTTTTTCTCCTTAAAAAGCAAATATTCCCTGAAAAGTAACTGACAGTTATTCATTTATATTACAATGTGAATTAGTTTATCAGTGTTTTCTTCCTGAAAGTTGAGATATCTTCTCAGAGTATGGAGGTTTTTTTATAGAAGAGGATAATTTTGGACTATACGTTACTGCCTGGAAGCCCTGGATTTGTGTAGGGGAAAGTGTGGCAAAAAGGAGAACAGAGAGGGAAAAAAGGAAGGAGAAAGAGGAATTGGAAAGAGATATTTTTCTTTCATCACAATTCTGTTTAAGGCATGTTCATATTTTAACATCCTTTAAAGCAGTCAGTAATTTACAATAGTCCCACATTTGATGGTGGTTTCATTCATATATGTGGAAATGAAATCTTTGTCAACAAGACAAAAAGGAGATGCAGCCACAGAACATATAATGCTCTGCCCTTTTGAGCAAAGCTCATATATCATTTAGATTTCTGTATTTCTGTCTATTATGGATGAAGTTCACCATTATAAATACAAACCATGAAACACCCTGATGATCTAAAAACAATTGATATTACAGGATGAATTTTAGGTAAGTGCACTTGTTTCATGTGGATGTTTTATGTGAGTTTTCATCATTGCATATTAGAGAATATGGTATACCAGGTAGCACTTCAGACCTACACCAAACGTTCTTCCATCATATATATGATTTTATATGAATCATGTATGCATTTATAGTGTATGAATATTTTCCAAATCAAATAGAAACTCCCTTCATTTCTTCAAAAATAAACTGTTGAACTTTTTTAGTTTACATACTTGGACTTTAATCTGTTCCAGGACTAGAAGGATGTGACGTTGAGAAGATATTTCAGGGTACTGTCATGCTGCCGTGATACAGCTTCTGTTTACAGGGCTTCTAATTACTCAGGATGTTTAGCCATGTTAATCTGACATGCACATTAAGCCTCTCCTGCCCATCCATCGGAGGACAGGCCTGTGTACCCTCTGGAAAACAGTTGAGTTACTTTACACAGTGAAAAATTTACACAGCGAACAATTTACACAGCTTATCAGGTGCTCAGAAAATATTTGTAGAATGGACATAGTGGGACATGGTGCCTCTTTTGACACTGTCCTACAAGAGAAAGCTCTAGAGAGATGGCTCCAGGGACACTCCAGGGTTAACTTTGCCTTGACACAATTAGTCCATAATATGCAGTGTTTTACATACTGTAAATACAGTATTTGAAAGTATCTCAAGCTCATCCTGTCAGCACTGAGGAGAGTATTCCAGGATGTGCAGACCTGTCGCTAATCTATCTGTATGGTGATTAGGTCACTGGACTGGTGTATTTACCTGCTTTCAAAATTTTCTTAACGAAATATAATGGTACAGTATACATAGGCATCAGAGGCTAATCTAAGTATATGATCAAAATGTTCAAACTTCCAGATATAAGCTCCACAAAGATAGGGAGATTTTTGTCTCTGACGCACTGCTGTTCTCCCAGTGCCTAGAAAAAGTGCCTGCCATTTGGAAGGTACAAAATAAATGGAATTTTAAAAATATGATCTAATTTTCTCCTCTGCACTTTTTTGTATCTATTAGAATGCTCAGAAGTTTAAACATTTCTTGACATATTAAAAAATATTTTACACAGTATGGAGAGAATGCCATTATTATTTTTCAGGGAAAGCATCTAGCAAATCAACAGATCATGTAAAGTGATATGTTTTGGAAGTCCCTGAAAACATTTTATATTCTTTATAAAGCTGATATGAACCAAAGAATCCTAGACAAAACAGAGTTTTGTTTAAAGATATATGAAAATTGTTTTATCATAATCCAAGTGTTGAGAACAAGGGGATTCTAATTCAGGGGACCAGAGATGCTATTTGGATGTCTGTATAGTCGTGCACATAAAATTTTGGAAAGCATTTCCATTTGCTTTCACTATTCAGTTAAACATACTAAATACCTACTTACTAAGTGTTAAGCACTTGGCTACTTTTTTACTAATCTATTTAAAATAATAATAAAGTTATTACTTGTTAAATATCTTGCATTGTTCTTTTGGAAAAGATTGGTAATGCAAATCTTCCAAATGTTGCCATATTTCATGATATGATATTTAAAAAATCATCACTGATCTCATCAGAAAAGTCTTCAAGTATTGGAAATTTGTCAAGCTAATGGTGTCAGAAGTTTCTTAAAATTCTCATTTTTGTTTTCAAGTCTCAACTTTTATTATTGTTTTTTTTCTTGATATGACAGGCTTACATTGTTCATTTTTGAAAAAAATCTATCGAATACCAAGTCTGAGTAACTAGTTTTTCAGTTGTTTTCAAGTAAAAATGGTGTTCCATGTAAAACAGTGGCTAGTTCAGCTCACAATTCAAAAAGTATTAGATTAGAACAAATGATAATATCATCCAACCTAATAGACCAAGTGTTTTTCCTGGAGACAATCCTACTACTTTAGGATGCAGAAGCTTTTATGCATATTTCAGTTTTTCAAATAAAATATTAAAATTATGTGTATTTCAAGGGTTTTTAATAAAATTAATAATTGTTAATGATTTATAGAGGACATTCTTGAATGAAATTGGCTTACCCCCTCCCCTTCTGTAAGTGGGTGATGGTGAAAAATACAAGAACTACTAGTTCATTCTGTTGTGACTTTCTTGGTTTATTTCTAGGTACCAGCAGTTTAGACACTTGTTTTTTTTTTTTTTTTTTGAGGACAGAGATTGAATCTGCAACCTTGCAAGTGGGAAAGTGGGAAGTTGGTGTTCAACCACGGAGCCACATTGGTTCTCAAGCTGGTTTTTTCGTTTGTTTGCTTGTTTTTTTATTTTTAGGAGGCATGTGGGAACCGAACCGGGACCTCCCATGTGGGAAGCATGCACTCTACCACTTGAGCCACATCCATTCCCCCCCACTTTTGCTTTTGCACCATCAGTGCAAATGTCAACACAGTGGCTCTGGGATAAATCATGAGATTCAAAAATTTTATATTATACTTTGTATGTTTCAGTACCACTTGTATTTGTTGTAAAACACACATCTGAAAGATCTTCAGTGATTAGATGGTGCTGATACTGGATGAATACAATGAAAATAACAAGTCCAGACAGCCTGTAGATTCGTCTGTTTCTAAGGCAAAAGACATTTTTTCCAGATAAGATGTTAACTCAGTTTTCCTATTTGCACCTAACTCTTTAGTTACTGTGTAATTGGAAAATGGCAGTGCCATTTTGCTGCCTTTTCATCTAACAAGCAATCAGCAAAATAAACTCTACCAGGCTTTATTGGTCTCTCAGGTAGGTGTTGAGTTTTTCAGCCTATGCAATACAATGACCCTGTAAGAGTCTTCAGTGGCTTTTTCATTTCAAGTTTGAAGAGCTACAACGAACAATTTTTGGCTTGTCAAAAGTTAATGTGTTTAAAAATTCAGTTCCTTTTTAAAAAACTCTGAATGGTCTCAAAATGGTGTCATAACTTAACTGGCACCATAGTACTATTCAAAACTGTTCTGTTATATTAGACACAATAAGGTAAATTATTAATATCTGTAAAGCCTAGGGAAAGATAGCATTGTCATATTTTTATTTATTTACAAGCTTCTTCCGGTGGCTTTGGAACAGGTTTCTCTCTTCCATTAGTAAAAAAACTCTCTAGTATGCCATTTTATCATAGGTTATAGATTTTGCAGCTGAGATTTGAGGAAGTAAGTCTTCTAATCTCCCCCTTTTAAGCAAAAATTCAGGCTCCAGAGTCAGATGGATGAGAATTTTATTCCCTTTTCCACCAGTGATGAGCAGTGTGACCTTGAACAAATTCTCAAGGCCCGATTTCTCATATACAGTTTCTGAAGGTCAGGAATCTGGGGGTACTGGCTAAAGGTCTGTCATGAAGCTGCAGTCATCTGAAGATCTGATGAGGGTTGGAGGATCTGTTTTCAAACTGGAGCACTCATATGGCTGACAAGTTGGTGCTGGGTGCTCTTCCCCCAGAGGAAGTATTTAACCATGTTTGATTAGAACAATAGCAATGGCATTTCATTCAGTCTAAGAGATCAAATCGAATTTGTATTTCAACATTTAAATGAAGAAAGTGTTATTTAAACCTTTTTGTACTGATATTACCAACCAACCACTCATCACTGTGTGTGGGAGAGCTTCTTGCACTGGGTTTGTCATCTTCTAAATCAAATGCTACTATTGCTTTGACATTTCATAGAAAACTGTGAATGTTTACTTTGAAACATTAGCTTTTCACTGACCATATTCATCCATTAATACAGATGAATACAGATCAATTAAATAATTCTCCTGAGAGTATGACTTTTTGAATTTTTATATATAAAGTAAAACTTTGGAAGGAATATTATGGGGGAGAATTAATATTGAAGAAAGTTTTTGCTTATGAATTATTTAAATGGGCATTTACAGATATTATAAATTGTTAAATAAAATAAAATATGTTAGCGAGGAGAAGAAAAATCCCAAAATCTTTTAGGAAAGCCCAACATCACATTTGGAGCTTCTTTTAAATGATTTTGGTTTCTGATGAACTGGTTACTGGAGCTGTGTCGTGTTTTCCACAGAGGGAGTTGTTTCTTTTTCATTTAATTTCTTAATTTACTAAAGTCCAAAAAACTGGGGAAGGGAGAGGCAGAAAGTTTTCAGGGCAATACAATACTGTTGAGAGAAACAAGGAAATATTCACTTTGGAACCATCCTCTTAACATTGACTAACCAAGTTTATATGGTCTCCCTCCCTCTTTGAACCCTAATAATCTGCTCCTGCCGATTTCCCTGTAATCTGTTCTCCTGGTCATCCTGTCTGCAAACCACAGCCTGTCTGAGGGGCTATTCTCCAACCTTGCCATCTGGCAGGATTCTGCCCCAGCAATGCTGCCCAGCTCTACCTTCCTTCCATTTACTTTCCCTTTCCTCTTCTAGGTCAGTTTTCTCCTGGCTTCTGCAGTGATTTCCTAATGGCCTCTGGGTCTACCAGTCCCACTCCCTCTAAACTGTTTCTAGATTAATTTTGCCTGTCTAAAATTCTTTCATGTTCCCTCACTGTTTATTAAAAAAAGTTCTAGTGCTTAACTTTCACATTTAATCTCATCATCTTTCCTTTTAATATCCTAAAGGGACCCTAAGCTTTTATCCAGGTCCTCTCATTTTTTCCATGCTGTTCCCTGTTCCTGTAAATGCTGTTAGTTGAAATTCCACCCATTCTTTAAGGTCTATTTTAAATGCCCTCTCCTCTGTAAAGATTTTCCTGGCGACCGCCTCTTTTTCCTCCACCAGGACATTTTGCCTCTCTTTTTTGGAAGCCTACTGAACTTTGTACCCCTCATAATATTTAATCATAATAGTTTTCTTTAGTATAGCATGTGTGTACTTACCGTATCATCTCTCCAAGATTATAATGTACTTGAAAGGACGGATTTAATCATTCATTCATCTTTTCTCCTGCAGCCTCTTAGCCTGTATTTTTAGCAAGTCATACTTCAATAAACAGTTGTATAAATCCATTGGGAAAAAGCATTTAAGAGAGGAAAGAGCAAAATTCAGACACAATGTAGAAGTTATGCAGATTTAAAAATATACACGCAATACATACATATATGTATAGTTATTTTGCTAAGGTAGTTTTGTTCTAATATTTAAGAATACGGGCGTGTAGATACTTTTTATTGCGGCGCTGCGCAAAAAAAAAAAAGTTTCCCCAGATTTAAACGAGAAGATAAAAATGACTTCGATATCTCGATTTGGGACCCAGTCTAAATGAATGCCGGCAAACGCTTACAAACTTAAGCGGAAGGGTGCTCGGAGGTGCTGGGCCCGAAAGAACTTTCCAGACATGTCCTAATTCGGGCTGACAAAAACCTCACCACACCAGGTCGGTAGAGGTGCGGAGCGCGCACCTTCCAGGGCTTCCTGCTGCCCGGGAACCAGACCGACTCGCTCCCACCGCGGCCTGAAGGCCTCCTCGCCTCCCTCTGAGGCCCTGAGCACCGCGCACCCTTTCTTTCTAGGGGCCTAGACCCGGCCGGGGGCGCGCCGTGGGCAGGGCTGGCACCGGCATCTCGCGGCGGGCGGGGAGACGGAAGGCAGCGCTCGGTCGGGGTTTCCAGGTGAAGGGCAGGAAAACAACCGGTCGGTCAGGGCGGAGCCGCCCGGCGGGCGGGCGCGGCGAGGGCGGAGGGCACATTGCCTCATCCTGTACATTTTACTGGAAACCGGGCGCATCCGGAGGAGGAGCCGGGAGGCGGCCCCTGCGCCGCCAATGGCCGGGCCGGGCCGGGCCGAGCGGGGGGAGGCGGGTGCGTGCAGGCAGCGGCGTCCCCCGCCCCCCGCCGGCGGTTAAATACCCGGGCCGCCCCCGGCCGCGCCCGTGCTCGCGCTGTCCGCCCGACGGTAAGTCTCCCCGCTTGTCATAGCCACAGGCGGGAGGCAGCTGCGCGCAGCGACCAGGCAGGGCTACTGGCTGGAGGTCCCCGAGCGTCGAGCCCGGGAGCATGATCGTGGACAAGGTGCCGGACGACTGCCGCGGCGGAGAGGGGCTGCTGGACGCGGCCGGCACCCGCGGCCTCATGACCAGCCGGCTCCACCTGGCTTACTTCTATGGCACGTCGCCGCCGGCGGCGGCGCCGGGGGCCTGTGACGCCGGCTGCTTGTCGTCGGGGCCCTCGGCGCCCGGCTCGCCTGGCTCCGACTCCTCGGACTTCTCCTCCGCCTCCTCGGTGTCCTCCTGCGGGGCCGTTGAGTCTCGGCCGAGAGGCGGCGCCCGCGCGGAGCGGCTGCAAGGTACCCACCCCCGGGCCGCGGCCGGGGTCGAGGGCGCTGCCCTTGGCCGGAGGGGGCGGGGAGCCGGCCTGGGAGAGTAGGGTCAGAGCTCCCCGGAGGCGTAGTTCCTCAACCAGGTGGTGGGCCTCTGCGCTTTCCTTAACCGCGGTACATTATCCTTCCTTTATTAAGCGACGTCTGGATGCCTTCCTGTACTGGGCGCTTGATGTAACTTGATGTTCTTTGACCGTCTCTGAAATCCCGGCGCCATCCCGCTGAGTTTATAGCTTGAAACGCCAATCACAGTAGAACCCTGATCTCTGGTGGGAGGGGGTGCGGCGAGGAACCACATTCGAGTTTTCGTTTAGGGTGAGATTTTTGTTGTTACTGTGTGTTTGGTTTTACAGCTTTACTGAGCTATAGTTTATATTCTGTGGTGAGGTTTTGAGTCTGATGTAACTAATTTTATTCCTGTGCTGTTTTAGTGAACGGCTATAGCAGGGAATAAGGGTTTGGGTACTGATTTTAAGGACATGGTTTATTTCTTTCTCAGTATTTGTGGAAATTTTAAGCAAAAGGGCTTAACATCAAAGAAAAGAAACCGCTGTTATCAATATGTAAGATGAAGCTGGACTGAAAACTAACTCGTTATCCTTGTAAGATGTTTTCGAGTTTCGGAAGTCTGGCAAAATTTCTGCAGTTCTGTAATGTTCTGTGCGCTTTAGAACGGTTAAACCATATCCAGCAAAGGCATGTTTCCTTTGGTTTTCAATTGTTTAGTTTCCTATTTGCAACGTATTGAGCCTAGTTTCATAATTTGGGAGAAGATAGGGTGCCACTGTGGGCGAACTCAAGAACTTCATAATCTCAAATGGTGGAGAATCTAATCAAAAGGATTCCAAAGAATTGTCTCTTTGAGGTGTTCCCCTCTGCTAGACACAACTGTTTTGGTTATGTTTTATTTTTTAAAAAGTGCTTTCTCATGTCCGAATAGTTTTAAGCCATTTGGTGCTTAACTGTTTGTAAATGATAGCAGATGCCAACTGGTTGTACCCATAGGAATGAAAAAAGTAAAAAGCGTGTATTTGTATTGAGAACATTTTCTCCTACGTTTGGCCTTCATCTGGCTGAAACTATTTTGCTAGTTCCTTGGTTGACCACATAGCCATAGGGGATTTCTGAAACTAAATTTTTCTTCCTGGGTTTATGACGTTGAATGATTAACTCTTGTTTTTCCAGAGAAATGCTGCGTTAGATTTAGGCAGTTCTGGTATCTGTTGAAATCTCTAAACTTAGAACCAACCAACCAACCAATTGTTTAGTTCATTCCATAATTGGACTGTCTCATATATATGATGTACATATGCTCAAATTATCCACTGTTCCTTTCTTTTTTTATAGCTATTTTATTGAGATATATATTTATATACCATACAAACCATCCAAATTGTACATTCGGTGTCTGTCCATTGTTTCTTGTCCCATTGTCTTAGTTTTTTCCACTCTTAACGGAGTGACTAAATTACTCATTCCCTGGCTTTTTGCATATTTATTTTGTGATCAACTCATACACCAAGAAGTTGTGACATAATAGTGGTCAGAAGTGAAATACTGAACTTGTACTGCATTTTGAAGTGTGTTTTAGGGTTTAAATGTGAAACAAGTGTATTTCCTTTTTACTTAGAAGGCCTCTGTAAGCAAATCCAAAATCAGGAGGTGAGGGGAAATCCTGTGTGCGTATGTGAAAATGTGTGTGAACTTAATTAATTTCAACAGCTTTTTTGGCATAGCTGAGTTGAGAGAGTAATAAGAAATCTAAGACATTTTTAATTGTTAGGCTTTGGTACATTGAGATCATTGGAGTAAGTTTGTTTTATGCATTCTTAGGTGAGTGGAATTGATGGAAATTTGAATTTCTATGTGGACATAAAGCCTTTGGTTTGAAAAGCTAAAAATTCATCATTATGCCCTGTGCTCCCAAGGTTTTTCAAAAGTCAAGAATAATGATAGATAGATATGTGAGTCAGGGTGGCAAAATCTGTGGTCCTGACTTACTGGTAGGTAGGACTGAAAGACAGGCTTAATTTGGGTGTATCTGTTGGCTCTGGGGATCCCCAAACCACATTTTTTGTGAATTTTTCAGTTCTTAGGCTGCCTGATGGGAAACTATCAAGCAACAATGAACCTTTGAGTAGGGTTGGGGACTGACAGACAAGGCCACTGAACAGAGCAAATTGGAGAGACTTTATAGTGTTGGATGCAAACTTTACCCACTAGATAGCTGTGTTTTGGGGATTATTAAGATTTGTATCTGTCAAGAGATTTAATTGGGGTGTATTTTGTTTTCTTTTAATCAGTTGAGCCCCATATGGGAGCTGGAAGGCAACCAAGAGGACCTTTTCAAGGTGTTCGTGTGAAAAACTCAGTGAAGGAGCTCCTCTTGCACATACGAAGTCATAAACAGAAGGCTTCGGGCCAGGCTGTGGATGATTTTAAGGTGGCACCTATTTTTTGCTTTGGGTGGGGCAGCAGGGAAATTGTTAGTCTGTCTGGGTTATTATTCTTTGCTGATCTAGGTCCAGTAAGTCACTTGTAATCGTTCCTTGACTGTAAGAGCTGTAGGATGGAGACCATGTTTGTCTTCTTGTCTGCTGTGTTCTTATCACTTAGCCCAGTGCCAGGCACCTAGTAGGTACACAAGAGAAATTTAATGAATGAATAAATGAAGGCAGGTTAGGGGCAAGGAAATAAGTAGGATTCAGTTGAAATGGAACATTTTAGCTAGAAACGGAGAAATGAAATGCCCTTATTAATTTCATCATGACCTGAGTTGAACTAATACGAAAGTAAAAGTGGAGAAATTGCAAAATAGAATGAAAATGAAGATAGAAAATAAGTATTGATAGAGTATATCAAAGATTCATGGTGAGCCATAAAGGGTGTTAGAGAGAGGACTATTGATGTTTATTAAGCAGGAAATCTTTTTACATATACTAAATTGGAAACTTTTTTTCTCTTATAGACACAAGGTGTGAGCATAGAGCAATTCACAGGTAAGAGTTACTTCTATTCATAATTCTGTAGGGGCTTTAGAGTGAAATAATTTAGTGGTTTTAGGTAAAATTTGTAAAATAAAGCAATCATAGATTCCATATTCCTTTTTTGGGTACAGAATTGAAGAACTCAGTATCATATAGTGGGAAAAGGAAAGGGCCTGATTCTTTGTCTGATGGACCAGCTTGCAAAAGACCAGCTTTGTTGCATACCCAATTTTTGGTAGGTATCTCACTGTTTTCCTCTGGAAACCCTTCTGAAATTATTCCTGGAATAATTTTAAAAGGAAGGGAGTGTGCAACTTGCTTTTTCTTCCTTTTCAGACACCACCCCAAACACCAACACCGGGGGAGAGCATGGAAGATGTTCATCATAATGAATCCAAACATGAAAGCAGTGCCGATCTGCTTCAGAACATCATAAACATTAAGAATGAATGCAGTCCAGTTTCCCTGAACACAGTCCAAGTTAGCTGGATGAGCCCTGTGATCCCTGAGAGTTCTCCCAGAGAGCAGTGTCAGGACTTCCAAGGAGGACAGGTCTTCTCTCCACCTCAGAAATACCAACCATTCCAAGTTAGCGGCTCTCCACAGACAATGGATCACACTTCCATGTACCAGTACTCTCCGCAGAACCAGAACGTGCAGCAGCAGCAGCAGCAGCATTACACCCACAACCCAGCTCTGGAATATAGCCCTTACTCCAGAACTTCCCAATCCCCCAACTATGAACCAAATATTTTTGATGGTCAGGAGCCACAGTTCTGCCCAAACCAGAGCTTTACATCCCTTCTAAGTAGTCATGGGGAATCTGAGAATATTGCTCTTCCCATTCAGACTCCCCCCAGTGTCCAGCAACAAAATGATGCCTGCCTGCAGAACTTCAGTGTGATGCCAAACAGTGCTTGCGAGGCCATGGGAGGGCATGATTCAGGCTCTACCCCTTTAAACATTTCACTGCCGTTCCAGAGCATCACTGGAAATCCAGTGAACACCGCACAGTTGGGAAAATCATTTTTTCAGTGGCAGGTAGAGCAGGAAGAGAGCAAATTGGCAAATATCTCCCAAGACCAGTTTCTTTCAAAGGATGCAGACGGTGACACGTGAGTATCCTTTTAGCTCATGTACCTAATTTGGTAAGCCACGCTTGTTGGATCTAGTGGGCACAGAATTTCCCAGAGGTGTCCCAGATTATACCTTAGTAAGTGGTTGGCTAACTAGCATGACTAGTTCAGGTAAAAACTGCTATTCCTATGACAGCCATTTCAAGAAAGGGTTCATTTTTTTTTCCTTTTTCTAACCAAACAATGTATTTTTCTAAAGTAATAAAAGTGTCTTCTTTCAAAAGTTAATTTTGGAAGACCAGCATAGACTGTCTACAGAGTAGAAAGTTATATCCTCATTAGGCATACACTGTGGATATACTTATAAATTGACTTCTGATCTGCCTTACATCTTTGTGGCCTTGGGCAAGTTATTTGACCTCTTCATACCTCAGTTTCTTGACATGTAAAATGATAATAATTCCCTCATTAGGCATTTTGTGAGTATTAAAAATAGTAGATTTAGGGTCATCAGCATGGTGCTTGGCGTTATTTTGCTTATTCTTATTTCTGATAGCTTAATTCATCCTGTTGCAACTTGGATGTACGATCAAACTAGCAGAACAGAAAGATTATGCCCTGTAATGTTTCATTTGAGTGCTTTTGGACACATCAAGAAAGGGGCTAACGGGAAATTTTATTCTTAAATGAACTTACTGAAATCAAAAGTAACTCATTTTTCTTCTTTGTTCCCCAGGTTCCTCCATATTGCTGTTGCCCAAGGGCGACGGGCACTTTCCTATGTTCTTGCAAGAAAGATGAATGCACTTCACATGCTGGATATTAAAGAGCACAATGGACAGGTGAGGATCTTGACAGAGTCTGAAATGGCAAAGCTATGGTTGGAGAAGAGATTTGACAACCAGTGTCTTGTTTACATGTGTGTCGTTTCAGAGCTCAAGACCAAGAGAGTTTAGTTAATATTAACTATGAAATGTTGACTCTTTGCTACTATGAACCTTGAAGTTATTAACTTTATAGTTATTTGGCCAAAGACTAACTGGGTATAATAAAGCCTCACCCTAAGCTTATTTCAGTTTTCTTACCTTACAGTATCTAATTACTTATTAGTAGAATTTATTTTCTTTGTGTGGGTTTTTCCCCTTAATCTTAGTTTAGGTTCATGTTCCTTCTTATAGTAGTGTTAAATGTTTTAAAATTCCTCCCTCTCCCCCCAATGTCTGCAGAGTGCTTTTCAGGTGGCAGTAGCAGCCAATCAGCATCTCATTGTGCAAGATCTGGTGAATCTGGGGGCCCAGGTGAACACCACAGATTGCTGGGGAAGAACACCTCTGCATGTCTGTGCTGAGAAGGGCCACTCCCAAGTGCTGCAGGTAAGAGGCAAGAGAGCCAGGCTTCCCTCGTGGTAGGGCCAGGCAGATAGGGCTTGGGTGTTAGAACTTCGATGAAGGTTGCCTGTTGCAATAATCGTTTTGGGTTGACCTACTCATTTCTTGAGATACTAATGGATAAGTATTTTTATATTTTGGCTTTCGCTAACAGGTGTCTGTATTTAAATTTTGCAGGCAATTCAGAAGGGAGCAGTGAGGAGCAATCAGTTTGTAGATCTCGAGGCAACCAATTATGATGGTAAGCAATTGAAACTTCATTGGGCAATGAACCATTTAGGGAGCAGGGCCCATAAGTTCAAAGGGTATTAAGCATCATATCAAGAAGGAAGGGAACTAATTAAAGCTAAAATATTCTGTAAACTAGCACTGAATGGAGGCAATATTCTTTTTATTTTAGTAGTTCTTATGGAGCCCATTTCTAATCAAGTTAGATGGGCATCCTCAAGGGTAGTATTTATAGAGTAAGGGTTCTTAAGGGGTCTGTGAGCTTGAATTGAAATTTAAAGAATTCTTGTGGGAACTTTGTGTGGGTGTGATATATTTATTAAATAATACATAGTATAGTTTGGATTTAATAAGAGTTCCATGGTTAAGAACCCCTGTTAATAGAGAAAAGGAGTGGATGGGATGCATCATCATTGCTTTTTTATACATTATTTCTAGGCCTGACACCTCTCCACTGTGCTGTCGTAGCCCACAATGCCGTGGTCCATGAGCTCCAGAGAAATCAACAGCCCCATTCACCTGAAGTTCAGGAGCTTTTACTGAAAAATAAGAGTCTGGTTGATACCATTAAGGGTCTGATTCAGATGGGAGCAACAGTGGAAGCTAAGGTAAATTCATGGCTGGGGTTTGAGATGGGGTAGAGGAAGAAAAAGATGGCAGAAGAGCTTGCTCCCAAGTACAGATGAAAAAATTTTTTTCTTTCACTAATTAATGAAGTGAAGAGCCAAATATGAACAGTCAAGAAGCTTAAATTTTAAAAGATCATCTTACCTGCTTTCTTGATTTGCCCTTTTTTTTTTTTTTTTAAAGGAGGTACCAGGGATTGAACCTGGGACCTCATACATAAAACACATAAAACAGGTGCTTAATCACTGAGCTATACATGTTCTGCTCTTGATTTTCTTTTATCGTCGTCGTTGCTTTTTTGTTTTACTTTTTAGGAGGTACCAGGGATTGACCCCAGGATCTCATACTTGGGAAGCAGGCACTAAACCACAGAGCTACACTCATTCCCCTCTTGGTTTGCTTTTAATCCATAGATGATCATCCAAAAGGTCATTTAGCTCTGAAGTAAATTAGCCTTTGTTTGAAAGGGAAAGAAAATGCTTGACACTAATATTGTCCTTTTGGCTTCTATTTTCATACACATAGCTTTTTATAAGTGTTTCTTCATTGTTGTAGGATCTGGACTTAACCTCTTTTTCAAAAGGGAAAATATTATATTCTTTCAAAATTTGGGTTTATTTATTGAGTGTCTCCTGTGTCCAAGGTACTGTATTAGGTGCTTTGGGACTAAATCATAAACAAGTTGGGCCATTGGAGAGCTTACTGTCTAATAGGAGAGATGAGAGATACAGTTAAATATAAGTCTGCAGGGTGGTCACCAAGTTTGAAACACAGGTGAACACACTATAAATGGATTATTGATATTAATTTCAACATGATAAAACAATATCATCTGTGTTTCTATTTTTTTATGGCCACCCTGCACACAGGGTAAACCATTATAAGAGGCATATAGGCAAATTAATAGGGGAAATTAGGAAGAATGACAGATTTTACCTAATTTGGGGATAATGGAAGGCTTTGTGGAGATGAAAACATTCAAATCGAGTATGCAAGGCTGAATCAGACATTTGGGAGACCGGGCAAAAAGAGTATTACAAGGCTGGGATCTGAATGTTCACTTTTTTCCCTCCTTCTTTTGACAAGGATCGTAAAAGTGGCCGCACAGCCCTGCATCTGGCAGCAGAAGAAGCAAATCTTGAACTCATCCGCCTCTTTTTGGAGCTGCCCAGTTGCCTGTCTTTTGTGAATGCAAAGGTACTTTTTAGAAAGTTTAAATAACCTTGCCCTAGTTGGACTTGACCTTTACACCTTCTTCAAGCTTTGACTCTTCGTTCATGAAAGAACCCCTTCCTGATGATTGTTATTTCATCTCTTTGTCTTCAGGCTTACAATGGAAACACTGCCCTCCACGTCGCTGCCAGCCTGCAGTATCGGATGACACAGTTGGATGCAGTCCGCCTACTGATGAGAAAGGGAGCAGACCCAAGTACTCGGAACTTGGAGAACGAACAGCCAGTGCATCTGGTTCCTGATGGCCCTGTGGGAGAACAGGTGAGGACTACAGAAGGGGAAGAAATACCTTCAGGCCTTCCCATTGAAACATAGAGAAGAGGTCCTGCAGGGTGAAGGCCATGATGCTCTTGGGCTCAATCAGCGTCCAGATTTCATAGTGGTCCTTGTGACAGTTTGGACTTATTGCTCTTTTTCTAAAGGAGGAGTAGGAAATTTGAGATTTTATCCATGGATGCAGAATGGTCAGAGGTCAGGTAATCTTTTCTCCTCTACCTTGACACAAACTTGTTTTCAGAGTAAGTCAGAATGGTTTGGGGTTTAGAAGCTGATTAAGCTACATCTGCAGGTACCAAGGGAAAAGAATCTTAATTTTGTGAGTAAGGTAAGAGCCTTGCAAAAAGATTATGTGGTATTAAATGAGTTGATACCAGTAGTGTGTTCAGAATAGTCCCAGGCACAGAGTGAATATTCAGTAAACATTGGCCATTACAATTAGCTGTATCTACTAACTGATAACTAAACAAGAAAAGGAAAGGTTATTTATGTAATTTAGAATTTAGACAAAAAAATTATGCTTATCAAAGATAGATATTGCCATTGGGGATTGAATGGTTTTAGAAAAGAAGAACTTAATCTTTCACTATTTGAAGAACTTAAATTTTTTTGATTGAAATTTTCCTGCAGGGTATGGGGGTAGTGGTGGCTCAGGGTAGATCACTCCATACTTTTGTAATCACAAAACAAAATATATGCAATGCAATTTAGCCTTTTCTTAGCCTAATGACCAAAGTATTATAATAACCTTTATTTGTATAGCTCTTTATAACTTAAAAAGTATCTCTTCATAGTTTGTATAGAGTTTTCATATACATAGTGTTTAACAGGTATGAAAATTTTGTAGTGTAAAGGCTCAGCTGAGAAAATTGAGTTTCAGAGAGGTTCCAAGGACAGAAATCAGTATCATTATATAGTAAATGGCAGAGTTCTAAGCCCGGTATTTGCGTCAACATCATTGCTTGTGTTGTGCAGTTATATAGCAATGGTCTCTGGGGCTATTGTCGTATGGACGGCTGTTTGACACTTCACTAAATGTTCTCAAGTTACACTCCTTTCTGCTTTTGGATATTTTTGGAGGGGTTCTTGTGCCTTGCATCTATTGCCACTCTGGTCAGTGTGTCTTCTTAAGAGCTGTCAGTTGCATCCTTTACCTCAGTCTCCTTTCTTCTAATATGTTGCTTCTACTCTGCTGTGGGCAAAGAGATAGATAATAAAATATGTCAGACTGTGGTATAAAATAAACCGCTAGGCTCTGAATGAGCATGGAAGCTGTCCTATATCCAAAAAGTTATGTTCAGGTGCTGTAAGATTTGCATACTGTAGCAGCTATTTTCACTTGAAGGGTATCAAGGATTTACCTGTGTGTGTATATGTGTGTATGTGTAAGGTGGATTCTGGGTTCTTTTAGGTGAGGCAGATTTCAAGATAAGTGAATTCTCTTATGTTGTATTAAATTTTCTCACAAATAGGAGTAAAGATTAGGAAAGGAATATTGGTCTTAAATTGTTGGGGATTTTCAAAATCAGATAATTTTTAGTGGAGGTGTTTTATTTTCTGGTACTCAAAAATGAATATAGGAGATCTGTGATAAGCATTAAAAAGAGCTGTAATATCTTTTTACAAGTCACCTTAAAATATTCACGAGTATTGTTGCATATTTCTTCATATAGTAACAAGTTAATAGGAATGGTGTAGGGTATATAAGAAAGGAATGACACTCTAGGATGTATGGCACTTTGGCCATAAAAAAGAAATCTCATAAATCCTATTTATTTTATTCCAGATCCGACGAATCCTGAAGGGAAAGTCCATACAGCAGAGAGCTCCACCATATTAGCTCCATTGACTTGGAGCCTCGTCGGCAACACTCACTGTCAGTTAGGCAGTCCTAATGTATCTGTACATAGACCATTTGCCCTGTATTGGCAAATGTAAGTTGTTTCTATGAAACAAACATATTTAGTTCACTATTATATAGTGGGTTATATTAAAAGAAAAGAAGAGAAATATCTAATTCCTCTTGGCAGATTTGAATATTTCTTACCCAGGTATCTGGGATCTAGACATCTGAGTTCAATTTGGATGATAAAATTGACTTGATTAATAGTAGTTTCAGGATAGGAAAAGACTTTGATTTGTGGTATAAGGCATTACGCATGTAACTATTGTCAATTTTAAAACAGGTGCATTATGAACATTTAAGAAAATTGAAAGCATTTGAAAGGAAAAAAAACAATCTGGATATAGCATTGAGACTTATTTTGGTCTGATGCAGTTATCATTGGTTTTAGAAGGTCTCTAGTAGTTCGACTAGATGAAAAGTGTCCATGCATAAAATTTGATCTTTGCAAACTGATATATAATTGTTATTTTTGTCTTTAAAAATAGAGATCCTGTACATATTTGGTCAATGGCCATATTTGAAATGTAAATTAATAAAATAGAAAAGAAATAGTGAGTTGTCAGTATTTTAGACAGTTAGGTGCATTCAAAGGAGCCATTATTATGTAATCACCCAACTAAAGTCTCAATGGAAGAAGCACATGAAGAGTTGGTCCCTTAGTGGCCAGCTGAGCTCTGTTTAAATTGTAAATATATATATTTTTTAAGCATTGAGATGAGCCAGTATTTGTAGGGAATTGTGTGCCCTTGAAGAAAACTTCTCTTTATGCCTCACCTACAAATTATAATTTACATGTTTGTTGGAATTTTTGTTTGATCTTTATAGGATAACGAAAAGTCAATATTGAAACATGTGCTACTAATATTCTAATATAAAATAATGAGAATGTGCCATGATGTTTTATATTAACTGTTCAGAAAATAAATATGCTTTATCTTTTAGTAATCTTCATCTATTAATATTATTTTGCTTGCCTCTGACATACCCTAAGGACCTTGTCTTTAATTGCACACTAATCTTTGTAATAAATTTGATTCATTAAACACCTTTTTTTTTTTAAATGAGAAAAGTCTTACAAGTGACTGATTAATCAACTGTGTAGCTTAAATCCTTTTAAAAAAGATACCCTTTGGATCAATCACATTGTTTGGCCTTGTATGTCTTGTAGACAAAAGGTAGTTTTCATCACTTGGTATCTGTGAATATGGTTGTGATGTGAAACAGTCCATTCACATCAGAAAAACTCATGGTGATTTTAAATAAACATTAATTCAATATTATTTGTTGAAAGTATGTGCATTTTATTTCCTAATATCTTATTTACATTTCTTTGGGTAGAAAAAGTGCTAATAATTACTAATCTAAATACTTTTACATTATTTAATATATTTGAATTTGTATTTTTTTGCAAACATGTTTTCTGAAGGTACATAAGATTTAACATTAAAAAACTGTTTGGCAAGTTTATTAGTAGAGGTTGGTTAGGTTCTGAAAATATGGAAGTTTGATACTGCTTATCATTCAAAGTTTATATGGCAAAAAACCTAAGTCCTCCAGAACATTGACTTCATGTTTTTATATTTATTTTGTGGGACCAGTAAACACAGAAAAACTGGAGCTTACTGGCATCATTCTGAGAGGGATGTAAACCTGGAAACGGCAATAAATGGTTTCTTCCCTCTTCCAACATGGCATTTTCTTTTTTTCAGATTTATTTATTTTTTAATTTATTTCTCTCCCCTTCCCTACTCTCCTCCCCACCCTAGTTCTCTGCTCTCTGTGTCCATTCGCTGTGTGTTCTTCTGTGACTGCTTCTATCCTTATCAGCGGCACCGGGAATGTGTGTTTCTTTTTGTTGCATCATCTTGCTGTGTCAGCTCTCTGTGTGTGCGGCACCATTCCTGGCCTGGGCAGGCTGCACTTTCTTTCTCATTGGGCGGCTCTCCTTACAGGGCACTCTCCTTGCACGTGGGGCTCCCCTAAGCAGGGGACACCCCTGCATGGCAGGGCACTCCTTGGGCGCATCAGCACTGTGCATGGCCCAGCTCCACACGGGTCAAGGAAGCCCGGGGTTTGAACCGCGGGCCTCCCATGTGGTAGACGGACGCCCTGACCACTGGGCCAAGTCCGCTTCCTCCAACATGGCATTTTGACCTGTGTGATAATGAGCACATCAACTTGTTTTTCAGCATCAGTCATTACAACAATTATTGCACATATATTCCAGTTTTAACTTACAGACTTTTCAGGATCTGGTGAAAGCTATGAATTCTTTCCCTAGGAACACATACATATACATTTATATGCAAATGCTATATACAGTATCAAGGGCTTCACAACACCCAGGTGTCCATGACTCACAGATTAAGGCTTGACTTCCATTTCTATACATCAAGTTATTATTTAAGATTAATCATTTTCTTATTTCATATAAATGAAATCTTAAGAGTAATTGCCTTTATAAATGTAACCTGATCACCAGGAAGTGGAAATTAAATACCCCCATTGAAGATAGATATACAGTGAGCTTCTCCCAAGTTCTTCTATAATTATTCAGTTGAACCAGTGTCTAGTAATAATAAGCATGTGGTTGTGTGTGTGTGCGAGTGTGCAAAGTGGCATGATAATGTGAGGCATTCAAAGACATAAGGCATATTTCGTACCCTTAAGACATACACTTTATTAGGTAGACCATGCTAAGTACCATTAAAAAGGGGGAAAATACTTCCGAATTCAGAAAAAAGTTCAGAAAAGGAAGAATTTACATTTAAATCAGGGGAACTACGGAAGTTTTAAGGTAGAACATTTGACCTATATTGTCAGAAGAGTTGATTTGGACTCAGAACAGGCGGGGTAGAAGAAAACATAGTAAAAATGAACCAAGGTATAATATTTTGGAGGAACCATAGGTGATTCAGTGTAGTGTAGTTAGAATCTGGGCTGACAAATTTCATCTTGTGTTTTACCTCTGATTGGTAATAATCTCAGAAATACCAGGATAAGAAAGATCCTCAGGCAGGCTTGGCAGTAGAAGGTGCTGTGATTGATTAGCAATGTCTGCCGTGGGTAGGAGGGGTGGCTCTTGATGGAATATGCCTCAAAAAGTGAGCCTCATAGAAGTCAAGACTGTTGATTGCTGCACCCTCAGTCCCTGGCACAGGGCCTGGCACAGAGTAGGAGTTCATAAAATATTGGTTGTATTAGTGAATGTATACCAATCTTGGTTGCCATCACTGGTTTGGGTTGGGTGGGATGGCAAGTGGAGATTGGAGCCAGTTATACTAAAACATAGTAATGAATTAATGGCTATCATAGTTTTGACTCATATAATTTAACAGTGATGTCAATGATATGCTCCTGAAAATGGGCATAGTTGTACCTTCCTCCCCTTTTTTAAAAATCAGTCAGTTGACCTTTGCAAAGGACTAACTCTTGTTACTGTAGTTTGGTATTTCGCTAAAGGAATCCCCACATGTTTCAGAGACAAAATCTTCCAACTCTATTTGGTAACCAAATCAGTAATATTCAGTATCCTTTTTATATTTTTACTTAATCAGGAGCTAAGAATTTCCACAAACTCCTCTAACCTTTAATAAATGTCAGCTTCTCAAAAGCAGTGCCATTGACTTCCATTTTCTGATAATGTCAGTTCTGTATTGAATGTGACCACAGAGAGAAATCAGCCTCAGCCACTGGCTAAATTCTTGATGGTTCCTCTGAGACCTGGCTTGAGTGCAAGTTTTTGGATTAGTTAGAACTAGGCTACTATTTTTCTGGGTTTTTTTTTTCTTCTGTTTGTTTGTTTGTTTAGTTGTTGTTTCCTGACAGTGCCTAGACTTACTCCTTGAGACAAGGGCAGGGACTGTCTAGCTCATCATTAGATAGAGGTCCTGTACGTAGCATGGTATCTGACATATAGTAGACATGCAATAAAATACTTCTTAACCTGAATTTCATTTTATGACTCTCTTTTTCATTTATTTTTCTTGGTGTATTTTATGGTTCACATGGAGCTTATGATTTAATCTGAAAATAATTTTATGCTTCAACTATACCCCAAATCTGGTTTCTGGGTTTATTTTCCCAGTCCCTTCACTTCACTTTTGGTTTGCACAAACCCAGAGATTTTGCCTGCGTGGTGCATTTCCAGGAGATTATAGATTCCTCTCAAAGTGTCTCTTACATTCTTAAATGAATTCCTTGTCTTCCAGCCACCACACACACTGTAATCTCTCCCTCATGTCATTCCCCTTGTCTATCAGCCCAAGAAGGTTTGGAGATGAGAGGTTAGATAGGTAGTCCAGGTGATGAGTGCTCTAGGTTCTTGGTTTGACTCTTTGGTAGTCATCAGCATCTTTTGTAAAGCTTGTTAAACATAAAAATAGCTGGGCCCAACCTCAGACTTCCTAAATCAATATCTGGGGTTCCCAGGGTTTCTGGATAAGAATATGTATAGATAATTCTAGTGCACAATTTTAGTCTAAATTTGGAAATGCAGAGGTTGCAAAGTAGCTATGGTTGGGCAGTAGCTATATGGTGGCAACAGAGTGGGTTACTGGAAGTTGCGAACTCTTGAATGCTATATGCCAGTGATGGACACATTCAATCATATATTATGAACCTAGTTTAGAAGAAATCGGGTGTCATCTAGTTCATTTTTCATTTTCATTCTGAAAACCCTTTTCTAAGGTCATTCTGGTTTTTAAGTTCCCCAGGGAAAGAGGTTTTATAATATATTTCTGCTATCATTACTTCTCTTACAAAGCCATTAGATGAATCTTTGTTTTTGAGCAATACAGTAGTCTGTCTGCAATCTACGAGCACCTATTATAATTATAAATTTAATGTATAACATTGTCTATTTTGTTTACTAACTGTAATACCTGACATTGAGCAGGAGACTATTTTACTATTGACAACAAAATTTAATAGAAACAGTTAAAATTATCATTGGGTTGTAATTTAAACATTCTTATGAGAATTAAGAGCTTTGATTGTTTTAAATTTAACAAGTTTCTCTGATTATTAGTAGTCATTCTGTTTGCTAGTGAACATAATGGATATAAACTTGCTACTCTTTACCTGGGATGGTACTACTTTAGACTTGTCCATTCGGGAAGCAGCAAGATAACAAATAAATGCCAACACTTTAGACCATCTGCCCTTGCAATGATAATAACAGAGTAGACATAGAAGATGCTTGAAAGTGAAGGATTACCTCAAGGAAATCCATGGCAGTAAATATTGATTCCATTTTGTCAAACTCCAATGAAATATATTGTTTTAGGTCTAGATATTTTTTAATGACAAGATTCTGGATATTGCCCTGAAAATAAGGGTTTCAATAGCTCTGGGGATTTAGTAGTTGAATCCAATGCATTTTTCTTATTGGATCAGTGTAGTACCTTTAGGCTTGAAAATAGGGACACATTTCAGATTGTGAAACAATACTATATAAAGTCCTCAGGTTAATTGATTTGGGATTTAAGTTTGAAATCCCTGATTATTTTTTCAATACATAGCATCTTAATCTGCATGAACTTCTCTTCCTATATGCAGCCAAATATGTCTCTGGCAGGACTACAATTTCAAGTGCTTGCATAACACTTTGGGGTGCCTCATGGTTGACTCTCAAGGGAGTCCTGGGTATAAACTCTTCTGGAGGGGAAGTTATCGTTTCTCTGGGTGCTCTCAGTTTGGGCATCCATCTTAGTGGGATTACCTTTTTTTAGTTTCTAAAAAGTCTCCTTTGTGTAGGCTCTTGCAGATAGGGAAATAAGAATCATTCATCTTCAGGATAGTGTTTTTTTCCTGGTGCAATTTCTTGGGTATCCAAAGAAAATTTAAAATACATAATTTGGGAAAACGAAACATTTGAAGGATCCTTCTACCCAAAAAATTCCAGGAAAATTTTCAAAAGTTAATTTTCTGAATTCAACTTGAAAATAATTAAAAAATAGTTTACTTTGTTTAAAAGAAAAGTGAATAAATGAAACCCCTCTAGGGCCTCACAAAATGTTTATGGATAGACCAAATAAGGTTATTTTTTGTCAGATTTTTCCAAACAGACCCTCTAAATTTGATGAAAATCGTTTTTTCTATTTTCCTTACCACCAGCCATATCCAGCTTTCCATAATCTCATTTCTGGATGACCACCAAGGTGGTTTTTGTTTTTACTGTTTATTATGAAAATATTCAGATACAAAACAAAAGTAGGGAAATACTATATATTGAACTCCTCTGTAACTATCATGAAGTTTCATGAGTGATAAACACTTTGCCATTCTGGTTTCTTCTGTTCCCCCATATTTTTTACTGGAGTGTGTTGAAGTCCACTCCACTCATCATAGAATGTTGTTATGTATCTCTAGCAGATAGTGTCCTCTATATCCTTCTAATTATTCTTCCTCCGTTCTTATCCTTTTCCTCATCAATCCCCAATCCCAACTACTTGGCATACTCTCATACAAACTTAAAAAATATCTTTTCAAAGGCTTCACTTTGTCCATTTTCCTCTTTGTTCCCCAACAGACTATCAATTGGATCTCCTCACTGTTTCAGTTGGTGTCCTGGTTGTTCCTGTCTCCAGTCATGCTCTTGCCTACCCAAATCCTATGCATCCTAGGAGGCTTGGGTTGCCACTTCCTCAGCATTTTCCAACTCTCTGAATTTAAACCCCATTCCTCTCACTTCAAATCTGGTCTTTCCCATGTTTTCCTGGTATGAATTCCTACAACCTGGAGAATGGGCTCTGAATCACTGAATAATAGCATTTTCTTTCTTTCTTTTTTTTTAAAGACAACTTTAAAAATGTCTGGGTGAATGGTATCCGTAAAGACACAAAGAAGGCCAGTGGTGTTGGACAGAATCTGGCGTAATTGTGGTAGGCAGAATTATAAAATGGCCTCCATGATTTCTGCCCCTGGAGCTACTCCTGTGATTATGTTATGTTACATGGCAAAAGGGGTTTTGTAGATGTAATTAAGATTACTAATAAATTGGCCTGAAGATAGGGATGTGATGCAATGACATCAACCCTTTGAAAGCAGAGAGTGTACTCTGGTTGGTGGCAGAAGAGAAAGTCAGGGAGATTCTAAGGCTGAGAAGAATTCAACCTGCCGTTGATGGCCTTTGACAATGGAGGAAAGGGGCCCTCAGCCAAAGAATGTATGTGGTTTCTAGATGCTGAGAGTGGTCCCTGGCTGACAGCCTGAAAGGAAGTAGGGACCTCAGTCCTACAACCACAAGGAACTACATTCTGTCAACATTCTGAATGAATTGGGAAGGCAATCCTTTCCCAGAGCCTCCAGATAAGAGCTCAGCCTGGCTGACTTATTGAGTTTAGCCTTGTGATACCTTAAGCAGAAAATCCAGCTGAGCCAGCACGGACTTCTGTTCTGTAGAATGGTGAGATAATAAATGGGTGTTTCTTTAAGCTGCTAAGTTTGTGGTAATTTGTTATGCAGTAATAGAAAACAAATACAGCATTTACCTAAGGGATTGAGCTTATGTGCAATACTATGCATTTTTATGCTCTTCTTATTAAGATTCCAAAGCATCATGGGAGGTTTTCAAATAAAAGGGGTCACTTGTCTTATCATTCATAACCATTACACAGGCTAGCAGTGCCTTTAGTTTATGATACTTCACTCTTTTTTTTTTTTTTAAGATTTTATTTATTTATTTAATTCCACCCCCCTCCCCTGGTTGTCTGTTCTTGGTGTCTATTTGCTGTGTCTTGTTTCTTTGTCCGCTTCTGTTTCTTTTTCCGCTTCTGTTTCTTTGTCTGCTTCTGTTGTCGTCAGCGGCACGGGAAGTGTGGGCGGCGCCATTCCTGGGCAGGCTGCACTTTCTTTTCACGCTGGGCGGCTCTCCTCACGGGCGCACTCCTTGCACGTGGGGCTCCCCCACGCGGGGACACCCTTGTGTGGCACGGCACTCCTTGCGCGCATCAGCACTGTGCATGGCCAGCTCCACACGGGTCAAGGAGGCCCAGGGTTTGAACTGCGGACCTCCCATATGGTAGACGGACGCCCTAACCACTGGGCCAAAGTCCATTTCCCATACTTCACTCTTAATACATCAATTTCCCACTGCAGAGAGGAAAATTTCAAGAAGAGGAAAGTCTAGCTTTCCTATTGCTTTTGTTTTCAAAAGAGTCTAAAAGAGGACTTCCGGCAAGATGGTGGCTGAGTGAGCTTGCCTTGCCGTCTCTCCTGGGAAGAGGCAGCTGGGCACCGTTGGAGGTTCTCCGGGACCAGGCTTTTTCAGGATTTTTTCAGGGCAGGAAGTGTCTGGACATCGATTTGGTGGGAAGGTAACGGAAAGGACTGGTCTATAAGATATAAATTGGGACTTTTCAGGAGGGGGAGGCAAGATGGCGGCTGAGTGAGCTTCCCGGTTACTAGCTCCTGGGGGGAATTGGCTGGGAGGCGTCGGAGACTCTTTGGGACCGGCTGTTTCGGGATTTTTCCTGGTCCGGAGGTGTCTAGACATCGATTTGGAGGGAAGGTAACAGAGAGGATCCATCTGTGAAATATACACGGAGATCCCAGCTACGTGTGGAGGATTCCCTCCTTGGGTAGGTGGAGCCGAAGCAGCTAGCACCGCGCGGAGCCCCGGCGGGCGGCGGCCAGGGTAGCCGAGTCCGGCCGAGCCCGGCTGAGCCGCGGCGGGCGGAGGGGCGGGGCCCGGCTGAGCTCGGCCGAGCCCAGCCGCGCCGCGCCAGGCGGCGAGCGGGAGAGCCGAGCCGCGTTGCGCCGCGCCGGGCGGCGGGCGGGAAAGCCGAGCCCAGCCGAGCCCAGCCGAGCCACGGTGGGCCGCGGGCGGGGGACCGGAGCCCAGCTGAGCCCAGCTGAGCCTGGCGGCGGGGTTTCTGTTCTTTGGTTTTTGTTTTTTTTTTTATTTTTTTAAATTTTTTTTTATTTTTTTATTTTTTTATTTTTTGTTGTTCTTGTTGTTCTTGTTGTTCTTTTTTTTTTTTCAATCCTTTCTTTCTTGTCCCCAATATTCTTCTTATACTATTTTACCTTAACAATACAATAGGTCCTACAGGAAATACCTCACATTTGCTGGGTTTCCCCACCCTCCACTGCCTCATTTCTCTGTGAATAGATTTAGCCTATCTACACTATCCCCTTTCCCCTACAACTTGATATCCTCCACCATCTGCTATCTCTCCTATATTCCATCTCCCTTTCTTTGATCCACAAAGTGTCTAACTCTTAATTTCTAATACCTTTGTTTAGTTTTCCATCTGGTATTCGTCCCTCAAACTATTACCTTTCTTTTCTCTTTCCCTCTCTCACGAAAACAATAGCCTCTTAGTACGTACCACATTCCTCCCATATTCAGTCGTCTACCTCATTATAGGTACTTTCCTACTACTATAACTCTACACAATTTACATGATCTAACCTCCATCCTCCCAGAACTCATATTGTTGCTTTGTAAACATATATCACCAATACTACTTCACACTTTTTCCTTCCTTACACAATTGACTTTCCCCAGCACTAATACTTTCCTTTAAAGTGAGCTTAACTAGCAATAAGAAATTGGAATAAGAAGAACAAAGTGACAAAGAGAAGATATAACACTTACGCAAAAACAACAGCTAATTAATCTCCAAGACTAGACAAAGAAGCTAAGGAACTGATTAAACCCGTCAAGAAAAAATGTTGACAAGACAGCAACAAAAATCTACAAACCAAACCAGTAATCAGGAAAACATGGCTGAATCCAATCAACAAACTGAAAATCAGGAAGGGGGGCAGGACTTCGCACAAGCAATGAAAGATCTCAGAACATTTATCACCGACAAATTTGATGAAGTAATGAAAGAGGTTAACAGCGTGAAGACAACACTTGGAGGGGAAATTGCAGACATGCGCAAAAAAATAACAGATATGATGGAAATGAACACCACAATTCAAGAAATCAAAAATACACTTGCAGCAAATATCAGCAGACTAGAAGAGGCAGAGCAGAGAATTAGTGATGTGGAAGACAGTGCATTGGAAATCAAACAGATAGTAGAAGTGGTCAATAAAAAGGTAGAAAAAATCCAGATAGGACTTAGGGACCTGAATGATAACGCAAAACGCTCAAACATACGTATTATAGGCATTCCAGAAGGAGAAGAGAAGGGAAAGGGGTCAGAAGGAGTGTTGCAGGAAATAATGAATGAAAACTTCCCAAATCTACTGAAAGAGACAGATGTACATATCCAAGAAGCACAGCGCACTCCACTGGTCATAAACCCCAACAGGCCCACCCCAAGACATATACTTGTCAAATTATCCAATGCTCAAGACAAAGAAAAAATTCTAAAAGCAGCAAGAGAAAAGAAAACCATCACATACAAGGGAAACTCCATAAGATTAAGTGCTGATTTCTCATCTGAAACGATGGAGGCAAGAAGGCAGTGGTATGATATAGTCAAGGTACTAAAGGAAAAAAATCTCCAACCAAGAATACTCTATCCAGCTAAACTAGCATTCAAAAATGATGGAGAGTTCAAAATATTCACAGATAAACAGAAACTGAAAGAGTATATCAACAAGAAACCTCCCCTTCAAGAAATTCTTAAGGGAATTCTGCAGGAAGAAAGGAAAAAACAGGACAGTCAGAGATGGAGGAGAGTGTAAAAGCAACAAGAAAGACAAAAATAGAAGGGGAAAATAAAATAATACAAACAAAATATAACAAACACAAATCCAACCAAAATATGGCTACCATAAATAACTCTCTAAACATAATAACACTGAATGTCAACGGATTAAACTCACCTATCAAAAGATTCAGACTGGGACACTGGATAAGGAAATACGACCCATCTATATGCTGCCTACAAGAGACACATCTTAGACCCAGAGACTCATGGAGGTTGAAAGTGAATGGCTGGAAAACAATCATACAAGCAAACAACAACCAAAAAAAGGCAGGAGTAGCTATATTAATATCAGACAAAATAGACTTTAAATGCGAAACAATTGTGAGAGACAAAGAAGGATACTATATTTTAGTGAAAGGGACAATTTGTCAAGAAGATCGAACAATCATAAATATTTATGCTCCTAACAAGGGCGCCTCTAAATATGTGAGGCAAACGCTGGAAAAACTAAGTGAAAGAATAGATGCATCTACAATTATAGTGGGGGATTTTAATACACCACTATCAACTCTGGACAGACCATCTCAAAAGAGAATCACTAAAGAAACAAAACATTTGAACAGTATATTAGAAGAGCTGGATCTAATAGACATATATAGATCATTACACCCAAACACAGCAGGATATACATTTTTCTCAAGCGCACATGGAACATTCTCCAAGATTGACCATATGCTAGGCCACAAAGAAAGGCTTAATGAATTCAGAAAGATCGAAATCATACAAAACAATATCTCTGACCACAGTGGAGTCAAGCTGGAAATTTGCAAGGGACAGAGACCCAGACTTCTCACGACAATTTGGAAATTAAACAGCACACTCTTAGAAAAACAGTGGGTCAAAGAGGAAATCTCAAAAGAAATCAATGACTACCTTGAAACAAATGATAATGATAACACAACATACCAAAATTTATGGGATGCAGCAAAAGCGGTACTGAGAGGGAAATTTATAGCCATAAATTCATATATCAAAAAAGAAGAAAGAGCAGAAATTGAAGAATTAACTGCACATTTGAAGGAATTAGAAAAACAACAACAAAGTAACCCAACAGGAAGAAGAAGGAAGGAAATAACAAAGATAATAGCAGAACTAAATGAAATAGAAAATAAGAAAGCACTTGAAAAAATAAACAAGACCAAGAGCTGGTTTTTTGAGAAGATCAACAAAATTGACAAACCTTTAGCGAGACTAACAAAGAAAAAAAGAGAAAAGATGCAAATACACAAAATAAGAAATGAGAAAGGTGAAATCACCACTGACCCCACAGAAATAAAGACTATCATAAGAGGATACTTTGAAAAACTATATTCCAACAAAAATGACAATTTAGAGGAAATGGACAAATTCCTAGAAATACATAAGCAGCCCATACTGACGAAAGAAGAAATTGATGATCTTAACAAACCAATCACAAGCAAAGAGATAGAATCAGTCATTAAAAATCTCCCAACTAAGAAGAGCCCAGGGCCAGACGGCTTCACAGGTGAATTCTACAAAACATTCCGGAAAGAACTAACACCAATCCTGTTGAAACTATTCCAAAAAATCGAAACAGAAGGAACACTGCCTAATTCCTTCTATGATGCCAACATTACCCTAGTACCAAAGCCAAACAAAGACACCACAAGAAAGGAAAATTACAGACCAATTTCTCTAATGAACCTAGACGCAAAAATACTTAACAAAATACTTGCTAATCGTATTCAACAACACATTAAACGAATTATACACCATAACCAAGTGGGATTTATCCCAGGTATGCAAGGATGGTTCAACATAAGAAAATCAATCAATGTAATACACCATATAAACAGATTGAGAGAAAAAAACCACATGATTATATCTATAGATGCAGAAAAGGCATTTGACAAAATACAGCACCCCTTCCTGATAAAAACACTCCAAAAGTTCGGAATACAAGGAAACTTTTTGAACATGATAAAGAGTATATATGAAAAACCTAAAGCCAACATTGTTTACAATGGCGAAATCCTGCAATCCTTCCCTCTAAAATCAGGAACAAGACAAGGATGCCCATTGTCTCCGCTCCTATTTAACATTGTCTTGGAAGTACTGGCTCGAGCACTGAGACAAGAACCAGATATAAAAGGCATTCAAATTGGAAGGGAAGAAGTCAAAATTTCATTATTGGCAGATGACATGATCCTATATATAGAAAACCCTGAGAGATCTACAACAAAGCTCCTAGAACTCATAAATGAGTTTAGCAAAGTCGCAGGTTATAAGATCAATGCGCAAAAATCAGTAGCATTTCTATACACCAATAATGAGCAAGATCAGGAGGAAATCAAGAAACAAATACCATTCACAATAGTAAATAAAAAAATCAAATACTTAGGAATAAATTTAACTAAAGAGGTAAAAAACTTATACATCGAGAACTATACAAGATTGTTCAAGGAAATCAAAGAAGACCTAAATAAATGGAAGAATATTCCCTGTTCATGGATAGGAAGACTGAATATTATTAAGATGTCTATCCTACCAAAACTGATCTACACATTCAATGCAATCCCAATAAAAATCAACACAGCCTTCTTTAAGGAACTAGAAAAACTAACTATGAAATTTATTTGGAATAAAAAGAGGCCCCGAATAGCCAAAGACATATTGAAAAAGAAAAACGAAATAGGAGGAATCACACTTCCTGACTTCAAAACATACTACAAAGCTACAGTAGTGAAAACAGCATGGTACTGGCATAAGGAGAGACACACAGACCAATGGAATCGAATTGAAAGTTCGGATATAGAACCTCATGTATATAGCCATATAATATTCGATAAAGCCACCAAACCCTCTCAACTGGGAGAGAATGGCCTATTCAACAAATGGTGCCTGGAGAACTGGATAGCTATATGTAGAAGAATGAAAGAGGATTACCATCTCACACCTTATACAAAGATCAACTCAAGATGGATCAAAGACCTAAATATAAGAGCCAAGACCATAAAGACCTTAGAAAGCAGTGTAGGGAAACATCTACAGGACCTTGTAATAGGAAATGGCTTCATGAATATCACACCAAAAGCACGAGCAGCAAAAGAACAAATAGATAAATGGGACTACCTCAAAATTAAAGCCTTCTGCACCTCAAAGGAGTTTGTCAAGAAAGTAAAAAGGGAACCCACACAATGGGAGAAAATATTTGGCAACCATATATCTGATAAGAGACTTATAACTTGCATATATAAAGAACTCATAGATCTCGAAAACAAAAAGATAAACAACCCATTTAAAAAATGGGAAAAAGATTTAAACAGACACTTCTCCAAAGAAGAAATACAAATGGCTAAAAAGCACATGAAAAAATGCTCCAAATCCCTAGCTATCAGGGAAATGCAAATCAAAACTACAATGAGATACCATCTTACTCCCATAAGATTGGCAGCCATGAAAAAAACAGGAGAATACAAATGCTGGAGAGGATGTGAAGAAAGGGGAACACTCATCCACTGCTGGTGGGAATGCAGAAGGATCCAACCATTCTGGAGGACAGTTTGGCAGTTTCTCAAAAAACTATCCATAGATTTGCCATATGACCCAGCAATACCACTGCTGGGTATATACCCATCAGATCTGAAAACAAGGACACAAACCGATATATGTACACCAATGTTCATAGCAGCATTGTTCACCATCGCCAAAAGTTGGAATCAATCCAAAAGTCCATCAACAGATGAGTGGATCAATAAAATGTGGTATATACACACAATGGAATACTACTCAGCTGTAAGAACCAATACACTACAATCGCACGTGATAACATGGATGAACCTTGAGAATCTTATGTTGAGTGAAGCAACCCAGGCATTGAAGGACAAATACTATATGACCTCAATGATATGAAATAAGTTAACTGCCTCAGAGAGCTAGAGTCTGGAAAAGTGGCTTACTGGAAATCGGGGGGTGGAGGAAGGCTGTGAGTTAATGTCTGTAGGGGTGGAATCTGTGATGAGCTGGGGGTAAGTATGAGCACAAAGAAGGGACAAAATGGGGGCAAGGGGTTACCTTCGGGTGGGGTTTTCTGGGTTTGAGGGGGGCTGGGGATGGGAAGAGGGGTAATATGGTCCAAGAAATAGGTGGGAGGGAGGGGCAACATACACACATGGGAGAGTGCCAGAAGTTCATTAAGAACTAAATGTTGAGTAAAACGTTATCAAAGTATAAGTAGGAGGGTTACCTGGTTAGGACGCTCAGGGGGTATGGTCTGATGCGGGAGGACTCCGGAGGGAATAGCTGAAGGCTCATTTTGCCAAGGTGGGTTCTACCATTGGGTGGGGTGGACCCATATCCTGGGGAAGACTAATGCCGTCGAATAGAGAGAACTGTATCTCTCGTGAGAAAGGACGGCTCCCAGGGCATTAGATTGGCAGGCGTTGTGGGCCCTAAGGGGAGGGGAAAATGGACGTGCAATGGATGGAACAAAGGTAAATAAGGGGGCAAAAGAGGAGTTATGTGAGAGTACACGAGGATGAATATAAAACAGCTAATATTACACCAAAAACATATAGGGGACGACAGACTAATAATGAAAACCATAAGACAAAACATAGGATAACTAAAAAATTTAGAAAACTGTACAACCTAAAGTATGGACCACATAGTAAGCACAAATGTTACTTTGTTTGAAAACTATAGTTTTGGAATCTGTACATCAGTTTCAGGAAATATGATATGAATAAGTTAAAAGATTATTGCTGTGGAAGGGAAAAGGTTTTATGGTGGATCTGGGGAAATACCGTATATTGTATATATGAATTTTGGTGATCTAAGACTCTTCTGAAGCTGGCATTATGTTGGGATTCACTTTACGGGAAGTTTTGGATCACAGAGTGGTTCAACAATGGCAGCGGAGGAATACTGATATGGGATGTTATTGACAGGATATATATGGTTGCAGGGAGTTATACAGGGCATATGCCCAGGGTATATGGTAATGTCTATATATACTCATAGTGGAAACAATTAAAAACAACAGCTGGGGGGGTACTGGGCTCCTGGCCGGGGGGTCACCATTGTGGGCCCTGGGAGAGCAGCGGCAATCCTCCAGGTGCAACGACAAGAATCAGGAAGGAAGGAGGGCCCAACAGTGGGCTCTTGATACTAATGGCTACACTTTTGAGCTTATGCACCTGCAATAAGAACAAGGCCTAGAGTAGCATTGTGCCTGGGGTTTTCCTCCTGACAGCCTTCATGTTACTCAAATGTGGCCACTCTCACAGCCAAACTCAGCGTGTAGATGTGATGCATTCCCCCCAGCGTGGGACACGACACCCGGGGATGAGCCTTCCTGGCACCGAGGGATCACTACCACATACCAGCTGAAGAAGCAACTAGAAAATGACCTTGAATTAAAGATTCAATGCGGAACAGCAGAATATACCTGTCTACATATAATAACATGACTTCGGGAAGCGGTTTGACCTAATGTAAGGGGGAAATGGAAAGGAGAAATGAGATTATAAGGCTGTGAGTCTCTAAAAAAGAGTCTGGAGGTTGTCAGAAGGAATACCCCTATGTACAACTGAACAGAGTCTAAGAGACAGATAAGGTAGATACAACCCCAGGTATTGGTTCTTTTGAGGGATAAAGAGACCCACGGGTTCTATGGTCATGGCAGAAGGGGTTCACTGCCATGACAGATGGCCCTTCTTTGGAGCTGGTGTTTCTGCGTGATGGAAATGGACTCAGAGGGGATCTCTTTTCACAAGACTTGCATGCTACTTTATTGGAATTGTAGTTGGTGCTGGGTTTAAGATATATGTAGGGGATTTGAATCTCTGGACTGATAATATGACACCCAGGCCCAGAGCCTCAACAGACTTCAGCTCCTACACTTTGACTTATTGGACTTACTCCACTCAGCTAACATGGAGTTGAAGAAGGTCAACCACCACAACATGGAGCCTAGAGTGTCTACAACTAGAAGCGGGAAGAGTGCATCCAGTACCCATGTGCAATCTAAGCCCACACTTGACATAGATGTGCAATGGACACAACCAATCCAATGTCCACAGAGAAAATGTGGAATGGGTGTGGGAACGGTAGCCATGGGGGCTGCTGGGTGTGGGGAACGGGAGGAAGAGATGAGATGTGGAGGCGTTTTCGGGACGTGGAGTTGTCCTGGATAGTGCTTCACGGACAATTACGGGACACTGTAGATCCCCCAGGGCCCACTGGATGGAACGTGAGAGAGTCTGGGCTATGATGTGGACCATTGACTATGGGGTGCAGTGATGCTCAGAGATGAACTTACCAGGTCCAATGGATGTATCACGATGATGGGAGAGAGTGTTGCTGTGGGGGGAGTGGGGGTCGGGGGCGGTGGGGTTGAATGGGACCTCATATATATTTTTTTAATGTAATTAAAAAATAATAATAATAATAAATATTAAAAAAAAAAAAAGACACTGTAAGGGTCAACAGAGGTTCTGAGGTGAGGGAGAAGGAAAACTACATGTAACATGGGGCATTTTGGGGACATCGAAATTTTTCTGCATGATATTGCAATAACAGATACAGGCCATTATGCTTTTTGTCAAAACCTACAAAATCATGTGGTGCAAAGTGTAAACCATAATGTAAACTATAGACCATGGTTAGTAGCAATGCTTCAATATCTGTTCATCAATTGTAACAAATGTACCACACTAATGAAAGATGTTATTAATAGGGAAAATGTGAGGGAAAAGGGGGTGGGGTATATGGGAATCCTCTATAATTTTTATGTAACTTTTACATAAACTAAAACTTTTCCAAAAATAAAAACAAATAAAAATAAAGGACACTGTAGGTTGAAAGTGACAGGGAAGAAAAAAATACCATGAAAACAGCAACCATAAGAGAGCCAGGAAAAAAAAAAAGGGAAACAGATTTGGCCCAGTGGTTAGGGCGTCTGTCTACCACATGGGAGGTCTGCAGTTCAAACCCCGGTCCTCCTTGACCCATGTGGAACTGGCCCATGCGCAGTGCTGATGCGTGCAAGGAGTGCCGCGTCACACAGGGGTGTCCCTGCATAGGGGAGCCCCACGTGCAAGGAGTGCACCCCATAAGGAGAGCCACCCAGCAGAAAAGAAAGTTCAGCCTGCCCAGGAATGACGCCACACATACGGAGAGCTGACACAACAAGATGATGCAACAAAAAGAAACACAGATTCCTGTACCGCTGACAACAGCAGAAGTGGACAAAGAAGAACATGCAGCCAATAGACACAGAGAACAGACAACTGGGGGGGTGGGGGGAGGGAAGAGAAATAAAATAAATAAATAAATCTTTAAAAAAGAGAGAGAGAGAGAGCCAGGGTAGCTATATTAAGTTAAAATAGACAAAGTTAAAAACTGTTATGGTGGTGAGCCAATGTAGCTCAGTGGTTGAGTGCCTGCTTTGTATATATGAAGTACCAGGTTCAATCCCCAGTACCTCCTTTAAAAATAGAAAGAAAAAAAAGAAACTCAAAAAAATTTTTTGAATTGTTATAAAGGACAGAGTCATTTTTTACTGATAAAGAAGAAAAAAATTATGAATATATTTGTATCTAATGGCAGAGCCCCAAATATTTGAAACAAATATTAACATATTTGAAGAAAGAAATAGACAGTTCTACAGAAATAGTAGAAGATTTCAATACACCACTTTCAATAATGGATGCAACATTGAGACAAAAGATTAACAAGGAAATAGAAGACTTGAATGACACTATAAGCCAACTAGACCTAATAGACATACATAGAGCACTTCACCCAATAGCAGAGAATACAAATTTTCTCTAGTGCACAGGGTTCATTCTCCAGGAGAGACCATGTGTTAAGTCATAAACAAGTCTCAGTAAAATTAAAAACAATGAAATCACGCAATATCTTGTCTCCAACCACAATAGAAGGATGCTAGAAGTCAATAACAGAGGGAGAACTGTAATATTCACAAATATGTGGATATTAAACAAAGCACTCTTAAACAACCAATGTGCCAAAGAAGAAATCACAAGTGAAATTAGGAAATAATTTGACATAAATGAAAATGGAAACACAACATACCCAAAATTATGGTAAGCAGCAAAGGCAGTGCTGAGAGTGAAATTCATAGCTCTAAATGCTTACATTAAAAAAGAAGAAAGTAGGGAGTGGATGTGGCTCAAGCAGTTGAGTGCCTGCCTCCCACATGAGAGGTCCTGGTACCTCCTAAAAAAAAAGTAAAACAAAACAACAAACAATAAACCAACTCAGGGAGGCCAATGTGGTTCAGTGATTGAGCACTGGCTTCCCACACAGGAGGTCCTGGTTTCAATCCCCTAGTCCCCAGTACCTAAAAGAAAAAAAAAGACCTAACTTCATAACTGGAGGATTTATAAAAAGAAGAACAAGCTAAACCAGACCCAACATGAGCAAAAAGAAGGAAATAAGAAAGACGAGTTGAAATAGAGAATTAAAAACAACCAAAAACTGGTTTGTTGAAAATAACAAGAAAACAGACAAATCTTTACCTAGACTGGTGAAGAAAATAAGAGAGAGGATGCAAATAACTAAAATTAGAGATGAAAGGGAAGGCATTACTACCAACTGCACAGAAATAAGAAAGATTACAAGGAGATAACTATAAACAACTGTATACCAACAAATTAGATAACCTAGCAAAATGGAGAAATTCCTAGAAATACACAAGCCTCCTACACTGTCTCAAAAAGAAATAGAAGAGGGAAGCAGACTTAGCCCAATGGATAGAGCATCTGCCTACCACATGGGAGGTCCGGGGTTCAAACCCCGGGCCTCCTTGACCTGTGGGGAGCTGGCCCATGCACAGTGGTGATGCGTGCAAGGAGTGCCATGCCACGCAGGGGTGTCCCCCGTGTAGGGGTGTCCCCTGTGTAGGGGAGCGCCACGTGCAAGGAGTGTACCCCATAAGGAGAGCCGCCCAGCAGGAAAGAAAATGCAGCCTGCCCAAGAATGGCACCACACACACAGAGAGGTGACACAACAAGATGATGCAACAAAAAGAAACACAGATTCCCGGTGCTGCTGATAAGGATAGAAGTGGTCACAGAAGAACACACAGCAAATGGACACTGAGAGCAGACAACTGGGGGGAGGAGAAGGGGGGGAGGAGAGGGGGAGAAATAATAAAAAAATAAAGCTTAAAAAAAAAGAAATAGAAGAGTCACAATAATTCTATAGTAGAATACCAGTAAGTCCACTCTAGTCCATATTTTATTCCCCAATCTTGAGGACTCTGGGATGATTGTGACTCTAGCAATGGAAGAAATTGTATCACTGATGTGGGGAGTGTGGCCACTAGAGTTGCTGAAGGCAGGGAGAGGGGAAAAAGAGGTGTAACATAGGGGCATTTTCAGGACTTGGAGTTGTCCTGAATAATATTGCAGGGACAGGTGCTCGACATTATATATCCTGCCAGAACCCACTGAATGCACTGGGAGAGTGTGTAAACTACAGTGTAAACTATAATCCATGCTGTGTGGAAGTGCTCCACAATATACTCATCAAATGCAATGAATGTACCACCCTAACGAAAGAAGTTGCTGATGTGGGAAAAGTGGAGGGTGTGGGGAGTGGGGCATATGGGAACCTCCTATATTTTTAATGTAACATTTTTGTGATCTATGTATCTTCTTAAAAAATATGTTAAAAAAAAAAGAAATAGAAGATCTCAACAGACCAATAACAAGTAAAGAGATCAAATCAATAATCAAATACCTCCAAACAAAGAAAAGACCAGGACCACATGGATTCACTGGCACACTCCATGGAAGAGAAGGACAACAAGATCCTGCAGCACAACAAGGTGGCAAGTCTACAGATGCACTTTGACTATGCCTGCAGTGACATCATCATCTGGTAATCTCTGGGCACACATCCAGAACACTGCTGCAAGAAGACACTCCTGCTCAGCCCCACAAAGATGTGACACTGAACCTCTGCAAGACTGTGAGCAAGCAGCTGAAGGAATTAACCTACATATCCTTGGAGGACACACATAAATAGCTGGACATGGACTACTTCTTATTGCCCATATATTATTTTCAAATGTCCCACCATGTTCCAGTAGGATATATGCCTACTTACAAAAGACACATGACCAAATATCCTGGAAAATTAAAAATGAGAACCTGGGAAAATAGAAGTTAAAATCAGAGGTCAACAGGGAGCAGATGTGGCTCAAGCAGCTGAGCTCTGCTTCCCACATGGGAGGTCCTGGGTTTGGGCCCTGGTGCCTCCTAAAAAAAAAAAAGCAAACAAAAAAAAATCCTACATACAAGGTCTTGGGTTCAATCCCCAGCCTTAGTACCTAAAAAAATAACAATATTAATCAGAGGTCAAGGCTAGAGGGAGAGAACTTCAGACTGTGGATTCTTGGATTATAAAGGCATGCAATAGGGACAATAGTTGGCTCTGCGCTTCCTGGCAGCCAGAGTGAAAAGCAAGACAAAATTCTTGTTCCCAAGAGAAGAAAGCATAAATTTTTCACAAAAAGAAGCAAATCTTTTCCCAGCACTTAGTCATAACTGAAATTTCTTAATGGGGTTTCAGAAACACTCAATGAATAATGTTCTCTATAACATCCTTACAACAGATGCAGGCACAGGCCTCATAAGGCAGTCCCTTGAATGGAACTAAGAACAAGGTACCACAGTATGACTTAGGAAAAAGGATTCTGCACAAGACTTAGACTATCTGAATTCAATATACAGTGTCATGAGAAGTTCAGTGTTATCCCTGAATCCAGCTAAACTCTATGGAGCAACAGTTTTCAAACTGTGTTTGGCAAATCCTAGAATCCTAAGAGGTTAGCAAGCTTTCCAAGGGGAATGAAAGGACTCCATTGGCCAATAATTTAGAAAACTCTATGTTAAACTTAAGAGGTTTGTCTTTTGTTGTTTTAAATACTGGACCTTGCAGAGTTCTGCAGCCTGAGCATCTCCAAGCAGACAGAACTTCTTAAAAAAAATAATAACATTAAACCCGATCAAACTCTTCCAAAATATTTAAGAGAAAAGAAGAATTCTTGTGGTAATTTCAAGATGGATATAACCCAGAAAACATGTTATTAATTATAGCACATTGCTATGGGTGTAAACCCATTGTAAGTAGGTCCTTTTGGTGAAGGTACTTCAGTTAATGTGTGATTAACCTCATTTATGATGGGTCATAATCCTTGTGACAGTTTGAAGTTTTTTGTGAATCCCACAAAAGATCATGTTCTAAGAACTAATCCATTCCAGAGAGTGTGGAACCCTTTGATTGCATTAGATACAGTTAGAGCCTTTTGGTTACATCACTTATTTAGATAGCTTTAGGATTTTTATTATATTACATCGGTGAGGCATGACCCAAGCTGGGAGTCCACTCTCTTGCTGGGGTCTTCTAAATGGAGAACTGAAAGCAGAAACAGAGAAAGACAAAGACAACCACCATTTTGACACTGCCATGTGAGAGAGAGGATAGCCTGCAGTTGCAGAAAGATAAAGAAGCCCCAAAAGGCTAAGAGAGGTCGCAGGGGCCAGAAGCTGTGTATGCTTTAAATCAGCAGAACACAGAGGTACAGAAAGAAGTTCCCAAGAGTCCAAGCCCATGTTGCAGCTCAAAGCCAGAGAAACAAGTCCTGCCATATGCTTGATTGCCCATGGCTGAGTTCCTACAGAATGCAGCATGGGGAAGCAGACATGGCTCAACAGATAGAGCATCTGCCTACCATATGGAGGGTCCAGGGTTCTATACCCAGGGCCTCCTGACCCATGTAGTGAGCTGGCCCACGCATAGGCTGTCGTGTGCAAGGAGTGCCATGCCACAAAGGGGCACTCCTGTGTAGGAGAGCCCCACATGAAAGGAGTGTGCCCTGCATGAAAACAAAGCACAGCCCACCCAGGAGTGGCACCACGCACACAGAGAGCTGATGCAGCAAGATGACACAACAAAAAAGAGATGCAGTTTCCCAGTGCCACCTGAATATAAGCAGATGCAGAAAAACACACAGTGAGTGGACAGAGAGAGCAGACAATGGGGTAGAAGGGAAGAGAAACAAATAAAATCTTAAAAAAAAAAAAAAAAAGAATGCAGTCTGGAGAAGAAGGTAGCTACCTAAATGGAGAGCCATCATTTTGCTTTGCTATGTGGCAGGAGCTGAGGATCCAACCAGCAGCTAACCTTTGGTGAGAAAGCATCTCTGATTATGTCTTAATTTTCACATTTTCACAGCTTTGGAACCGGAAGCTTATATTCTAATAAATCCTCATTATAAAAACCAACACATATCAAAAATAATTTAGAAGAATACAACACCAGACTTGAAATGATAGAAAAAAGACTAACTGATGCAGAAGACAGAAAATTTGAAATTGAAGAGAAAAAAACAAAATGGAAAAGAAGAAAAGAATGGAAAAATATTGAGCAGGGGTTAAGGGAGTTGAATGGTAAAACAAAGCACAACAAGATAATGTCATGAAAGTTCCCAAAGGAGAAGAGAAGGGAAAGGGGACAGAAAGAATATTTAAGGAATTAACTGAAAATTTCCCAATTCTTATGAAAGAAATGAACTTACATGTCCAAGAAACACAGCATACCCCAATCAGAATAAATCTGAATAGACCTACTCCAAGACACATACAACTCAGAATGTCAAACATCAAAGGTAAAGAGAAAATTCCGAGAGCAGCAAGGGAGCAGCAAACCATCACATACAAGGGATGCCCCAGTAAGACTTAGTGTAGATTTCTCATCAGAAACCATGGAGGCAAGAAGACAATGCTATGATACAACTAGGATACTGAAAAAGAAAGACTACCAGCCAAGAATTTACCTAGCAAAATTGTCCTTCATATATGAAAGTGTCTTTAAATATTCATATGCACAAAAAAAATAGAAACTAAGAGAATGCCCTTAAAAAAAAAAGAATCCATCTTTGAAGGAAGCATGAAAAGGAGCCTTACACCCTGAAAGAAAAGGACAGGAGAAAGATTTGGAGGAGAGTGTACAAGGGAAGATTATCAAAACAGAATATAATCAGAAAAGATAACCAAAAGGATAAAAAGACAGAAGAAAATGAGATATGACATATAAAGACCAAAGAATAAAATGGTGGAAGTAAATAATGCACTTACAATAATATGTGAAATTATTAAATTCCCCGGTCAAAAGATATAGGCTGACATAATGGATAAAAAAATATGAGCCATCCATATGCTGTCTGTAAGAGATTCACATTAGGTTCAGGGATACAAATCAGCAAAAAGTGAAAGGCTGGAAAAAAATATTTCAGGCAAACAGTAACCAAAAGAGAACAGGGGTAGCTATAATAGTATCAAACAAAGTAGACTTTAAATGAAAAAACTTATGAAAGAAGCAGAAGATCATTATATATTAATAAAATGGACAATCTACCAAGAAGAAGTAACAGTCATAAATATCTATGCATCTAACAAGGGTGCCCCAAAATACATGAAGCAAACTCTGGCAAAACTAAGGAGAGAAATAAACCTCTCCAAATAGGTGGAGACTTCTACACATCACTCACATCATTAATAGAACTAAACAGAAGATCAACAAGGAAACAGAGAGCCTGAACGACGTGATAAATGTGCTAGACCTTACAGACATATACAGAACGCTGCATTCCAAATCAGCATGTTATACATTCTTCTCAAGTGCTTATGAATCTTTCCCCAAAATAGACCACATCTTAGGTTACCAAGAAGGTCTCAATAAATATAAAAGATTGAAATTACACAAAGCACCTTCTCAAATCACAATGGAATGAAGCTGGAAATCAATAATAGAGAGGAAAGGGGGAAATTCACAAAAGTGTGGAGGCTAGCCAACACACTCCTAAACAAACAGTGGGTCAAAGAAGAAATTATAAGGGAACTCAGTAAATATCTTGAGGTAAGTGAAAAACGAGAACACAACTTATCAAAACATATAGGATACAGCAAAGACAAACTATAAGGGAAATTAATATAACCCTAAATTGCCTATATTAGAAAAGAAAGAGCTAAAATAAAAGACCTAACTTAAAACCTGAAGTAACTAGAAAAAGAACAGCAAACCAATTCCAAAACAAGCAGAAGGAAAGAAATAATAAATATTAGAGCAGATATAAATGAAATTGAGAAAAAAAAAAAGTAGAGGAAATCAACAAAACCAAAAGCTAGTCCTTTGAGAAGACCAAAAAAATTGGCAAACTCCTAGCTGGACTAACAAAGAAAACAGGAGAAAATGCAAATGTTGGAAATGAAAGGGGAGGATGTTATGACTGGCTCCACAGAAATGAAAAGGATTATAAGAGAATATTATAAGAAATTGTATGCCAACAAATTAGACAACCTAGATGAAATGGACAAATTCTTAAAAATGCACAAACTACATTGACTCTACAAGAAATACAAGAACTCAACAAACCAATCACTTTTAAAGAGAGTGAATCAATCATCAAAAATATCCCAAGAGGGGAGTTGGTTTGAGGGCCTGCTTCCCATGTATGAGGTCCTAGTCAATCCTCAATACCTCCTAAAAAAAAAAAAAAAACCCAAGAAAGGAAAGTCCAGGACCAGATGTCTTCACAGGTGAATTCTACCAAGCATTTTGAGAGGAATTAACACCAATCCTCTTTAAGCTCTTTCAAAAAATTGAAGTGAAGGGAAAATTTTATGAAGCCAACATCACCCTAACACCAAAGCCTGATAAACGTACCACAAGAGAAGAAAATTACAGACCAATCTCTCCAATGAACATAGATGCAAAAATTCTCAACAAAATAATTGCAAATAGAATCCAACATCATATTAAAAAGAATTATACACCATGACCAAGTGGGATTTATTCCTGGTATGCTAGGGTGGTTCAACACAAGGAAATCACTTAACATAATACACTATATTAACAAATTGAAAGAAAAAAATCACACGATCTCCTCAATCAATGCAGAAAAGGCATTTGACAAAATCCAGCATTCTTCCTTAATAAAACACTTCAAAAGACAGGAATAGAAGGAAAGTACCTCAATATAAGAAAGGGCATATATATTAAAAAAAAAAAAAAAACCTACAAGCAACATCATAGTCAGTGGGAAAAGGTTGAAAGCTTTCCCTCTAAGATTGGGAACAAGACAAGGATGCCCACTGTCACCACTGTTATTCAACATTGTACTAGAAGTTTTAGCTAGAGTAATTAGACAAGAAAAAAAAAATCTAAATATCAAAAGAGGAAGTAAAACTTTCACTATTCACAGATGACATGATTCTATATTTAGAAAATTCCAAAATGTCTACAACAAAGCTACTTAAGCTAATAAACAAGTTTAGCAAAGTGACAGGATACAAGACCAACATGCAAAAATCAATAATATCCTTGTACACTAGTGTTGAACAACCTGAGGAGTAAATCAGGAAAAAGTTCCATTTACGATAGTAACAAAAAGACTCAAATACCTAGGAATCAATTTAACCAAAGAAGTACAGGACCTATATGCAGAAAACTACAAAACAATGCTAAAATAAATCAACGAAGACCTAAACAAATGGAAAGTCATTCCTTGTTCATGGGTTGAAAGACTAAATATTGTGAAGATGTCAATCTACCCAAACTGATTTATAGATTCCATGCACTATCATTCAAAATTCCAACAGCCTACTTTACAGAAATAGAAAAGGCAACTACCTAATTTCTTTGGAAGGAAAAGGGCACCTGAATAACCAAAAACAGCCTAAAAACAAAGAATAAGGTGGGAGGACTCTCACTACCTACCTTGAAACATACTACAAAGCTACAGTGGTCAAAATAGCATGGTATTGGCATAAAGACAGACACATTAATCACTGGAATAGAAATGAGAGTCCAGAAATAGACCCTCATTTGTAGAGCAAACTGATTTATAACAAGCCTACCAAGTCCATGTTACTGGAACAAAACAGTGCTGGAAAAACTGGGTATCCATAACCAAAAGGATGAAAGAGGACCCCTATCACTCCCTATACAAGAATCAACTCAAAATGGATCAAAGACCTAAATATAAACCCAGGACCATAAAACAACTAGGAGAAAATGTAGGGAAACATCCTAAAAACCTTGTGGTAGGTGGTGATTTCTTGGACCTTACACCCAAAGCACAAGCAACAAAAGAAAAAACAGATAAATGGGACCTCCTCAAAATTAAACACTTATGTACCTCAAAGTACTTACGTACTTTGTCAAAAGGGTGAAAAGGCAGCTAACTCAATGGGAGAAAATATTTGGCAATCACGTATCCTATAAGGATTTAACATCCACATAATATAAAGAAATGCTACAACTCAACAATAAAAAGGTAAACAACCCAAATTAAAAAATAAGCAAAAGACTTGAATAAACATTCGACCAAAGAAGAAATACAAATGGCAAAAAACACATGAAAAAAAAATTCAACATCACTGGTGATTAAGGAAATGCAGATCAAAGCTACAATGAGATACTATTTCACGTCTATTAAAAAGAGAGAACTACAAGTGTTGAAGATGCTATGGAGAGATTGGAACACTTATTTGGTATTTGTGGGACTATAGAATGGTACAGCCACTGTGGATGACTGTTGGGCTAAGGAAGCTCAATATAGATTTGCCCTGTGACCCTGCAATACCGTTGCTAAGTATATACTCAGAAGAACTGAGAGCAATGCCATGAACAGACATCTGCACACCAATGTTCATAGCAGCATTATTCACAACTGCCAAAAGATGGAAACAACTCACGTGTCCATGAACCATGGAAAAAATAAGTAAATTGTGGTGTATACATATGAAGAAATATTATGCAGCTGTAAGAAGAAATGAAGTCATGTATCATATGACAACATGAATGAACCTGGAGGATATTATGTTGAATGAAATAAGCTAGACACAAAAGGGCAAATAATATATGGTTGCACTATTATTAACCATATTTATATCGTGTAAATTCCTGGAGTTAATAACTAGAATGTAGGTCAACAGAAAATAGAATGAGGTTAGAGAACGGAAAGTTGAGGGTATTTATTTATATTGTATAAATTCCTGGAGTTAATAACTACAATGTAGGTCACCAGAAAATAAAATGAGGTTAGAGAATGGAAAGTTGATGGTTAATCTGTGCAGAATTGGTTTAAAAAAAATCGTTGTTCATAAATCTTTGGAAATGAAGAGAAATGGTGAATGCACATCATAGTGTTTGTAATCAGCAGTGCTAATTTATGAATATGGCAATGAATGTCTCATGATGATGGAGGAGGTTGTTGTTATGGGGGGAGGAGCAGGGTAAGGGGGGTGGGGGGTATATGAGGACCTCATATTTTTTTAATGTAACATTAAAAAAATAAATAAAGTGAAGGCAAAAAAAATTTATGAATATGACAGTGGTTGAAAGGGAAAGTCTAAGGTCCTGTATATTATTAGAAGGAAAGCTAAAAAATGTAACATGGGACTAGATAGCATAGTGAAATCTCATGTGAAATATGAGTATGGGTAATCTTGCATATGTAAGACTGTTTTTCTTTGAAACTGAACAAATGTACATTAATGTTACAAGATGTTAATATCAGGCAAAAATACAACCAAAGCAAAATATGGACAGTAGCATATCGTGATATATTAATAACCTTCCATTAAGGGTAATAAAAGGAAATATACTAAGTGAAAGAAACTAGATGAAATGTACTACATATAGTTTGACTTCATCTATATAAAATATAAATACAAATGAATTAGAAAGATAGAAACAGAATAGCAGCTATGTATGGCAGGGGAAGGATAGAGTAAGAGGTGATTATTAAGGGGTAGAGCTTTTTTCCTTTGTCTGTTTTTGTTTATTATTATTATTTTTAGAATAATGAAAATGTGCTTATAATGATTTGAAGTGATGAATGCACAACTATGTGATTATACCAGATACCACTGATGGCACACTTTGGATGGACTGTATACATTATCAAAATGTATCAATAAAATGCACTAGAAAACAAATAAAACACATTTATGGTATTTTTGCATCAGCAGCTTTAACAAGCCAAAACAATCCTATTAACACAATGAATAAAGAAGAAGAGAAAGTCACAGAAGCAAGAAGGTGAAATCAACAAAACCCATAAGAGAGAGACCAGGGACACTGCCATGTGCCTTGCCAAATAGCAGAGGAACCAAGGATCAGTGGCAGCCAGTTTTCAGGAATAAAGCATTGCATTGTTGATGCTTAATTTGGACTTTATTTTTAGCCTCAAAACTGCAAACTAATAAATTCCCATTGTTTAAGCCAATGCATTTTATGGTACCTGCTTTAAGCAGCCTAGGAAACTAAAACCTTCCTAACTCATTCCATGAGGTCAATATCACCCTAATACCAAAACCAGTTAAAAATACCAAAAGAAAAAAAAATTACAGACCAATATGCCTTATGAATATAGATGCAAATCCTCAACAAAACATTAGCAAAATGAATCAACAATACATTAAAAGAATTATGCACCATGATAAAGTGAAATTTATCCCAGGTATGCAAGCATAGTTCAACATAAAAAAAATTAATTAATATAATTCACCCCTTTAATAAAACTAAAGGAAAAAGAATATATGATCATCTCAATGATGGAAAAAAGGAATTTGAAAAATTCCAGCATCCCTTCTTGATAAAAACACTTAAGAAAACTAGGAATAGAAATTACCTTCCTCAACGTGATAAAGGTCATATATGAAAAACCACAGCTAACATTATACTTGCTTTCGTTACCTTGACTGCTCAAGCACATACCTTGAACTGTACCAGTAAACAACAGGAATTTTGAGGTTAGGAAAATAGGCCAAATCAAAGCATCCTCAAAGTAATGTTTTCTCCCCCAAAGACTGTGTTCTGGTGCTAGCTACTGGCAATCCTTGGTCCTGAGCTTGTCCCATGGCAAGGCACATGGCAGTGTCTCCTAATCTCTTGTTTTTTTTTCTGGGCTCCATTTCAACTTCTTGCCTCTTGTGGCTTTCTCTCTTTGTGTCTGAATTTCATTCTCTTATAAAGGACTCCAATAATAGGATTAATTCTAATTAAGGTGGACAACACCTTAAACTGAAGTAACCTCATGATCAAAGTCCTACTTCAAATGGATTCAGATCCATAGAAATGGATTAAAATTATAAACTTGTTTTTCAGGGGTAAATACAGCTTCAAACCACCACATCAATACTCTAAGTTTCCACTTTAAAAGTTAGAAAAGAAGAATAGATGATACACAAGCTAACTAGAAGCAAAGAAATATTGAGCAGAAATAAAGAAAATGGAAGTTAGAAAAACAATAGTAAAATTAACAAGATTGAAGGTCGATTCTTTGAGAATAGTAAAATTGATAAATCCCTAATAAGACTAATCAAGAAAAAAGAGAAAATGAAAGTTACCAACATCAAGAGTAACAGAAGGGCTATCACTAGATATTCTGTAGACATCAAAATGATAATAAGGGAATATTATGAAAAGTTTTGTGCCAATAAACTTAATAACTTAAAGAAAAGTTTTGTGCCAATAAACTTAATAACGTAAGAAAATTTCTTGGAAAATACAACTTACCAAAATTGACTGAAGAAGAAATAGATAAAAGTACCCTGCTTCCATTAACAAAAGTTAATTCATAACCAAAACCTTCCCAAAAGAAAAGTTAAGGTTGCAATGGTTTCCCTGATGAATTCCATCAAACTTTTAAAGAAGGAATAATAATATTACCCAAACTTTTTCACAAAATAGAGAACACTTGCCAATTATTTTATAAAACCAACATAATACTGATACCAAAACCTGAAACAGACATTACAAGCAAATGAAATTACAGCTAATATCCCTCATAAACATAGACCCCAAATCTTCAACAATATATTAAGAATCAAATTATTACCAAGCGCCAAATAGTGATGCATTTGGAAAAAGACCTTGACCAAAAGGGGGAAATATTAAACAGAAATGAGTTTTTATGGCTAAGAGATTTAAAAGTGAATCTGGAGATCCTTCCAGAAGTTATGCTCACGCACATCTCATTGACTGCCTCAGTAAACCAAGCCTCAAATGGGGGCTCCCAAGGGCTCTAGAGACATCTAGACACTCTAGGAAGGGCACACAATCTCAGGAATTTGGCATCCTGTCAGTGGGCCTTATTTTGGAATTTATGCTCCCCAATGTAACAGAGTTAGACTCATTTATAATTACCCTATGCATGGCTCTTCTGCTCCTTTTATTTGAACCTATAATTAGCACTATACTCATTAAATGTATGTACCAGAAACTGTTCATATGCCGATTGAGCTCTGAATCTCAGCAGATTTGTAAAACCTACTCTCCAGTTCATTGGACTTGCCAAGGACAACTAACAAAAGGATGATGATGGACAATGCCCATCCCAAAAAACAGAGATTATCTACAACTGCAAGCAAGACAGTTCTATCCATCTGCCCCATGGAATCAAAGCCCTCTCTCAATCACAAACAGTAGACATTATCATACCAAAATCCTCAAGACTGAAGAATGAACAAACATAAAGGGGGAATGCAACTATGAACTTAAGTAGACTTATTATTATTCTAGCAATGGAAAAACTCTTATCATTGATATAAAGGCAATGGCCCCCAGAGGTTCTGAGAGGAGGGAGAAGGAAGAATAGGTGTAACAGAGGATACTTTGGGGACGTTGGAATTGTCCTGCATTCAATTGCAATGACACATACAGGCCATTATACATTTTGTCAAAACCTATAAAATTGCATGGTGCAAAGTGTAAACTATAATGTAAACTATAGTCCATAGTTAGTAACAATGCTTCAATATGTGTTCATCAGCTGTAACAAATGTACCACACCAACGAAAGATGTTGTTAATGAGGAAAATGGGAGGGGGAGGGGTGGGATATACGGGACTCCCCTATTTATATATATATATATTTTTAAAGATTTATCTTTTTATTTCTCTCCCCTTCCCAGCCCACCCCCCTCCCCAGTTGTCTGCTTTCTTTGTCCATTCACTGTGTTCTTCTGTGTCTGCGTGCATACTTGTCAGCGGCACTGGGAATCTGTGTCTCTTTTTGTTGTGTCATCTTGCTGCATCAGCTCTCCGTGTGTGTGGTGCCACTCCTGGGCAGGCTGCACTTTTTTTCACATCCTTATAGGGTACACTCCTTGCGCGTGGGGTTCCCCTACGCGGGGGACACCCCTGAGTGGCACAGGACTCCTTGCGCGCATCAGCACTGCACATGGGTCAGCTCATCACATGAGTCAGGAAGCCCTGGGGTTGAACCTTGGACCTCCCATGTGGTAGGCAGACGCCCTATCTGTTGGGCCAAATTTGCTTCCCACCTGTATATTTTTTATCCGCCCTCACCCCACAGCTTGCTTGCTGTCTGTTCTCTGTGTCCATTCGCTGTGCATTGTCTCCCTTTGTTGCATCATCTTGCTATGCCAGCTCTCCACAGGTGTGGGTCATCAACTCTCTGCAGGCGCACGGGCCAGCTTGCCTTCACAAGGAGGCCCTGGGATGCGAACCCAGGGCCTCCCATATGGTAGATGGGAGCCCAATCGATTGAGCCACAGCCACTTCCCTGCCCTATATTTTTTATGTAACATTTATGTAATCTAAAGTTTCTTTAAAAATAAAGAAAATTAACTTGAAGAAGTTAAAGTATATCATGAGAAAGTGGCTTTATAGCCATGAATAAAAGGTTGGTTCAGTACTCAATAATCAATCAATATAATTTATCACATTACCAGAAGAAAGAAGAAAAGCATATAATCACCCTGTCTGACAAAATTCAACAAACATTCATGGGAAAAAACCTCTTATGAAACCAGAAGTAAAAACATTCTCAACCTGTTAAAGGGCATCTATGGAAAATCTACAGCTAAGGAGTTCCTTAATGGTGTAAAACTTGTCCCTTAAAATCAGGAACAAGGCAAGAATATCCATTCTCACTATTCAGTGTTCTACTGGAGGACGTAGCAAGTACAATAAGACACCCACCCCAAAAAACGAGAGAGAGAAAAAGAAAGGAAGAAAGAGAGAGAGAGAAAAGAAGGAATGAAGGGAAAGATGGAGGGAGGAGGGGAGAGAGAGAGAAAAAGGAGGGAGGGAGGAAGGAAGGAAAGAAAGAATAGGGAGGGAGGGAGGGAGTATAGGAAGGAAGGAGGAAAGAAAAGAGAAAGAAAATGCATAAAAATTGGAAAGAAAGACGTAAAACTGTCTTTATTCACAGATGATGGAATTCTGCATAAAACATGCCAAGGAATACAAAATAACTACTAAAATTAAGAAAATATAGGAAGGTTACAGGGTTCAAAAATGAATTTCATTCCTAAATACTAGCAAGAAACTCTTGGAAAATTACTTTTAAATACAATTTGCAACAGCATCGATAGTAATCAAAATACATAAACGAATTAGGAATAAATTTAACAATATTTACTATGCTGAAAACTAGGAAACACTGCTGAGAAAAATTTTGAAATATGTAAACAAATGGAGAGTTATATCATGCTCATGGATTGGAAGACTTGGTGTTGGTAAGACATTCATTCTTCCCTAATTAATCTGAGCTAACAGATTTAATCAAAATTCCAACAGATTCATGGTAAGAAGTTAAAAAGCAGATTCTGAAATTTTTATGGAATGGAAAGTAACTAGAATAGTCAAAACAATCCTGAAAATTAAAAACAAAGTTGAAAGACTTACACTACTGGATTTCAAAACTTACAACAAAGCTACTGTAAACAAGACAAAGTGGTACTGGTAGAAGGATATCCACATATCTCAAATGAGCAAAATAGTTCAGACATATACCCACACATATGGGGCAATTGATGGGGACACAAAATAACTCAGTGAAGAAAGCACAGTTTTTTCAACAAATAAAGCTAGATGAACTGGATATCTGTCTAGTAAAATTGTGTCTGAAAAAAGTGAACTTCAACCTACATCACACTGCATGAACAAATATGAACTCAAATGGATAATAAACTAAATCTAAAGCTATAAAATGTATTTAAAAAAGGAAAATATTTGTATGATCTTAGAATAGGTAAAGAATTCTTAGGACAGGAAAAATATTAACCATAAAATTAAAAATTGATAAATTGGACTTAATCAAAATTAAAACATCCTGCTTTTTGAAATATACCTTCAAGAAAATTAAAAGTAAGCCACAGTCAGGAAGAAAATTTTGCAATACATATGCATGGCAAAGGACTAATATCCAGAATATATAAAGAATGCTTATAAGTCAATAAAAAGAAATTTTAAAAATCTATTTTTAATTGGCAAAAGACCTGAACAGACAGTTTATCAAAGAAGATATAGGCGGCGGACTTGGCCCAGTGGTTAGGATGTCCATCTATCACATGGGAGGTCCACGGTTCAAACCCGGGGCCTCCTTGACCCAAGTGGAGCTGGCCCATGCACAGTGCTGATGCGCGCAAGGAGTGCCCTGCCACGCAGGGGTGTCCTCGCGTAGGGGAGCCCCACGCGCAAGGAGTGTGCCCCGTAAGGAGAGCCACCCAGCGCTAAAGAAAGTGCAGCCTGCCCAAGAATGGCACCACACACATGGAGAGCTGACGCAGCAAGATGACTCAACAAAAAGAAACACAGATTCCTGTGCTCCTGACAACAGAAGCGGACAAAGAAGACACAGCAAATAGACACAGAGAACAGACAACCATGGTGGGGGGGGAAGGGGAGAGAAATAAATAAATAAATAAATCTGAAAAAAAAAAAAAGAAGAAGATACATGAATGGCCAATAAGCACAAGAAGAGATGTGCAACATCATTACTTATTAGGGTAATGCTAACTAAAACTACAGTAAGATACCACTACACATGCATTGAAAGGCTAGTATTTTTTAAAACTGACAATGCTAAGTATTAGTGAAGGTGGGAACAAGTGGATCTCTCATGCATTGCTGTTGGGATTGAAAATGGTACAACCACTTTGGAAAACTTTTTCATAGTTTCTTTTAATGTTAAACATACACTTATCTTATGATCCAGCTATTCCACTATTAAGTATTTACCAAAATGAAATGAAAACATATGTCCACCTAAAAACTTGTACACCAATATTTACAGTACCTTTATTCATAACAGCCAAATCTAGAAACAACCCAAATATCCACCAATAGGCGAATAGCTAGCAAATTATAACAATATAAAAGACAAGTCGGCAATAAAAAGAAACTGATAAACATAAAAAGGTGGATGCATCTCCGAAGCATCGTACTGAGTGACAGAAGCCTGATGCAAAAGAATTCATACTGTATGATTCCGTTTCTGTGAAATGCTAGAAGCAACACTAATCTACATTGATAGAAATCAGATCAATGGTTGCCTGAAGAAGTGGTGGAAGGAGGGACTGACTGCAAAGGGGCATGAGGGAAGTTGCTAAAGGTAATGAAAATGTTCCACGCTTTGATTAAAGTGGTGGTCGCATGAGTGTATATATTTGCTGGGTTGTATGCTTAAAATGTATTCATTTATTGCTTGTAAATTATACTTAAGTTTGATTTTTAAAAGCATGATGCTTGCCTAACCCTTTAAATGAGGAGCTTTATCTTCATCATCATCCTGTAATGAGTCATTCAGAAAGAAATTTTATAAGGAACAAGTTCTTTATGAATTACACACAGGCACCTCAGCATATGTCTAACATTCATCTGTGTTACATGCATAAGGCTAGAAAAATAGATACCTTTAAACTAATAAAGTCCCTGTCCCACATCTCTGATTCTAAACTATGGAACAATCTGTAACTTCAGTTCTCATTTTTCTAAGCACCTTCAGTAACTATTTGTTGACCAGACCCTGAAGTAAGTAAACATGTATTTATTTTACAAATAAACTGAAGCACTCAAAATCTTGACTGCTACAGGATTTAAGGGTACATTCCCTATAAACCTTTCCCAGTCTCAGAGGAGATAAATAGTAAGAGCCTAACTACAGAGCAAACTGCTGTCACCGTGGGTCAGATATGCTGTCTAAATCATCCTCCCATTCAAGAACGCTCTTTTAGACTCTTTTTTTTTTTTTTTTTTTCCTGTTGATGGATAAGTCTTCATTTTATAAAAGGATTCACATACAAATGGAAAGTTAATGCTTAAATTGTACAGAGTTTCTATCTAGGGTGAAAAGTTTTGGTAATGGGTGGGGGTGACGGCAGCACAATATTGTGAACATAATTAACAGCACTGAATAAATATTTGGATGTGGCTGAAAGAAGAAATTTTAGGTTTTATATATGCTACCAGAATAAAAATTAACAAAATAAACATAGGACTTTACAACACAGTGAACCCTAATACAAGCTATGAACTATAATTAATAGTGCAATTATAATAATATTTTTTCATCAATTGTAACAAATGCACCATACTAATGCAAGGTGTTAACAATAGAGGGGTGTCCATGTGAACTCTGTATTTTCTGCAATTTTCTGTAAAACTACAAGTTCTCTATTAAATTTTTTAAATTAAAAACATCACATGTAAATAGTGGAAAGTCTTCCTGATTTTTGAATTCCTAATAAGAAACATTTTGGAGAAATTATATTTCTCTGATTGCTGCAATGCTTATGAGGTTTCTGTTTTTTTTTTTGTTTGTTTGTTTGTTTGTTTTTATTTATTATTATTTTTTTAAATTGCATTAAAAAAATATATATGAGGTCCCATTCAACCCCACCGCCCCCGCCCCCTACGCCCCCCACAGCAACACTCTCTCCCATCATCGTGATACATCCATTGCACCTGGTAAGTTCATCTCTGAGCATCACTGCACCCCATAGTCAATGGTCCACATCATAGCCCAGACTCTCTCACGTTCCATCCAGTGGGCCCTGGGGGATCTACAGTGTCCCGTAATTGTCCGTGAAGCACTATCCAGGACAACTCCACGTCCCGAAAACGCCTCCACATCTCATCTCTTCCTCCCGTTCCCCACACCCAGCAGCCCCCATGGCTACCGTTCCCACACCCATTCCACATTTTCTCTGTGGACATTGGATTGGTTGTGTCCATTGCACACCTATGTCAAGTGAGGGCTTAGATTGCACATGGGTACTGGATGCACTCTTCCCGCTTCTAGTTGTAGACACTCTAGGCTCCATGTTGTGGTGGTTGACCTTCTTCAACTCCATGTTAGCTGAGTGGAGTAAGTCCAATAAGTCAAAGTGTAGGAGCTGAAGTCTGTTGAGGCTCTGGGCCTGGGTGTCATATTATCAGTCCAGAGATTCAAATCCCCTACATATATCTTAAACCCAGCACCAACTACAATTCCAATAAAGTAGCATGCAAGTCTTGTGAAAAGAGATCCCCTCTGAGTCCATTTCCATCACGCAGAAACACCAGCTCCAAAGAAGGGCCATCTGTCATGGCAGTGAACCCCTTCTGCCATGACCATAGAACCCGTGGGTCTCTTTATCCCTCAAAAGAACCAATACCTGGGGTTGTATCTACCTTATCTGTCTCTTAGACTCTGTTCAGTTGTACATAGGGGTATTCCTTCTGACAACCTCCAGACTCTTTTTTAGAGACTCACAGCCTTATAATCTCATTTCTCCTTTCCATTTCCCCCTTACATTAGGTCAAACCGCTTCCCGAAGTCATGTTATTATATGTAGACAGGTATATTCTGCTGTTCCGCATTGAATCTTTAATTCAAGGTCATTTTCTAGTTGCTTCTTCAGCTGGTATGTGGTAGTGATCCCTCGGTGCCAGGGAGGCTCATCCCCGGGTGTCGTGTCCCACGCTGGGGGGAATGCATCACATCTACACGCTGAGTTTGGCTGTGAGAGTGGCCACATTTGAGTAACATGAAGGCTGTCAGGAGGAAACCCCCAGGCACAATGCTACTCTAGGCCTTGTTCTTATTGCAGGTGCATAAGCTCAAAAGTGTAGCCATTAGTATCAAGAGCCCACTGTTGGGCCCTCCTTCCTTCCTGATTCTTGCCGTTGCACCTGGAGGATTGCCGCTGCTCTCCCAGGGCCCACAACGGTGACCCCCCGGCCAGGAGCCCAGTACCCCCCCAGCTGTTGTTTTTAATTGTTTCCACTATGAGTATATATAGACATTACCATATACCCTGGGCATATGCCCTGTATAACTCCCTGTCAACCATATATATCCTGTCAATAACATCCCATATCAGTATTCCTCCGCTGCCATTGTTGAACCACTCTGTGATCCAAAACTTCCCGTAAAGTGAATCCCAACATAATGCCAGCTTCAGAAGAGTCTTAGATCACCAAAATTCATATATACAATATACAGTATTTCCCCAGATCCACCATAAAACCTTTTCCCTTCCACAGCAATAATCTTTTAACTTATTCATATCATATTTCCTGAAACTGATGTACAGATTCCGAAACTATAGTTTTCAAACAAGGTAACATTTGTGCTTACTATGTGGTCCATACTTTAGGTTGTACAGTTTTCTAAATTTTTTAGTTATCCTATGTTTTGTCTTATGGTTTTCATTATTAGTCTGTCGTCCCCTATATGTTTTTGGTGTAATATTAGCTGTTTTATATTCATCCTCGTGTACTCTCACATAATTCCTCTTTTGCCCCCTTATTTACCTTTGTTTCATCCATTGCACATCCATTTTCCCCTCCCCTTAGGGCCCACAACGCCTGCCAATCTAATGCCCTGGGAGCCGTCCTTTCTCACGAGAGATACAGTTCTCTCTATTCGACGGCATTAGTCTTCCCCAGGATATGGGTCCACCCCACCCAATGGTAGAACCCACCTTGGCAAAATGAGCCTTCAGCTATTCCCTCCGGAGTCTGTCCCGCATCAGACCATACCCCCTGAGCGTCCTAACCAGGTAACCCTCCTACTTATACTTTGATACGTTTTACTCAACATTTAGTTCTCAATGAACTTCTGGCACTCTCCCATGTTTGTATGTTGCCCCTCCCTCCCACCTATTTCTTGGACCATATTACCCCTCTTCCCATCCCCAGCCCCCCTCAAACCCAGAAAACCCCACCCGAAGGTAACCCCTTGCCCCCATTTTGTCCCTTCTTTGTGCTCATACTTACCCCCAGCTCATCACAGATTCCACCCCTACAGACATTAACTCACAGCCTTCCTCCACCCCCGATTTCCAGTAAGCCACTTTTCCAGACTCTAGCTCTCTGAGGCAGTTAACTTATTTCATATCATTGAGGTCATATAGTATTTGTCCTTCAATGCCTGGGTTGCTTCACTCAACATAAGATTCTCAAGGTTCAGGGAAACGGACTTTGGCCCAGTGGTTAGGGCGTCCGTCTACCATATGGGAGGTCCGCGGTTCAAACCCCGGGCCTCCTTGACCCGTGTGGAGCTGGCCATGCGCAGTGCTGATGTGCGCAAGGAGTGCCCTGCCACGCAAGGGTGTCCCCCGCGTGGGGAAGCCCCACGCGCAAGGAGTGTGCCCGTGAGGAAAGCCGCCCATGAGGAAAGCCACCCAGCATGAAAAGAAAGAGAAGCCTGCCCAGGAATGGCGCCGCCCACACTTCCTGTGCCGCTGACGACAACAGAAGCGGACAAAGAAACAAGACGCAGCAAATAGACACCAAGAACAGACAACCAGGGGAGGGGGGGATATTAAATAAATAAATAAATAAATTAATTAATTAAAAAAAAAAAAGATTCTCAACGTTCACCCATGTTATCATGTGCGATTGTAGTGTATTGGTTCTTACAGCTGAGTAGTATTCCATTGTATGTATATACCACATTTTATTGATCCACTCATCTGTTGATGGACTTTTGGATTGATTCCAACTTTTGGCGATGGTGAACAATGCTGCTATGAACATTGGTGTACATATATCGGTTTGTGTCCTTGTTTTCAGATCTGATGGGTATATACCCAGCAGTGGTATTGCTGGGTCATATGGCAAATCTATGGATAGTTTTTTGAGAAACTGCCAAACTGTCCTCCAGAATGGTTGGATCCTTCTGCATTCCCACCAGCAATGATGAGTGTTCCCCTTTCTTCACATCCTCTCCAGCCTTTGTATTCTACTGTTTTTTTCATGGCTGCCAATCTTATGGGAGTAAGATGGTATCTCATTGTAGTTTTGATTTGCATTTCCCTGATAGCTAGGGATTTGGAGCATTTTTTCATGTGCTTTTTAGCCATTTGTATTTCTTCTTTGGAGAAGTGTCTGTTTAAGTCTTTTTCCCATTTTTTAAATGGGTTGTTTATCTTTTTGTTTTCGAGATCTATGAGTTCTTTATATATGCAAGTTATAAGTCTCTTATCAGATATATGGTTGCCAAATATTTTCTCCCATTGTGTGGGTTCCCTTTTTACTTTCTTGTCAAACTCCTTTGAGGTGCAGAAGGCTTTAATTTTGAGGTAGTCCCATTTATCTATTTGTTCTTTTGCTGCTCGTGCTTTTGGTGTGATATTCATGAAGCCATTTCCTATTACAAGGTCCTGTAGATGTTTCCCTACTCTGCTTTCTAAGGTCTTTATGGTCTTGGCTCTTATATTTAGGTCTTTGATCCATCTTGAGTTGATCTTTGTATAAGGTATGAGATGGTAATCCTCTTTCATTCTTCTACATATAGCTATCCAGTTCTCCAGGCACCATTTGTTGAATAGGCCATTCTCTCCCAGTTGTGAGGGTTTGGTGGCTTTATCAAATATTATATGGCTATATACATGAGGTTCTATATCTGAACTTTCAATTCGATTCCATTGGTCTGTGTGTCTCTCCTTATGCCAGTACCATGCTGTTTTCACTACTGTAGCTTTGTAGTGTGTTTTGAAGTCAGGAAGTGTGATTCCTCCTATTTCGTTTTTCTTTTTCAATATGTCTTTGGCTATTCGGGGCCTCTTTTTATTCCAAATAAATTTCATAGTTAGTTTTTCTAGTTCCTTAAAGAAGGCTGTGTTGATTTTTATTGGGATTGCATTGAATGTGTAGATCAGTTTTGGTAGGATAGACATCTTAATAATATTCAGTCTTCCTATCCATGAACAGGGAATATTCTTCCATTTATTTAGGTCTTCTTTGATTTCCTTGAACAATCTTGTATAGTTCTCGATGTATAAGTTTTTTACCTCTTTAGTTAAATTTATTCCTAAGTATTTGATTTTTTTATTTACTATTGTGAATGGTATTTGTTTCTTGATTTCCTCCTGATCTTGCTCATTATTGGTGTATAGAAATGCTACTGATTTTTGCGCATTGATCTTATAACCTGCGACTTTGCTAAACTCATTTATGAGTTCTAGGAGCTTTGTTGTAGATCTCTCAGTGTTTTCTATATATAGGATCATGTCATCTGCAAATAATGAAATTTTGACTTCTTCCCTTCCAATCTGAATGCCTTTTATATCTGGTTCTTGTCTCAGTGCTCGAGCCAGTACTTCCAAGACAATGTTAAATAGGAGCAGAGACAATGGGCATCCTTGTCTTGTTCCTGATTTTAGAGGGAAGGATTTCAGGATTTCGCCATTGTAAACAATGTTGGCTTTAGGTTTTTCATATATACTCTTTATCATGTTCAAAAAGTTTCCTTGTATTCCGATCTTTTGGAGTGTTTTTATCAGGAAGGGGTGCTGTATTTTGTCAAATGCCTTTTCTGCATCTATAGATATAATCATGTGGTTTTTTTTCTCTCAATCTGTTTATATGGTGTATTACATTGATTGATTTTCTTATGTTGAACCATCCTTGCATACCTGGAATAAATCCCACTTGGTCGTGGTGTATAATTCGTTTAATGTGTTGTTGAATACGATTAGCAAGTATTTTGTTAAGTATTTTTGCGTCTAGGTTCATTAGAGAAATTGGTCTGTAATTTTCCTTTCTTGTGGTGTCTTTGTTTGGCTTTGGTACTAGGGTAATGTTGGCATCATATTTTGTTGCTGTCTTGTCAACATTTTTTCTTGATGGGTTTAATCAGTTCCTTAGCTTCTTTGTCTAGTCTTGGAGATTAATTAGCTGTTGTTTTTGCGTGTTATATCTTCTCTTTGTCACTTTGTTCTTCTTATTCCAATTTCTTATTGCTAGTTAAGCTCACTTTAAAGGAAAGTATTAGTGCTGGGGAAAGTCAATTGTGTAAGGAAGGAAAAAGTGTGAAGTAGTATTGGTGATATATGTTTACAAAGCAACAATATGAGTTCTGGGAGGATGGAGGTTAGATCATGTAAATTGTGTAGAGTTATAGTAGTAGGAAAGTACCTATAATGAGGTAGACGACTGAATATGGGAGGAATGTGGTACGTACTAAGAGGCTATTGTTTTCGTGAGAGAGGGAAAGAGAAAAGAAAGGTAATAGTTTGAGGGACGAATACCAGATGGAAAACTAAACAAAGGTATTAGAAATTAAGAGTTAGACACTTTGTGGATCAAAGAAAGGGAGATGGAATATAGGAGAGATAGCAGATGGTGGAGGATATCAAGTTGTAGGGGAAAGGGGATAGTGTAGATAGGCTAAATCTATTCACAGAGAAATGAGGCAGTGGAGGGTGGGGAAACCCAGCAAATGTGAGGTATTTCCTGTAGGACCTATTGTATTGTTAAGGTAAAATAGTATAAGAAGAATATTGGGGACAAGAAAGAGAGGATTGAAAAAAAAAAAAAAAAGGAAAGAAAAAAAAAAAAAGAAGGAAAAAAGAACAACAACAACAACAACAACAAAAAAAACCAAAGAACAGAAACCCCGCCGCCAGGCTCGGCTGGGCTCAGCTGGGCTCCGGTCCCCCGCCCGCCGCCCGCCGCGGCTCGGCTGGGCTCGGCTGGGCTCAGCCGGGCTCGGCTTTCCCGCCCGCTGCCCAGCGCGGCGCAGCGCTGCTCGGCTCTCCCGCTCGCAGCGCGGCGCGGCTGGGCTCAGCCGAGCTCAGCCGGGCTCCGCCCCCCCGCCCGCCGCGGCTCAGCCGGGCTCGGCCGGACTCGGCTACCCTGGCCGCCGCCCGCCGGGGCTCCGCGCGGTGCTAGCTGCCTCGGCTCCGCCTACCCAAGGAGGGAGTCTTCCACACGTAGCTGGGATCTCCGTGTATATTTCACAGATGGATCCTCTCTGTTACCTTCCCTCCAAATCGACGTCCAGACACCTCCGGACCAGGAAAAATCCCGAAACAGCCGGTCCCAAAGAGTCTCCGACGCCTCCCAGCCGATTCCCCCCAGGAGCTAGTAACCGGGAAGTTCACTCAGCCGCCATCTTGCCTCCCCCTCCTGAAAAGTCCCAATTTATATCTTATAGACCAGTCCTTTCCGTTACCTTTCCACCAAATCGATGTCCAGACACTTCCTGCCCTGAAAAAATCCTGAAAAAGCCTGGTCCCGGAGAACCTCCAGCGGTGCCCAGCTGCCTCTTCCCAGGAGAGACGGCAAGGCAAGCTCACTCAGCCACCATCTTGCCGGAAGTCTCCAGTGTCTTTTAATTTAAGGTATATTTCTTGTAAACAGCATATAGTTGTATTGTGCTTTTTTATCCAATCTGCCAATTTCTGCCTTTTGACTGGGGAGCTTAATTCATTTACATTTATAGTAACTACTGATAATGCAGGGCTTCTGTGATTTTGCTATTTGGTCTTTGTCTTGTACCTTTTTTTTTTTAATTTACTTTGTAATAATATTACATTAAAAATATATATATATGAGGTCCCATTGAACCCTACCTCCCCCACCCCACCTCTCCCCCCCCTCAGCAACACTCCCTCCCATCATCATGACACAGCCATTGCATTTGACAAGTATATTTCTGGGCACCCCTGCACCCCATGGCCAACGGTTCACACCATGGCCCACACTCTCCCCCATTCCATCCAGTGGGCCCTGTGAGGATTTACAATGTCCGGTGATTGCCCCTGAAGCACCATCCAGGGCAGCTCCATGTCCCAAAGATGCCTCCACCTCTCATCTCTTCCTGCCTTTCCCCATACCCATCAGCCATCATGTCCACTTTTCTCAATCCAATGCCACCTTTTCTATGTGGACATTGGATTGGTTGTGTCCATTGCACCTCTATGTCAAGAGGAGGCTCAGATTCCACCTGGATGCTGGATGCAATCCTCCCACTTTCAGTTGTAATCACTCTAGGCTTCATGGTGTGGTGGTTGTCCTTCTTCAACTCCATCTTAGCTGAGTGTGGTGAGCCCAATAAGTCAGATTGTAGGTGCTGGAGTTTGTTGAGGCTCAGGACCTGGCTATCACATTGTCAGTCCAGAGATTCAAATCCCCTAAATATATCTTAAACCCCGACACTAACTGCACCTCCAGCACATTAGCATGAAAGTCTTATGAAGAGAGATCCCATCTGAGTCCAGATTCATCACACATAAACACCAGTTCCAAAGAGGGGCCATCTGACCTGGTAGTTAACCCCATCGGCCATGACCATAACTCCCATGGGTCTCTTTAGCCCTCGAAGGAATTGATATCTGGGGGTTGTATCTGCTTTATCTGTCTCTCTGACTCTGCTCAGTTGTGCATAAGGGCAATCCTTCTGACAGCCTCCAGACTCTTTTTTAGAGACTCGTAGCCATATAAACTCATTTCTCCTTTCCATTTCCCCCTTACATTAGGTCAAACAGCATTTTAAAGTCATGTTATTTTATGTAGACAGGGATATTCCGCTGATCCGCGTTGAACCTTCCGTATGAGGTCATTTTCCAGTTGCATCATCAGTTGGTAGTTGATAGTGGTCCCTCGGTGCCAGGGAGGCTCATCCCCGGGTGTCATGTCCCACGCTGGGGGGAAGGCATTGCATTTACATGCTGAGTTTGGCTTCGAGACTGGCCACATTTGAGTAACATGAAGGCTGACAGGAGGAAATTCCCAGGCACAATGCTGCTCTAGGCCTTGTTCTTATTTTAGGCTTATCAGCTCCCAAGCATAGTCATTAGCGTCATGGGCTCACTGTTGAACCCTCACTCCCTCCCGGTCCCCGCCGCTGCACCTGGGAGACTGTCACTGCTCCCCTAGGGACCACGACAGAGCACCACTGGCCAGGAACCCAGTACCCTCCCTGCTGTGGTTTTTAATTGTTGCCACTATGAGTATATCCAAACATTGCCATGCACCCTGGACATATGTTCTGTACAGCTCCCTGTCAGCCATATATCCCCTGTCAATGGTATCCCATACCAGTATTCCTCCATTGCCTTTGTTGAACCACTCTGTGGTCCAGAACTCCCTGAAATTTGAAGCCCAATATAATGTCAGGGTCCCTTACTAGGAAATGGCATATAGCTATGGGTTTAAAGGTTATATAAAGAATACGTGTTGACTTGGAAAAAATTCTACATCCTATCTTCCCCCCCCTTAATTATTGAGCTTCTCTTCACAGGAGCCCTAGACCACAGCAATACATATATATAGTATACAGCACTCCCATACATCCACCACAAAACCTTTCCCTTCCACAGCGATACTCTTACACCCTATTCACATCATATTTACTTAACGTAATGTACAGAGTCTGAGACAATAGCTTTCAAACAAGGTGACATTTGTGCTTACATTGTGGTGCATACTTTAGGATACACAGTTTTTTACATTCTTAGTTATCCTATGTTTTACATTATGGTTTACATTATCAGTCTGTCATCTCCTATATGTTATGCTGTAATATTACATGTTTTATATCCATCCTTGTCTTGTACCTTTTTGTACCTCAATTGTTCTGTTAATGCCTACTTTAATAATTTTTTTATTGTACCATTTTGAATCCCATCTTATTTATTTTGGTATATATTTTTCATATATTTTCTTTGTGGTTACCTTGGGGCTAATGAACATTCTAAATCAGTAACTATCATGTTTGATTTGATACCAACCTAATTCAATAGCATACCTATAAACTCTTCCTATAAATTTCTACCCTCCCAAAATTTTTTGTGCTCTTAATAAATCATGTATTTATTTTTATATATTGTATGTCCAAAATCATAGACTTATTACTTTTTATGCATTTGCATTTTAGAATCTTTAAGAAACAAAGAGTAGATTTACATACCAAGAAATAAAATAGTGTGGCCATTTATAATTACCCACATGATTCCCTTTACAAGAAGTCTTTATTTCTTTATGCCACTTTGAATTACTGTCTACTGTCCTTTCCTTTCAGTCTGAAGAATTTCCATTAGCATTGCTTGTAAGGCAATTCCAGTTGTGATGAACTCCCTTAAAAATGTCTTAATCTCTCCTTCATTTTTTAGAAAGACAGTCTCACTGGATATTAAATTCTTGGTTGTCAATTGTTTTCTTTCATCAGTTTTAATATTTTGTCCCACTTCTTTCTTGCTGTACAATATCTGATGATAAATTCTACATTTAATCATGCTTGGATGGGAAGCAGATGTGGCTCAACTGATAGAGCATCCACCTACTACATGGGAGGTCCAGGGTTCAAGCCCAGGGCCTCCTGACCTGTATGGTGAGCTGGCCCATGTGCAGTGCTGCAGCGTGCAAGGGCTGCCATGTCACGCAGGGGTGTCCCCCACATAGGGGAGCCCCATGTGCAAGGAGCATGCCCCACAAGGAGAGCCACCCCCCGTGAAAAAAAGCACAGCCTGCTCTGGAGTGGTGCCACACACAGGGAGAGCTGATGCAGCAAGATGAGGCAATAAAAAGACACACAGATTCCTGGAGCTGCCTACAAGAATGCAACTGGACACAGAAGAACACACAGTGTATGGACACAGAGAGCAGACAATGGTGGGATGGGGAATGGGAAGGGGAGAGAAATAAATAAATAAATAAATCTTAAAAAAAATCTTACTTGGACTCCTTTGCTCATAATATGTTACTTTTCTTTTGCAGCTTTTTGAACTCTCTCCTTATCCTTGGGATTCAATAGTTTGAAAACTATGTGTCTGGACATGGGTCTCTTTGAGTCTTTGATTTAATCCTTTTTGGGATTTGTTGGGCTTCTTGAATGTGCACATTCATGACTTTCTTTAAATTTAGGATGTTTTTTGCCATTATTTCTTCGAATATTCTTTATGCCACTTACTTCTCTTTCTGGGACTTTCATAATGTGTATTTTAATTAACTTGATGGTGTTACACAGGTCTTTTAGGCTCTGTTCACTTTTTTTCATTCTTTTTTCTTTTCAGTGTGAATTATTTCAATTGTCATTCTTTAAGGTCACTGATTCTTTCCTTTCCAGCTCCATTATGCTTTTTAAACCCTTTAGAGAAATTTTCATTTCTGTTACTGTGGTCAACTCTACTATTTCTGTTTGACTCCTTTAAAAATTTTTTTATCTCTTCATTAGATTCTAATTTTGTTCATTCATTGGTTTTCTAATATCCTTCATTTCTTTCTCTGCATTTTCTATTATCTTTTTAAGCATATTGAAGGTCCTTTTCCTAAAAGGTTGGTCAGGTATGTCTAAAGTATGGTCTTTCTTCATTGATGGTTTCTTGATTTCTATCTTTTTCTTTTGGATGGGTCATCATTTCCCATTTCTTTGTCTCATAACCTTTTATTGTACACTGTATGTACATTTTAGTCTTTGAAAGTGTTGCTTCTGGTACTTAGTCCCTGAGCTGTCTTTTTCTTGAGTTTTTGTCCATCTAATGGTATGCCTGAGAGTTCCTTGAGTGCCAACAGTGAAGAAATACAAATAAAGCAAAGCAAAAATACCTTTAACAGTCTTTACAAATTGTCTCTGCTTTGGATGGTCCTGTCCTACTGAGCTCAGCCATTCTGTCAGGAAGATCAGCCTGTGGCAAATGTGAAGTTCAGGGTCCTCTCTGAATTTCTGAGCCTGTGTCTTTTCCGGGGTTTGTGCTTGCTCAAATCATTTGGCTTTACATGCTTTCATAATACAGTTCTTTATTTTTTCTACACAATTTTAATTGAATTTGTATAAATATTTATTTAATGGATGTCTTTTCATTAGGCTGAAGGTTCCAGGGGGCCTGTTTCCTACCATGTATATAGCACCTAGCACAATTTTAGGCACAGGACATGTGTTCAATATGTACTTATTGAATCAATGAATATCCAAGGATAAGTAGATTTACATTCTCAAATTGCTATAAGCTTGACAAATCATTGAGGATTGTCTTTTTTTTTTTGCTATTTCCTCCTATTTTAAAAATTACATAGAGTAAAATTCATGCTTTTTATAGTTATCCTACTGCACAAGAGCACTTTTAAATATGTTATTGGAGAAGTGAAACTGAACATAGACAGCTATCTTACACAATTATGCCCCACATGGAATCATTTGATCAAATAACTTGGGTACTTGGAATAATAAGGAGAGGGATAATAGGTCAGCTGAGTCTTTGTCAGTGGCTTATAATTTCTACTCAGTTTCCAGCTCTTAACATCTATATACTCTCTATATCACTACCCCTGCCTTAAGTTAGGCTTCATGAGCTTGTCTAGATCATTGCAATGATCTCCATACTGGTTTCCTTGCCTCTAATATCTATTTTTTTATATGAATTCTCTGCATTTCACTCAAAGTGAATTTCCTAAGACTGAAGTGCAACTGTGATACACCCCTTCTTACAACTCTTTATTGGCACTCCAGTCAGTCTCAGCAACTTAGCCTATCATTCATGGCTCCTCATAAGGCCATGAGCTCTTCAGAATCATCTTTATTGGGTTTTGTCTCTTGCATTCTCTGATGTCCCAGTTTCCCAAATTACTTTACATTTCCAAATGTGACATTTGTTTGATGCCTAAATACTTTTGTTCATGCTGTCCTCAAAACCTTTTCTCATTTTGTCTGTTCAGTGAACACTTACTCGTTTTTGAAGACTCAATACATGCTATCTCTTGCTTTCTTCCTAAAAGCCATTTTACTATTTCCTCTTTTAAAAATTTTTTTTACCTTTAAATATTTTTATTGTCTTTTTTAAAAAAGATACATTGATCACACAAAATGTTACATTAAAAATATGAGGTTCCTGTATACTCCACTTCCCACCCACCCCCACTCCTCCCACATCAACCTCTTTCATCATTGTGGCACATTCATTGCATTTGATGAATACGTTTTGGAGCACTGCTTTACTTCATGGGTTATAGTTTACATTGCAATTTACACTCTCCCCCAGTCCATTCAGTGGGTTATGGCAGGATATATAATGTCCTGCATCTGTCTCCACAATATCATTCAGGACAACTCCAAGTCCCTAAAATGCCCCCATAGCACACTCTTCTTCCCTCTCCCTGCCCGCAGCAACTCCCATGGCCACTGTCTCCACATCAATGATACAATTTCTTCCATTGCTAGAGTCACAATAATTCTATAGTAGAATACCAGTAAGTTTACTCTAATCCATATTTTATTCCTCCATCCTGAGGTCCCTGGGTTGGCAATGTCCACTCCACCTCTAAATCGAGAGGGGGCTTAGATCACACATGGTTGATGGATGGGATTCTCCTGCTTGTAGGTGTAGACTCTCTCGGTTCCCTGATGTGGTGGTTGACCATCCTCACCTCCCTGTTAGCTGACCTGGGTAAGTCCAACGAACTAGAGTGTAAGTGTTGCAACTCTGCTGAGGCTCAGGGCCCAGCTGGCACATGGACAGTCCAGAGATTCAAGTCTCCTGAGCATATACCAACCCCAGCACCAACTACAGATTCAGTAAAAGTGACAGAAGAGGCATGTGTAGAGTGGTCACATCTGAGTTCATCTCCATCACACTCGGGAGCACAAATTCCAAAGTAGGGTCCACTGGCAAGGCACTGAACTCCAGAGCAATCTGCCATGACCGTAAGACCTGGGTGTCTCTGTAGCCCTCAGGAGCACCTCTACCTGGGTAGTATCTATTTTGGCTGTCTTTGGGATCTTGCTGAGATGTGTGTAAGTGCGACCCCTCCGATGACCTCCCAACTCATTTTGAAGTCTCTTAGCCATATAAACTCATTTGTCTTTACCATTTCCCCTTTTAATTCAAACTATTCCATCTTTTGTCCTCATAATACCTATCTACCCCCTTTCATAAAACCCAAACATACTTATGCTCACATATCTGTTTCCCACCTATTAGAACCAAAACTCCTTGAGGATAAGTATGTTTCTTATTTATCGTTGACTCTTCAGTGTCATATAGCAGGTGTTCAACAAGCAATTGCTGAATGGATCACTGAATATGTTTTTTTATTATATTGTTAATTTAACATTTTAATATATATTCATAATTCCATTTTCAGTTAATTTATTTTTGTGTTTTGGGTAATCTTTGATCAAGTTTTCTCTTATTTTCATGAGGATCTGATGATACTACTTTGGTGGCCACTTGAGTTCCTTCTAGCCTTCTTTCGGACACTATGCATCTATTTCTGTGTGACCTGGTCAATTGGCATTATTTCATCTGGGCTTACCCATGTCTGCTTGCATACAGAAACTGAGTTTGCAACTGTGGAAGTGAAAAAGGGAAAAACAGGGGAAGTAGAAAGTGAACAAGAATTTCCCATTAGTGGCTAACTGACTTTGAACTTCCTCTCTGCAGATGCTTGGAATAAAACCAAAGTTATCACTGTGTGCTCAGGCCTGGACTTTACACCGGTCACATTGTTATTTATTTCTTTATCTGTTGTGTTCAGGGTAATATTAGCTTTATGGACTTTCACACCAAGGACTTCAGTCCTAAGATATTTGTGGTTCAATGTGTTTGCTGTGGAAATGAGATTTAGTTTTTCATTGTGAAGGTGAAGACATTAAATCCTCAAAAAATTATTTTCAGTAGAACTAATCAGGTAATTTCATTGTAAAAAAATGACATGGAATATGTTTCTTATTAATAAAGAAACCCAGTTATGACCAGGTAGCTCTTGGTCAAGAGTGGAGGCAGGTGGGAGATGGAACAAAACAATTTTTATCTTCATCTCATTATGACCAGGGTTAGGGTCTGAGTGGGAGGCTGCCTTCTTATTGAATATCCACAAATGTAAGCCTGGAACTCTTTGAAAGGGAAATTTCCATCTCTTAGGACAATTATGTATTCTAGGAAAGATCCAAGTTACAAAGACAATTCTTAGGACCATCAATTACTTTTTGAATTATGGTTTGCCAGTTTACACTGAAGCAACATTTCTCAAAGTCGCATTTTCACCAGGACCAACTAGACAATGTGCTAAAAACAAATGTCTTTGGGAGTGGATGTAGCTCAAGCAGTTGAGTGCCACATGGGAGGTTCTGGGTTTGGTGCCTCCAGAAAAAACAAAAACAAACAAAAACAAACAAGTAAAACAAATGAAGAAAACCAACTCAGGGAAGCTGAAGTGGCTTAGTGGTTAAGCACCAGCTTCCCACATAGAAGGCCCCTGGTACCTCAAAAAAAGAAAAGAAGTCTTTGACTTGTCCTGGAGATTCAGGTTCAATAGGCTTGGAATGGACCTTGGGAAGCTATATTTTTAACTGCTCCCTGTGTAATTCCAATGCACAAAGATGGAAAATTCCTTTTTTCTTGGATTGTTGGAGTTGTATAGGACATTGTGATCATTCTCAAAGGAGCCCTTAGCATTCTGAGTTTGCTGTCAGCTCAATGTACCTTTATAAAAACAATTCCAAAGACAGGGTTTGCCCCAAATGTAATCTATATTTAGTATCTGGAAACCCATGTGACCTTGTGGAAAACATTCATGAGAAGAAGCAAGGGTGGGACCTGAGAAGGAGTTGTAGCCTTATTCAGTAGAATGCTCATATCTGTAGAATTTAAAGGTAGATTTTCTAGCTCACTCCTGATGTTTTTTCTCAGGCTGTGTACTATGGAGTGAGTTGAGTTTGCATCACTGCACTTTCCTGCTTTGACTTATCTAATTGTTATAAGGGCAGTGCCAACCTAAAGTTTGGACATGTTTGACATGGTGGTTGTAGAAATGAAGTGAGAGCAGAGCAGGGATAAAAGATGCACATCTGCTTAAAGAGGTGAATGGATATGGAGACACGCAGTCTCTTAACCTGCTTATTATGAGTTGAATTCCAAAAGGTGGGTTCAGTTCCCCAGGTTTGGTTCAGGTCTCTAACAAGTAGGTTTGGATATCAATGTTTGTTGCATTTTTCTGCTGTATAAGTTCTGGAAAGTTAGGGATGTCCAGTGGAGGCTGGGAAAGTGGTGGTAGTTGATGATTTTCTCCTAAATTTCATGGAATAAAACAACTATGCCTGAGAAGCATGCAATTTTCAGAGAGACATTTAAGCAAGCGTTTCCCAGATGCTATTTTGATCTCGGGTGACCTTGTGGTAGACCATGGAAACACTTCAGGGAGTCTTAGTAATTTGAACGTTAGATATAGCCAAGATGGGGTATTGCTGTGGTTTACCTTTGAAGAGATTTTATGCAACTGGCAAGAATAATTTTCTATGTATTATATCCTCATTCCTGGGGCCAATGGAATTAGTAGACATTGTACTATTTTTGAAATAATGAGACATAATTACCTTTAGGTTTGGAAAACCAGAGAAGGGCATTAAAATCAGGTAATTCTGGAATCAAAGAGAAGGATCTGTAGAGGTATCTTGTTCAACTCCATGGAATCACCTTTATCCCTTTCTTTCAAGTAGATGTCCGGCTTCATATGGATAGAACAGTATAATCCAAAACTATTCTTCCCTAACAAATCACTGAAATTCAAATGTAAGGAGGGCAGGTGTAAGGACTTCTGACTTGCCCGTTGTCTCCCTGGAATGTAGTATTCCAACACCTGCTATCGCCAAGCCCAGAACTCAATTTTCTTGGCCAAGGAATCACTTAAAAGGAGCGTAAAATCCTGACAGTCTCTTTTGTCTGCAAAATAGCATTGGTGTTGGAGCCAAATACAGCAGAGTGAAAATTTTCTGGTTTGAGTTTTCAGTACCTAATTCAATCTATCAGAGATTTTGTGTTCTCACCTGTAAAGTGTTATCACCTGTAAATTATGTGTTATAGACAAAACAGGATGGTAAAGGAAGGAAGAGCCATGGTAAGGTAAAATAAGCAATCCTCACTGATTGCTGGGATTAAGGGTTGGGGAGAGATTAACTATACACAATAGATACAATGAATTACATACTTATTTGCTTGGGCAAATGGCATTTTTATGATGGCATTAAAAATATTCTCCATTACTGATTACACTCTTCCAAAGTAGGACACGAATGAAATTAGATTTAAGAGGGGACACTGAGAAAGAAAAACTGATCTGGTTTGGAGGAATGGGTAAAGGTGAGCCTGTTAAAAGCAAACAATCCTGACTGCACTCTGGCAAAAGCGTATATGAGCAAACAAATATTTTATTCAATATTGTCCTAAAAAGGCCAAGCTCCACTGACAATATTTGCATCTCAGACACTCTCAAATAGATATATTTGTTTAAAATATGTAGACACAAATCTTTGTGTTTTGTGCAAATTAATTTTTAGTGAGTACATTTTATGTGTTTAATTTCCTTCACACAAATCTGTTTGCTCCATTTCTGTCTTTCTAGCACTCTCTTACCAGGTCTAACTTTCCCTCTTCTCTGTATGCCCTCAACCCTTTCCACAACTTTGCCAGTGCCTTCTCTCTTCTCCTTTGTGTATTTTATCGGAAAAATATCCAGAGTTGATTTTTCTCACCATAGTAATGATAATGTTCATATAAGCCTCTTTACAAACTGATTTCACAGGCATGGCTTGGTTTACTCTTCCTACTAACACTGTGTGGTACACTTATTTTCTCAAGTCTGAGAATGAAGAAATTGAGGTTGGGCGAAGTGACTAAGTATTATCAGATCTTGACATGATTCATTTTATCTTTTATTAATTATCACACAACATTGTCTTCAATGTTCTCCTACGAGAGAAAAATCACGTATGGACAATGAGTCTTGTAATCTGCATTTTAAAAGTGTTGATTGCCACCATTGTTTTAATTAATACAGTATTTTATGGAGTCTCCTGTATTGTATAGTGTCTTATGTGTGTATGTCTCCTGTTAGGATGGTCAGAAAAGGGAAATTGTCTTAGCATTAAAGAAACTGCTGAGTGTCAAAAAAAAAGGAGGAAACATGATTTAATACAAAAGAGAGAACATTTGAGTTACTAAAACAAAACATGATTTGAATAATTATGAGTCTACACACTTGTCTCAGGAAAACTATCCAGTGAGATTCCGTGAAGGCTATTCTAGGGCCTTGCTGAGCAACTATTGGAAAAAAAGATTGAAAAACAAAGACTATTCTGCCAGTTCCCTATTGTGGCTGTGAGACAAATTTTTTTATAATAAAGTGCTATTTTTGAGTATGAACCATAGTTTTATACAGCTTGTTTTATTTAATTATAAAGACAGAGCCTTTAACACTTTGGTTGAAACTTATGGAGTTGTAGATTAGCCACACAGATTATTTAAATCTCACAACATCCCTGAAAGATTAGTAAATATTTTTTTGTCACAAAAGAAACCTAGATATGAATAATAGTAAATATTGTACTCTATTTACAACATCTTTATGTTTCTCCATTGTGTTTGTTTCCATTGAAATTCATTCATTTTATTAGTAGAATTGAGCTGAAGAGGCAAGAAGGGAAAAGGAAGGCTCAAATGTGCTTTATGATTATTTTGAAAGTTCAGTTGCTACTCTGGTTTTGGTTGATGACAGAACCAATCTTTTTTTATCTGATGCCTAACGTGCTATGGTTGCCAACGAAAAGCTATGAAAACTCTAGCACTGAATGCATTGCCTTTTCTTATCTCTTTTTGACAAATATATGCCTTCCGCTCAGATTTAGGCACACCATATATATACCCATTGTCAACTCCAAAGTAATGTGACTTCTTGGCAAACACACTTGCACTTACATATCCAAATGCAGCCTATCCCCTTCAAAATGAAATACTATTTCTATATTATTGCCATTTTCACACTTTTGGAATTTCACTTTTTGGGACCCTTTTGTTTTTTAACACCTTCAAGATTGTTAAGACTTGCTTCTTAAAAGTGGATATGATTTTTGGAAACAGCTAAAAGTCATTTGAAGCCAGGAGAAGCAGATCACCAGGCTGAGTAACTTAAACTTGTGGTAAAACAGGAGACAAGAGCAGAAGCAATTCTGCCTAAATTCCTATCTTTTGTTGCTCCAATCTCTTATATAGAATTGACTGAATCAATTAAAAAAAAATTGAGCTCTGGTCAAGCAATATTTTGATCCTATTGCCTCCTCTTTGGAGAGTCAAAATGTCAAGGTCCTCCCTGATTGAGCTCAACCTAACTTTATACACTTACTTCCCATAATCCTGCTTTTGACTCTATTCCTGTGAATTACTTGACCTTCCCACAATACTTCCAAACTCAGTGCCTTTATTCTATTGTTTCTTATAGAGTAGCTTTCCTTTCTTATTCTCATTTATTTTTTTCCCCTTCAATTTTTCAGAAACTATCTTTCTTTATTTGACTTGATTCACCTATTTTTTTTCAATTAGAGAAATTGTAGGTTTACAGGAAAATCATCCATAAAATACAGAGTTCCCATTTATCACCCTATTATTAACACATGTACATTAGTTACAATTCATGAAAGAACATTTTTATAATTATACTATTAACTATAGTCCATTGCTTACAGTAGAGTTCACTGTGTTGTCAGTTCTATATACTCTTTGTTTTTCAATAATTTTTAATCTAGTGACATATACAATCTAAAATTTCCAATTTTAGCCACATTAATCAATTTGAACCATTTTAACCACATTATAAAGTTCAGTGGTATTAATTGCATTCACAATGTTGTGCTACCAACAACACCATCCATTAACAAAACTTTTCCATCACCCTGACCAGTAGCTCTGTACTAACTAAGCATTAACTCCCTATTCCCTACCTCATCCCAGCCCAGGTAAAGTTTCTAACTTTTGAATTTGCTTATTGTAATTACTTTATATCTGTGAGATCACACAATATTTGTCCTTCTATGTCTGATTTATTTCACTCATTATGATGTCTTCAATGCTCATCCATATTCTTGCATGTATCAGAAGTTCATTCCATTTTACAGCTGAGTACTATCCTGTTGTATATATTACATTTTGTTTTTCCATTCATCAGTTGATAGGCACTTGGGTTGCTTCTATCTTTTGGTGATTATAAATATTGCTGCTAAAAACATCAATGTTCAAATATCTGTTTGAGTCCCTGTTTTCAGTTTTTGGGTTATGATCATAAACTTTTGATTTATAAGTCTTATTCATTATCAGATCCACCCCCATTCCCCTTTGAGATGAGGAAACAAATCCCAAGAAATTAAATGACCAGTCCAGGGTTCAAGTAGATTTTGATATACTATTTTGTGTTCACTTAGCTGGAGAAGATGATTTGAAGAAAAGAGGCCTGGGTCTTCATGAGAAGACCTGGGCTTGAAGTCTAGTTCAGCCAATTAACAGCTGGTCAAGGTTGCACAAAAGACTTAATCTTTCTAAGCCCAGTTTGTTTGTTAAATATGAATAATAATAACAGACTATATTCCCCCCAAATTCATTCATTCACTTATTCAACAATTATATATATTTATTACAATGCACCCAGTACTATGTAAGCAATGAGTATATAAAGATCAATATGACAAGTTTCTTGTTCTCTTGGAGTTCATAGCTTACTAGGAGAGCCAGGGATATAATGAAGTTACTGTAAAACAGTGCGATAGTGCAATTATAGATATTAGTACAGGATTAAGTTATTACCCAGAGGAGAGAATAATCAGTTCTGCTTTTGAGTGGTGGAGGAAAGCTCCATAGAATAGAGACATTAGATCTGTCTCTCAAAGATGAATAGGTGTTCATCAACTAGACAAAGATCAAAAGGGTATTCCTAGAAGAGGGAAAAATATGTAAAGGCATAAAGGTATAAGAAAGCATTATGTCTTCAGTCTACTTCAAACCTTTGAAGTCTACAGGGTAAGAAATGATATTAGAGAGAAGGACAGATTTTGGAGAACCTTGTATATTATGCAAATGAGCTTGGACTTTGCAAAGGTGAAAGGGAACTCTAAAAGTAAATAAGTTAAGGCGATAAAAGATTGGGTTGTAATTTAGAAAGATCCAGAACAGGGTGGGGAATGGACTTTGGAGGGGGTGGTAGAGAGAGACAAAAAACAAAACAGGATGTAGGCTATTTGGGAAGGAAGCTGATATAAAAGTCCAGGTGAAAATTGAAGAGGTCCTGAATTAAGGCAGAGGCAGAAGGGAATGAGGATATGTCAGGTCTGAGTGATATTTAGGGGACATTATAGACAGTACTTGTGACCAGGCTTTTTGGACTGTTGCAAGAATAAAATTTAATATGTGGTCAGGTATAAAATGAGGTGTCCTACAAAGATGAAGAGTTATCAAATAATAGTAATGGGAGTTGCAATATAGAATACCTTACATGTTACACGCGCCCCCCCCCCCCCCGCAAATCTCTGAAATAAAGGATATGTGTTTTCTCTGATGTATTAAAAGACCATATGTAATTTGAATGGAAAGTTTTAGAATTGAAAATTCAAACTAATTTGACTATTTCTGCTAAATTGTTAATCCAAGTCCAGTGAACCAGAAACACTAAATTTGGTGGCAGATTGAGAGAAGTAGAAAAGTCGAGAGGAATATGGTAGTTGCAGGGTAATATTAATTTAGGGCTTTCATAAATCTATGTTGTATGCTCTATAAATGACTTCAATGTGATGTGGCTTTTGCTACCTTGAACCTTTTAATCTTAAAATGTTACTCTTTTCCTCAGAGGCTTTAAGGAAAAGCCCCACAATGTCTTCATCCACCAGTTTCACTCTATGCAAAAGAAAGTTAGCTACAATGGTTTATGATGAGGCTTTGCTTTGTCAATCTCCACGAAAAGTGACATCTGTAAGAGCAAGAGCCTAGGTGAGTTGATTGCATGTGGCGGCATCAAAATGAGCAAGAACCTGTCAGTTAACCCTGGCTTCATGAATTGGCCCATCATCACTCTATTTCAGGGAACACTCAGGATTGACCACACCTTTAGTAGTGAGGGTTCATCAGATCATCAAACATTAGAAAGATATGTACAAAGACTCAGAGATACAAAACAGAAATTTGCGTTGACTTATTTTCAAGAGTTTGAGATCTAGAATGGAAGGATATGAGATAAGAGAAAGAGGAAAGGGCTGGATGGATCTTTTCTTTTTCTTTCCACCTGAGATGGCTCCCTTGTGTTTGCTCACTGTTTGCTCTCGTTGCTCATTTTGTGCCCACTCAACTGCTTAAGTCATATCTGCTCCCCTCAATGGCTGAATCTTAAAGTGTCATTGTTGTTCAGAGGAGTTGTGCTGGAGAAGACAGAGATACCCAGAAATAATGTGGTCAAGGAAGAACCAGGATTAGGTTATAATTTAGAAAGACCTGAAAACTGTGTGGAGAACAGGTTGTGGTCCACAGCATGCCTGGAAGGGCTAGATTTAAAGTCTATTTCCCCAGCAAGAACACATGAGAAAATAAGGGTGTTTGTATTATAATGTGCTCTTAGATTGGGGAGAAACTAACTCAAGAATCTCACTGTAAGATAGGTATCAAGTCTTCATTACTTTGTCATCTTTCATCACATATACATCTTTTTCGTATTGGTCTATTAGCTTTAGCCTGAGAGTCATTGGTTCTTGCCCCAGGTGGGAGGAGAAGCAGGGAACAGGAGGTTTTTTGTGGAGCTGCGTTAATCATCAAGGAGAGGCAGCTGGTTATAAAACCTACACAGAGTGTGCTCTAGCTTAGTTAAAAGTGTGGCTGAAACCCAACAAATACCTCACTCTAAATTTGTCCTCCCTACCCTTGGGGAAAATGAGTCAAGCAAGGGAGTACCCAGGCAGAATGTTGGGGCAGTCTGGTTCTTTACAGAGAAGGTCATTATTTAGGAGAAAAATATATGCCTTGTCTGTGCACATATATGGCATGGGGATCTTACTATATTAGTAGGAAGCCCACATCTGACAGAGCTGAAATCTGCTTCCCATAATGGCCACCAACTACACTTAGTGCCCCTTTCTGCATGGAACCACATTTTTTAAAAATAAAATTTTATTGAAGTATATCATTCATACATGAACACTGATTGTTCCTATAAACAGTAAGTGTATAGGAAAATTTGTTAATTTACAAAACAAACATATATGTATGGGATACAGGTCTACCATAGATCACCCATCACCAAATACCTTGCATTGTTGTGAAACATTTCTAACGAACTATGAAAGAGCATCATCCAAATATTACTAATTTTACTCATATCTTACATTTAGTGTATTTTTCTCCCTACCCACACAATTATTAATACCCTATATTAGTATTATGTATTTGTTATCATTCGTGAGAGAACATTCTCCTATTTCTCCTGGTAACCCCAGTACATGGAACTACTTTTACTCTTTTCTCATAGTAGAGGAAGGAGGATGGACAAGAAGGGCAAAATCACAAGCATAGACCCCTTTGCCTTCAGCAAACACAAGGACCAGTGTCATGTGTTTTGCAGTAATCACTCTCTGATTGATTGAATCTGCTGCTCTTTGCAAATAGTTGCTCTGTCCCCTCTGCCCCTGCATTTCCTTCCCTTTAGCCCACTCTTCGAATATAGAAAATATGTAGAATCTGGTCTTTACACCAACATAAATATTGTTTTAAAATCATTCTCAATATGAAACACCATTTACTATCTTATATTGAGCTTCAGATTAATCTGATTTTCTAAGAATAGAAATTAAGAGGAATTTTTTTTTTTCCTGGAAAGACTGTAGCTTTGCTGAGAAGGGCCTGATGGAGAGGGAATGCCGACTTTTTGTCTCCTGTCAGCACAAAATTCCCAGAATCCTCCACTATCCCTGCTCAGACCTTTAGGACTACACTTGCCACTGAGGCATCTTCCTAAATTATCTTAAAATGACAGATTGTTCACAATTTAAGATGCAGTTTTGAATTATTACTATTTTATGACCTCTCTCCCTCTCTAGTATATAGTAGGTGGGTGGTGGGTCTTTGTAGTAAAATATGTGAGAAAAAGATAAGCCAGTGTGGATGGAATTGTTTCTTAGTGTGTATGGGTCTCACAGCTTTTAATGGTTGTTTTGTTTCTACTCTTCTAGTCTTAATATTTTTTAAAAAAATTTCTCCTTTATTAGACTAGTTGTGGGTTTACAGAACAATCGTGCATTAAATACAGTATTCCCATATTCCACCCTACCACCAACACCTTGCATTGGTGTGGAACATTTGTTACAATTACTGATGATACCATCACTACCATCATTACCAAAACATTTCCCTAATTCCAAATAGGAACCCTGTTCATTTTAAACCTAACTTCCCATTCCCTATCCCTATCTTGTCCCCTGGTAACCTAATTCTAGATTTGAACTCTGTGAGTTGGCTTATTCTAATTGTTTAAAATCAGTGAGATCATACAATACCTGTCCTTTTATGTCTGGCTTATTTCACTCAACATGATGTCCTCAGGGTTCATCCATGTTATCACATGTATCAGGACTTCATTTCATTTTATGGCTGAATAATATTCCATCACATGTATATAGCACATTTTATTTATTCATCAGTTGATGGACACTCGGGTTACTTCTATCTTTTGGCAATTGTAAATAATACCGTTATGAACATAGGTGTGCAAATATCTGTTTGGACCCCTGTTTTCACCTCTTTGGGGTATATACAGAGTCATATGGTAGTTCTGTACTTAGCTTTGAGGAACCACCAAACTGTTTTTCATAGTGGCTGGACCATTTTACATTGCCACCAACAATGAGTAAGTGTTCCTATTTCTCTGCATTCTCTCCAACATTTGTTATTCCTGTTTTTTCAATAGCAGCCATTCTAATGTGTGTGAAATAGTTTCTCATTGTGATTTTGATTGACATTTCCCTGATGATATTTTCTAATTTCTCTTCTGATTTTCTCTTTCACCCTTTGGTTATTTAAGAACAGGTTGATTAATTTCCACATATTTGTGAATTTTCCCATTCTCCCTTTGTTACTGATTTCTAGCTTTATTCCTTTGTGGTCAAAGAATACGCATTGTATGATTTGAATATTTTTGAATTATCGAGACTTGTTTTGTGACCAAACATATGGTCTATCCTGGAGAATGATCTATGTGCACTTGAAAGAATTGTGTATTCTGCTTTCACTGGGTTTAGCGTTCTTTGTTTGTTTGTCAGGTCTAGTTGGTTTAGTGTATCATTCAAGTTCTGTACTTTTATTGATCTTCTGACTAAATGTTCTATACCTTATTGAGTGTGGTGTGTTGAATTTTCCTATTAATGTTCAACTGTCAATTTCTCTCTTCAAATCCATCAATATTGGCTTCATATATTTTTGGGCTCTGCTATTAAGTGCATATATATTTACAATTGCTACATCCTCCTGTTGAATTGTCCTTTTTATCAGTATGTAATGACCATTTTTGTCCTTTGTAACTGTTTTTGACTTAAAGTCTATTTTATCCAATATTAGTTTAGGTACAATATACTCACATAGTATATTTTTTCCATCCTTTCACTATCAACCTACTTGTATCTTTGACTTTAAAGTAAATCTCTTGCAGACAGCATATAGTTGAGTCATGCTTTTTTAAAATCAATTCTTCCAATTTCTGCCTTTTGACTGGTGAGTTTAATCCATTTATTATTTATTTAGTTTTTAAGATTTATTTTATTTATCTCTCCATACCCCTCATTGTTTGCACTTGCTGCGTCTGTTAGTTTTCTTTGTTTCTTTAGGAGCACTGAACCTGGTACTTCCAATGTGGGAGGGAGTGCCTAATTCCTGACGCCACCTCCATTCTCTGCTTTGTTTGTCCTATTATGTTTTTCCTCTTGTGTCTTTTTTTGCATCATCTTGTTGCCCATCATGCCAGCTTGCCATCCTACTCATCCTCTTTAGGAGGCACTGGGAACCTCTGATCCCTGCTATGTTGTGTCTCTCATTGTGTTTTTCTTCTTGTGTCTCTTGTTGCATTATCATGTTGTGTCAGCTTGCGACTCCTGCCCATTGTGCCAGCTTGCTGTCTTCTTTAGGAGGCACCAGGAACAGAACCAAAGACCTCCCATGTGGTAGGCAGGAGCCCAATCACTTGAGCCACATCCACTTCTCCCATTTATATTTAAAGTCACCATTTTACAGGACTTTCTTCTGCCTTCTTTCTTTACAGGACTTTTCATCTGCCATTTGCTATTTAGCTTTTGTAAATCTTATACCATCTTTGTCCCTCACTTATATTAAAACCTACTTGTATATTTATTTGTTTTCTTGTGTGGTAACATATTGAGTGCCTTCCCATTTCTATCTGGATATACTTTTCACCTGTTTTCCTTGTGGTTGCCATAGGATTAAAGTTTAACATCCTAAATATGTAACAGTTTTATTTGGTTTGATATCAATTTAACTTCAATGTCATGTACATATGCTTTTCATATAACCGTCAGTTCCCCTACCATTTTTTGTACTTGTTACCACTTATATCTTCATACTTTGTATGTCCAATAACCTAGATTATCATTACTTTTTATGCATTGGCCTTTTAACACCTAAATGATATTATTTATGAATTCCAAAAAGATACTGTTTGTAAAATGGTCTGTTCCTCTGGGCCTGATACCCTTTGATTGTATTAGATGCAGCTGAAATGTCTTTAATGAAATTATGTTAAGACTAGGGCTTTGATTCGACCATGTCATTAGGGCAACTCGGAGTTGATTCAACCACCTCATTAGGGTGGCTCAGAGTTGAGTCCCACCCCCTTTGTGGGTTATATAAACAGATGCTCATCAAGGAGAGAGAAGCAGAGAAGATGCACAGAGGAAGAGAGATAGCTCCATAGATATGTCAGAAGACCTGGGAAGAGAGATGAGCTGTTTGCTTAATAGTTTATAGCTGACCTTGTGAAGAGACCAAAGCAGCTGAGCCCAGAAAGAAATGAACCCCAGGAAGAGAGATGAGACTTATGCCAGCCTACAGCTGAAATTGGAAGAAGCTGGACCCATGGACTCTTAAGAGGAAAGAGGAAGGTTGAACCCTTGCAAATATTGGCAGCCATCTTGCTTCAATATGTGGTAACATTTGTGAGAAAGTACCATTTATGGTACCTAGAGTTGAACTCTTTAGGCCTTGTGACTGTAAGCTTCTAGCCCATTTAGGCCTTGTGACGGTAAGCTTCTAGCCCAAATAAATACCCTTTATAAAAGCCAGCAGATTTCTGGTACTTTGCATTAACACCCCCTTTTGACCAACTAATACAGTACCTATAGGAAGCAAGAAGCAGAGTTATATACCAAATAATACACTACATTAATACTGACATTTATAATTATCCAAATGGTTACCTTTACCACAGGTCTTTATTTCTTTATTCTGCTTTGAACCATTGTCTGGTGTCCTTTCCTTTCAGTCAGAAGAACTTCCTTTAGCATTGCTTGTAGAATGGGTCTGGTGGTGATGAACTCTCTCAGCTTTTGTGTATCTGGGAATGTCTTCATCTTTCTCCCATTTTTGAAAGTGAGTCTCATTGGATATAAAATTCTTGGTTGGCAATTTTTTGCTTTCAGCACTAAGTATTTCAACCCACTGCTTTTTAGCCTCCATGGTTTCTGATGGGAAATCAATACTCAATTTAATTGGAACTGCCTTGTACAAACACACTGCTTTTCTCTTGCAGCTTTCAGAATGCTCTCCTTGTCTTTTACATTTGGTAGTGAAACCAGTATATGTTGGGGTATATTTTTCTCATGTTTATCCTGTTTGGTGATCTCTGAACTTCTTGGATGTGCATATTCACATCTTTTGCTAAGTTTAGGAAGTTCTCTGTCATTATTTCTTTGACTCTTACTTCTGCCTCCTTCTTTCTTCTCCTTCTGGGACCCCCATAATGCGTACATTGGCCTGCTTGATGGTATCCCAGAGCTGGCTTAGGCTATTTTCTATTTTAATAATTTTTCTTTGTTTTTCAACCTGATTCATTTCAGCTGTCTTGTCTTCAAATTCACAGATTCTTTCTTCTTTCACCTCCATTCTGTTCTAAAAACTCTCCTGGGAATTTTTCATTTCTGTTATTGTGGTCTTCAATTCCAATAGTTCTGTTTGACTTTTAAAAATTTTGACCTCTTTAGACTCTCATATTGTTCACTCATTGTTTTCCTGATATCCTTTAGTTCTTTCCATATCCTTTCCTTTATTTCCTTAAGCATTTTTAAAATCATTTTTTAAAAGTCTTTGATCAGTATGTCCACATTCAGGTCTGCTTTGTTGGTGTTTTCTGTATTTTTACCCTCTTCCTTTGGATGGGCCATCATTTCTTGTTTCCTTTTTGTTTTGTACTCTTTTGTTCTACACTGTACATTTTAATATTTTAAAATGTTAACTCTGGAATTTACTGTCTGGGATGACTGTTTCCTGGTTTTGTAACTATCTGCTGATAAGACAGAGATTTTTGTGAGCTTCACCTCTCCTATCAGGAAGGTTTGCCCAAGGTGACTGTACTGTGCAGGGTTTCCCATCTTACTGAGCCTCTGTGTTGTCCTGGGCATTTGCTTATTAGTTGTTTTGGAGTTCCCCTGTTTACAGGAGTTTTGTTGTCCCTTCTGTTTCCCAATCAAGAAACCTCCTTCTCCCAGTTGTTTGATGCCAGCTGGCCTTTGTCCCAGACTGTCTGCTCCTTATAATTTTTTACTCTCCTTTCATTGTCTCTGGCTGTTTTTGCCTATAGGACAAATTCTGAGAGGAGGGATATCCCGCAGTGGACTATGCCAATTTGGTCTTTTTCAGCCAAAACAGGGCCAGGGGCCTACAAAGGGGATGCAGACTGACTCCAAAGTGCCCTGTGGAGGTTGTCAGGAAAGGTACTTCAAGCCATATTGGCTCCGTAAAGCTAATCCTTCCTGGCCTGCCCAGCAAATGGCCTGCCCAGCAAATGATCTTCAGCTTTCCCTGGGTTCCCTGAGGAAGTCCTGTGTCTTTAAATCTCCACCATCTTTGCTCCAGTCCAGGGAGAGGTGAAACAATGGCTGCGGCCACCTTTGTCCTGGGGTATAAAACAGTAGCTGTTTGAGAGCTAGTACCCAGCAATCTGAATTTGCTAGTCAAAAACCATGATCAGTGATCATCCATGCATATCCCTGTTCTTGGGAAAGAGGAGTTTTTAAGTCCCTTTCTGTCAGCAACTACTAGCCTTGGACTGGACCCTGGGGCAACCTGCCATGAGAGTGGGGGATGGATACTGGTAGCTGCCAAATGAAGAAAGCAAGTAACAGTTCTTTACTGTAATTTATCAGCCTCTTCTTTCCACTCTTCCATTGATACTGTACAGTGTTCTTCTGGCTTCTGGAGCTTCAAAATAGTTGTTTCAGATAGTTCTTGCCTGTTTAAAAAATGTTTGGTGGAAGGACTGAGCTCCCTACTCTGCCGTCTTCCCTGGAAGTCCCATCTAGTCCTCTTTTGACTGTCTTCTTCTCCACCGCTTCACCCTAAAACCCCCAAAACCACAACCACAATCAAATAATGAAACATGAAACAAATAAACTGTCTCTGTGTGAATAAGCGTTTCTAGTCACGCCATCTCTGTGAGAGATGCCTCCCTCACAAACAGTAACAGGCAGAATTTCTTCAGTGAGCTAGGTGCACAACAGACTGCACCCTCAAGGCAGGAGGGGAAGAGAAGGCCAGAACCTCTGGAAAGGTTTGGGCCTGTTGTTTCTTGGAAGTCAGAAGGAGGGTGGGGCAAAGGCACTCCCACGAATACTGGCAGACCAGAAGGGAGAGGAAGGAAAATCTCCCATTTTGTAGCCATGAGGGTCATTTATTCAGTCAACAAATCTGTGCCTTGGTTGGTCCTGTGGGTTCCTGGCTGAGCTGGGGTGAGAGATATCTTCTGAGAAGGCAGATCTGGCACAGCTAGAGATGAGCCAATTTTAAACAGTTTTTCCATTTAAATTTTTAAAGAGACCTTTAAAACTTACTCTTCTCTCTCAGAATCTTAAAGCTTCACCTAAAATCTAAAGGGTTTAGACCTAAAATGATAGCTATGCATTTCGAAAATTTCCTTTCTTTATTAGTCCTATCATGGGGTGGCAAGGATGCTGGTGAGCCCTCAAACTGACCTGGCAGGCTCTCAGAAAACACTGTTGCCTGGGGCCCACCCAAGGCCAATTGAATCAGATCTTCTACTAGATGGAGTACTGAAATCCCTGTAAAAGTTCCCAGTGAATTTAATGTGCAGCCAGGGTTGAGAACCACTGCCTTTGATGAACACTCAATCAACTAAATATTTCTAGAGGTTTATTCAATATGAACCTTGTACTGCATTCTGGGACTAGCGATAAAGGGATGGGATGGACCACCAGTAAGAGGGCAGGACATTTCAAGGAGTGTAGACTGGTCAACTGAGTCTGGTACTGCAGAGCAGTTCCATAATGAGATAATTAGAAATATTGCTTAGATTGGATGACAGGAGGATTATTGTTGACTTAGATAAGATCAGTTGCAGGGAGATTTCAGTTGGATGAGGAGATAAGAAAATGAAGACAAAAGCAGACTGCAACTAAGACTTGTGGCTGTGAAGTAATAGGAGTCTTAAAAGGTGATATAGGGTCTAGCAGTCTTTTAAAAATTTAATTAAAGAACAGATAAGATTTGAGTATAGATACATGCAGCACAGAAGGGAGTAGATAAAGGTATGGAGGTAAAAATGGATGAAGCATGTTTTTGAGAAGTCAAAGAGATAAAATCTAGAACAAGGGTCAAGGGATTAGTCTTAAACAGGAGGAGAGAAGATATTTGCTGCCATTATAACAGAGAAGGCTGTAATTGCTGGTGTGGATGCAGATAAATGTTTAGGCATGGGCATGTGGTGGAAATGTGAGGAGGTGCTTGCCTAATGGTTTCTAGCTCACTGTCAAGTGGAGGTGAGGTTGGTGGCAGTGCCTTTAGTGAGTCAGTTCCCTCTGAGACCGTCTGAACTATTGAGATGGAGTGACAGCATTCCTCCCTCTCTTTCTTCCCTCTTGACACATGAAATGGAGGCGAGGGGAGTATGCCTGAAGGAAACTAAGTTAGGAGCTGTATGAAGGACTCTTTGTATTCTCTGTGTGACTCTTTCCATCTCTCATGTCTCTTTATCTCCACCCCTGACCCATTTCCAGCAGAACCGTTCTAACTTGCATGTCTTCATTATTTCTTCTTTCCTTCCATTGTGGTAGAATATCAGCTTTCAATCAGAAACCACTGCTGTTTTCCTTTTTGTCTTTTTGTGAATGCTAAAAGACAGGTAGTTTACACCATTAGTTAATCAGAGGGTTCCTTTCAATCCACGCTGCTGGTTGGTCAATACAGTGTGTTGGTGATCATTATATACTGCTAGAAGCATTTCTAGCTTTCTCAAAAACAGAGCCCCAGGTTATACAAAGAGGAATTATCCATTATCCATTATGAGGAATCACTATTCTTCAATTTTCACCTTACTGTTTCTGTCTTCCCTGCTCAAAACTCAATCCTTGGAAAGATGTGAAGGCCCTGAAAGATGGGCTCAAAATACAGTGTGCAATAGCTCTCAGAGAGAAACTCCATACCAGCTTTTTCTTTAATAAACCCTAGGCATGACTCACTTGATTTAATATCCTGCTTGAATCAGGCAAATTTTGGGCTCAGTCCTTCTGCAACTGGCTGTTGGCATGATGATTCATCTAATGGAGAAATTGGTTAAGAACATTTTAAAATGTTGGCAACATGCATTTTGAGCTACACTGTAGGGCCCTTTAAGTCCAAGGCTTTTTTGTTTTTCTCTAGCAACACCATCACAGACCTTTATTGAAACAGAGTGGGTTAAAGGTCTTTGAGGTAAATTACAATTTTTAAGTAACATTAAATATTGCCTGCACCCATTATTTCATTTAACTTATAATTTGGTTTGACTGTTAGATAAACCAAAGCTACGTGTCTTCACATAAAGGAAAATATCCATTATTCTCTGTGTTGATGGCATTGTCTACATTAAATGGTTGGTTTCTGTCAGACAGAAGAGCTTAGTATCAAGTATGTCATTTTTAGAGGTAGTCATGTTTCAGGGGTTCTGGGGTGGCAGTGTGTATTTTGGAAACAAGTCTTCCCATTGAAGTTAATGGGATTCATTTCTGCTCCAAATTAAAGTTTACAGATGGCAAGCACAGACAGTTAGCTTTTACCCTACAAAATTTTCAGGTCAAGGATATCCCTTTAGAGCTAGGGGTTAAATTTAGGGTTTCACTGTATTTATCAGTGCCTTGAGGACAGATCCAAAGGTATATTTTTGAGAAAAGTCTTATTTACCTATTAACATTTTTAGCCCACTCTGTGTTAAGGTTATGCCATAGGGCAAGAGCAAAAAATCAAACTCAGCTGGGCAGTGGATGTAGCTCAAGTGTTTGAGCTCCTGCTTCCAATGTACAAGGTCCCAGGTTTGACCCCTGGTACCTCCAAAAACAAGCAAACAAACAAATGGAAAAACCATCTCTCATTGTGGAGTGGATATAGTTCAGTGGCTGAATTCCTGCTTCTCATGTATGAGGTCCTGGGTTCATTCGTTATTGCCCCCTGAAAAAAAAAATCAAACACACCAATGACATTAACTGTCTACATGTCTGGCTATAGCACAAGAATTTCCTTTCAATCAGTCACAGGGAATAGGTGGGAAAATGAAGAAATCACCAGTAAAGTCAATTTTGGACTATCTTCAATAGAAACCTGGTTAAAAACTCCAATGAGAAAAATGATATATGAGAAGTACAGCCAAAGAGAAGTGCTAACCACTCTTTCCTGAGCTGCTCTGAGCTCTTGCCTGGTATCCAGTTGGATTACTGAGTCTACCATTCTGGTTTGGCATGGAAGATTCTTAAGACCTAGAAACATTCCTTTAACTTGTATTGAGGCTTTCTATTAAAAATAGCCATATATAGGGAAACGGACTTTGGCCCAGTGGTTAGGCATCCGTCTACCACATGGGAGGTCCGCGGTTCAAGCCCCGGGCCTCCTTGACCCGTGTGGAGCTGGCCCATGCGCAGTGCTGATGCACGCAAGGAGTGCCTTGCTACACAGGGGTGTCCCCCGCGTAGGGGAGCCCCACGCGCAAGGAGTGCACCCATAAGGAGAGCCGCCCAGCGGCCCAGCGCGAAGGAGGGAGCAGCCTGCCGAGGAATGGCGCCGCCCACACTTCCCGTGCCGCTGACGACAACAGAAGCGGACAAAGAAACAAGACACAGCAAAAAGACACAGAAAACAGACAACCGGGGGAGGGGAGGGGAATTAAATAAATAAAAATAAATCTTTTAAAAAAAAAATAGCCATATATAGAATGCCTTGGATTTTTCTTTGTTGGTAAAAGTGCAATAAACACTGTGATGTTATTATGTTTATGAACTTGTACATAGTAAATTATTTTCAGAAGTCAGAGTTCAGGAGAAAAAAGTCTTTTCTGAAAGAAGTTTTGCTTTTCAAATTTTTAAAAATAAAAATAAAGTTATGTTACCCTATGAATTTCTTTGCTTTTGCCTTGACTATCAGGAAGTTTTAAACTCAAATCATTCTTCTAAATCTAATATGTTTTGGATATCAATATTTGCTTACCCTGCTTTTTACTTGGCTCAAGTATATTTTTTAACAGCTTAATTGAGGTATAGTTTATATGTTATAAAACTCAGGCATTTTAACTACAATCCAATGATTTTTAGTAAATTTACAGCTGTGCAATCATCATTACAATGAATTTTAGAACATTTCCATCATCCCCAAAAGATCCCCTCCTCCCGGCCCCAGGCAACCCCTATTCTACTTTCTGTCTCTATAGATTAGCCTAATCTGGATATTTCGTATAAAAGGAATCCTATAATATATGGTCTTTTGCTACTGGCTTCTTTCGCTTAGCATAATATTTTTAAGGTTCACCCATGTTGTAGCATTTTTCAGTACTTTATTCCTTTTAATTGCCAAATAATTTTCCATTGTATGGATATATCACATTTTGTTGATGGGCAATGCATTTTTCAAGATACTGTTTCCATTATAAATAATGCTGCTAAAAACATTTGCATACAAATCTTTGTATAGACGTATGTTTTAATTTCTCTTGGGTAGGAGAGGAATTGCAGGATATTATTGTAAATTTATGTTGAACATTTAAAGAATCTGCCAAACTGTTTTCCAAAGTAGCTGTACCATTTTACATTTTCACCAGCATAGTATAAGGGTTCCAGTTTCTCTATATCCTTGTCAGCCTTGATATTGTCTGCCTTTTGGATTATAATCATTCCAATGGGTGTGAAGTGGTATCTTATTGTGTGTTTTTTTTTAAGAATTTAATCATTTAAACAAATTTCTCCCCTTTCTCCCCCCTCCCCACCCCCGCTCCAGTTGTCTGTTCTCTGTGTCCATTTGCTGCATGTTCTTTTTTGTCCACTTCTGTTGTTGTCAGCGGCACGGGAAACTGTGTTTCTCTTTGTTGAGACATCTTGCTGCATCAGTTCTCCGTGTGTGTGGCACCATTCCTGGGCAGGCTGAAATTTCTTTTGCGCTGGGCATGAGTACACTCCTTGCGTGTGGGGCTCCCCTACGCGGGGGACACCCCTGCTTGGCATGGCACTCCTTGCGCGCATCACCACTGCGCATGGGCCAGCTCCACACGGGTCAAGGAGGCCTGGGGTTTGAACTGCGGACCTCCCATGTGGTAGACGGATGCCCTAACCACTGGGCCAAGTCTGCTTCCCTCATTGTGGTTTTAATTTGCATTTTCCTAACAACTAATTATGTTGAGCATCTTTTTATGTGCTTATTGGCTTTTGTATATCTTCTTTAATGTTATGTCTATTAAAATCTTTTGCCTATTTTAAAATTGGGTTATTTATCTTATTATTGAATTGTAAGTGTTCTATATATATTCTGGACAACAGTCCTTTATTATATATATGATTTACAAATATTTTCTCCCAGCATGTGGCTTGCCTTTTGATTTTCTTAATGATGTCTTTTGAAGTGAAAAAGTTTTAACACTGATGAATCAAATTTATAAAGTTTTTCTCTTAAGGATTGTGCCTTTGGTATCATATCTAAGAATTCTTTGCCCAACCCCAGGTCACAAAGATTATATTCTATGTTTTTTTCTAAAATTTGTATAGTTTTTGGAAAATGACCTTATACGGAAGGTTCAATGCGGATCAGCAGAATATCCATGTCTACATAAAATACCATGACTTTAAAATGCTGTTTGACCTAAAGTAAGGGGGAAATGGAAAGGAGAAATGAGTTTATATGGCTACGAGTTTCTAAAAAAGAGTCTGGAGGCTGGCAGAAGGTTTGCCCTCATGCACAACTGAGCAGAGTCAGAGAGACAGATAAAGCAGATACAACCCCCAGATATTGGTTCCTTTGAGGGCTAAAGAGACCCATGGGAGTTATGGTCATGGCCGATGGGGTTAACTACCAGGGCAGATGGCCCCTCTTTGGAAATGGTGTTTATGTGTGATGAATCTGGACTCAGATGGGATCTCCCTTCATAAGACTTTCATGCTAATGTGCTGGAGGTGCAGTTAATGTTGGGGTTTAAGATATATTTAGGGGATTTGAATCTCTGGACTGACAATGTGATAGCCAGATCCTGAGCCTCAACAGACTCCAGCACCTACAATCTGATTTATTGGACTTACCACACTCAGCTAAGATGGAGGTGAAGAAGGACAACCACCACACCATGGAGCCTAGAGTGATTACAACTGAAAATGGGAGGATTGCATCCAGCATCCAGGTGGAATCTGAGCCTCCTCTTGACATAAAGGTGCAATGGACACAACCAATCCAGTGTCCACATAGAAGAGGTGGCATTGGATTGGGAAAAGTGGACATAATGGACAAAGGGTATGGGGAAAGGCAGGAAGAGATGAGAGGTGGAGGCGTCTTCGGGACATGGAGCTGCCCTGGATGGTGCTTCAGAGGTAATCACCGGACATTGTAAATCCTCACAGGGCCTACATGATGGAATAGAGGAGAGTATGGGCCATGATGTGAACCAATGTATATGAGGTGCAGAGGTGCCCAAAGATGTACTTACCAAATCCAATGGATGTGTCATGATGATGGGAACGAGTGTTGTTGGGGGGGGGGAGAGGGGAGGTGGGGGGGTGGGGTTGAATGGGACCTCACATATATATTTTTAATGTAATATTATTACAAAGTCAATAAAAAATTAAAAAATTAAAAAAAAAAATAAAATTTGTATAGTTTTTGCTTTTCACATTTAGGTTTATGATTTATTTTGGGTTAATTTTTGTGTACGGTATGAGTAAGGGTCTAAATTAATCTTTTTACCTATGGATATCTAATTGTCTTAGAATCATTTGTTGAAAAGATGGTTTGTGTATTGCTGACCGTGCCTTTCATAAAAAGATGAAGTAGGTAGGGTATAAAGAATTAATGTATGAAGATGAAGAAACTCTTCTATGTTGAAATTTTAAACACGTTTTTCCTAAAAGAATGAGCATCTGGCAGATGTTTTAAGGAAAAACTTGAACCACAATTTTATTTTTTTCCCTCTGCTCCCCCATCCCTTCCCCAACCCTGTCCTGAACATCTGCTTCTCTCCTGCCAGAGGAAGTGAAAGATTTAGGTCAGGCATAAACACAAACTATCTTTATTACACTGTTCCCTTTTAAGAAAAAGAACTACCCCACTGGATCATTTTAGTACTGAATTAACCTATATCAACAGTTCTATTGTGACTTTTGGACGCTGGTTTTCCCCAGGAAGCAGAACTGCAGGATCTGGGTATTATGAAAGAAATCTAATGGGTCACTTTCAAGGATGCTGACAGCAGTTAAAAGAGACCATCCCTCAACTCTCATAGGACTTTTCTTTATATCTAATTCACTGATGAATTTCTCACAAGAAATATCTTAAGGTAATGTGTTATTCAGCATAAGGAACCCTCCACACTGAGATTCGAAAGGAATCCATGGTACTGGGTAGAGGTAACCTCAAATAAGAATAGATTCACTTGCCTTCTGGGGGTCACTGATACAGGGTAGCATGACCAGCACCTTTAGGGAAGTCTGTCCCTAGAAAAATACTATCCATTCTGCTACCTTAAATCTTTATTAAAGAACAGCATGATATCTTCCTTTATGGAAATTTACTGGGGTCCTCTGTTTTACGGTGCTGAACTAGAAGCTCTAACTTTTCTACTCTGGCTTTATCCAATGTCCGCCACAGTCAGGGCTGGGGAATAATAACAATAAAAATAATATAAAATAATTGCTAATACATATATAGCACTTACTCTACACCACACACTTTTTTCCTGCTTTCCCTATATTAACTTAATTAACCCTGCCCTGGAGGTGTACATGAAAACTGACGTTGGAGGGACTAGGGGTGTAGAAGAAATCGAAGTGGTAAGTTCTCTTTCCTAAAGCAGCTTTAAGACTAGAAGAAAAGGCTTGAGGTGTTACTTCAGGGATAAATTGAACAGCAGGGCCCTTTTCCCCATTTCTACTTTTTTCCAGTCCTAGAACGCATCTGAGTCAAATATAAGAGGGAGGAATCATGAGTCTGTGTCACCCTGCCTTGGACAGACATATTCTTTTAATGTCCTCCCTCAAACGCCTCCAGAATCTCTATCAGCCTCTGGCTCCAGGAACACACTGAGGTGCCTGTTTTCCTTAGTCTGCTACCAGGTCATTCCCTGGCTCCTCAGGTCTTGTTGCTCAGGCTGGGTCCCCTTTGACGCTCTCCTTCCCTGAATTTCAAGGTAGAAGCCATGTTCTGGGGCAGTTTCAACATTAACAGGAAGGTCTTCTAAAATTTCAACTTACTGTGGGCCAAACCAGACGTTCACTGAGTTTAAGATGGTCTAAGCTGATAGCCAGATTTTTACATTTTAGTATAAGATTTAAGAGAAGTTTTTTGAGAGGAAAGAAAAGAAGAGGAGACAGAACAGGGATGCAGAGCTTTGGAAATAGGAAGATGGGCTAGGGAAGGGAGGAAAAGTTGGAAAGCTTTTGTTTACCTCATAATTTTGCTGAGGCTATTGCCCTGACAGCATGGCTAAGAGTGATGTCACCGGGCCCTTCATCTCTGTCCCCAAATCACTCCAGCATTGTAACAGTGGCCTCTGTTATGTATACTCACCTTTCTGTTGTGTAACACAGGGCAGTGACTCAAATGGCAGGTATGTCCTCACAGATATCCTTCACTGATGCATGAAGACTGACCCTACTAAGCTGTGTATAAGAAATTGACACAGTAATTTACTTAAACTGACTTTCAGGGAGTTTGAAAAGCCATTAACCCAGAACACAGGACAACTTTAACATGGTACACTGTTATTTGGACTCATTACTGGAAGTCTGACACATGAGATATTTTGTCAATCACCTTCAATAGGCCTGAAACCACAATAAAATGCATCTCATCTTTCTTTGCTATTAAATATACAAAGTATGCTAAAACTCTTTATATATATACCATGTACATACGTGCACACACACATGTATGTACACATAAACAAAATGATTTTTTGTAGACCTACTCTGTGCTAGATACTGTGTATTTTATATATATAGTACTTTACAAACATTTCTTCATTTAATCCTTATAGCATCTCTATAAGTTAGGTGCCATTATTATCTTTATTTCACAGATGAGGAAGTTGAAGCTTGGAGAGGTTGAGTAACTTTCCCCAAATTACACATCACACAGTGGCTACTTGGCAGAAGTGGGTTTTGAACCCAATCAGTCAGCCTACAAAGCATGACACCAGGCTTTTATTAGTTGCCTTCAAATGTTCATTGAGCTAACTCATTAGGATTCTGGTCTGGTAAACCAGTAGGAAACCTCCCCTTCCAGAAGGGATTGAGGAAGAGCTTTTGTCAAGTTTTAACTCCATTCCATTGCCCAAAGGCTTTGTAGATTTTATTATTCCTTAGAGAATTGTACCTCAAAGTATATCCCAGCACTCCCATTTCCCCTATGTTTGTCACCTGTAATTTCTGCTTTGTGGCCTGACCCAAACTCTTGGGGCAGCCATTCTGATCTTGCTCTCAGAGTTGCTCTGGCAAGGACAGCTGGGGATCTCCTGTTGTGCTTCCAGCACGTGGTATGTATTACAAGTGGACAGAGAAGACAATAGCAATTTCCTCTCTGATGCAAGCATAGGAGGAGATTCCAACATTTTCCCTGTCATCCTCTCAACCATCAATCCTCTTAGCAACACTTGGGTGATAAATACTACTTAAGCAATGCACTGTGATGTCACCAGCTCACAAATAGTGACATCACAGGTGGAATAATAAGATTAGGAGGCAGGCAGAGTATTTATTTCAACATATTGGAATGCCAGAAAGACAAATCCTTGTTAAAAAAAACCCCAAAACCTAAGTCTTTCTAGCTTCCAAGAATTACCCTGAGATGGAATGAAAGAACTGACTTTGGAATATTTTATATCAGAAGTTCTGCTTAAAAGCACTCATCAGGGAGCAGATGCGGCTCAAGTGGTGAGTACCTGCCTCCCACATGGGATGTCCCAGGTTCAGTCAGTGCCTCCTGAAAAACTGAAAACAAACAACAAGCAAAACAAATGAAAATACCAACTCAGGGAAGCCGATGTGGCTCAGTGGTTGAGTACTGGCTTCCCACATGTGAGGTATCAAGTTCAATCCCTGGTACCTAAAACAAACAAACAAGCATCCAAAGGCAAAAATTTCAGAACCAACACACTGCCTAAACAAGTATCTCTGGGACTGACTGGCTTTTTTCACTAAGGCAGGTGATAAGCCATGTTTCTACTTCAGAGCCATCCCCTGTCATATGGAATCAAATAGGATTTTATTCTGTGAACCCAAAGCTCTCTTTGTGCTTATACACCTGGGTCTCATGGGTTCTGGAGAGCAAGGGTGAGGTCACTTCCAGTGTTTATAAGTACATCTAAATATGAATTTATAGATTTAATATCAATCTTTTAATTTCTAAATTCTTAAAGTATAATCGAGTCCACTTACTTTGGCTTGCTGGATATTGCTTTACACCAAAAGACCATGTTGTGAATTTTTGGGGAACATAATGGTTCAAAATCACTGTTTGATTCCTCTTGAGTTCCTGTAGGACCTTGCTACTCAAAGGGTGGTGGTCAGGGAACCAGTAGCATCAGCATCACCTACTTGCTTGTTAGAAAAGAAGAATTTTGGGCACTATTCCATACCTAGTGAATTCCAAACTGCATTTTAGTAAGATTTCTGGGTGATCTGCATATATTTCAAATTTTGGTAACACTACTGTAGGAGCAATTTGATGAAGTATTTCCTTTTTCTCTAATAAGACTTTTGTGGAAGGCCTGATTACCCCCTCTCCCAGGGCAAGCACACCTCCTACCAAGCACAGACAACTGACTGTTTCCTGGGTGCTCATGTCTACAAAAACACCCTTAGAACAAGACTAGTTAGTAATCTACCAAGAGTGCAGGGAAAAGGTGGCTGGCTTTTTCGGCCAGGAGATGAAAGACACAAAATGAATCTGAGATACGCTAACAAGTCAAGAAAACTCTGTAAATCTGAAGTCTGTATTGTTCAAGATTTTATTACTTTATCAAATTAGTCTTCCTGGGGCTCACTTTTGAATGATCAGGAAAGGGTGCTGAACCAATTGAAAAACCAAACAATAGAGTTTACCAAAAGCATTTTCAACATCTGGACTTTTGAAGAAGGGGTCTTTTGACCTGGAGAGTTTATACTGATTTTAAAAACAGACAACCGAGAGAAAACATTTCAAACCAACATATCCTGGAAACAGAACAGCTTTTACAATGGGAGTAGACATGTGCTTTCTCACCCCCATATCCTTTATTTGCTGGAATAGGAATGTAACTGCCAAGCAGGGTTGTAGCAATTTCCTGGGGAGCATGACTAATATTAATAATAACCCACATTTGACAGCATTTTATGATTCATAAAGTATTATGGCAGTTCTTCTCAAACTTTAATGTATATACAAATTACCTGAAGATTTTGTTACAATGAAGATACTGATTCAGTACTTCTGTGATGGGGCCTGAATTTGCCTTTTTAACAAATTCCCAGGTGATGACAATGATATAGGTCTGCAGACCACACTTTGAGTAGCAGGTACTTACATGATCGCCCTTGAGATTCACAGCAATTCTGTCAAGTAGACCATGTATGAGAATATTGACTCTCTGAGGGTTAGGAGTTGAAAGTGTTTTGCTCATTGCTATTAGGCCCTCAGTACATTTTTGTTGGATGAATAAATAACCGAAACATAATTTTATAGAGAAATTAAATGCCTTACGAAAGTCACATTCTAAAAAGTGGCAAAGTTGGTGTTTGAACCTAAGACACTACAAAAATCAGAGAATTCAGTACTAGATAAATTTACTTTAATTTTTACTTTGGCTTTTTTTTTGTGATAAAAGAAGAAAAATTGTCAAGGAAACTTTTTAATTGCGGTATAACATAGGCATATAAAATGACCAAATCATAAGTGTGTAGTTGGTCAATTTACACATAAGGTTATCTACATAACCACCTTTCAGATGAAGAAACTAACAGTTCCCCAGAAGCCTTCCTTAGTTCCTCCTCCCATACCCATCATTTTCCTCTCAGAGGTAGATGCTTTTCTGACTTTTATCTATCACCATAAAATTTTATGATGTCCACTTTTCAGTGGATACCTTTTTTCACTCAGCATTATGTTTATGTTCTTAATATAGCAGTAATTTGATAATTTTCATTGTATAGTATTATATTCTTTGATTAGAATACTATATTGTATGAAATGTTTATATATTTCTATCAGATATACATGCAGAAGTGGAATAAATTATGGGAACATTCAGCTATTTTAAATATTGCCAATTAGCTTTTCAAAGCGATTCCATATATTATTTCTTTGTCTTTTCTTTGACTTTTAATGTTGATTAATTTGCCTAGGTAAATTTCCCTGAAATTCTGTCTTTTGGCTGCATGGAGAGCTTTGAAGTGAACTCTTTTTTCTGAGACTTTTGGGTAAAGATGATGGATTGAGCACACGCGTTTACTTTTCTTCCACTAAACACCAAATAAAGAGACAACAAAGGGATTTTTTGGAGAAAGGTCTGAACCTAAAAGAATGAAGAAAATGAGAGAGGAGACAACAGCAACATAATTTGGGGAACTTGAGAAAGCTAAATTCTAAGCCAGCAGTGGGGAAGCTGAGAAGGAACCTGATTTATACCACAGAATCTCTAAAAGTTTGAGGAATTGGCTCATGGGTATCTGGAAGGAGGGAGATAGTGCTCTAAAAAGATAGAATTGGTTTAAGTATATTTAAAAAGCAGTTAGATCCCTTCCCCAATCCACAGACTTGAAATTATTTCCCACCCATAAAGGTTAGTTCTGGCAAATAAGAGCTAGAACTAAGTAACTAAGAGCTAGATCTAGAACTAAGACCTAAACTCTCACCTTCCCTGATTCCAGGCTGAAAGGTTCCATAGAGAGCTGAGCACAATAGACAGAAATAGACTCACTCCAAGGCACATTTGCAATTTCACAATACTGGGGAAAAATAAGAAATTCTACAAATTTCCAGAAAGGAACAAAAACAAGTGTGAAAGAAAGTGCAGCCTGCCTGAGAATGGTGCTGCACACACGGAGAGCTGACACAACAAGATGACACAACAAAAAGAAACACAGATTCCCTGTGCCGCTGATAAGGATAGAAGCGGTCACAGAAGAACATACAGCGAATGGACACAGAGCAGACAACTGGGAAGGGGAGAGAAATTAAAAAAAACAAACAAACACACCCCCCCAAAAAAAAAGTCACATACAAAGACCAAGAATCAGAACACCTATGCATTTTTCAACAGCATCAGCAAAGGCTAGAATACAATGGAAAAAGGCCTCTAAATTTTTGAGGAAAAATGATTCCTAAAGTTAGAATTCTATACTCAACCAAATTCACAGATAAATGTGATGAGAGAATTTAAGAATCCAGATATTCAAGGTCTGAAAATTCTACTTCCCATAAACTTTCTCAGAGATCTGCTGGATATGATCCATTAAAATGAGGGAGTAAGCCAAGAAGAAGAAAGACATCAGGAACAGGAATCATGGATTTAAGTACAAAAGAACAGAAGGAGAGCTTCAGAATGAAGGTGAAGGGAGAGCCCAGAAAAATAGCTGACAACCAGAAGGCTCCAGAAGAGATATTTTTTTCCAGAAGATGAAATTAATAGCTTCTCTAACCCTGTTTTTTTTTTTTTTTTACAATATATTGATGGAAGGTTTAGGCATCTGGCAGAGTTTGGGGTAAAACTGTGATAAGTAGAAAACAAGGCAAATGAGCAAATGAGGAAAAAAACAACTACCTCAACCCAGCAGCTACTAACTGCCCCCAAAAAAGCAGGAAAGGGAAATTAATCAGAGAAGACTATGGACTCAGCTGTGAACGGCATTTACATAGTCATGATAATGCAAGCAGTCGATGTTCGTCTAATAAAAAAATTAATTCAATAATATTGAGAGAAAGGAGGAAGGAGAGAGTTGCAGGAAAATTGTATGTGTGTGGCTGGTATAGAGGGGGAGGTTAAAGAGAGCTAAACCATCCCTAGTGAGAAATCAATAAATATATTGTCAATAGATAATCAAGAAATATAATATATACATGTTACTTAAGAGAACGCCATAAATTTAAAAATAATCCCCTGAGGGAGAGGGAAGGTCCTGCAGGGGCGGGAGGGGGCATCTGATATTTTATTATATTAAGCATTAGGAATGAACTGTATGTCTTTTCAAATTATGCAAAAGAATACATCTGATAAAAATAAAAAAATAAAGTATTTTTTATTGATTCTATCACTGACGGCTGTTTAACTTTCTTAAGGCTTACTTTATCCATTTATAAAATGAGCATTTTAATAAATAATTAAAAGTGCCTTATAATGGCCAGTTGTTCTGGTCCCTACAACCACTGAGTCATCTGCAGGTAGTCAGAGGAACTTACTTGACAGTGACCTAATATTATTTCTCCTGTTTATGCAAAGGCTCTGGGAAATTGGGAAAAGGATAAAAGAGAAGTGGCAGGAAGGTGGTGAACCTTTGGATGATTAGTCTATTAATTAGGAGAGTCTTGTCCCTGGGTAGTTCAGAATTAGCGCACTTCCCCTTTCCTCAGAGCTAGAGCAGCAAGTTTACTCTCAGTGACTTATACAGTGTCTAGTGTGGAGAAGGAATCTTGTAATATAATTAGAGAACCATGGCCCTATAATTGACATAGATGTTCATGTGTGAGTCATTGAAAATTATCATCTTCATGGTTACTGTGACATGAGACAGATCCGAGTGAAGCTGGCACATGAAGAAGGAAAATCTGACATGGTGCAACATGTGCTACAGGTAAGGCAGTGGGTGCCATTTTGGACACCAAGTTGCCTGTGGTTCAAATACCCTTGGGCTCAAGTTCCAGCCTCTTGCTTGCAAGTTCTCTATTGTTTGTCATTGTTATATAGAATGGTGCTTCTCAAACTTGAGTGAGCCTCAAAATAACCTGGACGACTTATTGAAACAGAGATTCCTGATCCCACCTCTAGAGATTCTGATTAGTAAGTCTGTGATGGGGCCCTGAATTTTCATTTTAAAAAAATTCCCATGCAATGCTTCTGCTGTTTATTAGTGTATGGATCATACTTTGCATAGTGTCAAATGCAAGAATACATTCTGGGAGGTTTAGACGACCAGCAGTTGAGGTTCATGAAGAGAGTCCATTGTGTCAGTTGCACCTAAGGCTTAGCATTTTTAAAAAATATATTGAAATGTATCCTATAAATGAAACAGTGTACCAAATGTGTATTTGCTTATTTTAAAGGATATGACTAAAAATACAAAGAATCCACCAGCCTGGTCAAGAAACATTCTAATATTTTAGAGTACCCTTGGGGTGACTTGGTTAGCCAATGTTTTGTTTGTATTTTAACATCTATTTTCTTGAGTTACACTGACCTGTAATTTTCCTTTTTTATACTGCGTTTGTCAGTTTTTGAAATCAAGGTTATAAAGAGAGTTGAGCATTACCTGTCTTGTCTATATTTGGGAATAACATATGCTATATTGGATTAAACTACCTTTAAAAAATAAATTTGCAAGGATTCAAGAAACAATTACTCTAGTGCCATAAGAGGGAAAAGAAGCAAATTATAGAAGTCTATACAAGAGGCTAAAGTGCTGTTTCAATATCTTTAATATTTATAAAAGTATTATAGTTTTCTATTTCTTGATTGTTTTGTGATATTTTCTAAATGTCTATTTCATCTAAGATTTCAAATGTACTTTTTTCATTCCTGATTTTACTTGTGCTTTTCTTTTCTTTTCTTAATCCATCTTAACAGAGGTTGGTAAATTATATTAGTTTTTTAAAGAAACAACGTTGGCCTTATTAATTATCTCTATTATATATTGAATAATTTGTCCACTTATCTTTAATATTTCTTTTCTTCCATTTCTTTTTTGTTGTTTAATTAACGTTATTTTTTTCCTCTTTCATTTTTTCTTTTAATCTTAAGATTGATACATAGCACTTTTATTTTCATGCTTTCTTTCCTTCTAAGGAAGGCTTTTTCATGCTTCTGAGAAATTTCTGCTTTTATTGTATTTCTCCAAGTTCATTTGTGGTACTTTTATTATTATTCATAAAATTCACTTATTTTCCAATTTGATGTCTTTTTTGATCCATAAGTTATTTAGAAGTTTATTAATTGTATAACAAATGGGATATTTCTAGTTATCTTTTTGTTATTGATATCAAGCTTAACTTTATTGTGATGTGGTCAGAGACTATGTTCTGAATGAAATCAATGTTTTGGCATTTTTTTGAAACTTGCTTTAAGGATCAGTGGGTCAATCTCTGTAAAGGATTCGTGTGTGCTTGAAAAGAAAGTGTATTCTGCAGTTGTGGGGTGTAGTGGCCTATTTATATATCCCTTAAATCTTATTTATGTTTGTTAATTATATAATTATGCAATTAAATTATCTTCTGTATTCTTGCTGATTTTTTGTGTGCTTGATATATCAAATGCAGAGAGCTTTGTTAAGAACTATCTGTATTTGTTGATTTCTACTGCCAATTTTTACTTCAAAATATTTTAAGGCTATATCAATAGAGGCATAAAATTTAAAACTGTTATATATTTCTTGTGAACTCTGCCTGTTTTAGTTTTCTAAAAGCTGCAGGGAGCACTATACCAGAAATGAGCTGGCTTTTATAATGGGAATTTATTAGGTGAAAAGCTTAGAGTTCTGAGGTGGCAGAAGTATCCAAACCAAGAGATGCTGTCTCCTCAGTTGAAGCTGTGGGTAGTCAGGTACATCGCTGCACCATCTAAAGATGCTTCCTCCCTGAGCTCAGCTGTGGGCATCAGGCATATGGCTCATCTCTCCCCTCTCCTCCTGGCCTTGTCTCTTTCAGTCTCTGGGGAGCCTCTTTCCACGCCCCTGTGCTCTGCTGATCCAGTCTCAGGCCTCTGGGACCTCTCAACCTCTCAAGGTTTCTCTGTCTCTGTGTTTTTTTTTCCTGTGTGTCCCTGCATGTTTCTCCTGTTTATAAAGGACACCAGTGAAAGGACTAAGACCCAAGCCGTACTGAACTGGTCTAATTAAAGGGAGGTCCCTTCACCGAATCTAATCAAAAGGTCCCATCTACAATAGATTTACATGTGCAGGAATGGATTAGCTCCAAGGATATGATCTTCTAGGGTTCCCCCAGCTTCAACCTGTCACACTATATTTCATCTTTATGAAGAAATAGTCTAGTAAAGCTTTCTGCCTAGAAGTTTATTTCATTTGATATTAATATACTTGTCAAGCTTTTGAAAAAATTTTTTTCCTCGTATGTTTTCCATCCTTCTCCTTTCTATCCCTTTTCCTTATATTTCAGAGAAGCCTTTTGTAAATTACATAGAGCAGGTTTTTAAAAATCAAGTTATCTGTTACCTAAAACATTTCCTCTTTCTATATGTATGTATGTATATATGCATGCTTACATATTTCTGGCTTATTTTGTGCTTTTTTTCTTGCCTCTTCTATTTTTTATTTTTATTTTCAGCCTTGTCTTCTTTATCATTCTGAGTCAAATCAAGGGAGAGAAACCACACAGTAAGTTGAAGAGGAAAAGTTTAATATACTGAATTATTAACTATAACAGGTGATTGGCATAACCTCTAAGATTGAGATCCGCCCTTCTAATTTTTATTCTATTACTTGTTTTAAAATTAATTTTATTTACCAGCACTCCATATCCACCAAACATACACACTCCCCACCCCACCACCCCCATCCCTGGGTAACCGTTTATCTACTTTCTGCCTCTGTGACTTTTCTTTTTTTTTTTTCCTTAAAGATTTATTTATTTTTATTTACCCTTCCACCCCGTGTCAGTTGTCTGCTCTCTGTGTGCATTCACTGTGTGCTCTTCTGTGTCCGCTTATATTCTTGTCAGCAGCACCAGGAATCCGTGTCTCTTTCTGATGTGTCATCTTGCTGCGTCAGCTCTCTGTGTGTGCAGTGCCACTCCTGGGCAGACTGCATTTTTTTTTTTTTTTTTTTTTTTGCGCTGGACAGCTCTCCTTATGGGGCGCACTCCTTGCGCGTGGGACTCCCCTATGCTGGGGACACCCCTGCGTGGCACAGCACTCCTTGTGCGCATCAGCACTGTGTGTGGGCCAGCTTCACACGGGTCAAGGAGGCCCTGGGTTTGAATGTGGACCTCCCATGTGGTAGGCAGATGCTCTATCCATTGGGCCAAATCCGCTTCCCCCTCTGTGACTTTTCAATTTCCATACATCTCTTATAAGTGACATCATGCAATATCTATCCTTATGTGTTTTGCATATTTCACTAAGCATAATGTTTTCAAGTTTTTCCCATATTATGCTGTTAACTCAGAGCTTTTTTCTTATGACCAAATAATATTCCATTGTGTTTGTGAACCACATTTTAAAAATCATTTACTGATAAACATGAGTTGTTTCCACTTTTTGGAAAAAGGTGCTCACCTTTATAAATATTGGTGTATGGGTATCTATTTGAGACGCTGTTTTCACTTTCTCTTGGAATATACTTAGAAGTGGAATTGCTGGGTCATATGGTAATTCTATATTTAAGTTTTGATGAACCGTTATATTGTTTCCCACAGTCGGTGCAATATTTTATATTCCTACCAACAATGCACTAGAGTTCTCACTTCTCCACATCCTCTCCAACACTTTTTACTTCTCCTCCACCTCCTCCTCCTTCTTCTTCTTCAATAATAGCCATCCTTGTGGGTATAAAGTGGTCTTTCACTGTGGTTTTGATTTGCATTCCCCTAATGGCTGAGATCCAGGTCTTTTTGGAGAGGGCACTGTTATGACTCATTAAATGGCAGAGAAGTCTCTAGAGCTGAGTTGGTGGAACTTGCTGGAAGTCTGCTCTGTGGAACTTGATTCAGCTCTTTGTTGCAAAACTTTCTGGGGGTGGGTGGGTCAAGGGAAGCTTTTGGCTGCTGGATGTTGCTACCCTCTCTGTGCCGCAGGAGTTGAGTACTGCGGGAGCTGACCATTTCAGGAGCTGGGCATGGGAGAAGCTCTAAGCAGAGCCAGAGGCACTCTCCTACAAAAGCATACGGAGTAGGGTGGGGAGAGGTAGATACGCCAGGAGAAGCTACTGGTTGCTGAGTGCTGCTATCTGCCACGTCCTACAGGAGCTAGATTCTGGAGGAGCTGTGAGAGCATCAGCAAGCTGGTGCTAGTGAAGCCTAACATGCTGCAGAAGCCTGACAAATGAACATTCCGAAACATTGCTTTTTTCCTCTTGTAATGTCTCTCCAGCACCCTTACTGCCAAGGCTTCAGTGCCAGCTAGCAAGGAAAAATAGGGCCCAGATTCATTTTCACAGTGAAGGTAAAAAGAATGGATTTGAAGTTGAAAGGCAATAAAGTGGTAACTGGTACACTCTCTTTAGTATCCATTTAGTACCCATATTTTTCTCTATTGAGGTATTTCTTATTACTACTATTAAAGGCTGGCTGTTATATACTTTATTTCTATTCTTATAGTGGTTTCACCCAAGCAATCACAGCACATTAACTCCAGTTACCTCCCTCCTGGTTTGTATGTTATCATAGTCATGCGTTACAATTCTTTTTCTTAAAACCCCAAAAAGTATCATAATTAATGTTATACAATTGTTTTAAATTTATATTTGCCTAATAGTTACCCTCTTGTTCTTTCTATTCCCTTGCATTTCAGATCTTCCATTGGGAATCTTTGAGAATCTTAAAAGTAACTAAGTATACACCTGAGTAACTTCAGTATACACCTGAAGTATATCCTTTAGAATTTTACTTTTTATTTTTAGCAAAGGTTCGATGGTGACAAACTTTCTTAGTTTTGTTCATCTGAAAATGTAAATTTCACTCTCATTCTTGAAAATTATTTTTGCTGGATATAGAATTCTAGGTAGGCAATTAACTTCTTTCATTAACTTGAAGATACCATTTTGCTGTTTCTTAGGTTCTATTGTTGCTATTAAGTAGTGAGAAGGAATATAATTATCATTCCTTTTTAGTTACTTTTAAGATTCTTTTTTTCTTTGGTGTTCTTAAGTTTCATTATTAATATCTAGTGGATTAAAAAAAAATTTAAATGTGATTTGTAGGGCTTCCTGAATCTATGGATTGATAACTTTTACCATTTCTGGAAAAATCTCAAGTCTTATTCTTCATATAGTGCCTCTGCCATGCTTTCACTCTCTTCTCCTTCAGGAGTGCCAACAAATTTGTGTTAGATATTCTCAATCCATTCTCCATATCTCTTTATTCTCTCTTTCATATTTTTCATGTCTTTTCTTTATTGTTTACTTTCTGAGTACTTTGCTAGATATAGTTTCCATTCTTATTTTTCCTTTCAGCTGTATCTAAGATGCCATTAAATCTACCTATTGTGATTTCATTTTGAATTACTTTATTTTTCATTTGGGTTGACTCTTTTTTGGTTCTTTAAAAAACATTCATGTCATTCTTTATAGTTGTTTTGGTGCCAAAATTTCAAGTGTGTTTTTGTCCTTAACCATATTAAGTCTAGTTTTTATTCTGTGTATGATAATTCCAGGTTCTAATTCTTTGCAAGTTTGTTTACTCATGGTATTTTTAGCTTTTGTGTCTGTGCGCTGCTCCTTTTCCTTGGAACTCTGTGGGAATTATTTTAGTCCTGATTTAAATATAGATTTATCCAGGAAAGTTTGCATTTGGTTCTTCCAGGTGGTTGGGGGCCATATACATTTGGGACCACCTTACACTTAATTCTCATGAGATTTTCAGAACAATGAGGTAGTATGAATTCAAGCTGCAAACCAGTGTGAAAGTTAGCTTGTGGTTGTGAAATCCCAGGAGAACTTTTTTCCAGCTCTCTTCTGTTTAATTCCAAGATAGGGACTTCTCTTTGCAGTCCCCTGAGGGAGATTATGAATTTGATTATCTTTCACTCTTAAACTGAGGGTATAGCCTTTTTTGGGGTTATGAGATTTATGGTGAAAGTGTTTCTGTTTTTAGTCCGGGTTTCTGTGGAAAAACAGAATCCACTTGAGGTATTTCTAGTAGGAAGGGACTTAATATAGAAATTTGAATCTTATTCAATCATTGGGGAATCTGGGGGAGTGAAGAACAGAGAAGCCACTACTAGAATTCACAAAATGAAGAAACGTATAAATTGCAAAAAAGCAACACCAATGATCTCAGCTGTCCTAAGCATCAAAGCAGATGACTCTCAAGACCAGAAAACCACTTGTAAAATCTCACATCTGAGATCTTCTGAACAGCTACGAACCTGCTCCCAGCTTCCACCAGAGAAAATAGTTTTTCATTCTGTTATGCCTTCCATATTTCAAACAAGTGCTTCTCATTGGTATATTTTTAACCCAGAACCTGTTGATTAGAGAGTCTCGCAAATATAGGTTTCAGACCTCTAGACTTTGCCATACAGAAGAGGAGCCTTAGAGAGTAGGAATTGTGTTTGGTGTTAGCAGGCAAAATCCAGCACAGTCCACTCCTTTAGATACTACCATTTATATGTCTTTTCTACCTTTATTCTAACTTCCAAATAACAACACAATAATGTTTTGTCTTAAATGTTGAAACTATTCTTTGTACAAACAAAAAAGTATTTGCCTTCTTTCTAGAAGGGGAAATCGAAAGTACAATCCGTCTCAGTATCCAGTTTAGGTGATGTTCATGCCTTCTTTGGTACAATCACAGTCCACCTTTGATAATCAATGATTTAATGACAATTATAAGTGTAAGCACCATAAATTGGTCAATATACATAGATATTATGCACAATAAAACAAAGAAGAATATGTGTAATTGTAATAGTTCTTAATTCTTACAATTGATCATGAAGCCAAATGTGTTGGTTAAGTTCATGTACCACCTTGGCTAGGTTGTAGTGCCCAGTTGTTTGGTCAAGCAAAGACTGGTCTGATTATTTCTGTGAGGAAATTTCATGGATATAAATCATTAGTCAGTTGATTTCATCTATGGCTTATTTCATCTACGATCAACAAAGGAGACTGCCTTCACCAATGAGGTCTCATTCAATCAGTTTTAGCCTTAAAGGGACAACTGGTGATTTTAGCAATCAGAAAGAGGAATTTTTATCTTTGCTTTGCAAACCATCTTCTCCCAGAGAATTAATCAAAATCTTCATTGGTGTTCCCAATTTCAGCCTGCCCTATGGAATTTGGACTTGCCAATCCTCACAGTTGGGTGAGCCAATTCCTATGATAAATCTCATAATACTTGCATAGATAGCTATATAGCAGGTTCTGTTTCTCTGGATAACTCTGACTAATACACCAGATTAGTATTTATAACTTCTTTTCCTTGTATATATTTCATGTTCTCTATACTCTATACCTAATGACTTTTTACCTGATGGAAAACATGTGCTTTTTACCACTGCACACGTAAGTTTTAAGACATGTCCCTGAAAATTCCCTGGGTTCAAGACAAAGTCTTCCTAGGTCTTATTATGCAGCACCAACCCTATTTCCCTTTCATTATCAGCATCAATCACCCCAGACAGTACTTACCCCCCATTCTTTACAATGGAACTTAAAGTGGTCTGGTAGCAATCTCACCTTCCCCTTCATTGATAACGGCTTTTGTGTTCCCTGGTGGAAGCATTCCTCCTTTGGGAACTAAGACCAGCAGAGCCCAAAGTTGCAGAGATGGAAAGCAAGTAATTTTATGAGTAAGTCAGTAGAGGTAATGATGAGAAGATTCATTCTCATTGTCCTCTGTGGTACCTTGTTGCTGAGCGGGGAGGTCTCTGTCTCGCTCAGGCCCAAGAGTCGAGGGGGTCAGCTCCTACCGGACCGCCAGCGGGGGGTGCTCCAGGGAGAGAGCACTGGGGCTCTCCAGGCGTGGGGGACGCTCGGTTAGGAAAGAACCATGGAGACCGCCTGAGCGCAGGAACAGGTCTGCTTTATTGCGGAAGTACACTTGGTTATATAGGCAGGGAAGGGGGTGGAGTATGAAGGGGAGAGCAGGGCGGAGGGGTGGCTGTGGATTGGCTAAAACTGGGGGGGCAGACCTCTGGTAATACGCCGTAAGCAGTTACTGGGGAAGAGGGCAGATTGTAGGTTGGTAATATGGGCGGGACTGGCGGGAAGGGTGGCGGGGGCTGGAAGGGAGGAGGGGCGGAGAAAGGCGGCAACAGTACCTGGCCCAGTATATTCTGACTATGGCTGACCTGGCCCAGTATTCTGACCTGGCCCAGTATATTCTGACAATATGACATATATTGAGCACTAGTTTGGAGCACATCTTTTATCTCAGTCTCCCAACCTCCAAGGTGGTGCTATGCACTTGGCACCATGACCCATACTGTGACTTTGAGCCTGTCACCTCACTTATTTTTCCATAAAATGACTTTATCATAGTACTGTTTTTTAAAATAACAGAACAGTAAATAAGGCATTCAGTAAACCCACCTATGGAGATGCTGGCAGAAAAGGCAAGTCAATATGCAGACTGTGGGCAGAGAAGGCAAATTAATATACAGAATCTATTCCAATATGGACAAATTGCTGCACCCTACACAGTGGAGGAGGTCCAACAGCTACTTGACCAGGTCCCCTGGGGATTGACCTGCCATGACTGCATTGGGAACCAAACAGTAGTGATAGCTTGATCAGCTTTGCTGAAGGGAAGTCCATGTTATTAAGTCTAGTTGTTGAGTATAATACACTTTCTGCCATGCCCACTTTTTTCATGAGCCTATTGAGCAAAGACTGGAGTTAAAGAAAATGAGGCTAGTTAACATCCAAATGATTATTAAGAACATTCTTACCCTCTGCTTTAGTTGAAGCTCAGAGAATTAAATTTGTTTGCCTAAGGGAAGTGAAGTAATTCTTAAAATGGAAGCATTAGAGAAGATTTGTGTTGGCAGTATCCTAGTTACATGAGTCCATTTTAGGAGAGAAGTTTTCAGGGTATGTAAAATGAGAAAGGGAAGGCCCTTCCTTCCTTCCTTCCTTCCTTCCTTCCTTCCTTCCTTCCTTCCTTCCTTCCTTCCTTCCTTCCTTCCTCCCTTCCTCCCTTCCTCCCTTCCTCCCTTCCTCCCTTCCTCCCTGCCTCCCTGCCTCCCTGCCTCCCACCCTGCCTCCCACCCTGCCTCCCTTCCTTCCTAAACTAATTCTATCAGAGGCAATGACTCTTCTGAGATTTATTTGTTCACAGAGCAAGTGCCCTTATTCAATAAGATAGCTAGCACATATTTCATCAAGCCATGTTATGAAATACTCATTCCAATTAGTCAGACCTCACTTATTTTATGAAATGTATAATTTTCTATTTTCTAACAGCAAAGCTTATTTTTAAATAATTTTAAAAACTTACATTGAAACATTTTGGATGTAAGCTTAAATATGCAAAGGAATACAAAGCTTTTGAAAATCTTTTAGAGGGATTGCAAGCTAAAAAGTTAAAACCATGATATATGAATATTCTGAACTAGGACAATTGGAGCCGACCATTGTTTCAAAATAAAATGGGGTCTTGGGATGTTTTATAATCTAGGTTTTCAAAGAAGAGTTTTCGTGGGTCTAAGGAGAGACCATTTCTTATCATAATTACCCAGTGAGGCACTTGTCTTGATAGGGATGAACCTGGAACTTCTTGAAATTGATATTTAGTTAGATCCCTTTCTCTCCAGCCCTAATACTAGTTTTTATCCTTTGTCCTTTCTGAAAATAGGTTTTAGCATTGCTTGGAATGTTATTGCTGAGTCTCTTGAGTCACCTTCCAAGACAGGTACTGTTTGTTCTCTCTTCTTTATTCTAAATTGTCCTAAGGCTTTCCCCATATTTTTGGCTATGGATTGAGATGATCCTTTAATGTCAATATGCCCTTGGGGTGTCCCCATAAATGTGCTCCTTTCTGGTCTTATTTTGCTGATCCATACTTAACTCTGCTCATCACTTTCTCCCTTCCCTGCTGTTCCTGGCCCCACTGGGAGTGGCAAGGAACAGCTGGAAATGGAATTGGGGGCTAATGGTAACAGGAATCCGTGACTTTCCCTATACCTACACTCAGAAGAATCAGGATAAGTATCCAGGGCCAGGGGTAAAATTTGCACCCCCATTTTGACATTCCTACAGTGATGACTGTTTATCTGTGCTGTTTATCTGGTTCTTCATCTCTGCCCTGATATGTAAATACTAGCCTAGAAGGAGTCATTGTGGTCCCATGGTAGTCACAGTGTTGAAGTGATGTGATCTGGAGCTATATTGGAAGTACCATTAGTCAAAAGGTCCATACAGCCCCTAGGAGGTTTTGAAGAATATACTTGAAGTCTTTTTCCAAGTAAAAAAGCTAATAGAAATTAGATGTGATCTAGTGAGAAGATAACTCTCATAAGGACAGTGCTTTCCCTTAACATCACATGCATCTAAATATAATGAGACCTTCCCTTATTCTCCATTTTCATTTGTGTTCCTAAATAACACAATCTGACTTTGTTAATAGTGTCATCTGATGTGGAAAGGTACTGTGACAGTTTAAAAACTTGCTGTAAATTTTTTGACAGTCCTTCCATCAAGAGGTAAACTCTATGTCTCCACCACTTGAATCTGTGTGGACTTGTGACTGCTTTGACTAATAGAATACAGTAGAAGTGACATAGGGGTCCTCTAAGGCTGGGTCATAAAAGGCCATGAAACTTCTTTCTCATTCATTGGAATGCTCATCCTCGGAGCCCTGAACCATCTTGTAAGAAATCTGGCTACTCTTAGGCTGCCGTATTGGAGAGGTCACATATAGGCTCTCTGGTTAAAATCCCCAGCTAAGCTTCTCTGTCACCCATCACAGGCCAAGTGCCAGATTTTTGAGTAAAGAAGCCATCTTGGAACGGGTTTCTCCTCTTGTCACTATTCTGGCCATCAGCCCTTCTAGTTACCCCACAGACTTTCATGTCATCTCAGCTGAGGCCCCAGACATCATGCAACAGACACAAGTCATCCCCTCTGCACTTGTTTAAAATTCCTGACTCCCAGAATGGAAGAACATAACATGTTTATTATTTTATGCCACAATATTTTGGGGGTGGTTTGTTATGCAGAGGAATAGCTGGAGCAGTAAGGCCTCCAAACAGGCAATTAAGAGATCACTTCTCTCAGTCAACCACTATTTCTCTACTTACTCATATAGCCACTTATCTGCAAAGATCAAGAAATCAGGATTGGTTGGATATAGAAACATTTACACAGTAACTAGTGCCTTCACTTTGACTTGAACTTGGTTTTTGGCTGTGGGAAACTAGCCATTAAGCTGAACAGAATCCATAATTTTAAAGAGCAAAACATCTAAGCTCTTCACGTGGAAGACATATTTGGAAGATGATTGCCTCCCCACTGATAGGTTCATCCATCATAGACAGATGTCTTTTTTCTGTGCCTAAATGTATCAGGTGATAATCGGGGGAGACTTGGTATCTCTAGTATAATTTCGTTCTATTCATTGACTTATAAAAAGCAAGCCAAATAGCACTTCAACATTTCTTTCCCTTGACATGGACTGTTTGTTTTAAAATATGACTTTGAGACAGTCTGTATTTTCTTTTGAGTAGATCCTAGAAGAACGGCAGTTTTATAGGACAGACAAATATCATGCCTGCCAGATTTCAGATTGTGCCAGAATTTTAGTCTTTTCTTTTTCCATTGATATACATAAAGTATTGTAGCACTTTGCTTTTTTAAGAATAATGATTGATGTCTATTTAATGAGGGCTATAGTACTTCTATTTTATCCTCATGGCTTTTATAAAACAGAACTTCATTTTTCATACCTTTTCTGGAAGTATATACTCTTCTTCAATTAATGTGACACACAGGCACTCAAATCCTTGGGTAAGCTCACTGACAGTATTTATTCTACTTATTATTTGGCAAATGAAACAAGGTACAAGGTACTCAGCATAGTCTTTCTGAACTTGGATCGCTTATAAGGAAAATCCTGTTGGGAATTAATTGAGATTTGGTAAGGAAAGAAAATTTGAAAGAAAATTGGGTGACAGGGTCCAGTTAATTCTATCTCCAACATGTCGCCTGGGTTTCTTTAGCGTCATCCTCATCTCCTTAGACTATTAGAGAGACTGCTACTGCCTTCTTGTCCCTAGACTCTGCTCCCAATCAGCTGTTTACCATGTGGCAGTCACACTGGTCTATAAGAGCACAGGCTGTGTCTGTGTCTTATATGTGGTTATGTCTTCATTGCCTGCCATAGTTGCTGACACATAGTTGATGCACAACAAATATTTGATAAATCAGTATTGAAAATTATAGTGTTCCTCTTCTCCAAAACCTTCAATGGAGCTACATTACCTAAAGAATCAAGTCTAATTTCTTTGGCATGACTGCAGCAGGCAATAGACACACACAGTCAAATGAGCAACACTCAATGATTAGAACAGGGTGTGTGTGGTGGCATTGAGGAATGTTATGTGGCCATTAGGGTTGCTGGATGGTTTAAACAAAAGTACTGCAGACATCCAGTGTGTATTCAATAAATGCAATGTATTTAGTAGGGGGTATTGATGTGGGAGGAGTGGGGTATATGGGAACCTCCTATGTTTTTTAATGTAACATTTTGTGTGGTCTATTCATCTTTTAAAAAGTCAATAAAAATAAACAAATTAAAAAAATACTGCAGACATACATGATAAAAATATAAAAATATAAGGCATATCTTGGAGATATTGTGGGATTGGTTCCAGATCACAGTAATAAAAAGTATATCAAAATAAACTGGGTCACACAAATTTTTTGGCTTCCCAGTGCATATAATTATGCTTACCCTGTACAGGAGTCTATTAAATGTGCAATAGCATTATGACTAAAAAAGCAATGCACATACCTTAATTAAAATGTAGCACCCTCAGCTGGGTCCTGAGCCTCAGCAGAGTTGCAGCACCTACTCTCCAGTTCATTGGACTTATCCAGGTCAGCTAACAAGGAAGTGAGGATGGTCAGCCACCACATCAAGGAAACGAGAGAGTCTATAACTGCAAGCAGGAGAATCCCATCTATCAGCCATGTGGGATCTAAGCCACCTCTCAATTAAGAGGTGGAGTGGGCAGCACCATGCCAGAGTCCTCAGGATTGGGGAATAAACTATGAACTAGAGTGGACTTCTACTACTATATTCTACTTTAGAATTATTGTGACTCTAGCAATGGAAGACATTATATCAATAATGTGGAGACAGTGGCCATGGGATTTGCTGAGGGCAGGGAGAGGGAAGAAGAAGAGGTGTGATATGGGGACATTTTGGGACTTGGCGATGTCCTGAATGAAATTGTAGGGACAGAAGCAGGACATTATATATCCAGCCATAACCCACTGAATGGACTAGGACAGAATGTAAACTACAATGCAAACTATAACCCATGCTGTGTAGCAGTGCTCCAAAATGTATTCATCAAATGCAATGAATGTACCACACTAATGAAAGAAATTGTTGATGTGGGAGGGGTGGAGGGTGCGGGAAGTGGGGTATACGGGAACATCTTATATTTTTTAATGTAACATTTTGTGTGGTCTATGTATCTTTTAAAAATAAATAAAATTATATTAAAAATAATGTCAAAATACAATATCAGTGAACAATTAAAAAATATGGTACATGATGTGAATACATGCTGTTGGAGAAATGGCACTGATGCAAGGTTACCATAAACCTTCCATTTGTAAAAAATACAATGTCCTTGAAGGGCAATAAAGTGAAGCACAATAAAACAAGGTATACCTGTATGCACACACATACATATGAGACATTTATTGATGTTAATATGCATTATGCTGTATATTTTGCATTAAATCAGTCCACTTCCCTACTTACTTTTTTTAATGTATATCAATCTGTTACATTCATAAATTTCTAATGACACAAAAATTCTTTCTAGAATTGAAGCAATAGACCCTTTGTTGTAAAACCATATCCACCTACTTGAGACGTCATTGTTGAAGAGGAGAGGCCTGCTCCCTCATCTTCCTCACAATGAGAATATGATAGGAAGGCTTCTCTCTGTGTGTGTGCATGCCATGGTGAAAGTATCAGATTTCTTTTTTAAGGTTTATTTATTTATTTATTTCCCCTCCCTCCCCTCCTCCCACCCTGCTGTTTTTGCTGTCTGTGTTCTCTTCTAATTTTCTCTCCTCTCGGATTCACTGGGATTTGATCCTGGAGACCTCTGATAGGGAGAGAGGTTCCCTGTTAGCTGTGTCACCTCAGTTCCTGGTCTTTGCTGTGCTTCACTTTGACTCTCCCCTTGTCTCTCTTTTTTTTTTCCTTTCTTTTTTTGTGTCCCTCTTTTTGATGTATCATCATCTTGCTTCATGACTCACTTGCACAGGGCACTGGCTCTCCACGCGGGCACTTGCATGGGCACTCAGGTGGGCACTGGCTCACCATGCAGGCACGCTTCCTCTTCTTCTTTTTCACTAGGAGGACCCAGGATCGAACCCAGGTCCTCCCATATGGTAGACAAAGCTCTATCACTTGAGCCACATCTGCTTCCCAGCATCCAGAGTTTTAAAAGTTAAGGCCTTTCAAGCCTTGAGACAATTTTCAAAGGTGACTTTTCTAGTTATTTTATGCATATTTGGTGCATCACAGGTAAATTTAGAGACCTTATTAAGCAATATTACTTTAGTATTTGAAAAATTTATTATAATGTTTTCAAGAAACTGACATGGAATTTTTGATTTCAAACTACTACATATTGTTGATAAAGCTGCCAAAAGGTCTGCTGTACAAAGGAAAGCTAAAGGTGAAATCCTGTATTTTAAGAGGTCAGCATTCAGGGCACACTTAATCGCTCTGTGGCCAAAGGAGGCCTGTGGGCCAATGCTCCAGGGAGCCTTGCTCTTGGTGCCAGGATCGGAGCTGATTTCATGGATGGGAATATAGACCCAGACAGTGAAAGGGAATGGTTCTGTGCAAGTTGAATATTTTGGTAATAAAGCTGCTTAATTAGAAATCTTTTCTCAGTTGTTTTTTCTGACAGAAGGGTTAAATACCGTAAACTTCTTTGAAACACCTGGCAACACTAGGGGTTGGAGGAGCGTCCTCAGTCTCCTGTCTTCCACTCTCAGCCCCTCCTCCACACTCGCTGAAGGTCTATTCTCCACTTAACAGCTGGAGAAATCCTAAAAATGTCTCAGATGGATCATGTTATCCCTGCTTCAAACCTCTATGGCCAAAGGTTTTGCATAATATTCATGACTAAAAACCCAAAAGTCCTTATCATGGCCTACACAGCTCTACCAGTTTGGGATTCTGTCCACCTCTCAAACTTATACCACTCTTTCCTTTGTCTATGCACTTCATCCACACTTGAAGATTTCTTGCTGTTTCCTGAGCACTCTAAAGGCCTAAAGGCCTTTCCGCATCTGTTTAGAACACTGGTCCCTCAGATAGCCACATGGCTTGTCCCCTTGCTTACTTTGGATCTTTGCTCAAATGTTTGTTTTCAGAGGCTTCCCCCATTCATTCCTGTCTGACAGTCTATTAGGTATATGTCTACTTACTATCTACCCCACTGAAAAGTGAATTCATCACAAGCAGGGACTTCACCTGTTGTGAGCACTGATGCATATCCAGTGCTTGGAATGGTGTCTGGTGTGTAGAGTATTTAGTTGGCATTTATTGAATATTTGTGGAATGGATGAATGAATGAATGAATGAATGAATAATTGAGAGCAATAGAAGGCAATAGCCATGGTGAAAGAAAATCAGGCAAATCAGGAAGTGGATTTGGCCCAGTGGTTAGGGTGTCGGTCTACCATATGGGAGGTCCGCAGTTCAAACCCTGGGCCTCCTTGACCTGTGTGGGGCTGGCCCATACGCAGTGCTGATGCGTGCAAGGAGTGCTGTGCCACGCAGGGGTGTCCCCCACATAGGGGAGCCCCGCATGCAAGGAGTGTGCTCCATAAGGAGAGCCGCCCAGTGCGAAAGAAAGTTCACCCTGCCCAGGAATGGTGCCGTACACACGGAGAACTGACACAGCAAGATGCTGCAACAAAAAGAAACACAGATTCCCGAGCCGCTGACAACAACAGAGGCGGACAAAGAAGAACATGCAGCAAAATGGACACAGAGAACAGACAACTGGGGGGTTAGGTGGGGGGAAGGGGAGAGAAATAAATAAAAAAAGAAAAGAAAAGAAAATCAGGCAGATGGGTTCATAAATGTTCCTTAAGAATATTCTCTCACTACAGAAGGGCTTAGTCATAGGAGATAATTTAACTGAATTGTATGTTACTTGCTTAAGGAAAGAAAAGAGAGGGAGGGAAAGAAGGACAGAATTGCAGGATCAGAGACATAGAGACAGTGATGGAGTGGGGAGGTAGAGAGATGGGATGAGAGTTGGGATAGGTAGTCAATGTCTGTGGTAAAAGCTTATGGAAAGATTATGTGAATGATTTTAAGGATTTTCCTGATCATCAAAAAGACATGAAACAGGGAAGCAGATGTGCCTCAACAGATTGAGCGTCTGCCTACCACATAGGAGTTCCAAGGGTTCAATACCCAGGGCCTTCTGACTTGTGTGGTGAGCTGGCCTACATGCAGTGCTGCTGCGCACAAGGAATGCCGGCCCATGCAGGGATGCCCAGCGTAAGGGTGCCCCCTGCACAAGAAGTGGCCCCCCCGCAAGGAGAGCTGCTATGCATGAAACCACAGCTCGGCCAGGAATGGTGCCACATACACAGAGAGCTGACACAGCAGGATGATGCAAAAAGAGACACAGATCCCCAGTGTCGCCTGATGAGAATACAAGTAGACACAGAAAAACACACAATGAATGGACACAGAGAGCAGACAATGCGGGGAGGGGAGAAGGGGAAATAAATAAATCTTAAAAAAAAAAGACATGAAGCAGACTTTCAAGAGACTTGATAAGTGGGCGTTTAAGGATTTGTTGATATGCTCAATGAAGGAATTGAAAAAACATTAGAGGAACTGATAAGATCACCTACAGAAGAAATTTAACTCTACTGGGGGACATAAGGGGTTTTTCAAGGGTAATTTGAATACATGAGATTCTTATTTTTATGGGCTGACCCACCTAATCCCTGAGTAAGATTGACTCCATTGTAAAGAGAGAAGGGAAGACTGGGATTTGGTCTGGGTGTGCACTAAAATTGGTAGGGTTAATAGTGAAGGATGTGTATAAGTGGAAGTGGCCTGTGTCTCACCCATCTTTCTAGCTGATAAGAATTTAGGAAGCACCTTGATTTTCACCAAAACCAAAATTCAGGACTTGTGAAATATGAGTGCCTCTATCCTATTGGTTGTCACCTCTATCAGGTTTATTGTCACCTCTGCATTACAGAGAGTAAAGAGTTTAAGTACGGACTGCCAATTTCCTTGCTTGTCACATTGTTGGTGATTCATTAGGATTTTCCAATGAGCATTACATTAATGTAACTTCGTGCCTTGATTCATGCCAGTGCTACAGGAAGCTATCACATTGTTTGCATATGATCTGCAGACTTAGGGTTGGCCTCTTGGAAGATGGTTACATTACTAACTCACTTGTCTATGCCTTCTTCACATCTTTGCTTGGCAGGTCTGAAATTTGAATGCAGTCCTGTGAGGAGTAGTGATAATAGAAGGGATGGAAGTGAAGGGAGGAGAGTGAAGGTTGAGATGATGCAAGATTACATAGAATTTGGTGTGTTCTAGTATAAACATGTTTTTTTTTTAGGTTAGATAAAAGTTGAGATAAGGGTGAATTTGTTTCTGCATTACTGAGACATGCTTTCAGGTTTCCTCTTTTGTGTTAGATGGATTTGTTGTGTAAACATGAAGCCTGTGAAATCTAAAGGACCTCGTTGGATGGTTGGTTCACACTGATGTGTTGTAATCCTGAGGAATCACTGGGACATTTTTTTCAACAGTGCAGGAAGCAGACAATCAGATGTGACATCACCTTTGGGGTAGGAAGTTACATTCAGGGCATGATCACAAATTCTGAAACGTTATCATTGCCCTCAGTATCCTCGTGGTTGTAAGATTTCCTAGCTCTGTTTTTCCATTGAGTGACATTCTCAAATGAAACGATATAGTCTTTAAACTTACCAAAATTCTATAGAGCACCCAATAAAGTAAAAATGGTAATACAGGTTTAAGCTGTGAGGCTAGTCACTTTGGAAAAATTTGTGCTGAAATCTCTAATTTTCCCCATTATCTAAGTCAGGAAGGAAAATAGCTTCCCTGCTTTCTTTCCCTTTTGATCCAAACTTAGATTTTAGTGACTGTGAAGAGTTGAAGATTTTATCATTATAGCAAAAAGATTACCGTTTTGACAATTATTAGCTAAATTAAAATGGGTGATAAAAAATTCAGCCCAAGAAATACACAAGGTAACTTAAAGATGGAATAAACTGTCAGTCTTTAAACCACTGTGAATGAAATTTCATGCCTTCTGAGAATGACTCACTGCTTAGCTGTGTCATGAGTTTCATTTTGAAATGACATATGCTGTGTGGTATCATTTGAGGCTTTATGTTAATGCAAAACGGAAATGAGACCATATTGGGAAGTCAGGTTGAAATACATACATTAATGGTACAAAAAGTGTCATGCTGGCATCTGGCTTTCTCCCTACCTCTGTTCTGGCAATACCAGGCTGTCATGTAATTATAGGACACCTTTTTGTTTCCCCTACTTGTCTGAGAAGTCATAGAGGACACAATCTGGGGTAAGGACATATTAGGTTCTCAAAGAATGGCTGTTAAAAGAACAAGTGAACATTAGCTCGAAGGGGATGAAATCCTTGGCTCAAATCTTCTGAGGTAATTGTTCCTGAGAAGAATATGTATTCATACTCACTGCCTTCATACATTTGACTTAAGCACAGTCTTGATTATAGAAGCTGCTGTACAGTGTTATGACACAACAATATTCCGAACTTGGATATTCTCTTGAAGCCAGTGCAGAGGAGGTGAGTTTAGGAAGTATAGTGTAGGAAGAAGATGGGATGAAAATGGAGTGAGATTAATAAATATAAAGTTGATTTTAATCTTATTTCAATTTAGTTACATATTTTTTTGATGATGTACAGTGTTCTAGACTCTGCTCCAAAGATACTATACTTGACTTTGTAACTGATTTCAAGGCATTTTATTTTTATTTATTTCCCGTCCCACCCCACCCCACCCCACCCCACCCCACCCCACCCCACCCCAGTTGTCTGGGTGTTCTTCTTTTTGTCTGCTTCTGTTGTTGTCAGCAGCACAGGAATCTGTGTTTTCTTTTCAGTGGGTCATGCTGCGTCAGCTCTCCGTGTGTGCAGTGCCATTCCTGGGCAGGCTGAACTTGCTTTCCTGCTGGGCGGCTCTCCTTACGGGGTGCACTCCTTGTGCGTGGGGCTCCCCTACGAGGGGGACACCCCCGTGTGGCACGGCACTCCTTGCGCATATCAGCACTGCACGTGGGCCAGCTGCACACGGGTCAAGGAGGCCCAGGGTTTGAACCGTGGACCTCCCATGTGGTAGATGGACGCCCTCTCCACTGGGACAAGTCTGCTTCCCTGATTTCTAGGCATTTTAATTCTTGTGTTGAAGAGGGGGACAGAAAGGAGAGTTCTTTAATAACTAAAGAAGTTTGGGAACAAGAGAAAATTGTATATAACAAAATAGCCAACTGAATTGTGAGGTGGTAGAGTTTAGTCTTTAGATGTATAAGCTTTTAGGGTTAATGCTGTTCTACTATAACTAGTTCTGAGAACTTGGATACATTTCTTCACCTTTAATCCTTAGTAATTGATATGCAAAATGGGAATAATACCTACATTATAAAATTATTATGAGGATTAAATAATATCATGCCCGTATATCATGTACCCAGCACAGAGGGCAAGATCAATGAGTGTGAATACATAGTAATTAAAGGAGAGAATTGAAAAGGCTAGGGAAAAAGCTCCAGAACTAAATTTATTTTTAAAATTTCTGTCACTAATGACTCTAAGTATAATGTTTTGCTAAGAGATGCCATTGTTATTTGTAGGCCCACCAGAATTGCCATATAATTAGTAGGTTTTGGTAGTAAACATTGAGATCAGTACTTGCTTTAGAAAACTTTACAGAAGTAAACATCTCAAACCTTTTCCTCAAAAGAGCACGGGGTGACATTTCTGACAGTCAAAAGGCTATATTCATTGTCCAAATTATAACCACACAGTCCAAGGGAGATATGTGCACTTTTAGAGAAAGAGTAACAGTTTTAGATTCTAGCCAAAAAAAAAAGGAATAAACAGGATAGAGACTAGCTGAAGAAATTGTTGAAACTTGTTAACTTTTGAAAACTGAATTTCTATTTTCTGACCTGCATAAATGTATTTCTTCCTGTTAAAATGTGAACTGCAACCATTTTAAAGGACCTTTTCCCATCTGTCTCATTTTAGCTATTTGCCTTATGTTTTACTGAGAATAAGGGATCCCATGTGAATTCTCTCATTACTTCCTTAAGATTTACCTTCTTGCACTTCTTTCTACCTCAGAAGAGGGTAAGGTGTAACCTGTCTGATTTTTTTTTCTTCAAACATTTTAGGCCCTATCTCCCTTCCATCTTCAATTTCTCCTCCTCTGCCCACAAATACGGTCAAGACCCGGTCTCCCTAGCCTAAAATAACCTTCCTCTGACCCTGCGACTCTAGCAGGCTACTGCCTTATCTCTCTTCCGTTCACCACTAAACTTCTTCTAAACACTCTACAAATTCTGCTTTCACTTCCTGTTCACACATTCACTTCTTAACCCCTTGTAATATGGCTTCCATCTCTATCCCTCTATGAAACTACCTTCTGGAAAGTCACCACGAGTTTCATATCCAACAAATCAAATGGGTTTTTCTCAGTCCTAATTATCCTTTACCTCTCTGTAGCAGTTTTGCTTCTTGGAATTTTCTCTTCCTTTGACTACTGTAATAATATTTTATCTTTATTCTTTTATTTTTCATCTTTCTGAGTACTTCTTTCTATCTCTTTCACTAGCTGCTTCTTTTGGCTCCTTCTGCTCCATGATGAATGTGTTCTCTTCCTTACATTCTTTGCTGTGGGTAACTACTCATACACACACAATGCTTTACACATGAGTTCCTTCAGTTTCTTATATCTTCATCTCAAAAACTCTCTTGGGATGATTTCCAACTCTAACAATTTCCAACTGCCACCAGGACTTTTAAACTTAGATAACCAGCCAGGATTTTAAACCAAGCAAATCTAAGATTAAGTTTATTCCCTTACATTCATCAATCTCCAAACTCCATCTATTGTCTCTATTTTATTTTTATTAATGATCTTGCTATTAATGAGTCATTGTTCAAAAGTCATAGGTAATTTTTATTTTTCCTTGCTTTTCTTTCTCCATTCTTAATAAATTATTGAGTAAGGAAGATTTTATAGGCTTTCTGGTCACAAGGTGGGAAAAGCATCCATTTTGGAGTCAAATAAACTTGGGTTCAGATCATGGTTTTGCTATTTACTAATCTTTTGGCCTTGAGCAAGTCACTTAATCTCATGGAGTCTTCCTATCCTTATCTAAACAACAGGAAAATAACATCTGCCACACGGCCAATTGAGAGGATTGGATGAGGTCTGAATATATTACACTTAGGTCTCAGTAAATACTAGTTCCCTTTGTTTCCCTGACTCTGGTTATGTCTCTCAAACCCACCTTTTCCATTAAATGCAATAATAACTAGGTACTTCATGCAGTTCCTGGTGTGGAGATGCTTATCACGTGTGTTTTTTCCTTCCCTTCTTGTTGCCTCCTCAGCTCAGTCCTCCATTGCCTTTTGTCTGACTCTTTCTCTGGACATTTGAATTCATGGGCACACTGGCAGGTTTGCTTTCCTCAGGCATCAACTGAGTAGGCCACTCCCCTGCTCAGAAACTCTGCATCATCATTTCCTAGAAAATTAAGAGAGAAAACATATGGTCCAAGTTATCTTAAGAGCTATGTCTGTCACATTTCCCTGCAGTTTGACCAAGTGAGACCACGCCCTGCTCCTTCAACATGTCCTTACTTTTCTATCTTTTCTTTTGGGTCTGGAATGATGGCTAAACAGTCTCCAGCTGCCAAGTCCATTTCAACAGTGATACTTTCCCTGATTGCCCAAACACTTGGAACTTCTCTTTCCTTTGGTCCTACAAAGACTTTGCACCTCTCATCCTCACCTTATCCCCTGTTTAGTGGTTATTTGTTTACTTATACACACATACCTACTTCCCACCTCTATGAGTCTATAAGCTTTCTGAGACTGCATTTAATTCCTATGTTTTGAAGCAGCTAGTCTAGTAGGTTTTTAATACCTTTTTGCTGAAGTAAGTTAATAAAACTTTGATATACAGACCCATTCTTGAAAATTAAAGTCTTATAGACAACAGAAACACTATTTTCTGAGTGGAGAGAGAACAAAGAGTAATACTACTACTAGTACTATTACTACTACTACCGAGTAATAATAATATGAAGAAGAAAAAAGAAGGATGGTTTATTTAGGGTATGAGATAATTACAGGGATTGGGTCAGAAAAGGAGGCAATGCAAAGTCTGAGTCCCAAGAAAAGCAGAAACAGAAAGGATTATGCTGACACAATGAGGGATTATTGAAAGCAGTTTCTCCTTCTAATCCCATTTTAATTCTTGGTATAATACAGTGATTAATATTCCAAGAAATAAGACATGCTGGCAAATGCTCCTGTATTTGAAAATGGAGGAAATACCCCAGAAAGAATGAGGTGGTAATGAGAAGAGATGACAATGTATTGAAAAGAGCAGCTCTAAATCGACACAGGAGCACCCAAAATTCAGGCATGTATAAAGCAGGCTGATTTAATGTTGGTAACCCTGTTATTACAGAGTGAAGACAGACTCGTTGGTACAGTAAGAGAGAAAGTAGCCTAAGTACCTGGGGGTGAGTATCTAAGGTTCTGGGACTACTTCCTTAATGGTACTCAATTAATACTGTTAACTGAATGAATGACTGCAGGTTTGTGCCAGAACTTTTAATTCAGATTCTTCTGCAGTGTGATCTAAAAGCGAGGTAAGCGCCTCAGAAAATGCCTAGGTTTTCTAGACACTCAGTATTATCGGGGCAAGTAGACTTTGCTTGGTTAAAATATAATCATCCCATCACATTCTTCCAGAAACCATTGATTCCACAAACTTAAATTGTAAGTGAGAACTGTGAGCAATCAAATTCAGTATGATTTTTAAAAATATTTGAAATGAATAATAGTTTAACCCTGAATAGCCCTTTCTTCTGATTCAGCCAATATACATCTATGTGATTCAACAGTTTCATTTAATCATGAATTGTCTAAAAAGGAAAGTATTTAAAATACATTTTAAAACATAATTTAGAATGTTGACTACACCACTGAACGCATTTTGAAAAAAATCAGTAGGCAATCTCTGAGATGACATGCTTTTGGTGAATTTTTCAGAAGTTGCTTGGGCATTCAGGGTTTGTGATGGCTCAGTTGAGACTGCCACCTCTCCTGCAGTTTGGTGTGCCTTAGATTTGAACACATGCTAATAACTCATGGAAAATTACCATCAAACACACCATATAATATAACAAGATAAGTCCAAGGAAATAGCCAAATTATTAGTATTGATGTCATTCAAATGTGAGGCAAAAATATCTGGTTAAATTCATCCTCTAAACAGTTGTTTGTGTTTTTTGAGCCATAAAAATGAATTATTTGAAATGATGCTTTTTCAGTTTACCTGCCACTGTTTTTCCTCAGACAGTTTCTTTTAGTACATATGCTTCATTTTCTAAGGGGGGTCTGAAGTTGCCTTTGAGGGAAACTTCAAGTAATTTCTATTTAGCCTTTTTGATTATGCTTTTCATTGAATTTGGTGCTCTTCCTTAAAATTTGCATGATTGCTTTTAAAATAATTTTGCCAGCATTATGGTCTCAGACAATTATTATTTTAGGATTTCTTGAGTAAGAGTCATAAAACTTCATTAAATCTCCAAAATACTAAGAAAAATACTTAAAATTAGCTTGAAAGAACAGCCTGATTGCCTTCTGTTGATTTACTACTTGCTTGACAGGATATTGCAATCATCCTTTCCACTACACAGTTCATGTGGGAAAACTTAGGAACTACTCCATAATTGTTGCATCTGTGGACAATTTCAGTTTTTTTTTCTGAATTTCCCTCATTATCTTCTGTATTTTCACTGGTTTCAAGTTTACTCATCAAACTTCCTGTTTTTAACCACTGATCCTTGCTCCCAGTTGAAAATACAATTTGAAACCATTCACTTAAAAAAGTTATATGTGGTATAACTTTATAACACACAAAAAGCAGAATTTAGTTTTATTTTTTGTCATGGGGGAACTCAGTGTTTACAGAAAAATCTAAACTATAGGTATGCATTTGTAAAGAAAAGTAATCTCACAATTACAGTGGTAATTGAACTGATCTGTGGGAATTGGTGTGTGGTGTGTGTGTGCATGAACATGTGTGTAAAAGTAAAGAAAAAACCCACTGATTCTTAATGGACATACTCATTTAAAAAATATTAGATGTAAAGTCACTGTGGGCTTGCCCAGCTGTTATGTTACCTAATAGACTTACACTGTTCTTCCCATCAGGTAGTGACATTACACAACATGCCCTCATCTTAGATATGTTTTCAACTTTCCTTACTGCCAGAGCTATGTATATACCTATATGATGCTGGCCATTTTTTTTCCCCCTTATTTAATCTTTTAAATTAGAGCATGTATAGGATAATGGAAAAATCATGCAAAAAGCACAGAGCTCCCACACGCAGTTTCCCTATTATTGACATTTTGCATTAGTATGGTGCATTTACTACAATTGATATTATGAACTATGATCCATAGTTTACATAAGGGTACAGTCTTTGTGTGGTATAGTCCTATAATTTTGTTAAAATCCTGGTAACATATATACAACTTAAAATTTCCCATTTTAAACACTTTAAAGTATATAATTGAGTTGTGTTAAAATACATTCACAATGTTATGCTACCATCACCACCAGCTATTACTGTCCTGATTTGCCTTTCATGGGCCCAGAAATTTATGTTCTTAGGCTAACACATACCTGTGCCTGTAAACACAGTGGAGATGGGAACTTTTGATCAGATTTGGTTAAGGGACCTTGATTAGATCACTTGATTAGATAAGTTTGGGCTTTTAATTGGGCTACATCAGTGAGGGGTGACCTGGATTGGGTCTCCACCCTCGTGCTGGGTCTTATATAAACTGAGAACATACGTAGAGAAAGAAGAGACGGAAAAAGTGAGTGCTGCCATTTTGACCAAACCACGTGAGAGAAAGGACTCCAGGTTTGCCTACAACTGCAGAAAGACAGGGAAACTATTCTGTTCCTCTGGGCTCGTGATACCCTTTGATTATATTAAATTTAGAGGTTTCACTTTTACCTGATTAAATTAACATTAGCGCTTTGATTCAGTCACGTCAGTAGGATATTGAGTCCCTGCTCCCTTGGTGGGTGGACACTCACACAGAAAATGACACAGAGAAGGAGAACACAGAAGCAGGTATGCAAGAAGAGAGAGTGCTCCATAGACATGACCCTGGGAAGAGAGATGGGCCTGATAGTCTATTGCTGACCTTGTGAAAAGACCAGAGCAGCTGAGCCTGGAAAGAAATGAGCCGTGAGAAGAGAGATGAACCTATTGCTAGCCTACAGCTGAGATAAGAAGAAGCTGGGACCACAGAGCCTTAAGAGGAAGGAGGAAGGCTGAACCCTCACAGACACTGCCCACCATCTTGTATCAACACATGGCAACAGATTTTGGGTGAGAAAGTGCCTTTTATGTAACTTTGAGTTGGACCACTTAGGGCCTTGTGACTGTAATCTTCTAGGCCAAATAAATGCCATTTATAAAAGTCAACAGATTTCTGGTATTTGCAAGGAAGGACCCCTTTGGCTAACTAATACAAGTTGTTTGTCTTTTTGTTGTTGAGTTATAGGATTTCTTCATATATTCTGGAAATTAAACCCTCAGATAAGAGGTTTCCAAATATTTTCTCCCATTCATATGGTGTCTTTTTATTTACATGATGAGGTCCTCTGATGCACAAAAGGTTTCAGTTTTGATGTGGTTCCATTATCCATTTTTTCTTTTGGTTGATCATGTTTTTGGGATAAGGTCTAAGAAACAATTGCCTGACAAAAGTTCCCAAAGATGTTTCACTATGTTTTCTTCTAGTAATTTGGTAGTTCTAATTCTAGATCTTGGATCTATAATTCTAATTTGGGTCTTGGATCCATTTTGAGTTGGTGTTTGAATATGATGTGTGAGGTAAGTGTCTACCTTCATTCTTTTTTTTCCCCAAGATCAATTTTCCTTATTTCTCTCCCTCTCCCCCCCTGCTGTCTGCTCTCTGTGTCCACTCATTGTGTGTTCCCCTGCATCCACTTGCACCATCTGGCAGAACTAGAAAACTGTGTCTCTTCCCTGCCACGCCATCCCACTGTGTTAGCTCTCTGTGTGTACAGAACCACTCCAAGGCAGGCTGTGTTTTTTTCATGAAGGGCAGCTCTCCCTGTGGGGCACACTCCCTGCAAGTGGGGCACCCCTATGTGGGGGCACCCCTGCATGGCACTCCCTGTGCATGGCAGCACTTCATGTGGGCCAGCTCACCACCCGGGTCAGGAGGCCCTGGGGATCAAACATGGACCCTCCACATGGTAGATGGATGCTCCATCAGTTGAGCTCCATCAGTTGAGCCAGGAGAAGATCATGTTTCCCTGTCTTCATTCTTTTGCATATGGAGATCCAGTTTCCCAAGAACCATTTGTAGAAGAGACTATTGTTTTCCCATTGAGTGGACTTGACACCCTTGTCAAAAGTCATTTGGTCATAGATGTGAAAATTTATTTCTGAACTCTCAATTTGACTCCACTGGTCTATATGTCTGTCTTTGTGCCACTTTCATGCTCTTTTGATTACTGTAGTTTTGTAATATATTTTAAAACAAATTGTGTAAGTCCTCCAACTTTGTTCCTTTTCAAAATGTTTTTGGCTATTCAGAACCTTTTAACCTTTCATAATTTTGATGATTGGCTTTTCATTTCTGCAAAGAAGGCTGTGGAGTTTTGATTGGGATTGTGTTAAATTGACACTTTGCATTAGTATGGTAGAATTGATATCTTAATAATATTTAGTCTTTCAATGAAAGAACACAGGGTGTCCTTCTATTTAGGTAAATTGTCTTGGATTTCTTTTAGAAATCCTTTGTAGTTTTCTATGTACAAGTCCTTGGTTAAATTTATTCCTAGATATTTTAAACTTTAGCTGTTATTATACATGGTATCTTTTTAAAATTTCCTTTTCAGGTTATTCATTACTAGTGTACCAAAACATTACTGAACTGTGTGTTGATCTTGTACCCAGATCCCTTTCTAAATCTACTTATTAGCTTTAGTAATGTAGCTGTCGATTTTTCAGGATTTTCTACATATAGGATCATGCCATCTGCAAAAGGGAAAGTTTTAGTTCTTCCTTTCCAATTTGGATGTCTTTTATTTCTTTTTTTTGCCTAATTGCTCTGTCTGGAAGTTCAATACAATGTTGAATATGGAAGAAAGAGTGGGCAGCCTTATCTTGTTATGATCTTAGGGGGAAAGCTTTCAGTCTTCACCATTTACTGTGACCTCTGCAGTGGATTTTTCCTATATGCCCTTAATCATTTTAAGGAAGGTAACTTCAATTTCTAGTTTCGAAGGGCTGCTGGATTTTGTCAAATGCATTTTCTGTGGCAAAGGAGAAGATCATGTTTTTTTCTTCCTTCATTCTATCTTTTAAAATTTACTTTTTAAAAAAGATACTTAGATTACATAAATGTTACATAAAAAATATAGGGAATTCCCATATGTCCCGTTCCCAACCTCTCCCACATTAACAACATCCTTCATTAGTGTGGTACATTTGTTACAATCGATGAACTCATTTTGGAGCATTGTCTCTAAGCATGGAGTATAGTTTGCATTGTAGTTCACACTTTCTCCCACACAATTTTGTTTATGACAAGATATATAATTTCTTGTATCTGTCTTTGCAATGTTATTCAGGATAATTCCCAAGTCCTGAAAATGTCCCCATCTTACACCAGATTTTCACTCTCCCTGCTCTTAGAACCTCCAGTGTCTCCTGCCTCCACATCAATGATAAAATTCTTCCATTGCTAGAATCACAGTAAGTCTATAATAGAATACTGGTAGGCTACTCTAGCCCATTGTTCATTCCCTAATCCTGAGGATTCTGGGATGGTGGTGCCCACTACACCTCTAATTGAAAGGGGGCTTAGATCTGATGGGATAGATGGATAAGACTATTTTGTTTGCAGTTGCAGACTCTCTCTGTTCCTTGTGATGTTCATTGTCCATCATCATTTCCTTGTTAGTTGTCTTGGGTGAGACCAATGAACTGGAGAATAGGTGTTGCAACTCTGTTGAAATTCAGGACCCATCTGGCACATGGACAGCCTAAAGATTTAAGTCTCTTGGACTTACACCTATCAACTCCAGCACTAACTATATGTTCAAATAGAAGGGGCAGAAGAGCCATGTGTAGGGAAACCACAACTGAGTCCAACTCTGTCTGTCACACAGGGGAGCATAAACTCCCAAGTAGGGTCCACTAGCAGGACACTAAGCTCCGGAGCTGTCTGCTCTGCCTATAGTGTCTAGATAACTGCTAAGCCCTCAGGAGCACTGGTATTAGAGGCAATATTTACTTTGGCAGTCAATGAGACACTTCATTCTATTAATGTGATGTATTACATTGATTTTCCATGCATATCTGGGATAAATCCACTTGATCATGGTGTATAATTCTTTATATGTGCTGTTAGATGTAATTTGCTGTGATTTTTTGAGGATTTTTCCTTCTATATTCATAAGGGATTATATCTGAGATTATTTTATGAATCCTAAAAAAAAGAAAGATCATGTTTTTAAACTAATCTGTTCCTATGGGCGTGATACCCTTTGATTGCATCGAATTCCATTGAGGGTCTTTGATTAGATTACTCAGCAAGAGGCTTTTGATTGGATTATGTCAATGAGATGTGACTCAGGTTAAGTCCCCACCCCTTGCTGCGTCTGATATAAATGGAAACACACAGCAGCACATTCACACAGACGGACACAGGAAAAGGAAGCCACCATGTTTGATCCTGCCATGTGAGAGAAAGAAAACTCATTTCACAGTGCTGCAAGGAAAGAAGTCCCCAAGAGGCCGGACCCATGGAGCAGCCCAAGAAGAGACAAGCCCTATGCCAGGTTAGCCTACAGCTGTAGAAAGGTGGAAACCTTGGCAGAGATTGAGCTAATCTTGCTTCAACACATGGCTGCTGACTTTTTTGAGAAAGCACCTCTTATGGTGCCTCAGTTTGGCCTTTTCATGGCCTTGGAACTGTAAGCTTTTACCCCAAAGAAATCCTCTTGATAAAAGTCAACCTATTTCTGGAACTTTGCATTCTGGCAGCCCTTTGGCAAACTAAAACAGGGATATTGGTCTGTAATTTTCATTTCTTTTGGTATCTTTACTTGGCTTAATCAGCATTGCTTTTATTGCATGCCACACGTTTGGTCTGTTGTGTTTTCATTTTTATCTGCCTCACGCTATTTCCTAATTTTCCTTGTTATTTCTTCTTTGACCTTTTGGTTGTTTAAGAATGCATTGTTTATTTTCCATACATTGGTTAACTTTGCATTTCTTCCTCTGTTATTAATTTATAGCTTCATTCCATTGTGATTATAGAAGATACATTGTATGATTTCCATATTTTTAATTGTTGAGACTTGTTTTGTGACCTAACATATGGTCTATCCTGGAGAATGACCCATGTGCACTTGTAAGAATGGTTATTCTGTTGCTGTTGGGTGAAATACTCTATAAATGTCTGTTAAATATCATTGGTTTATGGAGTCATTCAAATCTTCTATTTACTTATTGATCTTCTATCTAGATGTTCTAATCGTTATTGAAAGTGATGTATTGAGTCTCCTACTATTAATGTAGAACTGTCTATTTCTCCCTTTAAATCTGTCAATATTTCCTTCATATATTTTGGGCTCTTCTGTTTGGTCCATATATATTTGTAATTGTTATGTTTTCTTGTTGAATTGGTCCTTATAGGTATATAGTGTCCTTCTTTGCCCCTCATAACAGTTTTTTACTTAGTTCATTTTATCTGAAATTTCTACAGCTGTACTAGCTCTCTTTTGGCTCCTATTTGAATGGTATATTTTGTGCAAGCGTTTCACTTTCAACTTACATATGTCTTTTGGTTTAAGTGAGTCTTTTGTAAACAGCCTAAAGTTTGGTCATGATTTTAATCCAGCCCGTCAATATATACCTTTTGACTACAGACCTTTATCCATTTATATTTATAGTGCTGGTAACACAGTACTTTCTTCTGCCATTTTGCTATTTGGTCTTTTGTAAGTCTTATCCTTTTGTGTCCCTCAATTCTTCCATAATGCCTACTTTCATATTTTAAAAGTTATTTTTATTGTATTATTTTGACTTCCTTTTCATTTCTTTCTGTATATATTTTCATATATTTTCTTTGTGGTTACCATGAAGCTTATATTTAACATCCTAAATGTATAACAATTACATTTGTTTTAATGCCAACTTCACTTCAAGAGCATACCCATGCACTGTTTCTATAACCTTCCTCCCACCCCACCTGTTAGCTATACTTGTTATAAATTATTTCTTTGTACACTGTATGTCCAAATCATAGATTTATCATTACTTTTTATGCATTTGGATTTTAGAATCTGTAAGAAGTGGAAAGTGGGATTACATACCAAAAATATGGTAAAAAAATTGATGTTTCTATTATCAGTATGATTACCTTTATTGGAATTGTATATTTCATTATGCTGTTTTGGTCCAATGTCTAGTTCCTTTCCTTTCAGTTGGAAGAACTCCATTTAGCATTGTTCGTAGGGTATATCTGATGGTGTCAAAATCCATCAACTGTTGATTATCTAGAAAAGTCTTAATCGTTCCATCATTTTTGTTGTGATGGCTTGGAGTTGTATGTATCCCAGAAAAAAAATGTTCTGAGATTTAATCCATTTCTGTGGACATGAACCCATTGTTAGCAGGACTTTTTTTTTTTTTTATCCTTGTCCTTTTTCTCCTTTTTAAAATTTAAATTTATTTGTTTTTCTTTTATTTGTTCTTTTTACATAGTTGGACATTTTGATGAAGTTACTTCAGTTAAGGTGAGGCCCATGTCAATCAGAATGGCTCCTAATCCTTTTATTGGAGTCCTTTACAACCAGAATGAAATTCAGACATAGAGACAGAAAAGCCAGAGGAAGCAACCAGAAGCTGAACACCAATGGAAACCAGAAGAGAAGGAGAAACCAGATGCCACCATATACCTTGCCATGTGACAAGCTAAGGACCAAGGATCACCAGCAGCCAGACCCAAATGCAACAGTCTTTGAGGATAAAGCATCACCTGGATGGTGCCTTGATTTGGGCTTTCTCTTCATCTCACAACTGTGAGTGAATAAATTCCCATTGTTTAAACCAGGCTTTTTCATGGTATTTGGTTCAACAGCCCAGAAAACTCAAACAGTTGGTAATTGTTATCTTTCAGCACTTCAAAAATCTTATCCCACTGCCTTCTTGCCTACATGGCTTCTGATAAGAAATTAGCAGCTAGTTTGATTGAGACTTCCTTACACAAAATATGTAGTTTCTTTTGTGACTTTCAAAATTCTCTCCTTTCTCTGGTATTCAACAGTTTGACTATTATGTATTTTGGTGTGGTTCTCTTTGAGTTTATCATATTTGAGATTTGTTGGGATTCTTGAATGTGCATATGCATGTCTTTTGTTTATTTTGGGAAGCTTTCTGACATTATTTCTTTGGATAATTCTTCTACCCCCTTCTCTCTTTCTTCTTCTGTGACTCCCATAATACATGTATAGGTACCTGATGAGATCCTATCCTACCTCTTAGGCTCACTTTTTCTCTTATGTTCACTCTTTCTGATTCTCTTTACTTTATACTCCTCAGCCAGAATCATTTCAGTTGTCTTGTGTTGAAGTCACCGATTCTCTCTTCTGCCAGCTCTAATCTGCTGTTGAGACCACTTGGGAATTTTTCATTTCTCTATTGTGGTTTTCGACTCCAGTATTTCTGTTTGTGCCCTTTTAAATATTTGTCTCTTTATAGAGATTCTCATATTGTTCATTCATTATTTTCCTTATATACTTCAGTTCCTTTTTAGTCTTTTCCTTTCTCTTTGATCATATTGAGGATCATTTTTTAAAAGACTTTGGTATGCCCACAGTCTAACTTTATTCATTGATGGCTTCTGGATTTTTATCTTTTTCCTTTGAATGGTGTAAATTTCCTGTTTCTTTGTTTGTCTTGTTACATTTTTCTGTACACAGTACAATTTAATATGTAAAGGTGTTAACTCTGGGATTTAGTACCTGGGTGGTCTGTTCTATAAGTTTGTATCCAGGTAGTAATATGACAGAGATTTCCTTCAGTGATGGGACTAAGGAAAATGAACCAACGCAAAAAACACCCTTCACAGTCTTTGAAAATTGTCTCTGCTTTGGCTGGTGCTCTCCTTCAGAGTTTCACCCTCTTGTAAAGATAATCAGCCCAAGGTGAATGTGAAATGCAGCATACTCTGTCCTTTCTGAGTCTGTGTCTTATCCTGATTGCAGGATAAGTGATTGCTTCTGGCCTAGGAATTACTCATCTACAGGAATTCCCCAGTTACAGGAATTTGACAGCCACCTCTATTCCTTATGAAAAAGACCTTCTTATGCTCTAGGGTGTTCTATTGTATGACTTAAATCAGATAATCTTTTGCCCCAGGCCAGTTTTGCTTAATTATTTCTTCCATTGCTTTATATATCTGTAAGCTGCTTCTGCTTATAGGGCAAGCTTAGGAAGGATGAGCCACAGGAGAGTTTCCTGGTTCAATTTTTCAAGCTGCTACCTTATAGATTGACATTGACGTATACGTACACAGTATGCATGTAGGGATTACTTAGTTCCTTCTGGAAAAAGGCCAGGTGCCCTAAACAGGCCTGAAGGTTGGCTCTACACTGTGCCAGGGAAGGTGTTGGTGGAGGGATTAGCCAATGCATCATGAGCTTCTCCTGACATTTTTAAAGCTGTGTTTTCTTGTTTCAGCACTCAGCCAGTTACTGCAACCCTTTAACTCTTTTCTGCATTTTGAGGATGACAGCTTTGTCAATTTTCACTAGTTATTCAAAGATCCTATGGAAAAACAGTAACCTGGAGCATCTTATGCAACCATATTGGTTGACCTCCACCGTTAGTTTGTGTCAAAGTTCTTTTTTGAAGATTCTAATTTCATCTTAACTGAACTAAAAAGTTAAAGGATACATCTCTGACAAGAGATATTGGAAAGTCAGTATGTTTTCAATGATCAGATGTTGTGGTATGCCTTCAACTAAAAAGTTCAGAAAGTGCCCATATAGAAAGCATGGACACAGAAGTGGCAGAACTATAGATAACATAGACTTTCCTTCCCTTCTTTCATGGACATCAAAATGGCAACAAGAAATGATAGCTAAAACCCTGAGAGAAAAGAAGAACCAGAAATTTATAAAAAGTAAATACACAGAAAGACATAGTGGTCTGTATTCATTTTGCAAAGGTGGATATTGTTCTTCATACCTCAGAGCTATTAATAGATATTATTAACCAGAACATCCATTCATTCACCAAATATTACTGAGCGCCTATTTTAAGTCAAGCATCACGTAAGATGCTGAGAATGCAGAAAATACAAAACATAAGGAAGCATACATGATCCCTGTTCCCATGAAACTTGTATCTTTTCCTAACAATCCTGCCAAATAATTATGGAAATTTTCAATTATGGACACAGCATTCTCTTCTAGATGACAAGGATGTCTTTGATAGATTTTAGAAATATTACTGTGTTTAGTGTTTAAGCAGTTAAACTTAAATTGTCTAGAGAATTAATTTATGCAGAATACCACCTCACTGACAAGCTAGAAAAACAAAGTGTTATTGTGCTTCCATGTAAATATCAGTATTTATGAAACATCATATTAAGATCCTTTAAGCAATCACATCACATTGTACATTGACATGCTTAATGTTATTCTCTTCAGTGCTGGGAGGATTAGTAGCAAAAAAGGAATGGGATTAGTAATGAAAATCATTCTTTTTGCTTACAGAACAGGGACAAATTAATAATTATAAACAGCTTAAGAAAAAACATTTTAATGAGATAGTGTTTACATACCATAAAACTGATCCTTTTAAATTGCACGTTGTCAGTGGTTTTTAGTAAATTCAGAGAGTTGAACATCTTTCACTACTACTTAATTTCAGAGAATTTTCATTACCCCAAAAAGAAACCTCATATACATTAGCAGTCATTCCCTATTGCTTCCTTTTCCCTGACCAGGACAAACATTAATCTGCTTTCTGTTTCTTTGAATTTGCTTATTCTAGACATTTCATATAAATATCATTATACAAAATGTGACCTTTAGTGACTGTTACCTTTCACTTAGCATGATGTTTTCAAGATTCATCATGTGCATTTTATATCAGTACTTCATTATTTTTTTGTGGCTGAATAATAGCCCATTGTGTGGATACACTACATTTTGCTTATCTATTTATAAGTTCATGGGCAATGGATTGTTTCCACTTTCTGGCTATTATGAATAATGCCTCTATGAACATGTGTGTATAGGCTTCTGTGTGAACCTATCTTTTCAGTTCTCTTGGGTAATATACTCAAGAATGGAGTTGCTGAGTCCTATGGTAACTCTAAATTTGACTTTTTGAGGAACTGCTTGACAAACTGTTTTCCAAGTGTTGTACCATTTAACAATTCCAGTAGCAATGCATGAGGATTTCAGTCCCCAGAGCCCATACCAAAGCTTGTTATTAAATATTTTTTCTTTTTTTAAATCCTAGCCATGCTTATGGGTGAGAAGTAGTATCTTATTATGGATTTGATATGCATTCCTGATGACTAATGATGTTGAACATGCTTTTCAATATGCTTATTGATCATTTGTATGTCTTCTTTGGAGAAACATCTATTCAATTCTTTCCCCCATGCTTAATTGGGTAAGTTGTCCTTTTAGTGTTTATTTTAATTTCTTGATATATTTGGTAATACAAATCTCTTATCAGGTATATTGTTCTCTCATTCCATCAGTTGTCTTTTTACTTTCTTGATGGTGCCTATGAAGTACAAATGTTTTAAATTTTGATGGAATCACTTTTCTCTATTTTTCCTTTTGTGTCTTGTGTTTTTAATGTCATATATAAGAAATCAATGCCTAATCCAAGATATGGAAATGTAGGACTATGTTTTCTTCTTAGACGTTGATAGTTTTAGCTCTTACATTTAAATCTATGGTCCATTTTGAGTTAATTTTTGTGTATGGTATGAGATAAGGGCTCAACTTCATTCTTTTGCATGTTTATATACAGTTGTCCCAGAATAACTATTGAAAAGGCAAATCTTTCCCCATTGAGTTTTCCAGTGATCCTGGTTGAAAAAAATATAAATAGCTTTTATCCATCTCCTATTTCCCCTTCTTTTCTCAGAGGTAGGACTTGTTTAGTGAGTCAGTAACCAAGCTAGCCTTTTTGTGCAGAATCCATGTAATGGGAAAACTGAATCAGAAGATGACAAAACCCAGTTAACAGCTTAAAGATCTTAAAGATGACGGAGGTGGAGGGAAGGGCAAGTAGTAAATTTTGGGAAGTATTGAGGAGAGATTTTTTAAGCTACTCTCAGGCATTGAGAGAAAAATGAAAGTGATAGAAATGTCTAAAGATAATTTTAAGTAAGTTCTTCTGCACATTAAGAATGAAGCTTCTTGAAGACATAATAGCTTGACTTTTCTCCCAAATCTCTGTCTCTCAGTGTGTGTACATGTATGTACATGTGTGAGAGTATGAGTATACTTGTGTATATTTTGCTCTACTGCCATTTCTTTGAACGTAACATCTGTATAAAGTGGGCCATACATGACATTAGTCGTCTTAGTTAGCCAAAGGGGTGCTGATGCAAAATACCAGAAATTGGTTGGTTTTTATAAAGGGTATTTATTTGGGGTAGGAGCTTACAGATACCAGGCCATAAAGCATAAGCTACTTCCCTCACCAAAGCCTATTTGGAGCAAGATGGCTGCTGACGTCTGTGAGGGTTCAGGCTTTCTGGATTCCTCTGGGCTCAACTCCTCTGTTTTCTCCACAAGTTCAGCTATAGACTATCAGGCGAATGGCTCTCTTTCCCCAGGGCTCTCGCTTAAGACTTCAGCATCAAACACCAATATTGAAACTCCAACATCAGAAACCCTCTCATCAAAAGCTCCAACTTTGTCCTTTGCCATGCCCTAATGATGTGGCCCAATCAAAGCCCCAATCATAACTTAGTCATGCCCAGGTACAGATCAGATTACAAGCATAATCCAATATTTCTTTTTGGAATTCATCAATTATATCAAATTGCTACATTAGTTATATTAGGTTTCACTGACATAACACTTTATAGTTTACTATAATCTTTCTCATGTACTATTGCCTTATTTGATCCTCGCAACTATGAAAGATTGGCAGAGTAGATATATCATTTTGAAGATAAAGGAACTGAGGCTCAGACATGTTGAGTGTCTTGCTCAAATTCAATTTTTCCTCATAAGATACCGTGCTACTCCTCAAATGATACTGCCTTACATTTAATTGTAATATTTACATGGATTTCATATATTATACACTTCTATATTACTTCATTTTGAACTTCACAACCAACCTATGAAGTGGGAAGACCAGGTAATGTTCTATTCATTTAACAGTTGAAGAACATGGTATTTAGAAAGATTAGAAATTTTATTTCAAGCTCTGTTACTAATGCACTTTGGACAAATTATATAACTTCTCTGATTTTGGGCTTTGTTATATATAAGTTGAAGTCTCCTACTAGATGATCTTTGAGGTCCCTTCTAAGCCTACTATTCTCTGATTCTATTATTTAGTATGTCTTTCCATTAACAGCATATGTACTTTGAGATGTTTTTCTTGTAAGAGTGAATGAGTTTCTGTCAGTTAATCTGTACTTGCTTCCTGAGTTATTTCTGTAACCCCAATAAACTTCCTTGAAAACATTGGTCAGGGTCAGGGGAGCAGGCTTAAGTTGTGGAACAGGGTGCAAGTAACTGAACAATATGGAGGTTAACTTTATGAAACCAGAACTCTAGTTTCCTTGAATTGGGCTTTCAACTAAATAAAGAAACCACTCACAGACTCCCCAGAATGTAATAATTTCATTTAATTGGATGGCAAAATCCTGACAGAGCATGGTTAATGTTTTATGGTAATCACTGCACTTAGCACTTTTATAATAAAGTTTCTGCTATACCAGCACTTTACAAACTGAATGTGGAGAAAATGCCCTTGATTTCTACCTCAGCAGAAAGAATGCATCAGAGGAGATTCTTCTTTTACTTTCCATTTACTTTTTTCACTATGTATTTTTAAATTTCATTTACAATATAATACAATGATAATGATTTAAAAAGATATATTTAAAAGCTTTCTATTTTCTTGGTACCTGAAAATGAAGTGATCTAGGTAGTTTCAAAATATGCTTCTAGCCCAAGAAACCTGTGGCTTTCCTTCATTGACAATACAAAGGTAAATTTCAGCTTTCTGTGATATTGATTCAGGAGAATTGGTGGGTGTGAATGTTGCCTAACTGAGCTATCTGCTGCATCTTTTGATAGCAATCAAGTTTCAGATTCTGTCAATATTTCCTCTACAACCTGAAAACCAGTGATCTTATGGAAAAAGAAAATTGCCTTTTTACATTTTAGCAGTTATATCACTTAAAAACTATCATTATGTTTCTTTCCCTTTTTTCTTTCTCTTCTGCTGAAACGGTCTGTCAGTGTGCTAATATTCCTCTCTGTTCATTGGCCGTATGGGATATTGTTGTCCATCCATTTTTTCAAGAACTGAAAGAAGTACCTTGAAGCAAAATGACTCTCAGTGGTGGGCTGACTTAAACTCAGAAAGTTAAAATGTATGGCAAACTCTCAAAGCCCTTCCCTACATCTCCTTAGGTGTGTTTGCATGAGAATTGGAAAAGACAGCTTCAGGAGAGCTGCGGTCTTTTCACTAATGTTCCTATAAAGGCCACCAAGATTTAAGAGTAGTGATTTTTCCTACCTAATGATAGTTTATTCAGAGATAAAGTCCATCAGGAGAAATAAGAGATGAAAACTTTCTTAAAAAGTCTGGTGGACTAGGCAAATGTATCATACAAAATTTCCAAACCAGTTTTGTGGAGTAGGAAACTATAAATTTAATTCTAACAGAGGCAATGGCTGTCCTGAATTTGATCACAGCACAAGTGCACTTATTCAATAAGATAGTTAAAATATATTTCATCAGACCATATTTTGAAATATTCATTCCAAGTAGTCAGACTTCACTTATTTTATGAAATGTATAATTTTCTATTTTCTAGCAACAGAACTTATTTTTAAATAATTTTTAAAAACTTATAATGAAACATTTTGGAAGTAAACTTAAATATGAAAAGGAGTACATAGTTTAAAAAATTTTTTTAGCGGGATTGCAAGCTAAAAAGTTGAAAGCATGATATAAGAATATTCTGAACTAGGACAATTGGGGCTGACCATTATTTCAAAATAAGATGGGGACTTGGGATGTTTTACAACCTAAGCTTTAAAAAATGGTTTTCATGGATCTATTCCATAGGACATATTTCAATGAAGGTTGAATATAGTTCTTCAAATTTATAATATCTTCAAATATACTATTGTTGTAGACGTCGAGAGAGGTTCGATTATTTGTGTATAGAAAGGCCAGGATTCAGGAAAAATTTTTGGAAGGAGAAAGGATTTATTTACTACTGGCCGGGCTCGGAGCATCTCATTCAAAATCTGAGCCTGAATAGAATTTTGGGTCCTTTTTATACAGAGGATATAAGGGTGAGAGTCAAATGATGCTTTTATGAAAGAAAACGACTCTTCTTTGTTAGTTAAGTGTTTGTCTGAGTATCAGATAAGTTTTGAATTAGCATATCCCCAACATTCCAGGTAAGTTTGAGTTAACATCTCTCCCACATTCCTTCTGGATGCAACTTTGAATACATTTAGTCTACATTCTTTTTGAATATTCAAGGCCTACAGGGCCTATATTACTTAATTGGATTTCTAGGCATACTTGGATACAGAATTAGATAAATTTGAATTCATGCACAGATTATATTACTATTCTTGGTTGGTATTTACTGATTTCTTACAATATATGAAACATTCTGCTAACCATGTACATGTATAATCCTATGTAATATCCCATAATCTTTTTTTTTCTTTTTAAAAATTAAGCATTTAAAAAATTAAAAAAAAATTTTTTTTTTGAGATACCAGGATGGTGGAGTGAACTTGAGACCTTGTATGTGGAGGCTGGTGTTCAACCACTGAGGCACACTGGCTCCCTGTGTTGGCTCCCTCTTCTGTTTGCTTGTTGTTTGCTTGTTATTTGCTTGTTGTTGGCTCATTTTTTTTAAGAGGCACTGGGAACAGAACCTGGGACCTCCTGTGTGGGAGGTGCATGCTCAATTGCTCGAGTGACATCTGCTCCCTAAGCATTTTTTAAAATTAGAGAGGTTTACAGAAAAGTCATGCCCAAAATACAGAGTTCCCATATACCTGCTCTCATACACCGAAATTTCCCACTACTAACACTTTGCATTAATTTGGTAACTTTGTTATAATTGATGAAATAATAATGTATATTATTAAGCATATTCCATAGTTTACATTAGCACTACATGTTAGTGTTGTGCAATCCTATGGTTTTAAAAATTATTCTAGTAATATATACACAACCTAAAATTTTTCCTTTTAACCACATTCAAATATATAATTCAGTGGTGTTAATTACATTCACAATGTTGTGCTACCATCACCACCATCCATTACTACAACTTTTCCATTATTCCAAGCAGAAACTCTGTATAAATTAAGCATTAATTCACCATTTCTTACTCACATCATAGCATCTGGTAACCTGTATTCTAGTTTCCAACTCTATGAATTTGCTTATTCTAATTGTTTCAATCTGTAGGATCATACCACATTTGTCTGTTTGTTGTCTGGCTTACTAACACTCAAAATGATGTCCTCAAGGTTCATCCATGTTGTCACATGTATAAGAACTTCATTCTTTAAAAAATACAGCTGAATAATATTCTGTTGTAGGCATATACCACATTTTGTTAATACAATCATCTGATGTTAGTTACTTGGGTTGCTTCCATTTTTTGGCAATTGTGAATAATGCTACTATGAACATTGGTTTGCAAATACGTGTGTAAGTCCCTGCTTTCAGTTCTTTTGGGTGTATACCTAGAAATTGGATTACTGGGTCATAACGTAATTCTATACTTAACTTCCTGAGGAACCAGTAAGTATTTTCCACAGTGGCTGCATTAGTTTACGTTTACACCAAAAATTAATGAGTGTCCTATTATTCCACATCCTCTCCAACACTCATTATTTTCCATTAAAAAAACAGTTTTAAACCTTGTTTTGTTTGCTTTTACAGGACTAAAAGCTAAGATGCAACAGATAAATTACAAATGTACATTTCAGCAGCATTGGGGTGATTCTCTTATATTTCTAAAAACACACCTCTGTCTGTAATGATAATCTAATCTGTAAATCACTAACCTCAGAGGACTTAAAGGTCATCCCATATGACCTTTCCCTTTAGCCTATCCCCAGAATAAGAAAAAAAATAAGGGGAAATCATTAAAAAGTAGAAGAGAGGAGAGAGAAAAGGCCGTATCTGTGAAGCTGCACATTCCGAGCATACCCAGCTTGCAGATTTTTATGGTGAATAGCTCTATAAGGCAGAGAAGGAACATTCTATGGATCCAGTGTTGTGGTTCTTCTCAGTCATGTGGTTTCAGTGGCTGAGGTCAAGGTACTTTTCTTCCTGAAGTGAGATGGAAAGATTGTAGACAGTGCCTGAGCAGTCAGTGGTCAAAAACTCTGTACAAATTAAGCATTAATTCCCCATTCCTTTTAACAGTAGCCATTCTAGTGGGTGTGAAATGGTATCACATTGCAGTGAAATGGTATCACATTGCAGTAAAATGGTATCACATTGAGGTGAAATGACAGCGATTTCCTTGATTGCCATGAGCTAACAAAAATGGACAAACCAATGCAAAAACACCTTCACAGTCTTTGCAAATTCGCTTTGTGTTTGCTGGTGCTCTTCTTCCAAGTTTAATTCTCCTCTCAAGAGGATCAGACAAGGCCAATGTCTCATGGAAGAAATGCAGTGTCCTGTCTTTTCTGAGCCTGTTACTTTGTCCTAGGCTTTTGCTTGCTTGTGGCTTTAGGAATTACCCCACTTACAGGAATTCAAACTGTGAAACAGACTTTCCCCCTTCCTGGTTGCTCTATTGTATTTCTTAAAACAGGTAATATTTTGTCCCAGGCTGCTTTGACTTAATTGAATCTTATGTTTCTTTAATTGTCTGAAAGCTGCTTCTACCTGCAGGGAAAGTTTTGGGAAGGTGAGCTAGAGCATAGTTTCCTGGATTGGGTGTTCAGTCTGCCACTGAATAGATTGGCACTGGCATTCAGGCACTGCAATACGTGCACAGGGGTTACTCTGCTCCTGTAAAACTGGTCTAAGGACTCACAGTGGGAGTGTAGGCTCTACACAACACCAGGGAGCATTTGGGGAAGAGGTTATCAAGTTTGCCATGAAATTTCTTACCATTTTTAAAAGGTGAATTTCTTGATTCAGCATTGGCTTTAACTGTGCAGATTTGAGGAAGATGGTTCTACTAGTTTTTGTAAGTTGTTCAAAGATTCTGTGGTAGAACAGCAAACTGTAAAATCTCACGCTACTGATGTGGGTTATGGTTGGGAGGCTGTTCATCTCTTCGTCTTTGTAGATAACCTGAGCTGTATGTGTCCTGAGCTGTGTGTGTGGGACAGTGAGAAGCTGCAGCCCTGCCCTTGATAATCATGGCAACGACTCCAGTCCCGGGAAAGCAATTTAGCAATGTGAACTCTAGATACATACCAGTCAGTCTAGAGAGACTCTGACAATAGTGATGCCGAAGCTTAAATAAACTTAAGCTTGGCCTCCAAGGGGGAATATAATATAGCCTGTGCCTGAATTCAAAATTATCTACTTCTGTATCCAAGTGTGCCTAGAAATCCAGTTAAGTAATATAGGCCCTTTGGACTTTGAATATTCAGAAAGGATGTATATTCAATGTGGCATCCAGACGGTATGTGGGCGATATGTTAATTCAAAACCTATCTGGTACTCAGACAAACAGTTGACTTAGAAAGAAAGTCGTTTTCTTTCATAAAAGCACCATTTAACTCCCCACCCTTTTATCTTTTCTGTATAAAAGGGAACCCAAAATTCTATTTGGGGCTCAGATTTTGAATGAGAAGCTCTGAGCCCGGCTGGTCATAAATAAATCTTTTTTTCCTTCCCAAAATTATTCTGAGTCCTGGCCTTTCTATATGTAAATGATTGAACCTCTCTCGACTTCTACAATACTACCATATAGGTCCTAACATCCTATCAGCACAATCTTGGAACTGGTACTATTACTAATTGCACATGAGAAAACTGAGACTCAGAAAGTTAATTATCTTTTCCTTAGAGCACATAGAAAAAAAGTGGTAGTGTTAGGATTTTTCCCCAGACAGGCTGATTTATGGGCTTCCACTCTTCATGACTTTTCTATAGCACCTTCATGATATTACTTCTGTGTAGCTTTCAATTCATCATGTTTCCATTTGTACAATATTCTTCTGAGTATAGAATCATTATTTTTTTAGCATCTTTTGTGTTGGGCTATGAATTCTTAGGTTCAGACACTCTGGACCCAGAATCATGGTGGTTGAATTAATTTGATATATTTTTTCCCTCATTCTAGTGTTAGTAATGAATCATGAGGCTAAATAAAGTGAGCGTGTGTTCTTTTCAGCCTCTTTGGGGAACGTAATAGACCTTGGTGTTCTTTTCCTAATTTTAGTTTTAATTGGGTATGAGTAATATTATGGAGGTGCTATAGAAAAGTTGCTAGGAATGAGTCTTTACATTAGACTGTGTGGGAAAAAATCATGCAGGGTGACTCCAGTATAACTGTGATGATAGAAATTATATTTCTGATACTTCATTTCATCAAGAACCTCTCAAAATAATAACTAAAAAATATCCTTGACTTAGTGATTTGACTTCCTTGGTTAAATAGCAGTGCTGACTTATTTATATATGCATTCACTTCATTGAGCATATATGTGGATTATTTGATTTGGAGATTAGCTTTTGTAGTGGAAGCTGTGGTGTACCACCAAGGTTGACCACTTCAAGACCATGGTACTCATTCCCTCAGCACCCTGTAGTATTGCTCACTGACAGTTTTACCCAGAGGACATCTGTGGGGATTGCCTTGAGCCTTAGGGATCTTCCTTGTTCAAGCCTACACTCCTTGTTTCCAAGAAGCTTGTACTGTTGTGGAGAGAGAGAAGTTGGGTGTACATGGTATTAAAGGCCAGGATATGGGAAGCTGAGAAGGAAGATTTATTTTGATTGGCTGCACTTGGCAGATTCCTGTCCTAAAAAAAACCAAGCCCCGAATAGGATTTTTGGGTTCCTTTTATACAGAGGATGTAGGAGTAGGAATCAAACAGTGCTTATATGCAAAGGGACTTTTTGTTAGTTTTTTAGAGTTTCAAATGTTTTATCTGAGTATTAGATAGGTTTTGAATGAACACATACTCTCCAGGTAAGCTTGAATTAACACATATCCTCCACATTCCACGTAAGCTTGAATTAACACATACCCTCCACATTCCAGGTAAGCTTGAGTTAATACATTTAGTTTACACACACAGCCCAGGTTATTTATGAAGAAACACACAGCCCCTCCCCCCCCAGCCCATATGAGTACCCTATGAGTGATGTAGAAAATGTCTTGGGCTCCCTTGCTTCAATTTGAAACTCCCCATGTGTTAGGGATTGAATCATATTTCCCACAAAGGCAAGCTCAGGTCTCAACCTCTGGTCCTGTGAACCCATTTATAAATAGGTCCTTAGAAGATGTTATTAGTTAAGGACTGCTCATACTGAATGAGGGTGGGCCTTAATCCAATATGGCTGAAATTCTTATACGCAAAGGAAATTGGACATTAAAGGGAAAGCCACAAGGACATGAGACACACTTAGTATCTGGAAGTTAATGAGCTCACCAGAGAAGGGAAAAGAAGCTGCCATGGTTATAGCCATTTCATGGAAAAGCCAGGAAACCCCAAAGACTGCTGGCCAACAGACAATACTGACCCTGGGAAGAAGAAGGCCTTCTAGGCTCTGAAACCATGAGCCAATAAAATCCCCTTGTTAAGCCATCCCACTGTATGGTATTTGTTTTAGTAGCTTGGAAACTAAGACACTATGGTATAGGATGAAACCTCTGTTATTACTACATTACAATCCCGTCTTTCTTTAGCCATCACTCTCTTACAAACATTCCTGCTACCACTTCCAAAAATAGTCCCCATGAAAATCTCCATTACAGAGTCTCTTTCCCAGGGAACATGATCTAAGATAGTCAAAGAAGAGTTTTAATTCCAGAATGATTTCTTCTTGCCACACATTCAGCATTCTTCCAGCTTTGCATGTCTCCTTCCTTCTAACAGTTGTGTACTCCAGGAAGTCAAATTTTTGATAATTAGACTAATTATAATATAACTGGGGGGGTAAGCACAGTAAAATAAAATTTGAAAAATTTGTATTCTTGCCAATCCTGCCTCAACATCAGAATGATTAGAAATCTTGCCACACAATGATACATTATAGGAAAATTTAAGCCATTCATTTAATTAATATTTGAGTGGCTACAATGCATAAGGTATGAAAGATTAAAAATATGTGAGGCACAGCTCCTACTCTCAAGGAAAAGAAACAAGTAACTATAAAATAAATTGTGTAGGAAAAAGGCAATGATAGTAGTCCTGAAAAAGTTTTATGAGTTCTGTTTAGGAAGTAATTAATCAGTTTTAGCTGGGGTAATCAGAGCAGCTATCTGGAAAACATGATATTAAGAGGGTATTGCAGGAAGTCTCAGTTTAACAGAGGACACAACCTTAGCCAACTCAGCATTTTAAAACAGTTACAGCTAATTGGATTTCTTTTTTTAACTCATAACTTTCTGATATAATTGTTAAGGCTTGTTGGACCAGTCTGAGTCAGTTGAAGGTTAAGTAACTTTGCCATTGAACTGAGGCCAGCTAACATTTCCATTTTATTCCTTTCATAAACCACATGATCAAGTGACCTTTTTTCAGTAACTTAAAATTTCAAAGTGTACCAAAAGTATTTTTTGCTGGTTCCTTGTAACTTGTATGGGAGACATCATGAAAAAACTTATCTAGTTCACATTTTATTTTAGCTCATTTCATTTCATCTGATTTTTTATTGACATTGAGTTGTTTTGGAAACCATGGCAGGAGTACAAGCAGGGGTAGAGGAGAAGAGCAGAGGGAAGGGAAGAAAAACTTCTGGTTGAAGATACCATTTTCCTTCATTGCTCAATTCCTGGCATCCTAATGGTATTGGCTCCCATCCTTCCTCATCTTATTCCAAACAATAGAACCAGTCAGGCCTGCAGTGCTTTATCTCAGACATCACATCTACTTTGACAGATAATGGCCTGGTGCCTTCTCTATTCTTTCCTGAACCAATATCCCTTTATTAATGGAGCCTAGAAATGAAGCAAAAGGAACTTCTCCAAAGAATCAAGTCATCTGACTTCCGTGTTTCAAAAGCTTATATTTGGTTCTATTTGGCAGATGGAATGCTGTAAGGACCTCTGGGTAATCAGCCCCTTGAAAAATCATACTCCTTATAAATTTCTATGAAAAGAATTTACATTCTACTTTTACAGTTTATGTTAGATGGTTCCAATGATCAAAAGCAAAACTTTGATGTGTTGTGTGCCTTTTAAAGATCTTGCCCTCTGATAGACAGCTTTATGAAGATAATATTTCTAAAAGGTTTCTAAATCTCTGGGGCATTTTTTTGTAAAAGAGGAAGTTGAATACTTATTTAATAAAAGTTAATTTTTGTTCAGCTCTTATTATGTACCAGATATATTTCCAAGTGCTTCAAAGCATTAACTCATTTATTCCTCACTGAACACATTAGTTAGATATTATGAGGCCATTTTATAGTTTAGGAGACTAAGGCACTGAGAGAGTTAAGGAAGTTGCCCAAAATTCCGTAGCCGGTAGATGGAAGAACCAGTATTTGTATCTAGGCAGGCTGTCACTTGAACTGCACTACACTGCCTCTAGCAAGCTGTCACTATGTAGATGAGGAAATTGAGACCCAAAGAGATAAAATAATTTGCTCAGATCATATGCCTAGTAAGTGAAGGAGTTGGGATTTGACCTTAAGTTCCTTAGGCCACTTTCCAATGTTTTTGTTTTTATTTCAAGTAGACCCTTAGGTAAAAAGTTAAAGAAACTGGAATCATTCAATCTGAAGGACAGATGAGAGGCAGTTTGGTTTTCTCCATAATGTTACATAGACATGATGCCTGGAAAATGTGGGCATTTACTTTCCCATTTCCAAATATAATACAAGCACATGCTCAGCCCCAGATTTTCCTGGCTGAGCGTTTCTTGATTTGGGTCTCTGGTCCTCTTACCTTTGCTAAGTCTTCATTGCCTCCTGCTCCCCCAAAAGACAACCCAGGGACCAGGCCTGAGATCCTCACTGCAAAAGCGAGAAATTAAATGCGCTTGGGATTCTACTGATGAGGAACCTCCCTGACAACTCATCTGTGTAGTGCTAGTGGGGCAGTTCTGAAGGCAGTCCTGAGAAGTCTAGTGCGGTAGAACTGTCTCATGTGGCCTCAAGTTGAATCTTGCTGTTGTAGCTGCTGATGGGGTTAGGCTTGTACTACAAAAATTACCTAGAGGGGAACAGACTCATATCTCTTCAAAATCACGTCACATGTTGGTTTCTTGATAATTTTGAAGGTGATGATGCAACTTGGAAATATAATGACAGTAAGTGAGCAAAGCAGGATACCCAACTAAAGTCTTGATTATGATGGAAAGTTTTTTTGAATTCCCTGAGTCTTTAAGGTTTGTGCATGCCTTTAGCACAGTGTCTGGGACTGGGGTATTAAGTAAATATTTCTCTCTCTCACTTGCCTTCACTCCTCTATCCTGTGCATGTAAACAACGTTCACGTTAACTGAGAAACATGCCAGTCAATCAATTATTAAGCAAGTGTTTCTTAGGTACTTACTGTGTGCCTGACACTTCCGGGCTTCATGTAGGACGCCTGAGATGTTGCAGGCTGGCCAGGTCCTTAAGAAACACAAGCTATTGTGTCCCTTAAGGGACAAAGAGAATAATTAAGGACAATGTATAATCACTTTTTTTAAGATTTATTATTTATTTATTTCTCTCCCTGTCCCTCCCTCCCCCCGTTGTCTGCTCTCTGTGTCCATTCGCTGTGTATTCTTGTGTCTGCTTGTGTCAGCGGCACCTGGAATCTGTGTCTCTTTTTGTTGCATCATCTTGCTGCATCAGCTCTCCCTGTGTGCAGCGCCATTCCTGGGCAGGCTGCACTTTTTTCGAATTGAATAGTGTTGATAATAACCTATAGCTTCACAGAAGAGAGAGAACAAACAGACCCCCTGATAAAATGTCGGCTTCACACCAATTTACTTCAGCAACATGAGGCACACAGGAAGCACAGAAGACACAGTTGTTGCCCAACCAAAGAGTAGGTCTAGGAGTGAGCCAAGTATTTGAAATAAGTGACTGTTGGGTAATCATTTCAAGTAAATAATTTGGATTTACGTAGGATCTTATGTATTTATTTATTACATACAAGCCAATAAAGCCATCAAAAACAGGAGAAAACTTGCTATGGGGTGATAGTATGGTGGTGGGGTTGATGGTGAACGGGTGTGACCTGTTAGTCAATTTTTGCAAGCAACAAGATATACTTTTGGAATCTGGGAAGCCCTTCAATTTTCACTGAAAATATCTGTTAGTATGGGTTTGTTCCTTTGAAGAAAAGAAAATACTTGCTATGACATCCCTGTGCCCTGAGTTTTCCAAGGCACTTGCAACTTCAGATCATTTTATCCTGTTGTGAAACTAAGCACCTTGATTTTTGGTTTATAAAGGAAGGATTTCCAACATAACTAGATGGCATATTTTTAATAGCATCCTAATCTTTCTATCAATTACCTTTCAAGTCAGAGTATAAATTTTCAACTAAATGTTGGAGCAGTGCCTTGGAATGGTTTAGGGTCTATTAAGAATTCCAAATGGGATTTTATTTTTGTCCTAATATCTAAAATCTAAGTAAAGATTCCTGTTTATTACATAATTCTTTGTTGGGCTGGTATTCAAATACACAGTCTCTTTATCTTTATCCTTTATTTCTTGGGGGCCTAATGTTCTTTCTGAGCTACTTGGGCCTCAATTTTTGAGAAAGGCCAGATCATAAAGGTATCGTAGATCTTGTCAAGAAGTGTGGACTTAGATTGGGAAACCATTGACGAAACAAGATCAAATTGGTTTGTGAAAAGGCTCACACTTGCAGCACTGTGGAGAAGGGCCTTTAAGAAGAAAATGGGATGGGGCAAACGGTTTTATTCTTCCCTTCCTCCTTCCATATTCCCACCTCACTAAGGAAGGGAGGCTTATGTTGGGCATCATAATCCCATGAAGAAATGGGGAGAAAGGAGTTTGCAAAATTAAAAAACATAACCAGCAACCAAACACAAACATGCTCCCATGGGCTTCTGTTGTCAAAACCCAAGTCTTATTTTGCCATGTTTGCCAAGAAGCCAGGCCATTTGACACCAGCCATGCAGGCTAGTCATCACTGCTGCTTCAGTTGACAGGGCAACTGCCTCATTTCCAGTTTAATTACCCTCCAATAGAGAAATGGGGGAGATGCTGAGATGTTGGAGATTGGGACAGATATGGAGATATTTTAAATTTTTTCATTGGAAAATTTCAAATATACTCAATAATAGAGATGATGGCATTATGAACTCCCACATTCCCACCACCCATGTTCAGTAATTAGGAAGATTTTGTTACAATTGCTTCATCATCAAATCCAACTTTTTGCTGTAATATCTTAAAGCAAATTCTAGGCTTTATTCCATTCTACCCCTATCTATGTCATTATGCACCTTTTAAAAACATAAATGCTTGTATATAACCACAATTCCATCATCATATCTAACAATATTAACAGTAATTCCCTGGTATCCTATAATATCCTTTCTACATTCAAATTCCCTGTTTGTTCCAAAAGTATTTTTTACAACTGGCTTGTTTCAACTGGTATCCAAATAAAATCCCAGATATTTTATAAACATATCATTATACCCCGGAAATGAGGTTTCCTTTGACAGTTTCCTCAACCCAACCTTTTCAGTTTGCATTTGAGTGTTATCATGTGGGCTGCTGTTTTGGAACCATTTATATCCATTTCATTTAACCAGTCCCAACATGTGGTAGGCTGAATAATGGCCCCTAGAGATACCTAGGTTCAAATTCCTCAAACCTGTGACTATACTTTACATGACAAAGAGATTTTGCAGATGTGATAAAGTTAAGAATTTTAATATGGGAGATTATCCTGGATTATCTGGGTGGGCCCTGAATACAATCACAAATATCCTTATAAGAGGAAGGCAGAGGAATATTTGACACGGAGGAAAGTCATGTGACAGAAGCAGAGTAATGCAGAGTCAGAAACGATGCTACACTTCCAGCTTTGAAGATGGAGGAAGGGGCCATAAATCAAGAATTACAGGTAGTCACAACAAGCTGGAAAAGGCAAGAAAACAGATTCTCCCCTAGAGCCTTCAGAAGGAGTATGTCCTGCAGATATCTTGATTTCATCCCAGGGAAACCCATTTTGGACTTTTGGACTCCAGAACTGTTAGAGAATAAATTTGTATGTGCTTTTAATTTCTATTTTGAAATACTTTCAAATTTACAGGACAGTTACAAATATAACATATATCACACAGAGAACTCCAACATACTCATACTCTACCTCCTTTACCCAGATATACCAATTTTAACATTTTGCCACATTTGTCATATTCTTTCTATCACCTATCTATCATCTATTTATTCATCTATCTGCCTGCTTATCAATCCATTTTCTGGACACTTGTGTAGGTTATATACATGATTTTCCTTGAACACTTACTACTGCCATGCACATTTCCTAAGAACAAGGATATTCCTTTATGTAACCACCTTAACTGCAGTTATCAAGTTCAAGAAGTTTAGCATTGATATAAACCTTACAGTCTATATTCTAATTTTTTCATATGCCCCTACAATGAGCTTTTTCTCTTCCCTTGCTAGATCCTATCCAGGATGATAATTAACATTGTATTGTTATTGTCTCTCTCATTTCTTTTTTTACTTTTCTTTTACTTTTAATCTTTTAAAGGTATATAGATTACATAAATACATAAATATATAAAAAATATAAGGGATTCCCATATGCCCCCCTCCCTAACTATCCCACATTTCCCACATGAACAACATCTTTCATTAGTATGGTGCATTTGTTAAAATAGATGACCACACATTGAAGCACTGTCAGTAAGTGTGGATTATAGTTTACATTGTAGTTTACATTCTCTCCCACAGAATTTTTTAAGTTATGACAAGACATATACTGGCCTGTATGTGTCATTGCAACATCATTCAGGACAATTCCAATGTCCCGAAAATGTCCTCATATTACACCTATTTTTCCCCTCTCCTCCCCTCAGAAGTTCCAATAGCCAAATTAATGATAAGAGTTCTTCAATTGCTAGAATAACAGTAAGTCTATAGTTGAATACCAGTAAGTTCACTCTAATCCATCCTTCATTCCCCAATCCTGAGGATTCTGGGATTGTGATGTCCACTCTACCTGTAATGGAAAGGGGGTTTAAAGCTCATGGGGCAGATGGATGGGACTATCTTACTTGCGGTCGTTGATGCTCTCTGTTCTTTGGGATGGCTGTTGTCCATCATCATCTCCTTGTTAGTTGTCCTGGCTGAGTCCAATGAACTGGAGAGTAGATGTTGCCACTCTGTTGAGATTCAGGGCCCAACTGGTATATGGACAGCCCTAAGATTTAAGTCTTAGACCCATCAACTCTAGGACTAACATGGGGCATTTTGGGGGGTGTTGGAATTGTTCTACATGATCTTACAATGATGGATACAGGCCATGCTAAATTTCATTAAATTTATAAATTGCGTGGTCCAAAATGTAAACCATAATATAAATCATTGACCATGGTTAGTAACAATTCTTCAATATTTGTACATCATTTGTAACAAATGTGCCATCAACATGCAAAATGTCATTAATAGGGGAAAAGGGTAAAGGGAGAGGATGTTGGTATATGGGAATATCCTACAGTCCGTATGTCACTTTGTATTTTGAAAACAGAATCCTTTCTCTGATTCAGCAGGGTCAAAATGGCAGCATTCCTTTTTCGTTTCTCTTGTTTCTCTCTGTGTGTTCTCAATTTATATAAGATCCAGCAAGAGGGTGTAGTCTCACTGACATAGTCCAATCAAAACCCTAAAGTGACCTAATCAGATGATCCAATTGAAGGTCCCTTAACTGAATTTAATGCAAAGAGCCCTCAAATCCATAAGAATGGATTAGTTCAACATAGTCTTTTCTGGGATTCACAAAATTCAAGCTGTCACAATTGGACAGTCCTTCTGGAACTGGGGCCAGCAATACTCACTAGGTAAACCTCTAAGGAAAGGGGTTGGGACCAACCAGAGTGTCATGAAATCTTACCAATTTTAAGTTGCCTTTTCCTTGATTTAGCTTGTGCTCTCTCACTGAAGTCTTTTAACTGTTTTCTAGAACTTTGAGAAAGGTGTTTCTGCAGTTCTTGCTGGTTGTTCAAAGCTTCTGTGGGGGCAGAGAGCCCTGAAGTATCTCACTGTGCCATGTTTATTGGGGTTGGAATTTGCATTATTTTAAGACACCATGTTTGTGGTAATGATTTTTACAGTAGCTACAGGAGCCTATTACACCACATATTCTAGTTTGAATCTTTTATGGGCCTCAGCAAATCCTGTTGTTAAAACCAACCCATTCCAGTGCTTGCAAAACCATTGCGGATTTGGCCTTTGGGTTAGATTCAGTTAAGGGATATTTTCATTAGGTCACTTCAATTAAGAACTTTGATTAGATGGCAGAACAAATGGTGAGCCTTGATTCTTTTTTTTTTTTTTTTTAAAAGATTTATTTTTATTTATTTAATTCCCCTCCCCTCCCCCGGTTGTCTGTTTTCTGTGTCTTTTTGCTGCGTCTTGTTTCTTGTTTCTTTGTCCGCTTCTGTTGTCGTCAGCGGCACGGGAAGTGTGGGCGGCGCCATTCCTGGGCAGGCTGCTCCCTCCTTCGCGCTGGGCGGCTCTCCTTATGGGTGCACTCCTTGCGCGTGGGGCTCCCCTACGCGGGGGACACCCTGCGTGGCGCGGCACTCCTTGCGCGCATCAGCACTGCGCATGGGCCAGCTCCACACGGGTCAAGGAGGCCCGGGGCTTGAACCGCGGGCCTCCCATGTGGTAGACGGACGCCCTAACCACTGGGCCAAAGTCCGTTTTCCGATCCTTGATTCTTTACTGGAGTTCTATAAACTGAGGAGAGGGGAGATAAAGAGAGCCACCATTTTACTCTACCATGTGAAAGAGTCCTCTAGGATTGCCTGCAGTTGCAGAAATACAGAGAAACCCTAAGAGGTTGAGAGAGGCTGGAGCCTTAAATCAGTGGAGAAGCCCAAAGCTGAAGCAACAAGGGCCCACAGCTGAGCTCAGGGAGAAAGTGAGCCTGGAGGAGAAGGCAGAGACCTTGGAAGACACTAGCTGCCATTGTGTCTTGCCATGTGGCCTGAGTCCAGGATCACAGCAGCCAACCTTTGGTGAGATAGCATTTCTGATGATGCCTTGATTTGGACATTTTTGCAACCTCAGAACTGTGAGCTTTTAACTTAATAAATTCCCATGATAAAAGTCAACCCATTTATTGTATTTTTCATTGACAGCCTTTAGCAAACTAAATCATCGTGGTTCAAAGATGTTTGTTAAGCAGTAATTTCATTCTCTGTGGAAGATGAAATAATTCAGAGACCAGAGCTATTGAAAAGGCAAAATGTGCTAAAAGGAAAAGCAGTGAACTGGGAATTGGATTCTAGACCCTGTTCTACCAAGTCATTTGGCCTTTCTGAGATTTTTGTCTCTCTCTCTATATATCAAGAGAATGGGTGGGATAAATTATTGGTAAAATAATTTATCTTTGTGGGCCCATTTATTTCTCTACCTTGTTTAATCTGAGGAAATCAAGTAAGATAGACAAGGCAACAGAATAACAAAGGTAGAGGAAAAAAAACCAGAGAACACCGAATTCTTACAAAATGCTTCACAGATTGAGGGATGTGAGGAAGAGGAATGTGGGGAGGTATGGAGGAGGGAAACATTACAAGGCAACCAAAACCACTTTATGACTTAATTTATGTTGGTGCTTATCTGCTATGTGTGGGAATACCTCTTCCTGGGAGGGGGTGCTGGTCATCCCTCCTCTTCTTCCTTTGTACTTTCTTGAGTCACCACAATACCTAGTCTCCAAATCAAGGGTGTAAGTGGGCTCCAAATCTGAAGGTTTAAGGCAGTTGCTTTGATTTTCCTCTCCTACAGATGCCTCTGAATGGAAAACTTGGGAGCCTCGGGCATCTTAAGTAACAACTATTTAAATGGACTCAGAAGGGCCCTCTGGGAACAACAACATTAATTGAATGTTTAATGGACCCTCTATTAGGCTAAGTAGATTTTAAATGTAAAATCATTTAATCTTCACTAAAATTTCTATGAAGTGATTGTCAGCACCTCTGTTATACTAGCATAGAAACTGAGATTTAGAGAGGATAGGAGATTATCCAAGGTGACACAGCTAGTAAACGGCCAAGTCCAAATTTGGTGCCAAATGATTTATATATGAAACGCTCTACTCCTTGAAAGGTAACTTTCAGGTGATTTAGGTGGATACTCAAGTCTAAGTTGTGGCTCAAGCCTCTGAGTATGTCTTTATACTATCTCATTCCAGTGTCACCTTCTTAGAGTAAAGAACTGTTAGAAGGAAGCAGACTTGGCCCTGTGGTTAGGGCATCCACCTACCACATGGGAGGTCCTCGATTCAAACCCCGGTCCTCCTTGACCCGTGTGATGAGCTGGCCCAAGCGCAGTGCTAATGCGCGCAAGGAGTGCCCTGCCACGCAGGGGTGTCTCCATGTAGGGGAGCCCCACATGCAAGGAGTGCACCCCATAAGGAGAGCCGCCCAGCAAGAAAGAAAGTGCAGCCTGTCCAGGAATGGTGCCACACACACGGAGAGCTGACACAGTAAGATGATGCAACAAAAAGAAACACAGATTCCCATGCGGCTGACAACAGAAGTGGACAAAGAGCATGCAGCAAAATGGACACAGAGAACAGACAACTGGGGGGGGGGGGGGGGGGCGGAAGAGAAGAGAAATAAAATAAATAAATAAATTAAAAAAAAAAAAAAGAACTGTTGGAAAACTTTGTGCCTGGGCTTAGGAAACTGCCATAAAATAGGCCCAGCTACTTTTCATGTATTACTGTGAATCATAAGTGCCTTAAAGTTGGGAAAAATCTGAACTTGTACTATACTAGTAGTCTATAAAATATGTATTAGTATTTACTTAAATAGTCTATTCTTTATTCTTAATTTCTCTTCTTAAATTATATAGGATCTTTCTGTTCAAGAATATCACACTGTCAAATTATCTTAATTACTATAGTTTTATAATATTCTTGATATCTGGTAAAACAAATCCTAGTAACTTTTTCTTCCTTAAGAAAGTTTTGGTTTTTCTTTCTTTTAAATAAAATTTTATTGAAGTATATCATTTATACATGAAAATACATAAACAATAAGTGCATGTAAGTTGTGAACTTACAAAACAACATGCATATCCTAATACAGGGCTCCCATACATTACTCCACTACCAACCGCTTGCTTTCTTGTGAAACATTTGTTACAAACTATGAAAGAGCATCATCAGAATATTATTCATAAGTATAGCCCATATCTTACATTTGGTGTATTTTTTCCCTCAACCCACCTGATTAACACCCTCTGTTGTTATTATACATTTGAATAGTTCATGAAAGAATGTTTTCATATTTGCCCTGTTAACCTCAGACCATCTTCCACCACTGGATTACCTGTGTTATACAGCCCCATATTTTGTACAATTGTCTTGTTTATTCTTGCCCATTCACATTTTCATAAACAGTTTAGAATCTACTTGTTAATTTACACACACAGTTCACACTGACACACACAATATTGGGATTTCATGGAACCTAGTACATATTTTGAAGGAGAATTGATATCTTACCTCATTGAGTTTTCCAATTTATGAACATAGATCATTCATTTCTTTAGGTCATTTAAAATATCTCTCTGATGATGGACAACAACCATCTCAAGTTGCAGAGAGAGTCTGCAACTGCAAGCAAGATAGTCCCATCCATCTGCCCCATGTGATCTAAGCCCCTCTCAATTAGAGGTGGAGTGGGCATCACCATCCCAGAATCCTCAGAATTGGGGAATGAAGGATGGACTAGAGTAGACTTACTGTTATTCTACTATAGACTTACTGTGATTCTAGCAATGGATGAGTTTTTATCATTGATTTGGTCACCAAAGGCTCTAAGGGGAGGGAGAGGGAAAAATAAGTGTAATTTGGGGGCATTTTTGGGACTTGGGAATTGTCATGAATGACATTGCCATGACAGATAGAGGCCATTATATATCTTGTAATAACTTACAAAAATGTGCAGGAGAGAGTGTAAACTATAATGTAAACTATAATCCATGCTTAGTGGCAACACTCCAATATGCGTTCATCAATTTTAACAAATGTACCACACTAATGAAGGATGTTGTGAATGTGGGAAAATGTGGAAGGGATTGGGAGAGGGACATATTGGAATCCCCTATATTTTTTATGCAACATTTATGTAATCTAAGTATCTTTAAAAAAAAGTATGTTAAAAAATAAAATCTCTCTCAATATTGTTTTATAGCTTCCTGTGTAGAGGTTTTACACATCATTTTTAGATTTATCAATAGGTATTTAGTATTTTGTTGCTATTAAAAATAGTATCTTTTTAAAGCTTAATTTCTGTTTCTTATTGGTATATAGAAAAATTTAAAAATCCCATTATTTATTAATTCTAATAATTTGTATAGTATTTTGTATTTTTATGTATATAAAAGCATACTGTTTGTGAATAATAGTAGTTTCATCTTGTCACTTCTAATTTTTATAATTTAAAACATTATTTTTTTGCTTTTTGCAGTAGATAAGACCTCATAAAATAACTTGAATTAATGACATCTTTTTATCATTTATGATTTTGAAATGGAAGCTTTCAACACTTTACAATTAAGTAGGATTTTTAAAATGCTGTCTTTTAGATATACTTTATTAAATTAAGGCTGTTTTTATTTACTTCAACAATGATGTTTTCTGTTTTTAAAATTATGTATGAAAGTTAAATTTTATCAAATACCTTTTCTTCATACTTTGAGGTGATTGTAGTGAATTACTTAATTGATTTTCAAATGTTAAATCAAGTTCACATTCTGGAGTAAATTCATCTTGGTTACAATGTGCTGGACTTTTTATATATTGCTAGTGTTGGTTCGATAAAGTTTGGTTTAGGAGTTTTGCATCTTTTGCTTATAACTAGACTAACTTAAAATTTTCCTTTCTTATAGTGTCCTTGTCAAGTTTTCATTACGGTTATAGTAATTTCACAGCAAAACTATGTTTCTATTTTATAGAAGAGTTAATATAATATTATTATTTCTTTCTTGAATGTTTGGTAGAATTTATTATTGAAACTATGAATTTTCTTTGTGAAAAAGTTTTAATTAAATATTAATTCCTTTAGAAGTTGTAGGACTATTCAGATTTTTCTGTTTCTTCTTTCATCCGCTTTGGTAAGTGTAACTTTCTAGGAATTAGTCCATTTCATATAAATAAAAAATTGCTATGAAGTAGTTCATAATATTGTCTAATAATATTTTTAGTGACTATATAATTCATAATGATGACCCTTTTCTCTTCCCTAATTTTGATTATATAGCCTCTCTGTATTTCTTGCATCTTTCAGAGATTTCTCAAGTTTATTAATCATTCCACAAAATCAATTTCTGTTTCTTTGATCCTTTCTGTTAAAGGTTTGTTTTTTTATTTTATTAATTTATGATGTTATTTTCATTATTTCCTGACTTTTACATTCCTTAGTTTATTTTGCTATTCTTTTTTATTTTTTTGAGATGAGTTTCTTGAGATTATTATTGATTTTCACACTTTCATTTTCTGGTAAATATTTACAAATTTCATTCTATGGTTATGTAAAGGGTAGTTTACAAATTTCCCTTTAAGCACAGATTTAATTACATCTTATAATACAGTGTTTTGTATTTTCATTATCATGAGTTCTAATACTTTATAATTTTCATTGTGATTTTTTTTCTTTGGCCTATAGTTTACTTAAAAGTGCATTTTTAAGTTTCCAATACATGGAGATTTATAGTTACCTTTTAGGTATAATTTCTAGCTTACTTAAACTGTGGCCAGAGAAACTATTCTGCATGATTTCACACTTTTGAAATTTATCAAGATTTGCTTGTGGCTTTATATCAATTTTTATAGAAGTTAAGTCTGTACTTGAAAAGAATGGGTATTCCACAGTTGGTAGGGATCCTATATGTGTCAATTAAATAAGCTTTCTTATTGCACTGTTCAAGTTTTTCATATCTTTACTAATATTTCTTTTGTGTAATTTTTCCATTATTGAGAGAATAATTATGTTAAAATCTCCTGTTAAGTTTTTGGATTTCTATATCTTCCCTTTTGATTGGGTAAATCTTTGTTTTATATATTTGATGCTTTGTTAGCAGAGGCAATTGAATTTACATGTTATATATTCCTGTGAATTGAAACTTTTATCTTTATAAAGGGTCGCTTTTGCCTTAATGTCTATTTTGGCTATTGGCTTGCTTTGTCAGAGTTGTTTTCACAAATACCACAAACTGGTTTTGGCTTAAACACTAGGATTTTATTGTTTCACGGTTTCAAAGGCTTGCTTCCTCCCAGGGTCTATAGCATTCTGGTGTTGGCTTGCTGCGATCCTTGGAGCTCCTTGGCTTGCCTCTCTGTCACATGGTAGTGTCCTCTCCTTTCTCTTCTGGTTTCCCACTGACTACTAACTTCTGGTTTGTTTCTGTGCCTTTCTCTTTATAAGGCCTCCAAGGATCTAGATTAAGACCCACACTCATTCAGTTGGGCCACGCCTCAAAAGTTCCAGTTTACAATGGGCTCACACTCACAGGAATGCAGATTAAGATTAAGAGCATTTTTTTTTTTTCCCCTGGAGTACATAACTCAATCTACCACAGCTATGGAGCAGATCCTGTTAGTGTCCTGCTCATATCTGTTTGGCACTTGTTATTCCTGTGCACTCTGATGGTTTCCTGGTAATGCCCCACAACTCTCTGAGGACTCTCTCTGATAAACTTGATCCATGTACAGGACAGGGGGACCAGAAGTGCTGGGAGTTGATGCCCAGTAGTAGTCCTCTTTTAGTGACAGATGGGAACTGATGGATAAATACCTTGTCACCTTGTCTTAATCACCCATTGGGTGGGACAACTCTGAGGGATATTCTTTATTATCTCTCAGAGGCCCTCTGTGAGATTGAGTTATAGGTGTCTACAAAATACATCCAGTATTGGTTTCCTTCCTTTACTTTTCTCATTGTCCTTGCCAGTTCTGGAGCTTCCAGGGATCACTTCCCAAATAAACTATGTGTTCTCAAATATTTGACTTAGGTCTGCTTTGGAGGAAACACAACCAAAGACGGTTTTACATGATTTAGTGTTTGAATGGCATATCTTTTTTCTTTTCTTTACTCCCATCCTTTATGTATCCTTTTATATTAGGTATGTCTCTATAAAGTATAAAAGTGGTTTTTTTCCTATATTAATATTATAATCCTTAGTCTTTCAATTGGATCATTTAGTTCATTTTCATTTAATGTGGTTACTGCTATATTTGGGTTTAAATCTTAATCTTTGCTTTCTCTGTCCCCCCTTTTCTATGTTTGGCTTTCCTCTTTCTTAACTTTTTGTTTTAGATTTATTGGCTGCTTTCATTATTACATCTTCCCTCTATTAGTTTGATATTTGTACATGCTCTTACTATTTTGGTAATTAGAGATTACCATAGCTCATACCATTCTTTACTTATTAAAATCAACTTTACTAGTTGAAGCTGTAGTTTATTATTCATGGCTGACAGTCACAGTGGTACGGTTTTCATTCCTATCAGTAGCTATCAACTTTCCTTAGCTTTCATAAGGTTTTTTTCTTTTTACTTTGTCTGAGTTTGCAAAAAATCTTATAGGGTCCTTAAAAGGAGAGAATAGTGGTGAGAATGATGAGATTGGAGATCAGGGGAAATATCATAATGGAACCGAAGAAACCATTTTTATGTTTTGGGGTTTGGTGACATCACCTTTTCCTTTGCTCCGGTTACGTTTCCTTTAGAATTTTTCGGCCTTTGGTTCTTTGCCACTGACCTCTATACAACCTTTCTTCTATCTCCACCCTTCTTGCTCTATTTGCTATTGTTTATTTCTCTACTCATCCCACATAGTGCAATAAAAGTAGCACTAGTCCACATGTCAGAGCTCCTAGGTAATAATTCTGCCTCTGTTACTAATTGTATTGGTACAGACTTCGGGATTCACAAGCAGGGAGTTCAAGTCTCAGTTCTGTCATTTAACCCTACAAAGCCTTAATGTCCTCATCTGTAAACTGAGGATAATAAATAATAAGATCAAGCTTTTTTAAATGCTTGAAATTGTGCATAATATATAGTGGATGCTTAACAAATTTTGATTTTATCGTACTTCCCATTATATTTGGATTTAAATCTTAATCTTTGCTTTCTGTGTGCTCCCTTTTCTATGCTTGATTTTCCTCTTCATTTTGGTTTAGATTTCTTGACTGGTTTTCATTATTACATATTCCCTCTATTAGCTTGGTATTTGTACACTTTCTTACTATTTTGGTAGTTAGAGATTACCATATCATCCTTGACTTTTAAAATGAACTTTTAAAAATTTTAGTTTCTCTGCAGTAAAATTAAGTTCATTTTCAAGATCCTTAGAGCTTCAAAGTTCTAACCATTCCCTTGGACTACTTCTTTTTACTTGACCTTACCTATTTATCTCCTGCCTTTTCTCTTTAAGAACTTAATTCCTCTTAATTAAATTAAATGCTTTTCTTTTTTATTCTACTCCTAATCCTTTTTCCCCCCTTTATTCATTATTGCATGATGACTTTCACCTTGATTTGCCTGGAAATAGTCACAGTTCATGCCTGTTGTCCCAGTGTAATGCCCCCTTCCATTCTTAAAGCATTCTAGCTTGGAGATGTATGACTATGTGGTCACCCCACTTAGGGTATTCTCATAGCACTTAGACCTGCTTCTATTGTCATACCATTCATATATATCAAATTGCATTTTAATTGTTTTGTGGGTCCATTTCCTTGAAAGGATGGAGGACAGTAACTGGACATGTTTTTTTTTTGTTTTCCTAAAGCCTAGTACATAATTGTCACATGGGATGAGCTCCCACAATGATCACGTGGATGTTTTAAAAACTTTGCTTTTTTCATTCTGTGCATGGTAGGTACTCAATAAATAATCTTTTAACTGAAGTGGGTTGCTGCCCATGGTGGTTGGAAACTGTATGTAATCCATTCCTGTGGGTGTGGACCCATTGTAAATAGAAAAGGAATCTTTTGATGAGGCTACTTCAAATAAGGTGTGACCCAGTCATTCAGGATGAGTCCTAATCCTCTTAATGGAGTCCCTCTAAATGGACACAACCATTCCAAGGTCCACAGGATGGAGGAATAGAGTACGGATTAGAGTGGACTTACTGATATTCTATTCATGAACTATTGTGATTAGTAATCGAATAAAATGTGGCATTGGTGTGGAGAAAGTGGCCATGGTGGCTGCTGGGGGTAGGGAGTGGGAGGGAGAGATGAGATGTGGGGGCATTTTCGGGACTTGGAGTTGTCCTGGGTGGTGCTGCAGGGACAGTTACCGGACATTGTATGTCCTGCCATGGCCCACTGGGTGGACTGTGGGAGGGTGTGGGCTGTGATGTGGACCATTGACCATGAGGTGCAGTGGTGCTCAGAGATGTATTCACCAAATGCAATGAATGTCTCATGATGATGGAGGAGGTTGTTGTTATGGGGGGAGGAGGGGAGTGAGGGGGTGGGGGGTATTTGGGGACCTCATATTTTTTTAATGTAACATTAAAAAAATAAATAAAGACAAAAAAAAAAAAAGGGGGATGAATACAGGGAGAGAAAGAAAAGCCACAAGAGCAAGAGACTGAAAGCAGCAAAACCCAGAAGAGAAGGGAGAGACCAGCAGATGCTGCCATGTGGCGCAGGACCCAAGGATTGCTGGAAGCCAGCCTGGGAAGAAAGCATTGCCTTGATTATGCTTTGATCTGGACATTTTTCTCAGCTTCAAAACTATAAGCTAATAAGTTCCTATTGTTAAAAGCCAACCCATTTTATGGTATTTACTTTCAGCAACCTAGGAAACAAACACTGTCCAATAAGATGAGAATAAACCTATAGAACAATGCTCCTCTATCTGTCTTCCTTTATTTGTGTTAACTAGCTCAAAGATTTCATTTTACCTCTAGATTTTTTGTGACATTTCTTCCTCTTGCCTCATCCCTAGCTACTTTGATTCTTTGACAACTGGAGGTATCCTTTCCAAGACTCCAGCAAGTGCCATGGTGACCTGCTTTTCAGTTACTGAACGCTTGCTTTGAGCAAGTGTACTTCCATGATTAAAATCTGCCCTACTGCCCCCAGTTCCTGAGACTTCCTTTCTTCTGTTGTCTGTTCCAGAAGCATTTTATCTGCCATCTTGTTTCTTTCTTTGAGGTCACAGTTCCCTGTTGATCGCTTCATCTGTGATTGTGTCTCTATAAGTGAAATTAATCAAGGCAATTATGAGTTTAATGCAGATCTCAAAACCACTTTTGCTTGATACTTCTTCTTACAGCTCTCAGCTGACTGCTCCAATATCCCATACAATTTTTTTGTTTATAAGTTGGGATATGCTATGCCCCAGGAATATTTTTTGGGCCTTGTCATTTAGTTCAAATGGTGTTAAACAATTCCCAGGAATTATAAAGTCTAATGTGCTTGGATTGAGCAAATGGGTCAGTCTTCTTGTTGATGGCTGAAAGCCATTATATATTCAGCTTTCAGCAAGGAATTATTGAGAGCTCGTTATAAGTAATGTTAAAAATAATTGTGTTTGAGAAGTTCTGTAGAGGCTGTGGAGATATGCTGCTCATATGACCTTTCACAAGAACCTAGTGGGAGGAATGTAGTTTAGCTGATACCTACCAGCTGCAGCACCTTTGAATCTGCCCTGCATTCCCACCGCTTCACCCAGCTAGAGACTCAGATGGTATGGTTACTTAGAACCAGGCCTCCATGGTTCCATTTCTAACCAGCTCCTCCACTGTAAAATCTTTGCTTGGGGACTCCTGGTGGCCTTGATGAGACTTTCTCAGATGTGTACTGCAGTCTCATTCTCCTACTAGCTAATCCTCTTTCTTTCATCCTGTCCTTTCCTAAGTATCTCAACTGCATCATGGTCTGAAGGCTCCCTCACCTACGTCTGCTGCTTCTTCCCTTAATCCTTCAAAGGCATTTTCCCCAAGAAACCTCTTGCATGACTAATTTCATCTTGGCATCTGCTTCTTCAAGGAGTCAAGTTGACACATGTTCCCAGTCCAGTAGTGCAGATGAAACAGGCACAAATAACACAGAACACTATTCATTCCATTTCATTCTAACACTAAATGGTAGTATTAAAATATAATAGGGACATCCAATCCTACATTTAAAAAGAGACGTGTAGTTTATATTTCCCATAGAATGTCATTTCTTTGAGGGCAAGGACAATGAAAAATATAATCCTTTGTTCAGTTTGTATAACACCTATTATGGGTAATGAATAAAAGCAATTTAGAGGAGAAAAATAATAATAGTAGTAGAAGCAGTGGTAGTGATAGTAACTTATTGAAAGCCCTCTCTGCTAGCCATTTGGGACATTGTGTATAATTTTTCCTAATTATAACAAGAACAAGAAAGGTTGTTCTTTTTTTTTTTGCAGTTGAGGAAAGTGTAAAACGAGAAAGGTTAAGTAGATAGCTTGCGATCACCCTGGAGCTAGTAAATGGCTGTGCCAGGATTTGAACTCATGGGCCTCTAATGCCTATGAGTTTTCTGTGATATCATGTTAAGTCTTCAAGGTGATCTCTAAATCTAGACCAGACCCTAATCTGCCTGGACAGTTTGAAGAGGGCTCTTCCCTAAGGCTGAGGATAGGCTAGACTAGAATCTTGGCCCATTGTTTCATATTGTAAGCATTTTTATGAGTTATTTTTAGGAACTCCTGGAAAAGAAAGGGTGATGTTTCTTCTTTCCTATTAGATCTTGTGATCTAGAGTTGCAGAGCAAAAAAGCAGCTCAGAAAGAGGCCAGGTACAAAAGACTACTGTATTAGTCAGCCAAAGGGGTGCTGATGCAAAATACCAGAAATCTGCTGGGTGTTATAAAGGGTATTTATCTTGGGTAGGAGCTTACAGATACCAGGCCGTAAAGCAAAAATTACTTCCCTCATCAAAGTCTATTGTCACATGTTGGAGCAAGATGGTTGCTGACATCTGCGAGGGTTCAGGCTTCCTGGTTTCCTATGTTCCTGGGCTTGCTTTTCTCTGGGTTTAAGGGTCCTCTCTTCCTGGGGCTGGCTTCTCTTTCCTCTGTGAGCTTACTTCCTGGGACTCCAGCTTAAGGCTTCAGTATCATTCTCCAACATCAAATCTCCAACATCAGAAACCCTCAGCTGTGTTCTTTACCATGCTTTTATCTGTGAGTACCCACCCACTAAGGGGTGGGGACTCAATGCCCTAATCATAACTCAATCATGTCCAGGTATAGATCAGATTGCAAATGTAATCCAATATTTCTTTTTGGAATTCATCAATAATATCAAACTGCTACAACTACATATTATGATTCCATTTATATGAAATATCTAGAGTAGGTGAATCCATAGAGATAAAAAGTAGATTAGTGGTTGCCAGAGGCTTGGATCAGGGAGCAGGGGTGGATACAGAGTGTCTTTTTGGGGTGATGAAAATGTTTTGAAATTAGATAGTGGTGATAGTTGCACAACTTTGAATATACCAAAACTGCTTAAAAAGGATGAATTTTAAATTTTATACTATGTAAATTATATATCCCTCAAAAACATATATATAAATAAAAGAACAGTAGCACCCAGGCTCTCTCTTGAAAAACTCAAAAAACTTTTAGTTAGATGAAACTTCTCAAATTACAAATGTTAATGTTAAATTGTTATTCATTGCTAGATTCTTTACCTGATCTTCTGAGAGACTGAATGACTTTTTTAGTCTAAAACGTGTGCATACAATCCACCCTTACAGATTATTCTTTTTCAAGGTTTTGAAGTAATTTTGTTTGGATACAGTGTTAGAACCAAATGCCCAATCAAGTCCTCAAGTCTGGATTTTGTCCTGTGTCTAGCTGTCAGACTCAGATAATGCCCCATTGACACAGTGAACAGGGACAGGGCTCCTATTTTCCTAGGTGGAGTTTGAGCAATTTCTGTCCTTATTGCCTGATGGGGACATTGATTAACACACTGTGTATGTCTAGTTGAAGTGCAGGAGCTGTAGTTGTGCTCTGACTGTCAACATTACATACTCAGTTGGTGTCCACAGGGTGTGGGAACCTCCTGTCCTTGGCAGAGGACAGAGCTGCTTTGACTCTCCTGTAATTCCCTTGTCTCCCAATCGGAGGAATACAGGGCTGGGCTCCAGACAGGGAGCCTTTCCATCCATGGTCCACCCAACTATGGCAACCAGAGGCTGTAAGTTCTGGATGAGTGGTTGTAGTATTTGTGTTTGTAATGGGTTAAAGTTATATGAACCCTAGAAAAGTATGCTCTTAAAGCTAATCTATTCTTGTGGGGTAACCCTATTGTAAGTAGGGCCTTTTGAATAGGTTACTGCAGTTAAGGTGTGGCCCAGAGTGGGTCTTAATACTCTTACTGGAGTCCTTTATAAGAGAATGTAATTCAGAGAAAGAAGAGAGAAAGCCACGGAAGCAAGAAGCTGAAGCAGTGAAACCTGGAAGAGAAGGGAAACATCAACAGAAGCCATTGTGTGCTTTGCCATGTGACAGAGGAGTCCAGTATCACCAGCAGCCAGTTTTCAGGGAGAAAGCACCACCTGATGATGCCTTGATTTGGACATTTTTCTCAGCCCCAAAACTGTAAGCTTGTAAGTTAATAAATCCCTATTGCTAAAAGCTGACCCATTTTTGATATTTGCTTTTAGCAGCCCAGCAGGCTAAAACAATGTTTCCATTTTTATATTTGTAGAAAGAGATTAATGATAGTGATTCTAGATGTTATGACTGGTGGGAAGTGTTTGAAGGGATGATCTTATGAATCATTGTGTCCAACAGACTTAGAGACAGGAAATGACATAGGCAGTTAATGGCAGAGCTGGGATGAAATCCAGGTCTCTAAATTCCTAGTCTAGGATTCTTTTGACTTCAGTTTGGCCTTTTATAAGCAGCTATGGGTTGGAAAGTGGAAGTCAAAATAAAACAGCAATTGGTTTATGAACCCAGCACATTCTGCTTTACTATCTCTAAAATATATGCAATAACTCCCCAATCTGGCTCCTATCTTTCTTTCCACCAGCTTTCTCTCAAAACTATTCTCTAGTCATCTTGGGAATGCTTTTCCAGTGTTTCTCATGTAGAATCTCAGAATTTAGTTCATTTCATTTCTGGTCTATTCCACAAACTCATTTTGAGTATGTTCTAGGCATTGTTGGGGTGTTAGGGGGGTAAAAGGTGAAGACGTCATAGAGCCTATTCTTGATGAGTTTACAGTCTAGAAGGGGAAACAAGAATAAATATATTACAGCATGGAATGCTAGTTGCTACGATAGAAATACACAGAAGGTACTGAGCAGACAAAAAGGAGTAACTCCAGGGCATGGAGCCTGGAAGGCAAGGAAATCAGAGTTGGTTTCACAGAGGAGGTAGTGTCTGAGGTGGAATTTGAAGACAAAAAGCAATAAGGATAAAATATTTACTGATGAGCTTCTACTGCATGCTTCTGCCTAGGTATTATTTAATAAATTTAGCATAACAAAAATTATAGCTAAAATGCTTCCTGAAAGTTATGGACAGGTACGGGTTGGCTCTTAGGATTCATACTGAACAGCTTATCAGAAAAGTTTAGCACTTAGCTCAGACATAGTTTCAGTAAAATGCTATTACTGAGAAGACTAGTACCAAGGGCTGCTGTCCCCATATCCAGAGAAAAGAGCTGCAGTACTTCAAAGGTTAACCCAGTAACAATACTGTTAATTAACATTTTCAGACAGCTTACCATTTGCTGCACAATATTATAGGCATTATCTTATTTAATTCTCACAATAACCACATAAATTAGGTAACAGTATTATAGGTAAGGAAATGGGCCCAGAGAGGTTAAGTAATAACTTTCCCAGGGTCAGAGAGCTAGAAAGTGGCAATCTAGAATGTGAACCCTATCTCTGGGGGCTGTCCCCACAGTGGGAACAGAGTTGGAATGTAACCTAAGATTCTTCTGAATCTTTTCAGTCTCTCCAAAGAAGTCCTGGTCATGGGAATATGGTAGGTGCATGGGATGAGATTGATCAGTGAATATTTGCTGAGTCCCTACAAGGTACTTAAAACACTAGGCGAGAGCCTGTTAGTGCAGAGACACAAGACTTCAGTCCTGGAGGATGACATTCCCCTAATAGAACGGAGGTCCTGCACAAGGTCATATGGCTAGTTAGTGACCCAAACCTTGGACACAGGGCTTTTGATATTGGAACTAGTGCTTTTTCTTCTATAATTCTCGTAGACAGATTTTAGTATTCTTGCATAAGAGAATCAGTTCCTGTAGGACTGGAATCTAAACAAATATCTTACACAATTTTTGGGGTCATGTTTTGTCATATTCTTTTCTGACTTGGAGATACCCTATTGCTAAAGTCTATTATTATGTTGGTGCCAGAGAAAAGATAATTTGAGACTGAAAATATTTCTAAGTCCTTTTATTAGTCAGCCAAAGGGGTGCTGATGTAAAATACCAGAAATAGGTTGGATTTTATAAAGGGTATTTATTTGGGGTAGGAGCTTACAGATACCAGGCCATAAAGCATAAGTTACTTCCCTCACCAAAGTCTATTTGGAGCAAGATGGCTGTCAACATCGTGAGGGTTCAGGTTTCCTGGGTTACTACGTTCCTGGGCCTTGCTTTTCTCTGGGTTCGAGTTTCCTTCCTTCCTGGGGCTGGCTTCTCTTTCCTTTGCATGCTGACTTCCTGGGGCTCCAACTTAAGTCTTCAGCATCAAACTCCAGCATCAAAACTCCAACTTCAGAAACCTTCAACTCTATTCTTTGCCATGCCTTTTATCTGTGAGTTCCCCCAACCCACCAAGGGGTCGAGACTCAATGTCTTAATCATAACTCAATCATGCCTAGGTACAGATCAGATTTCAAGCAAAATCCAATATCTATTTTTGGAATTCATAACCATATCAAACTGCTATAGTCCTCCTTTGGTCTTAGCCCTATCTTCTTTTCTACTGTTCTTCACCACTGACCTGTAAAATACTTGATATTTAAAAATAAAAATCCTGCACAGCTTACTTTTCAAATCATGCTCGTCTACATTTTTTCCACATTTTTAATAACACATCTACAGAATGAGATAAACTAGTTTTCATTAGGGCAGTGTTTAAAATCCTTGGTTGAAGGATCTGAAATCATAAATATCTCCTGACTTCAAGGAGAAAAGTTAGTAACAGGCTTGGTTGAGGCAGAAAAGTCAAAATTAAGTTGAAAGCTAGAGGAAGAAGCAGGAAAATGAGGCTGGTGCTGTATAATATTCTGGAGAGCTGGTAGGACCATTTGATTCATGTGTTGAGACAAATGAAGGTTTTATACCTCATTTTACATGGACATACTACAGTGTCCTGACTGAGGTATAGCCAAGACTATCTTTATGTCTAGGTAGCTGTGACTAGAAGGACTTCAGAAAGGGTTTCTGAATAAAACCTTTATCTTCACCTAAAATACCACCGTTGGAGTTTCGTTCGCTTGAGTCTAAAGATATTTCAAGGGTGGGTGGGGTGGGGGGTATATGGAGACCTCATATTTTTTGAATGTAATATTTAAAAGAAAATAAGAAAAAAAAAAAGAGCATCACTTGATAATGCCTTGATTTCAACATTTTCCTGGAATCTAACTGTAAGTAAATAAATTCCCATTGTTTAAGCTCAAAAAAAACCAAACAAAAAACAAAAAAACAAAACGAAACACGAAAAACAAACCAAAAACAAACAAAAAAACATTATTAGGCTTTTAAATAGTAACCTCATGCTTTTGCTTAATGTCTCAATGATTGACTAATAATTTATTTCCTGTTTGTGTTAATTGATTTGAATCTTGGACTATATCACTAGCCATATCACTCTGTAGATGAGGGAATTGAGGCCCTGGTAGGTTGTGATTTGCCACAGTTCAATTAGTAGCAGAGCAAGAATGAGAACTCAGGACTTTGCACTCTTAACTACTTTTTTGAAAGAGAATTTTTTTCACTTGTACAAAATTCATGAATACATGTGTGTTTTCTTCAGAAATATTTATACAATATTAAACCTAAAGGGTAAAAATATTAAAGTCCTCTTTGCATCCTTTTTTATTTCCCTGTGGAAGTGGAGATGCTTTTGGTGAATGTTTTTGGATCCTTTTGTATGTACATATATTCATGCATATATGTGTAATGAAACATAGTTTTATTTTACATCAATGGAACTCATATCACATGCAGTGTGCTCTGGCTGGCTTTATTTTATTTTTAAAGGTTTGTATTTTTTGAATTAAGCTATAATTATATATATCTTCTTCTTTTTTTTTTTTTTGCAGACATCAGTAGTTTATTGTATGTTTAGTCCAAACACATTCAAAATGGAAACTCGAAGAATACTTTCCACCTGAAACAAACTAGATTCTACTAGTATATAATGCTTAACACATTACAGCAATAAAGATGGTAATCCATTGTCTTCTATACCTACTAAAGCCAAGATGGTAAAACCCAATTTGGTTGCAGTAGAGTCTTGAGGATAGAATATACCATCAAAAATAAAACAGCAAGTAACAGTAATAGATGAATAATTTTACTCTTTCACTGAAAAGGGGACAAAACATTAAAAGTCCACAGTACTGTAGGTGAACAATCACCACGGAAACCTCTCCACATGATGGTTTGTTCATGGTATGCAAAGACTGAAGATGAATAGCTTCCTAATTTTTTTTTATTACACTTAACATTTGTCATTACTTTTGGTGCCAGAACAGGGCAATATTGGATTTGAAATTTTATATATATAAAATGAGAAAGAGTAGAGGGAAAATACTCTTTAAAAAAAGAGAACACTGTCAGTAAACCACTTATTTAAAAGCAGTGTGAATAAAGACTTCAAGCCTTGAAAGTAATTTTCTGCTAAGAACTTCAAGTACTATACCTAGCAACACAAAATAAAATATGTTTAAAATGGGGGGAAAAATCCTTAACCCTCCCCCATACCCCCCACCAATGGAAACTATGAGAGATCTGTGTCCCCAAAAATACATGCAAAAGTGAAAGACTTTTCCCTCAAACACGGAAGACCTAAGTCAGGGGAGAGAGTGAATTTAAAAAAAAAAGACAAGACATATATTACTCATATTGCCCAGTACACGAAAAACAAAATACGTGCATTATTTGCTAGTTTAGTAGATAGCAACCAGTTGCATAATTTAGAACCAATTTATTACTATGTCAAGTGCATTTTTTGTTTTTACTAAAATCAAATGGAGAAGTCTTCCGTGTTAACAAGCAGCTTTAAGTGGTCACACTTATTTATCCCACTCCTAACTGAAAACATTAGAAAACTGCTATGTACTAAATGCTCCAAGCATTATCCTTTGCCATACTTGCAGTTTACTGGAATTTGCTGTAAAGACAGACAATAATCCAGCAGCTACAAACTTTGCTACAGAACTGTTCAAAGATTCATGAAAAAATAAAAGATGCCATCCCAGACCTAAAATTCAGAGCCACGCGGGTGCTGACATCAAGAATTGTGCAAAATGAATGACAGTTCCCAGCACCCCCTCCCCTCCCCAAATAGGAAATGCAAACACTTCAGAGCTGCTGTTCCTTTTTCTGAAAATTGCAGTATCCTCACTTCAGATTTACTTGCCTTTTATGGAAATCTAACTGCTTTTAAAATGTCACTAAAAGTGTACATCAAGTTGATGGGCTTTTCAAAGCACCTCAAGTGATTCGCTACTACATTTACGTTCAGTTTAGAGAAAACTCAACTAAGGACTTATTCAAATAACTGACTTTCTTGTCGACCCTCTACCTCCCAAACACACAAGACTCCCTCCCACAAAGAACACAAAGTTGTTAACTGAATAACAAGGTAAAATAATATGCTAAGTCAACTTTACTGATTTTAAAGATATTGCAATTTTTATACACTTCAATCATTTTTCAATATTTTGTAGCTGTTTGGCTTTGCAGCACAGCAATTCATACACTATACTGTACAAAATTACAGCAAGACTGGAATGATGTATTAATAGAAGGCACCATCATGCTTCTTACATTACCAGAGAACAAAAATACAGTAAAGACAATTTTCACTGTACACAGCTTCAGGAAAGGAAAAGGGGGAGGAGGAGTGTGTTGAGCAGCCAGCCATTCCTGTAGTGAATGAAGGAAAATCTTAGATATGGAGCTACTAAATCTGGTCTAACACTCAAGACCATACCCATAGCATTTGAAGTTCTGATTTGTGTTATTTAGTTCATAACTAAATTATTTCCTTCTGGAATATACTTGTAGTCTTGTTAAGGTTTGTGTGTACACACGCTGGTCACAGCAAGCAGATAAAATGCACTTATTATTTCACAAACTATTCTCTACTTGGAAAAGATGATTTTTTCCCTGTTGCCTTCTGTTGCAGATGTCAGTGTTAATAAGGAGTTCAGAATACCCATTAGTGCGTTTTGATGAGTGCATAACAAGTTTCTGTTGGTTTGTATTTTTGGGGGGAGTCAAGAAAAAGGCAAGATTCTCCAGTTGCACAAATTGCACTATTTGTTTTCCAATATTAATAGGCAGAAACAGTAACACTTAAACAAAATGTGCAGCAGTGGACTTTTTTTTTTTTTTTTTTGACTCAAAAGACCTGAATTCAGTTGGGCATGTCCTTTTTAAGTTCATTTTGTTGTAGATGGTTTAAGATATTGTAATTTCTCAGTCCTTAATTCTCCAGCTCTAGATTTATAAATTAACAGTGTGAATCATGTTGTGAAATTGGGGAAATAATGTCCACCTCAATTTAACTGATAATCAAAAGGTGCTTTTCACATCAAAGAAATGATCAAAAAGGCTGTGTCACATTCCAAAGCCAAAAAAAAGTATTAACAAAAATGCAAACACGATGAATAATGTACCACTGCCAAAACTTTGCCAACAGTGGAGCTTCAGCGACGCTGTCCTGTAAAGCGGCCTTCCATTTGCCCGGTTCCTCTTCCAGAGCCAAGTTTCTGTGCCATGCCGCCTCTTGGAGGAGGTCCTCGTCCATCATACCACCACCCACTGTTCCACGTGGACCACCAGGACCTCGATCATTGCGCCTAATATCCCTGCGATCATCACCACCACCTCTGGTTTCCCGCTCTCTCGCAGCTCTTGTTTTTTTCTCTTCCACATTTAAACGGACTTCCCCTCGAAACATAATTGGTTTTGCAATTAAGATTCTCTGAACCGGTTCAGAGTCATCAAAAACCACAAAACCAAAATTTGGAAGCTTTCCCCCAACACCCTTGGTATTGATGCGAAGTTCCACAACGTTTCCAGAACTCATGAAGAATTCCTTCAATTCATTTTCATTAATATCATGTGGCAAGTTACCAACAAAAAGTTGATGACTGTCTGGATAGCGAATTATTCTACGGTTCTCAGATTCATTCTGTTCCGTATCTCCTCTGCCTGGTCTTGCTCCTCCAGGAGGAAAGCCACGTCGCTCTCTGGGTGGTTGTTCACGCACACGAGGCGGCTGAGACTGTACTTCCGGTTTAGCTTCAACTCTCGGCTTTGGTGGTTCTTGTGGAAGAGAAGCAGGTTCTGCGGGAGGAGGAGAAGTAGACTTCTCCTCTAATTCTTCTAAGTTCTCCTCCACTTGAGGTTTCGGCTCTTCAGTCTTTGTTTTCAGATTCTGGCTCAGGTTTGGGTTCCTGAGAAGATTCTTCCAAAGGCTCCTCTATGCCATTAGCCACAGGGTGAGCTGCAGAGTAACCACGTTGGCATCTTCTTGCACAGGTTCAGGAGATGGTTGCCTTTCTTCTTGTTCTTCTACTTCATCTTCTGATTCTTCATCAAGTTCAGGTTCAGGATCACCAAACACTTCATCTTCATACCGAAACATATCATTGTGAATGTAAAACTTATTTGGAACAGATCCTTCAGGAGCCAGAACAAAGGTTTGCATAAACTTCGGCTCTGGCTGTCCACTGTTAGACAGCAAACCCATGACCTGGACAACTACTCCATCACTCAAGGTTGCATGAGCATCCACATGACGAATTTTTGTATGACATTCACTGAAGTTCAGCGGTAACACTTTGTGATGTATATCATTTTGGCCATAAACGGCTTCCTGGGGCTTTCCACTAGCATCTACTCCACCATGAACGTAGGAAGAATTCCTGCCATAAAATCTGTGTAAATATTCTGGAGCTTTATTCAGCAAAGTATAGTATTGCCTCACAAACTCCCGCCCTACAAGCAGCGGACTGGGCTTCCCCACAACCATTTCTTTGCTGCACAATGTCGAATGCTCCAACTAACAGCGCCGGCGGGTGAGTCGCGCGGAGGTCGGCAAGAAAGTCGCTGGGGGGCGCCGCAGTGGATTCTTCTCGTTTTGCCGCCTCTTTCCTCCAACAAACCTCAAGCCTAGGAAACCCGAGAACCGCGAGGTAGTTTCCCTCACAACCCTCCCGGGCGCCAGGCTCGCTCTCTATATCTTCTTAATATAAATTCAGAAGTTTAAAAAAAAGGGAAAAGTCTCCTGCCTATCTCTGCCTCTCAGTCATGCAGTTTTCCTTAGAGGCCACGAGTGTTACAAGTGTCTTGCATGGCAACTCAGAGATAGTCTTCGCTCATACAAGTATTTATCCTCTTGTTTTTTGTTTTAAACTAATTGTAGCATACTATACATACTTATCTATACTTCCCCTTTTAAAAAGAATGAACATTACTTGGATATTATTCAATATCAATAGATAAAAGCCTCTTCTTTTTCTTTAAGTGGTAGCAGAAGATTATATAGTGCAGTTGCATAGTATTGAACTTTACAGACTATATTGCCTACTATTGCATTATACATATTTTCCATAATTCATTTTTTTCAGTGTCCTACTGAATTAGATTGTTTTCAGTATTTTCCTATTTAAAAAATTGTGGTGATAACTTCTTATATACAGGGCATTTCAAACATAGTAAAATATTATTTATTGAATAAATTCCCATAAGGGGCTTTTCTGGGTCAAATGTTGCATATATTTGTAATCTTGAAAGATATTGGTTCAGCATGGAGGTTGTATCAATTTACTCCCCTCTAGTAATGTATGAGAGCAATTTATCTTTCCATGATAATACAGAGAAATTTACTTATTTTTCATAACTTCTTGGTCTTCCACAGAATGGCTGCACCATTTCTGGTGTATACTAAATGCTCACTAAGTCTCTTAAACAAACTAGTGGGTTAAAGAAGGAATTGCAAGAGAAATCCATAAATATCTTGAGATAAATGAAAACAAAAACACAATGTATCAAAATTTAGGGGATATAGCGAAAACAGTGCTGAGAGCGAAATTTATAGCCCTAAATGCTTACATTAAAAAAGAAGAGCTAAAATCAAAGAACTAATTGCACACACGAAAGAAATAGAAACAACAACAACAACAACAACAAAACAAATTCCAAAGCAAGCAGAAGGAAAGAAATAACAAAGATTAGAGCAGAAATAAATGGAACTGAGAATAAAAAACAATAGAAAGAATTAAAACCAAAAGTTGGTTCTTTGAAAAGATCAGTAAAATGGACAAACCCTTTGCAAGACTGACAATGAAAAAAAGAGAAAAGATTTCTCTTCCCCTTTTCCTTCTTTCTGCCTTCCTTGGAGACTTCAGTAAGGGTGAAGTGTTGGTGGAAGCTCTTAATTTGTGACCCAAGGCTTTCTCCTATACCTCTTCTGTGCTGCCTAGTTTCCTCCACTCCACAGAAGACCTTTCTCCTCAAAGCCTTCAAGAAGATTCTTAGAGCAATTTATGCCTACTTCAGATCACAGAACTCTGTGATTGCTATGTGCCCTGTGAGCAGTGGTTCTCAAACCTGACTCATCATCAGGATCACTTAGGAAGGATTCAAAAGATACAGACTCCCAGGAACCAACTTGGCCCTACTAAATCAGAATCTATGATGATGGGACTTGGGAATTTGCATTTTAAAGATTGTCTTCAGATAGTTAAGATGTACATACAGACTGGAAACTATTATCTATGCTTCTAGTGGCTACATTTACCATCTAAACAAACATATTTAAACATATACTTTATTTATATTTAATGTAGAACTTATCAGTGTCTATAACCTCCTCTGGAATAAGGCACATCATAATTTTTGCTTATCTCCTCCATGTCACCTAACTATTTGCAATTATCTAAATTCTTTTAGGTTAGATGAAGGTCTTAGATTCATAGATAGGACATCACAGATATAAAAATGCAAAAGATGAACATGGATTAATATTTTTTCCAAACCATGATCTCCATTACTCACATTAAATCTATTTTTTTTTTACTTTTCTAAATTTATTTTTGTAAATATACATAGATCACACAAAATGCTACATTAAAAAATATAAGAGATTCCCATATACCCACTCCTCACACTGCCCACTCCTCCCACATCAACAACTTCTTTCATTAGTGTGGTACATTCATTGCCATTTGATGAATACATTTTTTAAAATACTTTGAGAATAATTTTATTTTATTTTTTTTAATTTTTTACTTTTTAAATTTATTTCTCTCCCCTTCCCCCTCTTCCCTCCCCCCCACCCCGGTGTCTGCTTTCTTGTGTCCAGTCTCTGTGTGTTCTTCTGTGTCCGCTTGCATTCTTGGTGGCACTGGGAATCTGTGTCTCTTTTTGTTGTGTCATCTTGCTGCGTTAGTTCTCTGTGTGTGCGGTGCCACTCCTGGGTGGACTGTACTTTTTTTGCATGGGGCGGCTCTCCTTGCAGGGCACAGTTCTTGTGCGTGGGGCTCCCCAACATGGGGGACACCCCTGCGTGGCATGGCACTCCTTGCATGCGGCAGCACTGTGTGTGGGCCAGCTCACCATATTGTGAGTATGAACCCTGGACCTCCCATATGGTAGGTGGATGCTCTATCAGTTGAGCCACATCCACTTCCCTGATGAATACATTTGGAGCACTGCTACACAGCATGGATTATAGTTTACCATTAAATCTATTTTGAGGTAAACAGGAGTCAAGAAGAGAAGTATGTTGTGCTCCAAGGCAGTTGAATAGCCTTAAACACATGACCTTAAATGTCTTTTATTGCTTTGTCTCACTTTGGCTAACAAGGTGGACATATTTGTGGGACTTTAGAAAGCCTACTTCCCATCAGCCTCACGGTATTTTCAGAGTTTTAAAGTTAACAAACAATACCAATAGGCTCATGAGGACATTGTTATCTTGCAGATCTGTGCTGTCTCCATAAAGCAGGTTTGGGGATTCCTTCTACAGCACAGTTTAGAATTGTTAAGATTCTGGGAAGCGGACTTGGCCCAGTGGATAGGGCATCTGCCTACCACATGGGAGGTCTGTGGTTCAAACCCCGGGCCTCCTTGACCCTTGTGGAGCTGGCCTATGCGCAGTATTGATGCGCGCAAGGAGTGCCCTGTCACGCAGGGGTGTCCCCCGTGTAGGGAAGCCCCACGTGCAAGGAGTGCACCCCATAAGGAGAGCTGCCCAGTGCAAAAGAAAGTGCAGCCTGCCCAAGAATGGCGCCGCACACATGGAGAGCTGACACAAGATGATGCAACAAAAAAGAAACACAGATTCCTGGTGCCGCTGATAAGGATAGAAGCAGTCACAGAAGAACACACAGCGAATGGACACAGAGAGCAGACAACTGGGGAGGGGGGATAAGGGGAGAGAAATTAAAAAAAAAATCTTAAAAAAAAAAAAAGATTCTATGACCCTGCCTAAAGCTGTGGCCCTAGTTGTGCTCAAATCTTTTTTGGAGATCTGAGGACAAGCATATGCATTTCATGACACCCATACTTCCAATTCATCAGATCATTAAGATTGTCTATGCCTGCACTCTTTGTAAGTCTTTAAAAGCAAAATCTAAAAAAGATGCCTGAAAAATCTGCTCTTGAAGGTATTATATATTGTTGAGCCACCTACTGGTTGGGAGACTACTTTAAATCACCTATTCAGTTTTATGTTTACCTATAATTTTACAATTAACTACATAAAACAGGATGCTTTCTGCTTTCCTTCCTGCTCAGAGAAATCTTATTTGTCCCAGTCTATCCTCAAAGTGCAGATGCTTGAGTCTGTTTTCCAGACTAGCTTTTACTACTTAGATGTTCACATCATGGCTTCAAGATGACTACCACATCTCCAAACATCATCCCAGGCAGTAAGGAAGAAGATGTGTCACCAACATGCTTTCCTTGAATATATGACTATTTAATCAGAAAGCAGAACCTTTTTCAGAAGACCCTAGAAGAATTCTCTTTTTACCCTACTGGCAAGAAGAGGGTCCTATGATATTCTTTGTTGTGAAAGAGACTGGGAAAGTATCTATATGGAAAAGGGAATGGGATTGGTATGATCAGTTAAGCATGTCATTGCTCCAAAGTCAGAATTCTATGGAAAAGGAAGACCTGTATGTGTGTGTGCATGTGTGTAAGTGGTAGGATTGGGATAGCTGTGGGTAGTCAGTATGCATTTCATGACACCCATACTTCCAATTCATCAGATCATTAAGATTGTCTATGCCTGCACTCTTTGTAAGTCTTTAAAAGCAAAATCTAAAAAAGATGCCTGAAAAATCTGCTCTTGAAGGTATTATATATTGTTGAGCCACCTACTGGTTGGGAGACTACTTTAAATCTGCATGGCTTGTTAGTTTGGTTTACATCATTGAATCATCCTGTGTGTGTGTGTGTATTGGGTTCATAGATTTGATGTACATAAGAATTGATCACCTTGGAACAAAAATGAAGATATAGATACTGGAATTCACATCAAGTCTACTGAATCTGCTGGGTGAGATTCATGTGCCTGTGTTCTGAATCCCTTCCTTTTTACTTAACATTACAATATAAGCTTTTTCTACTCTAAAATTCTATTATTTTTGTATTCCCAAAGACCTTAAGGTCAAAGAGCCTGACCTGTGGGTCCAGGTCAAGTTATCATAAGTCCTTTGGGTGTGTGTGTGTGCGCTTGTGTGTGTGTGTGACATATATTTTATTCTATTTACTAGAGAAATTGCAGATTTATAGAAAAATAGAGGACAAAAGAAAAATTCCCATACACCACCCACCATCAACATGTTGCACTGATATATAACATTTGTTATAATTAATGATAGCACAGTTTAATAATTGAACTAACTATAGTCCATAGTTTACCTTCAGGTTCACTGTTTGTGAAGTCCCATGCATTTTTAAAAAATATGTTTTTAATTTTTAAAAGATACATAGATTACATAAAATATTGCTTTAAAAATATAGGGAATTCCCATATGCCCCACTTCCCACACCTCCTAATTTTCCCACATTAATAACTTCTTTCATTAGTGTGGTACATTCACTGCAACTGATGAACACATTTGGAGCTGTGCCATATAGCATTATAGTTTACGATGTAATTTACACTCTCTCCCACTCCATTCAATGGATTATGGCAGGATAAATAATATCCTGTATCTGTCTTTTCAATGTCATTCAGGACAATTCCAAATCCCAAAAATGCCCCCATATTACACCTCGCTTTCCCTCTCCCTACCTTCAGCAACTCCAGTGGTCACTGTCTCCATATCAATGATATAATTTCCTCCATTGCTAGAATCACAGTAAGTCTATAGTAGAATACCAGCAAGTCTACTCCAGTCCACATTTCATTCCCCAATACTTAGGGTTCTTGGATGGCAATGCCCACTCCATCTCTAACTGAGAGGGGCTTCCAGCCCACATGGCTGATGGATGGGATTCTCCTGATTGCAGTTATAGACTCTCTCGGTTCCCTGGTGTGGTGGTTGTCCATCCTAGCCTCCTCATCAACTGTCCTGGGGGAGTCCAATGAACTGGAGAGTAGATGCTGCAACTCCACTGAACTCCTAAGTTCTTTAGAAGGAAATCCTCTGAATATAGTGTGCAGAGGACAAGCGACTAAAAATTTATCTTTCTTCAATGCATCCAGATAAGATCACTTTTCTTTGGGAAATTTTATTTCTCATTTTTTCTCACAAATTCATGTACAGTGCCTATCTCAGAGACATAGTTTAAAGGTAGAAGCTGAGAGAGTTTATGTCCCAGGAAAAACTGGGTGGGAGCAGGAAATAAAATGTCTCTGTGTGAAAATTGGACCCATCATTTCTTTCTGAGCCTAGTGTTGTCTGGAATAACAGTGGTGACAAATAGTAAGTGAGCCCAAATCAAATTGAATAAATGATCTCCTTTTACAAAATTGGCATATTGACATTTCCTCATATTCATTTATAATTTTAAGTTTGGATCATAAATGGTTAATAGTATAGCCGTGATGAAGAAGCATATGGAAGGAGGAACTGCAGAGATTAGTGGTGGGGAAAAGAATATGACCCCAAGATATGTTTCCTCTTTTGGAAGGGAAACTCCTGGGTCTTTGGGTAGGGGTAGCAAAAAGTGAGTTGTTATGAAAGCTGAGGTGTGTTTGGTTTAGTGTTCACCCTGGGACGTTCTATCCTCTCTCTAGAGCAGCCATGAAGTTAAGATGTAGAGCAAATGGTAACGGCCCAGTCAGGTGAGTTCAGAGGGACCAAGAGAGAAAGAAGCAGGTAATAGGGCAATTAGGCAGTGAAGAAGAGTAGACAAAGATAAGTCACCCCTGCTGAGGTGGCAGAAGAATGGGGGAATACCAAAAAAGCATGTTAGGTGGGGACCTACTTATTTTTCTATCAACTGAATAATGCTTTTCTTGGAGTGTAGATGAGATATTATCTAATTAGTCACTTACCTTTTAACTCCAAGCTAAGTTTTCTCACCCTCCTCCTCATACCTTTTCCCCTTATTTATTTATTCACTAAAAACTCCACATTTTTACATCATCAGCAGTGTAATATTTACTACTGTTGTCTCTAATCTTAAAGAGTTTACAATCAGGATTTGTGATCTGAATCAAGAGCTCTAGTATTTCAGGGGAAGGAATTAGCAATAATACTTATAGATGGAAATATTAAGAAAGGTTTTAAAAAGGAGATGGCATTCGAGAAAGTTGGAATAGCTTATCTCCAAAATCCCTTCTAGCTCTTAAAAGTGTGTAATTTTATTTATTCCTTTCTTTACTTTCAAATTCCTAGAAACGTATTTATTTGTTAACAAATGCTTATATAAGACTTAACATCTTTCAATTACTGTTCCAGGTATTGCAAATGCCTACACATTTAATCTTCATAATAACCCTTAGGGGTATATGCTATTATAATCCTCTTTTTATCTGTGAGGAAACTGAGGTACTCAGAGGGTAAGTACTTTCCTGAGGTTACACAGCTGGCAATTGCCAAGCTGAGATTTGAACCAGGTTCTCCAGCTTCAGAGTCTGTAATCTTAACCTCTTTCACTAATTTGCATGGTTTTGAATTTGAATAGGTGTTTCTTTATAGAAAAAAATTTTTTTGATTGATGGCCATAAGAGTCAATTCTTATCTAAATTCCTGTTGGAAAGAAGAGTTAAATTTCCCTTATTTATTTATTTATTTTAAAATAAGAGTCTGCGGCGGCTTGCTCGGTCGGTAGAGGTGGGGTCTGGCTGCGGACGAGGGGTCGGTCCGGCAGCAGAGGAGGGATTGGTCTCACAAGGGGTTGCGCGGTTCGGCTGACGGGGTCGCCTGGAGAAGCAGGCAACGAACTGGGGACAAGGGAAGCCAGGCCCTTGTCGGGGGCTCTCAGGACTGGAGGGCGCAGGGCAGAAGAACTACCGCGGAGACAAGGTAAACACGCAAGTCCACTTTATTGAAGGAGAGGCAACAGTTTTATAGGGGCTGGGGAAGGCTGATTGGTCGAAGCCACGCCCTGTTCTGATTGGTTGCCGGCGAAAGGTCAGTGGGCGGTACTGGATGGGGGAGGGGTGGTGATTAGGGATTGGCTGTTGCTGTTGCTGGGGGAAGTGGCAGGGTTTAGTGATTGGTGGCTGCTGTTGCTGGGGTAGAGGGCAGACTTGAGTTTCCCGCCCACGCATGGCTGTTGCTGCTGTCGTGGGAGGGAAAAGGGCAGACTGGATTTTTCCGCCCACGCCTGGCTGTTGCTGCTGTCGGGGGAGGGGAAAAGGGCAGACTGGATTTTTCCACCCACGCCTGGCTGTTGCTGCTGTCAGGGGAGGGGAAAAAGGCAGACTGGAATTTTCTGCCCTGCACCTGCGCAGGGAGAAAGAAGAAGAAGGGTGCCGCCCCACAGGCATCGTGTGGCGCCATCCGGGAGGAGGGGCGGCCGCGGAAGCATGGCTGCCGAGAAGGGGAGACCCGAGGGCACTCTGCGCCCATGCCGAGCTCCCTTCAGGGGTGGTGGTGAGTCCGACCAGCCACCCTATTATGGGGGCAGTGGCTTGGCCTGCCGCGGCTGCTCCCCCGCCAGGCCAGCAAACCACACTTCAGCCCGAGGGGTGACCGCAAGAGTCAATGCTTCCAAGTAATTTTTGAATTTACGTTACTCTGATTTTTCACTGTGCAGGAAATGACTTGAAGTACAGGGTGAGATGAATGACTAATTTATGGTTCCTTCTAAAACTAAGACTCTATTTCTATGAAACTGAAGGAAAGAGGCTGTTTTGTGTTTGGGTTAAAGTGAATCCCAGATCTGCTGTGCTCTAGGGCTGCTCTGCTCTTTCGTGCATTAAACAACCACTGAAGGAACGCCATTTATGCATCCACACTGCTGGTTGAAATGTGGATGTATGGGAATATAGGCTTGGTATTATTATGAGCTGATAATTTTGGAGACTAAAAGCACACCTCCCACATGTATATGTGTGTGTGCAGCACACACACACAATGTCTTTAAATAATCTTCAAAATTTAACAGTACAAAAGTAAGCACCCAAAGGAGTTGCTCAGGGAACTGAGAGATCAGTGAGAACACTTTATGGATGGACTGGATTTGCCTTGATGGAGAGAAGGCATATTGGAAGTATCTTATGTACCTCTGAGGAGTCTCTTGGCAGATTCTCCCATTTCTTTTCTCTGCTTAAACTGCTGCTGCTGTATCTGAGAGTCCGTGGTCTATGCGATTTTACCACCTGAGCCTTATGAGTGACATGCTTAAAATCCCTGGCTCCTCCCACCACTTCTAGACTTGTATGAAATATTACATTACTAAGTGTACGCTCTGGCTACCTAAGCAGCTCCCAAAGGGTCCAGAAGATACAATCTAGTAGTGTGGAGGAATGAACTTTGGCTAAAGAAAGACAAGAGATGGAAAGAATTTGGGCAAATAAATATTCTTTCCCCTTCTTCCTTTAACGGGCTTATCTGAGACAGTTTCTCTGTCTAGTCTGTTTGAAGACATCCTAGGTGGTTGAGCAGATGGACCTGCTAAGTGACTGGTAGAGTCTCTTTGAGCTTTTGTGTAGAGGTTGTTGTTGTTATGGGACAATGCTCACCATCCTTCCCTGTTTCACTTCCCTTTTTCTTCATTCTTGTTGCCCTGGGATTGTACCTCCTCAAAGTAATACCTTGTAATCTTTGTCTCAGCTTCCGTTTTCTAGAAAGCCTGGAAAAAGATGTAAGTGTGGACAATCTCTGTAGAATATAGGATATACAAAGAAATATTCTGGGTTGGGAAATTTATGTTGGAATTAACCATTGTCAAGTTTTGGAGGGCCATGCTGAGGGCCGTGAAGATACTTTGAAGACTTTTGAGCAGAAGAGTGACATGGCAAAAATTGGGATTTAGGAAGGTAGATCAGGTTGGAAGAGAAACTTGGAGTGTTGTCAAGTGGGTAGAACTGAAGGTAGAAAGGGTAGTTACAATTTCAATGTAAGGATGAGTATAAAAACCAAGCTGTAGAAATTAGATGGTAGACCAAGAAGCTTAGGATGGCTTTGGCTATTTTGGTAAAATAGGAGGCAAGATCATTCACTGGAAGTGCATAAAAGGAAGGAAAATACCCTCCTGGTAGGGTTCCTGAGGATCCATGGTTCAGGAGAGATTCAGTTCCACTGTTTCTTCTGGGCCTGGCTGTGTGGCTCTGTTTTTTTCCTACTCTTCATCAATATGCTTCTAGGATTCGCACAGAATTTCTCATTTCATGACTAGTTTTGTACACAAAAGCAAATTGCCAAAGGACTGATCAGATATTTCCATGGCCTATTCAATTTTTAAAAAAAAAATTAAAACTACTATTATGGAAAGTATGATTTACAGTACTTTTAAGGAACAAACAGGTGAACCCTGCGGTTATATAGCAATTGGGTTTTCTTCTGGCTGTGAAGCCAGAGTAACCACAGAATAGTCATGTAGTCACAGCTTTTGTCTAGATCTTACTGTTCATGAGAAGGTAGAAAGGGCTGAGCAAGCCGCATAATCATTCTGTATCAGAAATGCAAAATTAATATTTTTTCAATCCTCAATTATATTTAAAATATTTTTGACTATTTTTTGAATACTTGATATATTGGCCAGTTATTGAAAACCTGGGGTTGTGTGAAAGTTTCTCTGTTCAAGATTGCTGCCTAGAGGAAAGAATAAGGTTCCCAAAACATTGTTTAGCATGTTTTATATGCTAAGGCATGTAGGCAGAGGTAAATATAAACCAGAGGAGAAAATATGTCTATATGGGCTCTGAGTTAAGTACATTAAAGAATCCCTAACTGAAAACAAAACAAAACAAAACATGAAAATGCATCCCATAAGGAAGAAAATGATTTGTTGTGTATTCTGTTGTGGTTTCCAAGGACTTAGAATGTTGTCTGGCTAGTGACTCAGGTAGGAGTCTGCTTTTGACTCAGCTAACCAGCCTTTGTGTGGTGACATAGGTTTTAAGGTGGGTCTTTTGTCAAGGGGTAGTATTCTAATTTGTCTGTACTTTGAAGTAAGGATCCTGCTGCTTTTGAGAGGATTTCATTTCATTTGAGCTCCCACAATTGCTCCTGCAGAGATCAGCAGTGACCCAGAGAAGCATTTCGCAGCAGCTTTTTGGCTGTGTTTATTGGTAAAGAGTCAGCTGTTTGTCATCAGAAACTAACTGGTTTCACTTTCGTCACAGGAAGATTATAGTTCCCATGTGAGCTAGGAACAGCTTTTGGAATTCAACCGAAGACTTGTGGGAGCCTGGACAGTATAATCAACAGCACGTTGTGTAATGGGTGGGAGGCTCAACGGTCTGGGTTGGGGGAGTTTTAAAATGGGAGTGGGGGGGCGGGTGGGAAGCATCAAAATTTGAAGCAATGGAATATGGGTAAAAATGCCACCTCAGCACGGAATTGTGAAGAGACAAGTATAAGGAGCACAAGGAGGAAAACTGAACTAGGTGTGGAGGTGTCTTTTTTGTTATTCTTTATTTGTTTTTTATACTCCTGCACACAGAAGAAAGTATGTGCTATGAGTAGCTGCCTTTAATTATACAAGCATGCCCCTGCCAGAAGCTGTGGCACTGCTTGAAATATTGCCACAAGGTCATGGAGCCTCTCCAGGCTTACCTTTCTTTCTTCTACACACTTTAGATTTTTTTTCCCCATACAATGTTTTACCTCAATCCCTGACCTATTTGACTCTCTCCCCTTGCCTAGGCCTAATAGCATTTGGCTTTGGTCTATTTTATCAGACATGGCAACCTCATAGGATACTGCTTATATTAATTGTCTCGGCATCATAAATCTCCTTTGTGGGCTAGGGGTTTCCTGTATCTGCACTGCCCCTGTTTTGGGACACAGATGGTCAGTGTTTATAATGGACCCATGTAATGGGCCCATTGAGAAAACCAAACCAAATCAAACCAAACTCAACCTGACCTCACTCACCCAAATCCCCAAAGCATCCTTGTCTACAGAAAATGATTGCTGTGCCTCCAAGGCAGGCTGCCTGTGCTCCCAAGGCAATTATCCACTGAAAGAGTTTCCCAGACTGAAGCCACTGCTCACTTCTTCAGCTACAGGTGAAAAAGTGCAACTGAGCCAGCAGGTTGTTTCACCTATACTCAGCTGACTTTTGAGTCTCGCTAGGGCTACATCTGATCTGACTATATCTCTAAATTTATAGATCTGACATCTGTAAGATCTTCAAGAGTTGCATGTAAAGTACTGATATTTGCTTTGGCTTCAAGGATTTGCTATTCGCAAACTCAGCATGTAAATGCGTTGCCTTTCCCCCAGTGTGGAACATGATTCTTGGGGATGAGCCTCCCTGGTGCCGAGGGATTGCTACTAAGTACCAGCTGATGATGTAACTAGAAAATGACCTTGAATAAAAGGGTCAACTCAGACCAGCAGAATATCTCAGTCTACATATAATACGAGGAGTTAAAAATGCTTTTGACCTGAAGAAAAGGGGGAAATGGAAAGGACAAATGAGTTTATATGGCTATGAGTCTCCAAAAAGAGCCGGGAGGTTGTCAGAGGGGTTGCCCTTATGCACACCTGAGCAGAGTCCCAGAGACAGGTAAAGTAGATACAACCCCAGGTATTGGTTCTTCTGAGGGCTACAGAGACCCGCAGGTTGTATAGTCATGGCAGATGGAGTTCAGTGCCATGTCAGTTGGCCCTCCTTTGGAGTTTGTGTTTCTGTGTGATGGAGCCGGACTCAGATATGATCTTTGTTCACAAGCCTCTCCTGTTACTTTTACCGGAACTGTAGTTGGTGCTGGGGTTTAATATATTCCCAGGGGACCTGAATCTCTGGACTGACCATGTGATAGCCGGGCCCTGAGCCTCAACAGACTTCAGCTCCTACACTCTGGTTCATTGGACTTACCCCACTCATCTAACATGGAGTTGAAGGTCAACCACCACACCATGGAGCCAAGAGTGCCTACAGTTGAAAGCAGGAGAATTGCATCCAGCATCCATGTGGAATCTAAGCCCCCTCTTGATATAGGTGTGGAGTGGACACAACCATTCCAAGGTCCACAGGATGGAGGAATAGAGTATGGATTAGAGTGGACTTACTGATATTCTATTCATGAACAATTGTGATTAGTAATCGAAGAAAATGTGGCATTTGTGTGGAGAAAGTGGCCATGGTGGCTGCTGGGGGTAGGGAGTGGGAGGAAGAGATGAGATGTTTTCGGGACTTGGAGTTGTCCTGGGTGGTGCTGCAGGGACAGTTACCGGACATTGTATGTCCTGCCATGGCCCACTGGGTGGACTGTGGGAGAAGAGTGTGGGCTGTGATGTGGACCATTGACCATGAGGTGCAGTGGTGCTCAGAGATGTATTCACCAAATTCAATGAATGTCTCATGATGATGGAGGAGATTGTTGTTATGGGGAGAGGAGTGGGGTGAGGGGGGTGGGGGGTATATGGGGATCTCATATTTTTTGAATTTAATATTAAAAAAATAAAGACAAAAAATAAAAAATAAAAAAAAGAATTTGCTATTTGGAGTTATTTTTTTTTGATGTAGGAGAATAAGAGAGAAATGAGTCCTCCACTACCACCCCTACAAAGATAATCAGTAGCCTTCTTGTTATATCCAGGGATGTTTGTTAGTTGTTTCCTAAACTCCTCCATGGGAATCTGTGTCATACACACCAGCCTTTACATTCTCCCTTTTCTTTCATCTCCTATCTAGTGGTATTTCTTAAAGCCTGGCCCTAAGTCCTCTGATATTCTCTTTCTATACTTTCTTCCCTAGAGAATACATTTACTTTATATCCCAATTCTTACCTCTTTGTAGATAATGCTCACCTCCATTTCTCCAGTCCCAGATTCTCACTTGAGTTCTAATCCTGCATTTTTAGCTGCCTATTTAGATGCTTTTATCATTTCAGAAATCATTATATACAAGCTTGAACTTATTTTCTTTTAAAGCTTCCCTAAGTTTTTCCCAATTCTATATTTCTAATCTTAGAGTAGGTACTTTCTTAATTTTTCAGTCCCTATATACATTCATCATTTTGTCCTACCAAATTTTCTTTTAAATCATTGTTTTCTTGATTTTCCCTTCCTTTCTGTTTTCATTGCTGTCCTGAAAGCCTAATGTTCCCAAATATCCTCTTAATTTATCTTCTTACTGCTAGATTTATCTTCTCCAAACACCATTTCTTCTCTGAAACTATTCATTACTCTCCATAGTCTACAAGGCAAGGCAAAAGCTCCTAGCTCAGAGTATTCTAGTACAACCTATATATTATCTTTCCTAGCAGTGGTTGGGAGAAGATCCTGGATCCTGGGAGGCCCAGAGAGAGGTAGGCCTAATAAAGAGGATATGGAGCATGTTATAAAGGCAAAAGTCACTTCACTAGTGACAGGTTTTTCAAGTTTAATATCGAGCTGGGCCATTGCTTTCTCAAAATTGGGTACAGGGAGTGAAAACAGATACCTGGGTTAAGTAGCCTGGTACAAGCTTCAGGATAAATACTTGATCCCAGCTGTGCTGATGCCAAATAAAATGGGGAGATAGAGAATAGAAATGGGTTTATTCTGTAGCAGACTGGATTTGAGTTAGACAAAGGAGAGACATTTGAAGATATGCAGGGCCATGTAACAAGTTAGATGTTATTTTTCCCATTCCTTAAACAGCAGTGAGATCTTTCCTGACCAACCTATCCTTCCTCCCTGATTGATTTTTCTCCATAGCAGTTATTCTCATCTGCCATAGTCTATATTTACTTGTTTTTTATTTTTCACCCCCCACCCCCCCACAATAGAATGTAAGGTCCCTGAGGTCAGGAATTTTTCTTGTTTTGTGCACTGCAATCTCCCCAGTTCCCAAAACCGTAACTGGCATGAGGTAGATGCTCAATAAATATTTGTTGAATGAATGAATGGGTGAACTTTCTGGTATAAAGCTTTTGTTTATTTTTTTCATTCATTCATTTATTGGTTATCTGATAGCTTCTACTCTTCAAATATGTTAAATTTATTCTTCTTAAACATTTTTTATGCTAGCCCCCTTCCTAGAACTTTCTACTTTAACTTTCCAGATTCTATCCCCATTTCAGATCCTGGTCAGGTTGTATCACTACTTGGAAGCTTCTCCAGCATACTAGGCCATGGAAATCACTTATCTCTTAGCTCTCCTGCAGTTCTTGCTGTTTGGATCATTTGTCTTAGAAATTATCACAAACTCAGATGCTGGTGTGTATTGTTGCTCAGTGCCTCTTTCTGACCTTGATCTCACCTTTTTTAAACATAATCTTCCCTGACTGCCAATATTATACCCCTTAGGCCTTAATAGTGTCTACTTCAGGGTACACACTTCACTCTTCATGCATTATTCTAACACCCTTGAAAAATATTCATCTAACACCCTGGGAAACAGAGTGTTATCCTGTTGAGTATTATACTATGGGAAATGGAAACAAATTAGGCCCTGTATAAGCCCTTAGGGAAATCATAGTTTAGTAGAATGTAAAGTAATTAAAATTTAAACACCTTAGAGTCAGTGATCTCTTTATTTTTTTTTTTTTTTTTTTTTTTTTTTAAAGATTTATTTATTTATTTAATTTCCCCCCCTCCCCTGGTTGTCTGTTCTTGGTGTCTATTTGCTGCGTCTTTGTTTCTTTGTCCGCTTCTGTTGTCGTCAGCGGCACGGGAAGTGTGGGCGGCGCCATTCCTGGGCAGGCTGCACTTTCTTTTCACGCTGGGCGGCTTTCCTCACGGGCGCACTCCTTGCGCGTGGGGCTCCCCCACGCGGGGGACACCCTTGCGTGGCACGGCACTCCTTGCGCGCATCAGCACTGCGCATGGCCAGCTCCACACGGGTCAAGGAGGCCGGGGTTTGAACCGCGGACCTCCCATATGGTAGACGGACGCCCTAACCGCTGGGCCAAAGTCCGTTTCCCAGTGATCTCTTTAAATATATATATATATATTTTGTTTTTCTACAGTGCCTCAAATAACGTGTTACTGAGCTTAATCAAGGTATTGAATTATGGAAGTACAGAACTCTAGTATTGACAGAAAATTAGGTTTTCCTAATCTAATCGTCTCATTTAATGGGTAAGAATGCAAACTCAGAGAGGTTCAACAATTTGCCAAGAGTCATACATAGTTAAATAGTGGAAGCTCTGAGTTAAGATACACTAAGGTCCTTGACACCCACATCAAATATATTTTCCCCTTCTCTCTATATCATTATCAGAAAGATAGTACAAAAATATGGCTTATTTTATAAAAATAATTGCATTAAAATACTTATTAAAATTTTGGAAGGCTGATATTCAGTAAAGTGAAATATCTAATATGAAAGTGCTTATTCCTTGGATGCTCTCATTGTGTAGAGTTAGAGGACACTAAGAATTCTCTGGGAATAAATGCATCACATTCAAATGTTAAATACTGCAGGTCGCCAGTGTATGACCCTGCAGCCTACTGGCAATCACCCAGCAATTATTACCTAGACTATTGCTTAAATATTCAAAAATACTCTGGTGGCTCTACCATAGCTATTTGTGACCCTGTCACTCTCTAGGCCCTGGCTCTTGCCAAATCCTCTTTGCTTCCATTTAGTTAATAGACATCTTTGGGAAGTGAGAGGCTTAGGGGACACATCTCCCTGCTTCCTCTTGGACCACTTTTAGTTTATGTGGCAGCATGTCCAAGAATCTCGAAGATTTTGATCTGTGTGATCAGTTTCCCTTCTTCTGAATCTGAGAATTTCATTCTTAACAAGGCTAAATCCTGTCTCACTCTATCTTTCATTTACAATCTAGGGCAGTGGGCCAGTTGGAACCTGGGGAGGGGAAAGTTTGGTGACAGAGATGGTTTTTTCCTAAGCAGAGTTTAAAAGAAGGGGTTAGAGGTAAATATCAACCATCATTAGTCACTGCCTCACCTTGAGCTCTAGGTGAGTTACAGCATCTCTTTGAAATTAAATCTAGAGAGTTTTTCTGATGGGAATATTGAGACGAGAAAACCAATGGAAGACTCAATATATTTGAAAATATAAATTCACATAAAGTATTGCTGGGGACTATATGTTTTCTACTGATAAGTGGGATTAAAAAATGAATAACAGAACACAGAAATGTGAGACTGGCACATAAAGAGAATTTGGGGAGAGCCATTTGCAAAACAGATGAATATGGTAACATTTGACTGCTTTTCCATGGCCATCACATGATGTGTGGCAGGTATAAAATTGACTTTCACATAGAAATGGAGCATTTCTCAAAGCTCTTAGGCAGATTACTCTCCCATTGAACTAGGATAGGCCAGTATTACTGCCTTTATTCAGTTGTTAGAAAATGGCGTACAATTTTTGTCTCCAGAGATGTGTGATTGCTTACCACAAACAATAATAACCTACTAGGGAGAGTTGGTCTAATCTTCCCTAGACCACAGAGAGGTTCCATCTGTGGCAGAGATACAAAAATCTACCACCCAAGGGCACATGAGGTTGCATTAGATTTGAAAGATAGAAGTCAGGAACAATCAAAGGCCTGTAGTCACTGGGATGAAGAACTGGCTTGGAAGAGTGATTTATGTGTGGGTATTCCTTACCTGGTGTGCAAATAGGCATCCTGGGGCAAACTTAATCCTTTTATCTTCAAAATACACTACATGTCAGGCTCTGTTGGTAGATTCTTTTTCAGATGAAGACAAGTTGACTGAATGTGGGTGGTGACTTGCTCATTGTCTAAGAGGCAAAACTGTAATCTTTGGTACTTTAGTAATGCTGATGAGATAAGAAGAGCAGGGCTGCTTCATATACTGAGCATCTCAACCCCCAGCGTGGGATCAGCAGCAGCCTTACACTTTGGTCTGTTTTCAAATCAAATACTGGCAATTTCACTTTAATCCTTACTACTACAAGCTTCTATAAGTTCAACCAGCTTATGTAAAACTGCAATTAGACTGTGAAGTGTGTCTCTCCAGACCTGGTCTTTGCTGGTGTTCAAAGACTGTAGAAACTTCCTGGTTTTAGTTCTTGGGTAAACTAGAACTGATGGTGACTCTATAGCTAAACTGAAACAGAGCACCTTCAATCCAATTGGTCTTTATTTTTTAATATAACTAACTTTATTTAAAGTTTTTTTTTTTTAAAGATTTATTTTATTTATTTCTCTCCCCTTCCCCCCCGGTTGTCTGTTCTTTGTGTCCATTTGCTGCATGTTCTTTGTCCACTTCTGTTGTTGTCAGCAGCACGGGAATATGCATTTCTTTTTGTTATGTCATCTTGCTGCGTCAGCTCTCTGGGTGTATAATGCCATTCCTAGGCAGGCTGAAATTTCTTTTGTGCTGGGCAGCTCTCCTTACAGGTGCACTCTTTGCATGTGGGGCTCCCCTATGCGGGGGGCACCCCTGTGTGGAGTGGCACTCCTTGCGTGAATCAGCACTGCTCATGGGCCAGCTCCACATGGGTCAAGGAGGCCCAGGGTTTGGACCGCACCTCCCATGTGGTAGACAGATGCCCTATCCACTGGGCCAAGTTCGCTTCCCTATTTAAAGTTTTTTTTTTTTTTTTTTTCATTTTAGGAGGTAACAGGGATTGAACCCAGGACCTTGTACATGGGAAGCAGGTTCTCAACCACTGAGCTACACTCACTCCCTTAAACTCCATTTTAAAAGAGATTTTAGATTACAGAAAGGTTACATTGAAAGTATAAGGGATTCCCATTTATCCCATCCCCCTCCTTCCTACATCATCCCCCCAATTAATAACATCTTACAACATTGTTACAATTGATAAATAAATACTGAAACATTGCTATGAACCAAGGTCTATAGTTTACATTGTGGCTTACACTTAATAATTCCAATGCCCTAAAAATGCCCTATGTTCCACCTATTATTCCCTTCCTCCCCTCCCCTCAGAATCTCTGGTAACCACTGTCTTTATAACAAGGTTACATGCTCTTTCATTACTACAATATTAATAAGTTTACTTTATCCATGGTTGCATTTCCCCCTTGTTTGTTCATTCCTCAATCTTGAGGATTTTGGGATGGTGATGCCTGCTCTGCCTTAGATTAAGAGTGGCTTAGAGTTCATGGGGCAGATGGAAGGAACTCTTTTGCTTGCAGTTGTAGATACACTCTGTCTTTTGGGATGGGGTTGTCCATCATCATTTTGTTAGTTTTTCTGGGTGAGTCCAATGATCTGGAGAGTAGGTATTGGCTGCAACTCTTTGGAGATTCAGGGCTCAACAAGCAATGAACAGATAGATTTAAGTCTCTTAGACATATATTTAAAGGCTCTAATAAAAGGGGTAGAAGGCTCATGTGTAGGGCAATTATAAATGAGTTTAACTCTGTTACATTGGGGAAATTGGTTGTCATATATTTCAATGTAAGTCCACTCACAGGGTGCTGATTTCAAGGGGTTGTATGCCCTGCCTATAGTGTCCAGATGGCTTTAGAGCCCTCAGGAGTAGATTCTGTTCACAGTGGCCTTTAGTGAGATGTGCCTGAGACATGCATAAGTGTAACCTCTGGAATGACCTCCCGACTCATTTTGAAATCTCTTAGCCATAAAACTCTTCTGTATTTGATGTTGCCCCTTTTTGGTCAAAGTCTTTTTCCAAATACATCAGTGGTTGGTGCTTTGTAATAATCCCTCGATGCAAAGGAGTCTCATCCCCGGGAGTCATGTTCCATGTGGGGGTGGGGTGGGGATGGGGGAGGAGGTAGTGCATTTATTTTCTGAGTTTGTACTAGAGAGAAGCCACATTTGAGTAACAAGGAAGTTTTCTGGTGGTCACTCTTAGGCAATAGGTATTAATAGGCTAAGTGTCAATTTTACAAGAATAAGGTTCATAGTTACATTCATTAATATAGAGGGCTTGACGTATTGGTCTGGTATTTTTTATTAGACACTGCCTATGTACTTAAGAAATTCTTGGCCCTCTTTTTGAAGCATGGCAGGACTCCCTAGGATGGGATTTTAATAATATTTTGTTGTTTATTGTGTGGGTCTCCACCCATTGAGATAACTCACTATGACAAGATGAAAACATTCATATTCCATTGGAAAATATCTATTCAAATCTCTTGACCATTTTTCAAATTATTTTAGAGATGTAGGATTCTTCACCCACTGAGATTACACTTTATGACAAGATGAGCACAGTCATATTCCATGGAAGACAGCCCCAGGAGCATCCACTCATCTCCCTCCACTGACACACTGCACCAGAGACCCTCCCCTATCCATATTTGCCAAAAGAACATTCTCACAATTGTAGTTTCAACCACAGACCTCCTCATTCCCAGAGTTCACCTGTTCCTTCCTCCAGCCATTCCCCCAGTTCCATGGATATTCCACCCTCCAACCCTGCTCATCCTTACACTCTAGCACTGTTGACCCCGTTCACCTGTACCACCATCACCCCCATCCCCTGCCAAGCCACTCCATTCTAATTTATCATAGGTTCTGTCCAGACTGAGCATTGGCTCACTACTCTACTCCCTTTCTGATAACCTATCTTCCACACTCTACCTCTGTGAATCTGCTCAATATGCTTAGGTCATATTAATGAGGTCTTGCAATATTTATCCTTTAGTGACTGGCTTAATTCACTCAACATAAGGTCTTTGAAATTCATCCATGTTGTCACGTGTGTCAAAATGTCATTCCTTCTTACAGCTGAGTAATATTCCATTGTATGTATATATCACATTTTGCTTATCCATTCATTGTGGTTGGGCACTTGGGATGCTTCCAACTTCTGGCAATAACAAATAATGCTGCTATGAACTTTTGTGTACACATATCTCTTTGTCACTGCTTTCAATTCTTCTGGATATATATCTAGTTTTGGGATTTCTGGATCATATGGCATTTCTATGGTTCGCTTCCTGTATAATGACTGCACCATTCTACATTCCCACCAGCAGTGGATGAGGGCTCCCTTTACTCTATATCCTCTCCAACACATGTATTCATATTAAAAAAAAAAAATAGCAGCCAGTCTAACAGGGGTAAGATGATATCTCATTGTAGTTTTGATTTGCATTTCCCTAATAGATAGTGATGATAGCATTTTTTTTCATGTGCTATTTAACCTTTTGTATTTCCTCTTTGGAAAAGCATCTATTCAAATCTCTTGCCCATTTTTTACAAAAGTGGATGCCTTTTTACTTTAGAGGTGTAGGATTTCTTTATGTATGTTGGATATTAGACCCTTATTGGATGATGGTTCCCAAATATTTTCTCCCATTGAGTAGGCTGCCTTTTCACTCTCTTGACAAACAAACTCTTTGGAGCTTTTAATTTTAAAGAGGTCCCATTTATCTATTTTTCCTTTTGTTGCTCATACTTTGGGTGTAAAGTTTATGGAACTATATGATCTTATAGATGCTTCCCTACATTATCTCTAGGAGCTTTATGGTGTTGGCTCTTATATTTATTAATAGGTCTTTGATCCATCTTGAGTTAAATTTTATATAGGGTGTGAGATGGTGATTCTCTCTCATTCTTTTGGGTATTGATATCCAGTTCTCCCAGTATCATTTATTGAAGAGGCTCTTCTGTCCCAGTTGAGTGGGCTTGGTGGCCTTGTTGCTTATCAGTTGGCTGTATATGTGTGTATCTATATCAGAACTCTCAATTTAGTTCCCTTGGTCAGTATATTTTTCCTTGTGCCAAAACCATGCACTTTTCATCACTGTGGCTTTACAGTATTCTTTAAAGTCAGGTAGCATGAGTTCTCCAATTTCATTTTGCTTTTTCAATATGTTTTTTGGCTATTTTGGGCATGTTGCCCATCCAAATAAATTTCATAATTGGTGCTTCCAGTCTTACTCTTGATTACAAATGCTGTTATAATTTTTATGGGGATTGCATTAAGTCTGTAAATCAATTTGGGTTGGATAGACATCTTAATAATATTTAGTCTTCCAATTATGAACATAGAATATTCTTCCATTTATTTAGGTCTTCTTTGATTTCCTTTAACAATGTTGTATAGTTTTGTATAGTCCTTTACATCCCTAGTTAAGTTTATTCCTGGATATTTGATTCTTTTAGTTGCCTTTGTGAATCAATCTTTTTCACGATTTTCTCTTCAGATTGCTCATCAGTGTACAGAAATGCTACTGATTTTTCCTTGTTAATCTTATATGCCACCACTTTACTGAATTTGTTTTTCAGCTCTAGAAGCTTTATTGTGGATTTTTCAGGACTTTCTATGTGTAGGATCATGTCATCTGCAAACAGTGAGTGTTTTATTTCTTCCTTTCCAATTTGGATTCCTCTTATTTCTTTTTCTTACCTAAGTGCTCAAGCAAGTACTTCTAATACAGTATTAAATAAAAGTGGTGACAGTAGCCTTCCTTGCCTTGTTCTAGATCTTAGAGGGAACACCTTTAGCATTTCACCATCAAGTATGATGTTAGCTATGAGTTTTTCATATATACCCTTTACCATGTTGAGAAAGTTTCCTTCTATTCCTAGCTTTTGAAGTGTTTGTATCCATTTCTTTTTTTTTTAAGATTTATTTTATTTATTTCTCTTCCCTCCCCCCCCCCCCCATTGTCTGCTCTCTGTCTATTTGCTATGTGTTCTTCTGCGTCTGCTTGCATTATCAGGTGGCACCAGGAAACTGCATCTCTTTTTTGTTGTGTCATCTTGCTTCATCAGTGCTCCATATGTGCAGCACCACTCCTGGGCGGGCTGCACTTTTTTCACACAGGGCAGCTCTCCTTGCAGGGCGTACTCCTTGAGCATGGGACACCCCTATGCAGGCACTCCTTGTGCGCAACAGCACACCTTGTGTGCAACCACACAGCTCACCACACAGGTTAGGAGGCCCTGGGGATTGAAACCTGGATCCTCCATATTGTAGGTGGATGCTCTATCAATCGAGTCATGTCCACTTCCTGGTATCTATTTCTTTTTTTGTCTTCTCTTCTCATCTTTTTCCTCTAGGATTCACCAGGATTTGATCCTGGAGACCTCTGATGTGGAGAGAGGTTCTCTGTCAATTGCACCATCTCAGTTCCTGGTCTCGCCCATGCTTCACCTAGACTCTTCCCTTCGTCTCTCTTTTGTTGCATCATCATCTTGCTCATGTGCACAGGCAGTGGCTCACCATGTGGGCACTTGGCTTGCTGCATGGGCACTAGGCTTGCCACATGGGTACTGGCTCACCACATGGGCACTGGCTCATCACACAGGAACTCATGTGGGCACTCAGCTTACCACATGGGCACTCGGCTTGCCATGCTGGCACTCATGTGTGCACTTGGCTTTCCATATAGGTACTGGCTCACCGCATGGGCACTGGCTCACCATGAGGGCATTCATGTGGGCACTCAGCTCCCCAAGTGGGCACTCATGCAGGCACTCAGCTCACCATGTGGGCACTTGGCACACCACGCTGGCACACTTTCACTTCTTCTTCTTCACCAGGAGGCCCCAGTGATAGAATCTCCCATATGGTAGGTTGAGGCCTTATCATTTGAACCACATCTGCTTCCTGGGATGCTGTATCTTGTCAACTGCTTTATCTGTGTCTGTAAAGATGATCATGTGATTTTTTTTCTTTCAATCTGTTAATGTGGTATATTACATTGATTGATTTTTTCTTATGTTGACTTGTCCTTCCATAACAGGGCTAAAAACCACTTGATCCTGGTATGTAATTCATTTGATGTGTTGTTGAGTATTATTACAAAAAATTTTTTTGAGGATTTTAGCATCTAAGTTCATTAGAGAGATTGGTCTACAGTTTCTTTTCTTGTGGCATCTTTATGTTGCTTTGGTATTAGGCTGATGCAGGCATCATAGAATGAGTTGTGTAATGTTCCCTCCATTTCTATTTTTTGGAAGAGTTTAAGCAGGATTGGTTTTGGTTCTTTCCAGAGTGACTGGTAGAATTCACTTGTGAAGTCATGTGGTTCTGGAATTTTCTTAGTTGGGAGGTTTTTGATGACTAACTCAATCACACTACTTGTGATTAGTCTGTTGCGTTCTTCTATTTCTTCTTTCACTAATGTTGGTTGCTGTGTGTTTGTAGAAATTTGCCCATTTCACCTAACTGCTCCATCTCTTTGGCATACAATTTTTTCAAAGTACCTTTATTTCTGTAAGATTGGTGTTGATATCCCCTTTCTCATTTTAAAATTTTATATACTGGCATCTTTTCTATTTTTTTTTTTTTTTTTAGCCTAGCTAAGGGTTGGTCAATTTTATTAATCTTCTCAAAGAACCAGGTTTTGTTAAAATTTTTAGTGTATTTTATTCTCAATTTCATACAGTTCTGCTCTAATCTTTATTTCCTTCTTTCTACTTGCTTTGAGATTAGTTTGTTGTTCTTTTTCTATTTCTTCTATGTGTGAAGTAAGGTCTTTGATTTTAACTCTTCTTCTTTAGCATAGGCATTGATAACTATAAATTTCCCTCTCAGCACTGATTTGGCTGCGTCATGTAGATTTTGGTAAGTTCTGTTCTCATTTTCATTTGTTTCAAGGCAGTTTCTTATTTCTTTTGCAATTTCCCCCTTGACTCACTGATTGTTTAAGAGTGTGTTGTTTAACTGCCATATATTTGTGCCTATTCTGGTTCTCTGCTGCTTATTAATTTCCAGCTTCATTCCATTGTGGTCAGAGAAATTACTTTGTCTAATTTCAATCTTTCTAAATTTGTTGAGGCTTGTTCTGTGACTTAGCATGTGGTCTATCCTGGAAAATGATCCATGTGCACCTGAGAAGAGTGTGTACCCTGCTGTATTTGGGTATAGTGTTCTGTATATGTCTATTGGGTCTAGTTCCTCTAACATATTATTCAAGGTCTTTATTTAAACCTCTGTTGAGATGTTTTGTCCAATGGTGATAATGTTATATTAAAGTGTCTCACTATGATTGCAGAGGCATGTAGTTCTCCCATTAATTTTGCTCTTGTTTGTCTCATGTATTTGTGAGCACCCTGGTTAGAGGCATAAATATTTAGATTGTTCTTTCTTCTTTATAAAACTCTTTTTATTTAATACATAGTATCCTTCTTTTTCTCTTACAATAGTTTTGCATTTAAAGTCTATTTTATCTGATATTAGTATAGCTACTGCTGCCCTTTTTTGGTTATTGTTTGCATATAATAACATTTTCCAGTGTTTTACTAGCAACTTCCTTCTGTCCCTGGGTTAAGGTGTGTTTCTTGTAGACAACATATAGATAGGTCATATTTTCTTATCCATTCAGCCAATCTGTGTCTTTTGATTGGAGCATTTAATCCATTTACATTCAATGTTATTACTGTCAAGGCAGTACTTAAATTAGCCATTTTTAGGTTTATATATGTCATATTTTGTTTTTGTTTCTCTTTTTATCCTCTTAGTTACTCTTCCTAATAATTTTCCTTTCTACACTCTTCTCCAACCCTTCCTCTCCTGTATTTTCCTTTCAACTTGCAGAATTCCATTTAATATTTCTTGAAGGGTGGGTTTCTTGTTGACAAGCTTTCTTAGTTTCTGTTTATCTGTGAATATTCTGAAATCTCCATCATTTGGAATGCTACTTTTCTGGATACAGAATTCTTGGCTGGCAGTTTTTTTCTTTTAGCTCCTTAACTATGTCATACCACTCCAACACTCCTTCTGCCTCCTTTCCCTTCTCTTCTCCCTCTGGGATGCCATAATGTGTATGTTTGTGTGTTTGTGGGAGATGTGATAGTAAAAGGAGACTCTGGATGGAAGAAAAAGCCTTGAGAATAGACTGAAAGAAAGTAACTGACAAAAACATAGAAGAAGTTCACTTTGGGTATGAGATGGAGGAGGTGAAACAAAATTATGACCACATCAGTGGAAGGAATTATGAATAAGTTCCTCTGCTGATGGTTATAATGAAAGGAATGTAGGTGATGGAGGCATCCAGTGGGCAGGAAGAATTGCAGGCAAGAGTTACTTGGTGGCCCATACCTTTGCAGTATCTGGGAAGAGAAGAGATCAAATCCTGAACCATTAAAGCCAAGGTCAGTGTTAGTGGGGAGGAAAAGTGGTGGTGTAGCTGTGGGGCTCAGGGGCGGCTTTCCTAGTCACCTCTAAGACTCATTATATGCTGTGCTAGAGGTTGTTCAATGGAAATATCAGGTTGGTGACCCATTGAAGATGTGGCTAACAAAATATGGGAGAGGAGTAAAGATATAATTTGTAGTGGTGCCCCCAGAAATTTAGGAGACCGGACCCAGGAGCCATTGTACCTCGGATTTCATTGCCTGTTAGGGAAAGGAAGAGGACTTGGTAGTTTTAGTTAATGAAAGTAGGTTTTACCTACTAAAGATGCCCAGGAAGCTTTGGCATCTACTTGTAGTCTATCACATAATGTTTGATTTATGTGGTAACTTAGTATTTTAGTGAAACATCTTAATAAAACTTCCTGGTAAGGTGGTTTGTCCCATATTACAAATGATCCCCAGTGCTCGGAAAGAGAAATTTCCAACTGGCAGCATTTTGTAATACTGATTACCTGGAAAAATCAATATAACAAATTCAGTGATTTAGGTTTTATTTTGTAATTGTACATCCCTCTTCCCCCTGAAAATGTCATTTCAATTATTTATGGTCATTGAAATGATAGTTTCATAGAAAGTTGAGCTGCAGCATGGTCTGTATATAATGCATTTTGGAGAAAGCTGGCGTGAGCCCTTTATTCAGTCTCTATTCAAACCTTGCAGAAGAAAAAAGAATATTTTAATTTGGAATAAACAATAAAATCTCAAGTGAAGCCTAGAGCTATTTGAAAAATACTCTGCTGGCCTTTCTTCAAAAGTGCATTGCTAATGAATGTCTTGGGCTCTCTCTCCACTGCTGGAATCATGGTATTGGAATAGTAATAACTCAGCCAGCCAGTGCTTGTCTGAACACAATCCCACCAAAGCACGAAGAGTGGAAACACAGAAGACAAGGAAGACACAGGGAGACCAGTTTGTGTGCAATGAATTCATGCTCAGAAGGCTTTGGATTGGGAGAAATACTATCCAATAATCATGGAAGACAGAAAAGAAAGGTCGCTACCTCATTCAGAATGGTGGGAGAAGACAAAGGCAAAGTACAGAAAGTGAGAAAAATAACTCTTGCCAAATTCAAATAAAAACCCTTATGACAAAAGCTAGATAGAGGAATGACCTTTAACTGAAAGATACCATTCTCATGAAGCAAGAACTGAAAGGAGTTCTAGTGAGGGCTAATTTACATTTTTCTTTTTCAGTTTTCAACACCTTTTAGTAGATATATGGCTCTTCATTGTTAGTAACTTTGTCTCTCTGAAAAAGGAAAATGGATCAGGTTGACACACCTGGTTGCAAGCAGCCAGTCAGGTGATCTCTGTGTGATGTGTGACTAAAGCAGATCAAGCCTTGTTAGGAAAGGGGGCATTTGGGGGCTTGCCCTGAGGTACAATTTTATAACTTGCCTTGTGGAGGGATTTCCCTTCCAAACCGAGTGTGTCTGACACTGAACTTGCTGCAGGGTAGCAGGACCCTTCTAAGAGGCGGTGAGGACATTTGCCTTATAGGCTCTTTGTGGTAGGCAGAATAATGTTCCCCATCCCCAAAGATGCCCATGTCCTAATCCCTGAATCTGTGAATCTGTTAAATTAAATGACAAAAGGGAGTTTGCAGATGTGGTTAAGACCTTGAGATGGGGGATATTATCCTGGATTATTGGCAGTCCAATCAATCACACGAGTCCTTAAAAGCAGAGAATATTTCTTTGAATGGGGTCAAAGAAAGATGCGGTAATTTGTACAGCAGCAAAATAAAACTGATACAACATTGCAGTATGTCAACACCATCTCTTTCTTGCCCATTGCTTTGTTTAATGAATTTTGTCTAAATAATAAAACTACAGTGATAAACTAGCTCTCTAAGGAAAATATTGAACACAGAATAAGCATGATTTTAAAGCATGAAATAAGTAAATAGACCTATATTAACAGTTCATATAATCACTCTTTTCACTCTCAATTCTTTCTGAGGGCCCACTATGAGCCAAACATTGTATGAGGTTCTGGGATTAAAACCTGAATGAAGTCAGATTCCATTCTGTCCTCAAAGAGCTGAAAGACTTTTTTAGAGAGACTGACTATAAAGTAGGCAATTCCAATGAATCCTCACTATAGGTATAAAGAGTTTATCTTCCTCTCTTAAACTAAGCCAGTCACCACTCCATTCAATTTCCATATTCTACAAATTTGTTTAAATTCATGGGCTGCTATTGTCATTTCTCTTGTTCTTTTTTTTCTTTTTTTCTTTTTGGTGGTGTTCCTGAGAGTTTATGGTTTATGTGGCTTATCTTCTATGCATTATTGATCATGTTTTTCTCTTCAGAACCTAGTACAGCATGACTCTGCTTTCTTGTCTGGAAAAATGAGCCATAAAACAATCATTCCTCGTTTTAAGTGCTGAAGTAGGAGAAAGGAAGCTAGTTTCCTGAGCTTGCTTTTTTTCCCAGGAGGCAAGATAGGTGCATAGATGTGTCCAAAATAGATGTATCCAAAACATGCATTTAATTTGGCATTTCTCTCTGCTGAGAAAGCTCATAATAATAAGGAATAAATGATGAACAGGAGTATATAGTAAATAAAATAATAATTTGGGTCATCATTTTTTATTGCCACCCATCAGTTCCTGGAATTGTAGGGCGTTGGCAGATTCTTTTGGTGAAGACATCATCCCTCAAGACTGACTGGCTTACAAATTATGAGATATTCTGCTTAAGCAAGTATATGAACCAAGAATAACTAGATTAATTTTCTGAAAGTCTTCTTTATCCCTTTCTTTGTTGACAATATTGATAGGGGGAGGGTATCAAACAAAGGGGAAAATAAATATAGTACAAATCAAAAATGTTTGGGAGACTTAAAGCTGTAGAATTCTCTGCCTGTAATTATCTGGTCAAATATTTTTGTCTGGAAAGATGGCCTTTTATCTCCTTCCTGTGTTTTAAGGTGATGTCTTTTTAAAAAATGTGGCCTTGATTCATAATTGATTAAACAGTGCTTGAATTTGCCAGGAAGAAAAAATGATAGATGAATGCTCTATAACTTATTTTTCTTCTATTGGTCCTCCCTTTTGATTTCTGGCATGTGTGTCTCTGTGGTGAGTCTAGTATCTCTGGCTAAACTCTTAAGGAAGCGTTTTGTGGCTTCTGGAGAGAAACATGCCGATGTGGCAGATGAATGGTAGAGAAAGTATGTTGAGATGAATCCATCAGGGAGGTAATTTTTGGCCATGTGATGAAATGTGCAGATGTTAATAGCTCTTCGTCTTCTCACGCATGATTGCCTCTCTGGCCTACCCTTCTTTACCTTCACATTGTATGTGCCAGCAGAGAGCACGTGATAGATGTTACAGATAGAATATACAGAGAGGATGTAGTAGGAGAACAAAGGAACAGGGAGTGGGTGTGTGACACATCAGAGGAAGAGTAGGTGGCAAGCCTGGGCAGAGGAAATGAGGACTATTCAGGCTACCAGGGTAGGCAACCAAGAGACTGAGAGTATCACAATGTCCTGAAGGCAAGGGTATAAATTTGATATGGGATTTCTTTGTCTTCTACCTTGCACATGAAGAAATAATTTGATCTATTTTGAAGACTCAAGTGTCCAGTAAGGAATTCCATTTGGGAAGGGAAAAACCAGAATTCTCCCCACCCCCTAAATGATTTGTTCATGGAAATTTCCATACTGAAGCAACCTGTCAGATTTAGCACAGATTGAGTGGGTCACCTAGAAAGAGAAAAGACAGAGAAGGATATCAGGATTCAGCCCTGGAAAATGCAAAATTTAGACATTCAGAGAAGATGAGGCGCTTGCAAAAGAAAACAGAGAAGGAGAAACTGTAAGTAATTGGAGAAAAAGCAGGAAAGAGTGGTTTCGCCAAAGCCGAAAGAAGAGCATTTCGAGGAAAGAATTGTGGACTAATGGGGAAATAGAACACTATGTGCAGAGACAAATATCAATTAGGTTTGGCAACATGGATTAGCTTCACTGGCATGATGTGGAAGGAAGCCAGATTAGAATGGGTTTGGTCATTAATTAACTCTTTATGCCCACACATATTGTTTTGATTATCTAATGTGTATCAGATATTATTATAGGTGTTGGGGATTCATTGGTAAATAAACAGACACAATCCTATTTTAATGGTAGCTTAGGTGAGGATGCAAGTAAAAAAATTAGAGTTGTTTTGCCTGGGGCATAATGAGCAAAAAGTACTAGTATTGCCTCTGATCTGACATTTTAGCTGAATCTTGTTGATACAGTACATATTTATGACTAGCAGATTCCGTAGTCATGTGCTAACTCTTGCACTCCTTTACTATGGTTTCCTTGATTTGACGTAATGATATATGGAATGCTGGGTCAATCAGTCAGTTAGTCTCTTGGACCTTCACAAGTGGTGATTCTTCAAGCACAACAAATAAGAGAGGTTAACCCTTATTTGTAATACTTACATATTAATCTCAAAATGAATTGCTTCCTTTCCCAGGGTGGAAGGAATCTAATGCAGTCAACTTGCCACTATTTATTTAAAAAGCCCCTCCAAAACTTGGCTTAAAATAACAATTTTAATTTTCTAATGATACCATCGTTTTAGGAATTCTGGAAGGACTCAGCTAAGCAGTATGCCTCTTAACCACATGCCATCAGCTGGAATAATAGGGGCTAGCAGATTCACATCCAAGGTGTCTTCCTCACTCAAATATCTGGTGTCTCAGTTTACCTTTGTCTCTTGCTCTCTCCACATGACATCTCATCCTTCAATATCTCTCTACCTCGTTTCTTACATCATCACAGTCTCAAGATACTCTGACTTCTTATTTGGCAGCTGTCTTCTCTTGAACAAGAGTGCCAAGAGGCCCAGTTGGCATTTGCAAGGCTTCTTAAAGCTTCGTCCCAGAATGTCTGAATTTCTATTGGGCAAGCTAGTCGCTAAGGCCCAGTCTGGATTCAAGGGAGAGGAGGAACAGATTCTACCTCTTGAAGGGGGAATGGCATATGCATACAAAGAGGGAAGGAATTGATGGTAGCCTCGTTCAAGTTGATTTTACCACAGATAGGCTCACTGAGAGTACTGTAACAGGGACTCAGGGATGATCCCTGTTGTTGGTAAATTGACATTTGGCAGTAGCAGTAGCTTGATAAGTCTTGGTAAGTGGGAGCCCATGCTGTTGGGCCCAAGCATAGGTGACATTCATGCTACAAAGTCTCCTTTGTTCATGTACTTATTGTGCTGGGGTGGCCAGTGACAGTGGATGACTGATGTTACCTGGTCAAATAATTTTGTTTACCTTGGCATAGTACCTTTTTTTTTTTTTTTTTGGTGATAGATGCTCTTTGCTGGGCATCTACTTCCAAAATTTCATCCACATGCATCTACCATGGACTTCTTTGACTCCAGTCTTCTAACCTTTCTTCTTCTAGATCCTTGGACAGCTGTGATAAGCCATCCCTGACTAGTTATTCCTTTTTCTACTTCAAGAACATGGCCAAATGTACCACCCATTGGAAGGATTTCTCCTAATCACTTTTTTTTATGGCCACCCTTGAATTGGGATGTAATTCAGTGACTGTTCACTTTGGCTTATACCCACTACTGGGCTGACCCATCCACAAAACAATCTCAGGCTTTCCCCTCCTTGTGAGCTAGTCATAAGAAAATCCATGTGTCTATGTGAATGAGTTGGTGCAATTTTTGTGGATGATAATGACAAGTAGATCTGGGTACTCCTTGTACCCTCTGGACCTGTTCTTGCTCAAATCTAGATGCACTACTTCTGTGTTATGATGGCTTGCTGCTGGGTCTATGTTACCTTATAATGATAAGGTTTCTGGGTCTGACAGCTCATTATAACTATTTCTGGCTATTTTTCTCTTGTCTCAGGGATGAGAGCTCTGTTTTTACTAGGGATCAGAAGAATAGCAGAATTTGTTGCCCTTGTGGTATATAGTTCTCCACTGCAGGTAGCATGGATTTGTTCTTTCATTAGTGCTTGCTATAAAATGCACACAACTTTTTCCACTACTGATACCTCAAATTGCATAATGACTTCTGGCAATATAATTAAAGGACCAGGGTCAGTTGCACTACAGCCTGGGCTTGATCTATATCCCTGTCTTGATCTGGGCCCCATTCAAAGCTGGAAGTCTTTTATATAGCCCAGTAAATGTGTAGAAGCAGTTCCCCAAGTATAGAGTATGCTTCCTCCAAAACTCATGACACCTATTATGTGTTCTTCTTTCTTTTTGGTGGGAGTTGCAAAGTTGAATAATCTATTCTGGCATGCTCGAGACTAATAAAATGCTAATTTTTTTTTTGCTGTGACAGGCTCCTAAATATTTTTAGGGTTTATCTTCCACTCTCTAATGATCTGAGGGATACCCAACTGGTCCAGGTATATGTGTACAGTCACTATGTACTGTTGTCCATTCTAAGTGAATGTATACTGTTTCTGATCTTCTGTTCTGATAGAATTGGAAAATACTGTACTTGTTAGATCTATTTTCCTAACAATATTTATCAAACATTCCATTATTTTGCTACTTACTAAAAACATCACTTCATATACATATCTATTAGTCAGCCAAAGGAGTGCTAATGCAAAATATCAGAAATATGTTGGGGTAGAAGTGTACAGTTACCAGGCCACAAAGCATAAGTTACTTCCCTCACTGCAGTCTGTTGCCACGTGTTGGAGCAAGATGGCTGCTGACAAGTGCAAGGGTTCAGCCTTCCTCTTCTCTCCTCTAGGGCTCTGTGGTCCCAGCTTCTTTTAATATCAGTTATAGGCTGGGATAAGTCTCATTTCTCTCTGGGCTTAGATGCTCTGGTCTCTCCACAAGGTCAGATGTAGACTCTTAAGCTCTCTCTCTCATGGGGCCTCTACCATGTCTATGTAGCTGTTTCTACTCCTCTGTGTTTCTCTCCTGTGTCTTTACTTCCTGGGGCTCCAGCATTAAAACTCCAGTTAATGGCATCTGCCTTGTCATTTTCTCTGTGAGTACCCACCCACCAAGGGGGTGGGGACTCAATGTCCCACTCATATGGCCCAATGAAAGCCTTAATCATAATTCAATCAAGTAAGAATGAAACCTCTGAATCCAATACAATATTATATGCCCAGAGGTACAGACCAGTTCACAAACATAATCCAATATCTATTTTTGGAATTTATAAACAATATCAAACTGCTACAACATATAACTCACATATGTATGAGTCTGATTGGGAATCTCTGTTCTGGTCTGTCGATCTATCTGTTTATTTTGGTGTCAGGACCATACTTCTTTAATTTCTGTAGCATTATTTTATGCTTTCATACCTGGTAAAACATATTACTCCTTCCCTTTTACATATTTCTTAAAATACTTTTGCTTATTTTTGAAAATTTATTTTTCCACATATGCTTTGAGTTTCATTTGTGAAGTACCATAATAGAAAACCAGAGTGGAACTTTTAATGGGATTGGACTAAATGTATAGGTTATTTTGCCCTTAAACAAATGACTAAGAGAATATGGATTACTAAAAGTGAAAAGGGGTAAATGAAGTTTGAGGAATATACAAATAATTTTTGGCAGAAATAAATAGGCAAAACTCTATCTGTAAATAAATATCCTAAAATCAGCAGCCCAATTTTTTCCTTCTGACAGGAACAGTGTTCTTCATGAACTATAGAGAACATCATTTACTTAAAATTACTGTTGTGGGTTTTTCTTAGTTCACTGTTTCTAAGTTATATATTATTAGAAATTGTTCTGTTTTCTATCATGATAGATTAGTTTTGCCTCTCCTATAACTTCTAATAAATAGAGAAATAAAGGTTGCAGTTTTTTGTTGTTTTTTTTTAGTTTGTACATCTGGTTTCTTTTCACTTAGCACCATGTTTTTTTAAGATTCAGTCTTGCTGTTGTGTGTATCATTCATCTGTTCCTTTTTGTAGCTGAGTAATATGCCATTGTATTATATCACAATTTACTCCATTGTTGATGGACACCTGGACTATTTCAGTTTTTGGCTATTATGAATGAAACTACTATGAACAATCTTGTACCAGTCTTTTGGTGAACCTATTCTCTGGGATAGATACCTAAGAATGGAGTCACTGAGTCATATTTAAGGAACTGCCAGTTTTTCATTTTTTATTTCCACCTCTAATGCATGGAGTTCTGGTTGCTCTATATCTTTGCCAATATTTGGTATTGTCAGTCTTTTTCAATTTAGTCTTTCTAATGGATATGTAGTGGCTATAATTGTGATTTTAATTTGCATTTCCTGATGACTAATTATGTTAAGTTCTTTTTTATATGCATAATGGCCATTCATATATCTTCTTTTGTGAACTTTCAGAAGTCTTTTTTAAAACTTTTATTGGAACATTTTGTATTGTTAACATCATGTTCTTTAAATATTTTGTGTACCACCCGTTTGTGATGTATACATGCTACAAATATTTTCTCCAAGTCTGTGGCTTGCTTTTTCATATCTCTTGTTGATTCCGTTTCCCTAGAGAACCCTGACTAATACATGCTATCACGCCATCTCGGATAAAGACGGCTTTTCTTTTTCTATTCCCATTGTTATGACTTTTTTTTCCCTGTTTTATTGCACTGGGTAGATTCTTGGACACAATGTTGAGCAGAAATGGTAAGAGCAGATTTCCTTGCCTTGTTCACAATCTTAGGGAGAAAACATTTAATATTTTACTGGTAAGTCAATGTTAACTATAGCTTTTTCATAGATGTCTCTTTAAGACTGAAAAGTTTCTTTCTATTCCTAGTTTTCTGACAGATATTTTTCCTTCTTTTTAAAAATCAGAAATAGATGTTGACTTTTGTCAAATGCTTTTTCCGGATCATGATTTTTCTCCTTTAGTTGGTAATGTGGTGAATTGCATTGTTTGTTCTGATAATTAAATCCAACTTTGTCTTCTGGAATAACTCCTACTTGTTCACGATTCATTGTTCTTTTTATATAATGTTGTAATTGATTTGACAATATTAAAGTTCTTTCTGCATCTAGGTTCTTGAAGGAAATGACTGTAATTTTATCTCTTAATAGTATCTTTGCTCTATTATGTTATTATGATTATGCCATCTATCCTCTATTTTTGAGAGAGTTTTTTGCAGTGTTTGCGACGGTTTGCTCGGTCGGTAGAGGTGGGGTTTGGCTGTGGACGAGGGGTCAGTCCAGCTCAGGACGAGGGGTCGGTCCCGCTTGGGACGAGGGATCGGTCCCGCTTGGGACGAGGGGTCGGTCCGGCAGCGGACGAGGGGTCGGTCTCACAGGGGTTGCGCGGTTCGGCTGACGGGGTCGCCTGGCGAAGCCGGCGACGAAGGGGTCGCCCGGAGAAGCAGGCGACGAAGGGGTCGCCCGGAGAAGCAGGCGACGAACTGGGGACAAGGGAGGCCAGGCCCTTGTCGGGGGCTCTCAGGACTGGAGGGCGCACGGCAGAAGAACTACTGCGGAGACAAGGTAAACACGCAAGTCCAACTTTATTGAGGGAGAGGCAACAGTTTTATAGGGGCTGGGGAAGGCTGATTGGTCGAAGCCACGCCCTGTTCTGATTGGTTGCCGGCGAAAGGTCAGTGGGTGGTACTGGATGGGGGAGGGGTGGTGGTTAGGGATTGGCTGTTGCTGTTGCTGGGGGAAGTGGCAGGGTTTAGGGATTGGTGGCTGCTGTTGCTGGGGTGGAGGGCAGACTTGAGTTTCCTGCCCACGCCTGGCTGTTGCTGCTGTCGGGGGGAGGGAAAAGGGCAGACTGGATTTTTCCGCCCTGTGCCTGCGCAGGGAGAAAGAAGAAGAAGGGTGCTGCCCCACAAGGCATCGTGTGGCGCCATCCGGGAGGAGGGGCGGCCGCGGAAGCATGGCTGCCGAGAAGGGGAGACCCAAGGGCACTCTGCGTCCATGCCGAGCTTCCTTCAGGGGTGGCGGTGGGCCCGACCAACCACCCTATTATGGGGGCAGCAGAATTAGGCCTACCGCGGCCGCTCCCCTGCCGGGCCAGCAAACACACTTCAGCCCGAGGGGTGACCGCAAGTGTTGATATTATTTCCTTATTCAGTGTTTGGTACAATTCACCACTGAAGTTATTTGAGCACAGGTTATTTTTAAATTATAAATTTTATTTTTTAATAGACATAAGGAGATTTCTTATCAATTTTGTTAATTTTTTAGAGATATTTGAATGTTTCATTTAAGTTGTCAAATTTCTTGGCAAAAGTTGCTCAAACAATCCTTTATTATTGTTTTTAATATCTATAGGTTCAGTAGTCATGTACCCTTTTACTTTCCTGACGTTTAGGTTTTGTATATTCTATTTTGGTTAATCATTCTTACTAAAAATTTATTAATTTTATTAGCCTTTTAAAAAAACAACCTTAGACTTTGTTGATATTTCTCTATTGTTTTTCCTTTTCCTACTTTATTGATCCTGCTGTTGCTTTATTTACTTTCTTCTACTTTGAGTATTGTTTTTCTCTTAAAAAAAACACTAGCTTCTTAAAGTGAAGCATAGATTTTACCCCTTTATTCTTTTCCAAATAGGTGTTAAAAGCAATAAATTTCTCTCTAAGGACTGTTATGCTGCAATTCATAAATTTTTATATGTTGTGTTTTTATTATTCAGTGCAAAATATTTCTTAATTTTATTTGGAATTTCTTATTTTACTCATGTTTTATTTAGAGGTGCTGCTAATTTTCAAATAATTTTAGATTTTTAAAGACTTATTGTTATTGATTTTAATTTAATAGTAATATAGTAAGAGAACAAACACAGATTTTAATCTCATTTATTGGGACTTGGTTTGTTGCTCAGAACATAGTCAAGCTTAGTGAATGTTCCAGGTACTCTTGAGAAGGATATATATTCTGTTATTGTTATGTAGGCTTCTTTCACTGTCAATTATCTAATTGTGGTTAGTATTGTCCTTTCAATTTTTCAACATCTTTACTGATTTTTTTACCTAAATGTTCTATCAATTATTGAAAGATGGGTTGCATCAATTAGGGTTTGGTCATGGAAGTAGAAACAGTATAAGTGATATGGAATAAGGGATTTATTATAAGGATTACACCTTCTGCAGCTTTAGGAACTGGTGAAGAAGTCTATACAAGGTTGTTACCTTGCTTTTTGGTGGTGGGTGTGAAGTCTCTGTGGGTAAGCAGGTACAGCAGTGAGGGTTAGATGTGAAGCAGAGGAGAGTTAGAACAAACTGGGAATTAGTGAGAATGAGCTGTAATTCATGATAATAAACCAAAATCTGCATCTTTTACTTCCTCCAACTTCAACAAAAAGAGTCACCAACAGAAGGAATTGGCACCCTTCACCACAGAGCTGTACACGTGAATTGTCAAGGACTCAGAGAAGCTAAAAGAGGAGATCTAGTGGGAGCTGGATATGCTGCAACAGTTGCAGTTCCATGCACACAAGGTGAGCAAACAGATCAGTGACAACATGTGTGAGCTGCAACAGCATTTGGTGCTCTATGTCAGCCTTTACAGTGTGATGGCTGCTGCTTCACTTTTATGCTTTAAGTCTTGCTCAAATTTCCTTTGTGGCCAATCTTGAGTTGGAAACTGCACAAGAAAGTGAATTATGGGAAACATAGTTCTAATTCAGCTAAGTTGACACAGTACAAATCACCTCAGGGTTTTAAAGTCTCCAATTATGATGGTAGATTTGTTTATTTTTCCCGTTAGTTCCGTCAATTTTTGTTTCACGTATTTGGCTACTTTGTGGTTAGGTTCATATATTCTTATTGAATTGACTATTTTGTTTTTATGAAATATTCCTTTTTATCTCTGGTGGTAATCTTTATTTTGATGTCTACTTTGTCTGATAGTAATATAAGCACATCAGCTTTCTTATGATAAGTGTTTGTATGTGTGATGGTGATTTTCAGGTGTCAACTTGGCTAGGTTATGGTGTCCAGTTGTTTGGTCAAACAAGCACTGGCCTGATTGTTACTATGAGGGTATTTTATGCACTTATCCTTAGTTTGTTGATTGCATCTGTGGCTGATTACATCTATAGTCAACAAAGGAGATTTTCCTCAGCAATTGGAGGAGTTTCCTCTCCAATCATTTGAAGCCCTTATAGGTAGAATTGAGGATTGCAGCAGTCAGAAAAGAAGAATTTCTATCTCTACTTCAGCCAGCCTGCTTCTCCTGGGGAATTCAACATCACCATCGAGTTTCCAGCTTGAGGACTACCTTACGGAATTTGAATTTGCTAATCCCCATGGTTGTGTGAACCAATTCCTGTAATAAATTTCTAAAATAATTCCTGTGATAAATTTCTTAAGATTTATATCTCCTGTTGGCTTTACTTCTTGAGAGCCCTGACTAACACAGTTATGTTATATCTTTTTCCATCCTATTAGTTCAAACCTGTCTTTTTATTTATTTTTTTAGTGTATGTTCTTTTAAACAACATGTAGTTCTGGCTTGTATTTTTGTCCATTCTTATGTCCCTGTTTTAGATTATCTTTTTTAGCTAACTTAGTGTCAGTATCACTACTGATATGTTGTATTTAAGTCTACCATCTTGGCATTTGTTTTATATTTTTGTTTTATTCTCTTAGTTCTTCTCTTCCTACTTTTCTGCCACTTTTCCTAAATTGAGTATTTTTAGTATTCCATGTTATCCCTGCTAATTGAATTTGTCTCTGCTACTGTTTCTGTTTCCTGGTTGCTAAAACAAACACCAAACAATGGTTTGGCCTCAGAGGCTAGAAAGCTTGCTTCCTCCTGAGGTTGGCATCTTCTGGCTAGCCAGCAATTTCTGGGGTTCCTTGGCTTTTCCATTACATGGAAATGCACATGGCAGTAGCTTTTCCTTTCTTTTTGGGGTTCCATTGACTTCTAGTTTCTGGTTGTTCCCTGTGGTTTCACTTTGTGTCTGTCTGAATTTCATTCTGCTTATAAAGGGCTCCAGAAATCTGGATTAAAGCTCAAACTGATTCAGTTAGGCCACATTTATCTGAAATAATATCTTTAAGAGATCCTACTGACAATGAGTCCATACCCACTGGATCAAGAGTTGGGACCTGAACAAGCCTTTTGTGGTGGCATGATTCATTCCCCAACAGTTAATTCCCTAACATGTTAATTTTTAGTGATTGTTCTAAAGATTATAATATAAATTTTTAATTTATTACAGTCTTCTTTCAAAAAATGTTCGGCTGCTTCAGAAAATTGTAAAAACCTTACAATTACCATCATACTGACCTGCTTGCTTTTGTTGTTATATATTTTACTTGTACATAGGCTATTCACTCTATTCAGTGTTATTTTTTTTAAACAATAACCTTTCAAAGGGATTTAAAAGCATATGTATGAATACATTTTATGAAATCTTTATATTTCCCAACATATGTACCCTTTCTGATGTCCCTTGTTTCTTCTTGCAAAATGGTATTTCTCTCTGGTATCATTGTTCTTCAGTCTAAGAAACTTATTTTATCATTTCTTGTAATCCAAGTCTGTTGGAGATTCTTTCAGCCTCTGTCTTTCATAAAATGTATTTATTTCATTTTCATTTTTGAGGGATTGTTTTGCTGGTTATAGAATGTTAACTTGAGAGTTATTTTTCTTTTCAGTACTTAAAAATATTGTTCCATTTTATTCTGATTTCCATTATTTCTGATGAGAAGTCAGTCATAAACCTCAGCATTATTCTCTTATATGTCTTTTCTTTTGTTGCTTTGTAGATTTTCTGCTTATCTTTGTTTTTCAGCAGTTTGACTATGTATGATTATTCATAGTTTTATTTTATTTTTCGCTATAACTTCTTATATATGAACATTGATATGTTTCATCAATTGTGATAGACCCCAGTTATTTCTATGATGTGTCATTTGGTACTGTCCTACAATTCTAGGATGCTCTGTTCCATTTTTTTTTTCACTTTTTTCTTTCTGTGATTCAGTTTTGACAATTACTTGAGTTCAGTGATTTTTCCATCTAGTGTGTCAAATCTGCTGCAAAACCCATTGAAATACAGCTTTACTTTAACTAATTTTATTTTTCATTTCTAGTATTTGTTTGCCTCTTTTTATAGTTTCCATCTCTCATGGAATTCCCCATCTGTTCATGGATGCTTTTCAACCCTTTCATTAAATTCTTGAATATATTCACTATAGTTATTTAAAAATCTGGTAACCCAAGCTATGGGTTATCTCTGGGGTTGATTTTATTGAATGTTTCCTTTCCTAGGGATGGGTCATATTATCTTGCTTCTTTGTGTGTATCATAATTTTTGATTGAATGTTGGACACTGACTAAAAGAACAGTATTTTTGTCCATAAAAGGCATGTTTCTTCTTTTGTCAGGCCACTAGAGGACTGAGTTAATCTAATCAATAGCTGAGCTCAGTTTGGATTTAATGGTTGCTGTAGATAGACTCAGTTCACCAGCTTTAAATTATTTGAAGGTGAGATTGGAATCTTTCTTTTAGCAGACTTCAGATTTGAATACCTGGATTATTCCTTGCCCTTAGCATTCAGCAGGCCTAGATGCCTGTGCCTTAGGTAGTTTCTTTCAGTCACAGGTGACTGCTGTCTTGTACTCAGTGTAAGGTCCAGGGTAATCAGAATATTTCCACAAATTCACCAGTCATGGCTTCAGATTTAATCAGACCCCTCACATATGCACCCAGAGGGGATCTCACTCAGCTTTCTTGCCTCTTCCACAGCTGCAGACTACTGTGACCTTGTATTCAAGGCCTAGAGTGCCTGGAGGATTTCTTTTGGTTCTCTTGTTCTTTCCTCTAACTTCACCAGGTCCCCACATCCTTGTACTTCATGGGTATTTTACCCAGCAACTTTGCCCCTATCCCAGCTACAGGTGGCCACTTCTTCATATTCAGTGAGGGCCCAGAATGCCTGGAGCATGATTCTGTTTTTCAGCTCTTGCCTCAAACATCACTGAGTCCTGTATGCCTGGGTTTCAGGGGCTTCTCTGTCATCTCTCCTCCTCTTTCCCTAGTCTTTCTTGTGAGCAAATGGTGAAAGCCCATGGAAGAGTTGGCAGGTGGGTACAGACTCTCTCTGTGCCTGGGGATCATGGGGATTCTTAACTATTATGCAAACCTACACTTAGCCATACAAGATGATTTAAAGTTCAGTGGCTTTTTCCTTATCCATGTCAATGGCAACTTTCTCCTTTTCCCTCTGCTCTACCAAGAATAAGAGCAATCTTAGTTCTCTTCTATCCTAGGAGTATGAGCTAAAATAAAGGATTGGACTATCATATCAGACGTGCATGCATCATAGATATTATCTAGTATCAAGTTTTACTAATAATGCCAAGGATACAGGAAGTCGAGAGTCTCAGACAAAGCAGCAAGAGATCTGAGATGCAAAGGTCCTTTCTTTCTATGTCAGGCACATACTCTCTGGTTTGGAAAAGACATTACCTCACACAGTGCGAATTGCTTAATTTATGAAACATCTCCATTTTATGTCCTGATTTATGTGACATTTTCTAGGGAGTCATGCCTCACAAATCTATGTATTTTGGGTTTATTTTATATAAGAAGTCTTTAACCAGGAATGACCTGTTAAGAATACTCTATCGATAAGGACTTGCCTCCTACTAAATTTCATTAGTCTGGTTGCTTGGAGTTCCAATTATCTTGATGATAAGCAAGTTAGACTTGGTTAGCTGCTGTTTTTACTTTTTTTTTTCTGACAGCATCCCTTTTCTTAAAGAGAGTGAATGTATCACACATCAGTTGCTTTAAATCTTTCCTCTCCAGAGAAAAGCATCTCTTTCTGGATTTTTAGCTCATTGAGGTATTTTTCTTGTTTTTGTATTTTTGCTTTTTTTTTTTCATTTTCAGCTTTTTGTTGGGCTTAAAAACTATCATTTAAGTTATCTAGCTTCTTCATACTGTTAGGTGACATTTTCTTGGACCGTGTATCCTAAGCTGAAGTGGAGTCTTTGTTGGTTCTTTTGATATGGAAGTTAATGTTGTTCAGTTTAAGGAAAGTTTTCTTTATCATTTATTTCTGTTTTCTCTTTCTAGATCTTTTCAAATGTGTGGTCATCCTTCTTGCCCATTCTTATTAAGAGTAACATGCTAAAAAGCTGACTAGAAGTCTTTCAGTGTATAAGGGACTTTCCTGTGGTAGCCTCCTTTGAAGGGTGGTCAGACATGAAGCAGCTTTTCTGTTGGGAAGTTCCAAGCTTTAGTATCTACATTTCCTCACTCCACCATTACCAGGTGTTCAGTTTCTCTAGAGAGAAATTTTCGCCTCTGTTGGCTGAGAAGTACGATAAGCTGAAACCTGGGAACAGAAGCTGAGGTGGAATGGGATCTGGGGACTCCCACTGTTTACCATGTGGACTTTTTATGCACGAGCTCCTGTTCTTCTGGCCCTCTGTGCCCTAAGTCTAGACATTTCAGGTTAATTTTCGCAACAAAAATCGTCTCTCCTGTGTGATGCAGAAAGGATAGTTGCCTGGATTCTTTGGGTTAAGAAGAGAATGTGGAATTTAGTTAGGTTCAGAGGGAAGCCAAGGAAGGGAGGTGTCTTAGAAATCAGACAGAAATCTGAGGTTAGTTTAACAAAGCCTTTAATGAGAGAGGGCTTAGCAGGTGGGCTGAGTCTAGAATAGACACCAGCAGCAAGGCAGGGGGAGAGGGACGTGTTTATAATTCATTCTAAGGCTAGACTACAAAAAGGGGCTAGTTCGTGATGGTTTATGCTAGCTTTGCTGTTTTAAGGTTGGGGTGAGGTAACTCATATCGGCTTTGTAGTTCCATCTGCATTCCTCAGATGTGGGTTGCTACATTAATATCAGATCACTGGAAAGTTTAGGGGGAGAGCTGGGAGGGAGCAGGAATAGGAGTGTGTACCTGCAGGAAGAGGGGGGATAAAGGGGGGAAGAAGAGAGGGGCGCAGGACAGGAGTCCAGGGCCTAACATAAATGATCTATATACACATTTTAAACCAATTCCATTGCTCAATCCAGAGCTTAACACTTCCATTTTATATATCTGCTGCTTCTGTGTTTTGAGACTTTGAAAGATTCTGTGACCTGAATATGCTTGCTTCTCTTTGCTCAACTCACTATAGGTATTTAGATTTCATCTTCCTGTGCCATGGTTAGTCAGTTACCAGTTCTTTAACCAATATCCATCTTCTATATATCTGTTTTTATCAGGTGTCTCCTTCTCTGGTTCTTTTTTGTGGAACTATAGGACTTATTTTTTATATTACTGATCTTAGTGTTCTCTTAGAAACTTTATATACTAGGTTGCCACTTTCTTCTTCAGGTTAAAATGAATCACAAAACCACCTTTCCCTGTTTGTGGTTAATTTTATCCAGTGGCTGCCTTATAATTTTAAGTTCTGTTGATGGGGGAGTTGCTTGGAAAAAATTTAATATAGGCAGTTCTTAGTTCCTATAGTCATCCATGTCTCAGTGGGCAGTCAACTCAATATTAGTGGCTAAGAGATTATTCCTTGGAAACTCTGACACAGCCACCATTAGTGTGGCATAGCCCAACCTAGGCTTACATACTGTGATCTTCCCTAAATCTGTGCTCACTATGGAATCACAAGTGGGAAAGGTAGGATTTTTATTTCTATGTAGGACCATGGAACTCTGGAAATACTGAGAGTATGTGCCAATGCCAAAGTAATCTCACCCTAGTATATTTATGCTTTCTGTTGACTCTATGCTAAGGAATTACCCTTGTGGCATTTGAACACTCCAGTAGAATCTTGGTCCTCTAGCTATATAATTCCCATAGGAAATAGTTCCCCCACAAGAATCATTAAAACCAATGAGAGTGCTGTTTAGAAAAGATTCTTCATTTGTTCTTTCAGTGTGAAAACGCTTATTCACTATGAAACTTGCCATTGTTACTTTGATGCTATATTTGATTTTCCATTTGATAGGCACATAGGTCTTTGGGCAAGCTCCTCTGCTGCCTTTTAAAAATATAACTATTACATGAAAGAAAGTATTTATACTAATAGGAAACAACTTCTAAAGAGGAAATGATGAAGGGAGAGAGGAAGTTGATGGGTATCAAAAGAACTGTGTCAGCGGTTTCATGTGAGAGTAATATAACCAGTGTCTTAAGCTTCTGAGGTCACAAAGAATCCAAGAGAGAAAATCCCTTATCTATCTTTCTTCCTCTTCCCCAGCAGGGTACAAAATTAGTTTGGGAGCATTACTTCATAGTTTGTGGGTTAGATTAAGGAGTCCATTGGGGAAACTCAATTATCACTTACTGTAACTGTTCAGAAAAAGAAAAAAATCAACCAGTGTTGTTGCCTCCAAAACTGCTTGAATTTCTAGGTTAAAAAAAGTCTGACTATTTCAGGACATTTCTCTAGGCACAAACTGAAGACACACCTTAAGGGTAAAACAATTCTGGTCATCTCCTCATGAAGAACATGGCAAGTAATATCTGAATCACGAAAGATCTCTTTCTGCATTTTATGGGAATAAATCTTGTTTGATGTACTTTTGTTAAAGTAAAAATAAAAATGCCCAGCTCCCTTCCCTTTAACTTAAAGCTGGGATTTTCTGAAATACGAAACTCCTGAAAGCAGAAGCATGGATATTCATCTTGGGATCTTCAGAATCTTGCACAATGCTTGGAATGTAGTAGATATTTAGTGAATGTTTGAATAAAAACTGGATGTATAAACTGGAAAGAAAGAAAACCTGGATATGACCATAAGATATTGTGCTGTCACAGGAACTATGGGGAAGTAGGAAAATTCCTGTTATAGTCACCATGGCCAGGTGAGTGCCTGATCATTCTGATGCTGGCAAGACCCAAGGCTCACTCTTCCCTGGTAATTGCCACCCATCAATGGGACAATGGCCACATAATCAAATCCCATCCTGTCCTTCCAGCTTTATATCTCAAAATCTACTCTCCCCCCACCGTGAACTCTCTCCTCTAGTTGAACTGTTTCACTGTTTGTTCTTTGAATACATCTTATACTCCCCTGACTCTCTGTGCCTTTTTTCACATTGAACTTGGAACATATTCTCCTTTATCTCTTCTTAAAAAAAGCCTACCTAACCTTCAAGGCTACTTCAAACACCAAATACTTCAAGACTCCCCAGGGAAACGGACTTTGGCCCAGTGGTTAGGGCGCCCGTCTACCACATGGGAGGTCTGCGGTTCAAACCCTGGGCCTCCTTGACCTGTGTGGAGCTGGCCCATGTGCAGTGCTGATGCGCGCAAGAAGTGCCCTGCCACACAGGGGTGTGCCCCGCATAGGGGAGCCCCACTCGCAAGGAGTGCACCCGTAAGGAGAGCCGCCCAGCGCGAAGGAAAAGTGCAGCCTGCCGAGGAATGGTGCCGCCCACACTTCCCGAGCAGCTGAGGACAACAGAAGCGGACAAAGTAACAAGACGCAGCAAAAGACACAGAAAACAGACCACCGGGGTAGGGGAGGGGAATTAAATAAATAAAAATAAATCTTTAAAAAAAAAAAAAGACTCCCCAATCATCACCATTCTAAGACTGCCTTGATTTTTCCTTCTACCCACCTAGCATTGATTATACACTCTCTTGCATTGTAGTTATTTTATATTTCCCCTATTAGAGTGTCAGTTTTTAGAGATCAGGGGAACCATCTCACCCATTAATTTTTTTCCCTTCAGAAAACATTGAAGTTCAGTGCATTGACTGATTAGTTTACCATCAAATGTTATTGATGACTTTTACCAAGAACCATGTAAGCAATACTGCAAAGGTAATTTAAATATTAAGAAGTTTATGTCTAGTAAAGCAGGCAAGGCATGCAAAAAAGCTTCAATACAAAATAAAATGTAAAAACCGAAGATTGGTACAAATAAAGCATTAGGGAATTAACAGCATTCTTAACATACTTCTAGGTTGGATAGTAGAGAAGACTTAATAAAGTGATATTTTAACTAGTTTTAAAGTAAGGGCGCAGGATAAGAATGGACATTCCAGGAGAAAGAAGCAGTGTAAACCAACTAGGTTAGAAGTAGGGAAGCTGTTTTACCTTTTTTTTTAGGGAACAGAGAGTGGTTCAATTGGCTCAATTGAGTATATGATAGGGTGTTTCAAGAAGTAAAAAGAAAGATAAGCTGTACTATAGTTCTAACAATTTTATACCATTTGGTAGTTAAAGGCATTTGAGCAGGGAGTTACTTTTGATCAGAGTTCTACTTCCAGATTGGCCTAGTATTTTATTTTCCCAGCTGCTGAAACAAATGCTGTACAATGGGTTTGCTTAAACAATGGGAATTTGTTCGCTCATGTTTTAAGGGTAGAAGAAATCCAACATCATGACATCAGAAATGTGATGCTTTCTTCCTAAAGACTGGGGCATTCTGGCGCTGGCTGCTGGCAATCCTTGGAATGCACATGGTGACCTCTTCTGGCTTCTCTCTCCATCTGACATTCACTATGCCTATAAAGGACTCCTGTAATCCTGATGAAAGGACAACCCAATTCAGTTCGGACACAGCTGAACTGAAGTAGCCATTTGAAGAGCTCTTATTTGTGAAGGGTCTAATCCCATCCAAGTGTATCAAGACCAAGAACAAGTCCAAACTAGAGTATACAATTCAATCTACCATACCTAGCATAAATGGGAGAAAGGGAGAAAGACAGAAGAGTGTATTGTCCTAGTTTTATGTAGAGACAATTAGAGTAGTATAGTGGCTTCGGAAATTAAGAGAAGACAATTTTAACTATAAAGTCCAGGTCTGATCAGCTGAACTGGGCAGTTGATTGTGAGGTGGAAAGTGTGATATCATAGTCAAACAGAGTCAGACTTTAATTCTGGGTGTGTGGAAGAAGGAGTGTGACATAAAATAAACTGCAGAATACAGTAGGGAGTTAAGTTTGGAAAGAAATATCTTATATTCAGTCATTGACATAGTGCGTTTGAGGTACTATAGGGAAGCCTAAGCAATAAAATAAAGGAACCTAAATTTAGCAGAGAAGTTAAGACTGAGTATAGAGATTTGGGAACCGTGTTTTTAGAAGTGGTATTTGAAGCCGTGATATTTGATAAAATTGTCAAGGGAAAGAGTATAAGCGAGAAAAGGAGGAGCTCTAAAGGCTTATCCTTCTAGAAAACCTACATTTAGGGGTCAGAGGTAGAAAGAGGAGTCTGATAAGTAGGTTGAAAAGATTGGTTTGTAGATGTGGGAAGAACATCAAAAGAGAATTGTGTCATAAATGCCAACAGAGTGGGAGACTTTTAAGAAAGGGTGATTTGCTATGTAAAATATTGCAGAGTTGTTTTGCAATATAGGATCAGATAATCTCTGAGAGTTTAATTTCAGTTAATTAGTAGAGAACAAAAGTCAGATTACAAGAGTGTTAAGAGTGGGGGTTGAGGGAGTGGTTAGGGGAAGGAGAGAAAAAGGACATCTCAGGAAAGGAGAAAGATTCTTTCCTCTTTTTTTTTTAAGAATGAAGAAACCATTAACAGCTTCAGTGAAGTTGAAGTTGCAAGATACAGGTCAATTGTTTAGAGTGTTCTTCAGGAGGTTCTCCCATAGAGCAGGTTTCTATGGCTAAAATCCACCAAAGCAAAACAGACAAACCACTACTACAGCAGAAATCTTTCAGTCTTTTACATTATTAAATATGATACTGAATAGTGAGTAGTTTTAGTTTGTTAGGCTGCCAACAGCAGATACCATAAAATGGGTTGGCTTTTATTGGTGGGAATTTATTAACTTTCAAGATTACAGTTTTGAGGCTGAGAGAAATGTCCAAATTAAGGCATCATCAGGTGATGCTTTCTTCTAAAAGACTGGCTGCCAGTGATCCTGCACTTCTTTGCCAAATGGCAAGGCACATCGCTGTGTCTGCTGGTTTCCCCCTTCTCTTCCAAAATTCATTTTTTTCAGCTTCTTAGTTCCATGGCTTTTCTCCCCTACTCTTTCCATATTCACCCCACTTATAAGAGATTCTAGTAAGAGGATTCAGATATACTCTGGGCCACACCTTAACTGACATATCATAATCAAAAGGCCTTACTTACAATAGGTTTACTCCCACAGGAATGGATTAACTTTAAGAATATGATTTTCTGTGGTACATAGTTTTAAACCACTATATACCAGAAGATCTTATTTGTAGACAGATAAATTAAAAGGTGAATATCACTCTCCTTATAAAGGGATTAAAAAATGATAGCTGGGGTTTTTAAAGCACCAACTACATGTTTTCCTTTATGAATCATAAAATGTTCCATAATGGGGAAAACTAAAAGTTGTAGTACTCCAACGCAGTGCTGATAAAGTATCACCAGAAATCCAGATAGAGCAAACTGAAATTAGAATGCTAAAAAGGGACATTTGCTTTTCTGATTTAAATTTTTTTTCCCCTTTACTAGAAAGGAAGCTAAATCACCCTTCTGTCCTATTCATTTTAAGACACCTGGGTATTGCATGTGATCAACTACTCGTTTTATGATTGGTAGGAAAGTCCTGTTAGAAAAGTCACTTGAACTACCTAACTGGGCTGGAGGTGGTGAGAAGGTGGATTGTCACTCTAGAAAGTTTTTGGATTAACAGCCACTTCAAGAAAATTAACTATGAACCTTGTCTTAGTTTGCTAAATGCTGCTGGGAGCAATATACCCGAACTGGGTTGGCTTTTATAATGGAAATTTGTTAGGTTAAAAGCTTACAATTCCAAGGCCAAGTCAAGGCATCATCAAAGATACTGTCTCATCAAGGATCAGCTGCTGGTGATCCTGGACTCCTGTCACATGGCAAGACATGGTGGCAGTTCTGGGGGTCTGGGTCTCTGCCTCCTCCTCCAGGCTTACTTGTTCCCTGAACTCAGCTGTGGGTGATCAGGCATATGGCTCATCTCTCCCCTCTCTTCTGGGTCTCATCTCTTCTAGCCTCTCAGCTTTCACTGTCTCTGCCACCTTTTCTCTGTGTGTCTGCTGCTTTCAGTCCTCCATTTATAAAGGACTCCAGCAAGAGGACCAGGTTTCACCCTGGGTCATGCCTTACTGAAGCAATCCAATCAAAGTCTCCCTAACTGAATTCAATCCAATTAAAGGGTCCCACACCCACAGGAATGGATTGGCTTTAAGAACATGATATTTTTAGGGATCTACAAAAAGCTTTAAACTGTCACACTACACTCTCTGGAACCCAAAAGACATGTTCTTTCCATATGCAAAATACATTCATCACAATATTTCAAAAAGTCTTAAATCACTTTAGTAACAATACTAAGTACAAAATCTCATCAAAATCAGTTATAGGCATGCAATCTGTCAAAATTTCCCTTGGGCTGTAGATCTGTGAAACTTAGAAAACAAGTTCTCTGCTTCAGTGTACAAAGGAGGAACAGTCATAGAATAAATGTTTCCCTTATGTAGGAAGAAATTGGAAGGAAAACAGGGGTGATGGGTCCCAGTTCCAAAAACCTGCAGGGCATATTCCTTTAGATTTCAAAGTCTGAGAGTTATCTATAGAACAAATGTTTCTTTTCCTTGGGGTCTCACAGAGCAGGAGAGTTTGCCTGGTGGCCATCTTTGTGTTTCCACTCTCATGAAGCATCTGAGTGGCAGCTGAGCTCTAGGCCTCACCCTCTGGGAACACTGGGGTGACTGTCACACTCTCCCTAATCTCTAAGGCACAACCACCTCAGAACTGTGGGGTGGTGACCCAACTCTCTCCAACCCCTGGGGAATGTGTTCTACTCCTCTCTGAAGCCCGGGGTGGCAGCACTCTTCCTGAATAATGCAGCAGAAGGCTAACCCTTTACAAATGCTGGGGTGGAGTCCTTTCTTGGCCTGGGAAGATGTCTTGAGTCCAGACTTCAGTTTCATGGTTTTGCCCTTGAAGTTGTTTTTCCTTCAATCTCTACCTTTTCTGTCCCTTTTAGTTCAGGCTGGCAGTAGTTTTGTTCACACAGATCTCACAAAAAACTTTGCTTTAGCAAGCAGGAAACACAGGTCCAAGCTATCAAACAGTAAAACTTTCCACAAATCCTTTCTGGATAACTGCATTTCCAGTTCTCTCTTGTACTGAAAAAACTTGTTGGTTCTTTGTTCAGTTAAATCTTCAAATGGGGCTTTATTCTCTGGATACTCATTCTCTGGAAGCTCACAATTTCCCAAACCATCAATTTCTGGTTTCTTTGTGCCCAGGAGTTTAGTTCTCAGCTTATCCCTTTCCTCTCGCATTTTGCTATAAGCTGCAAGGAGAAACCAGGATGCATTTTCCACATTTAGTTTGGAAATCTCCTCAGCTAAATATCCAAGCTTGTTGCTTTCTAATTCTGCCTTCCATCTAACATCAGACATCAATTTTGCCAAATTTTTGCCACTTTAAAATAAAGACCACCTTCCTTCCAATTTGCAATGACACATTCATCATTTTTGCCTAAGACCTCACCAGAAGTATCTTTAACATCCATATTTTTACCAACAGTCTCTTCAATGCAATCTAGGCCCTTTCTATCAAACATCTTACAATTCCTCCAGAATCTACACGTTACCCATTTATAAAGGTGTTTCAACATTTTTTGGTATTTGCATAGCAGCAGCACCCCTCTTTCCAGGTACCAATTTCTGTGGTAGTTTGTTAAAAGCTCCTGGGATTAAAATACCAGAAATGGATTGGCTTTTATAATGGGAATTTTTAGGTTAAAAACTTACAGTTCTGGGCCTATGAAAATGTCCAAATCAAGGCAATGTCAGAGATGCTGTCTGAAGGTCAGCTGCTGGCAATCCTGGACTCCAGTCACATGGCAATACACAATGGCAGTTCTGCTGATTTGGGTCTCTGCCTCCTTCTCCAGGCTTACTTATTCCCTGAGCCCAGATGTGGGTGATCAGGCATGTGGCTCGTCTCTCCCTTCTCCTCTGGGTCTTCTCTCTCCAGATACCCAGGTTGTTCTGTGTGTCTGCTGATTTCAATCCTTCATTTATAAAGGACTCCAGCAAGAGGATCAAGACCTGCCCTGGGTCAAGCCTTACTGAAGCAATCCAATCAAATTCTCTCCAACTGATTCCAGTCCAATTCAAGAGTCCCACCCACAGGAATAGATAAACCTTAAGAACATCATCTTTTCTGGGATCTACAAAAAGTTTCAAACACTTACATACCCACTGACTACATTTAATTGTGAAAGGGGGTATATGAGTTAAGAAGAAAACATTAAAGTTCTATAATGGTTCATAGAACAGCAAAAGAGATACATCACCTACACAGAGAGAGCACTTTGTGATTTCAAATACTATACACATTGACGGAGGTGCCTTCAGAGGTCAGTAACAATACAGTTTGATATGGGTAAGAAAATTCTTGGGCCATTTAAGATGAAAGTAGGAAGTATTTTCAGATATTTGAACTATGAAAAGTTTCTGAGGGACCAAGTCAATATTCATCAGCATTCTGACCAGTACCTATATTTGAGAAAATTACCCAAGGTTGGAAAAAACATCATTTGAAAGGATTAGGTGATACAGTGCCTCACACTCACATAGTGCCAGGAATATTGCCTATTCCCTCTAGCCAGATTAGAAAATGCCATAATTCATAAGGCATTGGGTAGACAACAAAAAGGGTTGTGGCTCTATATTGAGGAAAAATTAATCCTAGAATAAACCTAACTCTGATCATGCTAACAAATTTTAAAAGCAAGACCTGAAAGTATCAAACTGTTTCCAAGTAACTTAACTGCAACTGAGAACAAAGCTTAAGAAGATTTTTGGGACTACAGCACTCAATAAGGTAAAATTAGAAATGTCTGGCATCCCATCAAAGTTTTCAGATATGCAAGAAAGTAGGTAAATATGACTCAAAATGAGGAGGAAAGTCAACCAAAACCAACCTAAAACCAACACCTAGGTGTTAGATTAGCAGACAGGGCATTTCAGCAGTTATTATAACTGATTCTGTATGTTCAATAAAATAAGTGGAAACAAGAATGATATATAACAGACCCAAATCAACATACAGAGATGAAAATACATGACACTACATGGTATTACTGGATGACTCTGCTTTCTGGACTTCTAGGTTCTTGGCTTATGTTGAATAAAAGAAATTATGTTCATGCCACAGGGTAGGCAAAGGAGTAAAGACTTTATTAAGAAACAAGAAAATGAGAAAAGTACATGGTCCAAGGCATGGACTGTAGGCATATTACAGGGTGAGTTGTGCATACGGGGCCCCAGGTTAGGGCTTTTTAAAGTCTTTCCTCCTCCCCCTTCTAATGTTTGAGGCATTTGCTGTACTGATTGGTTGCCACACCTGGAAGCTTCTCAGGGCTTTTGAGGTTATCCAGGGCTTTCCCTTGACCCTAAACAGGATTCTCATTCCAAGTGAGATTTTCATTCCAAATAAGATTCTCATTCCAGGGTCTCACAGGACCCCTCAGAAGATTTCCAGGTGGGGCCTCATGGCCATGTGGTTTGTTGGCCATGTTGTCTGCTGGCCAAGCTGTCTGACCGCCTCAACTGCTTTCCCCCTTTTACTATACTAACCCACTTCGATGGGGTGGGCCTAATGGCAGATTAGAAAATACAGAAAACAGATTAAGGAACTCGAAGACAAAGTACTAGAAATAATCCCAAATGAAACATTAAAGAAGAAGGAATAACAATTAATAAAAATTTAAAAATGAAAAGAGCATAAGTGAACCATGGGACAATGCAAAATAACTTAATATAAATACTAAGTAGGAGTTCCATGGAAGGTTAACTACAGAAAAGTATTTGAAGAAATAGTGGTTGAAAGTTTTCCATATTTGATGAAAACTGTAAAACGCAGATCAAGAAGTACAAGGAAACCCAAATACAAGCTACTGGAAGAAAACTACACCAGGACAGGTTATTATCAAATTGCTAAAAGACATTGACAAAGAGAAAATTTTATAAACACCAAGAGAAAGAAAATGGATTATGTACAATGGAACAAAGAAAAAGATATCAGCAGATTTTTCATCAGAAACAGTGCATATGAGAAGTCGGTGAAGGAACATTTTAAAACACAGAAATAAAACTGTCACCTAGAATTCTATACCCAGTGAAAATATCTTTCTAAAACAAAAGTTGAATAAAGATATTTTTATACATTCAAAAGCCTGAAGAATTCATTGCTAGCAGAACTGCTCTATGAGAGCAGTTAAAGCAATTAATTTAATCAGAAGGAAAAAGGCAACAGGTGGAAATATGGCTTTACATAAAGAAATAAGAGTACTGGAATTGGTAAGTGCTTGGATAAATAATAAGATCTTTTTTTGGTATGAATCTTTAAAAAGAATTATTGAACAAATATCGTGACACTGCAGTTTTGAGTTTGTGATATACTGTGGTAGGCAGAGTTTTATAAATAACACCCCCAAGTTTCCATTCCCTAATCTATGATGCCATTGAATATGGTGAAATATCATCCCTGTAATTGTTATGTTCTATGACACAGTTGACCTAAAGATAGGGAGATTATGCAGGTGGGTCTAACTAATCATATATGCCCTTTTTAAAGTAGAGAGTAGATGACTTGAACAAATCAACCAACCTGACTTAGTTGATATTTATAGAACATTTCATTCAATAACAGCAGAATTGACATTTATTTTCAAGTGCACATAGAATATTACAAAGATCATATTCTGGGCCATAAAATTAGTCTCCATAAATTTTAAAGGACTCAAGTCATACTAAGTGCCCTCAATGACTGCAATGGAATTAGATTAGAAATCAGTAACAGAAGGATCTTTGGAAAATCCCCAAGTATTTGGAAACTAAATAACATACTTAAAATAACCAATGGGTCAAAGAAATCAAAAGGGATTTAGAAAGAACTGTGAACTGAATGAAAAGGAAAGCACAATATGAAAATTTATATAAAGAAAACAGTAGTTAGAAGGAACTTTATATAATTAATTAAAGAAGTTAAAGGCATTCCAATTGGAAAGGGAGAAATAAAACTGTCTTTATTCACAGACAAAGATTCTCCCTTGCAAAGAATCCAGTTGAATCTACAAAAAAGCTAGTAGATCTAATATGTGAGTTTAGCAAAGTTGCCAGGTACAAGATCAATATCAAAAATACTTGTATTTCTATATACTAGCAATGAACAATCAGAAATGGAAAAAATCTGTTTAAAATAACATCAAAATATGAAAATACTTAGGGATATATCTGACAAAAGGTGTGCAAAACCTGACACAGAAGCCTACAAAACATCACCAAGAGAAATTAGAGAACTAAATAATGGAGAAATATATAATGTTCATAGGTTGGAAAATCAATATTGCTAAGATGTCAATTTCCCCAAATTGATCTATATATTCAAAGCTATCTTAATCAATATCCCTATAGGCTTTTATGTATAAATTTCAAAGCCAATTAATAAAGTTCATACAGAAATAGAAAAGTCCTAGAATAATCAAAACAACTTTAAAAAGAAGAATGAAGTTAGGGGACTAACATTATCTGATTTATTAGAAACCACAGTAATCAAAACAATATTCTATTGACATAAAGATGGAAATATAAGCCAATGGAAGAAACTAGAGGATCCAAAAAAAGAGGTATAGATACATGGAAATCTGATTTCAACAAAATATGCAAGTGCATTTCAGGGGAGAAAGGATGGACTTTTCAACAAATGGTACTGGAACAAACCCTTTGACTCATATCTCGCATGAAATAAAAAATAAGTCAAAATGGATCATTGGCCTAAATGAAAGAACTAAAACTATACAACTTCTGGAACAAAACATAAGAGAATATCTTTGTGACCTCCAGTTAGGCAAAGATTTTTTAGACACAACATCAAAAACTGGATCCATGAAAGAAAAAAATCATAAATTGGACTTTATCAATATTAAGAACTTTAGTTTCTTGAAAGACACTCTTGAGAAAACAAATAGACAAGTCACAGCCTGGCAAAAAAATATTTGCAGATCATGTCTGATAACATACTTGTATTCAGAATATATAAAGAATTCCCAAAATATAACAATAAAAAGCCACAAAATCTAGTAAAAAATGGGAAAATGATCTGAACAGATGTTCACCTAATAAAGATATACAGATAGCAGATAAATACATGAGAAGTTGTCAACATCATTCACTACTTGGGAACTACAAATTAAAACACAATGAGATTCCAATATGAAGCTACTAGAATGGATAACATTAAAATGATTGACTATAATCAATATTGCCTAGGATGTGGAGGAAGGAACTGGAATTTTCTTACACTGCTGGTGGGATCTTACAATTGTACAATTTCTTTAGAAAACAGTGTGGTAGGCTGAATAATTGCCGCTCAGCCATCATAGATGTCCATGTGTTAATCATCAGAACCTATAAGTATGTTACTTTACTTAGTCAAAAAGACTTTGCAGATATGATTAAGTGAAGGAGCTTGAGATGGGGAGATTTCCCTGGATTTTCTGGATGAGACCAATGTAATCATTACAGTTCTTTTAAGAGGTAGGAAGGAGGATCAGAGTTAGTAGTAGGAGATATGACCATAGAAATGAGAGATTGGAGTGAAGTGAGGAAGAGAGAGGCCATGAGAAGGCAGCCTCCAGAAGCTGAAAATAGGCATGCAAATGGGTTCTTCCTGGTAGTTTCCAGAAGGAACACAGCTCTGCTGATACCTTGAACTTAGATTTCTGACTTCCAGACTGTAAGAGAATAAATTTGTGCTGATTTAAGCTGCTCTATTTGTGATAATTTGTTACAATGGCAATAGGTACCTAGAATAGTTTGTCACAATCTTAAAATGTTAAACCTACATCTCTCATGTGACTCAGCTCTTCCACCCTTAGGTATTTATCTAAGATCTATGAAAGCATATGCTCATACAAAGGTTTATACATAAATATTTATAACAGTTTTTCTTGTAACAACCAAAACCTGGAAACAAACCAAATGGTTACAAAAGGTCATGAGGAAACTTTTTGGGTGATGGGTATGTTCATTATCTTGATTGTGGTGATGGTTTCATGGGAGCTACATATGTCAAAATTTATCAAATTGTATACTTTAAATATATGTACCTTAGTGTAAGTGAATTATACTTCAAGCAACAGCAACAACAAAACAGCATATACCTTAGAGGGTTGTTGTGAAGTTTAAGTAAGATACTACACATATTACACTTGCTATAATTCCTGGCACATAGTGATTACTCAATAAACTCCAATTATTATTATTTATTTCAGGGGAGGGAGTGCTAGAGTGAATTACCATGAGTCTTTTGAAAGAAATATCATTTAATTTTCTCACAGTAGATATCGGGGAATTAAATGAGGAACAGATATATTAAATACAACATGTTCTTAACTATGCTGGACAAAGATATGATGTAATCAGGGTGCACCTGGATATTGCTTTTCTATTTTAGAGTAAGAACTGTGAAATTCTTTTTGTTCTCAATATATAAGGTTTGCTTACTAAGTGGCAAGCGTTCTATCATCTTTTTCTTGGATACAGTAGCTGATAAACAAATATCTGTCAGATTGAATTGAATTTATCATCGTCTCTGTCTCTCTAGGCCAGGAATGTGAAATTTGTGCCTATGTATACTTTGTAAGTTAATTGCCCTAACTCAGTTTTAGAGATTCCTTTCCTCAAGACACTTAGTCTTCTTTGATGCACAATATTTAGGCAATGGTGAACCGGAGGATGGGCCTGGGGAACTGCAGAAAGTGTAGGGGGAAGTGTTAAAGAGAGGTGAGGTTGGGTTGGGCTGGGGAGTCAGGACACTCCCATTTCCCATGGGTTTCCACATGTCCGTTAAGGAGATGGAGTAGACTTTTAACCAAACAGTATGTATCTTTGTTTTCTTCCCTAGTTTTTGCTCTTGCTGAGGGTAGGAGTTGGGTACTGCTGTGTGGGCTGAGAGTTCTTTCTTCCACACTGTGCCTACACCAGAAGTTATTCTGTTTCTAAACAAGCTAATTGCAGGACAGGTTATGGAAATGTTTAACAGCTTGTTCCCATACAGAGCTGGTTTTACTGAGAGGATTACTTAATCAATCAAATCCCAAAGTATAATTGTTTGAAAATGGTCAAGTTTATCATATAAGTGAGGATAGGACTGCAAATTTTTAATGCTTTTCAGGGTTGACTGAAAAACTTCCCTATACCTACACCTGATTGTGGTATAGATTTTAATGTAACATATATATTTTTTCTGATTATAAAGGCAATAAAAGAATATTTTTCATATATAATCAGCATGTGAAAGATGGACATTGTCATTAATAATCAGTGACTGAAAATGAAAACTATGAAATATCAAGAGATTGACAAAAATTTCAATCTGACAATATCATATGTGGGTAGGATATGGAGGAAAAAAGAACTTTGATACCCTGTGGATGGGAGTTTAAACTGTTGCAACCCATTTGCAAACAGGTTGTTGCTTAGTAAAATTTATGTGTACTTTTTGACACAGCAACCTCACTTCTAGTTTTATACCCCAGAAAAACTCTTGCATATGTGCACTAAGACGTAACAATGAATACCAAAACGCTGGAAACAACCCAAATACCTATCTTGAGTAAAATGGATAGATACATTTTAAAGCATGTTCATAAAATGGAATATAGTCAATCAGTGAAAATAAATGGAATATAGCTACAGGCCTCAACATGAGTACATCTCCAAAACATAAAGTTGAAGGAGAGAAGGTGGTCATGGAAGAACATGTAAGTAAAGGCTGATTTCCTTTTGGTCATGTTAAGTGTGAAGTGATTACTGAGCCACCATGTGGAAATATCCATATTATTGATAGAAACATGGATCCGAAGCTCAGGATTAAGGTAACTGATTTTGGTGGCATTGAGGAAGTGAAAGCTGAAGAGAGTATGACAAAGGAGAGAGAGGTAAGGTGAGTAATGGTATAAACTACAGTGACCTTCTGAACTTAGTGAGTGGGATGATGGGATAGAATAGGAGGAGTAAGAGGGGGAGGAAAAAAAGCCTGTAGTATCAGAGAATCAAAGGAAAGAGTGAGGACAAGCTTTGTAATTTGTGGAGTTCAGGGCAAAATGGAAATGTGGGATCTCTTGTTAAAAACATTATTAAGAATCTCACACTGGAGACAGAAAAGAACTAACCTAAGCAGAATGTTTCTAAGCATAGGAAACTGGGACAAATACTCAATAGGATCAAATATGTCAGGGGATTTAAGAAAAAGGAATGAGGGGAAAAAAGTCATATATTTTTCAGTAACCCTTGATTGTGAAAGATACCTACTCATTAAAAAAAAATTGGAAAACAAAAAATGTATAAAAGCAAAATATCGTCCATAATTTGATTAATTATGATTAACTCTTTTTTCAAATAATAAACTTTATTTTTAAAAGGGTTTTTAATTACAGAAAAGTTACATCAAAAGTATAAGCAATTTCTATGTATCCTACACCCCACATCTTCCCTATTAATAATATTTTGCAATACTGTGGTACAATTGTTACAGTTGATGAATACATATTGAAGCATTACTCTAACCAAGGTCTCTAGTTTACATTGTGGTTTACCCTTAATTTCAATGTCCTAAAAATACCCTATGTTCCACCTATTATTCCCTTCCCCTCCACTCTGGTAACCACTATCTTTATATCAATGTTTTGTGTTGTTCTATTGCAATATTAATAATTTTACTTTGTCCATGGTTGCATTTCCCTCTATGTTTGTTTATTCCTCAACTGTGAGGATTTTAGGATGGTGATGTCCACTGCTTCAGATTGAGAGGGTGCTTAGATCTTATAACCATTAATTCTTTTTTTCTATTTTAAAATTATAATTTTTTTAATCTTTAAAGAAGCTTTAGATTAGATAAATGTTACATAAAAAATATAAGGGATTCTCATATGCCCCTCTCCCACACTTTCCCACATTAGCAACATCCTTCATTAGTGTGGTACATTTGTTACAATTGATGAATACATATTGAAGCATTGCTACCTACCATGGGCTACAGGTTGCATTATAGTTTACACTCTATCCCACACAAATTTATAGGTTATGACAAAATGCAATGTCCTGTATCTGCCACTGCAAGGTCATGCCGGCCAAATCCAATGTCCTGAAAATGCCCCCATATAACACCTATTCTTCCCTCCCCCAATCAGAACCTGTAATTATATCAGTTGAAATCCAGACATAACAAAGAAAGGAAAATGAAATATTTGAAGTTAATTTTATCTTGTTTTTACATTTAAAGATGTATATTGCACATTAATATTTAAATTGTATGTTGAGCTTCTCCTTATGTATATATTTATATTTTTTATTCTTTTAATGTAGGGTGATTTGCATGAATTTATAAAATTTTCTCCAGCAACACTTTGCAGCCTAGCAACAAGAATGGAGAAATCAGATGCGGAAGTTTACCTAGGGTTAGGGATTAGCAAAAGTACTACCCTTTCTACTTAAAAGAAGTTTAAATAGCTGATTTGAATGAATTGTAAAATATGAGCCTTTAAAACTCTATTAATTTTTATTAGGTTGTAAAGTCTACTTTATATCATCAGATAAAATATTTGGAAATGTGGAAGCACAAATAAACTGTGGAATTTACAAGCACATATAATTTGACATAGGAATTTCAAACACCCTGGTGTTAGAGCACAATGAAGCTGTTCAATGGCTTTCCAAATAAAATGGTAGATCATGGAGGCTCTCCCTCCATATCCCAAATAAAAGTCAAATGAATCAATACATATATATATATACATACACACACACACACATACATCTACTGTGCTGACAAATAGAATCTGCATACATCTTTTGTTAGTAAAAGATAGATTTTTTTCATTGTTAAACCAGTGACAGTCAACAAGTGCTTGTTAATAGATTATTATGTGATGGGCATTGAGCTGGAAAAGATGGATTCCCATTCCTGAGGAACTTATAATGTAATCGGAGGAGCAGAACACAGATACAATTCAAGATCTGACTTAAGAGTAAAGGATAGTCATTAGAGATTAAAATATTGGTCCTTTCCCCCATTGGGATCCAGGAAATTGGAACAATGAAATCTTTCATTTACATTTTGATTGTATATTGAAGAAGTTCAGTCTTAAATTGGAAAGTGAATTTTCTTTCCACTATTTATCATTAGTTTTTGTTGACTTTAAAGTTTGACCATTTTCACCTTTATTTATATATGCCACTTAGCATGACAGAAGAATCATGGACTCAGATCATTAGAGCTGGAAAAGAGGAAGTGGCACCCAAGCAGGCCACTTGGATGCATAGGACTTGGGTAGGCAAGAGCATGACTGGAGACAGGAACAAACAGGGCATCAACTGAAACAGTGAAGAGACCAACTGGTAGTCAGTTGGGGAACAAAGAGAAAATTGAGCAGACAAGGTGAAGGCACATAGTTCTAAAGCTAAACTAGCTCTGTTTGTTGTTTGCTGAGGCAAAACTTCCTCAGGGATCCTTAGCAGCACTTTGATGCTGGTCACTAGGCTGAACTTAGTGCAGGTTGTTGGGAATTGTCTTTCTGTGACTGTAGAAGAGAGAGGAGAAAAAGGGAAATTAAACCCTTTCCTTCAGTTAACTAGAGGAGGGAAATGAAGATGATGAGAAAAACCACCACCATCAAGATGCTAAGAGGGCTTGAAGCCCTTGATCCCTGACTTGGGTACAATTTCAGGGAAAGGACTTTAATAGAATTTGAGATGGTTACCATGATTTGGTATTGAAATAAACACAATCAGTTAAGGATTAATGAAAAAGTTCCTGAATGTTACCCTTCGGTGTTTTTTCTTATTATTATTAGATTGTTAACTAGGAATCACCTTTTATATTTGTGTTCTGTATGTTAATTACTTTTAAAATTTTAAAATAGAGCTCTATTTTATTATACCAAATAAGGAAAACACACTCATTTCCATCTCGGGTAAACTATACCTAAAGCACAATTTAGTGGACTGCTAGTCAAGAAACCCAACAGGGAGACTTTGGACAAAAACCCTCTCTAACTTGGTGTGACAGTTTGAAGCTGGGTGGATCCTAGAAAATCATGTCCTTAGGACTAATCCATTTCTGTGCCTGTAAACCTATTGTAGATGGAACCTTTTGATTCAGTTAGGGACCTTCCTTTGGATTAGATCATTTCTGTGAGCTTGACTGAGGGTGGATCTTAATTCTTTGACTGGAGTCCTTTATAAATGAAAGAATAAAAGCCTCAGACAGGAAAAAAACTGCAGAAACAGAGAAACCCCTAGAGACTGAGAGAGAGGTACTGGAGGCTTGAGGCTGGAATCAGCAGAGCACAGAGGCAAGGGAAGAGGGCCCAGAGAGGCTGAAAGAGATGAGGCCTGGAGGAGAGGGGAGAGACAAGCCATGTGCCTGATTGCCCATAGCTGAGCTTGGGAGAACGTAAGCCTGGAGGAGAAGGCAGAGACCAGAAGAGCCACCATTATGCCCTGCCATGTGCCTGACCATCCATAGTTGCAACTTTGTGTGACAGTATCTCTTAATGATGCCTTGATTTGGACATCTTCACAGCTTCAGAAATGTGAGTTTTTAACCTAATAAATTCCCATTGTAAAAGCCAACCTATTTCTGATATATGGCTCCCAGCAGCATTTAGGACACTAAAACACTTGGTTAAATGAGTAATGTAGAGAAGATGATTTCTGCTATTCAGGTCATAAAGACACCACCATCATCTTGTGATTTCTTACCTTAATAGCAGGATGTAGTACAATAGGACATTAATAACATCTTGAGTAAAAATAGAGTTATTAGAATTTATAGCTATAATTTGTTAAGAACCTACTATATCCCAGACTACATCTTTTGCTTATATAAATTATCTTTTATCTTCATACCAACCACCTTGTGCGGTAGATCTTGTGCTGCCTTTTTACATAGGCTCAGTGACCTTCAATGATTTGTGTAGGGTCACGCAGTTAGTGGGGCTGAACTCAGTGGGCTCCAAAGCTGACTTACTATTATGTCATTATTATAAAACTTCTATTGTAAGGGATGACAAACACAGCTTACAGCCCATTATTAGTTTTAAATTCTTAATGTCTTGTGAAATCAAATATATTTGAGAGTCAAGCTCTATGTGCTTATATAGGGAGACAAGACTGTCTTTTTCGTAAAAGAATTACTTTCTACCCAAAGCATTTAAACTAACAGAAAACCCAAAAAGATGAAAGAAGGTAGAAGTTGATAAGATATATTTATAAGGTATGTAAATATAGGGTGTTAAATAGTTAAACATATATAGGAAAACAAAACAGCTCATATGAGAGTTGATCTTCTTAAAATACAACTATGACTTTTAAGTTCTTTTTTTTTTAAAGTTTCAGTATTGTAAAATTATATGGTTAAACTAAATCATTATACAGTTAACTTAAATTATAAGTTAAGAGTAAAAGAAAACTTCATGATGGATTATGCTAACTTCCTGTTGAATTTCTGAGTCAGTATTCATGTGTAATTCGCTTTTTGGAATGGTGCACCCTGGGAAGGCTTTGTGCAAAGTTCCAAGGCATGTGATGAGTAAAGGAGGAGAGCAGGAACATTCAGAAACAAAGGGAGTCAGGAATTTAGAGAATGTAATTGAACATTATGTCTTTCTACCACCAAGGTCCGGGAGCACAGGAAGCCCTGGGCCTGATGCTGTTTGTGTAAATCACATGAAATGGTTTTATTGAGTGTTAGTATGTGCCAACATTACTGAAGGGGTATGGTGGCCAAAGCCAGGGAAGACATGGTGATTCCCATGTTATTAAACAACACTTTCACCCAACCATCCTATCCTAGGGCTCTTTATTCCCTTCATGATCAGGAGCCCCAAGTTTGAGAATATTTTCTTTCTCTCTCCTGGGATATGCAGGTGAACACAGTGTCTGTCATCTTTCCTACTCTTCTAGCAATGGAGTGAAGGAACACAGGTATGAAAGTGTCACTCTAAAAAGGTTGTTGAATTGAGCACTAAAGAATATATAATCTAGAATCTTAGTGGTACAAATAATGTAGGAAGAAATATAATTATATTATTTTAACATCTTAAAAGATCTTTGGATACCCTCCACTTGTATCATCTTAATTTTTTAATAAGCAAATTGAGGCAAATAGTTCTGCCGAAGTCTTCAGTAAGCTGGGGGAAGAAATCAGATTTACAGCTCTTGGTGCAGTGTTTCTTTTATAGCATCATAGAATTTTAGAGTTGGAAGTGGCCTTGAGGTCTTCTATTCCAGCCTCCTTCTTGTTTGTGACTCTCTTTGTCAATATCTTTGTCAAGTGGTCTTTTTGTCTTTAGTAAGGCAAAGTAAGGGAGAGTCAACTACTTCTGTAGGCTGCTACTCTGTCTTCAGATAGCTTTGTTAGGAACTCCTTCTATAATATTGAGCTGATGTGTGATTCTTTTCAACTTGTTTCTTTGGTTCCAATTTTACTTTCTTATGCATCACTGATTAGGGCGATTGATACCCATTCAGATATTTGAAGACAATCCCCCCCATCCTTTCTGAATGCCTAAGGAGTCCTAGTGACCTTGGGTAATGCTCATATAGCATGATCTCAAGACCATCTTGCTAATCTGTTCCTATAACGCAAATAAACAAGCTCAAGATTGCTGTTTTCATTTCTGAAGTGTGGTACTCATGTGTAAACCTACATTTGTGGGTTGAAATAGCCTTAACCTCTCCTTTTTACCAGGACCAACATTTTATCTATGGATTCAAATTCAGTCTCAAATGGCTATTGTTAATTATCACATATAAAGCTATTTCATATTGAGTTTTCAGTCAAGTAAAATCCCTTGAGTCTTCTTGAGCTCCCATATCTATTGCTCTTAAAATATATGTACATAGACTGGCACTAGAGCAGTTGAATTTTTTTGGTAACTTATTTTGGGGCTTTATCTTTACTTCTGGTATAAATGCATCTTATTATATGGCTCATTATTTAATCTTGCTGAGACATTTTTGGAGCTAATTATCAGCCATCTTTATAATTTCAAGTTATGTAAATTTGGTATCCATGATGTGTAGGTCCCCAGTGAATATATAAGTAGTATATAGCTGAAAATGATCGCTGTGTCATGCCACTAGTAACCTAATACAGATAATGGACAAGGATCCTAAACAAGGTGGGGTGTTAGCCATTTAACTCTAAGTTAGGTCACCAGAATATGCTAGGATTCAGCCCATACTTCTTCATCTGTATTTATGGAGATTATGAAAGACAGCAAGTCTTATGAAATCCAGACAATAGTTTTGAAATTCTGCTCTTTTATTTAGTTCAATTTTTAAAAAGTGGAAATGAAGTTAGCCTTAGATGACTTATTCTATTGCATGTGTGATGTCTTCTAGTGATCCAGCATTTTCCCTTTTTAAGTGTATAAAAACCACTTGTTTTTCAGTCTCTTGATAATATATTCATTATTCATCTAGAATTTGTGGAAGTTATCTTCATTCCATTTTTTGAAAAGGGGATGGTAATTTACTTTTCTGTAGTTCTCTGGAATAGCTTTCCTTTTCTGTATTTCCTTAAAAATTCTTTAGATTCTTTCCCATTCTATTTTCTATAAAGAATATGGGAATCATAGGTGAATTACCAAAAAGTCCAAGGAACATTTTATTTAAACTTAGGTATTTCCAATGGGAGTTACCACTTCCCAAGGATTTAGTGTATGTGGGTATATTTATGTATGCTGGGGAAGGAGTTTAGAGAAGAAAAAAAGGATGAGCAGGGTAGGGGACCTGTGGGTTTGATTTAGGACTTGGAAATTGTTAGAGTAACAAGGCTCTGTGAATGGAGTATATGAAGTTAGAACTTTAGCATGTTGAGCTGATTCCTACCTCTAATTATCACTGGGGGAGCATATAGGCATTTCATGGGGGAGACTTATAGAAGGGAAAAAAATCAAGAATCTGCTGCATCCATAGAACTCCCTTCTGTATTGTATTTTCTTGAGTATGTTGACTTCAAGACTGAAACAAACAAAATCAAATTAAACAAAACAAACAAACAGTAAAACAGAATAAACTACCAGTCATTACTCCAGAGCACAGGGAGGATAAATAAATACTTAAAACCTTTGTTTTTGACAATGATCATTACAATCAAGGATGCCTCTGCTAAATTTTCAAAGTGCCATAAGACTGGGTTACTTAGAATATGACTTCTCTCAATTAGAGCTTTCATCTTTAAGTGACCTGTGAATCAAAAGACTATACAGTTTATACTTTTGAAAAATGCCACCACATTCTTTTAAAATGATATCTAAGTGTTATTTCATAAACTTGACATTGTAAAGTTTCTTCTAAATTAAGCTCTGGGTTTTGCTATTTCAGGCTTCCTGTTCAGGAAGCCCCATGACTTGTGACATTACTTCTGCTCTGTTTACCAATATTATGAGTCAGGGCTTGTGGTTTTGGCAAAGTCACCTCCATAGAACCGAAAGCATTTAATATCCTCTGACTTAAGGAAAGGCAACAAGGACTGGAAGGGGAATCAAGAAGATCCAGTGGTCCTGAGACATATCATCTCTGCATAGTAACTTCTGTCCTAATGAAGTTTAGAAACTAGAGGCTGGATTGTCTCTTACTTCAGCTGAAGATTCCTATTCATGAAGTATTTCTTCTTTGAAACAGAAATCATGATTACTTCACAGCTGAACTTTGGTATTTGCTGCTTAACTGCTTTATCTAAAGTCTTCAACCCATTTTGCATATTGACATCTTATTAATCTTTCTAAATCTGTTCTGGTTATTAGTATGGTAATCACCCTGATCCCTGCCCAGGGATGAATTCACTTCCTGTCTGAAAAGGTGAAGAAAAAAAAAATCATATGTTCATTCAATAACCTTTGAACATTTTCTTGGTAGAGGTTTATAGATGAATACTATTTCTTGGTAGATAAAGCAGTTGCCTTTATATATTAAGACTCAGGGTAAATGATACCCAAACAATACACAATTTACATGGTAATTTAAATTTTTATTATTTATGTTGACATTTTGTTGAAATTATTTCAGTATCCTACACTGATTTATAACTTAATTTTTGGCATAGAAAGAATGTTCAGTATTGTCTTCAATGTAAGGACTTAGAAGCAAAGTAAGAGCATGAGTATTTTCCCCAACATTCCACAGGTTTTCATGGAAGAAAAAACTACTTCTAAAATAATTTAAAATTATCATACAATCTATTCAGTTGTTACTTAGAAAGTTAGTCCTCACCGAATATTATATGCTTTGCCTGTCATTTCCTAGTGTCCTTATAATTAAGCTGGGGACATGTGGCCAGTTCAGGCCAATCGATAAGTGGAAGAGACACATGTCTCTTTGGGGCCAATGCAAACCAGGAGGCCACATATTCCTTATATAAGCACAAGATGGAGGAAACTCTGCCAACCTGAGTTTGTAGGAGACTATGAGCAGGAGAATTTATACCTACTGGTGCTGGACATGGACTTTGAACAAGAATGAAACATATTTGAGAGTACTTGGAGTCTCACATAACTTAGCTTCTCCTAAATAATATAGCAGTTAAACAATAAGTATCAATTATCAAATACATTTGCTAATGTATTTAAACCAATTAAATATAAGTTCCTTTTTTTTCCTTCAGTGGTCTTCTGTGCTGTGAAGGACACCTGCTTTCTTGTTGCCTGGCTTTTGAGACAGTCTTTTATTTCATCTTGAAGTCCTGATGCTGAGTGCTTTTTCTGAACTGAGGCTGTAGAAGACCATATCATTCAACATTGCGCCTTCTCTGTCGGGCAGAGCATTGGCTAATGCTGCCTTCAAGGGCAGGACCTGTCACACTCCTTCTCCCCTTTCTTCCTTATCTTGTAATGAATAAACTTGATCATGTGCACTGATAATCATGACTCTTTCTTGTTTCAAAGCTACCTGTAGCCTCTGAGTGCTTTCAACAGAATATCTCAACTTTTTTAGCCTTACCTTCTAAAGTTTTATCCCAACCTATGTTTCAAATCTTAGTTCTTAACACAACACTTCCAAATGGATCTACTTGCATTCCTAGACATGCCTATTTATAGTTATCTTCTTGTAGATCTTTTAGTCATATCATTGCTTTTGTCAAAATGTCTTCCTTACCTCTCATTCAAGTCTTACCCAGACTTCAATGTGCAACTCAAGTTTCACTTTGCTTTGTTGTGGGTTGAATTGCATCCCCCAACATGATATGTTCAAGTCCTAACTTCTGGTACCTGTAAATGTGACCTTATTTGGAAATAGAGTCTTTGAAGATGTAATTAGTTAAATGAGGTCATAGTGAATTAGGGTGGGCCTTAAATCTAGGATCACTGGTGCCCTCATAAAAAGAGGAAAGTTTGGATACAGAGACACTGAGGGAAAAAACCATGTACAGTAGGAGGCAGAGATTGGCATTATGTTGCCATAAACCAGAGAATGCCTGGGAGTACCAGGAGCTTGAAGAAACAAGGAAGGATCCTTCCCTAGAGCTATCAGAGGGAGAAGGCCCTGCCAACACCTTGACTTCAGAATTCTAGCCTTCAGTACTGTGAAAGAGTAAATTTCTCTGTTTTAGGCCACCTAGTTTGTGGTAGTTTGTTATAGCAGTTGTAGAAAACTTAAACAGATGCCTTCACTGACCATTCAACAGAACGTCAGCTTTCCTTTGCTTTCAACCAATTGTACTGATTGTCTACATCTGTTACTTGGTACTTACTGACTCCATCATGCTAAAATTTCTATGGGTTCACAATCTCTTTTCCTCAAATCTAAAATCCAAAAAGTGCTGAAAACTACATGGTACTGGCACAAGGACAGATATATAGACCAAGAAAGTCAAAATGAGATTTCAGAGATCAACCCTCACATTCATGGCCAAATGATTTTTGACAAAGGATTGAAGACCACTCAGTTGAGAAAGAATAGTCTCTTCAACAAATGGTGCTGGAAAAACTAGATCTCCATGTGCAAAAAAATGAAGGTATATCTCTACCTCACACCATATACAAAAATCATTTCAAAATGGATCAAAGACCTAAATATAAGAGCCAAAATTATAAAATTTCTTGAAGAAAATGTAAGGATCATTAGGACCTTATTTTAGACAATGGTGTCTTAGATTTTACACTCAAAGCAAAAGCAACAAAAAGAAAAAATAAGCAAATGGAACCTTACCAAATTAAACCTTTTGTGCACCAAAGGACCTTAGGAAAGTAAAATGGCAACCTATGATAATGGAAGAAAATGTTTAGAAACCAGATATCTGATAAGGGTGTAATTTCCAGATTATATAAAGAAAGCCTACAACAAAACAGCAAAAAAGACAAACAACCCAATTAAAAAACAGGCAAAAGACCTGAATAGACATTTCTTCAAGGAAGATATGTAAACAGACAAAAAAAGCACATGAAAAGATGCTCAAAATCATCAAAACCACAATGATATACCTTTTCACATCCACTAGAATGGCTACTATTAACAAAGCAGAAAATTACAAGTGTTGGAGAGGATGCAGAGAACTGGAAACATTCATTGTTGGTGGGAATATAAAATGGTGCAGCCCCTATGGAAGATAGTTTGCCAGTTCCTCAGAAAGTTAAGTGTAGAATTATCACATGATCTGGCAATGCCACTTCTAGGTGTATACCCAAAGGAATTGAAAGAAGGATTTGAACAGATATTTGCACACTGATGTTTACAGCAACATTATTCATAATTGCCAAAAGATGGAAGCAATCCAAGTGTCCATCAACAGATGAATGTATAAATAAAATATTTTTCAGCCATAAAAAGAAGTTATGATATATGCAGCAACATGAATAAAACTTGAAGACATTATGCTAATAAAATAAGCCAGACACAAAAGGATAATGATTATATAAACTCACTGATCTGGAATAATTAGACTTAGTAAACTTGTAAATTCACAATCTAGAATATAAATTACCAGGAGCTGGAGTGGGAGTAGGGAATGGGGAGTTAATGTCTAAATTGTGCAGTTTCTGTTTGGGTTGACCATAAAGTTTTGATAATGGATGGCAGTGATGTAATACAACATCATGAATGCAATTAAAAACACTGAATTATGTATGTGAATGTGTTTAAAATGGGAAATTTTAGGTTGTATATATGTCACTTGAATAAAACTTTTTAAAAAAATCAGTGAACTCTAAAGTAAACCATGGACTATAGTTAATATACAATTATAAATATGTGCTTTCTTTAATTGTAACAAATGTACCACACTAAAGCAAGATGTTAATAATAGGTTGGAATGAGGGATCCCTGTATTTCATCTTGATTTTTCTGTAAAGCCACAACTTCTCTAATAAAAAAAGTGTTGAAAATTGAAAGTTTTAAAATGGTTTGGCAGGAAAATCTGATCTTACCTGAAAAATATTGGAGACAAAATAACTGAACTGATATTCATTATTTATGTTTTATATTTATTCGCAGTTTTTATTCTACTTAGTGTACATTCCTTTTTTCTGACTTCCTCCTTAGATTGCTCATCAGTAAAGTATAGAAACACTACTGATTTTTGCTTATTATTCTTACACCCTGCCACTTTGCTGAACTTGTCTATTAGTTCTAGTAGCTTTGTTGTGGATTTTTTTGGGATTTTCTAGGTACAGGGTCATATCGTCAGCAAATAGGGAAGTTTTATGTCTTCTTTACCTATTTGGGTGCCTTTAATTCTAGCTAGAACTTCTAGAAAAATATTGAATAACAGTGTGATGGTGGGAATCCTTGTCTTCTTCCTGATCTCAGCAGGAAAGCTTTCTGTTTTTCACTATTGAGTACAAGGCTAGAGTGGGTTGTTCATATATGTACTTTACCATGTGGAGAAAGCTTCCTTTTATGCCTATCTTTTGGAAAGGATGCTGTATTTTGTCAAATGCCTTTTCTGTGTATATCAAGAGAATCATGTGAATTTTCTTCTTTATTAATTTACACTAATTGATTTTCTTGTGTTGAACCACCCTTTCATACCTGGGATAAAACCCACTTGATTGTGGTATATAATTCTTTTAATGCACTTTTGGATTTGGTTTGCAGGTATTTTGTTAAACATTTTTGCATCTATATTCATTAAAGAAATTGGTCAAGCAAAGGTTATCACAACCAGAAGAATAGATTAGTTTGCAAACATAATCTTTCTTTTTTTGGGTTCATAACATAATTTCAAACTGCTACAATCATCATTTTGTTAGTTGCCCTGGACGAGTCTGATAAACTGCAACTCTTCGAGATTCAGGGCTCAACAAGCATATGAACAGACTGAAAATATAAGTCTGTGGGACGAATATTTAATGGGTATAGTGCTAATTATAGGTTCAAATAAAAGGGGTAGAAAAATCATGTGTAGAGAAATTATAAATGAGTCTAACTTTGTTACATTGGGAAAATAGGTTATCATATATTCCAATGTAAGGCCCACTGACAAAGTGCTGATTTCTTGGGGTTGTGTGTCTTGTCTATTGCATACAGGTATCTCTAGAGCCTGCAGGAGCAGCCCAGTTTGAAGCTTTGTTTACTGTGGTAGTTACTGAGAGCTGCCTGGTATGTGCATAAGCATAACCTCTGGAATGACCTCCCAAATTACTTTGAAATCGCTTAGCTACAAACTCTCTTGTATTTAATATTTCCCCATCTTGGTCAAGGTCTTTTCCCAGATGCATCACTGGTGGGTGCTTGGTCTTAATCCCATGGTGCAAAGAAGGCTCACCTCCAGGAGTCATGTCCCATGTGGCAGGGAGGGTAGTGAATTTATGTGGTGAGTTTGGCTTAGAGAGAGACCACATTTGAGTAGCAAGGAAGTTTTCAGGAGGTAACTCAGGCAATAGTTAATATTAAGTTAGGTTTCAATTTTACAAGAATAAGGTTCCTAAGTACAGGCATTAATATTGAAGGCTTAACATATCAGTCTGTTTTCTTTTATTACTGCCTATGTACTCTAGAGATTTTTGTCACTTTTTTTTGAGAATGTAGCAAGACTATGCAGGATGGGAGTTTTATATTTTGTCATTTATTGTGTGGGCCTCCACACACTGAGATAACACCCTATGACAACATGAACACATTCATATTCCACAGAGGCATGCCCCACGTACACCTTTTCCCACACATCCCCCTACCACTGGCACTCTGCACCAGAGAAGCTTGCCTGCTGACAGAACACTTAGGAGATTCTTGATGACTGTTTCAATCACTTTACCCATGATTGTTTGTTAAGATCTTCTCTTTCTTCTAGGGTCAGTGTTTGTTGTTCATGTATTTCTAGGAATTTGTCTATTTTGTCTTTGTTGTTTAGGTCATTGGCATACAGTTGTTCACAGTGCTTTTTTTTTAATCCTTTTTTTTTCCCCTAAGGGGTCAGTGCTAATATCCCCCTTCTCATAAGAGTTTTTAAAATTTGCTTCTTCTCTCCTTTTTTTTTTTTTGTCTGTCTAGCTAAGGGTTTGTAAATTTTGTTGATCTTGAAGAATCAACTTTTGGTTTTGTTGATTCTTTCTATAGTTTTGTTCTCAATTTCATTTATTTCTGCTCTGATCTTTATTATTTCTTTCCTTTGGCTTGATTTGGGATTAGTTTGTTGTTCTTTTTCTAGTTCCTCCAGGTGTGCAGATAGGTATTCAATTTTAGCTCTTCCTCTTTTTAATATAAACATTGAAAGCTATAAGTTTCCCTCTCAGCACTGCCTTTGCTGTATCCCATAGGTTTTGTTATGTTGTGTTCTTGTTTTCATTCATCTCAAGATATTTACTGATTTCTCCAGCAAGTTCCTCTTTGACGCACTGGTTATTGAAGAGTGTGTTGTTTAATCTCCATATATTTATGATTTTTTCCCCTTTTTCCAACTGTTATTTTTTTTTTTATTTTTATTTTTTTTTATTTTTTTATTTTTGTTCTTTCTTTTTTTTATTTTTATTTTTTTTATTTTTTTATTTTTTATATTTTTTTATTGACTTTGTAATAATATTACATTAAAAATATATATGTGAGGTCCCATTCAACCCCACCCCCCCCACCCCCCTCTCCCCCCCCAACAACACTCGTTCCCATCGTCATGACATATCCATCGGATTTGGTAAGTACATCTTTGGGCACCTCTGCACCTCATAGACAATGGTCCACATCATGGTCCATACTCGCCTCCATTCCATCCAGTGGGCCCTGTGAGGATTTACAATGTCTGGTGATTACCTCTGAGGCACCATCCAGGGCAGCTCCATGACCCAAAGACGCCTCCACCTCTCATCTCTTCCTGCCTTTCCCCACACCCATCGTCCACCATGTCCACTTTTCCCAATCCAATGCCACCTCTTCTTTGTGGACATTGGATTGGTAGTGTCCATTGCACCTCTATGTCAAGAGGAGGCTCAGATTCCACATGGATGCTGGATTCAATCCTCCCATTTTCGGTTGTAATCACTCTAGGCTCCATGGTGTGGTGATTGTCCTTCTTCAACTCCATCTTAGCTGAGTGTGGTAAGTCCAATAAATCAGATTGTAGGTGCTGGAGTCTGTTGAGGCTCAGGACCTGGTTATCACATTGTCGGTCCAGAGATTCAAATCCCCTAAATCTATCTTAAACCCTAACGTTAACTGCACCTCTAGCACATTAGCATGAAAGTCTTATGAAGGGAGATCCCATCTGAGTCCAGATTCCTCACACATAAACACCATTTCCAAAGAGGGGCCATCTGCCCTGGTAGTCAACCCCATCGGCCATGACCATAACTCTCATGGGTCTCTTTAGCCTTCATAGGAACCAATATCTGGGGGTTGTATCTGCTTTATCTGTCTCCCTGACTCTGCTCAGTTGTGCATGAGGGCAATCCTTCTGCCAGCCTCCAGACTCTTTTTTAGAAACTCGTAGCCATATAAACTCATTTCTCCTTTCCATTTCCCCCTTACTTTAGGTCAAACAGCATTTTAAAGTCATGTTATTTTATGTAGACATGGATATTCTGCTGATCCGCATTGAATCTTCCATATAAGGTCCTTTTCCAGTTGCATCATCAGTTGGTATTTGATAGTGGTCCCTCGTTGCCAGGGAGGCTCATCCCCGGGTGTCATGTCCCACGCTGGAGGGAAGGCATTGCATTTACATGCTGAGTTTGGCTTCGAGACTGGCCACATTTGAGTAACATGAAGGCTGACAGGAGGAAATTCCCAGGCACAATGTTGCTCTATGCCTTGTTCTTATTTTAGGTTTATCAGCTCACAAACATAATCATTAGCTTCAGGGGCTCACTGTTGAACCCTCACTCCCTCCTGGTCCCCTCCGCTGTACCTGGGAGACTGTCGCTGTTCCCCTGGGGACCACGACAGAGCACCACTGGCCAGAAACCCAGTACCCCCCCTGCTGTGGTTTTTAATTGTTGCCACTATGAGTATATCCAATCATTGCCATGCACCCTGGACATATGTTCTGTACAGCTCCCTGTCAGCCATATATCACTTGTCATTGGTATCCCATACCAGTATCTCTCCATTGCCATTGTTGAAACACTCTGTGATCCAGAACTCCCCGAAATTTGAGGCCCAATATAATGTCGTGGTCCCTTACTAGGGAATGGCATATAGCGATGGGTTTAAAGGATAGATAAAGAACTTGGATAAAGTTAGATAAAGAACTTAAAGAATGTTGACTTGAAAAAATTCCACATCCTATCCTTTCCCCCCCCCCCCATTTATTCAGCATTTCTTCATAGGAGTCCTAGACCACAGCAATGCATATATATAATATACAGCATTCCCATACATCCACCATATAACCTTTTTCCTTCCACATCGATACTCTTACACCCTATTCATATCATATTTACTTAAGGTGATGTACAGAGTCTGAGATATTAGATTTCTAACAAGGTAATATCTGTGCTTACATTATGGTGCATACTTTAGGATACACAGTTCTTTACATTTTTAGTTATCCTATGTTTTACATTATGGCTTACATTATCAGTCTGTCATCTCCTATATGTTATGGTGTAATATTACATGTTTTATATCCGTCCTTGTGTACTCTCAAGAAACTCCTCTCTTTCCCCCCATTTACTTTGGTTCCACACATTTAACGTCCATTTTCCCTTCCACCTTGGTGCCCACAGTGACAGCCAACCTCTGTTTCCTGAGGAGCCACTTCCAGAGATAGATGGAATAGTGTTCAGGGCCTAATTTGCTCAACTGCCCCAATGCCCCAGGAGCCACCCTTTCTCTCGAGGGATAGAGTTCCCTCTATTTGGTGGCATTAGTCCTCCCCAGGATGTGGGTCCACCCCAACTCTCACTACTTAGGATTCTACCCCATGGTGTCACCCACTCTGGCAGAACGAGCATTTAGACATTCCCCAGGAGCCCGTCCTGCATCAGACCCTCCTCTCCGCGCATTCTAAACAGGTAACCCTCTTTATTACATTTTGTTATGATTTCTCGGTATTTTACTCTCCACCACCTCCTGTCCCTCTCCTATGTTGGTATGCTACCCCTCCCTCCCCCCACTTTGGGCAACGTTACCCAACTGTCCCTCCCCAGCCACCCTCAAACCCGTAAAGCCCCAACCAAAGGCAACCCCTTGCCCCCATTTTATCTCTTCTTTGTGTTCATACTTACCACCATCTCATCTTAAATTCCACCCCTGTAGACATCGTCTCATATCCTTCCTCCATTCTCTGATTTCCTGTAAGCCTATCGTTCAGTCTCTTGCTATCTAGGGCAGCTTGTTTATTTCATATCATTGAGGTCATGTAGTATTTGTCCTTCAATGTCTGGGTTGCTTCACTCAACATAAGGTTCTCAAGATTCATCCATGTTATCACATGTGATTGTAGTGTGTTTGTTCTTACAGCCGAGTAGTATTCCATTGTGTGTATATACCACATTTTATTGATCCACTCATCTGTTGATGGGCATTTGGGTTGATTCCAACTTTTGGCAATAGTGAACAATGCTGCTATGAACATTGGTGTACATATATCGGTTTGTGTCCTTGTTTTGAGTTCTGCTGGGTATATACACAGCAGTGGTATTGCTGGGTCATATGGCAAATCTATGGCTAGATTTTTGAGAAACCTCCATACTGTCCTCCAGAACGGTTGGATCCTTCTGCATTCCCACCAGCAGTGGATGAGTGTTCCCCTTCCTTCACATCCTCTCCAGCATTTTTATTCTTCTGTTTTTTTCATAGCTGCCAATCTTATGGGTGTAAGATGGTATCTCATTGTAGTTTTGATTTGCATTTCCCTGATAGCTAGAGATTTGGAACATTTTTTCATGTGCTTTCTTGCCATTTGTATTTCTTCTTCGGAGAAGTGTCTGTTTAAGTCTTTTTCCCATTTTTTAAATGGGTTGTTTATCTTTTTATTTTCAAGATATAGAAGTTCTTTATATATGCAAGTTATAAGTTTCTTATCAGATATATGATTGCCAAATATTTTCTCCCACTGTGTGGGCTCCCTTTTTACTTTCTTGACAAACTCCTTTGAGGTGCAGAAGGCTTTAATTTTGAGGAAGTCCCATTTATCTATTAGTTCTTTTGCTGCTCGTGCTTTTGGTGAGATGTTCATAAATCCATTTCCTATTACAAGGTCCTGTAGATGTTTCCCTACACTGCTTTCTAAGGTTTTTATGGTCTTGGCTCTTATATTTAGGTCTTTGATCCATCTTGAGTTGATCTTTGTATAAGGTGTGAGATGGCAATCCTCTTTCATTCTTCTACATATGGCTATCCAGTTCTCCAGACACCATTTGTTGAATAGGCCATTCTCTCCCAGTTGAGAGGGTTTGGTGGCTTTATCAAATATTATGTGGCTGTATATGTGAGGTTCTATATCAGAGCTTTCAATTCGATTCCATTGGTCTATGTGTCTCTCCTTATGCCAATACCATGCTGTTTTCACCACCGTAGCTTTATAGTATGTTTATGAAGTCAGGTAGTGTGATTCCTCCAATTTCGTTTTTCTTTTTCAGTATGTCTTTGGCTATTCGGGGTCTCTTTCCTTTCCAAATAAATTTCATAGTTAGTTTTTCTAGTTCCTTAAAGAAGGCTGCGTTGATTTTTATTGGGATTGCATTGAATGTGTAGATCAGTTTTGGTAGGATAGACATCTTAATAATGTTCAGTCTTCCTATCCATGAACAAGGAATAGTCTTCCATTTATTTAGGTCTTCTTTGATTTCCTTGAACAATCTTGTATAGTTCTCGTTGTATAAGTTCTTTACCTCTTTAGTTAAATTTATTCCTAAGTATTTGAATTTTTTATTTACTATTGTGAATGGTATTTGTTTCTTGATTTCCTCCTGATCTTGCTCATTATTGGTGTACAGAAATGCTACTGATTTTTGCGCATTGATCTTATAACCTGCGACTTTACTAAACTCATTTATGAGTTCTAGAATCTTCGTTGTAGATCTCTCAGGGTTTTCTATGTATAGGATCATGTCATCTGCAAATAATGAAATTTTGACTTCTTCCTTTCCAATTTGAATGCCTTTTATTTCTGGTTCTTGCCTCAGTGCTCGAGCAAGTACTTCTAAGACAATTCCAACTGTTATTTATTGCCAACTTCATTCCATTATAATCAGAGAAAGCGCTTTTATAATTTCAATCTTTTAAAATTTATTGAGACTTGTGTTGTGACCCAACATTTGGTCTATCTTGGAGAAGGATTCATGAACACTTAAAAAGAATGTATATTCTGCTTTTTTGGGGGTGTAATGCACTATTGATGTCTGTCAGGTCTAGTTCATTTACCATATTTTTCAGGGTCTCTGGTTCCTTATTTATCCTCTGTCTGTAAGTTCTGTCTAATGCTGAGACTTGTGTATTGAAGTCTCCAAACATTATTGTAGAGATGTCTATTTCTCCCTTCAGCTTTGTCAGTGTGTGCCTCATGTATCTTGGGCCACCCAAGTTAGGTGCATACATATTTATTATAGCTATTTCTTTTTGGCAAATTGTCCCTTTATTAATATAAAATGACCTTCTTCATCTCTTATAACAGTTTTACATTTTAAAATCTATTTTTTTGTGGTATTAGTATTGCTAGTCCAGTTCTTTTTTGGTCACTATTTATGTTGAATATCTTTTGTCAATCTTTCACTTTCAACCTGATTGCATCCTTATGTCTGAGGTGAGTCTTTCATAGACAGCATATAGATGGCTCATATTTTTAAGAAATCCATTCTTTTCATTTGATGAGTACATTTTGGAGCATTGCTGCACAGCAGGTTATAGTTTATGTTGTAGTTTACACTCTTACCCAGTACATTCAGTGGGATATGGCAGGATATACGATGTTCTGCATCTGTCTCTGCAATATCATTGAGGCCAAATCCAAGTTCTGAAAATGCCCCAATATCACATCTCTTTTTCCCTCTTCCTGCCCCAAAGTCCTGTGACCACTGTCTCCACATCAATGATATAATGTCTTCCATTGTTAGAGTCATAATAATTCCACAGCAGAATACCAGTAAGTCCACTCTAATTCATGTTTTATTCCTCCATCCTGAGGCCCTGGGAAGATGATGTCCATTCCACCTGTATATCAGAGGGGGTTTAGATCCCACATGGCTGATAGATGGAATTCTCCTGCTTGCAGTTATAGACTCTCTCAGTTCCCTAGTGTGGTGGTTGACTGTCCTTATCCCCCTGTTAGCTGATCTGGGTAAGTCCAACAAGCTGGAGAAGAGGTGTTGCAACTCTGCTGAGGCTCAGGGCACAGCTGCACATAGACAGTCCAGAGATTGAAGTCTCCTGAGCATACAAAAATCCTAGTGCCAATCACAGATTCAGTAAATGACAGAAGAAACCTGCATAGAGAGAGGTCCCATCTGAGTCCAACTCCATCACACTCAGGAGCACAAATTCCAAAGGAAGGCCCACTGACAAGGCACTGAACTCCAGAGCCATCTGTCATGACCATAGGACCAGGGTGTCTCTATAGCCCTCAAGAGTACCCCTACCTGAGGTTGTATCTACTTTGTCTGTCTCTGAGATCCTGCTGAGATATGTGTAAGTACAACCCCTCTGATGACATCCTGACTCATTTTGAAGTCTCTGAGCCATATAAACTCTTTGGTCTTTTCAATTTCCCCCTTTCACTCAAGGTCTTTTCTTGGAGCATCACCAGCTGGTGCTTGGTAGTAATCTCTCTGCCAGGGAGGCTCATTCCCAGGAGTCATGTCCCATGCTGGCAGGAAGGTAATGCATTTACATGCTGAGTTTGGCTTAGAGAGTGGCCACATTTGAGCAACATGGAGGCTCTCAGGAGGTAACTCTTTGGCACCCTGCAGCTTCAGACCTAGTTGAAACTTCAAGCAAACAGGTTCATAAGCACTCTCATCAGTAGCAGGGGTCCATCATTGGCCCATTCTTCTTCACTGGTCTTTGCCCCTGTACTTGGGGGATTTTTGGTGCCCCATTGGGGAGTATGACAGAGTTTCCTGGAATGGGAACTCACCACTCCCTCAGTTGCTGTGTGAAACTCTGCCCCCTATGTCAACACCCAACAAACATACATACATATATACCCTATATGAATGCCCTGTAAAACTCCCTTCCACCCATGCATCCCCCATCAATGACACCTCACATCAGTGCTCTGCCCCTGCCATAGTTGAAGCCCTCTGTGATCCAAAACTTCTTAAAAAATGAAGCCTAATATATTGTCAAATTCAATAATAGGAAAATGAAATATTAATGATAATTTTAAAGATTAGAAATAGGATATATAATAATTTAGAAAAGCTAAAATAAAGTAAAAAAATAAATTGGGGTAATAAAAATGGTAAATATCACAAAAATTCTGTTTTGACATTTTACCTTTCATTGCTGCAATAGGTGTTGCCCTGTATGTACAATAGCAAGGTAATCTCTTTCCTTTCTTCCTCAGTGTCTTCATTCTTTTTTTTTTTTTAAATATGTCTTCAAAAATGTTTTAGGTCACAGCAAAAGTCACATATAGAATACAGGGAACTCCCATATACCCAACATCAAACCTTCCCCCACCCTTCTTCAGCAATGATCCTTCTACACGTGAATGCTACATTTGCTGCTACTGATGTACAGATGTTGAAACATAGCTACTAACCATGGCTCCATTATGGTTTACATTATAGTTTACATTTTAGACTATACACCTTCATAAATTTTTGGTAATATTTAACATGGCCTGTATCCATCATTGCAGGAACATGCAGAACACTTCCATTGCCCCCCAGTTATCCCCTCTTCCAACTATTCTGTTCCTCTCTCCCCCTCCCCTTGGGGTCCACAGTGACAACCAAGCTTCACAGCTTGAAGGACAAGATTCATAGATACTTGCAACAATGGCGAGGGCATGACACATTAGTCTGTCGTCCCCCATTGGGAGCCAGCCATGCTCTTGAGAGACACCCTGCCCTCTGTTTGAGAACATCAGGAATCCTCAGGATGGGGGGCATAACACCTTCCCAATCATTGCATGGATCTCCACCCATAGATATAACATATTATGACATGATGAGCACCCACACATTCCCTAAAAGCCTGCTCCAGGTGCACTGTGTGCCAGATGCACCCCATCAAGCACCTTATAACAGTAACTGTTCTTTATTATATTTTCTAAAGTGTTTTCTCAACATTATAGTTTCAACCACATACCTGACAATCTCCTGTGTTCACTTGTTTCCCCCAACCCTCCCTCCAATTTGTTGGAACAAATGGCTGACACATCCTACCAACCCTAGCCCCCCTCAAGCCTTCAAAGCCCAACCCAATAGTATCCCTATACCCCTGTCTTATCCCTTCACTGGACAACTACTTAAGTCCCTTTTATCATAGATTTCACCCATGTAGGCATTGGTTCACAACCTTCCTCTCCCTGCTATTTCCTGTAAGCCTGCCTTCCAGTCTCTAGCTCTCTGAGACAGCTTGATTTGCTTAATTCATATCAGAGAGGTCATGTAGTATTTGTCCTTCAATGCCTGGCTTGTTTCACTCAACATAAGGTCCTCAAGATTCATCCATGTTATCCCATGTGTTAGTACTGTATTCCTTCTTACAGCTTAGTAGTATTCCATTGTATGTATATACCACATTTTGCTTATCCATTCATCTGTTTATAGGCATTTGGGTTGATTTCAACTTTTGACAATAGTGAATAATGCTGCTATGAACATTGGTGCACTGGGTCATATGGCAAATCTATTGTTAGTTTTTTGAGGAACTGCTAAACTGTCCTCCAGAATGGCTGGATCCTTCTACATTCCTACCAGCAGTGGATGAGGGTTCCCATTCCTCTCCAACACTTGTAGTCCTCAGTTTTTTAATAGCCGCGTCTATTGTGTGTAAGATGGTATCTCGTTCTTTTGATTTGCATTTCCCTAATAGCTAGTGATGTTGAGCAATTTTCATGTGCTTTTTAGCCATATTTATTTCTTTGGAGAAGTGTCGGTTAAAATGTCTTGCTCATTTTTTGAATGGGTCATTTGTCTTTGTCTTTTTGTTTTCGAGATAAAGGATTTCTTTATATATGTTGGATATTAGGCTCCTATCATATATATGGTTACAAAATATTTTCTCCCATTGGTAGGCTGCCTTTTCACTTTCCTGATAAAAACCTTTGAGATGTAAGAGGCTTTAATTTTGAGGAGGTTCATTTATCTATTTTTTCTTCCACTGCTCGTGCTTTGGGTGTGAAGTTCATGAGGCCATTTCCTATTGCAAGGTCCTGTTCATGCTTCCCTACATTGTCCTCCAAGGTCTTTATGGTCTTGGCTCTTATATTTAGTTCTTTGACCCATCTTGAGTTGGTTTTTGTATAAAGTGTGAGATGGTAATCCTTTTTCATTCTTTTGTATATGGGTATCCAGTTCTCCAAGCACCATTTGTTGAAGAGGCCATTCTCTCCCAGTTGAGTGGGTTTGGTGGTCTTGTTGAATATCAGATGACTGTATATGCCAGGACCTGTATCAGAATTCTCAGTTTGGTTCCATTGTTCAGTACATCTATCCTTGTGCCAATACCATGCCATTTGACCACTGTAGCTTTGTAGTATGTTTTAAAGTTAGGTAGTGTGATTCCTCTGATTTCATTTTTCTTTTTCAATATGTCTTTGGCTATTAAGGGTCTTTTAACCTTTCAAATAAATTTCATAGTTTTTCCAGTTCATTAAAAAATGCTCTGTTGATTTTTATTTGGATTGCATTAAATCTGTAGATCATTTTGGGTAGCATAGACATTTAATGATATTTAGTCTTCCTATCCATGAACAGGGAATATTCTTACATATATTTAAATGTTCTTTGATTTCCTTTAACAGTGTTATGTAGTTTTCTGTGTATAAGTCTTTCACATCTTTAGTTAAATTTATTCCTAGGTATTTGAAGTATTTGATTTTTTAATTTATTATTGTAAATGATATTATTTTCTTTATTTTTTAAAAGACTTATTTATTTATTTATTTTATTATTTCTCTCCCCTTCCCCCGCCCCCATTGTCTGCTCTCTGTGTCCATTAGCTCTATGTGTTCTTCTGTATCTGTTTGGATTCTTGTCAGCAGCACTGGGAATCTGTGTCTCTTTTTGTTGAGTCATCTTGCTTTGTCAGCTCTCTATGTGTGTGGCAGCCCTCCTGGGCAGGCTGCACTTTTTTCATGTGGGGCAGCTCTCCTTAGGGGGTGCACTCCTTGTACATGGAGTTCTCCTACATGGGGGACACCTCTGAGTGGCAGGGCCCTCCTTGTATGCATAAGCACTGAGCATGGGCCAGCTCATCACATGGGTCAGAAGGCCCTGGGTTTGAACCAGGGACCTCCCATGTGGTAGGCAGATGCTCTATCAGTTGAGCCAAATCTGCCTTCTGGTATTATTTTCTTGATTTCCTCCTCAGATTGCTCATTATTGGTGTACAGAAATGTCACTGATTTTTGCACATTGATCTTATAACCTGCAATTTTACTGAACACATTTATAAGTTCCAGAAGCTTTGTTGTAGATTTTTCAGGGCTTTCTATGTATAGGATCATGTCATCTGCATAGAGTAAAATTTTGACTTCTTCCTTTCCAATTTGGATGCTTTTATAGCTGCTTCTTGCTTCAGTGCTTGAGCAAGTACTTCTAACACAATGTTAAATAGGAGGGGTGATAGTGGGCATCCTTGCCTCGTTCCCAATCTTAGAGGGAAAGATTTTAGGATTTTACCATTGTAAAATGGGTTTTACAATATATATCTGTGGGTTTTTCATATATACCCTTTATCATGTTCAGAAAGTTTCCTTCTACTTCTATCTTTTGCAGTGTTTTTATCAGGAAAGGGTGCTGCATTTTGTCAAATGCTTTTTCAGAAGCTATACATATGATCACATGATTTTTTGCCTTCGATCTGTTTATGTGATGTATTACACTGCTGATTTTCTTAAATATTGAACCATCCTTGCATACCAGAGATGAAAACCACTTGGTCATGGTGTATAATTCATTTGGTGCATTGTTGAATATGATTAGCAAGTATCTTGTTGAGGATTTTAGCATCTAGGTTCGTTAGAGAGATTGGTCTGTGATTTTCCTTTCTTGTGGTGTTTTTGTTTGGCTTTGGTATTAGGGTAATATTGGCATCATAGAATGAGTTAGGCAATGTTCCTTCTATTTCCATTTTTTGAAAAAGTTTAAGCAAGATTGGTGTTAGCTCTTTCCAGAATGTTTGGTAGAATTCACGTGTGAGGCCATTTGGTCTGGGGCTCTTCTTAGTTGGGAGGTTTTTAATGACTGATTTTATCTCTATACTTGTGATTGGTTTGTTCAGATGATCAATTTCTTCTTTCATCAATGTAGGCTGCTTATGTGTCTCTAGAAATGTGTCCATTTTCTCTAAATTGTCCTTCTTGTTGGCATATAGTTTTTCAAAGTATTCTCTTAATATCTGTCCATTTTCTCTAAATTGTCCTTCTTGTTGGCATATAGTTTTTCAAAGTATTCTCTTATGATTCTCTGTGGGATCAATGGTGATATCCCCATTCTCATTTCTTATTTTGTGTATTTGCATCTTCTCTCTTTTTTTCTTTGTTAGCCTACCTAAGAGTTTGTCAATTTTATTGATCTTCTCAAAGAATGAGCTCTTTGTTTTATTTTTTCTAGTGCTTTCTTATTTTCTATTGTGTTTAATTTTGCTCTGATCATTGTTTTTTCCTTATTTCTTCTTCTTTTGGGGTTAGTTTGTCGTTCTTCTTCAAATTCCTCCAAGTGTGCGTTAGGTCTTCAATTTTAGCTCTTTTTTCTTTTTTGATGTATGAATTTATGGCTATGAATTTCCCTCTTAGCACAGCTTTTGCTGCATCCCATATGTTGTGATATGTTGTGTTGTCATTTTCCTTGGTTTCAAGGTAGTTACTGATTTCTTTTGAGATTTCCTCCTTGACCCACTGTTTGTCTAAGACTGTGTTGCTTAACTTTCATATCTTTGTACCTAATCTTGTTCTCTGGCCCTTGCATATTTCCAGCTTCATTCCCCTGTGGTCAGAGAAATTATTTTGTATGATTTCAATCTTTCTGAATTCATTGAGACTTTCTCTGTGTCCTTACATGTGGTCTATTATGGAGAATGATCCATGTGGGCTTGAGAAGAATGTATATCCTGCCATATTTGGGTGTAATGTTGTTTAAATGTCTATTAGGTCCAGATCCTATACCATGTTATTCAAAGTCTTTGTTTCTTTATTGATGCTCTGTTGAGATGCTCTGTCTAATGGTGATAATGGTGTATTAAAGCCCCCCATTATTATTGTAGAAGCATCTATTCCTCCACTTAGTTTTTCCAGTGTTTGCCTCACATATTTTGAGGCACCCTGGTTAGGTGCATAAGTGTTTATGATGATTCTTTCTTCTTCAAAGATTACCCCTTTTACTAATATGTAGTGTCCACCTTTGTCTCTCACTATAATTTTGCATTTAAAGTCTATTTTGTCTGATGTTAGCACTGCTACTCCTGCCCTTTTTTGGTTATTGTTTACCAATAGGATTGTTTTCCAGCAATTTACTTTCAGCCTCCTTGAATCCCTGGGTCTAAGGTGGGTTTCTTATAGACAGCATATAGATGGGTTATATTTTCTTATCCATTTTGCCAGTCTTGACAAGTGAGTTTAATTCATTAACATTCAGTGTTATTACTCTCAAGGAATTAATTACATTAGTCATATTTTCTTTGGATTTGTGTTTGTCATATACATATATATTTTAAGATTTATTTTATTTCTTTCTCTCCCCTTCCCTACCCCCCCAGTTGTCTTTTCTCTGTGTTCATTTGCTGTGTTCTTCTTTGTCCACTTTTGTTGTTGTCAGTGGCATGGGAATCTGTGTTTCTTTTTGTTGCATCATCTTGTTGTGTCAGCTCTCCATGTGTGTGGCGCCATTCCTGGGCAGGCTGAACTTTCTTTCACTCTGGGCAGCTCTCCTTGCACCTGGGGCTTCCCTACGTGGGGGACACCCCTGCTTGGCACGGCACTCCTTGCACACATCAGCACTGCACATGGGCCAACTCCACACGGGTCAAGGAGGCCTGGGGTTTGAACTGCAAAACTCCCATGTGGTAGACAGATGCCCTATCCATTGGGTCAAGTCCACTTCCCACCCATATGTTATTTTTATTTCTCTTTTTTTCCTTTTTAGTTGTTCTTACACTCTCCTCCAACTCTGTCTCTCTTGTTTTTTTTTTCCTCCTGCAGAACTCCCTTTAGTGTTTTTTGAAGGGCAGGTTTCTTACTGACATTCTCTCTTAGTTTTTGTTTATCTGTGAACATTTTGATCTCTCCATCATTTTTGAATGCCATCTTTGCTGGACAGAGTATTCTTAGCTGGAAATTTTTTTTCTAGTACCTTGACTATATCATACCACTGTCTTCTTTCCTCCATGATTTCTGATGAGAAATCAGCATTTAATCTTATGGAGCCTCCCTTGTATGTGATGGTTCTCTTTTCTCTTGCTGCCTTCAGTATTTTCACTTTGTCTTGAACATTGGATAATTTGACAAGTATATGTCTTGGGATTGACATGTTTGGATTTATACTGTTTGGGATGCATTATGCTTCCAGGTCATGTACCTCCATCTCCCTCAATAGGTTTGTGACATTTTCAGCCATTATTTCCTCCAACACCCCTTCTGCCCCCTTTCCTTTCTCTTCTCCTTCTGGGATGCCTATAATACATATGTTTGTGTGTTTTTCATTGTCATTCAAATCCCTAAGTCCCTGCCAGATTTTTTCTTTCTTTTTATCGATCAATTCTACTATTTGTTTGATTTCAGATGTATTGTCTTCCACCTCACTAATTCTTTCCTCTGCCTCTTGAAATCCGCTGTTATTTGCTGAGAATGTATTTTTAATTTCTTGGAATGTGCTATTCATCACTGTCATATCCATTATCTTTTTGTGCATGTTTACAATTTCCTCAGTATTTTCTCCAAGTGTTTTCTTAATATCCTTAATCTCTTCCTTCAGTTCATTAAGTTGGCCCATGATATTTGTTTGGAGTGCTTTGATTAGTTATATGATGTTCTGCTCCTCTTCCTGGTTTTTAGTTTGTTCATTGGATTGGACCATGTCTTCCTGTTTCATGGTATGGTTTGTAATTTTTTGTTGCTGTCAGATCATCATTTTATCTTGATGCGTTTGTTCAGTTTATTAGCTTCTCTGTCTAGTCTTGGGTTTTATTTATGCGCTGTTTTTTTTTTGTGTGTGTGTTGTTTTCTCTTTGACACTTTGTTCTTCTTATTCTATTTCCTTGCTGTTGTCTCAGTTCCCTTTAAGGAAAAAGATTAGGGTCAGTGAAAGCAAGAGAGTTGAGAATAGAAAAAGTATCATAGTAGTATTGATGGTAAATGCTAGCAGAAGAACCATATAAGACCTAGAAAAATGAATATTAAACTCATGTAAGCTGTATAGAATTACAGGATTTAAAAAGTGGAGTGCCTACAATGAGATAGGAAACTGAGTATGGGAAGAATATAGCATGAATTAAAAGGTCAGCATGATCAGGAGATAGGGAAAAAGAAAAGAAAGGAAAATAACTAGTGTTAATGAAGATAAAAACCAGAATAGTAGTGTTAGAAATAAAAAGCCACAAAAACTAGGGGTAAAACAAAGAGAGGTGGAATGTGAGAGTAACACCAGAAGGTGAAAGATAGAAAGATGTAGGAGGGAAAGGAGATAGCATTGGTAGTCAAAATCAGTACACATTGAAAAAAGGAAATGGAGAATGAAGAAGCACAGGAAACAAGAAACACTGCCAACAGCACCTAGTGGAAAAAAAGAAAAAGGGTGGGGGTTAAAGAGGAAGGAAAGACAGGAAAACAAAACAAAACAAAACAAAAACCCCAGACAAGCCCTCAAACAAGGAGTCTTCTTTTCAATTGAATAAACTGATTAGGAATCTGTCCTTCCCTCTTTCTCTCTTTCTTACTTCCCTTGCTCCCAGGTAAGCACGAAGCCTGTGTGAGAGCTCCACTCTGAGTTTCAAATGGGACCCTGGTGAACGTACTCACCACAGAAAATAATGACTCTCAATGTCTTTGAGAGAGAGCACCCACACCTTGCCAGGAACCCTAAATATGCTCTTGGAAACTTACCAAGCATGTCCTACTGTCCCCCTCCCTTAGGTGTGTTGCACAGGACTAGTTAATTACATGACTCTACCTTCTCCCAGATCAATTTTCCCTCTCCCAGGGCATTTAGGTAAATCAGGCTGCCTCAGCAGATTCACCTCTCGCTTCTTCCTAGTCTCTCCTCAAGCCAGCTGGTGTGCTCTTCAAAGTGCAAAAAAGGGGGGTCCAGACATTTGAACCCACACTCCTCAGGCCCCTCTGCACCCTTCACCAGAACCCTCCCACTCTCAGAATTTGTCTGGGAAAGGCAGGCTCTGAGAATGCTGGAGCTCAGGGTTCAGGGAGTGCCGGGTTCAGGGAACATGGGGTTCCGGGAACATGGGCTCAGGGATCATGGGTTTAGGGAACACAGAGTTTGGGGAACACTGCTGTGTGACCAGTGGGGTTCAGGGAAGACTGTGGCTACCTGCCCCAAGGGAAGGGTTTAGCCTTCCCAAGTCTTTAGGCACAAGTGCCAGAAACCTGCGGTTTTACCTTGAACAATCACTATTTTTGTTGCACACTCTTTACATTGATGTCCAGATCCCTCCTGCTTTGTGGGTTCCCAAAACAACTCACTCAGGCAGGATCTTGCCCCCACTGAGCCATCCCTTTGTAAGAAAGATGATGTGGGTGTACTCACTCTGACATCATCTTGTCCCGCCTCCCTGACTCAGAATTCTCTTAGCCATACAAACTCATTTGTCTTTTCCCCCTTTTGGTCAAGGTGGTTTTTTTTCCTTTCTTTCTTTTTTTCCCCCCAAATGCATTGCTTGTTGGTACTTGGTAGCAATCTCTTGGTGCTGGGGAGGCTCAACCCTGGGAATCATGTCCCACACTGGGGGCCAGTTATTGCTTTTATATGCTGAATTCGGCTTAGAGAGAGGCCACATTTGAGCAACAAGAAGGCTCCGCATGGGTAACTCTTAGGCAACCACATCACTAGGCTAAGTTTCAATTTCAAGAGCAAAGGCTCATAGCCATAGGCATCAGTATAAAGTGTCCCTCTATGAACCATCCTCCTCACAAGTCATTGTCCCTGAACTTGGGGCATTCTTGTTGTTCCATTAGAGAATGTGACCGAGCTCCCCCAGATAGAATTTGATATTTTTTGGTTATTGTGTGGATCTCCACTCACCATGGCAATGCCCCCTGAACATTTGAACACATTTATATGCCTTATATGTATACCCAGATGAACTTCCTCCCATGTATCCTCCTTCATGACACCTCACACCAATGATCTTCTCCTATCACAGTTGTAACCCTTCTGTGATCTAAAACATCTTCAAAAATGAAGTCAATAAAATAGCCACATGCAATTAATAAGAAAATGAAATAGTAATGATAGTTTTAGACATAAGAAGTACAGAAACAATAAAAAGTAAAAATAAACAATATTTTAAAAAATTGGAATCTTAAAAAATAATGAAGAAATATTTGAAGAAAAAAAAACTTTTTAAAAATTACATTTTGCCTTTCACTGCAGTAAGATTGTTGTCCTGTATGTACAGTGACATTTTCTTCCATTTATTCCCCTAGTGTCTTACTTTTTTTTTTCTTTTTTCTTTTTTTTTCTTCAAAGAAGTTTTAGGTCACAGTAGAGTCATGTACAGAATACAGGGGATTCCCATATACCTAACATCCTCCCCAATTTCCCCTTTCCCCTATCAATAACCTTTAATATGTGGGTGGTACATTTGTTACAATTGATGCACAAATATTGAAACATAGCTACTAATCATCGTCAGTGGTTCACATTATGGTTTCGTATGTGTACATGGTTGTAATACATATACAAAAGTATGTGGTTATATACTTCTATAAGATATGATAAAATTTAATGTGGCCTGTATCCATCTTTGCAAGATCATGCAGAACACTTCCATTGCCCCCAGATTGCCCCCTATTGCATCTATTTTATATCTCCCTCCCCCTCCCCTTCAGGTCCATGGCAACCACCAGGCTTCACTCTTCGAAGGACAAGATTCATAGTTACTTACATCTTCACTGAGGGCTTGCATTTTAGTCTGTCCTTCCCTATTAGGCACCTCCAAAGCTCTCAAGTGATTCCCATCCCTCTGTATGAGAACATGGCAGGGCTCCGTAAGATGGGAGTCCAACACCTTCCTACTCATTATGTGAGTCTCTACCCACTGATGCAACACACTATGTTAAAATGATCACTCACATGTTCCCTAGAAGCCTGCCCCAGGTGTGCCCCGGCCTGAATGCCCATCATCCAACACCCTAAACCAGTAATCCTTCCTTGTCATATTACCAAATGAGCATTCCCAACATTGTAATTTCAACCACATACCCACCAATCCCCAGTGTTCACCTGCTCCCTCCCCCAACCCTCCTCTCTTCCATGAACTATCCAACCCACCCTCCCCACTCTCCCCACTCTGTCCTCCTGACAAACCTGCAATATTACCACTATACCCCTGTCATATCCCTGCACTGCACAACTACACATTTCTACCTTGTCATAGTTTTTGCCCATATGGGTTTTGACTTACAACATTCTTGTCCCTTTCTATTTCCTGTAAATCTTTCTTTCAGACTCTAGCTCTGTGAGTATGCTCAGTTTGTTTAATTTATATCAATGAGGTCATGTAATATTTGTCCTTCATTGTCTGGCTCGCTTCACTCAACATAAGGTCCTCAAGGTTCATCCATGTTATCCCATGTGTTAGTACTGTATTCCTTCTTACAGCTGAGTAAAATTCCATTGTATGTATATATCACATTTGTTTATTTTTCAGTTGATGGGTATTGGGTTGATTTCAACTTTTGGCAATAGTGACTAATGCTGCTATGAACATTGGTGTGCATCTATCTGTTCATGTCCTTGCTTTCAATTCTTCTGCGTATATACCCATCAGTGGAATTGCTGGATCATATGGCAGATCTATACTTAGTTTTTTTGAGGAATTGCCAAACTGTTGTCCACAATGGCTGGATCCTTCTACATTCCCACAAGCAGTGGATGAGTGTTTCTGTTCCTTCACACCTCTCCAACACTTGTAGTCCTCTGTTTTTTTAATAGCCACTAGTCTAATGGATGTAAAATGGTATCTCATTGTAATTTTGATTTGTATTTCCCTAATAGCTAGTGATGTTGAGCATCTTTTCATGTGCTTTTTAGCCATTTGTATTTCTCTTTCGGAGAAATGTCTATTCAAATCTCTTGCCCATTTTTTAAATGGATCGTTTGTCTTTTTATTTTCAAAGCGTAGGATTTCTTTATATATGATAGACAATAGAGTCCTATCAGATATATGGTTACCAAATATTTTCTACCATTTGGTAGGCTGCCTTTTCACTTTCTTGACAAACCCCTTTGAGGTGGGAAAGTTTTTTTTTTTAAAGATTTATTTATTTATTTATTTCTCTCCCTCCCCCCCACCCCCCGGTTTTCTGTTCTCTGTATCTATTTGCTGCGTCTTCTTTGTCTGCTTCTGTTGTTGTCAACCGCATGGGAATCTGTGTTTCTTTTTGTTACGTCATCTTGCTGCATCAGCTCTCCATGTGTGTGGTGTTACTCCTGGGCAGGCTGCACTTTCCTTCGTGCTGGGCAGATCTCCTTATGGGGTGCACTCCTTGCACGTGGGGCTCCCCTACATGGGGGACACCCCTGAGTGGCACGGCACTCCTTGTGTGTATCAGCACTGCACATGGGCCAGCTCCACATGGGTCAAGGAGGCCCGGGGTTTGAACCAAGGACCTCCCATGTGGTAGACGGACGCCCTAACCACTGGGCCAAGTCTGCCACCCAAAAGTTTTTAATTTTGAGTACTTCTCATTTGTCTATTTTTTCTTTCACTGCTTGTTGTTTGGGTGTCAAGTTGATGAAATCATTTCCTATTACAAGGTCCTGTATATGCTTCCCTATGTTATATTCCAAGGTCTTTATGGTCTTGTCTCCTATATTTAGATCTTTGATCCATCTTGAATTAAATTTTGTATAAGGTGTGATATGTTATTCCTCTCTCATTCTTTTGGTATGTATATCTAGTTCTCCAAGCACCATTTGTTGAAGGGGTCATTTTCTCTCAGTTGAGAGGGCTTGGTGGTCTTGTAAAATATCAGATGACTTTACATGTGAGGATATACACCAGCACTCTTGGTTCTATTGGTCAGTATGCTTACCCTTGTGCCAACACTGTGCTGTTTTGACCACTGTAGTTTTGTAGTATGTTTTAGAGTCAATTTCATTTTTCTTTTTCAATATGTTTTTGGCTATTTGAGGCCTCTTGCTCTTACAAAAAATTTCATAGTTTTTCTAATTCAATAAAAAATGCTGTGTTGATTTTTATTGGGATTGCATTAAATCTGTATATCAGTTTGGGTAGGAATGACATCTTAATGTTTAGTCTTCCTATCCACACCTATTCCTCCAGGTGTGCAATTAGGTCTTTGATTAAATTTTTCTTCTTTTTTTTTGATATATGCTTTTGTGGCTAGGAATTTCCCTGAGTACAGCTTTTGTTGTGTCCCTTAGGTTTTGATATGTTATGTTCTCATTTTCATTTGTTTCAACATGGTTATTAATTTCTTTTGTGATTTCTTCCTTGACCACAGTTCATCGAAGAGTGTGTTGGTTAACTTCCATATCTTTGTGCCTAATCTGGTTCTCTGTTCCTTACTGATTTTCAGCTTTATTCCATTGTGATCAGAGAAATTACTTTGTACAATTTCAATCTTTCTGAATTCATTGAGAATTGTTCTGTGGTGTAGCATGTGGCCTATCTTGGAGAATGATCCATGAGCACCCGAGAAGAATGTTTGTCATGCTGTATTTGGGAGTAGTGTTCTATATATGTCTATTAGGTCCAGATCCTCTAATATATTATTCAAAGTTTTTGTTTCTTTATTGATTCTCTGTTGAGATGTTCTGCAGAATTCTCTTTATCATGTCTTGTAGGGCTAATCTAATGGTGACAAACTCCTTCAGCTTTTGTTTATCTGGCAATGGCTTATCTCTCCTTCACTTTAAAGACTGTTTTCATGGCTATAGAATTCTAGGTTGGAAATTTTTTGCTTTCAGCACTTTACATATTTTATCCTACTGCCTTTTTGCTTCCCTGGTTTCCAAAGAAAACTTGACACTTCATCTTATTGAGAATCCTTTGTATATAACCTGTTTCTACTCTTTGGTGGCTCTCAGGATTCTCTCTTTATTTTTGGCATTCCACAGTTTGATTGTAATATGCTGGAGCATGGGTTTATTTGGGTTTTTCCTATTTGGAGCTCATTGAGTATCTTGGATGTCTATTTTTATGTCTTTCATTAAATTCGGGAAGTTTTCAGTCATTATTGCTTTGAATATGCTCAGTACCCCTTTCTTTCTTTTTTCTCCTTCTGGGACTACCATGTGCCCCACATGTTCCTCAAGCTCTGTTCACTTTTCCTCATTCTTTCTTCCTTCTGCTTCTCAGACTGGATGATTTGAACTATCTTATCTTCAAGTTCACTAATTCTTTCTTTTGACATTGCCCATCTGCTGTTGAATCTCAGGAAAATTTTAATTTCTTTAACTATGACCTTCAGCTCTTTTTGGTTACTTTTTATAATTTCCATCTCTCTATTGATATTCTCTCTGTGATCTTCTATCCTCTTCTTGATTTCCTTAAGTTCTTTGTACATGTTTTTCCTTTAGGTCTTTGAACATATTTAGGGCCATTTTTAAAAAAGTGTTTGTCTCATATCCCAGTTCTGGTCCTTCTCATTGATGTTTTCTAATGCTTACTCTTCTCCTTTGCCTGGGTCATCATTTCCTCTGTCTTTATTTTGAACCACTTTTAAACTTGAACATTTTGATATTTTAATGCGTTATCACTCTAATTTAGAGTCTGATGCATCTGTACCTTGAGTTTGTATCCAGTTAGAGTTATAAATGTGAGAAGCTAACAGTAATAAAAGAAGAAACATATCAAACAACATATTTTCAGTCTTTTCCCAGACTTTGCAGATTGACTTGTGTTACTGCTCTTCATTCAGGGCTTATTCATGCAATGGGTTTAGAGAATAGCTCCATTTCAACCAGGGAACTTCCTGATGCTTTCTGTGCATATATGTTGTCTTAGGCATGCATGTGTGGCCCTAGGAACTCCCCCATGTACACAGTTCTGAATATCCCCTTTTTCTAGGAAACTTTTTCCACAGGGAACTGCTTTGTATATCTTGTATCCTGCAGTCCCTTGCTTCAGGCAGCACAACTTGACAGCTACGTAAGTTCTGTGATCTGCTTTCTATATGCAGGACAAATTCTGAGACGGAGTTTCTCAGGCTACCACCAGACAGATTGGGCTGGACATCTGGCTCCCAATATGTGGCTGATGGCTGAGGATTGTACTGAGCTCCCTCTGAGACTGTGACCAGTCATCCACACTGGGAGCTCTCTGTGTGGAGCTGAGCTGGTGAAGGGTGAGGAAGAGCCAGTCAGGAAGCTATGAGATTCTATTACTTTTAAGTAGTCTTTTCTTTGATTTGGCTCTTTCCCTGTTACTACAGTCCTTTGTTTTTTTAATTTTGAGAAAGGTGTTTCTGCCGGTTCTCGCTGGTTTTTCAAAGCTTCTGTGGGGAAATCACAGAAGATGGAGTGAGACACTCCAGGGCTCCATCTCTGATTGGGGCCTATATTGATAATTTTAAAATTGTGATGTACTGCCCTAAATATTGCTGGGGCTATTATGTAACATTCAGTGTTATCTGTCTGAAATCTGAAATAATCTGAAGTCAGATATCCATTTCTTCCCAAGGGTTTTGGTAAAGAGATTGTGGCTCTGTATTGTCCTCATGGAGGCACCTCTATATACCTCTGTTTTCAAATTGTATGATCTATTTCAATGTGATTTAATAAAAATTAACTCCTAGCATTTGGGATTTTGATGATGAAAAGATTTGTTCAGATTTCCACAAGTCATAAACTTAATTGCACAAAAATATGCTTTCTTTTACTTTTGTGTTACTGAACTTAGTTTTGAACCTCAAACCCCCATCTTCACCTGACAGCAGAAATCTTCAGGTAAATTCAGTTAGACTAATGATTGTCAATCATTTAAAGTTTAACTCAGTCAATTCAGGGAAATGAAAGTCCTGTCTGCTGGCTCATGTTCTGCCACTTCCCACACTATTCTTGGAGGCAGGAAACTTTGGAGGTTTCCTTATGGCCCTTTGGGACCCAGCATCCTGCCATCCCTCCCTGCCTAACTCTGCTGTTGCCAGACCGTACCAATGCAAGGAAGGGTTAAGCATAACTAGGTTTGTTGTTTTTTATCTGTGCCTTGGGACACAAGGCTCAGCTTTCAGAATTCCCCAGATCTAATAGAACTTTTATCATTCTTCCCTCCTGTATTAGTCAGACAAAAGAGTGCTGATGTAGAATACCAGAAATTGATTAGTTTTTATAGAGGGTATTTATTTGGGATAGGAGCTTACAGATACCAGGCCATAAAGCATAAGTTACTTCCCTCACCAAAACCTATTTGGAGCAAGGTGGCTACTGATGTCTGCGAGGGTTCAGGCTTCCTGGGTTCCTACATTCTTGGGGCTTGCTTTTCTCTGGGTTCAAGCTTTCCTTCTTCTTGGGACTGGCTTCTCTTTCGTCTGCGTGCTGACTTCCTGGGGCTCCAGCTTAAGTCTTCAGCATCAAACTCCAACATCAGAAACCCTCAACTCTGTTCTTTGCCATGCCTTTTATCTGTGATTCCCCCACCCCACCAAGGACTCAATGCCCTAATCATAACTCAGTCATGCCCAGGTACAGACCAGATTACTGACATAATCCAATATTTCTTTTTGGAATTCATCAGTAATATCAAACTGCTGTACCTCCCCACCCCCAATAATTCAGAAGGGGGTCAAGGGGTCAGAAAAGGGTTAAGGAGTGAGAGTAGGGTTAAGAGGTCAGAATGTCCATGTCCTCTCTGATTCTAGAAAGTTTAGTTTACTAAACAATTAGCTTTTATTCTCCTCTCTAATTGACTAGGCAAGAATTCTTCTAAACTTGTTTTTGCTGCATAACTCAGTTTTTGATGTTTAACAACCACGTTTTTGAGTACTGTTGTATCTGACATGGATCTACTTTGAGGTGCAAAATCTGTTAAAAAAAATACATGACTAGACTTCTTTGTTCTCTAGCTGTGGTTATTTTATTCCTGACTTGAGGAATTAATGCTATCTGACTTAATGATAGATAAGACAGAGAAAGGATGAAAGGTGGGCTAGGTGGGGAGTACATAGGGAATATTTTAGAAGTTCATTCTACTGTAGTTGTGTATTCCTGTTTGGCATCATTCAAAACCTGAAGTGCAAAAGCTGATTCTTATGAAAAGGGAGAATTTTTGTTTATCCTTGCATACGTGGTTTTCAAATGAGTTTCCAGAGGTAACAAGGACAGGCTGGATGAGTGGGGATTTCTTTCCTTCTCATCCATCTCCCCATCCCAGCCTCATGTACATCACATTTGTATTTAATTAAAACAGTTCATCCTTTCATATCTTTTATATATTGTGTATCTGTATATGTTGTCTTTTAAATAAAGATGCTGATAATAAAAATATTTTGAAAATCCTTATATCTAAACAGGTTAATAAAAAAGAAATATTATTTAAAGATTTTTTTAAACAGTCCGTTTAGGAATCTATTTTGACTGTTTTCAATCACTGCTTAGCCTGGATGAACTTGTTTTAACAGTGGGTGAACAGTTCACTCAGAATCATTTAACATAGTGATGGAATCTCCTTAGTACTCATTTATGGTGCATGGATATTTTGGGCTCTGGGAGTTTAGTATTGGCCTTTGCTCTCTGCAAAGCATGATAAAACTTGGGCAATCTGTTTATAGGGCCTAAGGTAGAAAGCTATGTTTGTCATTTTTCCTGCTTTTTTCCTCTTGGGAGACACAAGACTAATTTTTTTAAAGAAGCCTTTCCCATGTTAACTTGAATGTTTCTGTTACTGCTCACTCAGAACAGAGATAATGTGGATGTTTTGTCTAGTTACAAGTTACTTGGTTCACACACTCCTCATTTGTCACCTGAAATCTTGTACCAATCTCCTAACTGATTTTCCCTTCCTTTATTGTTCTATGATGTCATCCATTTTTCACATGTCACCTCAGTGTTCTTTTTCTAAAGTATGTATCTGCTCATGAAAGTCTTAAAAAAAAACTTATGGCTTAAAAAATCCTTTGCATTTTTTACAAGATATCATTCAATTTTTTTTGTCTTAGATCACAAGAGCTTTCATGATTTCCAGCATAATACCGGCAATTCACAGTTACTATATGTCTCCTTTTGTGCTAATCAATACGGTTAATATAATAGGACCTTTCAGTTATCCTCATTTAACATTCACAATAACCCTTTGAGGTTAGTAGTTTTATTTCCATTTTTTTTTTAAATGAAAAAGCTGATCTTAGAGGGATTAAAAAATTTCCTAAAGATAATGAATAGCATATTCTCACTTACCACTGATCTTTTCTGTTTTCTTGTGTCCCCAAACACTGAAGCCTTCACTGATGCCAAAGCTGAAATATACGCTATGATCTTTCATGCCTTTCTAAGTTTCCTCATGTTGGGTCCTCTGCCTGGAATAAGAAGAAATCCTGTTTACTGGTCAATCTTTAATTAATCCCTAAGATCCAGATCACATGTACTTTCCTCTGTTCTTCCATTTTCTCCCTTGGAGACATGGTTACATGCACCCTCCCTTGTGATCCGATAACCCTTTGTGTCATATTACTGGATGGCATAGGTATGGAAAGTGTCTGCTCTACCTCACCCCTGCCCAGGGGTTATTGAGTCCGTCAGCAGGCCATCATTTTAGGAAATTGAGGAAGAGTTGAATATAGAGGATTTAGGTTACTATGGTATTCCCACTGTAAATGATCTAATAGCTACTGAATTTCTGCTTAAAAAATTCTTTTTGATATATTGAAACTAATGTGTTTTCACGTGAGGGAATTGGTGCCTGTGTATTTATATGCCCCACAGAGATATTTCTCTTAATTTTTTAAGAGAACTAACTGATGCCCCAAAGATCAGTTAGTTCTTGCACTATCATACAAGAATGCCAATCGTGATCCTCTGTTATTTTAATGAAAGCATGAATTTTTAAAGCAAAAGCACTGCTGAGTAGAAAAATAAAGCTAAAATCTTTGTCCAAGCCAGCAACCCCTAAACAAAACCAGGCAGTATAGCAATAAAACCACAGCCCAGACACTACCCTTGGGTACAGTTGTAGTGTCTAAGAGGAACTAAGCAGTTTCTAAGGCATTAGTCTAGAAATCTGACTTTATAAAGTAATAGCAGTTGTCAAACTCCCCAATGAAACTAAGAGTTTCCAAAGGGAGCTCTTATTCTTTACCACAAATTTCTGTGTCCTCACAGTGCATGGCATAGTGTGAAATGTGTAGCAGTGTATTCAATAAATACATGTTTGGTGCCTGCCCTGTGACAGTCTCTTATCTTGGGGGGATATGGCAGTAAAAAAATAGACAAAAATCTCTGTCCTTAGGCACCTTAGATTATAGTGGTGGAGACCAACTCTAAGTATAAGTGGTAGGTAATGAATGCTATGGAAAAAAAATAAAGCAGGAAAGGAGAATAAGTAAGAGGGAAGAGAGGACGGTTAAAATTTTAAACTGGGTTCAGGAAAGTGGAGTATGGCCAAAGGTTGAAAGGATGCCAGAGAGTGAGCCATGTTGATGGCTTTCTAGCAGAAGAGCATGTTGATGGCTTTCTAGCAGAAGAGTGTTCTAGGTAGCAGGAAATCATGTGCAAAAAACCCTACAGAGAGTGTGCTTGATGGGTTGTAAAACAGTAAGAAGCCAGGGGTCTGCAGCAGAGTGGACTGGAGGTAGGAGAGGGGGCCAGAGACATGACAGGGAGCCATACTGCATAGGACCCTGTAACTGCTGAAAAACTTTTGGTTTGGGAAGTGTTTCAGCAGAGGAGAGGGTCCTGAGTAGAAGAAATATAGGAGTTGAGCTAAATTTTATAAGGCTCAGTCTGGCTTCTGTGCCAAGAATAGATTCTAGGGGTCGAGGGAGGAACCCTCCAAAGATACTTATTGGTTAAAGGGAGTGGGGTCCCTGGTGCTTGGACTTGGATGTTATGTGAATGGTGGGAAGAGTTGACAGCCTTCGTGTTATAGGATACATAAACTCTAGACATACAAAGCTCCTGGACAAGCTATTCAAGGATAACCCAGATAAGGAGATTCTGCTCCAGAGAATGCAATGTGATGTCTGGTGAGTATGAGCAGTATCCGCTGTCTGCATTGGGGTTAAGGTAGTCAGTCCATTTGAGGCTGAGATTTAAGCAATGTGTTGAGCCTGGCCAAAGGGAAAGTTGCTCACAGAGGAGCTGTTTCTCCCTAAGTGAGTGGGTAAGACTTACCTTTGGGAAATTCCTGCAGGTCCAAGGTTTGAGGGGGTTTGAGAAAAATATGAGTTGGTTTTCAGGTTGTGGCTGTGGGTGGTTCCTACAACAGAAATTATTTTTTCATTAGGACTAATGAAACTCTATGGTGAAAGGAAATCACATGAGGAGACCACAGCTTTTTCGCCGAAAGTGCTACTAACTTCAACTGTAAAGCTGTTCATAAACTTTAACCATGGGCCTGTGCCTGAAAGAAATAAGCCCAAAGGAAACAACCAAAAAGTAATTTTTACAGACATGGTTTGAATTTAAAAGGCATAACAGAGAACTACCCAAGTGTCTAAGAAGAAAGCAGTAGCTCAATAAACAAGAAGATGGAATGCTACAAAACCATTCAAAATAAAAGCTATGATGCACTGATTCTTTTGAAACATTGAGAAGTACATAATTGATTATTTAGGTGAATAATGCACAACGTAAAATAAAATGTTTGTACAATTAGTACTTTTATCAAATATATGCATTCACCCTGACAAATGGATTTAGAGAAATGAAAACAGAACTTAAGCTTATTTGGAGTCTTTTATGTTAAAGAGATTAGATTATAAACATAAATACAAAAATTAAAGTCTCCAAAGGAGATGGGAGGGGCAGGTGGACATTGAAGTTATAGATTAAAGCTTCTGCTTTTTGTTCTCATTTACTATTTAGATCCTTATTACTAGTCAATACGTATTCTTCATTGTCCACCATAACATGACCCATTTACTTTGTGCTGAAAAGACAGAATAAGAAGCAGGTGAGGGGAGAATCCTTGAGTGTCAGCTTTGAAAGCCACTGGCATAAAAGGGAGGAAATCCCCAGTTCACCTTGTGTCTGGTCACAGATGACTCATCTGTGGCCCAAAGATCATGTGCAGCTTGGCTAGCTCCAACATTAAGACTTGCCACTTGAGTTTAGAAAGCTGCCTCTGGATGTCTACTTTGTAAACAAGCCCAGAAATTTACATTGTGGTGGTTAAAATAATACCAAATTTTAGTAGTGAAATCCCTATGTTTAGTAAAGGCAGTGATATGTATTATAAAAAATATGCTTTTTTGATTAAGATGGCAGATTAGAGTGATGCAGGACTTACTTCTCTCCCAGAAAAATGGCTAGAGGACAGGCAGAAACTGCCTGGAAAAAATGTTCTAGAGCTTAGAACATCAGGGGAAAGCCAGACACCACCTAGAAGAGAGAAAAAGTCAAAGAACCTTGACAGGAAAATTCTTCTCCCTCCCCAAGGCCTTTGGAAACTTGTCTACAATGCATTACTGGGTCCATGGGCCAGTTCTGAGCAACTAAACGGGACAATTCTAAAGAGCTAGAACAGGCTTTCTCTGCCTAGAGGAGCCCACACCAAATCTTGGTGTGTATTTCCATTTTTCTCTCCCATTTCTCAGCAAGCTCTATTCTTTCCCTCATTTCCCAAATAAATTCTTTTTACTGGCCCAAGTAAAACAATATTAAAAAATATGGAGTTAGAATAGGTTGAACCAAGAATAAAATAACAGTTGTAACATACAGCCTCCCACCACTAAATGCCTACTCAAGGGAGTAAACTCTCCATGATAATCAGCTGCCTAGAAATCAGCAAAAAATTACAAGCCATGTTAAGAAAATGGGAGAAATGTCTCAAGCAAAGGAATATATTAAAGACCCAACAAAACACAGGATTTGAAGAAACTAATCAACATGACTCATACAAATCTCCTAAATCAAATCAATGAGTTGAAAGACAATATGGCTTAAGAGAGAAAGGATATTTAGAAGACACTGAATGAACACATAGAAGAATTTGCAAACTTGGATAGAAAAATAACAGAGCTTATGGGAAGGAATGACACAATAGGTGAGATTAAAAACACATTAGGTAAGTATTTGTACAGGGAAGGGATAAGATAGAGGCATAGGGATACCTTTGGGTGGGGCTTTGTGGGCTTGAGGGGGGCTAGGGTTGCGAGGATGGGTCAGATGGCCCAAGGAATTAGGGGGAGGGGGCTGGGGGAACAGTTGAATATGGGAGAATGCCAAGTATATGTTTGAAGCTATAATGTTGACAAAACTCTCTAGAAAATATAATAAGGAAGGATTACATGTTAAAGGTGCCTCTGGGGGTGGTATCTGGTACAGGGGAAAGCTTCTAGGGAGTGTGTGAGTGCTCGTTTTGTCATAGTGTGTTATATCATTGGGTGGAGACCCATACAATGAGTGTGAAGGTGTACCCACATCCTGGGGAGACCTGATGTTCCCAAATAGAGGGAATTGTGTCTCTTGAGAGAATCAGTGGCTCCCAATTAGTTAGGGTAGTCTAGCATGTCAAGCCCTCAGCATTGTTGCAGTATCTGTAATTCTGGTCCCTCAAGTAGTGAAGATTGATTGTTATTGTGGGCCCTGAGTGTAGGGGGAAAGAGGTATAGAATAGATGTAAGCAGGGGTAACTGGGGGGCAATGGAAGTGCTCCACAAGATCGTGCAATGATAGATATAGGACATGTTAATTTACACCAAAAGTGTATAAACGTCTATAAGCTGAAATGTAATCCATAATTTAAAACATAAGGAAGCTAAAATTTTAGAAGTTTGTACAGTCTAAAATATAAACCATAATGTAAACCAAAATGGAACCATGTTTGATAGCTATGTTTCAAAATCTGTACATCTGCTGCAGCAAATATAACATGAACATGTAAAAAGATCATTGTTGGGGAAAGGGGAAAAGAGTTTGATGTTGGATATATGGGAGTCCCCTATATTGTGTATGTGAACTACTGTGATCTAAAACTTTCTGAAGACAAAATAAAAAACTAGAAAAAAAAAAAGAAAGAATGTAGACACTGAGGAAGAAATGAAAGAAAGTGCTTTGCTACTTTATATACAGGGCAACACCTATTACAGTGATGAAAGGCAAAATGTTTGAAACAAAGCTTTATAATATTTTTCATTTTATTAATACACCAAATTATTTTTACTTTATTTTAGTATTTCTAAATTATTATGTCTTCTATTTCTATACTTTAAACCCATCACTATATTTCAATTTCCTATTGATTGAATTTGGCAATATATTAGGCTTTATTGTTGAAGAAGGTTTGGACCACAGAGAGGTTCAACTATGGCAGGCGAAGAACATTGGTGTGCGGTGTTATTGATGGAGGACACATGAGTTGGGGGGGGGTAGTTCTCCAGGGCATGTATATAGGGGATATAAAAATGTTAGGATATTTGTGGGGTATTTTTATAGTAGTATTTTAGGGTTACAAATATCAACTGAGGGAGTGGTGAGTTCCTACCCATGGGAGCTCTGTCACATTCCCCAATGGAACAACAATAATCTCCAAAGTGCAACGGCAAAAACCAAAAAGGAAGGATGGTCCAATAATGAGCCCTTGATACTGATGACTATGCTTATGAGCCTGTATGCTTAAAATAAGAACTAGACCTAGAGTTGCAGGGTGCCTAAGAGTTACCTCCTGAAAGCCTCCATATGTTCAAATATGGCCACTCTCTAAGCCAAACTCAGCATGTAAATGCATTACCTTCCTCCCAGCATGGGACATGACTTCTGGGGATGAGCCTCCCTAGTGTCAAGGGATTACTACCAATCACTAACTGGTGATGCAACTAGAAAGAGACCTTGAACAAAAGGGTCAACTCAGACCAGGAGAATATCTTAGCTTACATATTGGATCAAGTGTTAAAAACTGTGATGGTGCATACTCAGGGAACTTGAATCCCTGGACTGCCCATGTGCCAGCTGGGCCCTGAGCCACAGCAGAGTTGTGACTTCTACTCTCCAGTTCATTGGACTTACCCAGGTCAGCTAACAGGGAAGTGAAGATGGTTAAATACCACAACAGGGAATCAAGAGTGCCCACAACTGCAAGCAGAAGAATTGCATCCATTACCCATGTGGAATCTAAGCCCCCTCTTGATCTAGAGGTGGAGTGGTCATCACCATCCCAGGAACCACAGAATGGAAGAATAAAATATGGATTAGAGTGGACTTACTGATATTCTACTATAAAACTGTTGTGACTAGTAATAGAAGAAATTGTAGCACTGAGGCGGAGAAAGTGACCACAGTAGTTGCTGAGGGCAGGGAGAGGGAAGAAAAGATGTGACGTGGGGGCATTTTTGGGACTTAGTTGTCCTAAATGATATTGCAGAGTCAGATGCTGGACTTTATATATCCTGCCTTAACCTACTGAATATACTGGGGGAGAGTGTGAACTATAGGGTAAACTATTATCTGTGTGGTGCAGCAGTGCTCCAAAATATGTTCACCGAGTATGATGAGTGTGCCACGATGATGGAGGAGGTTTTTAGTGTGGGAGGAATGGGGTGTGGGGGGGTCGGGGGTATATGGGAACCTCTTATATTTTTTAATGTAACATTTTTGTGTGTGATGTATATATCTTCAAAAAAATACAATTTACAAAAATGATGGGATGGGGGTTGGGGAGCAGGGTATATGGGAACCTCTCATGTTTTTTATGTTTTTTAAAAATGTTTTTAAATGTAATATTCTTTGTGATCTATTAAATTTAATAAAAAAGTGTAAAAAAACCACACATTAGATCCCACATGGCTGATGGATGCGATTCTTCTGCTGGCCATTGTAGATGCTCTCAGTTCCCTGGTGTGGTGGTTGACCATTCTCACCTTCCTGTTAGCTGACCTGGGTAAGTCCAACGAACTAGAGAGGAGGTGTTGCAACAGAGGCATGTGTAGAGAGGTCACATCTGAGTCCAACTCCATTACACTCAGAAGAACAAATTCCAAAGTAGGGCCCACTGGTAAGATGCTGAACTCCAGATCCATCTGCCATGACTGTAGAACCTAGTAGCCCTCAGTAGCCCTCAGGAGAACCACTACTTAGGGTTGTATCTACATTGGCTGTCTCTGGAATCCTGCTGAGATGTGCATAAATGCAACCCTTCTGATGACCTCCCAACTCATTTTGGAGTCTCTGAGCCATACAATCTAAGCTCCCTCTAGATTTGGAGGTGGAGTGAACATAACCATCCCAGGGTCCACAGGATGGAGGAATAAGCATGGATTAGAGTGGATTTATTGGTATTCTACTGTAGAACTATTGTGACTCTAGCAATGGCAGAAATTGTGTCATTGATGTGGAGATACTGGCCACAGGAGTTGCTGAGGGCATGGAGAGGGAAAAAGAGGTGTGATATGGGTGCATTTTCAGGACTTGGAGTTGTTCTGAATGATATTGTGGAGACAGATACAGACATGGAATATCCTGCCATAAACCACTGAACGGACTGGGGGAGAGTGTAAACTACAATATAAACTATAATTCATGTGGTGTAGCAGTGCTCCAAAATGTATTCACCAAATGCAATGAATGTGGCACAATGATGAAAGAGGTTGTTGATGTGGGAGAGTGGGGGGGGGTGGGGTATGGGGTATATGGGAACCTCTTATATTTTTTAATGTAACATTTTTTTTGTGATCCTTAAAAAAGACAATTAAAAGTAATTAAATTAATTAAAAATAATACAAATAAAAAACACATTAGATGCATACAACAGCAGAGTTGAAATCATAAGAAAAGGGAAAAGAGGGAGAGAGAGTATTTGAGGAAATAATGGCTGAATTTCCCAAATCTCATGAAAGAAATGAATTTACATGTCTAAGAAGTGCAGTGTACTCCAATCAGAATAAATCCAAATAGACCTACTCCAAGATACATACTACTCAGAATGTCAAATATCAAAGAAAAAGAGAAAATTCCGAGAGCAGCAAGGGAGAAGCAAACCATTAAATACAAGGGATGCCCAGTAAGACTTAGAGCAGGTTTCTCATCAGAAACCATGGAGGCAAGACGATAGTGGTATGATATACTTAAGATAGTGAAAGAAAAAAATTGTCAGGCAAGAATTCTTTATCCAGCTAAATTGTCCTCCAAATATGAAGATGAGTTTAAAACATTCACAAATAAACAGAAACTAAGAGAGTTCATAAAAAAGAATCCAACTCTGCAGGACACACTAAAGAGAGTTTTACAGCCTGAAAGGAAAATACAGGAGAGAGAGAGAAGGGCAGGGAGAGAGAGAGAGAGAGAGTATAATATGGTGGAAGTGAATAATTCATTTGCAGTGATATCATTGAATGTGAATGGATTAAGCATGTCAATCAAAAGATATATGCTGACAGAATGGATAAAAAACATGAGCCATCTGTATCCTGCCTACAAGAGACTCACCTTACATTCAGGGATAAATTGGCTGAAAGTGAAGGTTTGGAAAAAGATAATCTATGAAAACAGTAACAAAAAATGAGCAGGGATAGCTATAATTAATATTGGAAAAAACAGACTTTAAATGCAAAAAAGTTATGAGAGATTCAGAAGACCATTATATATTAATAAAAGGGGCAATCCACCAAAAGGAGTAACAATCATAAATATCAATGCAATTAACCAGGGTGCCCCAAAATACATGAGGTAAACTGGCAAAGCTAAAGGGAGAAATAGACATTGCTGTAATAATAGTTGGAGACTTCAACATGACACTCATGGAAATCAATAATAGGTGGGAAAGGGAAAAAACTGCAAATGAGTGGAGGCTAAACAAAACACTCCTAAATAATCAAGGGGCAAAGAAGAAATTATAAGAGAAATTAGTAGACATCTTGAGATGAATGAAAATGAGAATACAACTTATCAAAACTTATGGGATCCAGCCAAGGCAGTGCTGAGAGGGAAATTTATAGGTATAAATGCCTATATTAGAAAAGAAGAAAGAGCGAAAATCAAAGACCTAACTGAACATTTGGAAGAACTGAAAAAGAACAGCAAATCAATCCCAAGGGAAGCAGAAGGAAAGAAGTAATAAAGATTAGAGCAGAAAAAAAGAAATCAAGAACAAAAAACAATAGAAAAAATCACCAAAACCAAAAGCTGGTTCTTTGAGAAGATCAATAAAATTGACAACCCCCTAGCTACACTAACCAAGGAAAAAAAGAGAAGATGCAAATAAGTTAAAATCAGAAATGAAAGGGAGGATATTATGACTGACCCCACAGAAAGAGAAGGATCATAAGAGGATATTATGAGGAACTGCATACTAAAAAATTAGACAACCTGGATGAAATGGCACATTTCTAGAAATGCACAAACAACTTACATTGATGTACAAGAGATACAAGAACTCAACAAACCAATCACTTTTAAAGAGATAGAATCAGTCATCAACAATCTCCCAACAAAGAAAAGTCCAGGACCAGATATATTCAAAGGTGAATTCCACCAAGAATTTTGAGAAGAATTACTATCAATCCTCTTTAAAATCTTCCAAAAAATTGAAGAGAAGAGAAAATTACCTAACACACTTTATGAAGCCAACATCCCCCTAATACCAAAGCCAGAAAAAGATGCTACGAGAAAAGAAAATTACAGCCCAATCTCTCTAATGAATATAGATGCAAAAATTCTGAACAAAATACTTGCAAACAGAATCCAGCAGCATATTAAAAGACCTATAAACCACCGTCAAGCAGGGATTATTCCTGTTATGCAAGTGTGGTTCATCACAAGAAAATCAATTAACATAATAGACTGTATAAGTCTGCCAAAGGGGTGCTGATGTAAAGCCCCAGAAATCTGTTGGCTTTTATATGGGGCATTTATTTGAGGTAAAAGGTTACAGTTACAAGGCCCTGAAGAGTTCAACTAAAAGTTGCTTTCTCACCAAAGTGAGTTGTCATGTGTTGAAGCAAGATGGTTGCTGATCTTTCCTCTCTGCGCTTCCTCTCTTTCAGCTGCAGGCTGGCATAAGACTTGTTTCTCAGGGCTTCTTCTCTCTTCTGGCATAGGGCTAATTTCTTTCCAGGCTTTCTATATCAGTCTCAGCTCTCTTCCCAAGGTCATCTGTAAGCTATGAGGCAATTGGCTTATCTCCCCCCAGGTCCCAGGATGAAAAAAACGACAGTGCTTTCTCTCTTCCTGCATGTCTTCTTGAGTGATAGTCCATTTACATCATCCCACAAAGAGGGCGGGAACTCTGAGTTATGCCTTACCGACATAGCCCAATCAGAAGCCCTAAAATGATTTTATCAAATAAACTTGATCAGAGGTCCCTCCACTGAATCCAATCTTATCAAAGGATATCACACCCAGAAGAATAGATTAGTTTACAAACATAATCTTTCTCTTTGTGAGATTCATAAAATAATCTCAAATTGAAAGAAAAAAATCCAAAGGATCATTTCCATCAACACAGAAAAGTTATTTGACAAAATCCAGCATTCTTTCTTGATAAGAACACTTCAAAGGATAGGAATAGAAGGAAAGTTCCTCATATGATGAAAGGCATATATGAAAAGCACACAGCCAACACTGTACCCAATGGAGAAAGGTCGAAAGCTTTCCCTCAAATACTGGTGGTATCAGATGAGCCCTATGCCAGCCTATAGCTGAGATCAGAAGTTGGGCCCATGGAGCTTCACACATATGAATAGCCATCTTGCTTCAACATGTGGCAACAGACTTTGGTAAGGAAGTAACCTTGAGTTGAACTCTTTAGGGACTTGTAAGCTTTTACCTCAAACAAATAACCTTTATAAAAACTAACTGACTTCTGGTACTTTGCATTAGCACCCCTTTTGGCCGACTAATACAAATTTGGTACCAAGAAGTAGGGGCATGCTTTTGCAATTACCAAAATGCTGGAATAGTTTTATAAAGAAGTTGGGGGGGTATTTTTTGGAGGATTTGTGAGATGCTTGACAGAAAAGGTCTAGATTGCTTTGAAGTGACTATTGGTAGGAATATGGACACTAAAGAGACTTTTGATGATGACTTAGAAGGAAATGATGAAACTATAATTGCAAGCTGGAAGAAAGCAGATCTGTGTTTTAAAGTTGTGGAAAACTTAGCAAGATTGACTCCTGATGTTATACGGAAAGCATAATTTGAAAATTACAAACTTGGACATTTAGCCAAGGAGATTTCTAAACTAAATGTGAGAAATGCAGCCTGGCTTCTCCTTGACACTTATAGCAAAATGTTAGAGGAAAGAGATAAGCTGATAACTGAATTACTGGGCACAAAGAAAACAGAAACTGATTCTGGAAATGCCAAGCCTCCAGAAATCAAGCCCCCACATGACAGTGCCCTACTTGGGGAATTAACTAAACATGGAACTTGTAAGTCCAGGTGAAAATGCAGTTATCTAGGAAATATTTGTGGAAAGTCTTTACTGTCTGATGGCTTAGACCCCTGCTTCTTGCATGCTAAGCCAACAAAATTTTTGAGAGATCTGCATGAACAAAACCACTGTCAGCCTGGATTAAAAGAGACATGGAGAGGAGAGAAGAGAGGGAAAATAGCATTATAGGAAAACCATGCAAGGTTAGGTCCGGAATTAAGACATCTCTTTGGGCTGAGAGAGGAACCCCATCCATGTGTAGGGAAAAGGTGAGTTTGCCTTGGCAGTTGAAGAGGGTGGATGTTCCAGTCCACTGTTCACAGAGAGTTTTGTTGCCCTGGGCTACAGAGAGGGTGGATCAAATTGTCCAAGAGTTGGGGAGAGTGAGGTCAACACTCCATAGGTTTGAGAGGGGTGGGCTTGTCCCCCATAAAATAGGGAAGGTCAGGTCACCAACTCATTGCTCTGAGAAGGTTGGACCTGTATGCGAGATATTGGGGAGAATTTTGCCTCACTGTCCTAAGAGGGTTGAGGTTCTACCTCAGAGATTGGGCAAAGTGTGGCCATTACCTTAACATTCTTGGAGGGTGAGGTCTGTGTCTTGATTTCCACACAGATGCTTGATGAAGGTGGAATCAAGAAAATGGCCATTAGACAAGCCCGTGGAAAGGGTGGGCCCCCATGAGGTCTCAAGAATGAGAAGAAACCATCATCTTAAGAATGACTGTCAGACTTTGAAATCTAGTGAAATATGCCCAACAGATTTTTGGAGTTGTTGGGAATCAGTGACTCATATTTCCTTTCCAAATTCTCCTTATGGTAATGCAAATGTTTATCCTGTGTCTGTCCCTTTGTATATTAGAAACAGATAAATTGTTGTGTAAGTTTCACAAGTTTACAGCCAGAAGGAAATTCACCCCAAGATAAACTGTGTTTCTTTAAACTGATTGTGATGTGATTTTGAATATAACATTGTTACTGATTGAAGGTTTTTTTTTCTTTTTTGAATATTGTAATTTAATTTTTTGAATTCAGAAGTTAGAGTGTAGCAGTTTGATATTATTTATGAATTCCAAAAAGAGATATTGATTATGTTTGTAAACTGGTTTGTTCCACTGGGCATGATACCCTTTGATTGTATTCAATTCAAAGGTTTTACATTTATCTGATTAAGTTAAGATTGGGACTTTGATTCAACCACATCATTAGGGCATGGAGGGTTGAGTCCCTGCCTTTTGGTAGGCTATATAAACAGACACTCACTCAAGGAGAACAGAGAGTAGATACACAGGAGAACACAGGAAAAGACATGGCAGAAGAGGGAACTTAGTTTGGATGCTGGAGACCCAGAGAGAGATGAGCCATTCACCTGATAGTTTACAGTTGATCTTCTGAAGAGAACAGAGCACCTGAGCCTGGAAAGAAATGAGCCCTGGGAAGAGAGATGAGTCCTATGCTAGCCTACAGCAGAGATCAGAAGAAGTTGGGCCCACAGAGCCTTAAGAAGAAAGAGAAACCCTGAACCTTTGCAGATATCATCCACAGTCTTGCTTCAACATGTGGCAATAGACTTTGATGAGGAACTAACCTTTAGATGAACTCTTTAGGGCCTTGTAGCTGTAAGCTTTTATCCCAAATAAATACTCTTTATAAAAGCCAACAGATTTCTGGTACTTTGCATCAGCACCCCTTTTGGCTGACTAATACAACTGGAATAAGACAAGGATGCCCACTGTCACCATGGCTATTCAAATTGTGCTAGACACTCTAGCTAGAGCAATTAGAAAAGAAAATAAGATATCCAAATAGAAAAAGAGGAAGTAAAACTCTCACTATTCATAGGTGACATGATCCTATACTTGGAAAATTCCAAAAATATCTACAACAAAGCTACTTGCACTAATAAATGAGTTCAGCAAAGATACAAGATAAACACACAAAAATCACTACTCCTTCTATACACTAATATTGAACAACTTGAGGAGGAAATCAGGAAAAATATTCCATTTACAATAGCAACAAAAAGACCCAAATACCTGCAAATCAATTTAACCAAAGATGTAAATGACCTGTATCCATAAATCTACAAAACACTGGTAAAAGAAATCAAAGAAGACCTAACCAAATGGGAAGACATTCGGTGTTCATGGATTGGAAAACTAAATATTGTGATGATGTCAATCCTACTCTAAGTTATTTATAGATTCAGTGCAATACAAATCAAAATTCTAAGAGCATACTTTACAGAAATAGAAAAGGAGATTATACCAAATTTATTTGTAAGGTGAAGGGGACCTGAATAGTTAAAAATATCCTAAAAAGGAAGACTAAGTAAGAGGACTCTCACCATCTGACACTGAAACATACTACAAAGGTACAGTGTTCAAAACAGCATGGTATTGGCATAAAGACAGACACACTGATCACTGGAATAGAAATGAGAGTCCAGAAATATACCCTCACCTTTGTGGCCAACTGGTTGTTGAAAAACTTACCAAGTCCATGTTACTGGGACAAAATGGTGCTTGGAGAATGGGATATCCATAACCAAAAGAATGAAGGATTATCCCTATCTGACTTCCTATACAAGACTCATCTCAGAGTGAATCAAAGACCTAAATATAAAAGCCAGGGCCATAAAAATACTAGAATATAATGTCGGGAAACATCTTCAAGATCTTGTGATAGGTAGGAACAAAGGAAACAAAGGAAAAATACATAAATGAGACTTCCTCAAAATTATAAACACCTCAAAGGACTTTGTCAAAAGGGTGAAAAGGCAGATGAGTCAATGGGAGAAAATACTTAGAAATAACATATCCATGATATATAGAGATTCTACAACTCAATAACAAAAGCGCTAATGACCTGATTAAAAATGGGCAAAATATTTGAATAGACATGTATCCAAGGAAGAAATGCAAATGGTGAAAAGACACATGAAAAATGTTCGCCATCACTAGCAATTAGGGAAATGCAAATCAAAGCTACAATGAGATATCATCTTACTCCAATTAGAATAGCCACTATTAAAAAGACAGAAAACAGTAAATGTTGGAGAGGATTTGGAGAGATAGGTACACTTATTCACTGTTGGTGGGAATACAGAATGGTACAGCCATTGGGGAGGACTGTTTGGCAGTTCCTAAGGAAGTTGAATATAGATTTCCCATGTGATCCAGCAATACCACTACTAGATATATACCCAGAAGAACTCAGAGCAGTGACATGAACAGACACCTGCATGCTGATGTTCATAGTGGCATTATTCACAATTGCTGAAAGATGGAAACAACCCAGATGTCCATGAATTGATGAACGGATAAACAAACTATGGTATATATCCTTGATGGAATATTATGCAGTGGTAAGAAAAAAAGCATATGACAACACGATGAAACTGGAGGACATTATGTTGAGTGAAGCAAGCCAGACAAGAAAGGACAAACACTGTATAATTGTGCTATTATATTGTGTAAACTCATGGAGTTAAAAACTACAATATTGGTGACCAGAAAATAGAATGAGACTAGGGAATGGAAAGTTGAGAGTAAATCTGGAGAACTGCTAAAAATGTTGTTTGTAAATCTTTGGAAATGTGTAGAAATGTTGAATGCACATCATGGTGTTTGCAACTAGCAATACTAATATAAGGGTATGATACTGGTTGAAAGGGAAACTCTGAAGTCCTGTGAATTATTAGAAGAAAAGTTAAAAAGTTGAACATGGAACTGTATAGCATAGCAAAGCCTCATGTGAAATATTAATATGGGTAATATTGCATATATAATACTGTTTTTTCTTTGAAACAGAACAAATGTATGTTAATACCAGGCAAAATATAACCAAAGCAAACCAAGGACAGCAGTGAGTAACAGTAATATATTAACAATCTTCCATTAAGGGGAAAAAAGGAAATATACTAAGAGGAAAGAAACTAGACAAAAGGTAATATGTACTGTTTGACTCCATCTATACAAAATATAAATACAAATAAATTAGATGGAATCAGAAAAGCAGCTATGTACAACAGGGAAGGATAGATTGAAAAGTGATTATTAAGGAGCAGAGTTTTTTTGTTTTTCTGTTTTTTGTTTATTGTTATTATTGGAATAATGAAAATACCCCAGTATTGATTGGAGCGATGAATGCACAATTCTGTAATTATACTAAATACACTTTGGGTGGATTGTATATTTTATGAATATTAATAAAATTGATTAAAAGTATTTTTTTCTCCAAGGGGCTCAATAAGCATATAAAGTTTTTTTTTTTTGTAATACTTAAAATTAGGACCATAATGGATAGTAGGATTTGTGGTTAATTTTACTTTTTTTTCTTTAAATGTTCCTCTACTGTTTGAATTTTTTAAAACAATGACTATATTATTTTTATTTTTTTAAAGATTTATTTATTTATTTGTTTATTTCTCTCCCCTTCCCTCCCCACTCTGGTTGTCTGCTCTCCGGGTCCACTCGCTGTGTCTTCTTTGTCCGCTTCTGCTGTCAGCGGCAGGGGAATCTGTGTTTCTTCCCGCTGTGTCATCTTGTGTCAGCTCTCCGTGTGTGCGCACCATTCCTGGTCAGGCTGCACCTTCTTTCGCACTGGGCAGCTCTCCCTACGGGGCGCACTCCTTGCGCGCGGGGCTCCCCCATGTGGGGGACACCCCTCGTGGCAGGGCACTCATTGCGCGCATCAGCACTGCGCATGGGCCTGTCCACACGGGTCAAGGAGGCCCAGGGTTTGAACTGCGGACCTCCCATGTAGCAGACAGATGCCCTAACCACTGGGTCAAGTCCACCGCCTATATCATTTTTATATGAAAAGTAAATTTTTTCTATTTGAAAGAAAAAATACATAGACAATATTTTTATTTTAATATGTCAGGTTACATAAACCAACAAACGAAAACCTCTGTGTGGCAATCCTCCCTAGTTCTTGCTATAAACAATATTTAAAGACAGGTGAGAAACTGTAGGACTGTGGTAGACTGAGTTTTGTACCCCAGTAAAAACATATTCTTAATTTTAATCCTCATTCCTTCGGGGTGCACCCACTATAAATAGGACCTGTTAAAGATGTCATTTTTAATTAAGATGTGAACCTTCCTGGACCTTAATCTAGGTCACTGGAGGCTTTATGAAGAGGAAGCCATGGAGAGGAGCCAGAAGCTGGAAGTCAACAGAACCCAGAAGAGAAAGGGGAGGACATCCCATGTGATCTTAGGCAGGGTATGGAGCCAAGGAAACCCAGGGGTTGTCAGCACCGAACACCAGAATGCTGAAGACTTTGTGTAGAAAGCATAGCTTTGCTGATGCCTCGAGTTAGGACTTTTCCTAGACTCAAACCCATGAGCCAATAAATTCCCCTTGTTTAAGCCAATTTATTTCGTGGTATTTCTCATAGCAGACTATCATACTAAAGGACTATCAGTTAATATCTCTAGTACACAAAAGTATTTTATGAATCAGTAAGATAATTTTAAAAAAGTTTCAAAGATATAAGTTGATGCATATATTGCTTAGTTTTTATAGTTTTTGAACTTTGGAAAAGGAATCATCTGTAATGCATTCTTTTGAGATTACTTTTTGAGGTTCATCCCTGTTTTAAAATTTTATTCTGGCTGATATGTGAATTGTACAATATTCCATTTTATGACTATACTGTAATTTATTTATTCATACAGACATTTATCTTTTCTGACATAATAAAATGATGTGAACAGCCAGATATCAAAGCAATATATGTAGAATCATTTCACTGTAGTAAAAAATGGATGTGTATGCATGCAAATTTTATACATACGCATACCCACACACTTGATTTGAAAGACTTTGACACTACAGCTCTCCCACTCGTCAATGGTACGATTAAACCTAGCCTGAAATCCAATTTCTAGGCTTTGAGAGAGTCAGAGCCTTTCTCGAAATGTCTGCTACTTCTTGGGGGTTATTTCCTTGTGCTCCTCCCTGCCTTCACATTCTTTCTTTTGCTCAATCTCCCTCATGTTCAATATCATGAAATTCAAAATTCTTAGTTCCTGAAAAAATTTCCTTGTGCTCAGATATTTCCTGAGTTTAATAATTTTATTTGAATGACCTAGGAGTCATGGGGAAAAGGCCTCAGTGTAGCACACACAAAACCTGCCACCATGTGTCTGGCTCCACTCTCATTGTGTACTTTAAATTCTGTCATTACTTGAGCAACAGAAGCTTTCTTTTCCTTGCCTCATGCAGATAAGTCTGTTCATTTCAGAGCCTTGTATCTTATTATCTTAATACCATAAAATATTTTATTCTCCAATATAAAGTTGTATAAGAGAAATTCTGGTTAATTCAAATATCTTCCTTTTTTTACATAGCAAAATGGGCGATGGAATTAGAGTGATTTAAACAATCTCCATTATATATTTCCATAATGGAATAATTTTGAAGGTGTGTTTTGCATTTATAATTTGAAAGTACAATTTTACATAAAAATGCTATGAAAGGCTTTTAAAAATAAGTCTAGAATTCCATAGCACTGGGCTTTCAAACTCTTTTGAACACTATTCACAGTAAGAAATAAATACATAGCTACCTAGTTCACCCAACTGAAACAAAAGTTTCATGAAACAGTTCTTATCCTTATTATGTGAGATAGTCTCACTAAAATGATTTCACAATCCATGAATGGATCTTTTCTTGCATTTTGAAAACACAGATCCATTAGTTTCTCCAAATATGTTAATTTAATCTTGAAATTTAAAAATAATCTATTTATGTCTCATTATTTGAATGAGAAAATTGATCAAACATATTTCTTATTTTCTTTCAACTTGTCATATTCTTATAGAGATCCAACTTCACAAAGAAGTGAGGTTTAATATGTCTTTCTGCTCTCTCTTTGCTAACAAGGAATATTTTAAAGAAAGTCAATTTTAATTCAAAGTCATGATCCCAAGTGTTACTCAACTTTTAAAATTTCCCAGAATGGTTTTGTGTTTGTCAAAGGCTATTTGTGGTTATATGGGTCTTAAATTAGTATTCAATTTATTAAAGTTCTAAACTAAAAAAATTTTTGTTTTTCTCAAGCCTTGTTTGACCTTAAAACTGAATAATATTTCTATAAAAAGTCAATTATTTTTGCTTGTTCTTTGATTATAGATTAAATTCCTCAAACATTTAACTCTATTTAAAAAAGTAAACTATGTTCCTGTAAACATTTTTTAAAAATGCATACAAGCTCTAACTACCTAAAATATCTCTAGATATTGTCAAATATCCCTTGAGTAAAATCACCCATCCTCCATGATAACTATTGATACATAGGTATTAAATCAGAAAAATAGCTTATGACCTTATAATTGGCTTTTCCTATAGTACTCTTTAATATTGGTTTAACATTGCAAATTTTCTCCCCATAATCTAAATACCTTATTCTGAGAGTAAGATAAATTTTATAAGAAGAGTGGGGGAAAAAAGGGAAACTGATTAAAATACATATTCACAACTTAGTAGTGTGACTTTTTTCAAATACTTCAAATGCTTTTTATGGTACCATCTTTCTAAGCCCTTAATTATCTCCTATATATTTAATAGAACAATTTATAACCTGGTAAATCAGGTTGTCAACATTCAAGTGCCATTTATAAACAAATCAAAGGGTTTTATACTTTTTGAAGTAAAATCTCAAATTAAATATCAATTACACATTTAAAACTGAAATCCTACCATTTTTTTTAATGTGGGCTGAGGTTACTGAGTTTAATGTTTCAGACTATAATACAAATTCGAGACTGGGTTACAGAATGATTCTACCCAAACCACATTTGGACAGACTGAACTGAGTCAAATATTCTCTGCTGTATCAACAGGTCCCCAACCCTGAGCCAGGATTTGGCTTTGTAGCCAAGTGCATCATGTGTGCCTGTATCATTTCAAGTTTCTTTTTCTTTTTTCCCTTCCAAATTTTCATTGTAAATTCTTTTATTTTACCTTCATTTTACTGGAAAATGTTAAGCATATACAAAAGAAGTCAGAATAGCATAATAGGAGGAGGGGGCAAGATGGCGGCTGAGTGAACATCCCTGTTAGGGTCTTCTGCAGGGAATCGGCTGGGCGGCGTTGGAGACTCTTTGGGACCGGATTGTTTCGGGATTTTTGCTGGTCCGGAGGTGTCTGGACATCGATTTGGAGGGAAGGTAACAGAGAGGATCCGTCTGTGAAATATACACGGAGATCCCAGCTACCTGTAGAGGATTCCCTCCTTGGGTAGGCGGAGACGAGGCATCTAGCCCCGCTCGGTGGGGCTGAGTCAGGCCGGGCCGCAGCGGCGGACGCCGGAGCCGGGCCGGGCGGGGCCGAGCCAGGCCGAGCCGGGCCGCGGCGGCGTGCGGAGCCGGGCGGGGCCGGTTCAGGCCGCGGCAGTGGGCGGCTGACGCCAGAGCCGGGCCTGGGCCGCTGTAGCGAGCGTAGCCGGGCCGGGCCGCGGCGGCGTACGGAGCCGGGCGGGGCCGGTCCAGGACGCGGCGGCGAGAGGCGGATGCCGGAGCCGGGCCGGGCCGCTGTAGCGAGCGGAGCCGGGCGTAGCCGGGCCGGGCCTCAGCGGCGTACGGAGCCGGGCGGGGCCGGTGCAGGCTGCAGCGGCGAGAGGCGGACGCCAGAGCTGGGCCGGGCCGCTGTAGCGAGCGGAGCCAGGCGGAGCCGGGTCAGGCCGCGGTCCAGGCCGCGGCGGCGGGAGGTGGACGCGGGAGCCGGCTGGGCCGCTGTAGCGAGCGGAGCCGGGCGGAGCCAGGCCAGGCTGCGGCGGCGTAAGGAGCCGGGCAGAGCCGGTCCAGGCCTCCGCGGCGGGCAGCGGCGGGCGGAGCCGGGCCTGCGGAGGGATTTCTGTTCTTTGTTTTTTGTTTTTTTTTCTTTTAATTTATTTTACTTAATTTTTTTTTTTTTTTTTTTTTTTGAGCATCTGCAGTACTGGGGAGTTCGTGGGCCCTGGGCGGCCTATTGGGGGTTTGTGGGAAGGGAGGTGCTTGCAGACCCATTTGGGCAGACAGACGGGGGGTTTTAGGGCAAAGCAGGGGGAAGTTGTTGTTTTAGATAGTGTTGCAATTGTGACACGTGTATACCTGTATCTCTCTTCCCCATATCCGTTCCCCACCGTTTGCCCATCCTCTTTTTCTTTCTTCCTTTCTTCTTGTCTTTCTTTTTTTCTTTATTATAATTAGTTTTTTTTTTCGGTTTTCTCTTTCCCTCTTGTCCCTCATCTTCCACTTATTTTATTTTAATTCAAGTATACAATAGGTGCTACAGGGAACACCTCACATTTGCTGGGTTTTCCCATCCTCCACTGCCTCATTTCTGTGTGAACTGATTTAGGCTACCTACACTATCCCCCTTCCCCTGCATCTTGATATCCACTATCATCTACTGTCTCTCCTATATTCCACCCCCCACCTCCCGTTCTTTGATCCACAAAGTGTCTAACTCTTAATTTCTAATACCTTTGTTCTGTTTTCTGTTTGTTATCCACTCTTGAAACTATTACCTTTCTTTTCTTTTTCCCTCTCTCATGAAAACAATAGCTTTGTAGCTCATATCATATTCCTCCCATATTCAGTCATCTACTTCATAAAAGGTACTCTACCTACAGCTATAACTCTATACAATCTACATGAATCTAACCTCCATCCTCCCAGATCTCATATTCTTGCTTTGTTAACATACATCACCAATACTACTTTACACTTTTCCCTTCCTTGCTTACACAATTGCCTTTCCCCAACACTAATACTTTCCTCTAAAGTGAACTTAACCAACAACAAGTAACTAGAATAAGAAGAAAAAAGTGACAAAGAGAAAATATAACACCTATGCAAAAATAACAGCTAATTAACCTCCAAGAGCGGACAAAGAAGCTAAGGAACTGATTAAATTCGTCAAAATAAAGAGATGACCAGAAAGCAACAAAAATCTACAAACCAAACCAATAATCAGGAAAACATGGCTGAATCCAATCAACAAACCAATAATCACGAAGGGGAGCAAAACTTGGCACAAGCAATGAAAGATCTCAGAACATTTATCACCGACAAATTTGATGCAGTAATGAAAGAGGTTAACAACATGAAGACATCACTTGGAGGGGAAATTGCAGACATATGCAAAAACATAACAGTTATGATGGGAATGAACACCACAGTTCAAGAAATCAAAAATACACTTGCAGCAAATATCAGCAGACTAGAAGAGACAGAGCAGAGAATTAGTGATGTGGAAGACAGTACATCAGAAATCAAACAGATAGTAGAAGGGGTCAATAAGAAGATAGAAAAAATCCAATTAGGATTTAGGGACCTGAATGACAATGCAAAACGCTCAAACATACGTATTATAGGCATTCCAGAAGGTGAAGAGAAGGGAAAGGGGTCAGAAGGAGTGTTGCAGGAAATAATGGCTGAAAACTTCCCAAATCTACTGAAAGAGACAGATGTACATATCCAAGAAGCACAGCGCACTCCACAAGTCATAAACCCCAACAGGCCCACCCCAAGACATATACTTGTCAAATTATCCAATGCTCAAGACAAAGAGAAAATCCTAAAAGCAGCAAGAGAAAAGAAAACCATCACATACAAGGGAAGCTCAATTAGATTAAGTGCTGATTTCTCTTCTGAAACCATGGAGGCAAGAAGACAGTGGTATGATATAGTCAAGGTACTAAAGGAAAAAAATTTCCAACCAAGAATACTCTATCCAGCTAAACTAGCATTCAAACATGATGGAGAGTTCAAAATATTCGCAGACAAACAGAAACTGAAAGAGTATACAAACAAGAAACCTCCCCTTCAAGAAATTCTAAAGGTAGTTCTGCAGGAAGAAAGGAAAAAACAGGAAAGGCAAAGTTGGAGGAGAGTATAAGACCAACAACAACAACAAAAAAGACAAAAAAAAATATACAAACAAAATATGACAAACACAAATCCAATCAAAATATGGCTAACACAAATAATTCCTTGATAGTAATAACACTGAATGTCAACGGATTAAACTCACCTATCAAAAGATTCAGACTGGGACATTGGATAAGGAAATATGACCCATCCATATGCTGTCTACAAGAGACACATCTTAGACCCAGAGACGCATGGAGATTGAAAGTGAATGGCTGGAAAACAATCATACAAGCTAACAATAACCAAAAAAAGGCAGGAGTAGCTATATTAATATCAGACAAAATAGACTTTAAATGTGAAACAATTGTGAGAGACAAAGAAGGATACTACATTTTAGTCAAAGGGAAAATCTGTCAAGAAGATCGAACAATCATAAATATCTATGCCCCTAACAAGGGTGCCTCTAAATACATCAGGCAAACGCTGGAAAAACTAAGTGAAAGAATAGATACATCTACAATTATAGTGGGGGATTTTAATACACCACTATCAACTCTGGACAGAACATCTCAAAAGAGAACCACCAAAGAAACAAAATATCTGAATAGTATATTAGAGGAGCTCGATCTAATAGACATATATAGATCGCTACACCCAAACACAGCAGGATATACATTTTTCTCAAGCGCACATGGATCATTCTCCAAGATAGATCATATGCTAGGCCACAAAGAAAGGCTGAACGAATTCAGAAAGATTGAAATCATACAAAACATTATCTCTGACCACAGTGGAGTCAAGCTGGAGATTTGCAAGGGACAGAAGCCCAGATTTCACACCACGATTTGGAAATTAAACAGCACACTCTTAGAAAAACAGTGGGTCAAAGAGGAAATCTCAAAAGAAATCAAAGACTACCTTGAAACAAATGATAATGATAACACAACATACCAAAATTTATGGGATGCAGCAAAAGCAGTACTGAGAGGGAAGTTTATAGCCATAAATTCATATATCAAAAAAGAAGAAAGAGCAAAAATCGAAGAACTAACTGCACATTTGAAGGAATTAGAAAAACAACAACAAAGTAACCCAACAGGAAGAAGAAGGAAGGAAATAACAAAGATAAGAGCAGAACTAAATGAAATAGAAAATAAGAAAGCACTTGAACAGATAAACAAGACCAAGAGCTGGTTTTTTGAGAAGATTAACAAAATTGACAAACCTTTAGCAACACTAACAAAGAAAAAAAGAGAGAAGATGCAAATACACAAAATAAGAAATGAGAAAGGCGATATCACCACTGACCCCACAGAAATAAAGACTATCATAAGAGGATATTTTGAAAAACTATATTCCAACAAAAATGACAATCTAGAGGAAATGGACAAATTCCTAGAAACACATAAGCAGCCCATATTGACAAAAGAAGAAATTGATGATCTTAACAAACCAATCACAAGCAGAGAGATAGAATCAGTTATTAGAAATCTCCCAACTAAGAAGAGCCAAGGGCCAGATGGCTTCACAGGTGAATTCTACAAAACATTCCGGAAAGAGCTGACACCAATCCTGCTGAAACTATTCCAAAACATCGAAACAGAAAGAACATTACCCAACTCCTTCTATGATGCCAACATTACCCTAGTACCAAAGCCAAACGAAGACATCACAAGAAAGGAAAATTACAGACCAATTTCTCTAATGAACCTAGACGCAAAAATACTTAACAAAATACTTGCTAATCGTATTCAACAACACATTAAACGTATTATACACCACGACCAAGTGGGATTCATCCCAGGTATGCAAGGATGGTTCAACATAAGAAAATCAATCAACGTAATACACCATATAAACAGATTGAAGGAAAAAAATCACATGATCATATCTATTGATGCAGAAAAAGCATTTGACAAAATACAGCACCCTTTCTTGATAAAAACACTCCAAAAGATTGGAATACAAGGGAATTTTTTGAACATGATAAAGAGTATATATGAAAAACCTAAAGCCAATATTGTTTACAATGGAAAAATCCTAGACTCCTTCCCTCTAAACTCAGGAACAAGACAAGGATGCCCACTGTCTCTGCTCCTATTTAACATTGTCTTAGAAGTACTTTCTCAAGCACTGAGGCAAGAACCAGAAATAAAAGGCATTCAAATTGGAAAGGAAGAAGTAAAAATTTCATTATTTGCAGATGACATGATCCTATACATAGAAAACCCTGAGAGATCTACAACGAAGATTCTAGAACTCATAAATGAGTTTAGTAAAGTTGCAGGTTATAAGATCAATGCGCAAAAATCAGTAGCATTTCTGTACACCAATAATGAGCAAGATCAGGAGGAAATCAAGAAACAAATACCATTCACAATAGTAAATAAAAAAATCAAATATTTAGGAATAAATTTAACTAAAGAAGTAAAGAACTTATACACCGAGAACTATACAAGATTGTTCAAGGAAATCAAAGAAGACCTAAATAAATGGAAGACTATTCCTTGTTCATGGATAGGAAGACTGAACATTATTAAGATGTCTATCCTACCAAAACTGATCTACACATTCAATGCAATCCCAATAAAAATTAACGCAGCCTTCTTTAAGGAACTAGAAAAACTAACTATGGAATTTATTTGGAAAGGAAAGAGACCCCGAATAGCCAAAGACATACTAAAAAAGAAAAACGAAATTGGAGGAATCACACTACCTGACTTCAAAACATACTATAAAGCTACGGTGGTGAAAACAGCATGGTATTGGCATAAGGAGAGACACATAGACCAATGGAATCGAATTGAAAACTCTGATATAGAACCTCACATATACAACCACATAATATTCGATAAAGCCACCAAACCCTCTCAACTGGGAGAGAGTGGCCTATTCAACAAATGGTGTCTGGAGAACTGGATAGCCATTTGTAGAAGAATGAAAGAGGATTACCATCTCACACCTTATACAAAGATCAACTCAAGATGGATCAAAGACCTAAATATAAGAGCCAAGACCATAAAAACCTTAGAAAGCAGTGTAGGGAAACATCTACAGGACCTTGTAATAGGAAATGGATTTATGAATATCTCACTAAAAGCACGAGCAGCAAAAGAACTAATAGATAAATGGGACTTCCTCAAAATTAAAGCCTTCTGCACCTCAAAGGAGTTTGTCAAGAAAGTAAAAAGGGAGCCCACACAGTGGGAGAAAATATTTGGCAACCATATATCTGATAAGAAACTTATAACTTGCATATATAAAGAACTCCTATATCTTGAAAATAAAAAGATAAACAACCCATTTAAAAAATGGGAAAAAGACTTAAACAGACACTTCTCCGAAGAAGAAATACAAATGGCAAGAAAGCACATGAAAAAATGTTCCAAATCTCTAGCTCTCAGGGAAATGCAAATCAAAACTACAATGAGATACCATCTTACACCCATAAGATTGGCAGCTATGAAAAAAACAGAAGAACACAAGTGCTGGAGAGGATGTGAAGGAAGGGGAACACTCATCCACTGCTGGTGGGAATGCAGAAGGATCCAACCATTCTGGAGGACAGTATGGCGGTTTCTCAAAAAACTAGCCATAGATTTGCCATATGACCCAGCAATACCACTGCTGGGTATATACCCAGCAGAACTGAAAACAAGGACACAAACCCATATATGTACACCAATGTTCATAGCAGCATTGTTCACTATTGCCAAAAGTTGGAATCAACCCAAATGCCCATCAACAGATGAGTGGATCAATAAAATGTGGTATATACACACAATGGAATACTACTCGGCTGTAAGAACAAACACACTACAAACACATGTGATAACATGGATGAATCTTGAGAACCTTATGTTGAGTGAAGCAACCCAGACATTGAAGGACAAATACTACATGACCTCAATGATATGAAATAAACAAGCTGCCCTAGATAGCAAGAGACTGAACGATAGGCTTACAGGAAATCGGAGGGTGGAGGAAGGATATGAGCCGATGTCTGCAGGGGTGGAATTTAAGACGAGATGGTGGTAAGTATGAACACAAAGAAGAGATAAAAGGGGGGCAAGGGGTTGCCTTTGGTTGGGGCTTTGCGGGTTTGAGGGTGGCTGGGGAGGGACGGATGGGTAACGTTGCCCAAAAGTGGGGGGAGGGAGGGGTAGCATACGAACACAGGAGAGGGTCAGGTGTTGGTGGAGAGTAAAATGCCGAGAAAATCATATCAAAATATAATAAAGAGTGTTACCTGTTTAGAATGCTCGGAGGGGAGGGTCTGATGCAGGATGGGCTCCTGGGGAATGTCTAAATGCTCATTCTGCCAGAGTGGGTGACACCATGGGGTAGAAACCCAAGTAGTGAGAGTGGGGGTGGACCCACATCCTGGGGAGGACTAATGCCATCAAATAGAGGGAACTGTATCCCTCGAGAGAAAGGGTGGCTCCCAGGGCATTGGGGCAGTTGAGCAAGTTAGGCCCTGAACACTATTCCATCTATCTCTGGAAGTGGCTCCTCAGGAAACGGAGGTTGGCTGTCACTGTGGGCACCAAGGTGGAAGGGAAAATGGACGTTAAATGTGTGGAACCAAAGTAAATGGGGGGTAAGAGAGGAGTTTCTTGAGAGTACACAAGGATGGATATAAAACATGTAATATTACACCGTAACATATAGGAGATGACAGACTGATAATGTAAACCATAATGTAAAACATAGGATAACTAAAAAGGTAAAGAACTGTGTATCCTAAAGTATGCACCATAATGTAAGCACAGATGTCACCTTGTTAGAAAGCTAATGACTCAGACTCTGTACATCACTTTGAGTAAATATGATATGAATAGGGCGTAAGAGTATCACTGTGGAAGGGAAAAGGTTTTCTGGTGGATGTGTGGGATTGCTGTATATTATATATATACATTGCTGTGGTCTAGGACTCCTGTGAAGAAAAGCTGAATAATTAGGGGGGGGGGGAAAAAAAAAAAAAGAAAAAGATAGGATGTGGAATTTTTTCAAGTCAACATTCTTTATCTAAGTTCTTTATCTAACTTTATCCAAGTTCTTTATCTATCCTTTAAACCCATCGCTATATGCCATTCCCTAGTAAGGGACCATGACATTATATTGGGCTTCAAATTTTGGGGAGTTCTGGATCACAGAGTGTTTCAACAATGGCAATGGAGGGATACTGGTATGGGATACCAATGACAGGTGATATATGACTGACAGGGAGCTGTACAGAATATATGTCCAGGGTGCATGGTAATGTTTGGATACACTCATAGTGGCAACAATTAAAAACCACAGTAGGGGGGGTACTGGGTTCCTGGGCCAGTGGTGCTCTGTCGTGGTCCCTAGGGGAGCAGCGACAGTCTCCCAGGTACAGTGGCGGGGACCGGGAGGGAGTGAGGGTTCAACAGTGAGCCCCTGATGCTAATGACTATGCTTGTGAGCTGATAAACCTAAAATAAGAACAAGGCCTAGAGCAACATTGTGCCTGGGAATTTCCTCCTGTCAGCCTTCATGTTACTCAAATGTGGCCAGTCTCGAAGCCAAACTCAGCATGTAAATGCAATGCCTTCCCCCCAGCGTGGGACATCACACCCGGGGATGAGCCTCCCTGGCAACGAGGGACCACTATCAACTACCAACTGATGATGCAACTGGAAAATGACCTTATACGGAAGGTTCAATGCAGATCAGCAGAATATCCATGTCTACATAAAATACCATGACTTTAAAATGCTGTTTGACCTAAAGTAAGGGGGAAATGGAAAGGAGAAATGAGTTTATATGGCTACGAGTTTCTAAAAAAGAGTCTGGAGGCTGGCAGAAGGATTGCCCTTATGCACAACTGAGCAGAGTCAGAGAGACAGATAAAGCAGATACAACCCCCAGATATTGGTTCCTTTGAGGGCTAAAGAGACCCATGGGAGTTATGGTCATGGCCGATGAGGTTAACTACCAGGGCAGATGGCCCCTCTTTGGAAATGGTGTTTATGTGTGATGAATCTGGACTCAGATGGGATCTCCCTTCATAAGACTTTCATGCTAATGTGCTGGAGGTGCAGTTAATGTTGGGGTTTAAGATATATTTAGGGGATTTGAATCTCTGGACTGACAATGTGATAGCCAGGTCCTGAGCCTCAACAGACTCCAGCACCTACAATCTGATCTATTGGACTTACCACACTCAGCTAAGATGGAGTTGAAGAAGGACAACCACCACACCATGGAGCCTAGAGTGATTACAACTGAAAATGGGAGGATTGCATCCAGCATCCATGTGGAATCTGAGCCTCCTCTTGACATAGAGGTGCAATGGACACAACCAATCCAATGTCCACATAGAAGAGGTGGCATTGGATTGGGAAAAGTGGACATGGTGGCTGATGGGTATGGGGAAAGGCAGGAAGAGATGAGAGGTGGAGGCGTCTTTGGGACATGGAGCTGCCCTGGATGGTGCTTCAGAGGCAATCACCGGACATTGTAAATCCTCACAGGGCCCACTGGATGGAATGGAGGAGACTATGGGCCATGATGTGAACCATTGTCTATGAGGTGCAGAGGTGCCCAAAGATGTACTTACCAAATCCAATGGATGTGTCATGATGATGGGAACGAGTGTTGTTGCGGGGGGGAGAGGGGGGGTGGGGGGGTGGGGAAAAAAACAAATAAATGTTTCCTTGTATAGTTTCACACACAAAAAAATAGTAAATGGTACACAAATGTTCGTTAAAAAAAAAAAGATAAATATAATGATCATCATGTTATGCTCTATTTACCTCAATCTTCATAAAATCTTGCTAGAAGCAAAAAAAAAAAAAATAGCATAATAATTCCACATATAACTATCAGCTAGATTTGACATTTATAAGTTCATGATGACTCTTCTTTATTCTAAACTCCCATCCATTCCCTCCACTTGTGGTTTATTGTTTAGAAGCAAATCCCAGACATTATGCTATCTTACAACCTGCGTAAATCGTGACTTAAAAATGAAAAGAAGAGTGACACCATTATCTCACCTAAAATTAGTAATTTCTTAATATAATTAAATATTTAGAAAGTGTTCAAATTTCTAAATGTCTTATGTCTTTTTCAGTTTTTTTTGAATCTGTATCCAAATAAGGTTTCTGTGATATTCTGATATTTTTCTTATGCCTCTTTTAACCTGTGGTTTTCCCCCTCCATCTCTTATTTTTTCCTTGACATTTATTTGTTGAGAAAATTGTGCTGTGGAGATTTCCAACTTTGATTCTGCTGAATTCATCCCCATGGTGTCATTTTATATTTTGCTTCAGTCTCTGTTTTCCCTATAAACCAGGTAATTAATGCAGAGGCAGATTCAAGTGTGATTTTATTTTGGGGGAGGAAAAGTAGGAAGTAGAAGACAAGACTAATTTATAGATAGTGGAATATCCTATTAGGAAACATATAATGTCAGGTTATCTCTTCAACTTTTTTTTTTTCCCCAGATGAAACTTTATTTTATTTATTTATTTTTTTAGCCCATGATTACATTTTTTCCCCCCAAATTCTACTAAATTTATTCATTTTTTTAAAAAGATATTACATTAAAAAAATATGAGGACCACATTCGCCCCCACCGCTCCCACCCCACCACTCCCCGCCCCCCCCCCCAATAACACTCTCCCCCATCATCATGTCACATCCATTGCATCCGGTGAGTACATCTCCGGGCATCACTGCACCCCATGTCCCGTGTTCCACACCATAGCCCGCACTTTCCCACGTTCCATCCAGTGGGCCATGGGAGGACATACAACATCCGGCAATTGTCCCTGGGGCACCACCCAGGACAACTCCAAGTCCTGAGAATGCCTCCACATCTCTTCTCTTCCTCCCCTTCCCCACACCCAGCAGCCACCATGGCCATTTTTTTCCACATCAATGCCACATTTTCTCGATTATTAAGCACAATAGTTTGTGAATAGAATATCATTAAGTCCACTCTGATCCTTACTGTATTCCTCCTTCCTGTGGACCTTGGCTTGGTTGTGTCCATTCCACATCTATGTCAAGAGGGGGTTTAGATTCCACATGGATATTGGATGCAATCCTCCTGCTTTCAGTTGTAGGCACTCTAGGCTCCATGGTGTGGTGGTTGACATTCTTCAACTCCATGTTAACTGAGTGGAGTAAGTCCAATAAATCAGAGTGTAGGAGCTGAAGTCTGTTGAGGTCAGGGTCTGGCTATCATATTGTCAGTCCAGAGATTCAAATCCCCTAGATATATCTTAAATCCCAGCACCAACTACAATTCCAGCAAAGTAGCATGAAAGGCTTGTGAAAAGAGATCCCATCTGAGTCCAGCTCCATCACGCAGAAACACCAGCTCCAAAGAAGGGCCAACTGACATGGCAGTGAACCCCATCTGCCATGACCATAGAACCTGTGGGTCTCTTTAGCCCTCAAAAGGACCAATACCTGGGGTTGTATCTACTTTATCTGTCTCTGAGACTCTGCTCAGGTGTGCATAAGGGCAATCCTTCTGACAACCTCCAGACTCTTTTTTAGAGACTTATAGCCATATAAACTCATTTGTCCTTTCCATTTCCCCCTTAATTTAGGTCAAACAGCATATTTACCTCCTGTTGTTACATATAGACAGGGATATTCTGCTGGTCCGCGTTGAACCTTTAATTCAAGGTCATTTTCTAGTTGCATCATTAGCTGGTACTTTGTAGTGATACCTCGGCGCCAGGGAGGCTCATCCCCGGGTGTCATGTCCAATGCTGGGGGGAAGGCATTGCATTTATATGCTGAGTTTGGCTTCGAGACTGGCCACATTTGAGTAACATGGAGGCTGTCAGGAGGGAACTCCTAGGCACAGTGCTGCTCTAGGCCTTGTTCTTATTTCAGGCGTATAGGCTCACAAGCATAGTCATTAGTATCAGGGGCTCACTGTTGGACCCTCATTCCTTCCTGATCCTTACCTTTGCACATGGGGGACTGCTGCTGCTCCCCTAGGGACCACGACAGAGCCCCCCCCCCTGGCCAGTAACCCAGTACCCCCCCCAGCTGTTGTTTTTAATTGTTGCCACTATGAGTATATCCAAACATTTCCATGCCCCTGGACATATGCCCTGTATAACTCCCTGTCAACCATATGTCACCTGTCCATAACATCCCATACCAGTATTCCTCTGCTGCCATCGTTGAACCACTCTGTGATCCAAAACTTCCTGAAAAGTGAAGCCCAATATAATGTCAGGTTCCCTTACTAGGAAAATGGAATATAGCGATGAGTTTAAAGGTTAGATATAGAATACATATTGATTTGGAAAAATTCTACATCCTATCTTTTTCTTTTCTTTTTTCCTAATTATTGAGCCTCTCTTCACAGGAGCCCTAGATCACAGTAATTCATATATACAATATACAGTACTCCCACACATCCACCATAAAACCTTTTCCCTTCCACAGCAATAATCTTTTAACTTATTCATATCATATTTACTGAAACTGATGTACAGACTCCAAGACAATAGCTTTCAAACAAGGTGACATCTGTGCTTACATTGTGGTCCATACTTTAGGATATACAGTTTTCTAAATTTTTTAGTCATCCTATGTTTTACATTATGGTTTACATTATTAGTCTGTCGTCCCCTATATGTTTTTGGTGTAATATTGTATGTTTTATATTCATCCTTGTGTACTCTTGTGAAACTCCTCTCTTGTCCCCACATTTACATTGGTTCCATCCATTCAACATCCATTTTCCCCTTCCCTTGGGGCCCACAGTGATAGCCAATCTCCATTTCCCGAGGAGCCACGTCCAGAGATACTTGCAACAGTGTTCAGGGCCTGACTTGCTCAACTGCCCTAATGCCCTGGGAGCCACCCTTTCTCTTGAGAGATACAGTTCCCTCTTTTTTGATGGCATTAGTCCTCCCCAGGATGTGGGTCCACCCCCACTCTCAATACTTGGGTCTCTACCCAAAGGTACAACTCACCCTGGCAAAATGAGCATTCAGACATTCCCCAGGAGTCTGTCCCGTGTCAGACCATCCCCTCTGACCATCCTAAACAGGTAACCCTCCTAATTATATTTTGATATGGTTTTCTCAGCATTTTACTCTCAACCAACACCTGACACTCTCCTATGTTCATATGTTGCCCCTCCCTCCCCACAATTTTTTGGGCAATATTACCCATCCGCCCATCCCCAGTCCCCCTCAAACCCACAAAGCCCCACCCAAAGGAAACCTCTTGCCCCCGTTTTAGCTCTTCTTTGTGCTCATACTTACTGCCAGCTCATCATAGATTCCACCCTTGCAGATGTCGGCTCACATCCTTCTTCCACCCCCCGATTTCCTGTAAGCCTATCTTCCAGTCTCTAGCTCTCTGAGGCAGCTTGCTTATTTCATGTCATTGAGGTCATGTAGTATTTGTCCTTCAATGCCTGGGTTGCTTCACTCAATATAAGGTTCTCAAGATTCATCCATGTTATCACGTGTGTTTGTAGTGTATTTGTTCTTACAGCCAAGTAGTATTCCATTGTATGTATATACCACATTTTATTGATCCACTCATCTGTTGATGGGCATTTGGGTTGATTCCAATTTTTGGCGATAGTGAACAATGCTGCTATGAACATTGGTGTACATATATCAGTTTGTGTCCTTGTTTTCAGTTCTGCTGGGTATATACCCAGCAGTGGTATTGCTGGGTCATATGGCAAATCTATGGTTAGTTTTTTGAGAAACCGCCAAACTGTCCTCCAGAATGGATGGATCCTTCTGCATTCCCACCAACAGTGGATGAGTGTTCCCATTTCTTCACATCCTCTCCAGCATTTGTATTCTTGTGTTTTTTTCATAGCTTCCAATCTTATGGGAGTAAGATGGTATCTCATTGTAGTTTTGATTTGCATTTCCCTGATAGCTAGCGATTTGGAGCACTTTTTCATGTGCTTTTTAGCCATTTGTATTTCTTCTTTGGAGAAGTGTTTGTTTAAATCTTTTTCCCATTTTTTAAATGGGTTGTTTATCTTTTTATTTTCAAGATATAGGAGTTCTTTATATATACAAGTTATAAGTCTCTTATCAGATATATGGTTGCCAAATATTTTCTCCCATTGTGTGGGTTCCCTTTTTACTTTCTTGACAAACTCCTCTGAGGTGCAGAAGGCTTTAATTTTGAGGAAGTCCCATTTATCTATTAGTCTTTTTGCTGCTCGTGCTTTTGGTGTGATATTCATGAAGCCATTTCCTATTACAAGGTCCTATAGATGTTTCCCTACACTGCTTCCCAAGGTCTTTATGGTCTTGGCTCTTATATTTAGGTATTTGATCCATCTTGAGTTGATCTTTGTATAAGGTGTGAGATGGTAATCCTCTTTCATTCTTCTACGTATGGATATCCAGTTCTCCAGGCACCATTTGTTGAATAGGCCATTCTCTCCCAGTTGAGAGGGTTTGGTGGCTTTATCGAATATTATATGGCTATATATATGAGGTTCTATATCAGAACTTTCAATTTGATTCCATTGGTCTGTGTGTCTCTCCTTATGCCAATACCATGCTGTTTTCACTACTGTAGCTTCATAGTATGTTTTGAAGTCAGGTAGTGTGATTCCTCCAATTTCTTTTTCAATATGTCTTTGGCTATTTGGGGCCTCTTTCCCTTCCAAATAAATTTCATAGTTAGTTTTTCTAGTTCCTTAAAGAAGGCTGTGTTGATTTTTATTGAGATTGCATTGAATGTGTAGATCAGTTTTGGTAGGATAGACATCTTAATAATATTTAGTCTTCCTATCCATGAACAAGGAATATTCTTCCATTTATTTAGGTCTTCTTTGATTTCCTTGAACAGTCTTGTATAGTTCTCAGTGTATAAATTTTTTACATCCTTAGTTAAATTTATTCCTAAATATTTGATTTTTTTATTTACTATTGTAAATGGTATTTGTTTCTTGATTTCCTCCTGATCTTGCTCATTATTGGTGTACAGAAATGCTACTGATTTTTGCGCATTGATCTTATAACCTGCGACTTTACTAAACTCATTTATGGGTTCTAGAAGCTTTGTTGTAGACCTCTCAGGGTTTTCTATGTATAGGATCATGTCATCTGCAAATAATAAAATTTTGACTTCTTCCTTTCCAATTTGAATGCCTTTTATATCTGGTTCTTGCCTCAGTGCTCGAGCAAGTACTTCTAAGACAATGTTAAATAGAAGGGGAGACAATGGGCATCCTTGTCTTGTTCCTGACTTTAGAGGGAAGGATTTTAGGATTTCTCCATTGTGAACAATGTTGGCTGTAGGTTTTTCATATATACTCTTTATCATGTTCAAAATATTTCCTTGTATTCCGATCTTTTGGAGTGCTTTTTATCAAGAAAGGGTGCTGTATTTTGTCAAATGCTTTTTCTGCATCTATAGATATAATCATGTGATTTTTCCCCTTCAATCTGTTTATATGGTGTATTGCATTGATTGATTTTCTTATGCTGAACCATCCTTGCATACCAGGAATGAATCCCAGTTGGTCGTGGTGTATAATTCATTTAATGTGTTGTTGAATACAATTAGCAAGTATTTTGTTAAGTATTTTCGCATCTAGTTTCATTAGAGAAATTGGTCTGTAATTTTCCTTTCTTGTGGTGTCTTTGGCTTTGGTACTAGGGTAATGTAGGCATCATGGAAGGAGTTAGGCAATGTTTCTTCTGTTTCGATTTTTTGGAATAGTTTCAGCAGGATTGGTGTTAGTTCTTTCTGGAATGTTTTGTAGAATTCACCTGTGAAGCCGTCTGGCCCTGGGCTCTTCTTAGTTGGGAGGTTTTTAATGATTGATTCTATCTCTTTACTTGTGATTGGTTTGTTGAGATCATCAATTTCTTCTTTCATGAATGTGGGCTGCTTATGTATTTCTAGGAATTTGTCCATTTCCTCTGAATTGTCATTTTTGTTGGAATATAGTTTTCAAAGTATCCTCTTATGATAGTCTTTATTTCTGTGGGGTCAGTGGTGATATCTCCTTTCTCATTTCTTATTTTGTGTATTTGCATCTTCTCTCTTTTTTCCTTTGTTAATCTCGCTAAAGGTTTGTCAATTTTGTTGATCTTCTCAAAAAACCAGCTCTTGGTCTTGTTTATCTTTTCAAGTGCTTTCTTATTTTATATTTCATTTAGTTCTGCTCTTATCTTTGTTATTTCCTTCCTTCTTCTTCCTGTTGGATTATTTTGTTGTTTTTTTTCTAATTCCTCCAAATGTGCAGTTAGTTCTTCAATTTTTGCTCTTTCTTCTTTTTTGTTATATGAATTTATGGCTTTCAATTTCCCTCTCAGTACTGCTTTTGCTGCATTTCATAAATTTTGGTATGTTGTGTTATCATTATTATTTGTTTCAAGGTAGTCATTGATTTCTTTTGAGATTTCCTCTTTGTTCCACTGTTTTTAGGAGTGTGCTGTTTAATTTCCAAATCATGGTGTGAAATCTGGACCTCTGACCCTTGCAAATTTCCAGCTTCACTCCACTGTGGTCAGAGATATTATTTTGTATGATTTTGATCTTTCTGAATTCGTTAAACCTTTCTTTGTGGCCTAGCATATGGTCCATCTTGGAGAATGATCCATGTGCGCTTGAGAAAAATGTATATCCTTCTGTGTTTGGGTGTAATGATCTATATATGTCTATTAGATCCAGCTCCTCTAATATACTGTTCAAATATTTTGTTTCTTTAGTGATTCTCTTTTGAGATGTTCTGTCCAGAGTTGATAGTGGTGTATTAAAATCACCCACTATAATTGTAGATGTATCTATTCTTTCACTTAATTTTTCCAGCGTTTGCCTCACGTATTTAGAGGCGCCCTTGTTAGGAGCATAAATATTTATGATTGTTCAATCTTCTTGACAAATTGTCCCTTTCACTAAAATGTAGTATCCTTCTTTGTCTCTCACAATTGTTTCGCATTTAAAGTCTATTTTGTCTGATATTAATATAGCTACTCCTGCCTTTTTTTGGTTATTGTTTGCTTGTATGATTGTTTTCCAACCATTCACTTTCAGCCTCCATGATTCTCTGGGTCTAAGATGTGTCTCTTGTAGACAGCATATAGATGGGTCGTATTCCCTTATCCAATGTCCCAGTCTGAATCTTTTGATAGGTGAGTTTAATCCATTGACATTCAGTGTTATTACTTTCAAGGAATTATTTGTGTTAGTCATATTTTGATTGGACTTGTGTTTGTCATATTTTGTTTGCTTTTTTTCCCCCCTTCTCTTTGTCTTTTTTGTTGCTCTTACCCTCTCCTCCAACTCTGCCTGTCCTGTTTTCCTTTCTTCCTGCAGAACTCCCTTTAGAATTTCTTGAAGGGGAGGTTTCTTGTTGGCATACTCTTTCAGTTTCTGTTTATCTGTGAATATTTTGAACGCTCCATCATTTTTGAATGCTAGTTTAGCTGGATAGAGTATTCTTGGTTGGAAATTTTTTTCCTTTAGTACCTTGACTATATCATACCACTACCTTCTTGCCTCCATGGTTTCAGATGAGAAATCAGCACTTAATTTTATGGAGCTTCTCTTGTATGTGATAGTTTTCTTTTCTCTTGCTGCTTTCCGAATTTTCTCTTTGTCTTGAGCATTGGATAATTTGACAAGTCTATGTCTTGGGGTAGGCCTGTTGGGGTTTATGACGATTGGGTGCGCTGTGCTTCTTGGATATGTACATCTGTCTCTTCCAGTAGATTTGGGAAGTTTTCCACCATTATTTCCTGCAACACTCCTTCTGACCCCTTTCCCTTCTTTTCTCCTTCTGGGATGCCTATAATACGTATGTTTGAGCATTTTGCATTATCATTCAGCTAAGTGCTAGCTGGATTTTTTCTATCTTTTTATCAACCAATTCTACTACCTGTTTGATTTCCGAAGTACTGTCTTCCACATCACTAATTCTCTGTTCTGCCTCTTCTAGTCTGCTGATATTTGCTGCAAGTGTATTTTTGATTTCTTGAACTGTGGTGTTCATTCCCATCATATCTGTTATCTTTTTGCATATGTCTGCAATTTCCCCTCCAAGTGTTATCTTCATGTTGTTAACCTCTTCCTTTACTTCATTAAATTTGTTGGTGATAAATGTTCTGAGATCTTTAATTACTTGTGCGAAGTTCTGTTCCCCTTCCTGATTTTTAGTTTGTTCATTGGATTCAGCCATGTTTTCCTGATTACTAGTTTGGTTTGTAGATTTTTGTTGCTGTCTGGTCATCATTTTATCTTGATGGGTTTAATCATTTCCTTAGCTTCTTTGTCTAGTCTTGGGGATTAATTAGCTGTTGTTTTTGCATAAGTGTTATATCATCTCTTTGTCACTTTGTTCTTCTTATTCTAATTTCTTATTGCTGGTTGAGTTCCCTTCCCACCAAATCGATGTCCAGACACCTCCTGCCCTGCAAAAATCCTGAAACAGCCTGGTCCTGAAGAACCTCCAATGCTGCCCAGCCGCTGTTTTGCAGGAGATATTATCAGGTATGCTCACTCAGCCACCATCTTGCCCCGCTCCACCTCTTCAACGTTTTTGAAAGCACTTGATTTGAAAATGGAATTGGACACTTCTGTACAGGTTGCAACTAATTTCTTTGCTGGCTGATTAGTTATTTGAATTCTGCTCTCCTTTTTTGGTTTTTAACACTCTTTTTTGTGGGAGTAGCATTAATTAAATTCCTCACCTTTTTCATGTTTTACTTTATTATATATCTCACAGACCACAATTTTATAGTTATTGAATGAACAAAAAGCTACCAAGTAGGCTGCACTTCATTTTCTGTCAGAAGAGATGAACCTGATGTTCCGCTCATCTGGACGCAAATAATTATTTGTACAGGTCATAAATCTGAAGCAGGTGGAGGAAATCCTCTTGAACACAAGTGACTTTTAATCTACATGTAGGAAAAGTGGAAATTCAGTCTTCCAACGTACCACCTCTTTGCCTTTGAGTTATAAAAAATTTCTTTCATTTCTTTGTCTTAAGTTTGGTATGTAAAAAATATATTAAATTTATTAGTACTTTATTATATCTTAAGGTTAATCAAAATTTTAAACTTTTGACCTTCTTATGAGATTTGACTTTGCAAGAGAAGGTTAGGGTTTTTGTTAGGTGCTGGTCCTTCTGTTAGAAGCCTGATATAGGAAGTCTGATAAGGGCTTGTGTTGTATGCTTAGGAGTCATTTTGGGTAGCTTTTCAACTATAGGGGAGTCTAAGAGGGAAAAAAAGAGGAGCTGATAATGATATTTCAAATTCACCTGGATCCTGATTTAATATCTTGGATTCTTCTAGAACCCAATCCATCTCTCTGAGTTTTGTTACCTTTGAATTTTGAAGATAATCTGTTTTCTTTGACTGTGAGTATAACCATACTACTCCATTAGCATTTATACAAAATCCAACTAACTGCCTTTGGCAGATTTATACTCTATTGTTGAAAATTGATGCTGGAATGTAATGTTGAATGTAATTTTTTTTCTGCTTATTTGACAAAATCTATCCTAGAGAACAAAGAGCTACTGACATAAATATTTAAGTGACTGCTATTTGTGGTGAAAAAATATCCTCAGAAGTAGTTTTTTAGCATTCAGATTAATAAAACCCAGTTTAGCAAAATTTCTAATTGGCCTTTTAATAAAATATATAAAAACTATCAGGGTCTTTATGTTCCCATTATATCTTTTTATTATTATTATTATTATTATTATTATTTTTAATTTCTCTCCCCTTCCCCTACCAACCCTCCCATTGTCTGCTCTCTGTGTCCATTTGATGCGTGTTCTTCTTTGTCCGCTTCTGTTGTTGTCAGCGGCACCGGAATCTGTGTTTCTTTTTTGTTGTTGTTGCGTCATCTTGTGTGTCAGCTTTCCATGTGTGCGGTGTCATTCCTGGACAGGCTGAACTTTCTTTCGTGCTAGGCAGCTCTCCTTATGGAGTGCACTCCTTGCGTGTGGGGCTCCCCTATGCAGGGACACCCCTGTGTGGCAGGGCACTCTTTGCATGCATCAACACTGTGCGTGGGCCAGCTGCACACAGGTCAAGGAGGCCTGGGGTTTGAACTGCGGACTTCCCATGTGGCAGATGGACGCCCTAACCACTGGGCCAAGTCTGCTTCCCCCCATTATATCTTGCAGGCAACACTTTGTAGAAAGAATGTATGTTAAAGTGACTCTTTCAAGTGCCATAAAAATTATTTTGGGGAGCAGATGTAGCTCAAGTCATCTAGTGCCTGCTTTCCATGTACAAGTTTCTGAGTTCAATCCCTGGTACCTCCTGAAAACAAAAAAAGCAAACAAAAAAGCCAACTTTCATTGGAAACTAGATATAGCTCAGTTGTTGAGTGCCTCCTTCCCATTTATGATGTCCTGGGTTCAATCCCCAGTTAGTACAGCTGAAGGGGATTTTAATAACAAAAAGGTTTGGACTTTCCTTCCTCTAGGGCTTTTTAAAAGCATTTGGAAGAACTTCATTTCCTCCTGGTTTCTTTCCTAACCGCCTCCCTCCTTTTCTCCTTCCTTCCTCCCTCCCTTCCTTGGCTGTACATATACTACAATCAATAAAATACACTGATTTCCTGCTGTGTGCCAGGCCCTGTGCTGGCCAGTGAGGAAAGCATGATCCTAGACTTTATGAAGCGCTAAGTTCAGAGATGGTAAGAGTCATTCAAGCCAGTTATCAATTATAATATGATAAGTGCTGTAATGGAATAAATACAGGGATTTATGGTTACTCTTAGGAGGGAAATCTAATCTAGTTTTTGTTTGTTTGGACAGCATTCTGGAGGAATTGATTCTGAGAGTTGTTGAGACCTGAAGAATGAAGGCAAAATCGGCAGGGAAAAGTGTTTCATGCCAAGGAAATTGCATGTACAGAAGTAGGAAGGGAAAGTTCTGTGTGGCTGTGTCTTACAGTGTAAGCCAGGAAATAGTGGGGTATGAGTCTGAAGAGTTGGGTTGAAGTCAAACCACAAAATATTTGAAACCATATTAAGTTTTTTGGATTTATCTGAAAAAGCATATGGTGACCCTGATGGGACTTATGCCATAGTGGGCATAGTCAAATTTGTACTCAGACTGTAAAAAAATAAAGCCTGACAGAATATAGGGGAAATTAATGTCATAGTGGGAAAAAAATGAGACTAGCTTTGATGTAATTTAAAGAATGCTTTACTGTGGCCAAACACAGGATTGAAAAAAACCAGTTGGAATTTTTTTCTGAAAATCAGGGAAGAAATAATGATGACTTTAACTCAAGCAATGTAACTGGGGTTGAAGTGAAAGGGAGAAATTGAAAAATAATTAGGAAACAAAAGGACTCAATGATCAGCTATATGTGAGTAGAAAAGGAGAGAGGAGCCCTTTTGATGTTCGTTTTCAGGCTTAAACAAGTGGGTAGATATTGGAGCCATTTACTGGGTCAAGACACCCAGGAGGAGAAGTCAGACTGGGGAACAAGGTAAAGAGTTTAGTTTTGACTAAGACAATTTTGAGATGTCTATGAGACAGCTAAGGGACCACCATCTCTTCCTTCGAATGTTTCATTCTCACTTTACTTCTATCACTAATGCATGCACTTGGCTAACTTTCTACATAAACATTACACAAAGAAACAAAGTTTTGTTAACTTCAGGAGTGTTACTGCACTCACTATGGCATAGAGCTTAGAGGTGGATCCTGGGATTACGAAGTACATGTTTGCCTTAAACAGGATTTATTTCCCTAAGGTCAAAGAATGCTTAATGCAATTGAACAGATTGTTGTTTCCAATGGACGCAGGAATCCCAGATGCGGAACTTTGTCAAGAAGCTTGTTTAGGCACAAGGCCAAGTTCATTTCATTGTCACTCACTGTAATGCATCACTTCTCGAATTCCAATGATGGTGTAGATAAGAAGAGTCACAGCTGTCACTGGGACCTGCCAACTGTTCTCTTTTGTTCTGTTTTCCTTCCTGTAGATAAAATGTTTTTGTGAAAATAACATAATGGGTCTCTAAATTTTGTTTGTTTATATTTAGGGATGGATTGCCATGTTAATAGAGCATATTCAGGACACAATACTAAATGTTGAATGGTAGTGAATCAATGATATTTTGATATTATTCATCTGGTAGCAGTCATTGTGGAAGATGTTTTTGCTACTCAAGAGCAAATATAATGGCAAAAACACAGGCCCTGAATTCTGGTGAACTGAGGGCGATCCCGGCCAGCTATGTAACCCTGGGCAGGTAGCTTAACCAAACTGAGCCTAAGTTTCTTCACCTTTAATTAAAAGGAGGATATAAGCCCCTAATTTTGTGGAGTTGTAAAATTTAAATGAGATATGTGAACATACTTATCACAGTACCTAACATATAATAGGTATTTGAAAAAATATTAATTTCTCTTTCCTGGTGAATTGTTTTATTATTAAATACCATATATCTCCAAACAATCTCAGCCTCGAATAAAAAGAGCGCCAGAGCAGCAGCATAAATGTCTCCTCATTGCAGTGGTTTGAGGCTGTATGTATGCCAGAAAAGAACATGTCCTTAGAACTAATCCTTCCTGTGGGTGTGAACCTATTTTAGGTGGGACCTTTTGATTATATTACTTCAGTTAAAGGCCTTTGACTAGATTGTTTTAGAAAGGTGACTATTTTTTTAAAGAATCATTGTTATAATAACTTTAATTTATCTTGCATGTCACAGAAGCTTATGAATGATAAAAAAAAAAACCCACCTTATTCCACTACATTTCTCTGACAGTTGCTAAAGTAGGCAAAGAGTATGTCTTAATCCTCTTATTGGAGTCCTTTATAAATGAGATGAATATGAAGAGACACACAGAGAAAAAAGGCCACAGGAGCTCAGAAACTCACAGAAACTGAGAGAAAACCACAGATGGAGCAGCCAGAAACTGAAAGCAGTGGAACTGGAGGAGAAGGCAGAGACCATCAGATTGTGACAGAAAAGTCCAGAGAGGAGCACACAGCTAGTCTTTGCAGAGAGAATGTCACCTGATGATGCCTTGATTTGGACATTTTTCTCATCCTTGGAAATGTAAGCTTTCAAGTCAAGAAACCCACACTGAAAAAGCCAATCCATTTCTGGTATATTTCCTTGGCAGTGTTTAGTAAACCCAAACAACCATGTTATATGGGGCCTTACAAATTTCCTTTAAAGAAATCCTCTGAAATTTTTGGAGTCCTCAGTACTTCTCATGTGTGCTTATGATCACAGTGCTCTCAGCTCACACACAGTTTATGTTGTTCTTGATAAATCCCCCGCTACTGCTGCCAGCTGCCATCTTCCATTATTGATATTATAGAAATGTCCAGTGCCAATGCCATTTGCTGGGCTGAAGTCACCAAAATTGCTTCCTTTATGCACCCAAAGTCACTTCATTTTCTCCCCTAATGTGGTGAGAATCTCCTGTTTTGTCTTCATATGAAGGTGAATTCTTTTTGTTTGCATTTTTAGCCCTTTTTTCTCTGGGACTCAATCGTGAGTGGATGGGGCCTGGGCCAGAGGAAAATTTGACTAACTGGTATCATACTGAAAATCTGCCCTCCTTTCTAACACTGAAGCTTTTATGTGAGTGTCTCTCTTCTCTGAGGATGAGTTATTTTCTAAGAGTTATTTTCCATCTCACATGCAAATCAACTTCCTTTCTCCCATGGCTCTTTGGGCTTCCTCAACAGTCTTCCAGACATTCTAAGGTGAATACTTCTTGTGTTCTACTTGAGACTCCTGCTATGTTTCATATGCACTGAGGAGAATTTTTAGATGAGTTTCCCTCTGGAGAGGAGGAGGGAGACTGGAACAAGAAGAAAGAACATTATGAAATGATTGTGTAAACTTCAGACATGAGGGGATGGGGGCCTAAATGTGGGCAGTGGTCATGGAAAGAAAGGAGCAGATGTAAGAGCTTTGTTGAAAGAAGGTTGGATAGATATAATCACTGACTGGCTGAGGAGAAAGAGGCCATAAATGTGATTCTGAGTTTTCTGGGAATTCATGCCCCCAAATTTGTTTTGTCTGCTCAGTGAAAACTGAAATTAGAGACTCTTATTGGAAGTTTTCAGAATCTTGAAATCCCAGCCCCCTAACCTGCCTTAAAACCATTGACTCAAGTTCCTCAGTGTCTATATTGGTGCCACCCACCTCTTCCTTTGTTGTTTTGGAAGCACCAGGCTTATGAGTGGTCAGGTTCGCTAACTTATCCGCTTTATCCCATGAATTATGGTGCCATAGAAGGGCTAGTCCTCATGAATGTTCTGGTGAATTAAGTTGCCCAGGAAACCTGTCTGCTTTGGCAGTATTGTCTCTTCGCTGAAAGAAATGGCAGGAAGACCCCTCTGGGACTGAAAATATACATTGCTCTCAGCATTCAAATTCACTGTGAATGAGAATTCTTCACATGCCCATGGTCAGAAAAGTAAGTGGAGATTAGGAGCCCAAAATTTGATTGGATTTCCCCTACTCTTTTCATGGTTTATAGTTAAGCTCCAGGCTATTATTTATGTCAGTGCAAAAGTAATTGCTGTTTCAGACATGAATTTTAAATCATTCTAACTAGGCTCAAACCCATCTTTATTAATCAAAATAGGAACCATCACAATCAACACATTTTTGCCAACAAGAAATAAATTTGTATATTACTGTAGCATAAAAATCTATGCTTCAGGATTCAACAAAATCTTGGAAAGCATTTTCTGCATCCTACTGGTTGTGGAAGCATTTTACCCGCAAAAAGTTATAGAGATGTTTGAAGAAGTGGTTGTTGGTTGGTGAGAGGTCAGGTGAATATAGTGGATGAAGCAAAAAACTTAGGAGCTCAATTGGTTCAACTTTTGGAGTGTTGGTTGTGCGATGTCCTGTCGGACATTGCCATGGAGAAGAATTGGGTCCTTTCTGTTGACCAAAGGTGGCCGCAAGCATTGCAGTTTTCGGTGCATCTCATTGATTTTCTGAGCATACTTCTCAGCTGTAATGCTTTTGCTGGAAAGCGGTAGTGGATCAGACCGGCAACAGACCACCACTGACTAAGACCTTTTTTTGATGCAAATTTGCCTTTGGGAAGTGCTTTGGAGCTTCTTCTCAGTCCAACCACTGAGCTGGTCATTGCCGGTTGTCATATAAAATACACATTTCGATGCATGACACAATCCAATCAAGAAAGTGTTCATTGTTGTGTAGAATAAAAGAAGATGACACTTCAAAACGATGAGTTTTAAAATTTTTGGTCAGCTCATGAGGCACCTACTTATCGAGTTTTTTCACCTTTCCAGTTTGCTTCAAATGCTGAATGGCAGTAGAATGATCGACATTGATTTCTTTGGCAACTTCTTGTGTAGTTTTAAGAGGATCAGTTTCGATGCGTGCTCTCAGTTGGTTGTTGTCAACTTCCAATGGCTGACCACTACACTCCTCATCTTCAAGGCTCTCGTCTCCTTTGCAAAACTTCTTGAATCACCACTTCACCATAAGTTTGTTAGCAGTTCCTGGGTCAAATGCGTTTTTGATGTTGTGAGTTGTCTCTGCTGCTTCATGACCCATTTTGAACTCAAGTAAGAAAACAGCTTGAGTTTGCTTTTTGTCTAACATTATTTCCATAGTCTAAAATAAATATAAAATAAACAGCAAGTAATGTCATTAGCAAAAAACATATAGTGAGAAATGCATATTAAAATGATGTATAACTTAACTACAATTATTTAAGAATGTATGCCAATATCAAACAGCGAACTTCAACAGTGCAAAACCGCAACTACTTTTGCACCAACCTGTAAATTTAAGGATAGCATTTGGCACATTTCTGAAATATTTCTCTGAACATTTAAACAAATGACCAACCATAGGACAGCTCTGGGCAGTGCTATAGTGGTTCTTCAGCACCCTTCATAGGCACCCTCATTCTGACCACAGGCTCCTTGGAACCCTTTAAGAGGACTTCACCAGAAATGGCCTTCAAAAATCCTTTTGGCTAAGTTCTCCTTACCCAGATCCAATATCAGATTGTCATGTTCCTAGAGGAATGAAGGTAATGGCTGGTTTAATAAGTAATAATAATAGCTGTATTTATTGAGTACCTGGTATTTTGCTTTTCATACATTATCTTATTTAATCCTTATAACAATCTTAGAGGACAAACATTACTGTCCTTATTAACAAATGGAGATACTGAAACCCACGAGTACAAGTAAGCTGGCCAAAGGCCATTCAGTTTGTAAGTACCCGAGAGAGACTAGGACCACAGGTTTCCCTTGTAATGTACATGCATGGTAACAATGCTTTCCATCTCTTAATTCCAAGGAGTGATTTTTGACGGGGATTTCAGAATTTCAGGCAAGTTCCCAGAGGGAACTTATTCCAGTGGGGCCTTTTTCTCATAAACTTGCTTTTCAAGGATGTAAGCACTTTGGAAAGTTTTCTTTAGCAGATAAAAACCACATGTCCTAGTTCAACATGTTCTCTCAAATCTCATAATCTGTATTTTTTCAAAATATGTGGTCAGGTGAGTTGTTTATCTTTAAAAACACACATGCATTTAAAACTATTAAAAAAAAATTTAACGAACTCCTTACCATTGCTCAAGACATTTAAACACATTGTGTTAAAAAGTCATTTAAACACATTGTTTTAAAAAGAATGAAGCAAAGGTTGTCTATAAAAATATAAAAATATTTGCCCTTTTTGGCTTTTCTGCTTCCTGAATCTTCAGAACTCCGTGGGTGATTGTTAAACTCTTCCTTACCTGCATGAGCACAAATTCCCTCTTATTGCACTGGTCCCCAAGCAAAATGAAGTGACTGAATTTTGAAAAGAAGCTCACATCCAATGCTCCCAGTATCTTCCGTTTCAGTACGTTCCCTGCTGCTTTAGAATTAAAAAAAACACACACACACACACACACAAATAAAATAAACCCAACCAAGAAGGACTCTCCAGTCACATTTTTGTGAGGTTTAAAGCAAATGTGATTTTTAATCTCAGGGTATTGGCATTTTTGCCTATAAATTTTAATTGTAGAAAAAATATTTTTTTTGTTTCTGGTGAAAAGAATTTCAGCTATAAGAATCTTAGGGAGAAGGAATGGGGACAATAGAAGAAGGAATTTAGATAGGATCAGCTATGATTTCTCTTTTTCTCATAGCGGACAGATTTCATGGGAAAAGACTTGAAGGTAGCCATTTCCTTATTGATTTTATTCCCTTGGTGGATATTGGCAGCTCTGCACAGTCAGATGATACTTATGAGCTGTTTTTCACTCTGTGTGACAGGGAAAAATTGAGTGTGAAAGGACATAAAACTGTCTTCTGTTCCAGGTTTATTGATCTGGGCATAGTCCTTACCACTTCGAGCCAGCAGTGTAGCATTTTCCCAGTCTCTCTCTCTCTGACTCTAATCTACTTGCCTTCCTTTTATAAGGAGCTTTATGGTTATATCAGACCCAGCTGGATAGTCCAGGTTAACCTCCCTATTTCAAAATCCTTAACTTAATTATATCTGCAAAGTCCCTTACCATAAGGTAGTCACGGGTTTTGGGGATTAGGACATGGACATCTGAACTTTCCAAATGCCATGGTAGTTTGGAGATGGCATGGGCTGCCTTGGGAAGCAGTGAGTTACTCATTACTGGGAATGTCTAATCAGCAGGAATGCTGAAGGGGATTTGATGAGTAATTGCACTAGCTGACTCTTAAATTCCTAATAATCCTGATATTTTGAAAATAATTACTCTGGTTTTTTCTGATGTAGAGAATTAAGTCTGAGAGTGCATGATACTAAAGCAATTGGATGAAAAGCAAAAATCTTCAATTAATACTGTTATGAATTATGTTACTTGAGCAGAATTTGAACTTCTCACTCATATTTTGGAATTATCTATGTACAATGTAAAAGTTAAATGAGAAAAAAATTGATGCTCTATCCATATGGAAGCAACAAGTAGACTAGAATAATAGACTACAAGACAATGCATCTGAGGATCAGGTTTAATTATCAGAAGGTCATTCTTTATAGGTTTCCTCATAACTTCAACTTATTGGTCTTATTCTGCTTTCTGGAGTCACACATAAAGGCAGCTCTTACATACATGAAGAGATGCCATGTCCTCTAAGTCTATTCTTTAGTCTAATCATCTTCCATTTCTTTGAATAGGCTACAGTACAACTGCTTTTATTTTATCTTAAATTCTGACCTTTATTTTCATGGTATTTGTTGTCGAGTGGGGACCTTTTCTTGTTATAGCAGGAATTCATTCCTACATTGGTGGAAAGTTTTTTTAAATGATGTTTGAGATTACTTGATAAGCAAACTTCATTGAGATTGTTAGCTGTAAAACAATTTGATATTCTGTGATACTGTGATGCTTTGCCTACTTGTAGGTCAATATGGAACCAAACTAAGGTCTTATTAATGATTTGCACAGAAGACTGCTCTCCATTAATGAAACCCAAGAAAGCTCAAAACTCTATTGGTTGGTTTATTCCTCCATTACTCATAATGAAAGGAGGATGAGAAAGACTTTTGTTTAAACTGAGAATTCTGAATGGTTGAATATTTTCTTCCCTGTTATCCCTGAAGAACACACAAAGCATGCCCAAAGGACCAAGACCAGATTAAGGCATAAAGAGAGCAAGCACTCAACTGTGTCATTCTTCCAAAACATATTTCTCACATTGGCCTGCTCCTGTTACTGGATATGCTTTAATTTATGGTTTATTCCTTTGTGCTCAACATTGCTCACTCCCAGTAATCTCCTTGAGAATTCAGTTATTTTTAGCAAGAGTCTGTTATTGTGAATTGGTTTGATAAGGCAAAAATGTTTTTAAAGATTTATTTATTTATTCTCTCCCCTATCCTTTGTCTACTCTCTGTGTCCATTTGCTATGCATTCTTCTGCTTGTCTTCTCTTTCAGGCAGCACCAGGAACTGATCCTCCGACCTTCTGGAGTGGGAGAGAGGTGCTCAATGTCTTGCACCACCTCAGCTCCCTGGTCTGCTGCATCTCTTATTGTCTCTTCTCTGTGTCTCTTTTTGTTGTGTCATCTTGCTGCTCCAGCACTCCGAGTGGGCCAGCTTTCTACACGGGCTAGCTAGCCACATGCCTGCTCGCCATGTGGGCCAGCTTGCCTTCACCAGGAGACCCCTGGAATAGAACCCTGCACTTCCTATATGGTAGACAGGAGCCCAATTGCTTGAGTCACATCTCCTTCCCTGATAAGACAAATTTATTCTCTAATTTTTAGAGTTAAAGTGTAACAGGTCATTGGGAAAGGACTTGAACAGAAACCCTAAAAGGGACTGCTGAAGAAATGGGAGCTGGAGATTCCCATCATCACCTTATTTTACAAGTTTGTCTACCACCTGCTCTGATAGAATGGTTTGGACTTTAAACTTTCTGCCTGACGAGGTATCTAAGCTTGGCAACTGGAGATAGTTGCTAAGTGAAGTTTTGATGGAAGAGGAAAAAAAAAATGAGTTGGGCATTTTGAATATAAACAACATTGAAAAATAAAAAGCTCTAAAATTTTGTATTTTTAAGTACAAAATACAGTTTTAAAACATACATATACACATATACAAAACCCTGAAGAAATGAGAATAGTATAATGCAATTGGGTTATGGCAGAAAAATGAGGTAATTCAAGCACCAAATATTTACCTTTCTTCAATTTTCTGGCAAATTTAGGTAAAATAAAAGCATGTCACCCTTTTTGCATTAATTTGGCATTATATTTGTAGATAGAAATAAAAAAAACTGGTTTATATTAGAAATGGTCATTTTGTAAATCTATATTGGTTTTGAAATGCAGCCAGTTCACCAGACTCTGCAAGATATGTAATGAACCAGAATTAGATAATTTTTTTGTAGACTTTACTGAAAATTTCAAGGTCATAGGGAAGACTCACATCACACATGGTAATCTAATTTGCTCTCTTCCCCCTCCTCTCTTAACTTTCCACTTCTATTTACAGAATTTCCTCTGCAGCTATCCATTCTTTTCTATCAGTTATACAGAGGAACTTCTATCTTCCTATGAAGTTTTGCCCTCTTCCAATTCCAAGGCTCATGCCACACATAGATTCATCAAATCATTTTTCAAACAAAAGTAATCTTCTCATAAGAGGAATTCTTATGTAATGAACTTTTTGGCATGAGCAGGAAATACCAAATGATTTCACATTTAATTCATGACCATCTCCACTCACCAAAAGAAATAATTAAACTTTTAGATTTTATCTACCAATTTTTTGTGGGCAACAGGCATCATTTTACTCTGGAACTGAATCTTAACTTTTTCTCGACCTCTGCAAATTCCTCACACCTGACCAGTAGGGATCCAGGCAGCCAATGTGCAAAGTTTCCCTTCGTTGGGCAATGCATTACCTGCACCATTTGCAAGGTGGCCTCAAGTAGAATAGTATGAAATTACTTGAAATTCTGCATCTCCAGGCAAGCTATTGTACATTGTTGGTATTATGATGGCCATCCTTGGGCTAATTAAAAGGGAAAAAGGAGATATGTGGTATTATAATGATGGAGTGAGGCTCATGAATTGTACCTCTTTGAAAAAAGTACCTATGTCTTTATTTTTTTTTAAACTTTCTCTGAACTCCCTAACCTACTATCTCTCTATATAATTTCTTTGCCAATAGAAGGATCTATGTTTATGGCCTCCCTTAACCATTGCCTACTCTCTTCTTGTGCAACCTGACTTCTATCCTACAAATCATGGAGAACATACTGCTTCCGAGAACACCAAATCCTCTCTGTAGCATCTGCTGATCATGGTGCTTTCCTTGAAAACACCTCCTCCTAGCTTCCAAAGACTATTCAACATAATAGCACATTTTTATTGAGTGCTTATTTTGTGTCAGGTACTCCTTGGGGGTATGGAAACAAAGATAAAGCTGAGAGATGATTGAAGAAACTGCAGGGGTAACTGTGGTAAGAAAAGATTATATCAAGTCGTGATGGCTGTTTCAACTATCTGAAAAACTGACATGAAGAAAAAAATAATGTTCTTCTAGAGCAGCACTGTCCAATAGAAATATAATATAAACCACATGTCATTTTAAACTTTCTAGTAGTCACATTGAAATTCAGAGTGAAAGGAAATAGGAGAAACTAATTTGAACATATTTTATTTAACTCAATAACTCAAAACATCATTTTAATGTATATTTAATATAAAAATTATTAGTGAGATATTTACATTCTTTTTTGTATTAAGTCTTCAAAACGTGCTTTGTATTTTATGCTAATAACCCATCTCAATTTGGACTAACCACATTTCAAGTGCTTAATAGGACATAAGTCTGGTGGCTACCTGTCTTAGTTTGCCAGGGCTGCTACGCCAAACGCCACACAATAGGACACAATAGGTTGGCCCAAACAATAGGAATGTATTGGTTCATGGTTTTAGCGGCCAGAAGAACTAAATCGGCATGTTGGCAAGGCCATACCTTCTCCCTGAAGCAGCAATGTTCTGGTTTTCCTCCATCCTCGGTGTCCCTCGGCTTATATCTCTGCCTCTTTTATCATGTAGCAATTTCCTTGTATCTGTTCTTCCAGTTTCCACTGACTTCTGGCTTCTTCCTGTGGCTTTTCTGACTTTTGGCTTCCATGTCTTCTGGTTTCTCTAACTGACTGGGCCCGAATTTCAAGGCCTCTAACCATATGGATTAGGACCCACACTGATTCATTTGGCCACACCTAAACAGGGCCTATTTACAGATGAGTCCACACCTTAACTGATAATACATCTTCAAAGAGTCTTATTTACAAATGCATTCACTCCCACAGGTATGCAGATTAAGATTAAGATCCTATATTTTGTTGGGGTCCTATACCACTGTACTAAACTGCCAATCTAAAGAGTAGAAATAGAATAAGTAAAAGAAAGGCATTTTCTGGCTTACAAATAGAATGATTTATACTAACAATTAAGAATTGTTATTTCAGCAATTCAGTGGATTTCCTTCCAAAGGACTCTCTCAGGTGGGAATGGTGCTCAAGTTAGGGATGAATTAGTTGTCTTTTAATACCATCAGTGAAAGACCCTTTTATTTTACAAAAGTAAAGCATTTTGGGGCCATAAGTTAAAGCAGAGTTGTATAAAGAAGTGTTTAACAATTGTTAACAGTTTGGTGTGTATATCCTTTAGAGCTTTCTCTATATCCATGCAATGATATAAGTATATATATATAGTAGGTTTTAATTATAAAAATGAAGCCACAAAATATGGATTGTTTCACAATTTACTTTGTTTAAACTTACTAATGTACTATTGTCTTGTCTTTCTAGGTCAATACATGTGTATGTCACTCATTTTTAAATTGCTGTATTTCCATAGAATTAACGTATATTTACTTAGTCAACCATTCATGGACATTATATCAGGTGTCTCATGACACGTACCCAGGTCAGCCTCAAATTTCAGCCACAATTGTGGTGGACAGTTCCAGGCAAACCCAGAATCAGTTTGAGCTGACAGCATCTGGTCTGAAGCATATGTCTTGAATCTTTTTGCTTCTTTCGGCTGGAGCTACTCTGATGGTTCAGCCTTGGATTGTGTAGTTTACACCCAGTGGGGGACAGGAGTTGGTGGATAAACCCTTATAAACTGACTTCTAAAAAATTTCTATGTGTTAGATTTCCAAAAGTAAATGTGTTGTAATATTACATTTCAAAAACACTGTAGCAAATCATAAGTTTATCAACAGTAGATGGGAATGCTGTTTATACATGCTAACCAGATTTGAACTGATTTGCTAAACTGATTTGAACAAATGGCATGTAACATGTCTTTGGTTTTCCTTTCAGTGAGGTTAGTGAGATTGAGTATTTTTTCATGTTTTTTTTTTTTAAGGATTTCTTTACTTTACTCCATGCATAAAAGATAAATTCCAGATGTATTAAAGATCTAAATACATGCAAAAATATTCAAAGATAAGCTAGGATAATGTTTATTTACTATGTGTTTTAGTTTGCCACAGGGTTGCCAGTGCAAAGGTCTAGAAATAGGTTTGGCTTTTATAATGGGAATTTTATTTGGTGTAGAAGCTTGCAGTTCTAAGCCCATGAAATGTCCGAATCAAGGCATCATCAGAGATACTTTCTACCAAAGTCAGCTACTGGCAATTCTGGTGTTCCTGCCACATGGCAAAGCAAGATGGTGGCTGATCTCTGCAGATGTCCCTGCCTTCCCTTCTGGGCTCACATTCTCTTCAGCCTTGATCTTCTCTGTGGGCCCAGCCTCTTGGAGGTTTCTTGCTTCATCTTTGGCTGCTATCAATCCTTGAGTTCTCTTCTCACATGGAGGGGTCAAAATGCTTGATCTCTCTTTTCTGTGTGTCTTCTTTCTCTTTGTGTCTCTGTTTGTATAAGACCCAGCAAGAGGGCAGAGACCCAAACTGAGTCATGCCTTACTGATGTAGTCCAATCAAAAGTCCTAAAGCTAATCAAGTAATCTAATCAATGGCCCTTTAACTGAATATAATGCAAAGGGTACACACCCAGAGGAATAGATTAGTTTAAGAACATAATGTTTTTCTGGAATTTACAAAATTCAAACTGTCCAATTATGGGTCAGGGAAGACATTCTTAAAAGTATAAATGTAAATAAAGATGGACAGCTTGACTATATTTAAATTTTGCATTTTTAAAAAGTTTTGGTTATGCAAATGATACCATAAAGTCAAAAGACAAGGTGCAAAAATAAACACAATACATATAATGGACACTGAGAATTGACATGAGAAAGACAAAATATCTTATTGAAAAATAGGCAAAGGATAAGAATAGAAGAGAAAAGGCATGGTTTTTTCCCTGCTGTTAGCAGTGTAATTCTCCACGTTATTTTCAAGTGTGTGCATAAACAAACTGAGGCATGTGATCTCAGAAAGAATCTTTTGAAGATAATTTTCTCAGACAGAACTTACTTTAGTTTGGGGAATACAGAAGGCCATGTCTATGCAAAATAAATTTTGTCTATCAAGACCTGAGAATAATATTATCAAGACTGGTCATTCATATAGCTGAAATTCAATTGACTTGTATTAGCCAACTGATTGCTCCCAATATATTGGATTCGAAATTTTTAAACCTTATAAACCTACTTTAATGTATGTACATATTTTTCTCCATACTACTGCTAGTTTCCAGGTAGAACACCCAAGGCACCAATAGTTTTCACAATTTATTTTGCAACCTTAAAAGCATTTTTTAAACAAATCTCATTTTACATGAATATAAACTAGATATATTGCATTAGCATGATGCCAGGTGGGATAACATTTCTATATCTTCACTACTCAATGTTCCATGGCAAAATAATAGTATTTATTTATCCTTATCTGTAGTGGCTGAATACCATGAATTATGACTGTTTCAAAGCTGGTGAGTTATAGAGCCATAATTCGGTTCATGTACAAAAAAATGTTTTTAACCTTTAGGCATGACCTCAGATCTGCATCACATGTGTTAGAGGTTATGTTAACATGGGCTTTCTAGATTTAATCTAGGTTTAAGATTTTAATAGGCCAGTGAAGCACAAAATTTGGGATCTTGTTTTTCTTCATTTTTTTAGTTGATCATTTTTTGCATATATTTGTAATTAGGAAAAAATGGAGATGAGTGCTCACTGAGAAAAAAGAAGGGGGAATACATTTCCTCCTTTTGTGGTTGCTGTTGTTAAATCCCAGATGAAAAGGTGGTTAATGGTGTCAAGCTGTGAAAAGTGATTTCAGACTATTTTTAAGAGTCCAAGATAAAGAGAAACTTGATGCAACTAACTAGCTATTCAAACAATTGTATTGATTTCATAGAATTTTTACCAAATGACATTAACTTTTGGCTTGCAAGATATTTTTCTGTAGCTCAGGTTCAAATTTAAATTTCATAAAAACACAGTTAACATGGATTTTAAAAGACTAAAGTTTTGATCTAGGTCTCTGACATGATTTATTTTATGTTTAGAACGTGAGATTATATATATTGTCGTTGGCTGGACTCATGACTCATAGTTTATTCTGTAATTAATGGGAGACTTGTTGTGAAGTTCTGAAGTGTTTTATGGCACTGATATGAAAGGCCATAGCACAGGTTTATCTGTGAGGCAGTTGGAGGAAAGTTACAAAATGATCTCAACGAACCATTGCATCTTTCATTGATGTCAAGAACATTTCATAATTTGGTGTATTTTTAGATTCTAAAGGCATGGCTGATGTATATCATAACATTAATGTTTGTCACAGATTTTTGCTAGCCCTTATCATTTTTTTAAAAAATAGAGAAGCAGTTATGGGGCTGCAAAACCCTTCCACTTTTCCAAGTAATCTTTTTACTTGGAAAAAGAGTCGATTAAATATTTCACTTACATTTATGAAACTGTGGGGATTTTGTAATTAATTTGAAGAGGAAAGGTGATTAGAGACAAGAGCAGGGTACCTGGAGTCCTACAGACCCGGGTTGAATCGTGTAAGAGCAATTTATTAGCAGTGTCATATTGAGGAAGAGACTTCGGACCTTTGAGCATCATTTTTCTTCTTTGTAAAATGGAGTTAGTTATACAACTGCATTGTAAATATGTTTTCTGTATAAGAAAACCCAGCCTCAGAACCCCATTATCAGAAAAGTGGGCTTCAACTGGGAAATTTGAATGCTGCTAAGGATGGATTATAGTTTACATTTCAATAAGGAAATTTATTATTTCATATGATTAATCGGAATTCCAGAAATAGGGTGTGTTTTAAGTGCGGTATAATCAATGGCTCAAAGATGTCCTTGATGACCTAAGATGGTTCCACATCTCCTTCTCTCAAGTGTAGATACCATCCTCATTTGCTTTCTTTTCTAAAAATCATCTTGCAATGGTTGCCAGTGGCAATAGCGATGTATACTCCCTTGTCCTGAAGACAGAAAGAAACTCCCAATCTTATACTATGGAATATAGGTCCTTTGCTTCATTGATTGGTTCAACATAGGTCATGTGTGAAGTTTGAAATTATTTTATGAACCCCAAAAAGAGAAATATTTGTTTGTAAACTAATCTATTCCTCTGGGTATAATATCCTTTGATTGCTTTATATTCAGTTGAGGGGCCTTTGATTAGATTACCTATTAAGATTGCTGTAGGGCTTTTTATTGGGCTAAGTCAATGAGGCATGACTCAGGCTGAGTCCCTTTCCCCTTGCTGGATCCAATATAAATGGAGTCACAGAGACAGAAGAGGAAAAAGGGAACTGCCATGTTGATCATGCCATGTAAGAGAGAAAATTGCTTAAGCATGAATCTCCAGGAGGATCAATGGATCAGTTCAAGAGGAGATAAGCCCTGCTATGCATGATAGCTCACAGCTGAACTTGGGAAGAGAGTGGAACAGCCAAGACTGATAGAGGAAACACGTCCTATGCCAGCTTGCAGCTGAAATCAGGAAGAAAGTGAAGCAACTAAGCCTGAGAGAGGAAGCCAGAGGGGAAGGAAGAGCCAGGCAGAGGTCACTCATCATCTTGCTGCAAAATGTGGCAGCTGACTTTGGTGAGAAAGCACCTTTTATGGTGCCTTGAGTTGGACTTTTCAGGACTTTGAAACTATAAACTTTTACCCCAAATAAATATCCTTTATAAAAGACAACCATTTCTGGTACTTTTGCATCGACAGCCCTTTTGCAAACCAAAACACAATTTTATCTCAGGCACACCTTGTCGATACATTGCTCTCTTTGACTCATCATTTGAGAATGGAATGCATGTTGAGAAGTCAATTGCAGTGTTTACCATAGGGGTTTACATGGTTATTGAGGGGACTAATTTAGGTGCACAAAATCTGGCACAGATAGGACATTAAGTAACTGTTAATAACTACTAATTCTATTATTATTATCGCAGGGTAAGTGATTGTGGGCTCACTTATTGATGCACGGACTCTGTAATTTAACCTGTTTGACCTGAACATGATGCTAAAGAAGCCAAGCTTTTGAATTTGCTTCCTATTTTATTTTTTTAATGCATTTTAATTTACTTTTAAAAGATACTAGATTACATAAAATGTTACATTAAAAAATGTAAGGGATTCTCATTTGTCCCACTCCTTACATCTCCCACTTTTCCCCACATTAACAACTTCTTTCATTAGTGTGGCACATTCATTGCAATTGGTGAACACATTTTGGAACATTGCCACTAAGGATGGATTATAGTTTACATTGTAGTTTACCCTCTCACCCACTCAATTTTGTAGGTTATAGCAGGATATATAATGTCCTGTATCTCTCTTTGCAATGTTATTCAGGACAATTCCAAGTCCCAAAAATGCCCCTATATTACACCCTTTTTCCCTTTCCTTGCCTTCAGCAACTCCAGTGGCCACTGTCTCCATATCAGACATTCATAGCAATGTCTTCCATTGCTAGAATCACAGTAAGTCTACAGTAGAATACCAGTAAGTCCACTCTAGTTCATATTTTATTCCCCAATCCTGAGGATTCTGGGATGGTGATGCCCATTCTACCCCTAATTGAGAGGGGGCTTTGATCCCATATGGCTGATGGATGGGATTCTCTTGCTTGTAGTTGTAGACTCTTGCGGTTCCATGGTGTGGTGGTTGTTCTTCCTCACCTCCTTGTTTGTTGTCCTGAGTGAGTCCAATGAACTGGAGAGCAAGTGTCACAGCTCTGTTGAGGCTGACGGCTCAGCTGGCACATGGACAGCCCAGAGATTTAAGTCTCTTGGATGTATGCCTACCTACTCCAGTGCTAACTATAGGTTCAAATAAAGGGGACAGAAGAGGCATGTGTAGAGAAGTCAGATCTGAGTCCAACTCTGTCACGCTTGGGAGCACAAACTCCAAAGTAGGGCCCACTAGCAAGGCAACAAACTCTGGAGTTCTCTGCCATGACCAGAGGACCTGGGTGTCTCTGGAGCCCTCAGGAGCCCCACTATTTGGGGTAGTATCTACCTTGGCTCTCAATGAGATCCTGCTGAGATGTGCATAGGCATTAGCTCTCTGATGACCTCCTGATACATTTTCAAGTCTCTTAGCCATATAAACTCATTTGTCTTTACCATTTTCCCCTTTTACTCAAGGTCATTTTCCAATTGCATCACCAGCTGGTGCCTGGTAGTAATCCCTCCATGTCAGGTACTTCCTATTTTAGTCACTGAATTTGGCACAGGGAAAACAGTCTTATAAAGAAAAAAAACCCAAGTCATAGCTACAGAGCTAAGCCCCACAAAACATCTCACACATTTTGCCACTATTTACAAGGAAACCCAAGCAAGAAGACATGAATGAATCAGGGCAAACTCATTACTGTGGAAAAACAATTCAGGTGAACCACTTTTTAAAAAAATATATAAGAAATCAAACGAGTAAAGAACTTAACTTTTAAAATGTAAATTCCTAACTGATATAGATCAGTTAGTAATATCAGCTTTGACTCTTAAGAATACTTAGTTCCCAATTAAGATGATTGCTTCTATCACACAGAAATACTACTAAACCATGTGCTTGGGTTATACTTAATGGTATACTTTTCCCCAATAATCAGACCCTGAAGAAACTTGTTAGACCAGGTTATGTAAATAATTCACATGAATCCATCCTTCTAAAGGGAGCATATATACAATGGAAAAGTCCATAGGTCCAAATCGTTTCTTTTTTAAAGAAACGATTTAAAAATCAGCCAGGGTTAGAGAACAGATGATACTATTGAACAGGATAATTTGAGGAGAATTTAATAAAGGCACTATTTACAATGGTATGGACAGGGAAGAGGAAAACTTCAAGAGATTGTATGGTACCCTAGAGCTAGCCATGGGCAGAAGGGGAGAAATTTATCTCTCCTAGGACTGGAGTGGTAAGAGGAGGGAAGAATCTCCTGCAATTGAAGGGGAAGAGATCCTTGAAAAGGACTACCTGGGAGGTACCCAAACTTACCTTCCTCCTCCTTTTCTATCATCTATGGATGATCCTTATTGACTGAGCCAAGTGGAAGCCAAGGGCCAGTGAGTCTGTGGATGGAGCCATGTGGGTTAGCCTCTACAGCTCAGAGCAGGGTGGGTGGGCACTGGATTTGGAGAAGACTGTGAAGAGGTTCCAATACACCGATGTTTTTCATAATAGGCTTATTTTGTTCACCAAGCCCAAGAAGATCCTGTGGTCATTTAGTTTCTCTGTGGTTCAGACAAATCTAGAGAATATGGGGCCAGTTTTGGGGACCACTCAGGAAGCCTGCATCTGTTATCTTTTCTATGCTTTCATATTGATCTTGAAATTGAGCTCAAATCCATGAGATAGCATGATTATGAAGCATGTAGGCCTGATTCTGAAAGTACTACCTTGGAGACCTCCTGTTCAAGGATGCTATGAATTTAGGTTAACTATTTTTGAGATTATGTTCAATCTTAAATATCTCAAAGATATAGACAAACAACTTCTCAACACATCTCTGAGAGCCTAGGCAAATGGAACTGCAGAAGTGGAATATGACATTGATTTCATGAATTTAATTTTTATTCTAAAAAGGAATAAAAATTCCTTTTCTTAATGTATAGCATATAACTGTTATATGCTATCAGTTATATGCTATACATTATGCTGTTTTGTTCCTTATTGACCTGGATTTCCACTTAAATTGTTGTATCAATTCAAAAGGAAATCATTACTTTTCTAAGAGGATGATGATGAAATCGCTAAAAATGATAAACTTCAATATCGCAGTTAGAACACTTCAGAAAACTATAGTGTGACTCAGGAAAGCTGTCATGCACTTTGGCAAACAGCAGTTCAGGTTGATTAACTGTTGATTTCCTCTTTGTTTTTGTTCAGTGCAATGTAAACCACACCAAATCATAAACTTAACTTTCTTCATCTCCAAAATGAGATTAATACTTTTCATCACCTGCTTCTTGAAATTGTTGTCGGCAGCCAAAGCAAGGGGGTGGGAGTAGGAGCTACAGTCACAGGTGATGCAGATAATTCAGGAGATATCATTTTAGTTACCCAGATTAGCAATTCAGATTCAACCCTCCCTCTCACCCTTCATCCCTCTCTCCCTCCTTCCCTTCTCTCCTTTCTAACTCTTTCAGCACATTAAATGGTACTGGTATTATTTGTAAATCACTCTTCTAGGTGCTAATGGCAGGGAGTCAGAAAGGGGACAAAAGGGGAAGAAAAAGACAAAACCTCTAAAAACCTTGAAGTATTTGCAGATTTGTTGAGTGGTTCCAGTATATGAATTACAGAACAGTTATAATGTGTGAAGAGTTCCAGGGCCCTTGAGGCTCTTATGTGAGAACATCCTTTCCCTGGCATCCATATCACCATTTTCAGGAGTGGAGAGGGGATCCTAGGACTCTACTTCTGGCAAGACCATCATCTCTCCTTTTCCCTCAGCACTCACAGCTTTAACATCATCTTCCATATTGAGACCACTAGGATAAATCTCATCACCTGCCCTCAACCCCCTCATTTCTATCTGTCCCTACACAAAGCCCATAGCCTCTCTCGTGCACAAGGAATTCTGATCCCGATGCCCCTGTACAGCATAGGGTACCCCACCCCTGCCTATTTCTCTGCTTTTATTCTTTTCTATATATTATATTATGGAGAACATACTATGCTTTTTTACTTATTTATTTGTTTGCCTATTTCCCTTCCTAGGATGTAAGCTACATGAAGTTTGGAGATTTTACCCCTTTTATTCATTGTTATATCCCAGTGCCTCAAACAGAGCCTGACACACAATATGGCTCAAAGTATTTCTGTTGAATGAACATTCCAGAATATATATATCCAAAGGAGGGTTACCTTTCAAAGTTGTCACCTGAGGAAGGTATATGGTTACTCCAAATTAAGGTACCTTTGCTGAACAAATATTTAGATTAGAATTTTAAACTATCACAATGTGTCTAACAATATTTGATTTAAACTACATAAGGCAGTATCTAAATAGAGGTAGATAATAAAAGGACTTTGGCATTATTCATAAGAACAGAATGGGAAAGGCAGGTTCATGTATCCCTATCCACCCAGCTGGGATTTGAAGAGATTAGAGACTGTCCAGTGATGACTCAGCCTACCCTCCACTTACGCCCCATGTTACTCTGTGAAGAGCCAGCTAAGATACTTCATGGGCAGAACTGTGATGTGGGAATTAAAAGAGGTTCCTGTTTTTGGCCGTGCAATTTGATTTCATGACCTTGAGTAAATTATTTAGCTCCTATGCTTTATACAAAGAAAGAAATAATGTCTGTTCCTAAGAAATGCTATGATTTTCTTTGATAGCTCCAGAGGAAAAATTCCAGTTAAAAATAGGTCACAGACTTTGTCTTCTCAAGAATATGATATGGCTAGTCTCTTGTGAAATAGTTGGGTAGATGGTTATCAACTGAAAATGAGCTCCCTGAAGTATTTTCACTTTGTTCATTTTGAAGTTTCATAGTCAACAGATTACCAAGATTTAACACTATTACTATTGAAAGAAGTTATAGGCCTGGAGGTGGAAGGGACCCATAAAATGAGCTAAGCATCTTGTTTTATATGTGTAAGGGCAATTAAAAGTTATTTCATGGATGTAATAACTTTTTCATTTACTTCAGGAGAGTCTAGACCTTAGTAGGTCATACCCAATTGTTAGCACATAGAGGTTAATCCGTGATTAACCCAGGGATGACTTCTGGAAACAAATAATGCTGACAACACAATGTTGAATGTTAGAATATCAAACTTATACAGTAGCTCTTTCATAGAGCCCAGCAAATTATATATGGCTCAAAAACAGCCTCTCTTTTAGTAAAAATCTACTCCACTATTATATATACATGAGGTTGATTATTTAATTTCTCTCAGCTTTAGTTTTCCTGTAAGAGAATGATTATGCACTATTTCTCATATATGGTTATGTGTCTGTACGTCTATGCATATTTGCACTTATTTCTCGTATATGCACTTGTGTATATATATGTGCATATATGTGTGTATATGTGTGCGTATACACTGCCTGCACACTAATCCAATAACTTTTAAAGAAATAATGAAAATGAGAAAGAGAAATACTATATGATAAAAATATTAGTAGATATTATTTATCAAGTGCTTACTGTGTGGTAGGCTCTGTGCTAAATATTTTACCACCATTATCCCATTAAGCCCCTCAATAAATATATGAGGTATGTACTATTATTTTCATTTTAGTTTGCAGGTAAAGAAATAGGCTTAGAGAGATTAATTAACTTACCTAAATTCATACAGCTGGTAAGTGGCAGAACAAGGTTCAAACAGGGTTCAAATCCAGACAGTACAGCTATAGATCACTCCTTTATGAAGTGAGCACATGCTAAGTCCTACACTACATGGAGAGTAGTTTATAAGCAATGATTAAAAGATAAAGTCTATTATTTTTTATCCATAGTATGCTAGATTGCCTCAGGACCTTGTTTCCCAGGAATCAGTAAATACAGCTGGTAGTCAAGGTCAGTTCTGCCAAAGAGCCACCCAGGGCGGGCTGAGGAAGCCAGCATTAGACAGCCATCAGGCCTGAGTTGCCCCTTCCTACCTGTTGACCTGAGAAGTACAGAAGTAGGGGGACCTTAGCAGTCTTGGTTTGGGACCTCCAGAATTTTTGTGACCATGGGGTATAGATCTGTTGTCTGTTGAGTCTGATGGCCAGTTCTGTCAGGGTTGTGCAGGCTGACTCTTGCTTCTTAAATGGTTTTCTGGAAAGGTCATCTGCCGTTAGCTAGAATGGCTTACAGGCAGCTTAAAGGCAGTTCACCCCTTTATAATCCTAAACCTGGATATCGAGGACAATAAGGATGAGTGTAAGCCATGTAGCATAATCCGTTCTAAATTAAAGTTCCAGTACTCATCTAAGCAGCAGGCTCTGCACCTCCCATTCCTGCCTCAACCGCTGCCGTAGAGAAACCCAATACCTATTTTGGAATTCTGTGTGACATTTCATATGAATAACACACTCCCTGGTAAAAATACATTGGCGAGTCACTAATGTGGTATAGAGACCGATTTCTTATTCCATTAGTGAGAAGATGAACTCTCAAGATCCAAGGGACACATATATTATCGTTCCCTTTCAAGAGTACTTAAAATATTCATGTAAAGACTGTAATTAATAAAATATTAAGAAATGCACTTTACAACTGACAGCTCTTCATTTATATGCTTTTTTTCCCCCAGTAGGATATTACGTATAAGAGAGATTTGAAGGCAAGGCATTTAGAATGATTTTTAAAAATTCCTTTAGGGGATAAGAAACCCTTTCATAACTTGATATAAATGGAAAAGTTTTGGCTCTTATTCCAGAAAAAGAATCATGCATGGAAAACCCCAAATTAGAAGGTCATTTTTAACTGAAACCAAAAGAATTAAAACAAATTCAGAGTGTAAGGCCAGAGGAAGTGGGACAAACTAATATTTTTCAAGTTGAAAGGAAATGTGATATTATCTAAAGTGTTTTCTTAGGAAAAGTTTTGAAGTCATAATTTTTCTTGATATAAATTATTTGAACATCTGTCTAGAAAACAAAACTAAGTATCATTTAAGAATTTTAGAGAGCAGACAACGAAGGGAAGGGGTGGGGGAGAAATAAATAAAGAAAGAACGAATTTAGAGGAGAATGAACTTGGTCTTACAAGGAGGGATTTCTATTTTCTTTTTGGTGTCCCTTTAAAGGAAATTCTTATTGTTGAATGAAAATCTTCATTAACATTTTACATAAAATTTCCTGACTAGTAGCTCTTAGTAGTGGGGGGTGCTCTGTAACTCTGTTAATACTATCTTTGAGTATTTTCTGTGTAATTTGTCAATATGGATGACTTCATCATCTGGAATCACAGAAGGCCTGGGGAGAAGATTTGTATGTGGTTAAAAGGCTGTTCGTGGTTATAGTGGCCTGAATGACAAAGGAGGCACTTCCCCAGGGACCATTGTGATGAGGACAGAGTTTGGAAGGTCCCTTATGTGCTGGAGTAATTCTGTGTCAGAATCCCCTGCCAGTGTGTGTCCCCAAACCCCTTACGTAAAGTCTGCCTCTATTGTAGTAGCCAGAAGCTGGAGAAGTAGGTTTCCTTGCCAGCAGGGTTCCCAAATGGTGGGGTTCTGCCAATGAGATTCCCTCACAAGTGATTGGAAATGTGGAAGAGGGGAAAACTGGGGCAAACCTCTTTTCTTTTTCTGTCCTCTGTCAATAGTGGTGGGTAACTGAGTAGACCTTCCAGATGCACATTTTTGCCATTGTACCCATTTTGGAGCTGTGGACAGCTGAGAGGTTGTGGCAGTTCTTACATTGTTCTGTTTTGGGGCCAGCTTTTTTTTTTTCTCTGTGGTGACAAACCCAAAACTGATAGCAGCTGCTCTTAACTTTTGCTCCTCTAGCCTTTTCAAAAATTTTATAAGCAACTATTTCCTTATATTGAATTCATTCCTGGTTAAAATGCTTAGCATGATTTCTGATTTCCTGACCAAATCTTGACTGCCACAGGGGGTTTTCTCTACATTTTTGCTTTTCTAGAGCAGGAAGCTTTTATTCCTGGTTGCTGGAGCCCAGTGTTAAGTAAAATAAAATGGCCACCTGCAATGGGTGTTGCTGGGAGGAACCCCTTTCAAAGATAGAGAAAACAAAAACAATTGACTTGAGAGGATTTCTTGAGAAAATGGAATGCATCCTTCAGAGCTGCAAATAAGCAACTTCTGCTGAAAAATCAGTTTCAGTCTGGAGAGATAGTTTATCAGATTGGACAAGCATACCAAGCTGATCAATGTATTATCTGCTCCCCACTTTGTAAGACCCCTCTTTGTAAAATGGAAACTTTATGTCAGCCAATCAGAACATTTTCCTCACTTGCTTCTAAATTCACCCTAAGTGAGCTTTCCCTTTCCATGCCCTTCCTGGAGCTCCCCTCCCCTTCTGAATGGGATGCTGCCAGATTCATGAATCACTCAATAAAGCTGTGAGATCTTAAGTCGCATTAAACATTTTCTTTTCACATTTTTGGCAATGAGGATGGGGTCAAAAGGCAACTGCTTATGGCTCTGGAAACAGAGACACAGCTGGAGGCGCCCTTTGAAACCTTTGAGTTCTCTGTCCTCATTGTCTCCAAGGGTTGTGAGTTCCTCTCAGATCTGAGTTCCATTGTCTTTGTGTTCCAGTTTTCCAATCTCACTAGTGTTTAGTGCAAAAGATTAATGGGTCGATTTTGTTGACAAGAAGCCTAAAATTTTGAGGCTGAATCACTAGCCTTTTGGTGTAATCAAACTTAATTTTTTGCTACTGTTGATTTCTTTGTCTGGTGCACAAATGATGAAGATGGGATCCTTAAATTCTAAAATTTTGAATCCCATTCCACCCCCACCGCCGGCACCTTGGTATATCACATGTTCAAAAATGATGGAGCTGGAATCTGTGCCTAGCTAAAAAAAATAGCAAAATCTTACCAAAGACCACATGGAGTTGCAATGACCATTATGGGGAACACTCCTATTAGACAAACTTACTCATCTCAGAGGTGTACTCAAGAAAAAGTTCTCCCAAGTTAAATAGGCCAAATGAGATACTATTTTAATTGCAAGACTAAAGAGATTATATAAACCAGTGAGCTTTGTATTTCTATGTTTTTATGTTTCTGTGTTTCTATGCCTGACTCATGGCTGGAAAAAATTTGAATTGAGTCTATAAGCTGTAAGTTTGCTGTGTATGTCCACATGTTTGATGTATGATATTTTCCTATTTCTGGGTGTTATTACCAAATTAACTTAGAAAACTCAATAAAATAACTCCAGTTAAAATGACTTAAAGCTAACTAAGCACTTAGTTTTCCAATATTTCTGTTGAAAGAAGAGTGTTTGCAGAACTAAATCCAAACATTTATACAATATCAAGTTCACATAATCCAGATAAATATTTGACAAATGGGACTAGTTTAATATTGCTAGTTAAATAAAACAGCTAGATTTTTTTTTAGTTATCTATGTTAAGTAAATATAAGCATACAACTTTATCCTACTTGGGAATGTTCTTCTTAAATTTATAAAGGTTTACTGATCAAATGAACTAGCATTGTATTTACTAGATGATGAAAAATGTGAATTTGTGTTTAACCAAATTGGGTTATTATACTCACAAACTTTAAGGGTTTTATGTTTTGTAGGATGTCAGCTTGAAGACAGTTTCCAAGATCTTTATAGTAACTTAAATATTTACGGTATGCAGAATGTGCTTTCATTAAGGAAAAAGAGAGCAGTTTTGTCCTAAAATAAAATGACTGGTTGTTGCAGAATGAGGAACAGGAAAGTGTAGAACAAAGCCGGAATGGATATAGAAAGGTGTAGAAATTTTGTGGAAAAGGAATTTTGTTTTTCACGGTCAGGTTTGGTTAAATTTGATAAATTTATGAGATTAAAGAAAAAAATATGTACTTTAATTTTAATTTTTTAGAAGGTACAGGAGGTGGAACCCAGGATCTTGTACGTGGGAATCAGGCACTCACACCACCGAGCTACACTCACTCCCCGTATGAGATTTTTAAGTTTTCTTATCAAATAGTATCTTCATACAAAACTAGAATTTGGTTTTCTCTCTGCTGAAATGACAAAATTTCCTTGGATTATTGGTCTGCTCTTAGGAAGAGTTTGAAAAAGGTTTTTTGTAACCATCTGAGTATTTTGCCTAGAACGCAACTATTCTGTATTTTATCAGAATAATCTTCAGATTGACCATGTCATCCTTCATTGTTTTAGCGATCAAGTCTTCTCACTTTTGAAAGACCTAAGTTTTTATAACAATCATGCTAACTCTTATATTTACTTTTAAAATCTTTTATTGCCACATTGGTTAAATAGGGAACCAAATATTGTTTCACAGTGAAACAAAATGTTCAAGCCTGACACTTTTTGGTATTTCGCCATCCCAAAAGCAAACCCTAAATGACATCCTCTTGATCTCAAATTGTCTTTGGTATTTTCCAGAAGGCCCCTGGAAAATCACCAAAAATTTGTTTTTTCACCTTGTAAAAAGAGAGGTGCTAGAAATAAGGAGGTTTATTGGCTATGCTATGAATTGCATGGGAAATATCGAATTAAAAATGATTTTCTAACATTCTGTTGGTTAAATTTGTATGGGTAAAATATTATCCATATCAACATTTCAGAAATTGTATAAATTCCTAAACATATGTCAATATCCTCATTGTCCATGAGTTATCCCAGCACTGATCTGCCTGATATTAGACAACAGTATAGTGTTATTTGTCATAATTTCAGTTATTCTTAAAAAAAAAATGTTATGTGTCACAGAGGCAACTAAATTTCCTTCTCAGCTGCATCATTTCTGTAATGAACTTTCATCAGAACTTTTACTTTATTAAAATAGGAATAAGTTAACTACAGCTGTTTTAAATCTTTTGTCATCTCTAGATAGTTTTATTCTGATGCTTCCCTGAAAACACTTGCTGTCAGCTACAGGGCAGAGTGCTTTGTCTATGACCAAAAGGACTGTCTTAGAGACCCATGGAAAGGTCTATGCCAGGTACTCTGGGGTTACAGTCTTCTAATGACCTTGCTTAAATAACGCTGAGACCATACCACTGGACTGAGTCAAGATTTCAGAATTCTAGTAATGAAGCTGATGGGTTCATGAGATTGCTTACACGAGACTGAGCAGAATGAGGATTAATGACCTAGAAATGAATGAACTGATAAAAAATGATCATAGTCTTGTTTAGAGTATTGCTTATGTTTTAATGTTCTATGTTCTAGATACAAGAAATCCCTTACTTTTTTCCATTAAGCTGTCTATAATTCATAAAATAATCATTTTTTCTTGCTGCCTGATCTCTCATTGAATAGTCTTATTTTTAAGGCTATATAATCTTTTGCATAGGTTCATTCAGAATCTGTCCTCTTTGTCAATAGGACATAATTGGAGACACTATTATTTAACCAAATCTTTGACCGGCATGTCAGATATGACCAAGCACTTTTAAGGAACTAAGGTCAACTTTATAGAGCCAAGGCTTAAAAAAAACCCTCTTGGAAAAACCTGGTCTGGTATATCTGTCACCAGGGCTTCCAGCCTTACAGGACACTAAAGAAGATTACTTTCTGAAAAGCATAGCAATCGTATGACACTTTGGGGACCTCAGGAAGAGGAATTCACCCAAACCTATAGGTATCACAGGTGAAATCTGGTGTTGAGTTCTTGGCTTGGCTTCCAAGCCTTGAGAGGCCTTTAAAAGTCTGTTTGGAGGATCCTTATGAAAACTACCAGGAAAGCAAACTTAAAAAGGTCTATATGGAGCCTACTGGAGTAGGCTCAGTTTTCTTCCATTTTTCCTTTCCATTGTTTGCATTTGTTTCTTTTCTTCACTGCACAGATATTTGTTGGGTGGCTGTTTGATTACATTTAAAACCCTTGGAGTGGAGTAACTTACTCAGTTGAGTAAGGTGACTCCAATAAGTCACCATCCTTGCTGCACCTATATAAATAATCAGATAATCAGGACAAATTGAATGAAACCAGCCTTATTTTATGATCAAGAATAATATTTTTGGGCTTATCTGAGATCAAAAGGAGGGTGACTGCAGAGAATTTTTGTATTTCAATGGAAAACTCTAAAACATTACTGTGAGTTATCAGATTCTGCTCATGTTCCTTGAGCTGTTTTGCATCCCCTTTGTAAACTGCAGATAACTGCATCTGCATGAGTTTTGTTATCTACCTGTAAATAGGGCTGGATCATGTGCACTTACATAGGTTGTCTTTCCTAAATGCCAGTTAGAAAGCTAATTTAAGATCTTTTGTACTTCGGTCCTCAAAGTGACAAAGAAGGGATAATACCCTCAATCCCTTCTCCTATTGTAATACAGGGTTCTACTCTTTTATGCGCACCATCATAGCTTCCCCAGAACACATGACTGGGTTGAGCAATTATAAATATTTCTAAGGTAATGAAATAGAGCTTCAACACCATGCTCTTCACTATGCTCTTCAAGCCATCCAGGCTAAAGATGACAGCTTAGCATCAGTGGTCTTGCAAAGCAGATAAGCTCTAGTACCCTGATTGCCCATGAACAATGTTGCATTTATGTTAATAAGCCTGGCACAGTAATAATTAGCCTGAATATTTTAAAGGACCTAGTTAAGGTGTTTCATGATACTAGTTAGGCTCAAACATTTCAGTGGCCTATATCCTGACCTGGGTTCTTGGTTTAATGGAATATGGGGACAAACTAATATGCTTTGGATTTATGCTTTCAATTGTGATTATAAGTTTATAGGTTTTTATTTTTTGTTGTACAAACAGCTTCATGATTCTGTTCAAATTCCTTGTCGCCCTCAAGACAGATGGTTGCTCTTAAGATAGGAAAATGGGATAGAAGTGGGACTAACTTTAGTAGACCAAGACTAAAAAGAAAAAGAAAAATAATAGGCACTGACTCAGAGACAGGGCCAGACCCATAATCCACTCAACTGAGTAAGTTACTCCACTCCAAGGGTTTTAAATGTAATCAAACAGCCACCCAACAAATATCTGTGCAGTGAAGAAAAGAAACAAATGCAAACAATGGAAAGGAAAAATGGAAGAAAACTGAGCCTACTCCATCAGTTGACAAGAAAAGAAATTAGTGGCGGTCAAGTTCTGAATGAGACTGTTGAAAAAATGACTAAAAGAGGGGCACAGTTAAGTAAAAATCGCCACCTGCATTGGGTGTTGCAGACTGGGAACCCTTTCTGAGAAAGACTTTTCAAAAGGCTTTTCCAGAAGACAAAAACAGTTGACTTGCAGGGGCTTTCTAAGAAAATGAAATGCACTCTGAAGGACTGCAAATTAGTAACACCTCCTGATAAATCAGTTTTAGTCCAAGAGAGATAGCTTATCAGATTGGACAAGTATACCATGTTGAACCCCTTATATAAAAAGGAAACTTAATGCCAGCCAATCAGAACATTTCTTCACGTGCCCCTGGGCTCGCCCTATATGAGCTTCCCCTTACCACCCCTTCAGTGGAACTTCCTTCTACATTCTGAATGGGATGCAGCCTGATAGATTCATGAGTCACTCAATAAAGCTGTGAGATCCTAAACTGCATGAAAAGTTTTCCTTTTAACATCACTAAGTTTTGGAAAAGAAATTTGTATGTGGGTACTATCTTTAGCAAGGCCATGAGACATGGTTTTTTTAAAGTCAATTCAGGAAATCTTTTTTTAAACTTTTTCTATTTTAAAGATACATAGATCACCCCAATTTTTGCATTAAAAAATACAAGGTTCCCATATATCCCAATTCCCTACCTTTACCCTGACTCCTCCCACATTAACAACCTCTTTCATCAGTGTAGCACATTCATTGCATTTGATGAATACATTTTGGAATGCTGCTATACTGCATGGATTATATTTTACATCATAGTTTATACTATCTCCCATTCCATTCAGTGGGTTATGGCAGGATATATAATGTCCTGTATCTGTCCCAGCAATATCAATGAGGATTACTCAAGTCCTGAAAATGCCCCCATATCACACCTTTTCCTCTCTCCCTGCCTTCAGCAACTCCAGTGGCCACATCAGTGACACAATTTTCTTCCATTGCTAGAGTCACAATAATTCTATAGTAGAATACCAATAAGTCCACTCTAACCCGTATTTTATTCCTCCATCCTGAAGACCCTGGAATGGCGATGTCCATTCCACCTCTAAATCAAGAGGGGACTTAGAGCACACATTGCTGATGAAATTCTCCTACTTGCAGCTGTAGACTCTCTTGGTTCTCTGGTGTGGTGATTGACCATCCTCACCTCCCTGACCTGGGTAAGTCCAATGAACTGGAGAGTAGGTGTTACAACTCTGCTGAGGCCCAGGGCCCAACTGGCACATAGTTCAGAGATTCAAGTCTCCTGAGCATCCACCAACCCCAGTGCCAACCACAGTTCAGAAAAAGTGACAGAAGAGGCATGCATAGAGAGGTCACATCTGAGTCCAACTCCATCACACTCAGGAACATAAATTCCAATGTTGGGTCCACTGGCAAGGCACTGAACTCCAGAGTCATCTGTCATGACTGTAGGACCTGGGGTCTCCATAGCCCTCAGGAGCACCACCACTTGGGGTTGTATCTACTTTGGCTGTCTCTGAGATCCTGCTGAGATGTGCATAAGCCTGACCTGTCTGATGACCTCGACTCATTTTGAAGTCTCTTAGCTATATAAACTCATTTGTGTTTACCATTTCCACCTTTTATTCAAGGTCTTTTTCTAGTTGTATCATCAGCTGGTGCTTGGTCGTAATCCCTTGGCACCAGGGAGACTTATCTCTGGGAGTCATGTCCCATGCTGGAGGGAAGGTAATGCACTTACATGGTAATTTTGGCTTAGAGAGAGGCCACATTTGAGCAACAAGGAGACTTTCAGAAGGTAATTCATAGGCAACATGTATTATTAGGCTAAGTTTCAATTTCACAAGAACAAATTTCATATGTACATTCATCAATATCAAGGACCTGGCGTACTGGTCTGCCCTCCTTCATTAGGTACTGCCCATGTACTCAAGAGATTTTTTGCACCCTATTAGAGACTTCTTTTCTACCCTGTCTTAATCTATTCCTCTTTTCCTGCTTCTCTGTCTATAACCTCACCTTTCTGTTGATCTGGATTCTCTTTTCTTAGCATTGCAATGTACTACTGATGACTACTGGTAGCAAAATCAATCTGAAGCAGTGCTGACCAATAGAAATAGAATGTGAGCCACACATGTAATTTAAAAATATTTAATAGCTACATTAAGAAAGTAAAAAGAAGCAGGTGAAATTAATTTATAAAATACATTTTATTTAGTTCACTACATCCAAAACATTATTACTTCAGCAAGTAATCAATAAAAAATGTATTCATGATATTCACATTCTTTTTTTTTTCATCCTAAGTCTTTGAAATCCTGTGCGTATTTTACACTTACAGTAGATCTTAGAGGATCAGCCACATTTCAGATGCTCGGTAGCCACTTGTGGTTAGTAGATTCTGATTTGGACACTACGGAACTAGAACATCATTTCCACCCTTCCTATTTTCCTGATAAAATATGACAATAAAAGGCCAAGCATTAAAATCTCCCAATCAACACTCTTTGACCATCCAGTAGCTTCATTTCTCTTCGGTTCTTGTTCCTAGTAAAGTGAATTTGCTTGCTCTTTCACTAAAATGACTTTCTTTTTTCTTCTTTTAACAAACTCCTCATCTGCCAACCCATCAACTTACTTGGTTTAAGATCTCAACCCACTTTCTCCCTCTGGAACCCTTTGCCAGATTGTGCTTTGTTTTCCTTTGTACTAAACATGATAATCTGTTTCCTAATCTATACCCACATATTGATATGGTAACTGGTTCATGTAATTTCGTGTTTAGACATTCATCTTCCCAACCAGAATCCTTTGATTCTTTTATAACATTTTTTCAAAGAGGTCAGAATGAGAGTTCATTGACTAAGATTTGGTATGCTAAATTTTATAGAAGCACAAGTAATTTAAACCACTGTATTAGCTTTCTACTGATACTGCAATAAATTAACATGAACTAAGTAGCTCAAAACAACACAATTTTTAAATGTAGTTTTTAATTAGAGAAGTTGTAGGTTTACAGAAAAAGCATGCTGCAAATACAGAGTTCCCACCAACCCTCTCTATTATTAATACCTTGCATTAGTGTGGTAACTTTGTTACAATTGTTGAAAGAATATTATTATAATTGTGCTATTAATCAGCATCCATGGTTTATATTAGAGTTCCCTATTCGTGTTGTAGAGTCCTGTGTTTATTCTAGTAACATAAGACAACCTAAAATTTACCCTTTTAGCCACATTCAAATATGTAATTCAGTGGTGTTAATCACATTCACTGTGTTGTACTACCATCACAATATTCACTACCAAAACTTTTCCATTGCCCCAAATAGATACTCTATACCAATTAAGCATTAATTTATTAAGCATTAACCATTCCCTACCCTACTCCAATCCCTGGTAACCTCTGTTCTATTATCTGACTCTATTAATTTGCTTATTTTAATTATTTCATGAGATCATACAATATTTGTCCTTTTGTGTCTGGCTTATTTCACTCAAAATGATGTCTTCAAGGTTTATCCATGTAAAACAAAACAAATTTATTATTTTATAATCTGGAGGTCAGAAGTCTGAAATGGGTTTTATGGGGCTAAAATTAAAGTGTTGGCAGGTCTGTGTTCTTTTCTAGGAGCTCTAGAGGAAAATCGTGCCTTTCCTTTTCCAGCTTCTAGAGGCTGCTCTCATTCCTTGGATACTTGCCATGTCACACTGTTTCCATCTCACATCTTCTCTCTCTGCTTCTCCTGCCTTTCTCTTCATAAGATTCCTGGTGGTTACATTGGGTTCACCCAGATAATCCAGGATAATCTCCCCAATCTCAAAATCCCACCTGCAAAGCCCCTTTGCTATGTAAAGTCACATATTCACAAGTTTCAGGGATCAGGACATGGACATCTTTGGAGGAACATTCGTTCCACCTACCACAACTACTGAACCATATTTCTTATTCTGTGTAATTTCACTGGTTCATTCATTTATAAACAAAATACTAATTTATCTTTTAATTGAGTCCATATTAGATACAGTACTAAACAGTGGTATTACAAAATATTATTCCTAATACAGTGTGGATATCTTTTAACATCAGGAAATAATCTTCAGTGAGTTTGACATTTATTTTACTGTTATTATTTTCCTTGCTTTTAAGAGTTGTAGAACAGTAACTGAGGGTTAAAAATTAACAAATGATTATTATTACTGAATCATTATATAGATTGCTTTTTACTTTCAAGTATATTGTAGAATAGCGAAAAGTAAATACCTGAAATTAATGAAACTTGCCGAACTAGAATCCAGATACTTTGATCTCTGATAATGATTGCAAAACTATATAACCTTTATCTTGTGATTGCAAAGATCTTGTGATTCACCCCTATTTGAACCACCTCCCCCTATTCTGTTTTACAGCTTTGAAGTCTTATGTTATTAATGAAACTATTTTACTGGTCAAAGTTGGATCTAACCAAGGCCTGCCTGCCTGACATTTCAAGCCACTGTACTCATTAGCATAAACCTGCCTAACTTTGGATACTATGAAACTATCAGAATTTCTGTAGTTTAGGGAGACAGCTTTTAAGCCTTTAGGCCATCTGTTTTCCTTATTGAGTCTTAGCAATAAACTCTTTCTCTCTTTGAAACTCCAATGTCTCAGGCATTGGTTATTTTGAAACAAACCAGGCAGAAAACCCCACATTCGCTGAGTAACAAATGTGGGAAGACCACTAGAGACTAGCAAGTGTTCACATCACAAAGTTTACAAGGGTGGAAACTAAGTTCAGAGAGGTTAAGTGATTTATCCATGTTTGCGGAGCTTACTTGTAGGGGCTGGGACTAGACAACAGTCATCTTACTTTTTCTTCAGTATATGATGCTTCCTTTGCATTATGACCACCGGAACAAACACAAGTCTATGAACCCCGTGTAAAACATCTAGATTTTATAGCAAACAACACAGCAAATACTGTTGTATACTGGTGCCAGTTTCCTCTCGACATTTTTTCTTTTGCCTTAAACATTTTTTCTAGTCTTTACCATGGGAGACTTTCAAAAGTGCTATAATTTTCTTGTGCAAATCTTAACTTGCGGATTAGAGGCGGTTAGAAGGAAGGCAACATCTTCCCAAAAGTTAATTACAAATTTCATTTTTTTCATAGCTTTCTGCTCCCAGACTTCTGACTCATCAGGTGGTAAAACTGTAGGTGTGCCTTGTTACTGACATGAAGTTCTGCAGGAAATTTGATTAACGCCACTTCCAAATTTCAGTTTAGCTTAGAGCTAGAACGCAAATGATAAAAATCCAATTTCACAATATTGCCTTTCATCCTAACAAGTGACAGAGTAGTTGGGGTTTGCATTGTTGACAGATGTAGGTAGCGTATACAAATTCTTCAATTAATGCTTGAGTCTATACATATACAGAGATGGCTTCTTAAAGAGAGAATATATTTAAACTTTGAGTATTTTGTAAATTGTTTTCCTGAATTAGGGTGCTATTTCTTAAAGCTGTCATTGTGGCAGAATTATCTGAACAAAATATGTGTATTAAATTATTTAAAGTTTTATTTATTAAGGTGTAGTCTTTCAATTACTGTATCTGAATAAACTCAGGAGCTTATTACTGGGCTTCACTCAAAACCTACTGGATGATCTGCATTTTTAAAAAAGGTTATCCAAATAGGAATTTATTTTCTTGGTTTCTCAATCCTACGTGCAGAAAATAATAATAGAAAACACTTATATAGCCATGCTAGAAACTGTTGTAAACGGTTTACATTTCTTAACACATTTAATCCATACAACTAGTTTTTAAGATAGGAACTACTATATTCCCATTTTATGGATGAGAAAACTGATACTTCAAGAGGAACTAACTTATTCAACAGCTAGTTGTTCCACAAATGCTTCTCCCCTTTTTTCCTCCACACACACACACTGTTGACAACTCTGGGGTTGATGTAAATTTAATTTGCATTTTTAATAGAGCTTTCATGTGATTTTTTGCACATGAAATTTTGAGACTGCGAAAGGGACAGAAGTTTAAGTATCAAAACATTCCTATCCCTCACGATGCACTGACATTTTCCTTGCCAGTGGTTTTTTTCCCATGTCACATCAAAAGAAATAAAGTCAACTGCTCTCTATTGATTTGATTAACTTGACTACGTATTTTGATGATTTTAGTTGAATCACTTGCTCAGTTAAAGGGATATTTAGTTGTCTGTATTCAACCAATTAAATAATCAACAATATTTTTTCTGAATAGCTATTCAAGGAGGGCTCTGCAGAGAATAACAAAATGTATAACGGACCTGAGCTTCTCAGCACTCTGTTCACAACTCTATTATATATTCACCATATTCTATTTACCACGTTGCTCTGTTGCTGTGTCTGTCTTCCTGTCTGGATTATGAATTTCATGATACTTAGGCACCAAATATCACTCATATTTGTGTCCCCAGCTCCCAGGACCATGCTTGGCATATAATAGTCACCCGACATATGTCTATATTTGAATGGATATGAAAGAACAGATGTGCCACTGGGATATATTTCAGGAAGTGGGATAGTGTGACTGACTAGTTGAATTCAAAAGTTTAGAATGTGTTCACAGACCACAAGTAACTCCAGGGAAATGTTCAAGAAAAGAAGTGTAGGTGGGTCTCAATTTATGCTTATTTTAATTAAATTTAATAAAAATATATGCTATGAAATTTTATATGCTACATTTCCATATATTATTGCAAAAGAATTTTCCAATGCATTAAAAAACTCTCTAAGAGCATTAGTAGTTGTATAATGTTTAATTAAAATAATATAGAAATTTTTGTACCCTTCCCCTCAGACTTTTCCCCGTTTTTTTTCCTCATAAAAAATGTTTCAATGAATAATATTTTGCAAAGTTCTTTTCTGATTTTTGAATTATAAAGAGTCAAATCAAGTTCAACATTAAATTTTTTTTATTAGAGAAGTTGTAGGCCATGCCCTGCCCTGATGCCACATTTTTCTGAACTTGCTTCCTGGGCTTGTGCTTGTTCATGGCTGTATTAGTCAGCCAAAGGGGTGTTGATGTAAAATATCAGAAATTGATTAATTTTTATAAAGGGTATTTATTTGGTGTAGGAGCTTACAGATACCAGGTCATAAAACATAAGTTACTTTCCTCATCAAAGTCTATTTGGAGCAAGATGGCTGCCAACGTCTGCGAAGGTTCAGGCTTCCTGGGGCTTGCTTTTCTCTGGGTTCAAGGTTCCTTTCTTCCTGGGGTTGACTTCTGTTTCCTCTGTGTGTTGACTTCCTGGGGCTCCAGCTTAAGGCTTCAGCATCAAACTCCAACATCAGAAACCCTCAACTCTGTTCTTTGCCATGCCTCTTATCTGTGAGACCCCCTCCCATCAAGAAGTGGGGACTCAACTCCCTAATCATAACTCAGTCATGCCCAGGTACAGATCAGATTACAAACATAATCCAATATCTATTTTTGGAATTCATAGCCATATCAAACTGCTACAATGGCCTTAGATAGTCTCCTGTTTATAGGAATATTTTTAAGCCCCCTACTTCTAGGAAATAGATGTTCTTTCCCTCCCAGGTACTCTATTGTATTACTTAAAGTAGGTAATTCCTTTGTCCCAGGCTTCTTTGACTTAATTGTTTCTTACTGCTTTAGCTGTCCTCAAGTTGCTTCCACCTGCAGGGCATGTTTTGGGAGCTGAGAATGAGATGAGATTTCAGTTTCAGTTATTAGTCTGCCAGCTGATAGATGGCACCAACATGCAGAGAGCCCAGTATGTTCATAAGAGTTACTCTGCACCCTCCAGAACAGGACCAGGGACCCACAATGGAAGCATTAGCTGCCTCCACACCATGCCAGGGCCAGCAAGGGCACCAGGACCTTCCTCTACTGTTTTTATATCTGCATTTTCTTAATTCAGCACTCACCACTAACTGCTGTTTTCCAGAGTTTTGAAGAAGATGGCTCTGCCAGTTTTTGCCAGTTGTTCAAAGATTCTGTTGGAGAATGACCATCTTGGTTTATTGTAAATCCATATTTAAACATTTTTGAAGTTATTGAAATAAGAGGACAAATTGCTAAAAAATATGAAAAAGGTGATAGAATGAATAAGGGATTTCTTAAAGATAATTTATAAATGAATTGCTTAGGATTTAGAGATTTCTGATAGAAGGTGCATTCAAAATTGCAGTTGAATTGTAAGGCTGCCTTCTGAAGTTTATTTTATCCACAAAACTGGCTGAAATAGATCTTACAACTTAAAACCTCAATTTCCCCCAAGACATTCAAATATTGAAACTTTAATCTGATTGCAGAGTCAGAAGCAAGTTCACATGCCTTCAATTCACCATCTATTGGGACTTAAAGATCTGTAAAGTTTTATTTCCTCTTAGCACCAAAGGAGGAAAGGGGGAGAAGTGGGAGAGTTGGAGACTTGCAAAGCTCTTTGGCTGCGTGGGAGCTTTTACGGTGGGACTGGTAGTGGGCGTGTATATGTGGGTAAGGAGTTCTCTTGTGGCAGATGGACAGAATGGTAGGGTCTACATAGGGTCCACTCATATTGGGGTGTGCAAATCTCAAAAAATAAGGTTGATTATATTGGACCTTAACTATTGCCTCAAGAAGTTTGGATTTTATCCTGTAGCAATGGGGTGACATTGAAAGGGTTTTCTTCTTTTAATGTATGTAAGATCCAAATATACCATTGAAATGAAATTGAAAAGAAAAAAAATCAGTATATGGATGCTGTTAAAGTTAAGCTCAGATCCCCTTCAACCTCTTTTATTGCTTCTGTTCATTCCTCCTCTAGGTTCTGTGAGCTCATGGATGGTTACTCTATTTTTGGTGTATTCGACTATTTTGGAGGCAAGAACAGTGATTGTATAGTAGGGTTTTACAGGATGATTGTGGAAGTAGGATGGGGGTATGTGAAGGGAAGAATTAATATATATGGAGTGTGTGTTATGTACTCTTCACTTGCCTGTAAGTGTGGAATCTGTTTAGGAGACTATTGACATGAAAGGGAATAACCTAGGGTGGTTGTTAACAGAAGAAGGAAAAAGAGAGATTACTGAGAGGCTTGGACAAGGTCTACATCTCTCCTTTTCTCTTTATGCCACACATTGAGTGTCTTTCAGATGCGAGAGTTTTTAAAAATTTTCTTGATATTTTGGGTTTTGCATAGAAAAAACTGAGTGAAAAATAGGTATATGAGCAATTTGATTAAAAGAAAATTTATTTATTTTTGGCAGAAAATGTGGGTCTTCAGAATTAATTTTAGTTGAACAAGCTAGTTGTCATGAGATTATTGTCTGCTGAACTGGAGGAATTATTTTGGTGTCTATCTATTATGAACTTAAGCACTCTTAAGAATTTCGAACTATTGGGAAGATTGTTGGAAGTTAATTATGCACCTCTGCTCATTAGCATTCACCTGTAGCTAGTTGTTCATCTTCTGGATTCTAAGACTTTTTCCAAAGGCAGCTCTTTTGTTGTTGGAAATAGGAGAATAGAGTACAACCCTCAATTGGCCTCCCTTCACACTAGTCAAACAAGTCAACCCGGTTACTTTTACAGTTTGGATGACAAAGTTTTATAATATTTGAAGAACATAAGGAAACTGTAAAGGAACTGGCATCATAATAATGGATAATATTTAAATAGAACTTTACAGTTTATATACACTTTCATAATGGATTATTTAATTTTCATAATGGTATAAGATTGAAGTGCCTTGAACCTAGAACTTGACTCCAATTTCCATGGATTATGCAATCCTAGAATTGGTATAAAAGAAGGCTTAGTGTTGTTTAATAATGAACTTCAAATATAAATGATTGAGACACAAAAGGGATTCTTTGATTTAGCTTAGATAAGGAAGACCCAATAGATGGGCAAACAAAAGGAAAGGGACAAAAACTAAAAAAACATTTCTGAGGAAGAAATTCCTCACAGTGGAGACTGAGAATCTGAAGGAAGTTTCAGAGATTCTTCCCTAGTTTGAGTCTACTCTTTGGATTGATTCTTAAATAAACAACTAGAGATTGACATCCCAAAATCATGTGCAGAAAATTTTAACTGGTGACGCTATTCTTCAAGATTGATGATGATGATGATGATGAAAGCTAATGTTTATTCAGACTATGGATCACATACAATGCTGACAGATTTACATGAAATATGTCATAATCCTTACAGTAACCTGAACCCTATTATTCCCTTTTTCTAACAAGGGAAAATGAAGCATATCTAGGTTAAATAAGAGTAAGTGCTGAGCTGTGACTGGGTATCAGATTACCTAACTCTAAAGTGCATATTTAGTGATTATTCTGTACTTCAGGGAAGATATCAGATGGTATGCTAATGGAGGTTTTGGAAGAAAAAGGATACACTACTTAGCATTAAAGTCTAGTTTAGTTGAACTGATCATCAAATTTCCCACAATAGTTGCTCGTCATTCATGTTAGTGGCTGTGCAGTTTGAAGTTGGGTGGACCATAGATGAAAAATCACGTTCTTAGGGCGAAGCTATTCCTGTGCATGTAAACCTATTGTAGATGGAACCTTTTGATTAGATTCATTTAAGGGACCTCCCTTTTGATTAAATTACTGCAGTAGGCCAAGACCCAAGGTGGGTCTTAATCCTTTTACTGGAGTCCTTTATAAATGAAGGAATGAAAGCCTTAGGCACAGAAAAAAAGCCGCAGAGACAGAGAAACCCCAAGAGACTGAGAGAGAGGTCTCAGAGGCCAGAGACTGGAATTAGAGGAGCACAGAGGCACAGAAAGAGGACCCGAGAGGCTCAAATAGATGAGGCCTGGAGGAGATGGGAGAGTTGAGCCATATGCCTGATTGCCCACAGCTGAGCTCAGAGAAAAAGTAAGCCTGGAGGAGAAGGCAGACTGGCAGAACTGCCATTATACCCTCCCACATGTCTGATTAACCACAGTTGCAACTTTGTGAGACAGCATCTCTTGACAATGCTTTGATTTGGACACTTACATGGCTTAAGAACTGTAAGTTTTTAGTCTAGTAAATTCACATGAAAAGCGAACCCACTTCTAGTATATTGCATTGGGACACTTTTGCAAACTAAAATAGTGGCCTCCAGGAAGCCACCTCCCTTTTGAATGTCACTTGGCAGAGTTCATGTCTCTATTAGACCACAGGGAAAATGCCTGGTGGTTTCATGAGATAGCCAACATGGCCAGAAGTGGGGAGAGTGAGCCTGCTCAGCATTCGCTGCAGCATCTCAATAGTTGGCTTTGCTGTTATTACTGATTATGCTTATTTTATAGAAAGAAGCCTGGGGCTCAGAGACAGAACAGGGGCCAGGAAGTTATAGACTTGGAGAAGTCTTCATTAAACAAAAGCGGTATGGAAGATACAGTTTTCAAGAATTCTTTTGGAAAGATAATTTGGAAACTCAATGGGCTTCATAACATAGATTAGCCTAGGGAACAAAACATTTTCTATATTTGATTCAGTTCTAAAAATATTGGATTCTAATATAGAGCAAATATTTCCCTGGTAGGACCCAAAATTATTTTCTTACAATGGTAACTTCCTTGTTTCTTGCCTTTTCAGAGAATGTGTGTTCTGTTAGCAGCTAAGAGCTCAGATCTGAGTGCTGATCAAGATTCTGTAGTGAGGCCTGAGAAAACACAAAACTGAGGTAAAAAGTTCCAGGAAACTCTCTAAGGCTTGTCACGATGTTCTGTGGTATTTCAAGTGCTTAGAAGAAAAAGGTGAACTTGAGGTGAATATGAAAAAAGGTAAAGACCCAGTCTAGTCTTTGAAAAACAAACTTCTGAAATGCAAAAAAGTGAATTTTTTTTTCCAGTGTGATACAAGGCTGTCTTTTTGCTTTCATGAAAAAAAGGTAATATTTGTCAGTCAACTTGAGTTTGGGGCACAATTTGAATAAAATCCAAATCCTTTGTCATCACCCTCAAAGTTTTTCATCATTTCGTTTCTCTGACTCTACCATTCTCTCCCTCACTCACTGCTCTTACTGCATTGACCTTCACTCATTTCCTCTTACACCAGCTCTTGGCCTGAAAACCTTTTGCACTTGCCATTTTCTCTGCCTGAAATGACTTTCCTACTGCTTTTTCACATGGAGGATACATTCTCATCATTCCAGTCTTAGCTCAAATGTCATCTCTTTCAAAAGCCTTTACTAGACCACCCTAATTGGTTTCTGTTCCTCATCATCTTCTCTCTTACCTTGCTCTCCATCTGGTGTTCTCATCTATGTATGCTCCTCTCCATTGGAACACATAGGAAGATTATACTTTCCTGAAACCTTGCAGTTGGCAGGATTCTGGGACAATTTTTAGCCCATAGGATTAATAGTGAGGTGATAGTGCGTCTGTCAGCCTTGATAATGCCCAAGTGTAAGAACAACATGGAGTAGAGACTCCACTGATGTATGCTATACAGGAGCATTATTAAGGAGGAAAAAAAGTTTTCTTAAGATACTGAGATATTTGGGGTTGTTTGTTATTGCAGCATAACCACCTCCATTCTGTCTAAAATGCTAAACTTTTGTTTTATTTTCTTCACAGCACTTGTCCCTCTTTGAAATGACCTCATTTATTTGTTGTTATCTGTCTCGCCTCCCTAACATTGCCAGGTCCATTAATAGGTATATAGAACACTGAAAGATTAACTTTCCATGGGGCTAGTGGATCTCCATCAACCTCAAACAATCTTAAACAAGCATTTCAGAACAACTCTTAGACCCTCTTCTAATTGATTTGTCATGAATCTGGTAAATAAGCAGATTTCATGAATGCCCCTTCCTGAACTAGGCTGATGCCCACTCCCTCAATGCTTTCCCTGCCCTATTCTCTTTTTCCTGACAGAGGGAATATGCCGAATTCATTCTGGAAAGGCCATAAACTGAGCAGAGCCAGGCAGCAGGGATGTCATTTCCTGTTTCTGAAGAAAAGGCTGTGCATTTCCTGAGTCTACACAGATTATGTTCTCTTCCATATATTCTCCCCATACCTCAACTTACTCAGCTAGGTATAACTGACTCTTTCCAAATGGTCCATACAAACAAATTTTATGCTTTTCTTCTTTGCCAAGAACTGAACACACTAAGGCCTTTGTGATTCCCCTCATTTATTTGGACTCCTCAGAGGCTTTGTTCTACTCTAACCTTTCCTGGCTGCTATGGCCATGATACCCTGGCTTCTTGGATGGAGAATATGTATGCTTCCTGGGGCTCACTGGCTCCTTTTCTCTGTTTTCCCACAGTCACCCTTAGAATGCCCCAGTGGGTATTGGACATTGTTTGGAGATGAACTCTGAGTAAGTATAAATGATTGACACTTCACGGACCTCCAAAGACTACAGAATCTCACATCTAAGCTACCCCATTCTGCTCTACCTTGTACCCAAAAATTGTTTTTTCCTTCTGCTAAGGACTAAGAGAAACCATATTAGCTCTCACTTCCAAGATTTTCCTTCGTTCACGTTGTTCCCTCTGTCTGGAATGTCCTTCTGACTTCTCATTGACTGGATAACTCTTAGTCATCTTTTAGGACTTGACTCAGGCACTGCATCCCCAAACAGCCTTTATCTGCCTTCTTTATGGCCCATTCAGCATCCCAGAAGTTCTTTTATTTAATTACCTGTCACACAGAGCTGAAATTATCTGTTTACTTATCTTTCTTCCCTATTAATCTGTAAGTTTATCTGAGGGCAGGGATTTTACCTTATTTATCATTTTAATTTCTGCACCTGCACATATTAGGAAATCTTTAAATGTTAGGGGGAGTAGCTCCTTTTCTATTCAAATCACTGTTTCCTTCCATTGATTCATTAAACATTTACTGAGTTTCTGTACCAGGAAGAATTCAAAATACTGGCCTTTACTGGGTCAGACACTGGGTCAGGTGTGAGGATAAGGAGATGAACTAGAATGCAAGCTCCACGTGGAAATGGGTTTTGGTTATATTGATCACTTAGGTATTTCAGGAGTTTTGAGTGGTGCCTGGCATTTAGTAGAAACTCAATAAATATTTGTTGAATGAATGAAAATGTAAACAAATGAACAAGACAGACACTCTGCCATCAGGCAACTCCTACAATCATTTCTGTCTTGCCTTTTGGAAGAGTTATATTCCAAGTATGTCTTACTTATATTTTGAGACTTTATTCTCTCCCCCAACTTCTACTTCCTTCTCCTCCACTATGAGGACCCTGAAACTTTGGGATCCTTAGATTTGTCCATGGATTTTACAGTGGCAAGTTTGGCAGATGGGTTTAGTCTGATTGGAAGAAAGATCTCAATAATATGTACTGGCAAATCTGCATCTCTATTTCTTTATAGTTGCAAACCAGAAACCCTCTAAACTTCAGTATCTCATCTTTCAATTGGGATAATAATAGCACCTTCATAGGCAGAGAGAGGATTTAATAAGAGATTGCATGTGAGGCAAGATTGTGTCGTTTTATTACTAAATACTTCCACAGTTATTATTATTTTTTAAAGATTTATTTATTTATTTATTCCCTGCCCCGCCCTCCCAACCCCGGTTGTCTTTTCTCTGTGCTATTTTGCAGTGTCTTCTTTGTCTGCTTTCTGTTGTCAGCAGCATGGGAATCTGTGTTTCTTTTTGTTGTGTCAGCTCTCCGTGTGTGTGGTGCCATTCCTGGGCAGGCTGCACTTTCTTTCGCGCTGGGCGGCTCTCCTTACGGGGTGCACGGGGTGCACACCCCTGCGTGGCAGGGCACTCCTTGCGTGTATCAGCACTGTGCATGGGCCAGCTCCACACTGGTCAAGGAGGCTTGGGGTTTGAACTGCAGACCTCCCATGTGGTAGACTGACGCCCTAACCATTGGGCCAAGTCCGCCGCCCATAGTTATTCTTGACTATCCACTATGTCATTTAACCATTCAATAGATTTTAAGGATGGGCAGATATTTAGGAATGAACAACAAAGAAGTGATTGTAGGGTGGTGATTATCTTTCTAAGTTGGTTCCAATTTCAAATATTTCAGTCATATTTGTCACACTTCAGTTAGGAAAATATGGTCATCATTAACATGTTTGTTTTTGTTTATGCTTGGCCAGGTGTTAGCCTTGAAACAACTGGATTCTTTGGGTACCTATAGCCAATCAAAATTCTCTGACCCATGTGTCCTCTAAATGTCTTTTTGTAATTATTTTTTATTACGCAGTCACTACCTTTTTGATTTTGCTAGATTATAAGGGTCTTAAGGATAGGATCTACACCTGTTGTTTATTCTGTATCCTGAATACTGGGTTCAAGTGTCCTTTTTGTGTTCTACAATTACATACTGGATTAGAAAAGAAATTACTTGTCTTCTTGAAATGTTTCCAGTAACATCAGTAATCATAAATCTAAGGTTTAATGCTCCTTAGGAAAGACAAATACATGGTTTTTAATTCTAGAACAAAGTTTTATCTCCTGTCATCACATGGCAGAAAGAAGCATAGGACAGCAAATAAAATGCAGATCCTTCCAGAATTTTAAAAATTTATATTTTTAATTTAATGATTGGATACTTTGGTTTATTTAAAGTTGTCTTTTTAATTTTATAAAATTAAGTCTCTTAAACTTGAGCTTTGTAATAGATACAATGGCATGTCTTCTTGTAGCAAGTAGAAGTGATGGGACACCAGAGAAAACAGTAAGCAGTTTATTGACTCAAGCTAAAATAAAAACAAGGGGAATTTAAAGGATTTAAGGAATCTTCTTTGTTTAACGTAAAAGTTGAGAGGTGTTCAGCAGGGCCGCACTCCCTCTAGAGGCTCTAGGGGAAAAGCTGTTCCTCCCCTCTTCCAGCATAAACACTCCAATTTCTGCCTCTGTGACCACTTTGCCTTCTCCTCTTCTGTCTGTGGTCAAATAAATCCCACTTCCTCCCTCTTATAGGTATAATCATGACTGAATTTAAGGACCACCTGGAAAATCCAGGATAATCTTCCTGTCTCAAAATTCTTAAATTAATCACATCTGCAAATCTTTTTCCATATAAGGTAACATTTACAGGCTCCAGAGATTAAGATCTGACATCTTTGGGGGCCATTATTCCGTTTACTGTTTTTCCCTTTTAATCTCCACCTGTAGACTTAGTGTCTCTGGACTCCCAAACTTCAGTGTGCATCAAAATGTCCTAGAATGTTGTTTAAAATCTAGAATTCTGGTTCTGCTTACCTAGATTCAGATTCTCTAAATCTGGGGCTAGGCTTCTGGGCATGCATTTTTAATAAGTACTTTCCCCCAGGTAAGGGGAAATCCTGACATGACCACTGCAGCTCATCAGACCTGTCTTGCATATTAATTTAGTGGAAAATATCTTTAAAGATATCTCTATCTGGAAAATGAAGGGGGTGGACTACATCAGCACTATCCAAACTGTGCTTCCTAGAGGTGCTTCAGGGCTTGGCAAGAGGAACAGAGAAAGAGGGATTGTTGTAAGCTGACATTTTTCTGTCCCTTTCTTCAATCAGAGCATGTCCTCTTTTATTTGTTTTATGTATTGGGAATTCTATATAATTTTCCATTTGAAAAGGGACCTGCTGCTTTAAACAAGTTTCAAAAAATTGGAATAGATGGTTTCTAAAGCCTCTGTTGCATCTAATGTTCTAGGGCCTATTCAAGATACTGGGCTGGACAGAATGGGGCATACAAGGTGAAGAAGACATCATGTCTGAACTCCCAGGTACCGACAATTTTAGTGGAAGAAACAGGCTCTAGACAGATAATGCCAGGGCATAAAGGTGGGGAGAAAGAGGAGGGCTGCCTATGGAAATCACCACCAAATGGAAGTCTTGTTGTTATGGTCCTTTGCTGACCCAGCAGCATGGTTGATGGTGGGTAACTGAACCCAGGTTCTGACAAAGAGCCTGTAATAGTCTGGGTTCTCTAGGGAAACAGAATCAACAACAGATATCTGTCAATGTTATATGATTCTATAAGAGTCTCTCATGCAGCCATGGGATGCACAAGTCCAGGTTCCGCAGGCAGGCCGCAACCAGGGGCTGGAATGAAAGTCCAGTGAACGTTCTTGATGAGTTCTGGGAGATGTTGGCTGTCCAAAGATGAGCTGGGAAATTCTCACTCAATGCTAAAATCACTTCGCCTTTTAAGGCATTCAACCGATTGGGTTAAGCGTCACTCATTGCTGATGGCAATCGCCCTGATTGATGTAATTATAACCAGCTATCTATGATTTACCACTGCAGTAAAGCCAATGGTGACTAAAATCCATAAATACCTGTGCAGTTTGATATAATTGATGAATTTCAAAAAGAAATATTGGATTATGCTTGTAATCTGATCTGTACCTGGGCATGATTGCGTTATGGTTAAGGCATTGAGTGCCCACCACTTGGTGGGTGGGGACTCACAGATAAAAGGCATGGTGAAGAACAGAATTGAGGGTTTTTAATGTTGGAGTTTTGATTTTGGAGTTTAATGCTGCAGACTTAAACTGTAGCCTTGGGAAGTCAGCACATAGAGGAAAGAGAAGCCAGCCCTAGGAAGGAAGGAATCTTGAAGTAAGAGTAAAGCAAGCCCCAGGAATGCAGGAATCCAGGAAACCTGAACCTTCACAGACATCCACAGCCATCTTGCTCCAACATGTGACAATAGACTTTAGTGAGGTAAGTAACTCATGCTTTATGGCCTGGTAACTGTAAGCTCCTACCCCAAATAAATACCCTTTATAATGCCCAGCAGATTTCTGGTGTTTTGCATCAGCACCCTTTGGCTGACTAATACAATACCCTTGTATTACAGTTAGCCCAGTCCTTGCTTGACCAACAACTGGGCACAATTACCTGGCCAAGTTGACAGAATAGCCTAATCATCACAGTTTACCCCTTGTCAACTCGGCAACCACACACACTACCTTAAACCATACTCGATCTCTAAGTAAAAATAATAAGAGACACATATATAAATATATTTCTGCCTAACAATGTTCAACTTTCCTGTGTACAACTGGAAACTCATTAATTCCATACAGGATAGGGTGCAAGTTCTTGGGTAATATTCACTCTCAAACTTGACATCCTCAAATATTATGACATGAAATGGATACAACTTGCTATATGATAAGGGGAAAGTTTGGGGAAGAAGACAAAGAAATTTGTTTTGTGTACAAATACAATCATTATCATAATGATACAAGGAACAAAGATTCATGACATTATAGTCCTCATTTCTGTAACTGGTCATGTGGCCAAAGTTCATATTTATCACTACGCTCTTCCACTATCCATTCCATGTTTCCATTACCCTCAACAAGCACTTCAGCTGGCTGTGGTTCTTTGCCTGGTGGGGTGACCCAAACTTTCATTCCTGAAGATTCTGGGCAATTGTTACTCCTAATTGGATTGGGTTGTTTCAATTTTCCATTGACTTTAATCATAGGACATCGCAGTACTAGGAGATGCCCTAGAGGATCTCCTGTATTCCAGGTAAACTCTTCTTTACCCTCACTATGTACATGCAGTCTTATTTCCCCTTGATAGTCAGGATCAATCATCCCAGTCAGTACAGTTAGGGGTTCCCTTCTTTGACTGTTGATTCAGAGGTAAGAGGATCCCAAGTTGCCAGGTGGCAGTTTTAACTTCCAGTTCAGTGGAATCATTGTTGTGTCCCTGGTGACAGCACTCTTCCTTTGGGACTAAAACCTGTAGACCAGCAGAGTTTGAGATTTCAGGGAAAGGAAGCAAACTTTTCCTAGTGGGTCACTAGGGGTAATAGGGAGTAGTGCACTCCTATTTCCACCCCTTGATTCCTGGACCCATGGATCTTGGTTATGGGAGAAACAGCAGCATAGAGTGAATGCTGATTTAGAGCATACACAACCTCCTGAAGAATACTGCCCCAGCCTTGCAAGGTATTGTCACCTAGTTGGTGCCATGATTGAGTCTTCAAAAGGCCATTCCACCGTTCTGTCTATCCAGCTGCTTCAGGGTGATGGGGAACATGGTAAGACCAGTGAATTCCATGGGTATGTGCTCATTCCTGCACATCATTTGCTGTGAAATGGGTTCCTTGATTGGAAGGAATGCTGTGTAGAATGCCATGGTGGTAGATAAGACATTCAGTAAGTCCACGGATGGTAATTTTGGAAGAAGCATTGTGTGCAGGAAACACAAACCCATACCCAGAGTATATGTCTATTCCAGTTAAAACAGATCACTGCCCCTTCCATGGTGGAAGTGGTCCAATGTCATCAACCTGTCACCAGGTAGCAGGCTGGTCACCTTGAGCAATAGTGCCATATCGGGGGCTGGGGCTGGGTCTCTGCGGCTGACACATTGACACTCAGCAGTGGCTGTAGCCAAGTCAGCCTTGGTGAGGGGAAGTCCATGTTGCTGAGCCCATACACAACCTCCATCCCTACCTCCATGGCCACTTTGTTCATGAGCCCACTCCAATGACAGGAGTGGCTGGGAAAAGAGACTGAGCATTAGCCACAGAGCAGGTCATCTTATCCACTTGACTATTAAAATCTTGCCCTGCTGAAGTTACCCTCTGGTGAGCATTCATGTGGGACATAAAAATTTTCATGTTTTTTGCCCACTCAAAAATGTCAATCCACATAGTTCTTCCCCAGACCTCTTTGTCATCAATTTTCCAATCATGTTCCTTCCAATTCCCTGACCATCCAGCCAAACCATTGGTAATAGCCAATGAATCACTGTGCAAATGCACTTCTGGCCATTTCTTCTGCCAAACAAAATGCACAAACAGGTGCACTGCTCGAAGTTCTGCCCACTGGGAGGATTTGCCCTCACCACTGTCCTTCAGGAATGCCCCAGAAAGGGGCTGCAGTGCTGTAGCTGTCCACTTTCGGGTGGTACCTGCATATCGTGCAGAACCATTTATAAACCAGGCCGAGTTTTCTCTTCCTCAGTCTACTGATTGTAAGGGATTCCCCAAGAACCAAAGCTGTGGGCTGGGAAAGAGAAGGTAACATGGCGGGCGTGTTGACCATGGGCATTTGGGTTATTTTCTCATGTAACTTACTTGTCCCTTCAGGGCCCGCTCGAGCCCTATCTCATCTATACCACTTCCACTTTATTATGGAGTGCTGCTGTGCATGCCCAACTTTATGGTTTGGTGGATCAGACAATACCCAGTTCATGATAGGCAACTCAGTCTCATGGTAACTTGATGGCTCATGGTTAAACGTTCATCTCTACTAAGACCCAGTAGCGGGCCAAAAACTATTTCTCAAAAGGGAAGTAGCTATCTGCAGACAATGGCAAGGCTTTGCTCCAAATCCTAAGGGTCTGCGTTGTGATTCTCCTATAGGGGCCTGCTAAAGGCTCTAGACAGCATCTCTATTTGCCACTGAAACTTCCAGCACTGTTGGATTTGCTGGGTCATATGGCCCAAGAGGTAGTGTAGCTTGCACAGCAGCCTGAACCTGACGCAGAACCTCTTCTTGTTCTGGTCCCCAATCAAAACTAGCAGCTTTTCTGATCACCCAGTAAATAGACGAGAGTAGCACACCCAAATGAGGAATGTGTTGTCTCCAAAAATCCAGAGACCAATTAAGCATTGTGCCTTTCTTTTGGTCATAGGAGGGACCAGATGCAACAGCTTATCCTTCACTTTAGAAGAAGTATCCCAATATACCCATACCACTGGACACCTCGAAATTTCACTGAAGTGGGAGGACCTTGTATTTTAGTTGGATTTGTCTCCCAGTCTCTCTCTCACAAATGCTTTACTAATAAGTAATGCTACTTCTTGCTCACTAGGTCCTATCATCATGATATCATCCATATAATGGAGCAGTGTGATGTCTTGTGGGAGGGTGAGATGATCAAGGCCCCTATGGACAATATTATGACATAGGACTGGAGAGTTGATATACCCCTGAGGCAGGACAGTGAAGGCATACTGCTATCCTTGCCAACTGAAAGGAAACTGTTTCTGGTGATCCTTACTAGTAGCAATAGAGAAAAAAGCATTTGCCAAATCAACAGCTGCATACCAGATACCAAGGTACATGTTGATTTGTTCAAGCAATGATACCACATCTGGGACAGCAGCTGCAATTGGCATCACCACCTGGTTAAATTTATGATAATCTACTGTCCTCCAAGATCCATCTCTTTTCTGCACAGGCCGAATAGGAGAGTTGTGTGGGGATGTCGTGGGAATCACCATCCCTGCATACTTCAAATCCTTGATGGTGGCACTAATTTCTTCAATCTTTCCAGAAAGCCAATGTTGTTTTTGGTTTATTATTTTGCTAGGTAGGGGCAGTTCTTCTTGGCTTTTCCAACCATAATAGCCCTCACTCCACAAGGCAGGGATGCAATGTGGGGATTCTGCCAGTTGCTGAGTGTGTCTATTCCAATTATGCATTCTGGAACTGGAGAAATAACCACAGAATGGGTCCAGGGGCCCACTGGACCAACTGTGAGAGGGAACTGAGGTAAAACTCCATTAATCACCTGACCTCCTTTAGCCCCTGCTCTGACTGGTGGACCACAGTGACATTTTGGATCTCCAGGAATTAATGTCACTTCTGAGCTAGTGTCTAATCATCCCCAAAAAGTGTGATCATTTCCTTTTCCCCAGAGTACAGTTACGCTGGTACAAGACCATAGATCTCCTTGGAGAAAAGTAGGAGGAAGATTATCAGTATAAATTTTGGGCAGTTTAACAGGATCCCTTCCCAAGGAGACCTAGCCTTCTTCTCATTCAAGGGGCTCTGGGTCTGTAAACTGTCTCAAGTCTGGGAATTGATTTAGGGGCTGTGATTTTCTGCATCTGTATTTTGAGTTAGGGTTTCATTCACTTGACCTAGAGCTCTTCTGTTTATACAGATCTAGAAGAAATTTAGTAGATGGCCAATCTATTTCACTTCTAGGTACTCCATGATGTATTAGCCAATGCCATAACTCTACAGGACTCAGACTATTTTGAGTGCTTTTTTGAATCCACCTTTCTTTGCCGTAGCCATGCCCACCTTGACTTCAGCGATTGACTGCTGATACTTGACTTTTACCAGACTGACATCTGAACATTTCCATACTGTTTAAGGATTCTAATTCCATTACAGCCTTCCCTAAGGTAATATCTGGACTACAGAAAAGAGCAACGACAGAGCTCTTCAGGGAAGATGGAGTTAGTCTTACAAATTTGTTCCTCACAGTCTTGGTTAAAGGTGTGTCCTCTGGACATTCCTGAGGAGGGTTGTAAATCCCTTCTAGCTTTCCAATCTCCTTAAGCCTTTGAATTCCCTCTTCCACTGCATACCAGGGCAAATTGGGTATCTCAACCTCAGACATGCTAGGCCATCTTTTGGTCCATGTTTTAGTCAGCCACCCAAACAAACTGTTAGAGCCCTCTCTAACCCCTCAAGCTCCAGAATTTCTGCTTAGTGGGCCAAAATCAATAAATTCAGCCTGATCCAACTTTATATTCCTTCTACCATTATCCCATACCCTTAGTATCCATTCCCACACAGAGTATTTCCCTGATTTCTGTCTATATAAGTTGGAAAACTCACGCAGTTTTTTCAGAGTATACCTTACTTCCTCGTGGGTCACACTTTGTATTTCACCTTTGGGGGCTTTTTGTGATTTTGGTCTAGTAATAGGTATCAAAGACAAGAGAGGTAGTGGGGGTGGGTAAGGAGAATGATTAGAAAAGCCTTGCAAGCTACTGACTATTAGGGCATTCCCTTGCATTTTCTTCTGGTGAGACAGGATTAATCTCTTCAGGCAGGGGTTGGAAGGCAGTTTCCTTAGGGCAGAGTATGCATGCTGGAGTTTGGCTGGAACATGACTAAAGGCTGGGAAGAGGTCCAGACTTCCTGGGGCAGGCCAGAGGCTGGGAGGGCGGACTTCAGTTTGGCTAGTACCCACCTCAGGGCTGGAAGTCATTTCAGGGTCCCTGGGACAGGCTGGAGGCTGGATGATACAAGGCTGACAAAGTTTGTCCTGGACACGGCAGGCCATTGCAGGCTTATCTGATAAAGTCTCAGCAGAATTCAGGGTTCCAATGTTGCCACCAATTTATCATCATTCCATATGTCTCCATCCCAATTCTCTGGATTTCATTCTTTTCCAATCAATGCCTTCACTTTAACTGCAGAAACCCTGCAGGGTTGAGATATTAGTTTCCTTTGTAATTCTGCTACTCATACAATGAGAGTCTGAGTTTGGTTCTCAGATATTTCAAGCCTGTGACTATAGGAAACAAGATTTTCATTCAGAGCACACATAGAAACTTTCACATCATTCATGCCTTCTTTAAGTTTCAAAATTGAAGCCTTTATCTCATCTCTTTCTTTTGTAACAGTATCCAAGGTTACTGTTGTACCTTTTTGACTCCACAAAACTCTGTTAAGGTGTTGAAAGCATTCTCACCCAGAGCCTTGCTTCTTCTTCTTTTTTTTTTTAAGTTTATTCTTTCCCCCCTCCCTCTCCCCTCCACTGTCTGCTTTCAGTGTCCCTTAGCTGTATGTTCTTTTGTGTCCACTTGTATTCTCATCCAGCGGCACTGGGAATCTGTGTCTCTTTTTGTTGCATCATCTTGCTGCACCAGTTCTCTATGTGTGTGGCACCATTCCTGGGTGGGCTGCGATTTTGCGTAGGGCAGATCTCCCTTGCACGTGGGCCACTCCTTGTGCAGGTGACATCCTTACATGGGGGAATCCCTGCATGGGCCAGCACTCCTTGTGCGCAGCAGCACTGCATGTGGGCCAGCTCACCACATGAGCCAGGAGGCCCTGGGCATCAAACCTTTGGACCTGCTATATGGTAGGTGGATGCTCTATCTATTGAGTTACATCTGCTTCCCAGAACCTCGCTTCTTATAAGCATGCAAGTAGGGGAATCCAGTGATGATATTTTGCTTATCTCAATTGCCAACTTGTGCCATGGACTGTTAGCAGCCTCTTTGTTATTGGAAAGGAAGTCATCAGTACACTTGAGTTGGAATAGAGTAGAGAGCCAATTGTAAAAGTCCCCAAACCACCTCAGAAACCCCATGTTTAAGGCTCCCAGTATTAAGCTGTATAATTAAGAATGACTCCCAGTATCAAGCTGTATAATTTGTAGCAAGTATCTCACAACAATGGAAGGTGTTGGTGGCCGGTTGATGTATTGAACCACTGTATGATGTTGTTTATGGTTGCTTTGTAAGTTCACAACTTTTACCATATGCTTATTGTTTATGTATTTTTACATATAAATGATATTTAAAAAATAATAACAGGGTGGGTTGGGAGAAAAATACAGCAAGTGTAGGATACTTTGGTTGGTAGTAATATTTTGAAGACGCTCTTTAATCATTAGTTAAAATGTGTGACAACAATGCGAGGTATTGATGGTAGGGTGAGGTATGAGAGTGCTGTATGATGTCTCGTATGTTTGTTTTTTAATTTCACACTGTTATTATGCATTTATTGTTTATGTATGTGTGATATACTTTGATAAATTAAAAAGAAAAAAGAACCCAAGAATGAGTGAAATATTTTTCTTATGTTCTTGTGAGTCATTATAGAGAACAACATTAAGATCTGTTTTTAGCTTGTATTGATAAGGAATCATAGCAATTTTTTTTGCACCTACACAAGGTACGTCTCATTCCTACATATGGCTACTCACAAAAAAGTCATCCAAAACAACTTCATTCAAATTTGCCAGTTTTAGCCTAGAGTTTTAACATTCACCTGGTAAAAGACTGCAAAACAATCCCATATTAATATAATCTTCCAAATTAAGGTACTCAAACATTTTACCTGAAGGTATTCTCAATGGTAAGTTAATTTCCCTTCTTTGAGTCTACAAGTATAGGCAGAAAATGAGTGCTCTGCATTCACTGGGTAAAACTCAAGGCAAATGTGTTGCCCTGGGTTAAAACAAAAAACAAACACACCCGTTAGAAGCAAAAACAGTGTTAGGCTGGTTTCAATGTGAAGGACCATATTACACAATCAATTCACTGTGACATAATTGGAAGTGTGAGAATCTGTGAAATAAAAAGAATCTCGTCTCTTTTGCAGATCAAGGAAGGAGGAGAATGTATAAAGTCATTTTCATTTCCACTAACCAGGACCTCTGAGGTTTGGCTACAACCACTGTGCTTCTGCATATTGTGTGCAGTCATTTATGATCGCTTGTTTACTTCTGTGAGTTATAGTTTGATTTTTAATCAGTGCTTCTATCTCAGATGTAAGTAATGCTTTTGAAAACTCCTCAGACTTTGCTGGAGATCCCAGAGAACTGCCTTTAAACCATTGAACTGAAGACATAGGTCATTAGTCTTCATTTACAAAAGCAACATGGAAAATGACTGAGGCATTATCTCTAGAAATGGATCCTTTTTATCCATTTAAATTATTAAGAATTTGATCCATTTATCAGTTGGGATAACTTTCTTTCTTGAATTTCAATTCTTTTTCCATTTGGTTGTTTTTCAGTTGGCTTTAATTATTTCAACAAGATGCATTGTAATTACAAGAAAATTACAAGATAGTGTAATTTTTAGACACATCTAAACAGGCAAGAGAGAGAATTTGTTGGCTCTACTATGCTCTGTATGTCCCTTATGTGCTATAATCATAATTAAATATCTCTTACTTCAGTCCCTGGACCTTTTCCAGCCTAATAAAAGCATTTGGCTTAATTTCATGTGTCCTGGTTTTTTGTTGTGGTTGTAGCTTGTTATTGAAAAACCTGTCTTTGAATGAGATTACATTTGCTAGGTTATTTCAGGGAGTTCCACTCTTAAGGCACTTGATTAAAGGATCACTGGTGTTCACCAACCTGAACTGACATAGGAATAATAGGTAGAGGAATATAGAGTGGTGGGAAACTCTGTAATATGTTATGAATTTAACAAATTTTCAAAAATCTAGGACTCCATTTCAGGCTTCTTGTGCACATTTAGCTTTTTACACGTTTTCATCTAATTCTTCAAATAATCTTTTTTTAAAAAAAAATTCCTCATATTTAGTAAATTATTACATTCATTAGTTAATTCTAAAGATGGTTAACATTTTATGATTCTTCTAAAAAAATCTCTAAACTTAATTGCTACCTACTCATAAATCTCACCATCAATTTTTAAATAAAATTTTTGAAGTATATAATTTGTACATAAACAATAATTGTATATTAAAATTTGTGAATTTATAAAACAATGATGTATATCATCACACAGGACCCCCATACATCTCTCCAACATCAACACCTCACATTTTTGTGAATCATTTGTTACAAGCTATGAAAGAGCATGATCAATAAATCACTAATATAGCCCATCTCTTATATTTGGTGTATTTTTACCCCAACCCACCCAATTATTAACACCCTATATTAGTATTATATATTTGTTATCGAAAGTAATAAAACATTATCATATTTATCCTGTCCATTATCCACCACTGGATTCCTTGTGTTATACACTTCCATGCTTTGCACAATCCATTCAAAGTATACACTTAGTGAGTCTCTTTTTCATCACAGAATTGTGCTGTCATCACCTCAGTCCATTTTAGAGCATTTTCATTACTCCAAAAGGAAAAATCCCATACCTTCTTATATTCGCTATTGTTGTTCCTTAGTTTAATAAACTAAAAAAAAAAATTTTTTTCTTTATTAGAGAAGTTGTGGGCTTACAGAACAATCATGCATAAAACACAGGATTCCTATGTATCACCTAAAGACCTTGGAGGGATTAAAGTTTTTAATTTTTATGAGTCCCATTTATTTATTACTTCTTTGTTGCTCGTGCTTTGGGTGAAAAGTCTAAGAAATCATTGCCTAACACAAGGTCCTGAAATGCTTCCCTACATTTTCTTTTAGGAGGTTGATTTTTCTATCTCTTATATTTAGAACTTTGATCCACTTTGAGTTGATTTTTGTAAATGGTGTGAGGTAGAGGACCTCCTTCTTTATTTTGCAAATGGAGGTTGAATTTTTCCAGCACCATTTGTTGAAGAGACTATTCTTTCCCAATTGAGAGGGTTTTGTTACCTTTTCAAAAATCAGTTGATAAAAATGGGGTGGTTGATTTCTGAGCTCTTAATTCCATTTTGTTGTTCTATATGTCTGTCATTGTGCCCATACAATGCTGAGGTTTTTTAAATTTTTATTTATTTTTTATTACTATGGTTTCAGAATAAGTTTTAAGACAGGTATGTGTGAGTCCTCCAACTTCAGTCTTCTTTTTCAAGGTATCTTTTGCTAATTAGGGCCCCTTAAACTTTGTCCTCGTTTGTCTTTTGTGGACCCTAGAAAAGATCATGTTCTTCATATTAATCTGTTCCTGTGAGTGTGAGACCCTTTGATCACATTAGATTCAGTTAAGAATCCTTGATTAGATCACTTAATTAGTTCACTTTTTATTAGACTATGTCAGTGAAGTGTGACACAGGATGGCTTTCTGCTCTCTTGCTGAATCTTATATAAACTGAGAGCATACAGAAAAGGGAGTTCTGGTATTTTGACCTGGCCATGTGAGAGAGAGGACTCAAGGATCACTAGTAGCTGATCCTTGAAGGTACATTTTCACAGTCTTGGAGCTGTAAGCTTTTATCCTTAATAAATTTCCCATTATAAAAGTCAACCTTATTCTTGTATTTTACATCAGCCAACTTTGGGAAACTAAGACACCCTTCCATGTAAATTTCATGATTGGCTTGTCCATTTCTGTAAAAAAGTTTGTTTGGATTTTGACTAGGATTGTATTAGATCTATAAATTGCTTTGGGTAGTTTTGACATCTTAATATTTAGTCTTACAATCCACAAACATGGAATATTCTTCCATTTATTTAAGACTTGCATTAATCTGCCAAAGGGTGCTGATGCAAAGTAACAGAAGTCTGTTGACTTTTACAGAGGGTATTTATTCAGGGTAAAAATTCACAGTCACAAGGCCATAAAGAGTCCAACTCAAGGTTGCTTTCTTACCAAAGTCAGTTGCCACATGTTGAAACAAGATGGTCACTGATCTCTGCCTGGTTTCCCCTTTCTCTCTGGGCTTCCAGTCCTTTCTCTGTCCTGGTTAGGGTTCATCTCTCAGGGCTTCCTATATCAGTCTAGGATGTCTTCTCAAGATCAATTGTAAGCTATCAGACAAATGGTCCATCTCTCCCTGGGGCTGCAGGATCAAAAATGACAAAGTTCTCTCCTCTTCCATGTGTCTTTTTGAGTGAGAGTCCATTTATATCAGCCCACCAAGGGAGCAGAAACTCAACACAAGACATTCCTTACTGACATAACCCAATCAGAAGCCCTAAATTGATTTTATCAAGCAAACTTAAACCTTTTGAATTTAATGTAATCAAAGGGTATCACCCCCAGATGAATTAGATTAGTTAACAAACATAAACTTTTTCTTTTTGGTTTTCATTACATAATCTCAAACTGCCACAGGTCTTTTTGATTTCATTTAGCAATGTGCTGTAGTTTCCTGTATACAAGTCCTTTACCTTCTTGGTTTGATTTATTATTAGGTATTTGATTCCTTTAGTTGCTATTGTGAATGGATTTTTTTTTCTTAATTTTTTTCCTTCCAATTGCTCATTGCTTGTGTTTAGAAACAGAACTGATTTTTGGGTGTTCCTCTTGTGCCCTGCTACTTTGCTGAAGTCATTTTTTAGCTCTAAGAGCTTTGTTGTGGATTTTTCAGAATTTTCTGTATATAGGATCATACCATCTGCAAATAGGGAACGTTTTACTTCTTCCTTTCCAATTTGGATGCCTTTTATTTCTTTTTATTGCCTATTTCCTCTGGCAAGAACTTCCAATACAATGTCAAACAGTAGTGGTGACAGTGGCATCCTTGTCTTGTTCCTGATCTAAAAAGAAATCTTTCAGCCTTTCACCATAAAGTAAGATGTTAGCTGTGGTTTTTAATATATGCCCTTTACCATGTTGAGGAAGCTTCCTTCTATTCCTAGTGTTCTAGGTGTTTTAATTAAGAATGAGATTTGGATTTTGTCTTTTCTGCATCAAGATAATCATGTGATTTTTTTTCTTCTTTCTGTTATTGTGGTGTGTTATATTAATTGATTTTCTTATGTTGAACCAACCTTAAATATGAGGGATAAAAACCACTCAGTCATGGTGTATAATTCTTCTAATATGCTGTTGGATTTTGTTGCTAGAATTTCTTTGAGGATTTTTGCACCTATATTCATAAAAGATTGGTCTGCAGTTTTCCTTTCTTGTGTGATCTTTAGCTGGCTTTGGTATGTGGATGACATTGTCTTGTAGAATGAATGAGGGAGTATTCTCTCCTCTTCCATCTTTTGGACGAGTTTGCACAGAATTGGAGTTAAGTTCTCTCAGGTAGTTTGGTAGAACTTCCCTGTGATGCTATCTGGTCCTGGACTTATCTTTTTTTGTGTGTGTATGAGGTTTCTGGTGACTGATTCAATCTTTTTACTAGTAACTGGATTGTTTGTTGATACACTCTATTTCTTCTTGAATCAATATAGGTACTCTCTGTGCTTCTAAGAATTTGTCCATTTCATCTAGGTTATTTAATTTATTGGCATACATTTGTTAATAATATTCTCTTATAGAGCTTTTTATTTCTGAGGGGTCAGTAATACTGTCCCCTTTTCATTTCTGATTTTAATTATTTGTATCCTCTCTCTTTTTTGTCAGTTTAGCTAAAAGATTGTCAATTTTGTTAATCTTTTTAAAGAACCAACTTTTGGTTTTGTATTATAGATTCTCTCTATTGTTTTTTTTTCTCTATCCTTTAATCTTTATTTTCTTCCTTCTTGTTTTGAGTTTAGTTTGCTTTTCTAGTTCTTCCAGTTTTGAGGTTAACTCTCTGATTTGAAGTCTTCCTTCTTTTTTAATGTAAGCATTTAGAGCTATAAATTTCCCTCCCAGCACTACCTTCATTGTATCCCATATTTTTTGGTATGTTGTATTTTCATTTTCATGTTCCTCAAGATGTTTTATAATTTCACCCCTGATATCCTTTTTAACCTATTGGTTGTTTAGGAGCGTGTTGTTTAATTACCACGTATTTGTGAGTTTTTCCTTTCTCTCTCTGTTATTGATTTCTAGGTTCATTCCATTGTGACTGGAGAATATAAATTGTATGATTTCAGTATTGTTTGAGTTTATTGAGACTTCTTTTGTAACCCAACATATGGTCAACCTACTTTTATCTTTGACTTTAAAGTGAGTCTCTTGCAGATAGAATATAGTTGGGTCATGCTGTTTTATCCATTCTGCAAAGCTCTGCCTTTTGATAGGAGAGTTTAATCCATTTACACTTAAACTCACTACTGAAAATATAGTACTTTCTTCTGCCATTTTGCTATTTGTCCTTTTAAAGTCTTATACCACTTTTGTCCCTCACTTCTATTAAAGCTTACTTTTATATTTACTTGCTTTCCTGTGTTGTACAATATTGAGTGCCTTCTCACTTCTGTCTCTGTATTTCTTTTATTTTTTTGTGGTTACCACAGGCTTAAAATTTTACATCCTAAATATATAACAATCATATGAATGTTTTAATCTCCTCCTCATTTTTGAAAGAGAGTCTTGCCAGATATAAAATTCTTGGCTGGTGTGGTTTTCGTTCAGCACTTTAAGTATTTGTACTCATTGACTTCTTGCCACCATGGTTTCTGATGAGAAATTGGCACTCATTCTAATAGGAACTCCTTTGTATGTAACATTATGACAGTTAGAGATTTTTGTAAATTCCAAAGAGAGAAAGATTATATTTGTAAACTAATCTATTCTTCTGGGTGTGATACCCTTTGATTATATTGGATTCAGTTGAGGCCCCTTGATTACCTGTTAAGATTGGTTCAACTACATCAGTAAGGCATGACTCAGGTTGAGTCCCTGCCCCTTGGTGGACTGATATAAACAGACGCTAATTTAAGAAGACACACAGGAAGAGGAGAGAGCTCTATCATTTTTGATGCTTGGGCCCCAGGGAGAGATAAACCATTTGCCTGATAGTTTGCTTTGCATCTGAGAGAGAGAAAGTCTGAAGACAATTGCTATGACAGCCTACAGATGAGATCAGGAAGAAGCTGGGCACAGGGAGCCTTATGAGGAAGAGGTAGCCCAGGAAGGAGAGACCAGGCAGAGATCAGTAACCATCTTGCTTTAACACGTGGCAGCTGACTTTGGTGAGAAAGCAACCTTGAGTTGGACTTTTTACAGCTTGTAACTGTAAGCTTTTACCCCAAATAAATACCATTTATAAAAGCCAACCAATTCCTGGTGCTTTGCATTGGCACCCCTTTGACAGACTAATATATACTTGTAAGTTTTCTCTTGCTGTTTTTTTAGAACTCTTTCCTTGTCCTTTACATTTGATCCTGTAATTGGTATAAGACATTGTGTTCTTCTCCATGTTTATACTGTTTGGTGTTCTCTGGGCTTCTTAGATGTGCATATACATGTCTTTTGCTAAGTTTGGGAAGTTTTCTTCATTATTTCTTTGACCATTACTTCTGTCCCTTTCTTTCTTCTCCTTCTGGGACTCCCATAATATGTATATTGGTGTGCTTTATGGTGTCTCAGAGGTATCTTAAGCTATTTTTACTTTTTAATATTATTTTTTTCTTTCTGCTCCTCAGCCTGACTCATTTCAAGTGCTTTTATTCAAGTTTACTGATTCTTTCTTCTGCCAGCTCCAATCTGGTCTTTAAACCCACCTGGGCATTTTTTATTTCAATTATTATGTTCTTCAATTCCAGTACTTCTGTTTGGTTCTTTAAAAATTTCTTTCTCTTTGCTAAGACTGTATTAATGCTCATTCATCTTTTCCCCTTGATATCCTTTCATTCCCTGTACTTTCCTTCATCTCCCTGAGCATTTTTTAAAAATTCCTTCCTTCCTTCCTTCCTTTCCTCCCTTCCTTCCTCCCTCCCTCCCTCCCTTCCTCCCTCCCTCCCTCCCTCCCTCCCTTCCTTCCTTCCTTCCTTCCTTTCCCCTCTTCTCCTCTTGCCCTGCCATTTTTTGCTGTCTGTGTTGTCTTCTTTTCTCATTTATTCTCCTCTAGGATTCAATTGGATCAATCCTGGAGAACTCTGATAGGGAGAGAAGTTCCCTGTCAAATGAACCACCTCAATTCCTGGTTTCTGCTGCACTCACCTTCACTCTCCCCTTGTCTCTCTTTTGATATGCCATTAGCTTGCTGCATGACTCACTTGCGCGGAGCACTGGCTCATTACATAGGCACTTGCTCAGGCACTCATGAGGGCACTAGCTTGCCACACAGGCATTCTCTCTCTTCTTCTTTTTCACCAGGAAGCCCCAGGGATTGAACCCAGGTCCTCCCATATGGTAGGTGGAAGGTCTATCACTTGAGCCACATCCACTTCCCTCCTTGAGCATTTTTAAGATCCTTTTTTACATGCTTTGCTTGGAATGCCAATATTCTTGTCTTTTTCCTTGGTTTTCTGGATTTTTATACTCTTCCGTTGGATGGGTCATTATTTCTTGTTGCTCTGTTTGTCTTGTACTCTTCTGTTGCACATTGTACATTTTCATATTTTAAATTGCTAACTCTGGATTTACTGCCTGAGATGTCTGTTTTTTGATTTTTGTAACCAACTGATGATAATACAGATTTTCTTGATCTTCAGACCTCCTATCAGGCAGTTCTGCCCAAAGTAAATGCAGTGTGTAAGGTTTTCTCTGTCATCCGGACCTGTCTTTTCCTGGGATTTTGTTTGTCGTTGTTTTCGAGTTTCCCTATTTATAAGATTTTGACTGTCACCTGTTTCCCAGGAGACAGATCTCCTTTTCCTGGATGTTTGAGGCTGGTAGGCCTTTTCCCCAGGCTGTCTACCTCTATAGTTTCTTAGACTCCTTTGGTTGGCTTCATCTGCTTTTGCCTGGAGGGAAAATTCTGGGAGGGTGGGTGCACTGGAGAGGACTTTTCCAAGTTAGTTTTTCCCCATGAAAACAGGGTCAGGGACCCTTTCAGAGGGGACTAAATGGCTCCAAAGTGCCTGGGGTGTAATTCCCGGAGCGTGACAAGTCCTCTGATGGCTCCTGAAAGCTGAGTTTCCCTAACCTGCCTAGCAAATGTAGCACTTCAGCTACCTGCAGCCCTGAGCATGTGCTGCATCTTTAAGTATCCATTGCCACCATCCTTGTCTAGTGAGGGTAGAAATAATGGCTGCCCTCATATCTGGGCATCCACTGATCTGAGTTTGCTAATCAGAGCCTTGATTATTGGTTTTTATGTCCCTTTCTGTCACCAGTGAGCTATCCAGGGTGACCAGCCACTAGAGTGGAGGATTGGCACTCATTGTCACTTGCTAAGGAAGGAATTTTCTGTTCTTTACCGTAATTTACCAGCCTCTTTCTCCCACTATTTCCTGGATGCTGCATGGTGTTCTTCTGGCTTCGAGAGTTTCAAAATAGTTGTTTCATACAGTTCCTGCCTATTTATTAGTTTTTTTTTGGTGGAACTACTGAGTCCTAGAGTGTCCTACTCTGCCATCTTCACACGATCTTCTCCCCCAATAGCCTTTTTTTTAAAGATCTATTTATTTCTCTCCCCTCCCCCCCCCATTGTCTGCTCTCTGTGTCTGTTTGCTGCTGCTTCTTTGTCCACTTCTGTTGTTGTCAGCGGCACGGAAATCTGTGTTTCTTTTTGTTGTGTCATCTTGTTGTATCAGCTCTCTGTGTGTGCGGCACCATTCCTGGGCAGGCTGCACTTTCTTTCGCGCTGGGCAGCACTCCTTACAGGGCGCACTCTTTGCGTGTGGGGCTCCCCTATGCAGGGGACACCCCTGTGTGGCAGGGCACTCCTTGCACGCATCAGCACTGCGCATGGGCCAGCTCCACACGGGTCAAGGAGGCCCAGAATTTGAACCGCAGACCTCCCATGTGGTAGGCAGATGGCCTAACCACTGGGCCAAGTCCGTCGCCCCCAATAGCCTTTTATAGTATTATTATGAGAGCCCAAGAACTTGCTTAAACTCTTAGAATGGAACTATGTTGATGTCGAGCTTGAAACTCTTGTCTGACTGCAAATATTCAAGCTTTTATCATTGTGTCTCACCTAAAATTTCTAAGTAATTTTCATGATTGAGTCCTATAGCTCACTTAGGTTTCATTTATTGCAATAAATGGATTTTTACTCCTTGGTTTGCCCTCATAGTCCTGAAATATTCCATGCACATACATTGCTGCCTCTAGGGGTAGGGAGGGAGGCACAAAACGTGACTACCTCTAACCATCTACCAGAGTATCATTTCTATCACTAGATAAAGCATGTTATACAATTCAGGACATAATAATAACAGCAGCAGCAACATTAAGTTTATTGAACATTTACTCAATGCCCATCCTTACTCTAAGTGACTTATAAATATTACATTTAATACACACAATGGCTGTATGAAACAGGTAGAAATATTGAGAAGATAGTACAAAATGTTTTCATTTACCCCAAACCTAATTTTCTCCTATTATTAACATGGTACTTTTTTTTTTTTACAATTACTGTACCATAGTTTAAAGTAAATTTGTAGTTTATTTAGATCTTTTAAATTTTTGCCTAATGTCCTTTTTCTTTTCCTATTCAGGGTGCCATGCTACATTTAGTTCTCAGACTTCCCTTGTTTTTGATGACCTTGACAAATTTTGAGGAGTACTGGTCAGGCATTTTTTATGATGTCCTTCTACTGGAATTTATCAGATATTTTTCTCTTAATTAGACTAGGGTTAAGGGTTTTTGGAGGAATACTATGGAGGTAAAGTACCATTTTCTTACCATCATATCAAGAGTTCATACTATCAACATGCCTTATCGCTGTTGATATTGACCTTGATCACCTGACTGAAGTGGTTAGGTTTCTCCTTTGTAAAGTTACTATTTTACACTCTTTCCATACAGGAAGTCACTGGCATAGTTAAGACTTAAAAGAGTGGGAGATATAAAATTTTGCCAATTTTTAAACACTTTCCAAGTTATGTATTTTGCAGAAACTATATACTGGCTTACTAAAGTATATCTGTACAGTTAGACATTTAGGTGATTTATTTTGTTTGTTTGTTTTTGGTTATTTTAGGAAAGAGTCTTAGAAGTTAGATTACAGATTAAAGTATGGACATTTTGAGATTCTTGGTAAATATGTTTTCACCAAGGAGTTGTATTAGTTTATACTTCCATTAGCACTGCATGAAAATGCCCAAACAAGAACCTTAGAAAATTCCTGCCCCAAAGTAATGTTTAAACCATATATCTCAAAAAGGAAAATTTGTTTAAGGAGATGGAAGAAGAAAGTCTATTTAAGGTACTAGAGTCTTTTTCTGAGAGGATAGTCACTAGTTTAATTCAATTGAAACCTGAAAAGAGTTTTTGGTAGTTGGCAGATGTGTTGTTTAGTGACTGTCTTTTGGCTCTCATGGTGATTCCTGCTTCCGGTTTCCTGCGGTTGGAGCACACTGTACCATCACTGTTTTCTTTCACTCAGACACATCGTGTTCTTGTCTGAGTTAATGCATCATGACTCATTTTGAATTGGTTCATTCTTAGCATTTCATAAGTTTAACCAAAGTGATGTGGGAACATGAATCAAAACCCTGAGCTGTGAAAGATCAAGGGTAGGATGTGTTCATAACCTGTAACAAATGTTCCACCACAATGTAATGTGTTGGTAGAGGGGTGATGTATTGGAATTCTGCATATTATGCATGATTGTTTTTACAAGCTCACAACTTCTCTAATAAAAATTATATGTTAAAAAAAAAAAAGTAGGATGTCCAGAGATGTGCACTATTTGTGTTTCTTTCAGGGTCACACTGAGCAAATCAAAACTTTTAAACTTGTAAATCAATGAGTGTCCTGTAGCTGCTCTGCTTTTATAAGAGAATGAGAATGGAGCGAAATTCTCCTGTTCTTTTAAAAAGCTAAGGTTCCAGATCGCAGTGGTCACAGTGCATAACAAGAGTAATATGGAGGGTGGTATAGAATCCAGGGACACTCAGATGAGTATTATAATGACCAGGTGAAGGGATATGAGAGAAAATAGGTGATTCTTTCAAGAAATGTCACTAGGACAGAAGGCACAGGATTTGACTATTGATTGGATGTAGAGGAAGTGTTTTGGATATGTGAAAGTTCTTTGGGTGATGAGGTGAAGACACAGACAGACAAGTAGCCAAGAATGCATGAAAGGACAGCTTTGCTAGATCAAAGGCCCTGGAAGGGTAGCAGGGAGAAGAGGATGGTGGAGGGGCCCACCTGGCTTAACTAACATAGGCTCTTACAAGGATCTGTGGAGGAGGGGGACAAGAAGCACATATAAGTCCCAGGCCCTTGCCTTTATTGTGACCCAGAGGGGAGAGGAAAAGCATTCCCGCGTATGCCAGATATTGGAATTTTCATACTAAATGATGTGAAAAGCAGAAGTGGCAAGGGCCATTTGTAGAAGCGGAGGACAGTTGTTTTCATCATCCAAATTATATGGAGATATGGCCTTGCTGGTAAATTAAGTGATGAGGAAGGGCAAGGGCTGTTTGGAGAAAAAGTTTCAGGGGCCATTCAGGGAAGCTAAGCATGGCTCTTTGTCATCCAAATCTTACGGAGGTATAGACCCTGCTAGTTGTGGTTATGTCCAAGGCAGGGCTAAATGGGGTGGTTGCTCAAAAGGAAACATACAACTAAGCTAGGCAGGATGATGAGGTACCAAATATAATTTCTTTAATGCCATTACAATCCACCCTGTGGTGCTTCAGCATAATTTTTTTTTATTAAGATGGTGAGGACTTGAGTATTTGAGAAATTTAAGGACATATTTAAGCTCTACATTGTGATTCAAATGATCAGCCCAAATAGTTGCACCATAATCATTATTAAAACTAGTTCTCTTACTAGTAATTGCAAGGCCTGGTGGAGCCAGCATCCCCTGTAATGGGGCTTAGCCATAAGCAAAGGTCCCTGGCAGAGTTGAAGATACTGAGGGTTTGGGAGGAATTATACATTTTAACAAAAAAGGTTAGAGAGAATAATATGCATCTGTTGTTGCAGCTTTTGTAAATTATGTTGGACCTTCCCAAAGTTGTTGATGTATATACGACAGGTTGTGCTGGTTATAGCACAGATGCCCCTTCCATAGCCAGCAGATGAGGTGACTATTGTGGAGGAAGTGGCTTACAGTTTCTTATTATAAAAGCAGAGCAGCTACTGAATACTCATTGATTTACAAATTTAAGAGTTTTGATTGGCTCAGGGTGACCCTGAAAAAATCACAAATAGTACACATCTCTTGACACTCTACTCTGTTTTTCTTTTACAGAAGAAGTAGAGGATTGAAGTCTAGTAAGGCTGACTGAATGGACAGTCAGACTGAGAGTATATAGTAAGCTTATTAAAGTGCTAACTGGTAAACCTCTTCCCAATCACTTCGGGAAAGCATCAAAATTCAAATCCACTGGGTGATGTGCAGGCAACTCATTCTTCTCTCATCTTCTGAGAAGGCTCTGTTCATGGGTCATACAAGGGGAGAACTGTTATATATTTAGTTCCATCACAGTTGTGTACTTGGAATATAAAAAGGCTAAAGTTAATATTAATTAATTCTCCCTTTCCTATCATACCTGACAGATTAGGTGTCATTGAAACAGGATTTTATCTCTCTTTGGGGTCCTTTAGACTTTCTGTAATATAGCCCAGCTAGCAAGTATGTACATCTTTATGATTTATGGTTTTCTTTTTTCTTTTTTTCTTTTAGCTCTATCCTGGTTTCATTTTATGTTCCCATCATTGTTTACTTAAAGTTATTTAAAATAACACTTTGTCATGTATCACACTGTAAGCTTCCTTAAATTTATTTTGGAATAGTAAATTTATGTATAAATCCATCAGTGAACTCCAGTTGAGGTCCCAGAACCACTTTCCAGTCTTATTGTGTGAAGTAGATTTGATATTGGTGGTAGAAAGTCTTAAAAATTATGTCTTCCACATATTTTCTTAGATATTACCAGTCATTGGGTACACATAATTGTAAAAAACAAAATAAAACAACAAACAAACAAAACCAACTCAACTTTTTTTTAGCAGTTCTTGTGTGCCAGGTACTCTTTCAAGTTCTTTACTAATTTAATCTTCACAACTCTGTGAGTAGGTCTTGCTATTATCCCCATTTTACAAATATGGAAATTGAAACCCAGAGTTGTTAGAAAGTCATTTGTGTAAGTTCACATAGCCAGTTAGTGTGAAACCTGAATTTGAATCCAGGCCATGTGATCCCCGAGTCCACGTGATTAACAAGAACATGATATTGGCTCATTTTAGCGGGAATTACACTGGCGCTGACCCTCTTCTCACAGAATCTCCATTCCTTAAAAAGTGCCCTGGATATTTTTTGTTGATTAGGATTATATTTCCTGTGCTCACAAGCCACACAACTAGGCACTACTGCTGGGTCGTTCCACGACCTCCAGGCACTGAGCACTTCTGGAGCTGTTGAGAAGCCACTGCCATGAAGTGGTTGGTAGCAGACAGGAGAATATACTTTACTTTCTGGGTTGCACTCTGGTAAGGCGGCCAGTGCCCCAAGGTCTAAATGAGTCTTAAATCTCTCTTTCGAATTTATACTTAAACCTCTCTTTCAGATTTATACTTACAGCCTCTTTTTCAGATTTATTCTTTCATACTCTCTAGGACTAGAACATGAGTCCATCTGGTGATATATCAGAGTAACAGCCATTATTTTGGGTTCACTTTCTCCATCCATCCCTTCAGATTACTGTCTTTACTACTTATCAAGGTTACCATGCATGACTCCTTCTTTAATATAAGCTAGAGGTTTCTCTGGTACACAAGAAACAGACCTCTAGTTGGCCCATTCTTTTGGTTTCCTAAACCTAACCAGGCATGTTTGAATTGCACAGTATGCCATCTGAGAACCTCACTACCGTCCCACAAGTTACAACTAGTTCCTACAAATCATAGCCTTACTTCTGTCTAGACTTCCACAGCTGCTATGAGTTCCATCGATCTCTCAGGGGAAAACAAGCCAAGCTGCTCCTCTGACTTCTTAGGGTCTTGGGTTCTCACACTCTAGCCACCATCATTTTCTGGCTTTCCTTCAGCAGGCTGCAATGATCAGTCTGTTGATTATAAGAAATTAAGTACATGTGTATCCCTGAGCCTCAAGGTTTTATGTTGGGGTAGAGCAGAGCTGCCTCCATCCTTCCCTAAGTCTTTCACTATTGTGGACAGGACTTTAGATTTCTGGACCACATTCTCATCTGTACCTAAAAGTGTGAGTGGTGGTTTTGCTGCAATTTAAGCAATTTGTACCTTTTCTTACAAAAGCTAAGGTGACAACTTTCTCTTGACCTGTATTTCTCTGCGTAGCTTTGCGGGGGGTGAGAAGTTGCCAATTCTTCCTGCCTCCCTGGCAGTTTGACCTTCTGCTGTGAACACTCTCTGCAAACCTTTGCTCTTAATTGATCTCATTTACTTGTTTTGTTTTTCCTTCCTCTTTGCTTCTTTTCTCCTTCAACTATCTTATCCTCAGCAGATCTAGGAACATTTTATCTGTCTTTTGATGTGAAGTGTTTAGAAAGTTAACTTACTCTCTATGTCCCCCAATAGCTATATAATTGTCCTTTAGTATTAGAGGGTGGTGACAGAGGCATCTTAGGACCTGGGTTCTCTTAAGTCCCAGAGCCCGGGCACACTTCAGATCACCTGCCTTCTCTTTTTGTTCACTTGCCACTCTTCCACATCTCAGTTGTGTGGCTAAGTCAACGCTTAGGCCCCCACCCTCCCTATACTAGATGACTGGTACATTGTGGGCTGCTGTGTCTGTCCATGACCTGCCCCTGGTTATTGGTCAATTACCAGGGGATTCTTTGGGGGCAACTGGGACTGTTCGGGCACTTTTAGATGAACTCAGCCACGCTGCTGAGAATCTTGTACTACCACTTCATGAAGGGATAGAGAATATTTACAAACACAGTGTCCATAAAGGAAAGCTTATAAATAAACTTCCAGGACTAATTTCCCAGACACCTTGGAAAAGAGTTTGTAATATTTTGCAATCTCAGGCAACCCACTAAAAAACCCTATAGATCATTCTGTGGCTATATCTGGATCTACCCAGCCTTGTGGATTTCAACATTTCTGTTCTTCCCTCTCACCTCCCTTGGGATAGTACAGCCCCACATGCATCTCTTAAAATGGCTTAGAGGGTATTTTGGCTTGTTGAGGAGGAACTGACAAAAATAATAATAATAAACAATACCTACATTTCAGAAGCAGCTACCATGTACTAACACTTGACTAGAAACTTTCTATGTATTGTCTCATTTTATCTCTGTATTATGAGGTAGGTATTTTCCACATGTTACAAATAACTAGACTCAGCTTAAATAATCTGTTCAAGGTCACCCAATTTCCACAGCCTCAACAGTTACAGCTTTAAAGCTTATCCAGTTCCCACTATTTTCAGTGTTATCTGTAGGACCCTGGTTAATGGAGATGTGGAGACACAAAACCCAGCAACCCTAGAAATATTTTAAGAGTAATCCAGTGTGTGTGTATGTGTGTGTGTATAGATATCTATGTATCTCTAAACATCACTTTTTGTTTATTTTGTTTACCCATTCAATGGTTGATGGGCACTAGGATTGTTTCCATCTTCTAGCAATTGTGAATTATGCCGCTATGAACACTGGTGTGCAAATGCGTTTTATGTCCTTGGTTTCACTTCTGAATATATTCCTAGTGGTGCGATGTTATTTATTGAGTTGCTTAACAGGAAAATTCTCCTTTCCCTTAGGGAGATTTTGAGACTGCCAGACAGGCAAAGCGCCAAAGACACCCACAAGTTTTGGGCTGGAGGGCAATGGACTCAGTCTCTGTCTCTGTTTGCATTTCCAAAACACAAATTCTTTCTAACTCTTCCATGGAAGAGGGCTCACCCCCAAAACATTCAGCATGTCTTGCTCAGGAGACCCTCTTCTTTGAGAAGAGCATTTGTCCTAGCAGTAAACCCCAAATTCATTGGGGATTCTGATTCTTTAGGTTTCCTAACTCTGCCTGGCCTATCTCTGAAAGAACTAGACAATACTCACTTCTAGACTTATTTTCCTAATTGAAGCTTGACCATACGAAAAAGTAAAAACAAAAACAAAAATGTGAAATCAAACCTATTAGCAATAAAGTATTTATATAGTCATTTCTGCGCAAATATTAGAAACAAAGGTCCTACAGCAGAAGTTTCCTCATCATCTGGCTCTATTTCAATTGTCAAGGAATCTTGACTTCTGCAGGATTTCCTGTAAATGAACTGTTTCTATGGTACTGGGGAAAAACAAATGCATCTCCCCCCAAAACTAAATGAAATGAAAAAAATAAACTTCCAATATTCACAGGAAAGATATAAGTACATTCTCTATATTTTGTGTACTTACTTTCAATAGAACCTTGTAAATGTGTAAAAACAGAGGCCAATTTCTGATACACCATATTCTCTCTCACTATCAAATTGTTTTTAAGGGAGTTTTATAAATGGGTATAAGCGATAGGTATGTTGGTGTTTATGAACAAAGCCTTATCGAAGGTCTACTGATGAGTTAGTCCCTGGCCTTGGGCTTGGGCTATCCTTTCATTCCAAGCAAGTTTCCAAGTCCTGAGGTTGCAGAACAGACTCAGCACTAGGCTTTGAACAAGAGTAGAACATTCCCTTGGTTCCTTCCCCATAAGGTGTGATGTTGAAGATGCTTATTCAAAGGGCAAAGTGAGAAACAGTTCTCAGGGAGATTGAATGGACTGTCATAATGTTAGCTAGGGAAGGACCCTCACAAGACAGTATTTTGCACATAGTGGGAACACAATACATTTTTTCTGAACAAATGGACAAAAGAATGAACAAATGTCTGGAAACTGGGACTGACTGAGCCATTGGCAACCAGAGGCTCTATAAGGATGCTAGTTTTCTATTCTCAATGTTACTATCATTTGGAACACACTTTTCAGAGTGGGTGGGAGCTAGCAGGAAAGAGAAATTACTCTGGTAAGTGAATGAGGAAGTTTGAGGCAATATGTACTTCTCTTGGGCAGTGTGACACCTGGGGTGTGATTTTTCTAGCTTGCAAGTGAATTTTGTTTTCATGCTTGAATGAAGTGGACTGACATGCAGAGTATATAGCTATGTGACTGGTTTCAGTTTATTGGTAATGTGTTTGTAACAATAGGAATATTTTAGTTTTTATGAGATTCCATGGTTTTAAAGATATGTTCAATTGTTTTTACAAATTAACATTTCTCTCATTCACATACTCCATTCCTGTCTCTTTCTTTCTTCGGACTTTGTATCTATGCCTGCACACAAAATGTATTAACATCTGCAACAAAGGAAATAAATTATTTTTCTCTTTCCCTCTCTGCCCACACTATATGACTGTGAATGTATGCCAAAAAGGGAAATATAAAAGGGAAACTAATCAGAACATCTATTTTTTTCCATGGCACCCATACAGAATGGTCTTTCCCTGGATAAAATAAGCTTTATCTTAAATCATCTTTCACAGGGAGTTGTCAACAAATGTCAACCATTCAAATTCCCATGAAAAAGTAGATTTAGGGCACTACCACCTATTTGGGACATTTATGAAATCACATTATCAGGATTGGCATGGAACTGTTGAATGGCAGATACTTCCACGGCTTGGAAGGAAGCACAGGCTTTTCTTGGTATAGGAAGTTAATTGTATTCAACCTCCATCTGTAGACCTGTATTTTTCTCTTACAAGGAACTATGCATGTCTTCCCTCTAAACTGCCAGCTCTTGGAAGGCCCAGATGTGCTTTATTCATTCATGTATGCTCCTGTATAGGATATAATTTTGGGCATAAAGTGGGTCAGCTTTTCTCTAAGTACTTTGAAGAGCAGTGTGAATTTGTATTCCTTGGAAATTGGTGAGATCTGGAGGTATATTTGGAAATACCTGATGGCACATATGCCATTTCTTTGCAGTTTTATCTTTAAAATGCATTTGTATTATGAATCATGCATCTCCTTGTTTTAACTTCTAAAATTTAGACAAAATCAGTTATTGAATGATGCACCATGTTTTGGGCAACTTTTGGCCCACAGTCACATACCTTGGTTCAAAAATAATTGTAGGAAACATTCAATAAATACTTGTTGGATGAACAAATGATGGAAATTTAAGAGTTTGGAGGAAATATAGTGATTAAGAATACAATCTTATTCTTAATTAAAAATTCCTACTGCATTGTCCCTGATAGCCTTTCTTTCAGCCCTACTTACAATGACAGGCAGGTTTCTACTTCACAAAGAAGTACAATGCATTTTTTACTTGCTGTTTCCCCTTATACTGAATGGAAACTTCTCAGTGTAACTTCTCTAAATTGGTGACTTGATTTGTTCTGTCTAGTCCTTCTTCATGTGACAGCTCTCCAAGTACAAGAGGAGAGCTATCGTGGTTTTTCTATTTCAGGCTAAAGGTTAGCAATTTTGGCAATTATTTCTCATGTTATAGGATTTCAGTCCCTATGTTTTCGTGGTTACCCTCCCCTGGTTGAGCTCCACTGTATATATCAAGGAGACCTGTGAGCACCAGAAGTGGCTGCATCAGTTCAGAGTACAGCAGGCTGATCACTCTGCCTGTTCTGGATGAAATACTCTGTTAATGCAGCTTAAGTTCATAACAACTCTTTTGGCAATTGTGCATTTAAACTCAGAAAAATTTTCTAGTTAATTTACCAAACTTGTTAGGTTTGTCTTCAAACTGCACTTTTCCGGAAGACTTATAGAATTTAAAAGCTAAGCTTTCTTCATACCTAGTATTAAGCTTCTTTTTGTTCATTTAGGTCCATTTTAACTTGTTGAGTATGTTTTCTTCCTTTTGAATATTAGTTATTTCATCAAATACATTATCCTTTACTCATTGTTCAAAATGTTCTTATGATAAAGAATCCTTGTTCATGATAGAACTTTTAGAGGACAGATGAGCTAAAAAGAAGAAAATAAAGATGTCCCCTGAACCATTACCAGAGAAAAATTAACATCTTAGTGTATTTCTGCCTAGCTTTTTCTCCTATGCTATGCACATATGTTTACCCATGTATACATGTATGTACACATGTAGTTCACTTGCATTTGTTACAAAAGTGATCCTGTCATACAATATGTTTTATAATACCCTCACTTCATTTGAGATTTATTTGAAGTTTTTCTAAATACCCATGAAGCCTGTGGCTTTGTGCTGTCACTGGGAATATAGTGGTGATCAAGTGCTGATGTACCATGGTTCATTTAATTAATTGTCTATGGCTTGACATTTAGATTTTTCCCAATATTTTGCTGTAATTAACATACATATAGCTAAATCCTTGCAAACATTTGTGATTATTTCCTGAGAAAGTGGAACTGTGAGTAAAAGGGTAAGTGAAATTGTAAAGGAATATATTTTAGGACATTGCCCTCCAGAAGGTTGCAAAATAATCCTACCATTAATTATTTGAAAGCTTGATTACAGTTCCTTTTATTTTTCAGACAAATTTTTGATGAAAGTGTTGATCAAGACAGGCCAGTGACAAGATTTTGGAGCAAACTCACTAGATCAATTCTTCCTAAAATTATACTAGTTCATTAATCAGCACTGTTGGCGGAGCAATTTATCCAATTGTATTATATCTTGTCCATATTTTCTTCATTTTATAAACCAGGGTTTTATCAGAGATTTTGTTGGAAATTTTGCTGAAATCAAGATAGTCTATATCTAGGCAGTTCCTGTCTCCAACAGCAAACAATGCTATAAAACAATAGACATTTTATTAGTTTGGTGAAATGCTCTCAGTTGACTATGCTGGTTCCAAATGATTACTACTTTCCTTAACAGTACAGTCCAATGGAACTTTCTGCAATTATGGAAATGTTCTAAATTCTGTGTTGTATCATAAGGTAGCCCCTAGCCACATATGGTTATTGAGCACTTAAAATATGGCTAGTGCAACTGAGGACCTGGTTTTAAACATTTCATTTAATTTTACATAATTTAAATTTAAATAGTGACAAGCGGTTATTGGTTACCATATTGGGCAGCACAATTTTTTAATATATTTTTAATATACCACCTGGAAAATAATATATTGCATAATTTAATTGGGTTCAATATTAGGCTGAGAGACTCAGTTCCTGAAGTACCTAGGCATCTCTCTCTTTTTTTTAATTGCAACTTTTTAACCTCCATACTTTCTGCATCCTTTGTAATTTCTTAAAGATAGCTGATTGTGATTCTGTGTAAAGGGTTTATATCAGCAAGTTGTTTTCATACCCTGCAATATAATTGAATCCAGTGATACAATTTTTTTTTTAAAAAGCATGGTTTCAGTTCCACTAACAAGATTTTTCTTCCCCTTATAATGTGATATAATTTTTCTTGATTGAAAAACATGCAAGATAGAAAAAAGAAAGTTGAATAATTTTGTACTCTGCTTTTCAACTTTTATCATTATTCTTATCTTTCCCAAATAGTGGGCTTTCCCCTTACTTATTCTACTTGAAGTTGATGTAGCTAAGGGGGCTCTTTCTGTTGTCGATAGCATTTTTTTTTCAAGCATAGTTTTCTATTCTTTAATATTTCTAATAGAATACTTGTAGCTCTATACCACTCTTTTAAGTCCATCCAAAACCATGTGTCTTTTATTTCTTCTCTGACTATTTTTATGCTGTTTTAAAATTTGAGTTCAACAGAAGCATGTATAGCCACATGGTTTTCTTTAACTGTGCTCCCTTTACGTCTCTTGGGAATCACATTTGATTGTATTTTAATTCAGCTCATTTCAAACAATTACTTTGATCTTTAAATGTCATGTCTTGAGCTGGGGCTGGGAATTTCAGGTGAATTAGGGATGAACCTTGCCATCAAAAGATTTATACTCTACTGAGAGAATCAACCTTGCATAACTTAAGCCGCAACACAGAGTGGTATGTGCTCATTAAGAGTCTTCACAAGTCCTGGGGGAACACAGCAGGACACTTAACTCTACTTGTAGGCCTTGGAGAGTGGAATAGGGAGGTTCTGGACAATCAGAAAAATCTTAAGAAATGATGTTTGAGCAAGAATGAATAAGAATTTGCAGGACAGAGAAGCTGGGTAACATGCTATTCTTTGCAGAATGAGTTACAAGAACAGAGACACTAGTAGATGATAGATTTTGGGCTTGATAGCCTTGCTGCTGGAGTGTAGGTTACTTCTTGGTATAGTGAACACAGATGAAGCTGAAGTTAAGGTGGCACTAAATGATGAGAGATTTTGGATTTATTTATTTATTCCAAATAGAATAACTTTTAAGTTCCTGAACAAAGGAGGGTCTTGGTTAGATTTCTGTTTTAGAAAGATAACCCTGGTGACATCAATTTAGTAGGATGTGTTAGACTTTGAAAAACTTATGCCAGAGAAATCATCTTAAAGAGGAAGACCTAAGTCCAACCAATGCAGTGTGGAGTAATAGGAAAGTTTAGAAAATTGAGTGACATTTCGGAAATAGAATTGGTAAGATTAGGTGACTGGTGGGTTATGGAAGAAAGGAAGAGGCAGGAAAATGATTCACACATTTCTCAGATGGCTTTTCTGTTTATTAGAGTTTACTATTGCTCTTGAATCACTTTCCCTTTTAGGTCTCTGGATATGAGATCATGTCTGTCTTTTCCTTGGACTTTTTGAAATGTTTTCCTAATGGCTAATGGGTGTGTGCTGATTTTACTGAGTGTTACACTCCTTGGGTCTTTGACATTCCAAGATGTGCTCATCACATTAAAAAAAATTTTTTTTGGTGTCATTTCAGACTTACAGAAGAGTTGCAAAAATAGTCCAGTAAATTTCCCCTGTACCCATCTCTCAACTTCCCCTTATATTAACAATTTATATTATTGTAGAATAATGTTCAAAACTAATAATCTAATGCTGGAACAATACTATTGACCAAATTACAGAATTTATTTGGATTCCACCAGTAGTTTCACTAATGTCTTTTCTTCTGTTCTAGGATCCAATTTGGGATTACACAATGCATTTAATTGTCATGTTCCTTATCTCCTGCAATCTGTGATAGTTCCGAAGTCTTTCTTTATCTTTCATGAACTTGACACTTTTGAAGAGTATTGGTTAATTAATTATGTAGAATGACTCTTAGTTTGGAATGTCTGATTTTTTAAATGATTCGATTGAGATTATGCCTCATAGGAAAGGAAACCACAGATGTGATGTGCACTTCTCAGTGTTTCATATCAGGGAGTACATGATGCTGATATTTCTTATTATTGGTGATGTTTACTCTGATCATTTGAATAAGATGATGTTTGCCAGGATTCTCCACTACAAAGAGACTGTTTCTCCTTTTTAAATTACTAAATATTTTTGGGAGAGAATCTTTGAGAATAGGCAAATATCCTATTTCTGCTCATATTTTCACCCACAAATTTTAGTACTTTGGTGGTTCTTGCCTGCAGCAGTTATTACCGTGGTGCTGAAATGGTTTCTATTTATTTTCTGTTTATTACTTATTAACTGAAATTCTTAGGTAAGGAAGAGTTGTCTCTTCTCCCGCCTTTATATAACACCATTTATTTATATTAGGATGGACTCATGGATATTTACTTTATTATTAGGCAACAGTCTCATACTACCTTTTTTTTTCTTCCAAATTTGTTGCTGGTTTTTCCAGCTTTGGGTCTTGGGATCTCTTTCTTCTTTCAGTCTCCAGTACCCGTTCAAAATGTTTGCATCCTTTATTTTTGAGCACTTCTTTATTTTCTATCACCAAATGATGCTCTAGGCAATTCTTGTTTTCTCCTCTGCTTCAGCCCTGGAATCAACTAGTTCACTATGGTGCCCTCACCACTTTTTAAACATGTTCCTATCACTTCTGCTTCCCCAAGCAGCTCTTCATTGTTGCTTGGAATTAAATAAAAAATAGATTAAGTGTTCTCTTTTGTGCTTCCTCAAACTTTTGAGAGAAAATACTTGTAAGACATGCTGAATTTGCATTCAACAGATATTTCTTAGGAGCCCACTCTATGCCAGTGCTTGGTTAAGTATAAGGATGTGGTCCTTGGTATTTAGGCAGCTTCTTCCATATTTGAACAAAATGGTAGAAGAACTCTTCTTTAACCAATCTGAGTTTTGCTTAGTCATGCCTTACCTGAAAATAAAGGACTCCATTAACCTAAAATGTCCCCCAATTCCCAATGTTTGGAGGGTACCCAGGGGGTGTTTCATATATGCTCACAAATGAGGCCAGTGAGTCATGCTCAGTCATGGTGAAAAAGTCTCTGTTTATTCCTTCTCTTGTGGCTCCAACTCCCTTCCACTTTTGTGAGTCAAAGAAAATGTTTCCTCTTTAAAAAAATTTTGCCAGTATGGCTCTAAAGAAGGACTGTTTTGCTCCAAAATCTTAGGGAAATTTTGATGGAAATGGTATTTTATTGTTACTTATGGCAGTCATCCATCTACCTCCCTCCCTCCCTTCCTTAAGGGGCTGTATCAGAAGACTGTCACCATTTCTTAGAGTTGACTGTACCTTCAACTGAAGAAAGCATTCTTTGGCTTTGTGTCAAGAGCTTTGTGTTCTCTGTTCTCTTTGCTTACAATGAGATGATTGCAGGAGGCTTCTTACTCTCTGTTACAAATAAGGGCCTATTAGACATGCTTCTTCAATTCACCAGCCAGGTCTAACTCCCAGTGGTGTGGTTGGCTTGGGCTGGAACTGGGACCCCAATCTTGCTTATATTGAGCTGATATATGCAGTTATTCTGCATTTTTTACCCAAAAGGTTCTTATTATACTCATTTGGGCTACAAGGAACAAGCATAATTCCCTTCGAATATGACTGCCTCCTGAAATTGAAGACAGGTCTCTTTTCCTACTTCCCTTCTCCCCTTAATCTTCTATTTTCCAGGTTAAATACAATCAATCCTTTTAACTTTCTTCATATTTAGAGGGTCCTTTTCTTCTAAATATGTTCTGACCTATCTGTGACCTTCTAAAAATATGGGGTCAAGGAAAATATCTGGCCTGATCATGGAAAAGTAGAGTAGAAGATCATCTCTTTTATTTTATCCACTATATCCCTTCTGATTGTAAAATACACACTTTTTAAATATTGAATTTATATATAAAACTCATCTCTATAAATAACTATGAAAAAGTTCAGAATTTAAAAGCGACTATTTAACAATTGAAAATAACCTACTGATTTTGATATGTAATTTTTCATAAATAATATAATTTCCTAACTTTGCCTAGTTATATTTCTGAAAATATAAAGTGCAAAGAAGAGGAACAATAATAAAAACAAACAAACAAAAAAATTGAAAGAGTAAGAAAGGTAAGTTATATAACTTCTTGACAGCCTGTATATTTAATCATGTTTTCTTGAATTTCTTTTCTCAGCACAAATCAAACACAGGGATGATGGTTTCTGATATCCATTGGTTGAACCAAACCAGAGTCAGAAATTGAGCAAGAAAGTGATGCTATCCATGCAGGCTGGCCTTCCTGGTCACAAAGCAAGGTGAAGAGTAGCTCTGCAGGACAAACAGCTCATATCCAGGGTACTGCAACAGAGAGTCATGATAGAAGGAAATGGGGAATGACAAACTTCTCCTACTTTTTGTAGCCTGAGCTGAGCATTCAACAATTAAATTTCTGGTCACTGAATTCATATTTGAACCATCCTAAGTAGTATGATTCTTAGGGGTCTTTGCTTCTAAGAATAAAGACTAAAGAGTTTAGTTTTGGAATCATTAGATTCAGGATTCAATTCTTGCTCCATTTCTTAATCTGTGGTTCCTTGATAAAATTACTAATGTTTCTAATCCTATAGTTCTTCATCTAATAAAAGTATCTGCTTCATTGCTTATTGAAAGTAAGTGAACAAGCATTGCATGTAAAACTCTTAGCACAGGACTTCACACATTGGTTAGCTTTCAATAATCTCAGCTATTGTTATTTCGAATAATTGCTTGATGAAATCCTAAGTAGCATTTCTGTAGTGTTTTACATGTTGCAAAGAATAGCCACATACAATATCTCATTTGCTTCTCAAGGCAACTTGTCAAGTAGGTAAGACAGATGTTATTATTACAATTGGAAGAAGTAAGTGAGTAGAGATTTGAACACAAGACTTTAGACTCAAAACCCCCTGAAATGTCAAGTAACTTGAAATGCCAGTGTGAACTCCATCAGTAGGAAACAGACTGGACAGCTGATGTAGAGCAGAACTGCTAAATTAGGCCACGTGTGGTATCTGACAAAGACATAGAAATATAAAATGTATATAGTGGGTGTTACGTTAGGGATACTTTGAAGATGATACCATCATCCATAGGTTTTCCCTCTGTGTAGTGCATTCTTGTCATTTATTATGACAGAGATTGATAGTCTACAGAATTTTTTAGCAGAAATAAATTAGGGCTCAAAATAAATCACTCTTTAATTACTATCTAGGAGATTCAATGACTAGAACTGAGTTGAGAGAAAAATAATTATTTCTTTAAGGAATAGTGAGTATTGTTAAGGGTAGTACTTCTTGTTAACCGTCTTATGTGGGTTGTTTTGGTGGCCTAATTATTTTATTCACAGTTTCTACCTCACTAATGGTGGCTAGATCTCTGAAACTGACTAAGGTATAGTTCATTAGTAGAGTAAAATTTTCTTGGGCAATAAAACACAACCTGAAGATTAACTCCTTACTTGAAATCTAAAGTGTACCTAAATCATTCAATATAAATGTTACCTTGTATGATGGTTTGAAACTGTATGGACCCCAGAAAAGTAGGTTCTTAAAGCAAATCCATTCCTGTGGGTGCGGATCTAATGTAAGTAGAAACTTTTGGTGAGTAGGATCTTAGTTTACCATGCAACCCACTTTGTTTAGGGTGGGTCTTGATCCTTTTACTGGAGTCCTTTATTCTATAGGGGGAGAGACCAGTAGATTGTATTGAATGCTTTGCCATGTGATGGAGGAGTCTAGGATTGTTGGCAGCCAGTCTTCAGGAAGAAAGTATTGTCTTGATAATGCCTTGATTTGGACATTTTCATGGCCTCAGAACTATAAGGTTGTAAACTAATAAATTCCCATTGTAAAATCCAACTCCTTCCTGTTATATTGCTAAAAAAGCACCTTGCTTCTTTTGAAAGCTTTCCAGGAAAGAATATTCAACACTAGAGGTGTAAATAGTTTACCAACTGATTGTCAAAGCACAATTTTTCTGTATTTCAGTTTCATCTTTAATAAAATAAGAGTAAATCATCTTGTTTACAAAGCCTGGTAGCTGCCATAAAAAGAAAAATATGATCAATTTCATGCAAAATTAGAGGTAAATAAATAGGATGTAAAAATAAAATCTATCTAAAAAAAAGAAAATGAATTTTGATATTCTAAGAATAATGCAAAAGGACCAAGTAAGATTTAACTCAGGAATATAGCACAACAAAAAGGAAGCTGTTAAAGCATTGAATTATATACTTGAATTTGGTTAAAAGGGGGACATTTTAGGTTACATATATGTTACTAGAATAAAATTCAAAATAAAACCCATGGATCCCATGGAAGAAGAAAAATCACGGTGCACAAAAGGAACTTGATAAAATTCAATATTTATTGTTAAACTTGGTAAACTGGGAATAGAAGACATAGCTCTTACATAATAAACATAAAATATGGCAGTTCATGGGCCAATAATGAATAAGAATATATCATGAACCAAGAATTTTGATTAATCTACTTTCATGCCAAGGTTGTGGGGAAAAGAAGAAACATATATCAGAAACCAACATTAAAAATCATATTAGCTGTTTAAAATTTAAAGATATATCCCTAAAAATGTTTATAGTAAGAGGAAAAGACTTTTACTATCATCTAGCCATAACAATAAGAAAACAAAACAAGACATATAAATCCCATAAAAGAGAAAAAACTACCATTATTTTCAAATACCATAATTTATATATAGAAAATCTGAGACAATGTATTAAAAATATGAGATGTAAAAAGAAGCTCAGTATGTTGGCATATAATTTCAAGATAAATATTTACAAATAAAAAATTTCCCTTATGTTAGTAATAACAAATTATAAATGAATTGGGAAAATGTGGCATATTAAATATAATCGAAGTTTTTCCTGCTTCTCTCATCATGCACTGGCATTTATTTCCCTGCCTCTATAAGTTTGGGCTGGCCTTGGACTTGTTTTTTTTTTTTTTTTTAAAGATTTTATTTTATTTTATTTTATTTTATTTTATTTTATTTTATTTATTTCTCTCCCCTTCCCACCCCCCCCCAGTTGTCTGCTCTCTGTGTCCATTCGCTGTGTGTTCTTCTGTGACCGCTTCTATCCTTATCAGCGGCACCAGGAATCTGTGTTTCTTTTTGTTGCGTCATCTTGTTGTGTCAGCGCTCTGCATGGGTGGCGCCATTCTTGGGCATGCTGTGCTTTCTTTCACGCTGGGCAGCTCTACTTACGGGGCAGCTCTACTTACGGGGCGCACTCCTTGCGCGTGGGGCTCCCCTATGCGGGGGACACCCCTGCTGTGGCAGGACACTGTGTACATCAGCACTGCGCGTGGGCCAGCTCCACACGGGTCAAGGAGGCCCGAGGTTTGAACTGCGGACCTCCCATGTGGTAAGCAGACACCCTATCCATTGGGTCAAGTCTGCTTCCCCATGAATTAAGTAAAATATATCACTCAATGTACATCACTACAAGAAAAGTACTCTTTTAAAAAATATAATCACATTATCACACACAAATTTATTCATAATTCCTAAATATCACAGAATTTCCAGTAATTTTGGATATTTCCTCAATTGTCTCACAGTTTTTTAAATTTTTTAACAGTTTATACAAATCTGGTCACAACCAAGGTGCATTTTTTTGGTGCATGCTACAATCTCTTTTCATCTATTGTAGTGGTTCTTAACTGGGGGTAATTCACAATTTGTATGGTATCCCATACCTCCAGGCAACAGGTAGTTTACAAACTGCAGATTTGTATTTGCAAATAAATTTATGTCATAAAATACCTGTGTGGATTGAATAAACTGACAATAGTAAATAAACCACTTTAATTAGATTTGCTCTTTCATGCATAAGCTTATTTTACCATAGAAACATAGCTAAATGAAGAGAAGGAAAACGTTAACTTAGATGTGTCAGAAAAAGAATTCTTTGCTAATGTTCAAGAATGATTGAAATGGCTTTTCTTAATGTAAATTTCAAGTTTTGCTATAATTTTTTCTTTCTGAATTATGCTTATTTTCCATCATTGCTGATGCCTAGAGGAAGGTATTTGCATGGGCCACAATTACATTCGCTGAACAACAGCCGTGGTTGATATAAAGGACATGCTTTTCACTGTCCTCAGAAGGAGTGCCATCACTTGGAACAATCAATCAATCAATCAAACAAACAAACCCAACAACTTCTCTCTTACTGCTAATTGTATATATTGGAATTGCAATATAATTTTTCTTCTTGGTACTACTGAGACTCACAATCAAGGTAATTCGTGTTCACTTGTTTGTTTTTATCAAGACTGAGATGTACAGAAAATATCAATAAACTGGCACCAGAAATTTCACCTAAATCACTTGGTGGTTGTTAGGAGCTATGGAACATAGATGAGAATGAAAATAACCTCTTTAAGCACAGCTTAAGTCACGGGAATCTTTTTTGTTGTTCAAGAGGAGATGGGATGCCCTTTGGAAGTTTTGAAAAGTCTTTCTAATCAATGTGGTGCTATTTAGCATGTCTTTTCCATGTCAGATGAGTACCCTAGAGGTAGAATTTCCTCAACAACCATTTCATGCCACCTGAAAATCCAAAGATTCCCTGCCCCAAGATTTCTGCTTGTTTTAAGGTTTCTTATGTTTTTGTGATCAATTGTGACACAAAGTACTATTTACCCTGAATTAGTTTAGATTATGGATCATTGTGCCATCCTGTAGCAGGCATTTCTGTTCAGTACTGCATCTACCAAAGGTAAATTTTTCTCCTTACTTATTCTCTATAGATTCCTATTGTAAAAAAGAATGTGTATCAGAATTACAGATTCCATTTATATAAGTAAATATAAGGTCAGCAGAGACAGAGGAATTAACTCTAGTAGGGAAAACCAAAGACCTGGTGGTATTCAGCAGGGAACAGCATAGACCAGTGGACTTGTCTGTGCCTATAAGCTAGAAAAGTTAACAGTCTCTTTGAAAGGGATGAATATAGCATACATGTGAAAAGGGTTGTGATATATAAACAGCAAAACATTAATAATCTGTCATTTTGCCGAAATTTTCTTTCTCTCACTACCAATATGCAGTGCTATCTTAATATGGAGAGGCTGATTTCCTTAGCAGCAGAAACCTATGGTTCTTTCTTTCATAGGACCATGTTTATTCAATGGCGACATACATGGAAAAGAGCGGTGAAGGTGAGAAGTTGTGGAAGTAGAAATAAAACTTAATTCTACTAATCTTTATTAAGCTCTCTTCTAAAGATGTGCCATTGCTCTTACACCATCTCTACAGTCACAAGAGAGATGCTGCTTTGAGTTGTTGAGGAGATTTATCCACTTTCAAACTCTAAGTCTGGAGCTAATTGCCCAAATATCAGCTCTATGTAATGCATTTTGTTTCTCTAGCTGATTTCAAGAAATTTTCTTTGTTATTAGTCTTCCAAAATTTGCTGATGATTTGTCTGGGCAAAAATGTCTTTGAATATATCAAGTTTGGGGTTCGCTGATCTTACATCTGTTATTTTTTTCTTTTCCCAAACCCAGGAAGTTTTCAGCCACCATTTACTCAAATATTTTTTTCTGCATTCCATTCCTTCTCCTCTTATTCTGGGATTTAAATGCCATGAATATTATATCTTTAGGTATTATATCTTTATATAAGATATATTTATATAAATTATTTCATGGCATATTATTCTTCAACATACATATGTTTTCCAGATCTTTCCATATTGTAGAAGTAATTCATTCATTCAAATGACTAGATTATTATTTTATGGCTCTTAGTAGTTTTCTCTATTGTTTTAAGAGTATAGGTATAATTTATTTTTGAGGGCAAAACTCTTAATGCTCTTTCAGGTTATCCATAGGTAAATTCAAAATGCCATTCTGGGGATGTGGACATGGCTCAACTGCTAGAGCGTCCACCTACCATATGGAGGGTCCAGGGTTTGATACCCAAGGCTTCCTGACCCATGTGGTAAGCTGGCCCATGCATAGTGCTGCCACGTGCAAGGAGTACCGTGCCATGCAGGGGAGCCCATGCGTAGGGGTGCCCCACATGCAAGGAGTGTACCCTGTGAGGAGAGTCGCCCATGTGAAAAAAGCGCAGCCCACCAGGAGTGGCACCGCATACATGGAGAGCTGACGCAGCAAGATGACGCAACAAAAAAAAAGATACAGTTTCCCAGTGTCACCTGATGATGCAAGCGGACACAGAGGAACACACAGCAAATGGACACAGAGAGCAGACAATGGGGGGGAAGGGGAGAGAAATAAAATCTTTGAAAAAACAAAAATGCTATTTTGGAATGGAAAATTTAGAAGTTCAGCAAGAAACCTTGTTTCCATTGTGGGCAGGATGGAGTCTCTCCAAATCTCATGCATATTAAGTGGGGTAGATATGGAAGTGGAAGCCTTGTGGGGATGCTTCTGTCCATGTAGTTAAACAAGACACTGAAATGGAAGTAAGGTGGAATATTAAGGAGCAAGAAGACCAGTTGAAGCAACTGAAGTGAAGAAGCATGACTGACTTTCTCAAGTAGTAGAAACAACTGATATTCAAGTTTAAGATTCTTTTTCTGCATTTCAATTTCCCTTTATAAAACCCAAGTCCTCAGTCATTTTATTGAATACTACAGCTTGGACTTTGGAGATGTGCAGCAACAGGGATCCCTGAAACAGTTATCTGAATTGACGATGGATATATCACCTAAACTTACTTGTGGAATATGTATATGCAATCATTAGGGACACTTGCAGATACCTGAAGAGGAACCCCTGTGAAAGGTTGAATATCATGGTGATCAAGTGGAATGGGAGATTTTGATTATTGTTATTTGGGAAATAGAAAAAAGGGTGAACCCTGAAGACTGGAGTCCTTGTAACGTGCTCAACAAAGGGACAGAAAAATTGATTCACTCTGGGAGTCTCTAAAATTATTACTTTTAACACAATTTCATTTGGCAACCTCAGAATGCTCAATGTGGTACTCAAATTATAGCAGGTATTTCTACAGGTGAATTTTTTACAGAATCATGAAATTATTTCCTTAATGGGTTTGAATTCTGCATACAGAATTCAATCTATATTTATAATTTACCCATGGCCAATTGTATATCAAAAATTGAAATGTTTAACTTTCAAATATCCTTTAAATTGGAAAGTACATTTTTCAGTTAAGTGAAGTGCAAGAATTTTGTGGTGAATCCTACAGCAATTTTTTCCCTACTAATTATTTTTATTGTAGATATTTTCAAACATTAGTGCCTACTGTTCATGTTTTTCAGATTTCACTAATGGATGCTTCTAAATGAGACTGTTAGAACCTGGCAGGTTTATGAATAAAAAACGACAAAAAACAATTCAAAATGGAGGAATAGAGGCTTTTTTTTTCTAAATAGGTATTATTTATTAAGGCTTTAATTATTCTAGAGGAAAAATTACCTGATGTTGCCCATTACTCCACACAAACTCAGAGAAAGTGACAAGTTCAAAATACAAGTCTAAATAATGTAGCTTAAATTTTGAATTAGACAATCTTTTGGAGTAAAGAGCTTTCAGAAGACACCTATTCTTGGTATGGGAAAGATCCTAGACAATTGACATGTGCAGACTGAGTAGAGGCTTTCATTTTTATTTAAATTAAATAACTTGTTTTTTATTAAAAGATTTTTAGAATTGTTAGTTTTTCCTTTTTTCCTGATTTCCAAGGGATTCATCTTAATCCAACCAGGGCATTATTTTCAAATGTTTCTAAAATATATTTTTACTCATTGAGATCAGATGAATGTTTCTTCTCAAATAATAATATTCCTTATATTTATAACCACTCATAGAAAATCTGGATACAGATTCCATCTCTGGATTTTTTATTGATCAGTAGATTTTTTGGGAAAGGTATTTAGTGACAATTTTTATGCGTTAGGGACCTGATTATTTAAGCTGGGTGTCAAATCTTTCTTACAACATAAAGTTAATTAACTGATTGGAAAGTTATGTTGTGCAAGATTAGATTTTAGCAACTCTCCACTTTCCTACAGTTTATAAATATTATAGAAAGCAAAGCTTTGTCAGGCTGGCTTAAACTCTTATGAGCAATAACTGTGAAGATTCTTGGTATGTTTTGGGAAAAAAAACTGGCTTTTTTCTGTTAGGAGTTACAATCCACTGATATTTAAGTTATTCTAAAGTCATGCCAATTGTCCTTGAAGTCTTAGGTTCTGATAATTTCTTGATTTGATTGAAGTACAGCAAGTTGGTCATTTTATTAATCTCCTTCATTGTTATATAAAGTAGTCCTTAAAAATGACCTCATCATTTGATAAATTAATGAGATTATTTCTGACAGAGATAAAATTATGATGACAGTTACTGAGGGCAATGAGTTTAGACTGACTAAGTGACCCCTCCAGGTTGAGTGATTGTGGAAAACCTCTCTGAAGAGGTGACACTTCAGTGGGGACCTGAATGACACAAATGAGGTTGCCTGTCAAAACAGAACTGGTGGAACAGCATTCTAAGAAGAAGGAAATAGCAAATGTAAAAGCCGTCAGGTAGGAAGAAGCTTTCTGTACTTGAGGAATAACAAGAAGGTCAATGAGGATGACTGTGGGATGACAGACAGACGGGAAGAGAAGTTGGGAGGAGACAAGAGAGGAGGCAGGGCCAGATCCCACTCAGCCTTGCCGTCTGTGAGGAGTTCCATATTTGTGGACCTGGAATTATGACCAAGAATTGGTTGAGTGAAAACATGATGCTTCACAACAACCTGAAAAGAAAGGTCTCATTCATGTTAAACTGCATATCCACTTCCATATGTGTCTATAGACACAGAGATATGTTAGAGTGCATATTTTCAAGAAAATACTAACATTGGGTATCTCTAGGTGTTGAATTTTAGGTGATAATACTTTTTTTCTCTTTTTTTGGTATTTTATGTATTGTTTGAATTGTTTGCAAAAACAACAAAATCATTAAAAATACACTTAAGAGAAATGACTCCTGGTCCTTTCTACCTAAGATTTAACGTAAAAACAATATTGATATTTTGTGTTCTTCACAACTTAAGCAAGGTGGGAAAAAGGAGGACTTATAAAGAAGAGTTTGTCTGCTTTCTTAACAAGACAAATAAGTGAAATGACCTATATGATTTTTTGGGTTATCATTGAATAAAGAAAAATGTGAAAAGCACAAAAAGTGAGGGTATGCAGAAATAAATAACAAAAACTTCTTCATTCTGACAAACTAGTAAGTACCAAAATAGAGTTACCCATATTACAACCTGCATTTCCTTCAACTTCTGGAAAGTGCAAATAAAAGGTAAGACATTAAAAAAAAAAAGGATAACAGAAGGAAGGAGGTGGAAAATTAAAATGGATAAATAATATTCAACAGAGAAATTAACATACTGTATACTCAATAAACAAAGTTGTGTACAAATTGTCTAGTTTAATTGAATTCTCATGGGTATAAGAACAAAATGTGACCATAAATGAGACAAGACAAGGATGAAAAATAAGGCACAGAGGTTGCAGGATTCATAACAGAATGGCCAAACTCAATCAGGGATTAAATATTCTTCCAAAAAATAATTGAAAATCACTTTTTCATGCTTACTTCCCCCAATCAAAATCTTTCCATTGCTTTCTTCCCTATCACTCCTTTTCACTTCTCCACATTCATCTTTTGTTACCATTCTTATATTTCTGTCCAAGGAATTCTGGTATACAAGATTCACTTGAACCAGTTTTGGATTTGACAAATGAACAGGATAATTTCAGACCCATTGTAATATTTCCATGGAAAACCACTAGGAGAGTGTTATTGTTCTAATTTGGACTACTTCCATAGATAATCTGATGAGAACTTCATGTTTTCTGCCTGTGAAAGTAGCTTGGGTTCCATTCCATATATGGAGAAAAGGTTTTTCTGTCCCCATTCAATTAAGCGAATTCTTGTCTTCTGGCAAGGAAAAAAGAAAACCATTAATCATTTCCAGTTCATCTATATCAGGATGTTTACTCCCAAAAGACAAAGATTCAATTCACTTCTTTCTTATTACGACCTCTAGGTATTTTCGTAAATGTGGATGATTCTAGAAAACGTCATAAGGGGTTATTAGTAGTGACATCCTGCTTAACTCATGAGCAACAGCATAAGAACGCCTTGGCGATGCTTGCAGGTAACATGCTGTTTGCATTGGTATACAATGACTAGAGGCTTCTGTGTCTTGATAGAGTGGCCCTGACATACAGACACCACAGTATGCACTTGGGTTATTCTGTTTCCTCAAGAACAGGGCCAGGGACCCACAGTGAGTGCTGGCCTTCTCTACAGTGCGCCAGGAAGTGAATAGGAGAGGTCCCAGCGAGGGCACCAGTATCTCCTCTTACCATTTTTAAGGCTATGTTTTCTTGATTTGGTACTCATTCAGTTACTGCAACCCATTAACTTTTTTCTGGAGCTTTGAGGAAGATGGCGTCAATTAAAAATTTTTTCTTTTAATTTAAAAAATTTTTTATTGTATCTTTAAAAAATTTTTTATTTTGAATGAAACTTTAGATTACGTAAATGTTACATAAAAAATATTGGGGATTCACATATGCCCCCAACCTCTCCAACTCCTACACTTTCACCAGTAACAACATCTTTCATTACTGTGATACAGTTGTTACAACTGATGAATACATATTGAAGTATTGCTACTAACCATGGTCTATAGTTTACATTATAGGTTACACTTTGCATCACACAATTTTATCGGGTTTGACAGAATGTGTTATGGTCCATATCCATCACTGTTATGTCAATATTCCCCAAATTTTTGCTAATTGTTCAAAGATTCTGTGGGAGAATGTCATTCTGGAGTATCTTTTGCCATCATCTTGGTTAACTGGAACCCATTTAACTCACTTTTTAATTAAACTATTTAGGCTTTCATTGGATAGTGATGGGGTACCTTGATTATATTCTGGAACTAGGCATAACTATCAGTAAACTAAGATTAACAAATTTTTTTACTTTGTTTTTCATAAAAAGTTATGACTTAAAAAGAAAATATAGAAAGTAATATATATATTTTAAGGAAAAAATATGTATCTTAATCACTAATCCTAACTGCTGACAAACACAGCTTAATTGAACCATGGATATATTCTCAGATTTTGGTCAAATGTTTCCTTGTATCTCATCCCAAATCCTATCATAAAGTTATTATATAGAATTATGGGATCATAGAGGTTAATTTGGTATTAAAAACCAATGTAATTTCTCAAGACAGGCATTGCACATAACTTTCAAATGAGAGATTTTTCTGTCTTCTTTCAAAACTTTCTTCTGAAATTTTCCTTCCCTATAGAAGAAGGAGAAGGAGAAGAAGGAGAAAAAGGGGAAGAAGAAGAAGAAAAGAGAAAATCTATGCTGATAGTACAAAAACAATACTATTTTTTCAATATAATCACATGGAAGTGAATTTTCCCTCTCTGGCCTTAAAGAGAGGAAAAATATTTAATTTCCATCGTTTTATTAGTTGGAAGTTGGAAGCTATGTTATCCAAAATGGAAACATTATATAGGTCATTCCTTTCTTTTTTGTCTTACATTTTCCTGAATATGTATTCTCAAGTTAACTGTGAAGCCAAACAATACTTACGTAGGGATTAACCATAAGCCCAGAAAGAAACACACACACACACACTTCTCTGCCCAAATTCCTACTCTTCTAGACTGTTCATTGGCACTTAGGGCTTATTCTTGACTCCTGCATGTGTGGATGTGTCTATCCACACACCCCTGGGCTGCTTCAAAGAGCTTTAAGATTAATTGCTAAGATTTGTTGCTGAGTGCAATAGATATAGCTGGCATTTAGAGTTTATAGTTGTACCCTGTGGTGGATTGAATTATGTTCCCTGATTTAGACATGTTCTTGGTCTTGGTTTGCATTCCTGTGGTTGTAAATTCTTGATAATGTCATTTTAGTTAAAGTGTGGCCCAACTAAATGAACTGGGCCTTAATCTGTATTACTGACATCCTTTATAAGCAGAATGAAATTCAGACATAGAGAAAGCCACAGGGAAGAGTAGCAGGCCAGAAGTCAATTAAACCCACAGGGCATGGACCGAAGCCAAGGAACCCCGAGGATCACAGACATCCATTACTGGAATTACAGACCTTGGGGAGAAAGCATCTCCTTGCTGACACCTCTGTTTTGGACTTCTCCTAGCCTCAAAACCATGAGCCAATAAATTCCTGTTACTTATAATAATCTATTGTGTGGTATTTGTGATTGTAGCCTAGCAAAACTGACATAGTCTTTACCAAAAAAAAAAAAAAATACAAAAAATAAAATTTTCCACAGGAAGACAAAATTCTTATGGAAGGATCTCAGGACCATCGACCTATGTTCATGGAGGCAGAACCAGTCGTCTTTATTGCCCTTGTACCTTGCATTTTGGTACTGTATCCCATTAATTAGTTCTAATTTATATGTAACCATATAAACTTCAAATGATAAAAAAAAATCAGTTGTCTAGATTTCCTTGAGGAGTCCTTCAAATTTCCTTTTGATCACACCCCTTAGTCCTCCATTACCCTTATGTCTATTGTCTACTCCTTTACTCCAGTGTAGGGCCACAGCTGAGAAGTTTCTTTTCCCTAAAGAACCCAGTACTGACAGCTCTAGAATCCCACCTAGAGGAGCCCTTAAAATATTTGGAAATAAGATTCATGGCAGGAAGTTTGATGTCCCACCAAATAAATAGCTGCATCAGTGGTTAAATTAACTCCAAATAGAGTAAATTTAATATTTATTTCCTTCTTAAAATCAGTATAAACCTCACTGAAAACTCTAAAAAGATCTCTTTTGAGCATTTTTTTCTTATATAGAATCAGTGAATATATTGATGGAAAGGAAACAAACAAATTATATATTATTCCACAGCAAATGTTCATGGTTAATGAAAAGTATTAAAAGCATAACAAAAACATTAAAAAACATTAAGGGATTCTTAATTTTAAATTATGTTTTTTTTCCTGTGTCATGCTCCTTCCTGTTCCTACTATGAATTACGAGAAGGTGAATTATTGGCTTATGGGTTAGGGTATTTGTACTCTTTGTTATTGGCATTTACTTTTTCAGGACTAGGAAGAAGAAATAAAATCTTGGTGGAATGTCACAAAGAAATGAACAATTCAGGTTAATATGCTTTAGATTTCTTTCCCCACGAATAATAAATGACAAAGGAAACTAAATGTAACAGCTAAGTCAGCCTATCTATGATATTAATCCTGTAGTTACACTAGTTATAGCGATAGTCTTCATAGATTAAGTGAATTGAAGACCACCCAGTTCAATGATCAGCTCTAGTCATGGTCTCAATTTATAATTATTTTTTTGTTGTTATTATATAAACTGCGTTGTAAGCATTGGAGTGGGATTGTTTTGATCAGTAGTGGTTTTGATTTCATTTGGCAGCTATCATCATTATCACCCTCAGTATAAACTTAATAAATCCTGTTAGAGTAGATAGGTATGGCCTTTTAGAAACATAAGAGAGACTCATTTTACTTTAATTTAGCAAAGGAAAGAAAAAAATAATTTATCCACTAATTTCTTTCTAAGTTTTACAGAAAGTCATTGCCAGATCTTAATAAGTTTCCTGGAATTTATAGAGTCTGCTTCCAACCCCTGCTTCCCCCTGCTCCCAGAACATTCATTGCCTAAAAGCAGTAAAGAAGGACATCTCCTCCCTTATTGATTTCTTGGTTCCCGGATTTGCTGGCTTTAGAGCAGGAGGGAATTAGGGGTTTAGAACCATCAGTCTGAAGGGTTGCTGGAAAAATAGTTCTCTCTTGTTTCTTTGAAAGAAAGAGAGACAATCCCTGACCTGTTTGTTGCTGCACAGTTTTAGTTGCCTTTAGATTTGTTCACAGCGATGAAAAAAAAGGGTTACCAACATCTTCTTGTGTGTGTGTGTGTGTATTTGTATTTTCAGATCACAGTCATCAGTGTACTTGGAACACCAGTTCTGCAGACGACTTGTGAATATTGCACTGCTCTTAACAGCATTTACCTTCTTGAAGATTCATAATAAGTATTATCATATTAAAAGCTCTAGAAAGTCCCAAAATAAAAAATCACACTGAACTCGTTTTGACCCAGAGTTTCTTAACTTCTTTTGATCATGAAGCTCTTTTTTAAAGGAAATATTTAATATCTCAGTTTTGTAAAGCATACTTGCAGAAGGCAAAATTAGATGATTTTTTTCTGAAGGAATTTGGATGGATTCCATAGGCTAACATGCAAGAGGAATTTAAAAATGTAGTAGGATACCAGTTTCAAAGTTTCCACTGGCTTCAAGTTTATCTTAGGAAATTGTACTTCTCAAAGCCTTGGTTTACAAAAGAACTATTAGTACATGGAGCCCTGAAAAATTCTTTCTCTGTACATATCAGCTGATAAAGGGGCTTACTAAGGTTTTTAATTTATTTTGTTTTAACTTAAACTTAATGTTCCTTTTCTTAAAATATGTTGCCAAACAAGTACTATCAGATGGGTCATGAATGTTACTTTCTGTCTCTTCTATCATCTTCTACCATCTCATACCTATAAAGCTGGGACCAAAAATATACAGTCTTTTTAGGAACACCATCCCAAACAAAAAATAGATATGAAGAACAATGTTTCCCAGGTTTCTAAAGATTACAATCTGTGGTGGTCCTTGAAAAAGGCAATAGGCAACATTTAACCAGACAAATCCTTTTGCTTTTAAATTATTTGGTGAATAGAAATTTGAGACTCTTTTGATTTAAGCTAAGGGGAAAAGTTATGAATTTCTTTCATGTTTGCCTGATGTTGAAAACAAAAGCGTGTGGAAGAGATAGGGTTATTAATTAACTTCTGTGAAAGATATTTTATTTGATTAATGGCCCAGTTTAAATTACTTTAGATATGTGGAATAACTAAGATAATTCCCAGGGTATTCTGCCAGGACTTTCATTAGCCTCTAGGCTACCTCTCATCACCATTCCCCTCCACCCACTCTACTAACAAACAAACAACGAAGAACTGACTGAAATTTTGATTAAGGACATAATGGAAATAACTTTTGTGTGTTTGAAATTAAAACCACAGGTATCTTTTCCAGGTCTGACTGCACACATGTAGCTTTCTGGCTTAACAGACCACACAACAGAGCAGTGATTATGAGTAGTCTGGATTAACAATCAGATGGCACAGATATGAATTTTTTCTTTATCCTGTCATTTCAGACAAAAGTCTTGTTTGGAGTCAGATATATGAGGGAAACTATTGCCTTAAAAACTATTTTCTTTTAAATATTTTTAATATAAGAATGTTAAATAAAAGTTGAGATAATGTATAATGAACTTTTACAGACTAAACAGCCAATTCAACAATTAACATTTTGCCAATTTTGTTATATCGCCTCAGCCCTCCTTTAATCTCTTTTTTAAAAGGCAAAGTCTAGATATTATGCCATTTCACAGCATGTGTCTCTAACTGACAAGGCTTTTATCTTTCATAACCAGCATACCTTTACCAAATCAGACAAAATTAAAAACAATTTCTTAATATTATCCAATATTGTGTCCATATAACCATTTCTATTGTGTTCCTAAATTCTTACCCTGCCCAGCTTTTTGTCATTTCCCGGCCATCGAGATGTCTTATCTCTAGGAATGAGTAAATCATTACAGGGGTCAAGTTGATAGAATCTTTCGTCAGTCCAAAGTCCTGAATTAAATCCCATAATTTCCAGTTTTCTCAAATTCTGGTTTCAATTGTCACTACTTTAAGGCAGTGTTTCAGGATCCAAGAAGTGAGAGCAAGGCCAGGCTATTTTGGCAATAAATGAGAGATGTAATTCTAGAACTCATTCTGCCTAGAGTCTGCTTCCCAAGACCTTTGGGAAGCACACAAGCAGGAAGTAGATTTAGCTGTTAAGACACGGGATTTCCTCAAAGGGAGAATAAAGTGTTTTCTTTTGACTTGATGATATGTCTATTTATATTTTCAAGTAATCTGCCATAGCCTTAGTTTTAGTGGGTCACTGGTTCACGCCTTCAATAAACACTTATTTAGTACTTATCATGTGCAAGGCGTTGTGTTAGCAAGGCAAATCTAAGACACTGCATGAAAAATAAACTGAAGTGGAGATTCAGAAGCAAAGTATTTCTTACTAGGGTTGTTGAGGGTCAAAGGGGGTATTTGATTGAGGCCTTAAAAGAACTCCAGAATCTAAAACATTGAAGATCAAAGAAAGGTCATTTTGGGTGGAGGAAAGCATGATCAAGGGCATCTAGGTGCAAACAGCAATGCATGTTAAGTAAATGACCCGGAGATCAGTCTGGTGAAGGCAATGCTCTCTTCAGACCAAATATCATGAGATATTGTGACTAGCCTGCAGCTAGGTGTAGATATTACATAATAATCCAGTAAGCAGAGATTCCAGTAACTGTTATCAGCTACTGCTGCCAGGAATTACTGATCAGACAGCATGTTTGGAATGTCAAGATGATGATTGCTAATACATGCTCAGCCAAGAAAACTGATGCATGGGAGAGGCATCCAGTCCAATGTGATATAATGACTAATCCAGCTGGATAATATTTTACCTCCAAATTCAACTTAGTGGTTGGTTCAATAGGCAAACACTGTTACTATTCACAGGAAGAAGAATTTCTCAGCAGCCTCAGGAGGCTTGAGATGTGCAGACTCTATTAAGTGAAATTTCTTTTGTTCTATGACTGGTTCCTTCTTAAACCTTTCATCTGGCAACCTCATAGGATTATTTGCTTTCTTTCCAAGGGTTAAAAAAAAAAACCTATGTTATTAACATAGAACTATCAAAATCGTCTTCTCCTTAATCTCAAACTTTTCATTGCTGTCATCTTTTGGCTGAACAATGGGTTCAAAGAGAGGTCAATACTGGTGATTTAGGTGTGTTCTACTGCATTCAGGTCTGAGCTAAAATGCTCTGGGTCATAGTATGACTTTATTTATACCAGACTAGTCCAATGTCCTACTAGTCCAGGCCATGTACTTCACTGAGCCTGAGAAAAAGCTTCTTTTCTTATTATTCAACATTAACTAGAAATGCATTTTCAGCTAACTTTTATCATGTGTTTACTAAATGCTAGGCACCGTGTTAAGTGTGTCAGAAGCATTATCTGATTTAATCTTCATAACATCTCTGTAATGGAGGTTATATAATTACCACCATTTTAAAGATGAGGAAACTCTGGTGTAGAGAGGATTAGTAATATAGACCAGGTAACACAGCTAATAAGTGGGAGGGCTGGTTTTTGAGCCCTGCTGGCCCTACTGCTATGACAGAACACAAGCACCAGAGTAGGGGTGGGGCCTGGGTGTCCTGATAGAGAGATGGTATGAAGAACTCATTGCTTCCTTCTACCCCTTTTTCTCTATCAATCCCACTCAGGTCTTCTTCCTGAGTCTTCAGTTCTTACTATTTCTTATCTCATCTCCTTTATCTCCCTGCTTCTTTGATATAATTCTTCTGTTCATTTTCTCTTTCACTCACTTATTTATCCCTAAGGTGCCAGACCTTTCCCTCTACAAAATTACAAGGAGAACTAGCAGGTAAAGGAATTAATACAGCACAACTTGCTCTTGGAGCACAAAGATGGAAAAAAATTCACAATTTGAGATCAAGGAGATGATGTTTGAGTTTTGTCCTGAAGGAATAGGAGATGGACAGGGGATGAAGAAAGAAGGGCTTTCCAGTAATACCCACTACCATTTGTATAGTCACAAAGTGGGAGTAACCACATGACGCAGCAGGAGGTGTGCTGGCTGTTGAGGATGGATGGAGTGAATGCAGAGTTCTTCCCTAGACTGTGGGAAGATGAGGCTAGAGAGGAAGGTAGGGGCTGGATCATGAAACCCTTGTGTGATAAGTTAAAGTATCTGAATGACAGCTTGAAAATTATAGGAAATCATCAGATGGTTTTAACTTAAGGAAATGCATGATTTTGTATTTGTGTTTGTCTACAATGGTCATTTACATAGTGAATGTCCATGCCTGCGGAAAGGATGCCTGTGTTTGCACCAAGATTATACACTAAAACTTCAAAAGATTGCAAATCTTTTCATCACCCTGTGATTTTCCCTCACATTAAAGCTGATTCTTCCATCTTACCTTATGATATCAGAAGTCTTGCTCAGCTAGGTGTAAGGCAACCTTCACAAGTTAGTCCTTGAAGAGGGAGTTTGCTGTCATAGCCTCATTAGACCTATTCACTAGACACATGATGCTCAGGTCTCACGAGGACATCCAGATCCCTCTTCTTTTCCAAACTTTTATTACCCATTCTCATATCTCTCTCGGTTATTGGATATTGTAATATCACAACCATTTTTTAGGATTTTTTTGCTCTGTACAGCTTTTTCTGTAATCTTAATGACATGTCAGTTGTCTGTTATTTTTGGTGTTTTAACACACCTCATATGAAAGATTCTCTTAAGGCTAACAACAACTTTCCATGGAAGGATTCTGTTAAATGTATAATTGGCATCAGGCACTCACCAGTTCTCTTAAAGCAATGACTGAATTCAATACTCAAGGAATCAAGCCTTGAGAACCATCCATACAGGTACAGCCCTAAGAGTATAGGCCTTGCTGAATTCTTATACCTTGTTCATACAAATGTAGAAATGTTTCTAAAATATTTTTAGGCAAACTACATATACTGAATTCCTTTATTTATGTCAAAGGGCCAATTTCTAACATATATTGTGTTAATCAGCAAGCCAATATTTTCATCTATTAAAATCCATTTATGACATTCACAATATTCATGAATAAAGTCATAGGTATGAAGACATGTATAATAGAAGAATTTTTATGGCAACATATTGAATATGAACTTCCTTATTAAATCACCAGCTGACCATCTATGAACAGTGTATTTTTTTCATTTATTTATTTTTTTAAAGAAACTTTGGATTACATAAATGTTACATTAAAAATATAGGGAATTCACATATGTCCAACTCCTTCCTCCTCCCACACTTTCTCACATTAACAACATATTTCATTATTGTGGTACATTTGTTAAAATTGATGAACACATATTGAAACACTGCCACTAACTGTGGATTATAGTTTACATTAGAGTTTACACTCCTTCCTGTGCAATTTTGTAAGTATGACAAAATATATAATGGCTTGTATCCGTCATTGCAGTGTCATGCAGGGCAATGTCAATGTCCCAAAAATACGCTCGTATTACACCTCTTTTTCCCTCTCCCTCTTCTCAGAACCTCTGGTGGCTACTGTCTTTGTATCAATGATACAAGTTCTTCCAGTGCTAGAATAACAATAAGTTTATAGTAGAATAATAGTAAATCTACTTTAAGCCATTGTTCATTCCCCAATCCTGAGAATTTTGGGATGATGATGCCCACTCTGCCTCTAATTGAAAGGGGACTTAGATCCCATAGGGCAGATGGATGGAACTATCTTGTTTGCATTTGCAGACTTTCTTTTTTCTTCTTCTTCTTCTTTATTTTCTTGTAAATGTTACATTAAAAAAATATGAGGTCCCCATATACCCTCCACCCCACCCACCCCGCCCTTCCCACAGCAACAATCTCTTCCATCATTGCGGCACATCCACTGCACCTGGCAAATGTATGCTGGAGCACCGCTGCACCACATGGACAGTGGCCCACATTGTAGTCCACACTCTTCCCTCAGACTCTTTCTTAAACAGTGTATTTTTGATCAGAGCAATTTATTTCTTCTAGAAAAAAGCTCAAACTAACTGGAACAGGTGAAGCATCACACTATGTTGACTTATTTTAATCCAAAGTACAGAATATTGTGAAAAATAATTTAAAATAATTATGAACATACTTTCTTCTCAGTCAGAACTTTGACATTTTTTATTAGCTCCTTGAAATTTTATTTATATTCCACTTTCTGTACATAATTTTATCTTAATGTGTTTTATGCATGAGAGTCTTAATTACTTTATCTACTTTTCTGCAACAAAACTTAAGGTATATTTTAAAATTTCTTGTGATTGTAAAACTTTAAGTGCAAAAAATAATATACAAATGATGAAAAAAAGTAACTTGATACATACTTGTTTAACATAAAAGTAAAATTTTGGGAAAAATGTATCTCTTGTGGAGCTGGCTGACTGCTTTACCTTTTTCCAGTTGTTTCATGTATCTATAGATGAACATGACTGCTTGCTAGAATGAGATAGGATGTTTTGAGATAATTTTCTTGGCTGCTGAAACAAACTTCATGCAGTGAGTCATCATAACAAAGGGAATTTATTAGCTCATAGTTTTAAGACTAAGATTGATGTTCAAATCAAGGCATTGTTGCAGCAATGCTTTCTCCCTGAAGACTGTGACATTCTGGGACTGGCTGCTGGCCGTCCTTGGTCCCTAACTTCTCCCAAAGCAGGGTACATCACAATGTCTCCTTTTCTCTTCCTTCTTTTCTGAGTTCCCTTGATGTTCAGCTTCTGGTTATTCCCTCTGTGGCTTTTTCTCTCTGTCTCTGAGTTTCATTCCACTTATAAAAGACTCCAGTCACAGGATTAAGACCCATCCTGATTAGGCTGGGCTACACCTTAACTTAAGTAACCTCATCAAAAGTTTCTACTTACAATGAGTTCACACCTACAGGAATGGAGTAAGTTTAAGAATATGCTTTTCTGGGGTCTAGCTCCAAACTACTACATAGACTTCAGCATACATTTAATCCTTATTTTTCATTTCATGCATGTGTGTATATATAATCTTTGTTTCTATAAAAATAAATGGTGATGAAGTCCAGAGACCAGAGCAGAGCATAAGCTGCTGAGAAGTACAGCACACAAAAGGGGCCCAAGAGCTTGGAGGGAAGAGAGAGACTGGTAATAGCTACCAAGTGATGTGCCAACTCAATCTAGTTACTGTCATTTGGACCATTAAATGCAAAACAGACTTTTCTGGAGTGACCCACCTTCCTGAATTGACCCTATCTGATCCCCTGGAGTGAGATACTCTAACTGGGAAGAAACCAGAGGCAGAAAAGTCTAATAGAGATAATAAAAAGGGATTAAAATGAACTGGTATAAAACAGGAGGGTCCCAGAAATGAAAAGTGTAAGGAAAATGGGGCATGGAATGAGAGAGAGAATTCAAACAAATCATAGGAGCTGGGGAGAAAATTTTGCGAAACACAAACAGAACAGATCAAGATTCCTGGAACAGAAGAAAGGAAGCTTTCTCCTGGAGGTGAAACAATTACACAAAAATTGCATTCTTAAAAATTATTCTACATATCCAGAGCAAGAAATCAGATGAAGAAGGGCTGAGGAAATCGGAGCAGTTAAACTTAGGCTATTCTAGAATAATTTGGACCAAGCATTAAAGAAGAGCCTTACCGCAAGGCCCATCAACAATAAAACTTTAGGCAAGAGGGAGAACCTGATCTTCACAGTTAACTCATCAAAATAATCAGATGCTTAGACAGCAGCAAAAATTACAAGCCATACTAAAAAACATGAAGATATGGCTCAGCCAAGGGAATAAATTAAAACATAGAGAAGATGGAATTTGGAACAAGGCATCAAAGAAGTTCAAACAAATCTCCTAAATCAATTCAAGGACATGAAGGAAAATATGCATAAAAGATAAAGGATATTAAGAAGACAATGTGTGAGCATAAAGAAGAATTTGAAAGTATAAAAAAGAATATAACAGAAATTGTGGGGATTAAAAACACAATAGTAGAGATTACAAATACACTAGTGTACAATTAATGGTATTTGGTATAGCCACATGGTTGTGCATTCATCACTTCAATCATTATTAGAACATTTTCATTATTTCAATAGTAATAATAAACAAAAAAAAGAAAACAGCCATCATTTAGTTAATAAAAAGCTATTTTCTAAGCATTAAAAATACATGGAGGCATACAACAACAGATTTAAATAAGCAGAAGAATCAGCAAACTAGAAGACAGGAAAATTGAAATCATACAGTCAGAAGAACAGATAGAGACAAGAATAGAAAAAAATGAGCAATGTCTTAGGGATTTGAGTGACAACATGGAGAGTATAAACATGCATCATGGGTGTCTCAGAAGGAGAAGAGAAAGAAAGAGGGGCAGAAAGAATATTTGAGGAATAATGGCCAAAAATATCCAAACTCTTATGAAAAACATAAAATACACATGTCCAAGAAGTGCAATGTATTCCAAACAGAATAAATACTAATAGACCTACTCTGAGACACATGCTAATCAGAAAGTCCAATGCCAAAGATAAAGACAGAATTCTGAAAGCAGCAAGATAAAAATGATTTGTCACATACAAGAGATCCTCAATTAGACTAAGTGCTGATTTCTCATCAGAAACCATGGAGGCAAGAAGGCAATTGTATGATATATTTAAGGTACTGAAAGAGAAAAGTTTCCATCCAAAGATTCTTTATCTGGCAATACTGTCCTTCAAAATGAGGGAGAGTTTAGAATGTTCACAGATTAACAGAAATTCAGACAGTTTGTAAAGAAAGACCTGCCCTCAAAGAATTACTAAAGGGAATTCTGCAGGTTTAAAGGAAAAGACAGGAGAGAGTGGCTTGGAGTAGTGTGAAGGAATGAAGATTATCAGAAAGAGTAACTAAAAGGGTAAATACAAAACCCAGTAGCACTATAGTCTCAATATATAACCCCACTCTTTAATTCCTATAAGAGAAAAATACAATTGAACAAGAAAAAGGCATATTTCCTGAAAATTGAAATGCAAAATATAAAGTAGTAAAGTGGGGTAAAAGCAAAATTAAGAGGGGAAACAGAGGGGTATGGGATCAGAGAACAGGTATGCTACACTTGAATCTGTTCAAATTAGTAGGTTATAGGTGTAAGTTGTACAATATAAACCCCAGTTGTATCAACAAAGAAAGTATCTTTTAAAAATTTGGAAAGAGAAATGAGAAGGGGATACATTAGATACATCACAAAATATCAACTATACTGGGAAAGTGGTTACAATAAAGGAAAAGAGGGACAAAAACATATGAATATATGACATAGAAAAATGAAATGACAAAATGGCTAAAGTAAGTACTGCCTTTACAGTAACAACACTGAATGTTAATGGATTAATCTCCCCAATGAAAGGAACAGGGTGACAGAATGGATAAAAAGCATGAGCCAACTATTTGTTTTTTATAAGAGACTCACCTTAGACAAAAAGACACAAATAGTTTGAAAGCAAAAGGTTGGAAAAACATATTCCATACAAATAATAACTAAAAAAGAGCTGGGTCAGCTATACTAATATTGAACAAAATAGGCTAGGTCAAAAGCTATTATAAGAGACAAAGAAGTAAACTTTATATTAATGAAAGGGCCAATCCATGAAGAAGGAATAACAATAAAAATATTTATACACCTAACCACAGTGCCCAAATATTTGAGCAAACACTGGCAAAGCTGAAAGGAGAAATAGACACCTCTACAATAATAGATGGAGACTTCAACACACCACTCTCATCAATATATAGAACATGTAGATAGAGTATGAACAAGAAAAGAGAAAATTTTAATAATACGATAAATGTACTAGACGTAACAGACATATACAGAATATTGTACCCCAAAACTATAGGATATGTATTCTTCTGAAGTTCACATGGATCATTCTCCAGGAAAAACCACATCTTAGGTCACAAAATAAGTTTTGATAAATTTTAAAAGATTGAAATTATGTTAAGCATCTTCTCTGACCATAATGGAATGAGGTTGGAATTCAATAACAGGTGAAGAACTGGAAACTTCACAAATATATGGAACTCAAATAACACTTTAAAAAAAAAATCAGTGGGTCAAAAAAGAAATTGCAAGGGAAATCAGTTAATATCTTGAGATTAATAAAAGCAAAAACACCAACATATCAAAATTTAGGGGATGCAGCAAAGGCAGTGCTGAGAGGGAAATTTATATACCTAAATGTTTATGTTAGAAAAGAAGGAGCCAAAATCAGAGAACTAATTGCATACCTGGAGAAACAGAAAAAGAACAAAAAACTAATCCCAAAGCAAGCAGAAGGAAATAAATAACAAAGATTAGAGAAGAAATAAATGAAATTAAGAATTTAAAAAAAACAATAGAATAAAATCAAAAACTGATTCTTTGAAAAGATCAACAAAATTGACAAATCCTTAGCAAGACTGACAGAGAAAAAGAGAGGAGATGGAAAAATTTAAAATCAGAAATGAAAGTGGAACTTTACTTCTGACCTAACAGAAAGAAAAAGGATCATAAGAGGATGCCATGAACAACTGTAGGTGCACAAATTAGACAACCTATATGAAATGGACAAATTCCTAGAAACACATGAACAACCTATACCTACCCTAGAAGAAGTAGAAAATTTCAACAAACAGTTACAGTAAAGAAACAGTTATCAAAATCCTCCCAACAAAGAAAAGCCCAGGACCAGATGGATTCCCAGGTGAATTCCACCAATCGTTCCAAGAAGAATTAATATCAATCCTGCTCATAATCTCACAAAAAATGAAAAGGGGGAACACTACCTAACTAATTCTATGAGGCCCAAATCACCATCACACCAAAATCAGATAAGGATACTATAGTAAAATAAAATAACAGATCAATTTCTCTTATGAATAGAGATGCAAAAATACTCAACAAAATACTTACTAATCAAATTACAGCACATTAAAAGAGTTATACACCATGATCAAGTGGGTTTTATCCCAGGTATGCTTGGGTGGTTCACATTAAGAAAAGCAATTAATTTAATATACCATATTAACAAAACAAAGGGGAAAAAGCACATGACCATTTCAATTGACACAGAAAAGGCATGTGACAAAATCTAGCATGTTTTCTTGAAAGCATTTAGAAAAATAGGAATAGAAGGAAACTTCCTCAACCTGATAAAGGGCACGTATGAAAAACCCACAGCTAACATCATACTCAATGGTGAAAGACTGAAAGCTTTCCTTCTAATATCTGGAACAAGAAAAGGATGTCAGCTATCACTACTGTTAGTCAACATTATGCTGGGCATTCTAGCCAGAGCAATCAGGCACAAAAAAGAATAAAAGACATTCAAATTGGAAAGGAAGAAGTGAAACTTGCATTGCTCACAGATGGCATGATCTTACATAAAGAAAGTCCTGAATTTTTATGGTAGTTTGGGTTAGAGAAGATCACATTTGAGCAACAAGGAAGCTTTCAGGAGGTAACTCTTAGGCAATATATAGTACTAGATTAAGTTTCAGTTTCACAAGAACAAGGCTCATAAGTACAAGCATCAGTATCGAGGGCCTGGCCTATTGGTCTGTCCTCCTTTGCTAGGCCCTGACCATATACTCAAGGGATTCTTGCCACTCTATTAGAGAATGTAGCAGGACTCCCCAGGATGGGAGTCCTTTTGGTTATTGTGTAGGTCTCCACCCATCTAGAAATGCCCCATGACCACCTGAACACATTCATAACCAATAAAGACTCGCCCCAGGTGCATTCCTCTCCACACATCCCCTTTCCACCAACATCCCACAACAGTTATCCTCCCCTGCCACAGCTGAGGCTCTTCTGCAAGTCAAAACTTTCCCAAAACAAAGCAAAAGAAAAAACAGAAACAAATAAAAATAATAAAAAATACAAAATAAGAAATACAAAACAAATATATTAAAAAATTTAAAAAAAGAGAATGTCTTTCATTCCCATAGGATTTGTTAACTTTTATGTACAGTGACTGTTTCTTTGTTTGTTCCCCTAGTGTCTTGGTTTTTTTTTCACTTTATTTTCAAAGAAGTTTTAGGTAACAGAAAAGTCACATAGAAAATATAGGGGATTCCCTTGTACCCCACCCCTCCCCCTCTCACACTTTCCCATATTAATAACATTTTACATGAGCATGGTACATTTGTTACAATTGATGAACAAATATTGAAGCATTGACAGTAACCATGGTTAGTGGTTTACATTATGGTTCATACTCTGTACTGTATACTTTTACTAGTTCTAACAAAATGCGTAAGTGTCTGTATCTGTCATTGCAAGATCATGCAGAACAATCCCAATGTCCTAAAAATGCCTCACGCTCCATCCATTCTTCACTTCCCCTACTCTTGGAACCCATGGTAACCATTAGTTGCAATTTTTGGACAATAAGGTTATTGTTATATGCATTAATATTGAGGGCTTGACATATTGGATTGTCTTCTATTATTAGGCACTGCCTATGTACTTGAGAGACTCTTGCTCCTCTATTTGAGAATCTAACAGGACATGCCAAGATGGGAGTTTAATATTTTCTTGTTTATTGTGTGAGTCTCTACCCACTGAGATAATACCTTATGACAAGAGCAACACTTTCTTATTCCATAGAAGCATGCCCCAGGTGCACTGGATATTAGGCTTTTATTGGATAAATGGTTCTCAAATACATTGCCTAAGAGTTACCTCCTGAAAGCTTCCTTGTTACTCAAATGTGATCTTCTCTAACCCAAACTCACCATATAAATTCAGGACTTTCTTTATGTAAGGTCATGCCATCTGTGAGCAATGCAAGTTTCACTTCTTCCTTTCCAATTTGAATGTCTTTCATTCTTTTTTGTGCCTGATTGCTCTGGCTAGAATGCCCAGCATAATGTTGACTAACAGCAGTGGGCTGCCTTTTTACTTTCTTGAAAAACCCCTTTGAAACACAAAAGTTTTTAATTTTGAGGAGATCCCTTTTATCTATTTTTTTCTTTTGTTGCTTGTGCTTTGGCTGTAAAGTTTATGAAACCAAAGTCTACTACAAGATCTTATAGATATTTCTCTACATTATCTTCTAGGAGCTTTAAGGTCTTGGCTGTTATATTTAGATCTTGAGTTAATTTTTGTATAGGACGTGAGATGGTGATCATCTCTCATTCTTTTGGATATGGATATCCAGTTCTCCAAGCATCATTTGTTGAAGAGGCCATTCTTTCCCAGTTGAGTGGGCTTGGTGGCCTCATTGAATATCAGTTGACCATGTATGTGAGGATCTATATCAGAAGTCTCAATTTGGTTCCATTGATCAGTATGTCTTTCCTTGTGCCAGTACCATGCACTTTTGACTGTTGTAGCTTTTTAGTATGCATTAAAGTCAGGTAGCTGATTCCTCCAATCTCATTTTTCTTTTTCAATATGTTTTTGGCTATTTGAGACCCCCTTGCCCTTCCAAATAAATTTCATAATTAGCTTTTCCAAGTCAATAGAAAATGCTGTTGTAATTTTTATTGCGATTATGTTAAATCTGTAAATCAATTTGGGTAAGGATAGACTTCTCAATGATGTTTAGTCTTCCAAACCATGGATATGGAATATTCTTTCATTTATTTAGGTTTTCTTTGATTGCCTTTAAAAATACTGTGTAGATTTCTGTATATAACTCCTTGAAATTTTTCATTAAGTTTATTCCTAGATATTTGATTCTTTTAGTTGCTATTGTAAATGGAAATTTTTTCTTGATTTCCTCCTCAGACTGCTCATTATTGGTGTACAGTGAGAATGAGACTCCCTGGCACCGAGGGAATATTACCAACTGTCAACTGGTGATACATTTGGAAAAAGACCTTGGCTAAAAGGGGGACATATTCCATACGAATGCGTTTTTATGTCTAAGAGATTTCAAAGTGAGTTGGGAAGCCATTCCAGAAGTTACACAGTGCCTCAAGCAGGGAGGCTCCTGAGGGTTTAAGAGACATCTAGAAACAATAGGCAGGGCAGACAATCCTGGGAATTTAGCACCCTGTCAGTGGGCTAACCTTGGAATATATGATAACATATTCCCCCAGTGTATTAGAATTGGATTCTTTTATAATTTTCCTACACATGGTTCTTCTGTCCCTTCAATTTGAACCTAGAATTTGCACTGCACCCATTAAATATATGTCCCAGAGATTTAAATCTTTGGGCTGTTTAAGTGCTGGTTAAGCCCTAAATTTCAGCAGAATTGCAGTCAACACCTACCCTTCAATTCATTGGACTCACCCAGAACAGCTAACGAAAGGATGATGATGGACATCACTCATCCCGCCAAAAGAGAGGATATCTACAACCGCAAGGGAGACAGTTCCACCCATCTGCCCCATGGGATCTAAGCCCCCTCTAAATCGGAAGCAGAGTGGGTATCACAATTCCTCAAGATTGAGGAAGGAACAAATGTAAGGGGGGGTTGCAACTACGGACCAAAGTAGACTTAATACTATTCTTGTAATGGAAGAACTTGTAACACTGGTATAAAGGCAGTGGTCACCAGAGGTTCTGAGGGGAGGGAAAGGGAAGAATAGGTGTAACATGGGGCATTTTTGGGACATTGGAATTGTTCTGTATGACCTTGCAATGACAGATACAGACCATTATACATTTTGTCAAAACCTACAGAACTGTGTGGTACAAAGTATAAACCATAAAGTAAACTATAGACCATGGTTAGTAGCAATACTTCAGTATGAGTTCATCAATTGTAACAAAAGTACCACACTAATGAAAGATGCTGTTAATGGGGAAAAGTGTGGAAGGGAAAGGTAGTGAGGTAGATAGGAAATCCCTATATTTTTGATGCAACATATTTGGATTTAAATCTTCTTCAAAAAATAAAAATAATAAAAATAAAGTAGGCTCCATAGTAAAAAAAAAAAAGTCCTGAAAAATCTACAATTAAGCCATGAGAGCTAATAAACAAATTCAGCAAAATGACAGAGTACAAAAGCAACACAAAAAATCAATAATGTTTCTATACACTAGTAAGAGCAATCTAAAGAGGAAATCAAGAAAAAAATTCCATTTACAGTAGCAATGATATGAACCAAATATCTAGGAATAAATATTAACCAAGGATGTAAAGGACTTGTACACAGGAAACTATAACACAATGCTAAAAGAAATCAAAGACCAAATAAATGGAAGGATATTCCATGTTCATAGATTAGAAGACTAAATAAAGTGTCATTTCTACCTAAAATGGTTTACAGACTCAATGAAATGCTAATCAAAATTCTAATAGCCAATTTTGCAGAAATGGAAAAGGCCATTATCAAATTTATTTGGAAGGGCAAGGGGCCCCCAATAGCCAAAGCCATCTTGAGAAAGAAGAATGAAGTTGAAGGACTCACACTTCCTGACTTTAAAACATAATACAAATATAAAGTGGTCAAAACAGCATGGTACTGGCACAAGGATAGGTATATAGACTAATGGAATATAATTGAGGGTCAGAAATAGACCCTCATGTCTATGGTCAATTGATTTTTGACAAGGCTGCAAATTGGTAAAGAGTAGTTTCTACAACAAATGGTGCTGGGAGAATTGAATATCCATACGCCAAAGAATGAAAAAGAACCATATCTCATACCGTATACAAAAGTTAACTCAAAATGGATCAAATACCTAAATATAAAAACCAGAACTATAAAACTCGTAGAAGATAATGTAGGGAAACATCTTCAGGGGCTTGAGTTAGGCAATGGTTTCTTACACTTTACACTGAAAGCACAAGCAACAAAAGAAAAAATAGATAAATAGGTCCTCCTGAAAATTAAAAACTTTTGTATCTTAAAGGATTTTGTCATGGAAGTGAAAAGATAACCTACTCAATGGAAGAAAATATCTGATAAGGGTTTACTATCTAGAATATATAAAGAAATCCTACAATTTAGCAGCAAAAATACAAACAGCCCAATTAAAAAAAAGGGAGAAAGACTTGAATAAGCATTTCTTCAAAGAGGATATATAAGCATTTAAAAAGCATATGAAAAGATGCTTAACATACTAGCTTTTAGGAAAATGCAAATAAAAATCACAATGAGATTTAATTTCACATCTATTAAAATGACTTATTAAAATAACAGAAAACTCTAAGTGTTGGAGAAGATGTGGAGAAATAGGAACACTTATTCATTGCTAATGGGAACATAAAATGGTGTAGCTGCTGTGGAAGTCAGTTTGGCAGTTCCTCAGGAAGTTGAGTATAGAATTACAATGACCCATCATTCCTGCTACTAGGTCTATTTCCGGAAGAAATAAAAGCATGGTCTTGAACAGAAATTTGCACATTGATTTGTACAGCAGCATTATTCACAAGTGCCAAAAGATGAAAGCTACCCAAGTGTCCATCAACTTATGAATAGATAAACAATATGTGGAATTGCATACAAGGAATACTAGTTAGCCATAAAAAGGAATGAAGCCCTGAAGCATCTGACAACATGGATGAACTGTGAGGACATTATTCTGAGTGAAATGAGCCAGACATAAAAGGACAAATGTTATTTGATTTCACTGATATGAACTAATTATAATAAGCAAACACATAAAGTTAGAGTCTAAAATAAAGGTAATCAGGGAATAGATTGGGGTTAGAGAATGGGGAGTTGATTTAACTTTTTAAAGAATTTCTACTAAAGTTGATTGTATAGGTTTGGAAATGGATGCTGGTGATGTTAGCATAGCAGATGACAGCATTGACTTACATAGGTGAATGTGGTTAAAAGGGAAAACTTTAGGTCACATATGCTACTGGAATAAAAATTAAATGATAAAACATAGGACTGTTAATATATGAACCCTGTTGGAGACTATGGACTATAGTTAACAGTACAAATATATGAATGTTCTTTCATGAATTATAACAAATATACAACACTATTACATGGTGTTAATAATAATGGTATATGGGAAAATACACCTAATGGATGATAGTTAATAGTACTATTTTAATAATCTTTAATTGGTACAACTATAAAACAGTGCTATAATCAATTGTAACAAATGTTCCACATAATGCAAGGTGTTACTGGTGGATGGTGGATGGGAAACCTGTATTTTATGCATGATTGTTCTGTAAATCTATAACTTTTCTAATAAAAAAAAATGGTGATGAAAGTAGTTTCCTTATAGCTGGTTAGAACAGTGGAAAGTGCTCTTGGGAGTTGGGAGTCTTGGGACTTACACCTGTTTCTGACATAAATTGACCTGTTCTTTGGCAAATCACTGGATAGGTCTTAGTTTCCTCATCTAAAAAATTAGAAAGGTGGCCTAGATGAGTTTTAAGACTCCATATAGTTCTATGTTGCTATAATAATATGGAAAAGGCAGATTAAACTACTTAGGCATTATTAGGTGTAAAGGATTAGTATTAATAAGAAAAAATAAGTGGAATTAATATAAATATAATGTGAATACCTTTTTTCAAGGTGAGCATAGTCAAATTGTATAGCAAATAGCATGAACTAGTGAATAAACCAAGATTACATTAGTTAAATGTTATGTGCCATGATACACTCAAGATCACAGTTACATTAATTAACAGGTCAATTAATCAGGGCTGAACTCTGCCAGGGAAGGCCTCATGGAGAAGGTGAGATCTGAAGAGGACTTCGATGTTCTGCTTGGTGGAACATGAAGGAAGGCATGGAGATAGGCACAGACCATAGAGGCATGGTCTGGTGGTAGCTGGTCACTAGAATGGATTCTGTCTGTTAAGGGGTAGAGGGGTCGAGATTGTTGGAATGGCACAGCCAGATTTTCTGAGGGCCCTGGAAAGCAGGGAGGTAATTTATTTTATTGAGGTAAGCCATAGCCAACGATTAATAGGATCTTATCAGAGGAATGATCCAATGAGTTATATTTTAGGAAGCTCTCTCAGGTATTCAATCACTCAATCATCAAACACTAAAAAGAACCTCATTGTGTATTAGATGTACTAGATACTTGGAATACAAATGAAAAAATAGGGTGCTTCTCCTCAAGGAACTTCCATTTAAGCAGAAGTAGCTTATGAACCCTGGGGGAGGGGGTGGGGCGGGGGTATGAGAAAACCATAAGTCACATTGCTAGAAACAATCTTGAGGTTTTGTCACATAGCAATGGGAGTAGAGAAGGGCAGGCATGAAGATAAAATGAAGAGGTTTTCATTATTACTTGAATATTGGAGTGAGAGTTAATTCCCATATATTTTAATTTTAAGGGTGAAGCATAAATAAATATGCCAAATACATTTGCTTGTGATCCAGCAAAGGAAGATGTCTTCTTCAAAGTGGGAGGCAGGCCTCTCTGGCAGGCAACTGGTCTCCCTATTTCCTCAGCTTCAGCTACCACCGTTGTTCTGCTTAAAATGATAAAAATTGCATTAAAAAATTGAGAATGAAAATTAAGCAAAACCAAAAAACTATGTTTACTCCTTTAGGCAAAACACACAAGATTTCCATATCCTAGAGATCCTAATAACTTCAATTTTTTTAAAATTTTATTTTATTTATTCATTTTTAAAAAAATATTACATTAAAAAAATATGAGGTCTCCATTCACCCCCACCACCCCCACCCCACCACTCCCCCCACAGTAACACTCTCCCCCATCATCATGACACATCCACTGCATCTGGTGAGTACTTCTCTGGGCATCGCTGCACCCCATGGCCTGTGGTCTACACCATAGCCCACACTCTCCCACGTCCCATCCAGTGGGCCATGGGAGGACATACAATGTCTGGCAATTGTCCCTGCAGCACCACTCAGGACAACTCCAAGTCCTGAAAATGCCTCCACATCTCATCTCTTCCTCCCATTCCCCATACCCAGCAGCCACCATGGCCACTTTTTCCACACCAATGCCACATTTTCTCGATTATTAACCACAATAGTTCATGAATAGAATATCATTAAGTTCAATTTGACTAGTTCTGAAAATTTTTAGTAAAAAAAAATCTGACCTTATGCATTCATATTACCCACCTACACAGCCTAGGTTCAGCAGCGAAGTACTTGACTGTTAACCTGCCTTGGTACATGTGTGGCTACTAAAATCATATGTTTTCTATTTTCTGGTGTTTTTAGAAAATAATTTCCCTTGTCTTTAGAACAAAAAGTATGTTATGTCTTGATTTATTAATAATACCATCCTAATGTTGCTTAGGAAGGACTTGACAGTTTTTCTGGGTCTCTTACTAGTTGTGATGATTCCATGCATCTCAAAAGAGTTTCTCTTACTGGGCAGGGTTGCAGACTGGATGGGTATTAATTTTGACTCAAGTAAATTTATTAAATAGTCATCTTCTTCCTGAGGTACTAGGCCCAGGGAATAAGAAAGATGGAGAAAATCTGTCTTCAATGAACTTGCAGTTGTCAGAGGCTAAGGAAACTTCCACATATTAAAAACCTCTAAATCTTCACTCTGCAGGCTCCTACTTCTCATGCCTAGGTGAAAGGTAGAGCAAAAATAGGCATCATGTTTTGTCAAGCCTCCGCTTTCAGAGGACTCTACAAACTTCTCAAACTTACTATGTAACAAAGGCTTTCAAAGTTAATCCTTTTACAAGGAGACAAAAGTTGGAAAACAAGTTCTGGAGGAAATGTGACACCAAGTCAAATATATTTTCTGAACAAGGTTTCCTATTCTTGTTTGTTTATTTCCAAAATGTCTAGAACATGGATAGACAATAAACAGCAAACTCAAGGCATTAAGAGGGTATTTCTGGTAATGCAAATTCACATGCAGAAGGATAAACAACAATAAAACATTTCAGGCTGGCTTCTCTTGAGAGTTGCCAACCAGGAAAGAGTTTGATTAGGGAGTGATACATGCAGCATTTCAGATGTGGATATATACTCAGGGTTATCCTGTCTTCTGATACCTGGAGATTAAGTTCACATATGGTGTCTTGACTTTTATCCCCAGACAACATGGCTTTTATTTTATAACAAATCTGTAATGTCTAAAAGATTATTCTAGGGAGTCTATAGGTACCAATGTGTTTTGGGCAATGCCCCTTGTAGTGAAGTTTAACCAAAGGAATCTTGTTCAGGTGGAGAAGGCTGTAAATGTAATATTATTGGAGCTGTTGAGAAATAGGGACAACAGTCACATGCCTCTTCATGCAATTGCTGAAAGCAAGATGAGGTAATTTGATCCCATCTGTGGCATGTGCTGGGGCCTGTCTGCTACAGGAAAGGAAGGCAGCTGCCTGTGGATGTGGTGTATGGGGGGAGGGTCCTGAGTGTAGACCACTGGAGTAAGGTCATTGTCTCTTAAAGGACAAGTTAAATTATGAAACTACTCAGAGGGCAGTTCCCTGCTTCACAAAATAGGGATAATAGCAATCTCCCCCTGAAATGAAATAATCTCTGAAAAGTATAGTGTAAGTTTATAATACATATTAGCTGTTATTGCTATTATTATTAATGTTAGATATTGTGATTGTTCTCATATGCACCAGAGGCTTTTGCACTTCTGGCTTCCCATCAGGGACTTGAGAATTTGCTGGTCAAACCTTACTCTTTCTTAAGTGAATGCTTTTTATTTTGACCAAGTGCGTTATGCCTTTGTACAGAGTCATTTGCTAAGCTAAGATGGAGATGTAGCTTGAGTTCAACTGACTAGTGCTGGCGCCCTGTATTTTTCACTCTTGCTGATTAGATGGGATAAAAATCAATGCGGAGTAATTCGAGGACTTATAAATCCTGTCCGATTTTTGAGAGATATGTTTTGGTTTTCAGGCACAAAAAATATAAGCTGGGTGTCACCTTTTCGTTCAAAGTGTAGCAGCAATCTCAGCCAAAGCATGAGAATATTTTGGTGCCTGGAATGGGCAAGAAGTGAACTGTGGGCTTGGGCGTGTTAGAGAAAGGTAGACTCTGTTAGGAAGAATGGTGTCGTAGGATGCCAAGACCTGGACACCTGTAAGATGGTGGTAGGAGGGTGTGGAAGTATACTTTGCCCCGGGCAGGTGAATGGTTGGTGTGTCATTGAAATTCCCCAGCAGACTGCCTGTATCTCTCTGTGGTGGGGTAGGTTGCCAATGCCTGAGGGGAGATGTCAGGACTAGTTTGGAAGGTTACAAGTTAAGAATGATTTGTGCTTTTGGCCAATTCAATGTTTTCTAATTGAATACCTACAGTTTATTCCAGTTCAGCTCAATATCTCTTTTTTCAATCTTGGACGCCCCTTCTGGAAGATGAATTTGAAAAGGGAAAGAAAATGGAAGATAAGTGGAGAGGGAAGGCTATTTTCTCCCCTGTGGTGGAAAAGTAAATCAGACTTCTAGGTTCCTTATCTCCATCTTCTTCGTCTTTATTATGTGCATAGTCCGGGTTTTTAAAATCCTTTCCCTAGGAAAGCTTAGGGCTTTTTGGAAATTTTTTCAAATTGGTCTTCTATAAAGAAATGACCCCCTTCCTTAATTTTTAATGGAAATGGTATAGTTAAAAATTTTTTACATTCTTGCTTCTTAAATACCAAGGTGGAGAAAGCAACTTACCTTTGGATCAAAGTTTTAAACATACTTGAAAAATCACAGTGGTTGCCTTTAGTAATGAAAACATGGGAGTCAGGTATTTTAAGGAAAGGGCCCCTAGGGTTCTTTCAGACTTTATAAAGACAACCTCTCTTGCTATTTCCTCACTATGTAGTTCTCTATGGACGACTGATTGGAATTTGAGGATAAATAAGAAAAATAAAATAGATGGGACTCTATTTTTACCTCAGAATGACAAAGTGGGTCAGACCATTTATACTTCTAGGGCATTTGAAAGTTCAGCTTAAGGCACCAGAGGACCATGCAAGGAAATGCAACCGTGTGTCAGGTTCTCAGTGGACTTTCCTGTTGGTAACAGAGAAGTAAAAATGGTGAGAGAACTTATCCAGTCAACTTGGAGAGAAGGATCGGTTTAATTCTTAACAAAGAGCTGTCGAGGATATAGAAGGCATGCTCTTCTTACTCTCAGAGGATGGGAAGAGAGGTGTTCTCTGTTCCCACCACCTACCATACCTTCCTCCCCCCAGTCCTCCTTCTCCCCATTCCTTTACCACACTTGAATGTGAAATCCATAAGAGCAGTAATTTTGTCTTTCTTCACTGTTGAACCCTAGTTCTTAGAGCAGTGCTTAGTACCCATGAGCACTCATTAAATTATGCATTTTTAAATAATAAATGGACAAATATAAACTTGGAGTATTAAAGTTATTGAATGACAGAATTAAGATCCAAAGAGATCTATTGTAAAAATAAACTGAATCTACGAAAATGAAATTTAAAAAGGGAAAATGGAAAATTCCATCCTAGGGTTCCTAAATCACTTATAAGTTCCCCAGATGGGGAGATAAACTTGTCAATGTCTTTTTTTTTTCCCTATCATTACCCTTAATAATTGAAAATCAGATAGTTGTAAATTATTCCACAAAATCAGAGTTATTCTACACAGATTTATACAGGTTTATCTTTTTTTTTTTTAAAGATTTATTTTTATTTATTTAATTCCCCTCCCCTCCCCCGGTTGTCTGTTTTCTGTGTCTTTTTGCTGCGTCTTGTTTCTTTGTCCGCTTCTGTTGTCGTCAGCGGCACGGGAAGTGTGGGCGGCACCATTCCTCGGCAGGCTGCTCCCTCCTTCGCGCTGGGCTGCTCTCCTTATGGGTGCACTCCTTGCGCGTGGGGCTCCCCTACGCTGGGGACACCCCTGTGTGGCACGGCACTCCTTGCGCGCATCAGCACTGCGCATGGGCCAGCTCCACAGGGGTCAAGGAGGCCCCGGGCTTGAACCGCGGACCTCCCATGTGGTAGACAGACGCCCTAACCACTGGGCCAAAGTCCGTTTCCTATACAGGTTTATCTTATCCAAATGCAAATAAATCCAAGTAGAACCTTTAGCTGGTAATCTTCTCAATGTTTTTTGAATTTTAAAAATCCTGGATAGATGATGAAATCATGTCTTTATTTGAGACTGTGCAAGACCAATGGAAAGTAGATATTTGAACACCTCTCAACCTATTCCCTTGCTCCCTAATATGGGCATTCCTTGGTACAGAGCAGCATTCCTGTTTTCCCAGGGGCTCTTACATCTTTAAGCACTTATTTCAGGATTTGGGAACTTCTAGAACCATAATTTTAACCAAGCCTTCTGTAACAGTCTTTTTACTTTCTATTACAGAACATGACACTGCAGTAAAAGCAATGAACCGCTTCAGCTTTTTCATTTCTGCAGAGGCTATAACAATTTCTCCAATATATAAAGGGGCTGGGGAGTTAATTTCCTGGGAAAGAAATACACATTCTGGTCCCGGCATTTTAGTGTACCTGGGAGAACTGAAATAAGTTCATTGATCAAAACTCCATTCACAAATGTTTTTCCAAACTTGGTTTGTTTTGCAAAAGCTTCATTTAAATGCAAAGAACTAACATCCCCTGTAATTCTGAGATGGTAGCCACAGCCCTCTGTGTGCAGGTCCTGCTGAGTTCAGCTATGTCTAGCTTTGACATGCATATGCTGAAGGTGCTGCCTTCTCTGCACCAGTTGGTTAAGGCAGATTCTCTCTGAAGTCCACCCCACCAAATATGGTGGCTGAAATTCCTGGGAACATCTTCAAAACCCAATATTCCATCAATGATGGCTCGTAGCCTGCTTCAGTCTTCAAATATTATGCTGGCACCAAAAGTATTTTTGAGAATGGAGGAATGTTTCTGAAACTAAAGATTTAGTCAATCCAGTACAAGTTTCCTATTATTACCAGATAATGCAAGAAGATATGGAGAAACCTGAACCACTCTGAAAGCACATTTTTGTTTTTGCCTTTGCAGGACCTAACAGGGTCCAAGAGCTCCACAAGACCACTGCTGCATATTCTCAAGATGGCTGACAAAGTCTGCTCTTCTTATTTTAGGAAGTCCAAGGGCAAGGCAGAATCAGCCTCTCCAAACAGGTTCTTCAAGGCTGAAATGAGCAGCTGTTTGAACTGAGTGGCGTTCACTCCAACGCCATGCTCTTGAAATTCTAGATAGACCTACATGTAGTGGTGTTCAGGAGGAGTTTTGTGAACTATTCTTTCATATGTGGTAGCTGGGGCTACTTTTCCATCGCTGATCATACCTTCCTGGCCTAATGGCTTCCTTCTATTTAGCCACCACCTTGCACCAGGCACGAACAGTGCTCTTTGCACACGTGGTCTGATCCATGACCCAGACCATAAGCTTTGTTGCACAGAGGACCTGGAAGTTTCGTGAATGGGTCTTGCCTTTTACCCGTAGCTGCCTGCCCGTGGCATTCCGGGCTAGGCCTGTTGGTACCTTAAGCCAGTTGGCGCTGCTGCCTGTTGTTCCTGCCTTGTGCCTTGGCAATGTCTTAAATGAAAAATTAAGATGATAGTAAATGCAACTTAAATCAAGAGTATAACATGACCAGAATAATCTTTTAAAGTGAACTTAGGCCACATTAATTAGGATATGATATCTAGAATGAAGGAGCAGATAGTACTTGTCTTTTTTTTTTTTTAAAGATTTATTTAATTTATTTATTTCTCTCCCCTTCCCCCCCCACAACCTCGGTTATCTGTTCTCTGTGTCTATTTGCTGCGTCTTCTTTGTCTGCTTCTGTTGTTATCAGCAGCATGGGAATCTGTGTTTCTTTTTGTTGCGTCATCTTGTTGTGTCAGCTCTCCGTGTGTGTGGCACCATTCCTGGGCAGGCTGCACTTTCTTTTGTGCTGGGCGGCTCTCCTTATGGGGTGCACTCCTTGCGTATGGGGCTCCCCTATGCGCGGGACACCCCTGTGTGGCAGGGCACTCCTTGTGCGCATCAGCACTGCGCATGGGCTAGCTCCACACGGGTCAAGGAGGCCTGGGGTCTGAACCGCGGACCTCCCATGTAGTAGACGGACACCCTAACCACTGGGCCAAGTCCGCCACCAGTACTTCTCTTTTTTATGCTGATTAGGAGGCAGTTGGAGAACTGTGTTTTGTTCTGGGTACTACACTTAAAAAGGTGAGGAATTACGAGTGTGCTCAGAAGAGCATTTCTATAGCAACGAGGAGGCTTGAAGTGTGAGAATAAATGATAATATTGAGGATGTTTTTAGTCAACTCAAGGTAAGGTTCAGTAAGCTTTAATCTTCAAATATCTGAGGTGCTCTTCTGAGGAAGGAGTTTAGATTAGTTATGGTATCCAGACTAAAAGTAGGTTTCAGAAAGACAGGTTCCATCTCAATGCAAAGAAGCACTTCCAAATTGTTTGAACTACATAGAGTCTCATGGTTCATGGGTAATAATTCTTCCAAATCTGAGGTATTCAAACAAAGGATGCACCCAGACCACACATAGGGCTGAGTGGGTGCCTGGTTGAATCTGTGGATCTGTAAGACAGCTTCAATGAAGATAAGCTGTGAAGGCAGGGGAGCTGCCAGGAAGGGTGTGAAGGTTCTCTGATTTCAGGGCCAGTATCAGAATTCTTTCCCACAAACCACACTTCTGGGATACAATTTAAGAGTGTTTTCATTTACTGGTTTGGCTCTGTGACACCTGACTAATGTAACTCAGACCACTGGGAATTTGTAAGTGGGCCCAATCATTCATTTAGCAAATACTTATTGGGCACCAACTCTGTGCTAGGTACTTGTTAGGATTTGAGATAGAATCATGAACAAGATTCAGTCTCTGTCCTCAGGAACTTTAGGGTATAGTGATCCCAGTGCTCCCAGGAACTCTATACTACAAATCCAAGATTTCAGCATGGAGTCTCCTTTCTTAGACTTCTCTTAGCATTTGGCTCACTTCCTTGTATACTTTGTATGCTTATTGTTCCTTCAGATGGGCTGACATTTTCTTGAAGACAGGAGTTGTTTCTCATTGTCCTTGTAACTTTAGTGCCACCTCAAAGCACAGTGGTTGGCATAGTAGTGGGTTTTCAATAAATGTTTCTATAAACAAAACAAAATACACGCATCTTTGCCCTGGAGGTGAGTTGAGAACCAGAAAAAAATCCTAAGACTGTCTACTGAAGGGAGAGTGGCTTTAAAACTGGATGAAATGTTAAGTCTCCTTCAAGGCCTTGGGAATGGGAGTGGTAACTGGAAGGGGGCTTGGGGTGGTGGCAATGGGAACTGACAGTTCCATATTGGCCCCAAAGATGGCAAATCCACTAGAGGGGACATGAAAAAGAAGTTGGTCTTTACCAAGGAGTCTCACCTGCTTCAGGAAACAGTCAAACACATCATGTAGCACCAAATAATACACACAAGATGGGTTGTACTTGTATTAGTTTTCTAGGGCTGCCATAATGGATTACCTCAAATTTGGTGGCTTAAAAAAAAAACAAATTGATTGTCTCAGTTTTGGAGGCTAGAAGTCTGAAATTAAGATGTCAGTGAGGCTGAACTCCTTACAGAAGTTCTAAGGAAGAATCCATTCCGTGCCTCTTCTAGGTCCCGGTGTTTGTGAGCTGTCTTGGCTTTCGGTCACACCATCCAGTCTCTGCCTCCATCTTCACATTGCCATCTCTTCTCTTATTTATTTATTTGTTTGTTTGTTTGTTTAATTTATCTCCCCTCCCCCCCCGCCCCACTTGTCTTCCCTCCACCCCTTGCCCCAGTTGTCTGTTCTCTGTGTCTATCTGCTGTGTGTTCTTCTTTGTCCGCTTTTGTTATTGTCAGTGGCATGGGAATCTGTGTTTCTTTTTGTTGCATCATCTTGTGTCAGCTCCCCATGTGTGCGGCGCCATTTTTGGGCAGGCTGCACTTTCTTTGGCGCTGGGTGGCTCTCCTTACGGGGTGCACTCCTTGCATGTGGGGCTCCCTTACGCGGGATCACCCTTGCGTGGCAGGGCACTCCTCGCACGCATCAGCACTGCGCATGGGCCAGCTGCATATGGGTCAAGGAGGCCCGGGGTTTGAACCACAGCCATCTCATGTGGTAGACAGACGCCCTAACCACTGGGCTAAGTCCTCTTCCCTGCCATCTCTTCTTTGTCTTTTCCTCTTTGTGTTTCTTTTAAGGGCCCATTGGTTTAGAGGACCCACTTTTATCATCCAAGATGATCTCTTCTCAAAATCCTTATCTTAATTACATCTGCAAAGAAACTTTTTCCAAATAAAAATGTTTATCTGCTCTGGAGATTGGAACATGGGCATATGTTTTTGAGGGGCAGGCACCATTGAACCACTAGAGCGGTCCTAGGTAGGATTTGAGTCTTAGGTGTATTTAGTGAGAACAGGAGGAGGCAGTTTCAGGGCAGTGTGAAGTTCAGTGTTAAGGTAAGGATGTGGTTTCTTTATTGCAGGGGATGGAAAGGGGCTCAAAGGACCAAGTCAGAACATAAGGGGGAGCCTACCAGCTCACAGAGTTCAGGATAATTCTGACAAGCAGCTTTTGGAAGAAGTTGAGGATCTGGCAGCTAGATCTTGCTTGGGCAGAGTCTGCTTAATTAGGTCTAGCACCCAAAGGGAATAGCATTGTGGTGAGAAGGAACCAGAGCCAGGTGTCCTGAAAGCTGAGTTGGCCAAATTGATCCAGATGGACTTTGTTCTATTTGAACAAACAATGTATCTCTTGTATCTTAATTCATTTAAATGCTTTGGATTTTGTTTTCTTTTCACAAGATTCTTTTGTAAAATATCAGACTTGTTGAGTGTTTTCCTGTGAAAAACTGCTAAGAGCATAGGGCCTGGACTATGGAGACAAACTGCTTAAGTCTAACTTTTAGCTCTGCCATTTACTGACTAGATGTACTTGAACAAGTTTCTTTACTTTCCTAAGCTTTTGTTTCCTTGTTGAAAAATGATGGCTATAATAGAGCTTAACATAGATTTGTTGTGAGGATTAATGAGATAATGTCTAAAAAGCTCTTACCACAGAGTTTAAGCACAATAAAGTAGGCTGTGTGGTTACTGATGTTACTAAACTGAAAAGGCTAGAGAGCTACTGTTAGTATTTCTGTCTCTAAGATTAATGGAAGAAATCTTTATACTGAAGAAGGCAGAAGAGGTAAGTTCTACTTTGGACACGTTGAGTTGCATGAGTCAGTGGGATCTAGGATGATTTCTAACCAAGGTTCTGGAATTCATGACAGAAGACAGGGCTGAAGATTTGAATTTGTGTGCCAGACTGCAGATTTGGTGGATATATGAGATTGTCCAAATAGAGTGTGTAAAATGAGAGAAGGCACATTGTTTCTAGAGGGTCTTCCATATTCAAGGATTATCAGAAGGAAAGTGAAAGGGAGCAGAGGGAGCCACCAGAGATGGATGGAAAAACAGGACAGGAATGTTGAGGAAATCAAGGGAGGGATATTTGATTATAAAAGAGGAGTCAAGGAAGATACTCATGTGCATCAGGTTTGGATGTGGACATTAAATCAAGTAATTATTTTGTAGCTGGGTTCCTTTGTCAGCATAGTCAGTAGAGCAGTGGTGGCAAAAACAAAACTACTACAGATTGAAAAATAAAAGGATAACTTCATGCTATATTAATGGAAAAATTTTATTACAAAACCATATGCCTAGTATGACCCATTTTCATTTTAGAAAATGAAAAGAAATAAAAAGAAACCTTTACTTTGTCAATGGTCTTTAAAATATAGCAGCTTATTTGAGAAATGAAAATAACTGACTGGTTGTAAAGAAGGAAGCCCAAATTTCCCCCTGACTATGATTTTCAGTTCTGTGCTACTTCTACAGCTCCTGACTTTCAGACCTTGTCTCCGGTTTCTAATCTGCTCTAAATTTGGTGACTGAACTCTGTTTCCTCTGTTTCCTGTGACTGGTTTTTACTGTTCTCCAAATACTGAGCAATGACGTGGCCCAACATACTCCACCCATCTAGCTTGGACCCCTGGGACACAAATCCCAGCACCAGTGTGTGTCCTTGCCAGTCCATTTGAGGGAGTTGTGAGTGAGGGAACTGTACTTAGGAGTTATATAACAAAGCAAGGCATATTTCTGCAGAAGCTTTTGCTTAATAGCAATCTAAGCCCTATAAAAATCAAAGTCTTCTATGGTCACTGTAGAAAACATGTTCCCACAAAATTACTTCCCACTTTCCCATGCTGAGTCATGTCCTGGTTTCATTTTCTCTAGCCAGTTAGTAACTATTGTCAGTGTCATTGTGTCAATGACACAAAAACCCTATTACCGATTAGAAAGTTTTACATACTTGAAAACAAGTTATGCTTTTAGGCTCAGTTGTGAGAGAAGAAAGAAAGTCATGAGTCTTTGGGAATAAGTGTTTCCACTTGCTTCAAGCTTTCGGTACATCCTCTCTGGTCTCTGGAACTTTGGACAAATTCTGAACCTTTCTTAGTCTTAGTTCCTTCATCTTTGAAAAGGAATTATGATGCCAGTTGTACCCATGTATTATGAGAAATCCATGTGATGACTGTGCAGTTGACTTCTCTTTAATAAGCCTTCTCTTACTCTATCTCACTTTATTCCCAGAAGGTGTTGGATCTTTTTCCTGATTGAGAATATCCTTCCCATGAAAAGGGAAGCATCTAAGAAAACAGTCATTTATTATGAATTCTAATCTCTAACTCAAGATGTTCCTATACCTCCCAGTCTTTCTTCTCTCCTCTGTGATTCTGAGATCAGTCTGTCACCTTCTCTCACAATTTGATTCTATGGGGGTATAATGTTTTTAAAATATTATGCTGTGCTAATTCTGCTCCTCCCCTTCCCAGTTTCTTTCTTTTCCCTCTGTCTCTTCCTTGTCCCCATAAAAGTTAGTAGGCCAAATTAGTTGTGTCAGAGAAGGGATTCTATTTGGGAAGAGGCTTTAACTTTTGTTTTCCTCTTTGGGAAGGTTGGTAGGACAGGAGAAGCCACAGTGTTCCTCCTCCTTTTTTCTGTGCAGTGCTGCATTGTCCCTTTGGTTCTAGCTCTTTCAAGACAACCTTCCTTCTGTTGTCCTTGTCCCACTTGTTTCCAGTTCCTACTAGGTGACCTCAGCTCCTGGGCTCTGGTGGCATCGCTTCCTCCTCTGAGCTCTGCAGCCCAAGAAGTGATAGTGGCCTCCTGTATTTACTCATCTCTGGGTCTCTTCCCTGTACCTTGCTGGTCTTTTCGGCTCTTCCAAAACTTTTGTAACTAGTTCCTTGAATAAACTGAGCTGGCTGGTATGAGCTCTCTTCTCTGGACTGGACCCTAAGTAATACAAATTCATTCATCTTCCTTCTTTGACCAAAACCAAAATCTTCTCTGAAGATCCTGCATCCTCTATAGCCTTCTCCATTGGTGACAGTTTTTTCTCTCCAAAAGCTCTAGTACCATCGGGTCTAGATGTGGATTAGTTGTCCTCCTTATTTCTTATTGATACTTTCAGACTGTTCTTTTTCCAATCTCTCTAAACTCTTCAAACTTTGTATCTCATTTTCTCAGATTAGATCATCTACTCCCCCTCAACATCCATCTTTGGGTCATTCTTTTCCATGCAAATGGACCACAGCCAAAACCTGGCTCCATCACAGTCATTGATTTCTCAGTTTATGGTAATACCACCTTCCTGGCTGCTCAGGTAAGAAACACTGGAGCTTTTCTTATCATTGCTTTTTCTCTCACATACAATATCCAATCTATCAGGAAATTTCTGTGGCCTTATTCTTAAAATATATTTAGAACCCAACAAATTCTCTCTACCTTCACTATTACCATCCAGTCCATCTTTCAGCATCCTTCACTTAGAGTATTGCAATATCCTCTAACTTGTCTTCCTCCTTCATCTCTTGTTTGCTACAGATTTTTCTCCATTCAGCACTTGAAAGATTCTTTAAAATAACAAGTCAATCATGTCATTTGGCCCAATACCCTCTAATAACTACTCATTTCATTCAGGGTAAAGGTAAATTCTTTACAATGGCCAACGGAGCTTCCATGATCTTGACCTGCCCCATCTCATTATATCACAGACCTTGTTCTCTGCTCCAGTCACATTGACGTCCTAGCTGATTCTTCCAGCAAACCAAGTACATTTCTAGTCTCGGTCCATTAAGCTGGCTCTTCCCTCTGCCTGGAACTGCCTCATCTTCTTCAAGTCTTTGTTCAAATCTCGTTTACAATGAGATCTATTTGGGTCACCCTATTTAATATTGCAGTGCCCTTAGTATTCTGCTCACCTACTCATGCTGTTCCATTTTTCTTTCCATCAAGCTCATTACCTCTTAACATTTTATAGAATTTGTTCATTTGTCGTATTTATTATCTATCTCCTCCAAATAGTATATAAGTTCCATGAGGGTGGACTTTTGAGTCCCAAGTAAAAAGAATAGTGCCTAAAACATAGTAGTTACTCAATAATTATTCAGTGATTATTTGTTACCTTTTGTAATTGGTTAATTTCAGAAGCAAAATATACAACCAAGTGGTGAGTGGCCATATAGCATGGAGCCTGAGTACACTCTCTCTGGAGCCAGACTTCCTGGGATCTTTGAGGTCCTTAACAAATTGCTTGACCTCGCCAGACCTTAACTTTCTCATCTATAAAATGGAAATAATAATTATGCCCACATCATAGATTTGTCATAAGTACTAACTGAAACAATGTAATGTAAAGCACTTAGCACAGTGCTGGGTACAAATGGTTGCTCAATATTTATTAGCTATGATAAATAACATTTAATGAAAAATTAGAAAGATCAGTGTGATCCTGATCAAAGCTTTTGTTTCTTTGAGAGTGCAAGTTTGTTGTCTTTCTCTCAGGTCTACACTGATGATGGAAGGGGTAGGAGTGTGTTGCAGTAGTGAGAGTAACTCTCTGAATGGAGCCTTCACAGGATACAGTGTACTGGCTTTCTGCTCTTATGAGATGTCTAACACCACCATTCACCAAGGATTATTGAATCCTGGTCTCAGAAGACTTGGATTTAAAAAATAAAGAACAGGTGGCATTCGTTTTTGGCTGTAACTGTGTGCCAACCATGACTGTGTACCACCTAATTTGTGGGGCTTCATTTAATCCTCACAATAATCCTACACTATGAGTACTCCTCTCATTCCACTTTATAGCTGAAGAAACCAAGGCACAGAGAAAGTAAGCAAATTGCCCAAGGTGACTTAACTTTTAAGCAGTGGAATAGAATTCAAACCCAATAGCCTGTATAGATAATCTCTTGGGGCAACACTTGATCCCCAAAATAAATATCATTCACTGCTTTCCGTCTTATGAAACCTCAAGAGCTGATGCAGGAAATCAACAAGGTCTGATGTGGGCTTTTTTCATCTTGTGGCTTTTTCTTGTCTGTAGGTAGAGTGAGGAAGGAGAAATGCAATGGCCAAGAAGGCATCAAAACCTGGTATCAAAAGTCAAGATGGAAGAACTTCTGGTGAGAAATGAGCCACAACAACAGGTTCCAAGAACTGTCAGTTGCTGACTTTAAAATAATCCCTACATCTTGAAGAGAGAGAGGAAGCACATACAAATAATGAATAAAAGGGAAGTTATTTTTTGGCACACAATATAGGAACAATGTCCAATAACTCAGGGAGAAGGAAAGTCCTCAGACATCTTGGATTCAAAAGCATGTACCCTCAAGGAAGGGACATTTTTGATTCTCAAATACAGGATGTTGATCAGTGCTATAAATGGTGAAACCGTAGTTATGAGTATACAGGGTCTCAGGGCTTTTTTAGATACTGGAGCAATTTCACCTGCCAGCAAGCCCCAGATTAACCCCTCAGAACACAGTCTGACAGAGAGCTTAGTGAGATTGTGCCTTCTTTGCACTGGGGAGTTTGGTTAGAAAACAGACACTCCACCCTTGAGTATGAGGCTTATGAATTTGCATTTTAATTTAGCACCCCTGTGATTATTCTAAATAAGAACTGCAATGTAAAAAAAGAAAGCTGACCTACTTAACATATAAATCAAGAAGTTTTCACATGTAATTCTTGTCCTGCAAGGGTTTTGAAGACTTTCAAACAGATTTCTAGGATGCTCCATTTCCAGATGAAGGCAGGATGTGCTTTGTGGCGGTGAGGGAGTTTGGGGGAGCAATTTTCAGGATGAATTTGGTTCTGGGTCTTCTGTAGGTGATTTTCAGACCATAATGTTGTCTCCATCTTGCCAAAAAATTCTGAGGAAAAAACTGAACAATGCAGAACTGATGACCCAGTACCACGAGATATTTTGGCCGTGTAAAATATCTTCAGACAGTGATTCTGAGCCAGAAGGACATACTTCTTTCCCCAGATTGCCCAGGACCTTTTTGTGGATTCTTGTTCTCCCTGCACCCTCCATCCTTGAATCTCCACCCCGGCCAATTTCTTCAGTTAACTGGCAAAGGTTACATTTGACTTTTCTTGCCCCACCTTCATACCATACCTTTAGTTGTCTTTTGATTTTGTTGTGTATACTTCCTCACCCTTATTTTATCTTTTACATGAAAAGTCACTTATAAATCTGCAGCTATAATCTTATTTGCAATTTTGTATTTTTTAAATAGGATTCTAGAAAACTCACTCATTCTGTCTCATCACTTATAAACCTTCCTTCACTGTAGTCTTCCCTCTCTCCCTTCTCTTTTTCTTCTGTCTCTTCCCACCTGTTCCTCCTTCTTTTGTACTTTCTAGACATTTTCTTTTCCTCTATTTCCAGTGTTCTCTCTTGATTTTGGCACCCTTTTTCTCCTGAGAAATTCAGACACATAGAAGGTTGGATGTGGCAGATGTTAGAAATCATCTCTTCAAGTCTTCTAATTTTGAGTGAGAAGTCCACATCAGGTTTACTATGTCAGTTCTCCACCTCGGGCTCTCCTATCTTCTCTTTGTTTCTCTAAGGCAGAGCTTACACATTGCCATCCTAAAGGTCCTATTTTTAAAAAAATCTGCATGTAAGTAATAAAAATATATTTGCTAACATTTGAAAATGGAGGATTTCATATAAGATCTAGCAGTTAAAAGTGTAATGTTTACAAATATGACTCCTACAGCCAAGAGCCTCAGTTCAAATCTCAGTGGAAGAGGAAGTGGAAGAGGTCATTGGCCAAAATATATCTCATTTTCTTCATCTGTAATGGGGTTGACAATAGACCCTACCTCACTGGGTTTCTAGAAGAATAACTAAGAGATATATGAAGTGCTTAGGATAGTGCCTGGTACATGACGAGGGTTCCATGTGTTTGTTAATCAGCTGTCATTTACCTTTTTGCTTCTACTGTAGTGTTTCTTGTTCAGAACTACGAGGTTCCATGGATTTGCATTACCTTTCTGTGGGCAGTGTTCCTACTCATCCATGCACATTTCTCTTCCCTCTGAGGACCAAATTTCTGAGTTCTCTGTCAAGGCCTTATAGGAACAGTGAAATTTTGCAAACTTGCTTTTATCTGGAGGGACAACCTGTATGAATTAATGAAAGGATAGAAAAGTATAATATTAATAACTGAGAAATGCAGTGTTGTTTCTTTCACACATATAGAATAGTGATATGGACAGAAGATGCTGGGCTGTAAGTGCTAGATCATTAGTTTTCATACTGCTAGTATGAATCTGTTAGTGGGAAGGGAAATCAATTTTGTGGGTGGTGACCAGAATTTTAAAAAATGGAATAGAATAGAACAAAATATTTTCATTACCACCTCCCCCCATAGTAAGGGCAGAAATAGTATTGTGAAAACTTTTTCAATTACATATTCACATATGTATTGGGTTGGGATGTAAAATGTATTTCTTACAGTGAGTATTCATCAAAAAAGTTAGAAGCCACTATACTAGAGAATCTTGTATTTTAATAATTAGATAGGAATAATTTTTAATAGATATATTAATTGGTTTAATAGAATATTACCTCTGAAGCCTTTTCTTTTAAGGATTTTTAAAATATTATTTATTTGCTTAACAAATCACTTTGTCAAAGGTGTAGGGAAAATTCCATTAACAAGAAGATTGCATAAGAGATTGTCATCCAGTAGATTTGTTGAGTTGATCTAATCATGACACATTCTTAAAATAATAATACCTTGAATAATAAATGCTTTTACTGATTCTTGCCCACATATATAAGGAAAGATCTAGACTGTGCATGGTTTACATTGTTAGTACAGAAAAGAGGAATTAGCAGTTAATAATTCTTTTTTCTGGCACGTGAAATTTCCTCATGCCATCTCAATCAGCGCTCACCAAGGCCCAGATTCTGGCTACCTGGCAACAAATACCTTAAACATACTCAACCTGCTGAACTTTCATGGCATCTCTTATTCTTCCTTGTACCTCCAAAGCTGTCCATCAGTTCATTTTAAATTGATTTCACTTTTATAAACAGAGGGAAAGAGGTCCTGAGGAACTGTGTTAGGTGGAACATCTGTTTGCTTTAAGGTTCTCCAACCCAACTTGAATCCTGGATGCACCCCATCAGAAAAAGCAAACTAGATGACACTCCAAAAATATGTACTTTATTACACTGTTAAATTGCATATATTATAAAGCTCATACTAAAGTAGAAAAAAGGAAAGGATAAGATGAAATAAATAATATTTAAAATAAACTAAAAAATGATAGAAATAATTATCTTTTCAGTAATATTTTGCAGTTGTTAAATATCTTTACTAATTTGGAAGCAATGTGCTGTTAAAAATCAAAATTCTAGTTCCAAGTATAGTTCGTTTCAATACTTGGTTTCAGTGACTATTACAGGTGAAAAAGATACCTCATAGCAATATGTAGATCCAAATGAAAGAAGTATGTCCCTAGCTGTTATTACTTGTGATACTCATTTTTAAATCTCATATACTAATTATGCTAAAGTTTTCTTGTATTCACCTTGTAAATTTCCATCTTCTCTTATTATAATCAGTTGGTCATTAAAGCTCATCAAAATGGATTCATCACCCACAGAAATACTTCCTGCTGGCTAAATAATTGTTTCCATGTTTTTGAGTGTGCACATAGGAAAGTTTTTATAGATGACACGCATCACTTAGAGCAACACAAGCTCATAATGATAAAACATTTCTTAAATCTCCATTTTCAAAATCTTTTCTCCATAATTTCTTATGTAAAGCATTCACTTCCTCACTTAGCATTGAGGCATCACTTTTACCTTGAAGAGACATATTTTGTTTACTACTTTTTAAAAAAAAATCTGCAAGTCTGCATTCTACCATCCTCTACATGCTATCAAAGAAAAGTTCATGAAATTTTCATCACTTGTCTTTGTGTAAAACAAAAATGTTTATTTCATCAGTTTGATGTATTTTAAATACTTTGCCATGGAATAACCAGAGAAATTTTGTTGGGTAAAAAAGATGGCTCCTCTACATCTCATTTACAAAGTATTGTTGAGATTTTCTTTTTGTAAAATCAGTCACATCAAGAACATTTTATAGTAATTTGTGCATTTCTGGTTCATCTTTGTTAACTCTGAATGATGGAGTGACTACATTTCATGTGATTTGCTCCCGGCACAACTTGCTCTGGAATTACTATTATTTTTTATTATAGTCAAAGCTGCTATTCCACCAATGGTTGGCTTAAACTATTTTCATATGTACATTAGGGCAGTAATTTACTAAGCAGAAGAAATCTTTGAATGCACTTCATTTTGTTGTTTACAAGAAATTAGTGCTTTGTATATGTCATAATTGGAACAAGTTTAGACCATACTATAAGCGTAGGCATGTGAAAAACAGATAAACTTTCATCTGGTTGTATAGCAAACTTCCCACAGTGGGTAATAGTCATTTCTTCAAATCTGCAGTAGTCTTGTATCTTCCAATAGTATTTTCTGACAAATCTGACAAAATTATGTTTTATTTTTCAGCCATACTCTTTCCCATGTGTTTTTTAGCCATCTTTAGTGTAAGAAGAACAATGATTTTCAATGTTAAAATTTTTTTTTTGTCCTTAAATGGGAATCTTAGTATGGATTATATATTTAGTGAAATGTGTAAAGGTTTGGATTGACCATTGTGTCATATTTTAACCACTGTTGAAAAAATGGTTACCTTTTGTCTTCATGATTTGCATAATTAATTTGTATCAATTATAATAATCTTATAATTAATATTTCAAGGCACAGTAGCCACTTAGGGTAAGGTTAATCTAATATGGGCATAAATCTCTATTTCATAGCGTCCCCTTGATAATTTTGAATTATTTTGGGCAACTTCTTGTAAGATTAAATTGCCATTGCTTTCACCTTTTACTATGACTTTAAAATTATATAACTAACCTGAAATAAAAATATCAGGTCTACCACTGTTTTGTTATTTCCTTACACTTACATTATTAGTGTTATACTCTATACATAGTTTATTTGAGTCAACCATTTTTAAAAAATTCCAAAACTTGATTATGGAAATTTTCAAACACACAGAACAATAGAGAGAAAAGTATACCGAAAATCTTCTTGTATTTCTATTTCCCTACTAATCTTCATTTCAGATTATTTTGAAACAATTCTCAGACAACATACCATTATCTGTACATATTTCAGTATATATCTCTATAAAAAAACACAATACAAGTAACACACAAAAATTAATGACAAATTTAAAAACTATTAACTATTTAGAATTCACATTTTCCCTATTGTCTTAAAATTTTTATTTTTATTTTTACATTTAGATTAATTGATATGGCTACTAAAAATCTTTTCATCTATACATTCTCCCTTCTTCCCTTTTCCTCTGTCTTTCTGTCTTTTTCTCCTTAAATGATTTGTGAAAAATCTAGGTTGATTGTTTTATAGTTTCTCACCATCTGGATTCTGCAGATCATAGTGTCATTTATTCTATTCCCCTGTAATGTAAATTGGTAGATCTAGCTCTTAATCAGATACAAGTTTGTTTGTTTGTTTAATAAGAATATTTCATAGGTGATGTGTATATTCCTCAGGCTGTACATAAAACTTGGTTGTCTCTTTTTTGTGTAACAAATGATGATCATTGCTTAGATTCATCAATTCATTAGGGGCCTCATTAATTCATTAGGGGCTGCAAAATTGTGTCTTTATAATTCTTTTATTAACTCATTGTTTATAAGCTAGAATAAGTCTATAAATAGAAACTTTCTCTCATCAACTATTTGTTACCCAGAAGTAACAGAGCATAGAAAGCATAGGAAAAATTCTTGGTTCTTTTCACTTTACCAGTTTTCAATCTGTAATATTCCAAAGGGGAATAATACTTTAAAAAAAATATCATTCAGATGCTTAAAATGTATTTTATGTGGTTCAATACATTGCAGTTATCTCCTTATTAGTGCTCACATTTTTTTGGTCTTTGACCAGAGAGGGCTTATTTAAGATTAAACTAACTCTGAGATCATTTGACACAGCATTAATGTCTTTGGTGCCTTTTTTGCTTTTTGGTAAGACAAGAATTCTAGATGCATCTTGCACATTTTCTTCTCTTTTAAGTATTGGGGCCATTTTTTTTTCAGGGTTCTCTGGTTGCTGGAAAAATTTTAAGCCACTTGTCCTTTTTTGTGTGTGATAATTTAGCTAAAACTTAGTAATATGATCCATAAATGCACATAGCCAGGCAATCCTAAACTTTAGTATGTCTCAATGCATTGACGGCATGAACTCAAACATGCAAAAATGTGAGTGGTTCTGTCAACCTCCATTCATTTTAGAACTCTTACTTTTCCCTCAGGCTGCCCAGAGAGCCATATATAACATAGACAGATTAGGACACAAAACCCATTTCATATATTAACTGGAGGAAATATTTATCTGTCTTATTTTTAAATAAAAAAATTAGAAATAAAACTTCTGGAATTTCCTAGATCACCTTGAATACCTCCCAAAGGGCGTGTACCCCACATTGAGGACCATTGTTTTAGGCAACTCCTTCCCTTCCTGACTTTTTTGTTTAAAGATTTATTTTCTATTTATTTCTCTCCCCTTCCCCGCCCCCCGGTTGTCTTCTCTCTGTGTCCATTCACTGTGTGTTCTTCTGTGTCCGCTTATGTTCTTGTCAGCGGCACTGGCAATCTGTGTCTCTTTCTGTTGCGTCAGCTCTCCGTGTGTGCAGGGCCATTCCTGGGCAGGCTGCAGTTCTTTCACAGTGGGTGGCTCTCAAAATGGGATGCACTCCTTGAGTGTGGGGCTCCCCTATGTGGGGGAAACCCCTGGGTGGCATGGCCCTCCTTGCGCACATCAGCACGGTGCATGGGCCAGCTCCACACAGGTCAGGAGGCCCTGGGTTTGAATCTTGGACCTCTCGTGTGGTAGGCAGATGCTCTATCCATTCAGCCAAATCCACTTCCCCTCTTCCTGACTTTTTAATGGACTCTGCTTGTTGTGTCCTATACCACTATAGTATTCCTACAATGTATGTTGTAAAGGTATTGATTTAATAATGAATTGCATGCAGATTCTAGTAAAAGTTCTAAGGCTAATGCTGAATTTAAAACAGAGCAGAAACATTAAAATTCAGGCTTGTAAGAAAGAACTAATTAATTTCCTCATGAAAGCATACTTATCATGGGCAGGCTCTGGGTTAGACCCTGGGTGCATAGTGGTGGTGGGCAACACAGACATGGGGCCTGATTCTGGTGGTTTGGAAGGAGAATTTGTGAGAAGCGTGCTGTAGGAATAGATTGGGGTGCCATGAGAGAAGTGAGGTGAAGAGGAAATTTGCGATGGCCTTCCCTTTTAACTGACAACTGAAGGGTGAGTAAAATATAGGTAAGTGAAGCATGGGGGAAAAGAGTTTTCTGGGCAAAGGGAACATCATGGGAAGAGGCTATGAAGAGCTTGGACTTTTAAATGTACTGAACAAAGGTTGGTGTGACTGGATTTTTTAGGATGAGATAGGGAGTGAAATGAGATGTGAGAGCTATACATGGGATAGATCCTTCATATAGAACTTTGTAAATAGTTTGAATTTTATTATAAGCATAATGAGAGGTCACTGAAAGATTTTAAACATTAGATATGATCTAATTTACACTTCAAAAGATCACTCTGCATTGGGGGAGTCAAGAATAGAGAAAATCCGTTAGGAGGCAATTATAAGAGAGAAAGAAGTTGGTGGTTGGAACTATAGTGGAGGCAGTGGAGATGAAGATAGAAGTGGATGGTTCAGGATAGATTTTGGGGGTAGACTCTACAGGACTTTCTGTTTCATGAGCTGAGTGTGGGGAAAAGCAAAGAGTTTGAAGATGAAACCCAATTTTTGGTATGAGTAACTACTTTATATATAGAAATGAGGAAGACTGTGGAGGCAGTTTTGGGTGAGAAAATGAAGCGCTTGGTTTAAGATACAGCAGTACCAGAGTGGAAATGACATCTTGATGAATAAGTCTGGGACTCAGAAATGAGGTTTGGTTTAGAGCCATAAATTTGGGAGTAGTTATAGCAAATATAATGTTTAAAACTATGAGAATTAAGAGACAATAGTGTAAGGAAAGAAGACAGTTCAGGACCAAGTTCAGGAAATCCTAATGTCCTCAGCAAGAATGAGGAGAAGGAATCTTAAAGAGTGGAGAAATCAGGAGAGTGGTGGAAAGGATGCTCAGAGTGAAGTCAAAAGGCAGAAGGTGTTAATAGTGCTGAATGCCTGGGAAAGGTTTAATACAATGAGGATCTAAAAAGCACTCAGCCAGTTTGAGAAACTGCTTCACCATTTGTGTGCTTTCTGCTTTTGAGAAAGCCACTGGATGTAACTGAGTCTCAATTACAACTCGTATAAAATAGTGGTGCTTATGAAAGGAGGGATGGGATGGTGGGGAAGAAGGGGGTGTGGGTCAGAAAGTGTGCAGATGAGGATGAAGCACATAATCTCCTACCAACTCCTACCAACTTGAAGAATATCTGTGAGGTTGTAAAACTATCTGTAATAATACTTAACCACATAGGGCAGAAGACAGGTTTATCTGAGTTACTCTGTAAAATACCAAGTACTAGGTAAATGGAAGATACTGTTTCTGTTTTCATTGAAAATATAAATTTCAAAGAGAATTGGGTACTTGTGGCAGATGTACTTTGAGTCAAACATAACGATGACAGTGATTGCAAGCTGAAGAAATAGGGCTGACCGTCAGGGCTGTGATCCTAAACGTTAGAGTGTCAGCACCTTGGGAGTTTAGAGGTCTCTGAGGCTTTGAGATTTGTTTGCCTTTGGTATTATGAAGTGATAGTCACTAGGATATTTTGTCTTGTCCTCGTACCGCAGAACTGTCTGGAGATTATGAATGATCTGAGGCAAGCGGGTGGTCATGTCAGGATCTAGCACATGGCTGATCTACCACCCTCAGACCGACACTCCTGCTCCCACCCCAACACATTCATGATGTGTAGGGAGACAGAGGAAACAGGAGGAACATAGCAAAGCCCAGCTCCCTGCCGGCTTCCTCTTAGTGTGTAGCTCAGGATGGAATCTGTAGGGCCCCACACAGTAATCCCAAGCATTAGGGAAGCAGATACAGAAGTCTCTGGGGCCTGTAACTCAGTCAAGGGGCTTCACAGATGCAGGAAACTGACTTAATGTCCTCAAACTGAACCTTGCATTCAGTGAATATTCAATAAGTGCTTATTAAAAACAAAAGAAAATAAATATGAAAAAACCCCACAAAAAACAAAAGAACAAAAGTGACTTAAGCCATCTGTACTGAGAGGATAATGGTCAGCAAGACCAACCTTTGCCATTGGCCTGTGGGGTTGGCTCCTTGGGATGGTTTTGAAGGTGCTGTCAGTCATCCTGTCTCACAAATTACTGCCCATATGGATGATTACAGTTCTAGTTTTGGAATTCTACTTTTAATAGGCCCTCTTTTCTGACAAAATGCAAGTGTGCCTAGGATTTGTGTCATCGGTTTCTTTTATCGTATTGTGTTTGAGTTGTTTGGATTTTTCTGGAGAGAATTTAACTAGAGATTTTGAGAAGTGAGAAAATGGGGCACTGTGAAGAAGGGGGAGAACCAAATGGAGAATGGAAGCTCCAAAAAAAAAAAAAAATCAAATTTTACAGACTTCACAGTTTTGCCTAGGACAGGTCCAAATTAGTAGCTTGATAAGACTGTTATTCCAGGATGACATGCATTCCATTTTATTCATTTAAAAAATTTGTTTCTTTAAGCTTTACCCTGAATAAGTACTGTGAACCAAATGCCACATATATAGGTAGTGAGATGTTTTTAGCACAGTTACCCTTCAATGCATAAAGAGGATGCAGGTAACGTTTTAGTCTCTCACAGCAACCAATGCCATGCAATGGTTGGATTAACACAGCAACATGAACAAACATGAAGCACCAGAGCTTCAGGTGGCACAGTCAATTAACAACATTTAGGTAAGCAAAGAAAGATAAGCATTCTAGTACCATACAATTACAACTTACAAATTAACTAATGTAATTTCTGGTCTCGGAGATTTTCCTCTGTTATTTTATAACACTAGGATCATCATTCATTAACTCAGGTGGTCTAAGTGCAGGTGCCTGCCAGGGAAGGCGTCAATCTGGAGTAATCCTTTGAATTTGCTCTATCTGCAAGCCAGATTAGATGGAATTACCAGGTTCCATCTGACCCCTAGTGGCACCCTGTATTAATGAATACACTTGAAATCCATTTAGAAATTTTGGTGTGGGAATCCTATCACCATTTTTTAAAAACTGGAAGGCACTTTAGAGATGGCAGGCTACCCATCCCCTGCTGTATTTCATAGATGAGGAGACTGAGGTGCAGAAACATTGGGCGACCTGATTAAGGTTGAAGAACTAATTGAGGGAAAAGTAATTAACAACAGAATCCAGGTTTTTAGATTTCTTAACTGTTATGACAGTGCCATCAGGGATTAAATATATAAATAGGTAAAAATTTTGATGCAGTTAAGCCTAGTTATATAAAATTAATGGCTTTCTGAATAAAATGAGTTAAAAACATCAAAACAATTTGAGCACAATATCTGAATATTTTAGCTCAACATATGGTTTTGGAGCTATCTGAGTCAAAACTGCTGACTTCAGTTGAGCCACATTTGGCATTTTTCTCTTTGAATCAGTTGTTTATAACCATCAAGGTAAAGAATATGTGATTCCAATGACATAACCAGACCAACAATTCAGTCATGCAATTCAATAGTTGGTTCCAGATCTTGGGAAAGTTCAGATTGGGACAAGGTATGAATCCTTATTTGCGTGTTCAGTCCCAGCATCTTTAATAAAATTGCGGGCAAAATAAACTAGTGAAAAGAACAGGGTTTAGATTTGAGCAGACCTGGGTTGGAATTCTGGCTTTATCTCTTACTAGCCATGTGATTGTGATCCAATCATCTTAACCTCCATTATTGAATTGGTTGTGAGGATTAAAATAGAGGAGAGAAAAAATATATCTAGCAAGCTGCCTGTAACAGAGTAGAGACTCAGCAATATTCCCTTCTTTTACCCTTAATTTAATCAGTATATGAAATATCTAATAAGAGATTATGCACATAAAGGAGATTTCCATTCAGTGCAGTTCAGGATCTGGTTTCTCAAGCATGATTACCATTTGATGGATGAGGTAGAAACAAGAAATCCATGAAATGCAGAGTTTCTCAGTCTGGTGTTTCCGAAGAGATGGGCTCCTCTCTCTAATCTCCTGAAGAGTGCATCTTGCATTCTGATTTTGAAAAATTGTTTACTTTCATCTTCAGATTGATCTTCTCCTAGATTACATAGATAAAACTTCATTGCTGGTAGTCAAATCAATTGTCTTTTAAAATAAATATGGCCAATGGCAATCAATTACACAATTCTACCAGATGGCACATCAAGTGTGTGTTGAATGTAATCATCGCTGTATTGAAGTTTACTGTTTCATGGTTTCCACTCTGCCATGGGCTTGGTCTACCTTGGAGAGACTCTTGAAAAATGTACTGTTGTGTTTGGCTCCATATGTTTTGCCTTCTTCCTCTTTTTATAATTCCTCTTCAATACAGGCTTTAAAAGATGGATACAGCAGAACTCAGTTTCCTTGATTATTGGTAAAGGCATCGACAACTGGATGGCAAATGATTCATTGATAATCATTCTGAAAGCTTTCCCTGCAAATCTTCCAAAATCTGGAAGCTGTAACCTGGCTGCCAGCAGGCTGGAGGCCTTCAGAAATAGTCTGTTTGGCCAGTTTAGGGTTCAAAAGTTTTAACTTAAATGCCTTCAGATGGGCAAACACTCTAGTTTATCCCAGTGGTAAAACCTACCACTCTGTGAGCTAATCCATACACAGTTCCAGACATTTCTGGCACCTGCCAGCTTCTTGAAGGTATTTGTCTGTGGCAGAAACTGACATCTGCGCACAAAATGAAAAAAGAAAGGCTGGTATCTGTTGTTCCTTAAAGAGATTTCTCCCCTGAATCAAAACACTTATTTCTTATCTTAATGTCACATTTGCTACATTTGTGCATTGCTACATATGACCACCTTTATCTTATGATGGTCTTCTTTCCTTTTCAGATTCTTACAGATATGCATCATAGCCATCTTCCAATGGCTCTATAACTAATGGGCTTTGTGACTGTAGGCAGGTTATTGAAAACGTGGATCTTGGTCTCCCTATTTGTAGAATGAGAGAGGTTGAACTATGTGGTCTGTAGGAATATTTTTGTACCAACTTTCTGTGATTTATGTTTTAATAATATTGTCAGTAGAAAGGTAATTTTGTATCCATGAAAAAAAACCATAATCAATTTAGGGAGAGAGAGAGTGCCAGATAGGTAGGTTGAATGACCTTGAAAGGAAAGGAAAGAAAGAGCCAGACACTTAAAACAGCACAGATAAGTCTGATACCAGAAATAAGTTATTTGGGCAATAACTCCTGTCTTTCCTCTGTTCTCCCTTATTTTCATCTTTATCAGATATCAATAAATTTTCTTAGCTCAAAAATTCTGTGATACACAATTACCATATTTCTGTTTGAGTTAGATCCCAGACAGCAGTAGGAGCCACACATGTTTGCTAACAGCATCTATCTATCCCAATTGGTGTCAGTTCTCTGTGCTATTTTCGTGTGTATAATGCACTGCAGCAAAAATCCTGGAAAGATCAAAATACTCTAAAGGCAGAGTTTTAAAATAGGGACTACCATAAATACAAACCCAATTTTACTAGTCATCACTAAATCAACCTGTTCACAATGTGCAGTTTTAGCCTTGGGAGGAATGAGTACCTCAGGGTATTGGTTTTCCATAGCTATATGGCTGCTCTGTCCCTTGAGAGGAAGGTGTGTTTTCTAGTCATAAAAGCCTACATAGACCTGCAGTTGCAGAGCCAGAGTTAAGCCTGTACTGTTTGCCATTTCCAGGGAAGCCAGGATTGCAGTCAACTCTCTATCCACTAGATGGAGGTAGAGGAGCACAGATAAAAATCATCTTGGGGTGTTAATTATGTTGACTACATAGAAGCTAAGGGGGAAGTTGATTATCATTGGGTAAAATCCACAGGTAAAATAAATAGATTTCATACCTTTGCACAGCAGTGGAAAACACTGGCTTGAGGCATAAGGCTGTTTCTAAGAACTTCTGATTTTATGCGAAGATTTTATCCCTCCCTAGCAATCCCTACCTTTGCTGGACTCCTTCATCTTTTTCCTTTTTACAGCTGCATCTCCTGATGGGCTTTCCTTCCAGCCATGTCAACCCTGAGCCCTGGGGCAGTCTTGAGAGTAGCAGGATGGATAGTAGTTGCCTCTGTGCAGGTACATTTGATTAGCATAGTTGAGATCATATATTCAAGGGTCTGGCATTTCCAGCTTCTGAGGTGGGATTAGTTTCTGACTCCAACCAAGATTCGTATGGTGATCTAACCAAGATTCATATGGTGAGGAATTCATCAAACAGGAAAAGAACTTACGTGCTGGATATGATAAATATTCACTATACAATTGGAATATCAATGAGGGCTAAGTTCAAGTTGTCACCTATAATAGGTAAGACTGTGTATCCCAACATTCTTCATTTAAATCTCTCTCTCTCCCTCTCTCTCTCTGTTCTCTTTCCCTTTCTGCTGTCTACTGTCTAACAGATCCTGAATCTAGAATCTGAGGGGTTAATCCTTGACACTCTTGCAGCTTTGGATTAATTAACTCTATTTTTGCTCTGGTTTTATCTTGCTTAAAATTCTTCTACCTGGTCTTTGTCTGCAACTCCACTGGTGATGGAAGTCATGGTACCCAAACCTCTATCCTCTGCTTAGGGATATGGTTCTAGAAACATGAACAGCTCACCTAAATGAAACATACCTTTGCTGTGTGTTGCTTATATAAATTCTACCTGTAGAATTTAGTTCCCAATGTGGGCAATAGCCTGGGTCATCACACCTGAGTCTTTAAATTAACTATAGTGCCAAATAAATACCCCTGAGAGTAGTTGGGGAAGGAAAGGGAAGCAGACAGTCTGCCAATAGCCTGAACGAGTCCCACCTCAAAGAGACAGCTTCTTTGATGCCTTCGATGTTATTAAAAAATATGTGTGATGTTTGCAATCTACTACTAGAGCATATCCCTGTTTGTTTTTAAAATATGTTTAATTGCTTTTCCATTGAGTAAGATTGCTCCAGAAAGATGCAACATGTTTATGCTATGACTTTTGTCCTCTTGGCCATATCACCAGTATCCCTCACATTTGCATTTTCCAGGGAAGCATAGGCAGAAATAATGGAAGGATGACAGGTTTTAGAGTCAAACTGTTCAATCAAGTTGTATAAACTTGGGCATGATTTGCTTCTTTCAGCTTCAGTTTTTCTCATCCATAGGTAGAAATAATTGTGACGACATAGGATTAATAGGATTAAATGATAGAAGTATATAGATCACTTACCATAGACCCGGGCACACAGAAGTCACCCTAAATAGACATCTTTTATTATCATTATTAACAAGCCCTTTGGAGACTAGATTGGGCCAAACATTTGCCCTCATTTGCTACATGGGAAATTAGTCTGGAACTTTAAATAGTTCCGAGTTAAAATTTGGCTTCTTATAATGCAAAACAATCTATGACTATTAGTATGGCTTTAACTTTGTTCCTTTTGGCTAGTGCTCTTTCAGTGGAAGAAACCTATATAAATAAAATGTTTAGAAAAGAGAAGTGGTGAGGATAGGGCTATAGCCATAGCTTAACTATTTGGCTCTGAAATGATTGTGTGAGTTGCCAATTGATAGCTAGTTGATGCCATAAGCTTCTTAGGAGCCTGGGCAAGACAATATTTTAAAGCAGACAGAAGAGAAGAGCTTGGCTCTGGCAATAGAGCTCAGTTTTTAGGTTTTGTTTTCTGATTTCCTGCAATGACTATATTCCCTTTATCACTCTTTGTTCCCAAACAAAACAGGGATGGAGGCCCTATAGCATTCAGAGAATAGCTAAATCTTCATGTTGGCTGAATAGACTTTGGAAAAGGATCTGAGAAAAAATGGTTGTCTGAAATGATCTCTGGAATGGAACTTACTAAAATAGGAGAAGTAGGGAAATGTGTTTCAGCCCCAATCTGGTACCAATTTGTGCATCAAGTAGAGAGATACTGCCTACATCACACAGGTAAAACATAGGTACCTACTAGGTTTAAGGTATTTAAATTATAAGAAATTTAAAAACCTGGCCTTGTATGCAAGTGCTTCACATGGGAAAAACAGAGCATATACTCATGCAACACTATATTTAATACAATTGTTAATGTACTATCACTGAGCCCAAGGACTATCTTAATCAATTAATTAATTTGATAAAGTGCACTTAAGGTCTGAAGCAATTTAGTGTGGATTTGATTGAACACAATATAGCTCTTGCACTCAAAGATCTCACACAGTCCATTTAGAGGGAGACACTTATAAATAGACGAATCTGATGTAACCTATAAGAAAAGGTGCTGATTCTGCCTGAAAGAGTCAGGGGAGGTTTTATATCTGAGTGTCCTGACTGAGTTGTGTCTTTGGAAGGTCTATGTAGCTGATACAAACAGAGTGGATTGGAAGAATTCTGGCAGTGTCGAGAATTAGGCCTGGAAATAGAAAGGAAAAGATGAATACTAAAGTCATTTTAAACTGTAGAATCTAAAGGAAGGCTTAGAAGTCTCTGTGACTTACTGGTACATAATGAAGGGATCGATCATTCCAAGGCACGGAAGTGGATGCCCAGTAAAATGATGGATTCATAGACATGAAAGGAGAACAACTGGTTGGCCAACTAATTTTGGCTTTGAGGGTAAGAAAAATTTAGACTTCACAGGTTAAGTCTGAGATATAATTTCTATGTATATGCCAAGGAATATATTTGTAGCTAAGGCTGTTGGTGATTTAATAGCAGGGCTTTTCTATCAGTATCCATAGACAATGTCCAACATGTTTAAATTTGTGGAAATTAAAGCTAATTTTTATGTAGAAAGGGTAATCAGATTATTTCAGAAAGCAATTGAGATGGAACTGAAAGTATTTTGCTACCTTTACTAACAGAAACATAAAGTTGAAGAGATGTGGAAATGCTAATTCAGTGAATGAAGTGAGAAAGCTTAAAAAAAATTAAAACAAGTCTCATCCCCAAAACAAGGAGTGTCTTCAACTGCAAGCAAAACAATTCCTTTCGTCTGTCCCATATTATCTAAGTCCCCTCTCAGCCCGAAGCAGTTAGAGTAGACAGACATATCCCAAATCACTCAAGATTGAGAAATGAACAAAAATAAAGGGAACTTTAACCACTGACCAAAGCAGATTTATTGTTATTGTAGTTATCTTGTGTTACCAGAGTAACTTGTAGCATTGATTTAAAAAAATAAAATAGAAAAAGGAAAAAAGTTAACATCAAAAAAAAAAAAAAAAGAAGCAATGCTCCCTTAGTAGTCCTTTATGATGGATAAAATTATTAACAAATTCTGACTTTATTTCTTGAAAGTCTCTCAAATCTGTCTCCTTGTCATCAATAATATTTCCATGGTTTTAGTTCAAGCTTTCTTTTTCCATACTTTGAGTCTACTAACTTTCCACCTTACTTTCCATCTATTTCCAGCAATCTGCTTTCCATATTAATACTGGAGTGATCATTGTAAAAGACAGATTACCATATCATACTCTTTGTTTAAATTTATCCACTGGCTCTCTCTCTTCTGCAGTACCTTATCACTCTCTCAGAGTCTAATATTCATACTTTTCACAACTGACTTCCATCCTATAGTCATCCCACTATCATTGATCTTACATTACAATGTGTACTTTTTGAAGCTAGGGACAACGTCTTTTTCATTTCTGTATTCTCTGGGCCTAGCACCATATATTCTCATATTAGGCTCTCACTAAGTATGAGTTAAATTAATCAGACACAGTGGACTCTCATGAGTTAACATTTGCCATAAAAAGACAATATTACCCAAACTGAAGTGCTTGGTGTTCTGTGAAATCTCAAAGCTTCTGTGGCAAAAGTAGAGTAGCAGGAAAATGAGTCCTTGGCTTGAGCTTGGAGGCTGATAGTAGAGGTATAGCTCCCAATAAGCAGTCAAGAAAACATGTTTCAAAGAAATACACTCTAGGAGGGGCTTTTAAAAAAATTCTCCTGCGAACCTGCTTTTCCTATGTGACCTGCTGGGATATGATGATGACCCAAGGGAAGCTAATGTGGTTAGAGGAAAGGGCAAAAGAAGAATTGCTGGGAGTCTGAGAATGCTTCCATATGTGTCAGGACGCATAGGGTTTTATAGGCTTGTGAATCAAGTCCATGACATCCTAATTATGATTTAAGATTACCTACAGGGAAGCAAATTTGGTTTGAACTTTGTTTAAACCTTCCTGAACAAAGAGATAACTTCAGATATGCACCATGAAGTTCTCTGTATGGTAACACAGGACATTTGGGGGATGGATGTTCACATAATTTACTGCATGCATTGACTGGAGATACATCACTGCTCACTATATACCAGAAGAGTACTTAGAGACGCACTGCTGGCAATTTGGCCTTCTGTTTTCAGTTTGGTTGCTGCTTCATAGTTATATTGGGAATTAAGATAAAAAAAAATCAGAGTTATGATGGAAAAACAAGGACAAGGGGTTTCAGTCAGCTGCCTCACAAGCATTGAATCCCCAAACCGAAAATTAGTAGGAAGCATCAGAGTCTAACCTTTACAGCTGCCATAAGTTTTGAACTTCTGCTCTATATTTCCTCATTTTATTTATTTCATCAACTTGGTCAAATTGTGCATATGTGTGTTTATGATGTGTAAAGCTGTTCTTTAAAATGATGTTTGTGATGTAACTTTATATGAGAACAATACTTTTTTTAGATTTGAATGATTTAGAGTTTTCAGAGTGTTTTCCCATTTTCTATATTTGATTTACACATTGGCTATATCAGGGTTTGTCTTAGGTTTCAAGTTACTGCAAGGATGGGAATTGTTTCATTTAGCCCACATCCAATGCTATATAGCCCAGTACTATTTACATTTATTCACCATTGAGTGCTTTTTGCTAATTATGGTACATTTCAGAGAAATAAAATATCTGGACATCTTTCAGATAAAAGACTGAACATATTCCTTAGAGTTGTTTTTATAAACACCTGAATGGTGGAAAACTCAACTCAGAGATTTAAAATAGCATATGGTTTTTTTGTTTCATAACTCTGTCATTTGTTGAATATTGCTTTGATTTAAGCCTTTGATTGAGTTTCATCCCTTAAAACAACTGAAAGTTACATGTAAGGCTCAGGTGACTCAAGGTGGTCAATTAGAAATCTCAGAAAAATAGAATTTATGTAATTATTTTGTATGATACTTAAATGGGAAGATGAACAAAAATAAGAGTTAGCGTTAGACCCTTTTTATGGTTCCTAAATAATGGTGCTGCTATCGGTTTCTTTACATTAATTCATCTTAATCTGCTTTGGTTGAAATTTACCCTTAATTGAAATCTGTTCCATTGGATAGAGCTGTAGATCATAACACAACATACAGAGGACTCCAATGTCATGAATGAGCCCAGTCCTAAAGTACAAAATAGTTAATTTGTTTCTATAAATTTGCATATTATCTGCAAGTATGTGTTAGCCTAATATTGTCTGTTAAAAATGGAGTTATATTTTAAAGCTTTTTACTGACACTTGAAACCATGAAATAAAATAACCATTTTGGTTTATTTTCTCAGTCATTAAATATATTTTATTGCCCAGAATTGGCTTAATGCTAGGAAAAAAACACAAACAATTTGGCTTAAATGAATTCCATAAATCAATTAAAAATGTGATTAATATCATTAGTAGGAAAGTGTCTACGGTGTTATAGAGATTTATGAGCACTTCTGCAATCCATATTCTCTGTCTCCATTAAGAATGGCTACTACATGTTCCGATGGTTGCATAAAACAATATTTAAAGGCAGGAAGAAAAAAATTGGGTCATTGTTTTTATCACCACTTGATCTTCATGCTCAATTATACTTTAGGTTCAATGATACATTGAAAGAAACTAAAAATAACTTAGTTTGAGTAGGAGGCAACTCAAATGGTGTGAAGATCTCAAACCAACGCAAAGAGGGTGAGGTTTCTTCTGCAGGGTGATGGCCACGAGATGGCAGTGCACCTCAAGAAATGGAGGAGAAGCTGTCTCTCCTGGCCTAGAGCAGCCAGCAATTCAGGAAATCGAGGAACATTAACTCTCTGCTCTAAGTCCTAGAGATAGGGATGAAGATCTCAAAGTGTCCAAATATTTCAAATATTGCAGAAAGTCTTGAAATAAGTAACTTCTTGCTAGCTGCAAATTCTTGTTTGCTGAGCCCAAATTTGGATGATTCAGTCACTTTCTTAAATTCATCAACTGGAACATTTAATTCATGTCTTAGACAGCAGGTCTATTGAAGGTAGGGCTGCCTTTCTCAGAATGCACACTGCACAGCTCTATCCAGGGCTCTCTTTTCTTCTTAATCTGTATTCTTTCCTGAGGCAGTACCATTGCCTCCTGGGGTTTCAATCTCAACAACTCCTCTGATGATAATCCACTCACGGATCCATCTGCTGCTTATTCAATACCTCCATTTAGGAATGTTTCACAGAAATCTTTAACTCACCTAGCCCCAATCTTTTTTTTTTTTTTTAATACAAAACATTTTTTATGTGCTTTTTAAAATTATTATTATGAAACATCACCACTTTTAACAATCAGGAATATTTTCTTCCATGCTTTTCCTTCCATATATAAGCTTTAAATTTTTCACTTAATTTTTTCCCTATATTTTTAAAGAAGCTTTACGCTACATAGATGTTACATTGAAAACATAGAGGATTCCCATATAACCCACCTCTTTTCTTGTCCCACACTTTTTCTCATTAACAACATCTTTCATTAATGTGGTACATTTGTTCCACTTTATGAACACATAGTGAAGCATTGGTACTAACCATGGTCTCTAGTTTGCATTGTGGTTTACACTTTGCACTGCACCATTTTATAGGTTTTGACAAAATGTATAATGGCCTGGCCTGTATCTGTCACTGTAATATTATGCAGAACGATTTCAATGTCTCCCCAAATTCCCATGTTACATCTATTCTTCCCTCTTCCTCCACTCAGAACCTCTGGTGACCACTGTCTTTACATCAGTGTTACAGGTTCTTCCATTACTAGAATAATAATGTCTACTTTAGTCCATAGTTGCGTTCCTCCTTTTTGTTTGTTCATTCCTCAATCTTGAGGATTTTAGGATGGTGATGCTCACTTGGTTTCAGATTGAGAGGGTGCTTAGATCCCATGGAGCCGATGGATGGAACTGTCTTGCTTACAGTTGTAGATAATCTCTGTTTGATGGGATGGGCTTTGTCCATCATTATCCTTTTGTTAGTTTTCCTGGGTGAGTCCAATGACCTGGAGAGTAGGTGTTGGTTGCAATTTCTGTTGAGATTCAAGGCTCAACTGGCATATAAACTGCATGAAGATTTAAGTCTCTGGGACATATATTCAATATGTATAGTGCTAATTATAGGTTCAAATAAAAGGGACAGAAGAACCATATGTAGGAAAATTATAAATGAGTTTAACTCTGATACACTGGGGAAGTTGGGTTATCATATATTCCAAGGTAAGGCCCACAGAAAGGATGCCGATTTCCTGGGGTTATTTTTCCTGCCAATATGTCTAGGTGTCTCTAGGGCCCTCAGAAGCACCTCTTCTTGAGGTACAATTTACTGTGGCAATCGGTGAGATCCTCCTGAGACATGCATAATCATAACCTCTGGAATGACATCCCGACTCACTTTGAAATCTCTTAGCATAAAAACTCATTTAATATTTCCCTCTTTTGGTCAAGGTCTTTCTCCTAATGTTTCACTACCAACCAGTCCCAATCTTATCTTTAATGCCTGGTTCCCTGCAACCTAGTGTTTTCCCTTTCACTAATCAACCAAACTCTCTAGCTAGAAGTCTGGGAGTCATTTTTTAACTCTTCTTTCTTCCTAACTCTTGATATCTATTTAGTTCTAGACCCTGCTGATTCATAACCTTCAAGTTTTTTTTTACTATTATGGTCACTTTTTCTCTGTCTTGATCTTAGTCCATGATCCTGCAGAGAACATCTGAAATAATTTCCCTGAAATCATTCTTCCTTCCTTCCTATCCTGTCTCTGCAGCCAGAGTGACCTTTTAAAATGCAAATCAGATGCTGACACTTCTGGCCTTACCTTGATCTCTCTGCTCACTACCTTTAAGCCAGTTACTCCTGCTTTCTTTCAATTTTGTCTTGTTCTTTCCAACCTTTCAAAGCGTTGGTCCATGATGTTTCAGCTGTTTGAAATGTTACTTTCCTTCCCTTTCTCTGTCTTATCTTTCAAACCTCAACACAAATGTCACTTGCTCAGGAAGCCTTCCCTAACCCAGAAGACTAGTTTAGGTCTTTTTGTTGTATTATTTGCTACTCCTCCTGTGTTGCAGTTATCACACTTGTTCATTGTTTCTTTCCTGCTAGACTATAAGAGGCAAGGATGGCTTTGTCCATCATCATATCTTCTGTGCCTAGGTCAGTGCCAAGTATATAGTTGCCTTTCAATACATATTTGTAGAGTGGATGATCTCATGGATTCAAATATTTGTGAGACTGAATGAATGAGCTAATAGCCACAATTTAATGATTTGTTATGGTGGACATTTGGGTATAGTATTTGGGTTGAATAGGGATAGAGCAGATATGCTTCAAGACTCTATTATGGGGAAACGGACTTTGGCCCAGTGGTTAGGGCGTCTGTCTACCACATGGGAGGTCCGCGGTTCAAGCCCCGGGCCTCCTTGACCCGTGTGGAGCTGGCCCATGCGCAGTGCTGATGCGCGCAAGGAGTGCCGTGCTACACAGGGGTGTCCCCCGCGTAGGGGAGCCCCACGCGCAAGGAGTGCACCCATAAGGAGAGCAGCCCAGCGCGAAGGAGGGAGCAGCCTGCCGAGGAATGGCGCCGCCCACACCTCCCGTGCCGATGACGACAACAAAGGCGGACAAAGAAACAAGACGCAGCAAAAAGACACAGAAAACAGACAACCGGGGGAGGGGAGGGGAATTAAATAAATAAAAATAAAATCTTTAAAAAAAAAAAAAAGACTCTATTATGAAGAGGGAAATGTGGGGCATGATTTCAAAACTTCTAACTATATTTTTCCTAGAGTGTGCCCTACCTCCATGATCTTCCTGGAGTGTAGGGGAAGTCTCACTAGTTTCTAATCCTGGGGATGGAGGTGTGACTCTTGGGGGTAAATGTGTGGTTGGTTTATTATTTTATCCTACTGGGCTTAAGTTACTCTGTGTTAAAGAATAGAAATAAGATGAAGATAGGCCCTTTGCCCTTTTTTCTCAGGAATTAGGAGAGGAACAGTGTTTTTGGAAAGCCTAGAGCAGCATCTTACAATAGAACCTTTTGTGATATGGAACCATTCTCTATTTGTACTTCCAACATGGTAGCTACCAGTCTCATGTGGCTTGTGAGCACTTAAAATGTAGCAACCTAGCAAGTGAATATTTAATTTTGTTTAATTTCAATTTATATTTAAATCTAAATAGCCACATATGGCTAGTCACTACTGTATTAGGATAGTTCTAGAGATTATAGATTTTGCTGAGATGAAGATTGCTGAGTGTATTGAATGTTTTGTTCTAGAGTGTCCTGCATTACCAAGAATCTGAGTTATGTATTTGACGTGCTTTTATTTATATGGATACTCTCTTTCCAACAAGAATATAAAATCAAATCTTTCTGGTATAGAAGTAAGATGTGGATGATTTTACAAGAGGAAAATGTAAAAGGCTCTTTCATAAGCCTGACTTCTTCTCATGCTTAGTGTTGTACTATCATCTACCAATTCAATGTGGTGGCTTTCATTTCCAATCAGATAAAAAGAGCTGCCTCAAACCTATTACAAATGTCATTTTCAAAAATAGTTGGTTGAGATATCCTGCCTCTTGGGATACCAAATAGGAAGTCTTCAAAACAAAGCAGCAGCTACGCTACTTCTTGAATTCCAGTGTGTCTTGTTAGTGTTGATATTGAACCACTTGATGCTTTTATGGAATATTTCATGAGACTAAAGCATTTTACAAAACTGAATTCGTGTTTATAACACTTGTTCAGGTTTATTCAGTTGGTCAGTTGCTACCTAAACTTTTTTATGTACACAATGCATGAAAAGTATATAAAATCTGTATTTACATGGCATGTTAGGCAAATGGACATGGCTGCACATAGCTGCAAGAGATAGGCCCAGTGACTCTGAATGATCTGGGCCCCTCTCAGCTGCACTGAGGGATGAGGGAATTCTTAACTCATTTGTTATACTCCAGGTGGGAAACTCTGTTGACTTAGTGCCCTTGAAATCAAGCACAATACTTGCTAAAATTTAATGTCCATATGAGTCACCTGGGTGTCTTGTTAAGAGGCAGATTCTGATTCAATAGATTATTACTGGGCCTGAGATCCTGCATTTCTAACTGGCTCCCAAATGATGCTAATGTTGCTGGCCTATGGACCTCGCTTTGAATAGCAAGTTGCTGGGGCATACATTTGATTTACATTTTAGTTAGTTTTTCATTGAAAAGTCTTCCTCTGTTGCTACAAAACTGCCAAACATAATGTTGTAATGTGAGTCCAGGTAAAATTCAATTTTTTTACTGGGACTGGGCAAACAATTCAATACACACTCATGGGAAGTCGGTGGAGATGTGATTACATCAGAATGAAAAACAGTACATTATCAGGTAAGAGCAGAGAGCTCATAGCAGGCAAGCACAGGGGTTCCTACTCACCACCTCTGACTATTAGGTCGAAGGAACTGTAAGAATAACTCTGGACCAGGAATTGGGAGGCCTGCCTTCTGGATCGAACATTCCTGACTGCTTAACTTACTGTTGGGGAAGACATTTAATTACTTTGAGCTCAAATTTTCATCTTTCAAACAAATGCAAATACATCAGCCATGCTGGTTGTTGAAGGCAAACTCTTACTTTTCTCCTTAATACAGATATTTGTAGTGTAATTGATGTTTGTGCTGGGTTGCTGGCTACTTAATAAAAGCTGGCAAGGTGAGTCGGGCTATCAGAGAAATGAATGCTTATGGGAAAAATAAACAATTGAAAAATAATAGTAATAAAAGGTTTGTGCTTCAGGATTTTATAGTTCCACTAACTTAAATTACAATCTATTAATTCCTTGAATGTAAGGACACTTGACTGATTGCTAGTGACAGGGTGGTTACTTGACATAATGTGATCATGGTTGAAGGCCCAGGTGAAAGCACTCCTATAATGTTGATGCAGAGCCAGGGACATAGCAATTGCACGATAAAAGTGGTTAAGTAATGAATGAATTGGTGGATAAATGATGGTTTTATTGAGCCACTGCAGATTTCTTTCCTCTTTCTGGAGGTGATCTCTATAAGTCAGATAAGTGACTCTTATCTGAGATCTCTGTGATTTCAAATATTCTTACAGCATGTCCACCTTCTGGGCTCTCCTTTCTTCCTCTGCTTCCCAATACTTGCTAATTTTCTATAATGTGCTCTTGAATTTGATTCACTGGTGAGAAAGTTCTGCCTCCTTATAACCACACTAAAGCAACAAATAAGACTTAGGTATTCAGGATTGTCAATTTTTTTCCTCCAGCTCCCAGGAAGATCTTGTTAAGATCTCAGGCCATAACTTTCTAGTTAATAATAATCTCATTGTTACTTATACATTAAAAAAAAAAAACTAAAAAAATTAAGTGCCATCCATTTGCACAGGCAAATTAAATGTGAGCATTTGAATCAGTACAAACTTGTAGACATTTATAAAAGTGACTAGTGGGAAAGAAGATGATCAACGAAGCGTAAGTATGAACTGTTCAGAATCTCCTTAATCTCAGATTTCAAAATGAATTTTACGTAATTCCCACAATAGCCTTTTCCACTGTTTAGCTTTTACTCGCTTCCCATCTCCTTCTTCCATGAAAGAAAATGGTTATCTTGGTAATCAATATATAATTAATTAAAAATATGCTTTCGTAATGAAAATAATGTTGCAGCTCTTCTTTTAGGTTTGTTTCTACCTGGTAAAGCCTTGTTGCAGTTGACATTAGAATGCTCTAGATTTGACATCAGTGCTAGATTCTAGTCAATAACTTATTCTCTGACAAGTTTCTTATATTAAAAAAAGAAACCAATTAATTCAAGCCTGTTTAGTATTTGAAAGAGGTTTTATTTTAAGATAACACTTACAGCTTGACTTTACATTAACTCCTTCCCTTAAGGTATTCAGACTGCTAATTCTTTCCTTACCAAATAATTTAATTGTGTTATCATTTCTTAAGAACTGCTCTTTCACCTGCCTTCTCTAGCTCAGCGATAGTGTCTGCCCAGGACTACTGCAACAGAGACACTGAGGGTGGGCCTGGCAGGATGTGTTTTAACAGGCTCTGCAGGTGATTCTGATGCACAATGATGTTTCCAATTCTTGCGATGCTGAGAAGCATGGATTTGCACAGTCACTACCCACTGCATTCCTGAAGAAGAAACCTAGGAAAGCAATTCTTTCCCTTACCTCTTACATTAAATTTACTTTTCAAGCCTCAGGAGTCTTTCTCAAAAGTATTTTTTCTTTCTCCATCTTAACATCATTGCCCTAAGTCAAGTCCTGGTGCTTTTTCTCCTAGTTCATGGCTTGGCCTCCACCTGGGTATCTCTGCTTCCTTTCCTACCCTTCCAGTTCATAGTCCATATTGTGACCAGAAAAACTGTTTAAAACACAGGTGTGGCTATGGCTTCCATTGCTAAAGGCCCATTATGTGTCCCCAAGGCCTTCCTAAAGGAGTTGATGCTTCTAGGCATCAATATTGATTTCTTCATACTTGGCCAGTCTCAAAACACTTGTTAAGGTTCACTCAGTGGTTAGAATGGTGTTTGCTTTCTAACCTTTTTCATGCACATAGTACCTGAAAAGCATGTAAAGCGTATGTTTGTATGGCATTTGTTTTAGTTTGTAATAGACTACTTATGCAATATATCATTTTCTCCCAGAGCTGGAGCTGTGGGCAGTCAGGTACACAGTGGTGTCCTCTCATCTCTCCCTTCTCCTTTGGGCTGCATTGCTTTCAGCTTCTGGTAAAGTGGCTTCCTCGGCTCCTGTGGCCTTCTCTCTCAGCTTCCAGGTTCCTGTATGTCTCTGTGGCCTTCCTTTTGTGTCTCTGGCTTTTTATTTCTGTGTTTATTAAGGACACCAGTAGAAGGATTAAGACCCACCCTGGGTCATGCCCTACTGAAATGATCTAATTAAAAGAAATTTCCCTTAAGAGTCTAATCAAACGGTCCTATCTTCAATAGGATTACATTGACAGGAATGGATTAGCTTTAAGAACAGGATTTTCTGGGGTCTACCCAGCTTTAAACTGTCATAGCATGCTAGGTAAATAGATAGTGCTGTGCGTAGCTGAAAGAGACAGACCCAGTGGCTTTGAATGATCTGGGTTCTGCTTAGCATCACTGAGGGGTGAGGGAATTCTTAACTCATAAATGTAACTCATTTGTTATACTTCATTTGGGGAGCTCTGTTGACTTAGTGCTCATGATATCTAAGACAATACTCCCTAAAATTTAATGTGATTATGAGTCTCCTTGCTAAAATGCAGATTCTGATAATCACTCTGGGCCATTTCAGATTTCTTAAATACAACATCTTGTGTTTCATCATGCATTTGCCATGCTGTTTGCCCTGCTCCATATTCTTTTTGTTTGTGTTATATTCCTGCTGACTCTTTAAGATCCATTTCACAGGTCACCTTTATGTGATTCCCTTCCTCTCTTTCACAGCATAATTACTTACTTCATTTCTCAATCCCCAAGGGACTGTGTACCTAGTTCCATAGTAGTGCTTATCATTGAATAAAATTTATGAATGTGTGCATCTGTTTTTTTCCATGGTTTAAGGTTTAATAGGGCAATGATCAGTTTTGTTCATCTTTGTGTCTTTGGCACGTGGCACTTAGTAAAATTCTCATAGTGCAATATCATTGTGTGTTTACTGGATGTGTCAGACTGTTGTTGTTGTTGTTTTTTTAAAGATTTATTTATTTATTCCCCCCGCCCCCAACTCGTTGTCTGCTCTCTGTGTCCATTCACTGTGTGTTCTTCTATGTCTGCTTGTATTCTTATCAGGCGGCACTGGGGATCTGTGTCTTTTTTTGTTGCATCATCTTGCTGTGTCAGCTCTCTGTGGGTGTAGTGCAACTATGGTTTCACACGGGGTGGCTTTCCTTGCACAGGGGCCACTCCTTGCGTGGGGGCACCCTTATGCGGGGACATCCTTGTGCACAGTAGCACTGTGTGTGGGCAAGCTCACCACACGAGTCAGGAGGTCCTGGGTATTGAACCCCTGGACCTCCTATATGGTAGGTGGATGCTCTATTTGTTGAACTACATCTGCTTCCCTCCTTCAATATTTAAGGCAGAAAACATCAACTCTATATTATACAAGTCGGGGGCGTTCTTAGCCCAGAGTCACAAGCAGGCCAGGTAATGGCTTCAGGAGGAGTGGAGTATAGGCAGTGGTGAAAAGCTGGCCTTGGTGCTGAGGCAAACAGCAGTCCTACCCCTGTATCCTGAAATTATCTCCTTGCCTCCAACTTTTTTGATCTTTTAGCTTCTTGAGAATAAGGATCATGTATTTTGTCTTTGTATCCTAGTTCTATTAGTTTTTTTAAAATTTAAAGGCTGTTATAACAAATTGCCACAATTTAGTGGCTTAAAATAACATAAACCTATTCCTTATTATAGTTCTGGATGTCAGAGTTCTGAAATGGGTTTCATTGTGATAAAATCAAGGTGTCATCAGGGCTGAGTTCCTTTCTGGACTCTAGGGAAGAATCCACGTTCTTGACTTTTCAAGCTTCTAGAGGCTGTTTGCATTCTTTGGCTTGTGGCCCCTTCCATCTTCAAAGACAGAAATGGCCAATAGAGTTTTCCTCACTTTATGTCACTTTGACAGCCTCTTTGGTCTCCCTTTTTCATTTATGAGGACTCTTGTGATTACATTTGTACCCTCCAGGATGACAGGATAATCTCCCTATTTTAAAGTTAGCTGATTAGCAACAACTGTCATTCCACCTGGAACCTTAATTCCCCTTTGCCATTTAACTTAACCTATTTCCAGGTTCTGGACATCTTTTGGAGTGAGCATTTTTCCACCAACAATTCTAGTATAGGGGCTGCCTCATATTAGGAGACTAATACGTTACACAGAATGGGTAGACAGGTGCTGTAGTGGTGTGGCCTGGCTTCAGGCCCCAGGGAAGTCCGAAAAACTGTGAGAGCAATGGTGAGGTTAGGTTGGAATGGGGTGGTGGAGGGTGGAGTGGGGTGGGGAAATGTCCTAGTGAGAGGGGAGGACTTCAATCATAGGGCCTGAGGATTGTCAGGGAGCAGTGTGGCAGACTGGCCTTAAGCTCACCCCCAATGATACCTACCTCTTGGTGTTTACCCCTTGTGATCCTTTCTCCTTGAGAGTGGGTAGGGCCTATGATTTGCTTCTAAACAACAGAATACAGCAAAGTGAAGAGACCTCACTTTCATAATTACATGATATACTACTCCAGTCTTAATGAACTTGAGCTGGAGACTCACCTTGCAGGCTTGCTGAAGTAAATGGCCATGTTGGAGAAGTCTATATGGCAGGGAACTGTGGGAAGCCTTTAGGAACTGTAGGTGGCCTCTGGGAGTTGAGGGAGACTTCTAGCTAATAGCTGGCAAAAACCATGGCCTGCAGTCACACACCACACAAAAAAATGAATTCTAGGAGCAACTTGAAAGGGTTCCTCAGAATACAAGGCAGACCAGTTGACACATTCATTGCAGCCCATGAGCAGAGTACTCAGTTAAGCTGTGCCCAGACTCCAGACCTACAAATGCAATGAGATAATAAATGTGTGGTTTGAAGCTGGTAAGTTTGTGATAATTTGTACCAGCAATCGAGGTAAAGATGGAGTTGCTCTGCTTTTATGTTTGTTGGGGAAAGAGTTCCTACCTTGTGTTCATCTTCAATTTACAGTCAGATAAAAATGAGGAAGAGCAAGTTGGAACTCATTGCTCTTTATCTAATGGTCAGTGAGAAGATGGGACGAGACTGTACTGTCCCTGCTTCTGCTGCGCTGCTTCCCACAGCCCCCTTCCTGAACTCATGGCTTCCTTTGGCATTGAAGCTCACAGCAGGGCACATTTTGCTTCATTTATCTTCATAGCAGAGCTTTGAAAGAAGGCTTTGTGGAGGTTTCTTGGGCTTCTGTTTTCTTTCACACATAAACACATAGTGGTCCAGCTTGCCTAATATTATATTATAGATTTTGGTAAATATCTGGACATGCAGTGAAGGTCTCCTAATTTATTCAGTTATTATGCTTAACAGTTAAATTATTAAAATTTTTGCTGGGCTTACTAAATATATTGCTTAAGACCTCCCCCTTCATTTTTTAAAAAAAATTATCATCTACAAAAATTAGTTACAACTATGCTTGTACATTTTAAAAGTTTATTTAAAGGGACTATGATAAGATCATTAATGGTATTTACATGCTAGATTTTTATACATGTAATGACTTTTAAAAAAATCTTTGGGAAGCTGATGTGGCTCAGGTGATTGGGCTCCCATCCACCGTATGGGAGGCCATGGGTTTGATTCCCGGGGCCTCCTGGTGAAGGTAAGCTGGCCCGCACTGCCATGGTGAGCTGATGGCAGACAGTGAGCAAAAACAACAAGGAGGAAGGAATAAATAAAATGAAGTAAAATAAATAAATCTTTAAAAAAATCCTTTTCATCATCCACTCCTCTATTTCACAGAGGGAATCACTGAATCTTAAAGATTAAGTGAATAATCCATAGTTATATGGCTAGTTCTTACTAATCCCATTTTCCAAGCTCAGTGTTTCATATTGTTTTCACAAAGAATCTCTAGAATTAGATTTAGTGAAAATATTGACAGCCTATTAAGCCCATATTCTTGATTTTAACAGAACCAAGCACATAATCTATTCTTACAAATAATCCCTAAGAAGGCAATATGGTCCTTCAGCACCGAGGTCTCAATTTCAATGGAAGTTTTATGAAATTTCAAATAATAGTCATTGTTTTCTTCCCTGGTTAGTTATTGACTGTAACCTGAATTGTGGTGACAATTTCTACAAGCCTGCAGACCCTTTCATTTTGGACTGAGAGAACAATGACAGGGACTTACTGTCATACTGCATTTACCTACCAAGCAGTGATTTGGAGTACAGAGAAAGGGGGCACTTGTGTGTGGACCAGCACCCAGGTGTGCTTTGATATGAACTTTCTGTATGTCAGCAGGAAGAGGATGAATGCAGTGCATAGATGAAGAGTTACAAGAACTGGTCAGGGGTGAGGTTCTGGCATAACTTCCTTCCAGGGCTAAACATGGAATCAAAGACTGTCAGAGCTGGAAGATACTTTGGAATTTATTTGGTTGAACCCCACATTTTACAGATAAATGGATGGAGTCTTAGAAAGATGACTTGTCCAAGAAAATACAACTAGTCAGTGGCAGGCTTAGAATTTCAAAGACACTAAGTGTCACATCTACTGTTTTGTTGTTGTTGTTTTGAAATCTTTGCTACAGCTATACTTTTCTCCATCCCATTCAGTTATTGACTCAATACACACACACACACCTCTGCTGATCCACTAATTCTCTGGAGTTGGTGATGGTGCTGACAGTCATAGTTAAATTCCACAAAAATGTGTTTGAATGCTTATTATGGAGATAGGAGGTTAAAGTAGAAACATCCCTGGATTTAGAGTTAGAAGGCCAGGGCTTGCCTTCTTTTCTGGACTATCTTATAGGGAAATCAACTTTTCTTAGTTTGTGTCTTCATCTACAAAATGAAGATAGAGGATAAACATAAGAACAGGAGAGGAATGTCTTGGAAACCTCCTGGTGACAAGTCTGGGACTGAGCTGGGCAGTGATTATATTGCTGGGAGTTTGGATACTTTGAGAAATGTCTGTGAAAGTGCTTTGAAATCTCCAAAGCACTCTAAAAATAGTATTATTGCACCCACACATACTAGACATATGTTGAATGCAGGAGAAATATTGCCTGAGATATTGTCCTTACCTTCAGTAAAGGTGGCCCAAGTTATGACTTTGGGGTTTAACAGGGCAGCATATGCCAAGTGGTCATTGAATGGCAAGGACAAATGGTTACACAGAAGTGAGATGACTGAATTGGGGCATTGGGGAAGACTTTGTGGAGGAATTATGACTCTAGCTGGGTCATGACAGGAAGGTAGCAGAAAGGAAGGGCCTCTTAGGTAGGCTGAATGCATTAAACAAAGGTGTGAAGGAGCTCAGGGGACCATTAATATACAAAAAAGGAAACACATCAGAAAAATATAAGAGTGGGATTAAGGTATGGTGGATATTTACATCCAAGGCTAGCATTTTATTATGGTAACAGAGAGCCACAGATGACTTTTGAGCAGGTTAACCTTTTCAAAGCAGTGGTGTAGAAAGCTTCCTGTTGCATAAGAGTAAGTTGGCTTGTAGTAAAGAATAAGAGACAGAGAGAGCTGCTTATTCTTTTCTCTCCTGCAAGACTTCAGGGGCATGTGGGTGTTTCCATTATGTAATGACACCTGGGGGGCTGAGATTATATTATATTATTATTATTATTCCTAAAATGACTTCTGGAATGCATTCACCTCCCATTTTTGCATAGGCCAGTAAGTTCTGCTCCTTACTAAATGGCACAAAACCACAAGGATGATTGCCTTGTTTTAAGTTTAGACCAAGGTTTAAACCAAATGACTTTAATTACAAAAAGACTGACACCACAAGGTCATTTTTTCCCCAAGGTACATGGAAAGGAGACAGCTTGAAACTTCTTGAGAGAAAAGGAAAAGCACCCTATTAAGGTCATGTGTCCATTCTTGCCTTTGCAGAGTTTTTTCCTGTTCTACATGTTTACTGTGTTTTGTGCAGTCTCATTTAACTATCTGAGCAATGGTTATTTTGCCACTTATTATGGAATATTGGCCAATAGTTTCCTTTTATCACTTACCAACATTGAAATTTTTCTACCCTTCCACCAGAATATTACACGATAAAGAAATTGATTGTATTCCTGGTGCACAGTATGTAAAAAGGGTTATTTAATTAATATAAAAGGGTTATTTGAGCATTCATATTTGATGCTAACAGCTTAAAATCTACAGTCAACAAGAGAACAGCATTTGCATTTTTAACTTTCTTCTTTCAAAAACATGCTAGTCACCAATCCAGGATCAAATTGGGAGCAAAAAAATTAGTGTGCTTCTAGTCATTAAAGTGACAAATGAGTATAAACATAACTGCAAAAAAGTAGAATAATTTAGTTGGATTTTAATTTTTCAAACGAAAAAATTGAGAAAGAGTGCTTTATTTTCTGTGTAATTAAAGAGGATTTTGAGTCAAAGAACAATTGCTATGTGATTCATATAATACCGTCCCACCCCCTTAGAAAACTTTGGCTTGGGTTTAAGTTGAAATAACTTCACAAAACATGGGGAACTTTTAAAATCAGAAACATTCTTGAAGTTCATTCAAATTCACATAGACTTCTCTTTTTTCTATTTTCTTTATTATTATTATTACTATTATCATTATCATAAAAATGATCATTTGTTCTAGTTCTGGCTTGGTCATCAATTTATAAGCCTATGTGTCTTAATTGTTTCATCTGAGTAAAAAGACTTCATTATGAATCAAATAAATACAAAGTAAATAGGGAAACCAGTAGGTTGTCATTGAAATTAGACCATCAATCTATGTTACCTCCCCACAGCAGTTAACAGTTTAAAAGCACTTTGACCTGTGGTTGCTTCCTCTCTAGCTCCTCACAACTTTGTGACATACATGAGGAAGGGAGGGCTCATGTTTGAAAGCTTCCACAAGTTGTGTGCTTGATCTTTCCAGCAAATCTGGAGTGCTCACAATCTTGCCTCTGCTGCTGCATCCACCAGTTCCTGCTTCCTGATACCAGAATCAATGCCACAGAAGTTACGGAAGAGTTAGCAAAGGAACACTAAAAGTGAGAGTTGGAATCTTGTCACAGTGGACAGCTACCAGTATTACTGTTGGCCACTGGGCTTAGAGCCCCAGCCTCTAGGCCAAATTAAATAAAGCTGCATCAGTGTGTTGTTGCTCTTCTTTCTTGACCTGATATGGGTGTGGGTGGGTGGGGTGTCCATGTGAGAAGCCAAACGGCTCTTAGAAAGAAAGATAGCAATTACAAGCAGTTTCTGAGGTGCAAAGGAAATCATGAATATAATTCTAAAGATTTTCTTTTCCATAGGAAATTTTTAGAGTCATTCTGAACAGACAGAAAAGAACCAATAATTCCAAGGTCACAGTTTGGAGAGCAGAGATAGAAGCTGGGAAAGGAAACCCCATAAAGTAATTGCTGGAGATGGAATGAATTGAGAACAAATCAGAAGGGCTACAAGTTTTTTCCAGGAGGAAATTAATTTACTTTCAAGTCAGAGGAGCAAAGAACATTAAGTATAAAGAAATTTTAAGCTTCAAAACAAAGTAACACCCAAAGCATACACAAAAAAAACATTTTTGTGATGGTACAAGGTGATATATGTATTTTAAAGAAATTTAATGGTGTATTCCAATTTTTCAGCTACTCTGCAACCTCTGGCTACTGAGAACCTATTGAAAAATATTCTTTGTAACCTATACTAGTAAATCCCTGCTAGCTCTCCTTACATTGTATCTCATATAAATGAGGCAGTGCAGATGCCTGTAATGTTCAGGCTGGCTGTTGCTTGCCTTAAGAATGGTGTGGGCTAGCAGGGATTTAGACTTATGAAGCTGTTTGTAAGTTCTTAACATTAACAGGAAAGATAGGGTGCTTGTCCCCATAACCTGGTCACAGACATCCTTCTTTTTGACGCACCTGCCATCTACCAAAACACTATTTTCCTGAATCGAGCCAATTCCTCAAATTCTACATCTTGCAGGAACACACAAATAGGTAGACTAAGATTTTCCATAAGGTTTTCTTGAGCAATTGATTTATTTACTGAGGTCTCCTATATCTAAAGAATGTAAAGGTAATCACACAAATAGAAAATAAGCAAAGCCAAAATGAGGTAGGTGATGGGTTCTATAAGAGATTAGCATGCACCCCTACTTGGCACTCATTCAAAGTCTAGCTGTCCTGCGAAGTTATCCAAGTCAGCATTTCCCAGGCAGCCTTTCTAACTACTCCAGAACCTCCTGGGTTTTTCTTCTCTGAATTCTTATCACAGTAAAACCCACTGACATTATTAGGACTAATTTGAATCCCTTTCTCCCTGATTTCTAGTTGGTTTGTATTAGTCGTGTATCTCAACTTGAAATTGTAAGCCCCGTGAGTCCAAGGACATGTTATACCTCTCTTACATACCTGTACATTATAGGTGTGTAATAAATTCACTTGGATATTAAGTTTTGTAGAAGCAGAGAAAATTCTCAAACATGAGGATTTATATATTCTGAATACATTTTCCTAAGTACTTGGACATTTAAATATTAAATGACATAGTACATCAAAAGTAAGTACTTAGCTTGTAACAGAATGTCTTTTCAATCTTATTCCTGTTCTGTGTTTGCTATAAGTAGCACGAATATTGTTGGGCTAGATATTACTCTTCCATTTACAGGGTACTGTTCTGAATAAGGAAAACAAGATTAAACACATTCTTAGAAGGAAATGAGCGATAGTAACAGGCTTGACACCCTTTTATTAGAGAATTAAAACATTAATCATGCCATTATCTGCTATTTTGAGCTTTGCCAGAGTTGCTGGAGGTCAATAAGAATTAGTTCCAATGAAAGAACTTTAGAACTTGCCTTCTTATATCACCCACTGTTTTGGATTGAAAGATGAATGATGATAACATGGTCCCCGATATTCTAATTGCAGTTTCTTTCCATTTGTGCTAAGAAATTGTAGAAAAGGTCACGTCAGATTTAAAAAGTTAGTAGCTTCATTGTCAAAGAGTGTCACTAATGCATATAATAATTATTGTAGATTACCCAGAAGGTCTAAAGATAGACATTTTATTTTAATACTTGCTATTCAATTGCATTAGTAACATTTGATAATGACTTAAAGAAGTTACCTACCGTGATGGTAAGTTTTGAGTTGTAAAGTTTAGTGATTTGAAAAGGAATGCCAGCACTGTGTATGATGAGAGGAAAAAAACAATAAACATGTTAATTTAAAAATGTTAAAAACTTGAAATATTCCTCAATAAGTCCATTAGGAAAGACAAAGTGTAATGGACAATAGTGGTTATTTCTTGACAGACTGCACAATAGACTGGTTTGTAGAACTTCTGTAGTTTACATTTACGTGAGAAGAAATAATACTTAATTTAGAAATTCTCATCTACTCCTGCATGGAGCTTTGGTTCAAGCTTACTATTTCTAAGATGAATCTATTGCATTGAGCAAAGTGGGATTTTATAAATGTATGTTAAAAAGTTTTCAGGTTATGAAAGTAACAGATACTAATGCAATGGTTAATTTCATGTGTCAACTTGGCTAGATTATTGTGTCCAGTTTTGTCAAGCAAGCACTGGCCTGATTGTATTTTGTAGATGGATTTAAATCATTTGTTGGTTGATTTCATCTATGTCTGATTACATCTACTACCAAGAAAGGATTTTGTCTTCAATAATGAGAGGGGTCTCTTCATCCAATCAATTGGAGGCTTTAAAGAGAGAATTAAGAATTTCAGCAGCCAGAAAGAAGAATTTCTATTTCCGCTTCAGCCAGCCGACTTCTCCTAGAAAATTCAATGTAATTTTCTTTGGCGTTTACAACTTGTGTCTTCTCTTGGGGAATTCAACCCACCTTCTTCAGGGTTTCCAATTTGTAATGTGCCTTATGGAATTTGGACTTCCTAATCTTCACAGCCATATGGCCAATTCATATAATAAATTTCTTAATATTTTTATATCTATTTATCTGTCTATTTATCTATCTATCTATCTATCTATATCATCCATCTATCTACTTATCTTCTACTATCAGTTCTGTTTCTCTAGAGAACCCTGACAAATAAAGCTTATCATGGAAATATTGAATTGGAAAGGAAAAAGTAAATTACTGATCATTTCATCATCTTATGAAGAAACTATTAGTGTTTTGATTCTTTTTTCTATGCAGAACTTTTTTTATACAAATCAATTTTATTGATACATATTAATAAAACATCAATTTATCCAGAGTATACAATCAATGGTATTTAACATAATCGCATAGTTGTGCTTTCATCACCTCAATCACTATTAGAGCATTTTTATTATTTCAATAATGATAATAATAAACAAAAAACAGATAAACAAGCAAGAAAATTCCTCACCTCTCAATTTCTCTATGCTTCCCCCACTGTACATAGCTGCTATTTTTGGCTATTCTATCCAAAATGTATAATCAATGGCTTTTAGTATATCCACAATGTTATACATTTATCATCCCAAAAATTTTAGAACAATTTCATTACTCCAAAAAGAAAGACTCCACACCCTTCCTCAGACCAATGTAACTGCTAATCCCATTTCATCTTCATAAATTGATTTATATTTACATTTTATATAAATGGAATCATACAATATGTAGTACTCTGTGTCTGGTCTCCCTCACTTAGTATGACTTCACTTAGTATAATGTTTTTGTTTTTGTTTGTCTGATACTAACATTGTGTAGTATTAACTTACATTTGTTCAGCTTCAAAGAAAAAACCTCTTACATATGCAATTCTACCCATATTCATATTTCACGTAATGTATTTATTTTATAGTAGAGCAATCATACAGTATCCTTTTGTGTCTGGCTTGCTTCACTCAACATAATGTCTTCCAGGTTCATTCATGTTGTAATATGTTTCACGACTTAATTTCTTCTTACTGTTGTATGATATTCCATTGTATGTATACTCCACAACTTGTTTATCCATTCATCAGTTGATGGGACACCTGGGTTCTTATGCAGAGCTCTTTATACATAGTTGTCCTTCTGTATGTTAGGTTTTAGACACTTTAAACTGAAAATTTTAGCTTAATAATTTCCCTATGTTAACTCAAATTATCAAATTATTAATGGATATCTGTGTTTTACTGAGTGAAGTATTCCATATTTTACTTCTCATATTTTTGAATATTTGAATTGTTTCCATTTTTTAACTATTTTAATAGAGCTGTGATGAAATATTTGTGCACAAAGCTTTTACAATATATTTTGGATTATTTTTCTCAGTTTGATTGCTGGAGTAGAATTTTTGGTCTAAGTGGTAAATTAAAGTGGAACACTGTTCTTTTCAGGATACAACATGAGGATAAAACGGAAATTTTGGCTGAAGTAACCAGATACAAGAGATAACATATTCCAAGGTGAGATATCAGCCAAAATGCAAACTTTTAAGGAAATTACTAAGGCAGTTACAATAGTCTTAATCCTCATAACATCATGAGTACAAAAAACAGATAGATGTTTTGAAGATTAGAGGGAATTTTTGCTTCGAGTCTCCTCTCCCATTCTCCCAAGGAAATGAGGGGAGTATACTTCCCTCAAGCCTAGAGATACTTTGATAATTTAATAAGAGTCTCTTTCCTTTTTTATGACATGGTAGACCAGTGTCTGACTAATTGCTAAGAGAACTTAAATATGAGTGACAGCTTGGCCAGATGCTGTGATGAGGACACAAAGGAGAGATTGCCAACTGGGGACAACCTGCACTCCCAGAGTTTTTAAAAGCTAGAATGTGTGAGAGTTTCTCATGGACCTCATATTAGCAGATGCATTAAGTATGAGCCAGTATACCTCTATCTTAGCCTTTGTCCAACAAGGCTATTTGACATGGCAGAAAATTCCTAGGGGTGGAAAAAGTAAGTGAAAAGACAGAAAAAAGATGCATTTGCTGGATAGATAGCACAGGTCTCTGAACTGTGAAAGAGAAAGGATAACGGGATAGCAGATATGGGGCTGTAAGAAGAAAATTTAAATTTTGAACATGCTGAATTTGGGATGTCTTTGAGAAATGTAGATGGACATGCCTTTTGAATCTTGAATTTTGAATCATTTGAATGTTTTAGTTATTACCAAAATAAATAAGAGAATAAATAGATCAGAAAAAGATTCAGTAGAATATGAGACAGGATTCTACCATTTTAAAAAATTTCTCTATTTCTCCCCCCTTGTGCCATTGTCTGCTCTCTGTGTCCATTAGCTGTGTGTTCTTCTGTGTCTGCTTGTTTTCTCATTAGGTGGCTCGGGAACTGATCCTGGGACCTTCGGAGTGGGAGAGAGGTGATCATTCTCTTGTGCTACCTAACCTCCCTGTTCTGCTACGTCTCTTATTGTCTCTCATCTGTGTCTCTTTTTGTTGCATCATCTTGCTGTGTCAGCTTTCTATGTTGGGCTGCCTTCTGGACCAGCACTCAGTGTAGGCCAGCACTCTACATGGGTCAGCTTACTGTGTGGGTCAGCTTGCCTTCACTAGGAGGCCCTGGGTATCGAAACCTGGGCATCCTATATAGTAGACAGGAGCCCAATTGCTTGAGCCACATCCACTTCCTGATTTGACCTTTTTTTGGAGTTCATTTTTGTTTCATGCATGGACTATTTACTAGTTTTATTTTACAGATTAATAAGCTTCTTTGAATCACTATCCAAAGCAATATATAGACAGGTCTTTGAAAATAACTTGTATCCTTAAAGTTCCCTAAACTATTGCACTCCTTTCCCTACCTGCTTTAGTTTGCTAAAGGCTGCCAAGGCAGTATACCAGAAGTGGCTTGACTTTTGCAATGGGGATTTCTTAGCTTATAGTTCTGAGGCCATGATAGTATCTAAAACAAGGCATTGTAGGAGATGCTTTCTCCCCAAAATTCAACTGTGGACAATCAGACACATGGTGGTGTCTGCCAGTCTCTACTTTTTGCTCTGGCCTCCATTGCTTTCAGCTTCTGGCTACTTCTTCTGTGGCTTTCTCTCTACCAGATTCCATTGATTTCAGCTTTCTGTTTTCATGGCTTTCTCTCTCAGCTTTCTGTGGGTTCCTCTCTGTGCTTCTGGGTTTCTTCTCTTTGCATCTGCATTTTTTACTCTGTATCTTAATCCTGTTTATAAAGGACTCCAGTGAGACGATTAAGACCCATCCTGGGCTATGCCTTAATGAAGTAATCTATTCAAATGGATCTTGTATTAGTCACTGAAAGGGTGCTGATGCAAAATACCAGAAATCAGTTGGTTTTTATAAAGGGTATTTATTGGGGTAGAAGCTTACAGTTACCAGGCCATAAAGCATAAGTTACTTCCCTCACCTAAGTCTATTGCCATGTGTTGGGGCAGGATGGCTGCTGATGTCAGCCAAGAGTTCAGGCTTCTTGGGTTCCTCTCTTCCTGGGACTGCATTTCTCTTAGGGCTCAGCTGCTGTGCTCACTCCACAAGGCCAGTTTCAGACTATCAGGCAAACAGCTCTGTCTCTCTCACTGGGGTTTCTGCCATGTGTAAGGAACTGTCTCAATTCCTCTGTGTTCTTCTCCTGTGTGTTCACTTCCTGGGCTCCAGCTCAAAACATCAGCATCAAAAACTGCAACTCTGTCCTTTGTCATGCCTTTTCTTTGTGAGTCTCCACCCACCAAGGGGTGAGACTCAACGTCCTACTAACATGACCCAATCAAAGCCCTAACCATAATTTAATCATGCCCAGGTACAGACCACTTTACAAACATAATTCAATATCTATTTTTGGAATTCATAGCTGTCAAACTGCTATAGACCTTAACTGAATCTAATCAAAGTGTCCCACCTACAATAGGGTCACACCCACAGAAATGGCTTAATTTAAGAACATAATTTTCTGGGGTCCACAGAAGTCTCAGCCTACCACACTACCTAAGATAATCATTACCCTAAATAATCTTGTTTATATCTTGTTTTCTTTTATGTATAGTTTTATTGCAGCTATTACTAAGATGTGCATTTTTAAATTTTAGTATTTTATTTTGCATGTTATTTTGGGTGAGGGTCTCCTTTTTGTTTAATATTATATTGCTAAACTTAATTCATCTTATTGTATGTCATTTTAGATATTTGCTTTACTTTTTAATAGCATTTGGGTTGTTTCTAGATTTGTACTACTATGAACAGTGCAGCTGTGGCTATTTTTACACATGCACACAGGCACGAGTTCCTCTTAAGAATACACATTGTATTCAGACTGCCAGGTCATAGGTATTATGAATGTTCAACTTTAGGAAATAAAGCCAGACTACTTTCTAAAGTGTACAAAAGTACATAAAAACTATTTTTTAGATGAAGGATTCTTGACTATACCTTTGCTTTACAACTTGATACTGTCCCACTTTTTCATTTTTACCAGTCAGATAGGTATAAAATGGTATCTCACAATGGTTTTGGTTTTTACTTTCCTTATTATTAATTGTGAGGCTTAAGGTCATGTGTCAACTTTGCCAGGTTATGATGCCCAGTTTTTTGGTCACTATTATCCCTAGTGATTCACTAGGAAAATGTTTGCTTCCTATGCCTACAACCTTAAGCTCTGCTTCTTTACAGATATTATTTCCAAAAAGAGGAGTTACAGAAATGAGGACTGTAAGGGTTATGAATACTTCTTCCTTGTTTTGTTGTGAATATGTTTGTATATAGATACATAAGCAAATATCTTTGTTTTCTTCTATATCTTAAGTTCTTATCATATAACATAAGTTGTATTAACTTCAGGTTGTAGTATTTAAGTACAGGACATCAAGTTGAATAGTGAATATTATCTAAGGACTTGCTCTTTATCTTGGGGAAAGTTATTTCATTTCTGATTTTACACAGGGTAGTTGAGTACTGTTGGGCAAAAATATAACTTCTATTATTGTTTTTATTTAGAGATTAAGTATGAGCTAAAAACATGTACATGGGTGTCAAGTTGACAAAAGGTGGAATGTAATGATTAAGTTCATGTGTCACCTTGGCCAGGTTATGGTGTCCAGTTGTTTGGTTAAGTAAACACTGGCTTGATTGTTACTGTGAGGATATTTTGGGAATTTAATTAGTTGGTAAGTTGATTGCATCTATGGATGATTACATTTACAATCAGCTGAGGATATTGCCTTCAACAATGAGAGAAATCTGATCCAAACTGTTAAAGGCCTTAAAAAGAAAAGTGATGATTTCAGCAGTCAGAAGAGAGAATTTCTATCTCTACTTCAGCCAGCCAACTTCTCCTGGGAAATACATTCAAAACCATTAATGAGTTCCCAGTTTATGGGCTTGCCCTATGGAACTAATGTTAATCTAGCTTATCCACAACACCAGGACAGTTGGAGGGGGGTAGACCAAGGTTAAATCTGGTTTAAAAAATAATAATGGATAATCCATAATTAATTAATCAAAATTTCACTGTTACTGAAATTTAAAACTGTTTTTCTTCTTATACACATGAAATACAAATAGGATGGCTTCAAAATATTTATCCTATTTGTCAATAAATGTGTTTGTCTTGCATTAAAAAAAATCTCCACAGTCGCATTAAACAATTCTTATAAAAATCTCATATCCACATTATGTACATCTATATATATGTGTATGTATATAAATCTTGTTGGTTCTGTTTCAGCAGAGAACCCTGACTAATACACTAATCATGTTGAATATCTCTCCATATGATTATTGGCCATTTGTGTTAATTCTTGTGATAGGTTGAATTATGTACCCCTGTAAACATGTTCGTAATCCACATTTTTGTGGATGTGAACCAATTAGAAATTGGATATCTTGAAGATGTTATTTTTAGTTAAGGAGTGACTGAAGAAAGGTAGGTTTTAATCTGGATTACTAGAGGCCTGATAAAGAGGACCTGGGTCAAAGAACCTAGAGAGGAGAGGGTATCACCATGTAATGATGGGAAGGAGAGATCCAAGCCAAGGAGCTCCAAAGATTGATAGCAGCTGGACGGGAGTGCTGTAGCCATTGCAGAGAAAGCAATCTTTGCCAGTATTTGATTTTGGAATTCTTTTAGTCTAAAACCGTGAGCCAATGTATTTCCATTGTTTAAGTCAAACCATTGTATGATATTTGTGATAGCAGCTCAGGCAAAAGGAAGACATCTCTTCTATGAAATGCTGCTTCAAGTTAGGCTACCAATTAGAAATCCCTATTTGCAAAATTGAACTATAACACAGAAACTTGTACATGAATGTGCATAACAGCATTACCCATAATAGCCATAAGGCAGAAGCAACTCAAACGTCCCTCAACAGATGAATGGATTAAAAAAAAAAGCAGTATAACCATAAAATGGAAAGTTATTTGGCTATAAAAGGAATGAAGTACCAATATATGCTACAATGTGGATGAAACTTGAAAATGTTAAGCTAAGAGAAAGAAGCCAGTGACAAAATACCACATACTGTATTATTCTATTCACATGAAAGTCCAGAAGAGGGAAATGGATAGAGGCTGAACGTAGATTAAAGTTTGCTTAGGGCTGGGGCTGATGAGGGAGGCTAGGAGGGTCAAAGCTAAAGGATCCAAATTTCGTTATGAGGTGGTGATGACAATGTTCTAAAATTGACTGTGGTGATTTTTGCACATCTGCAAATATACTGAGAAACACTGAATTGTACACTTTAAATGGGTGAATTGTATGGTATGTGGCTTATATCTCAATAAAACTGTTGAAAATTGAATTTGTGATTTGCAAAAGATAATTTGTATCAAACCTGGTCATGTAATGAAAACTAAGTTCATGTTTTTCTTAAAATTAACTTGTTTTGGCCACTTGCCTAGTTTACATATTCAGAGCATTCCCTTTCGAGACCACTGCACAGTTGTCTCTGGTTTCGAAAACCTTTAAATCTCCCTGTTGAGTCTTGACTGTGACTTTCAAGGTGGTGCACACTCTTACCCAGCAAGTTCATTAAGCCCATCCTTTGTTTGTTTGATCAACAGACTTTCTTGTGTTTTTTTTTTTTTTTAATGGTGGCCTCAACAATGTCTTTTGCCTATTTTTAAATTGGGCTGTTTGTGCTTTTTTATGATACATAGGAGATCTCTATATATTCTTTTTTTTTGAATTATGACGTACTGGGGACTGAAACCTGGATATATGAAGCAGGCACTCAAACACTGAACCCCACCTACTCCCCTCTATATTTTCTTGAGATTAATCCTTGTCAATTGTATGTATTGCAAACATCTTCATCTATTTTATACTTTGTTTTTGACTAGATGTCTCAACTTCTGATAATGAAAAGGAGGAGTTGATGAAAGTATGGATTTTAATAGTTTTGTAAATGCAAGTAAGATGCAGAGTTCACACTTGTGTTATTACTAGAGTATAAGTTCTGTAAGAGCAAGTTCTGTGTCTAAATCAATCACAGCTGCATGCTCAGTGCCAAGCATGGTGCCTGGTGGACAGGATTCTCTTGATCACTATTTGCTTATTAAATTATGAGAGGTACAGTTACCTCCTGGGAATTAATTAGAAAATTCTAAATTCAGTGAATTTGATGGTCTATCTGTGTTAGACAGAGTAAAGATTGACTGTAAATATGTGGCTCAAATGTTTGAGGACAGCCAGCTCTCAAGGTGATCTTTTAGGACTGGAATGTGGGGAAGTTTAGAAAATGGAAATATAGTAAGTTAGTGAAAGACTTGACAAAAGGGCTCAGAAGTACAAGCAAAAAGCCTGCCATTGTCAGTGTTATTCCATCATATTCACAGACGTGGACTCTTGGCTACAGTTACGTGTGGGCACTATATTTTCCTTGGAAAGGCCAGGCCTTGGTGAGAGACAGCACCTCACATTACCTTTGCTGGAGGACACTTTTCAAGTTCTCCATATTCCTTTGTTCTGCTCAATATTCACAAAAGCAAATTTCTGATCATTTTACTTGTCACTTATATATTTATTCAGTGATGTTACACCAATAAACCTGATGGATCAGGCCTCTGCTCTACTTCATACCTACGCTTTTAATTAATACAGTGGCCTTCTGATGATTATTTGGTTTTTCATGTCACTAGTTTATAGGAAGGTAATGCCTTGACATGCTATTATGAGTGGTTCTGCCTGATGGTTAGGGTTCTCATAAGTGAAAAAGTGTCATTCTGGTATCTCTCTCTACATATCAGTCTTTAAGAACTTGATTAATGAGATCCCATATCTCAGAATCATACCTACTAAAGTAGGTATGATTTATTTTCCACCTGGCTCTTCAAGCTAAAGGCCAATTTATAGACCTTGGTGGATTCATTAAGCTAAATTTTACTTTGTGAAGACTCATTGCAGGCAGTCATCTGACCTTTTCCTATTGATGGCCCTTTGAATTGTTGTGTGTGATATGAGCCATATTCTATTAATCTGCAGTCGCTTGATGGCTTTAATCTTCTTTGTAAGGAAAAATGAAAGAGAAAGAGCATGGGACAGTGATGGGATATGAGTGTGTGAAATAGGAGAGAGAATTGCAGCATGAAGTGAAAAAGAATGTTGAACCTTGTTAAGGATGAAGTTAGGGAGATCAGATCATCCTGTTTGGCTCAGAACTGTCCTGGCTTTAAATCAGAAAGTCCTACGTCCGAGGAACCCCCTCAGTTCCAAACAGACTGGGTGGTTGGTCACCCTAGATGCAGTTATCATTGGAGACTAAAGATTGGTAGCAAACCGAATCCATAGAATTCTGTGATTTCTTCTGGAGGTGTTTAGATGCCAGGGTGAGAGAAAAAGATGGGTGTTTGTATTGATTCCAGATCACAGGGATGTTGCTGAATGAAATAGATGACCAAAAATGGTGAGTGCTGAGACAGTCTACATAGGGCAGGGCAGAAGGTGAATTAGGGTCTGCCATGTGTCTGGGTATTGCCTGGGGCCTACATATCCTATGCTGCAAAGGGAGGCAACAACAGTTGGAGAGCACAGATGGTCCTAACCAGATAATCTTGTTTCTAAACAAAGTATGGAATACTGCTATGGTAGGAAAATTAAGACAGGAAAGTGCAGGAGATCCTATGGCAAGGAGATCACCAAATAGAAGTCCTCTTCACATCATCCTTGAAGGGTTTGTAGAATCAAAGAATGTTGAAACTTGAAGGAATCTCAGAATTTTTCTAGTTCAAATATTATCTTGGGTACTGGGAAGATTAGGTTCCCTAATAAGTGAGTATGTAAAGATTTGTTGACATTTTCTCTGTAATTGTGAGTGTGATATGAAGCAATCACTGGAAGAGCAGTTCAATTTGGTTAAGCAGGGAACAGAAACTGTTGGTCAGGTTATTGCAGGTATTGCTTCATTGTGTAACATTCTGAATCATTGCTGAGATGCTATCAGATTGGGGAAGATTTAGATTGATTCTACATATTAAGATTCATACTAATCATCTGGCTACTGATAAATATGTCATCAGTATTTTAGAGAACAAAGTCAATGCTCAGTACTGAATTATCTTGTGATTAGTGTGGCTGAAATAGCAGTCTGAGTTGCTATTTGTTTTCCCTTTTTTTTTTTTAAAGATACTTCAATTACATACATGTTTCAGAGAATATATGAGGGATTCCCATATTCTCCACTCCCCACACCTCCCCCTCCCACATTTTCCCACATCTTTCGTCAGTGTGATACATTTATTGCAATTGATAAACACATTTGGAGCATTGCCACTAAGCATGGACTATAGTTTACATGGTATACACTCTCTCCCATTTGACTCTGTAGGTTATGACCAGGTATATAATGGCTTGTATCTGTCATTGTAATGTCATTCAGGATGATTCCCAAATTCCAAAAATGTTCCCCTAGGGAAACGGACTTGGCCCAGTGGTTAGGGCGTCCGTCTACCACATGGGAGGTCCACGGTTCAAACCCTGGGCCTCTTTGACCCGTGTGGAGCTGGCCCATGCGCAGTGCTGATGTGCACAAGGAGTGCCGTGCCACGCAGGGGTGTCCCCTGCATACGGGAGCCCCACGCGCAAGGAGTGTGCCCGTAAGGAAAGCTGCCCAGCGCGAAAGAAAGTGCAGCCTGCCCAGGAATGGCGCCGCCCACACTTCCTGTGCCGCTGATGACAACAGAAGCGGACAAAGAAACAAGACGCAGCAAATAGACACAGAGAACAGACAACTGGGGGAGGGGGGGAATTAAGTAAATAAATAAATCTTTAAAAAAAAAAGTTCCCCTATTTCACCTGTTTTTCCCTCTCCCAACCCCAGAACATCCATGGGTTACACCCTCCATGACAATGGTATTTCTTCCATTGCTAGAACCACAATAATTCTATAGCAGAATACTAGTAAGTTTATTTTAGTCCATAATTCATTTCCCAATCCAATCTTGGATGGTGATACCATCTCCACTATTAATTGAGGAGGACTTTGATCCCATACATCCAATGGATGGTACTCTCTTGCTTGCAGTTGTAGACGATGAGTTGCTATTAAATTCAATCCAGATGCAACCACTAAATGGTGAGTGCTAAATTGCAGGCCAGTCCTTAAATACTGTACGACATAGATCAACTACTCAGTTAACTGTATGGGTTGGGCATATGTGCTAAGCAGAAAAATGGCCCTACAAAGATGTCCATGTCCTAATCCCTAAAATTTGTGAATGTGGTAGTTTCCATGACAGGGGGAAGTAACGTTGTAGATAGAATTAAAATAGATTATTCTGGATAATTCAGCGGGTCCAATGTCATCAAAAGGATCCCTAAAAGATGGAAGAGGGAGGCTGAAGAGTCAGTGTCAGGGTGATGCAATGTAAGAAAGCCATTGCTGAATTTGGAAGGGAACCAGGAGCTATGAAATGTGGGACACTTCTAGAAGCTGGAAAATGCAAAGAAACAGGTTATCTCTTAATTCTCCAGAATGATATGCAACTTTGCCAACACTTTGATTTGAGGCCCGTTTAAGCCAGTGAGCTCAGTGAGAATGGTAAGATAATAGATTTGTGCTGCTTTTAACCACTAAGTTTGTGGTAATTTACCATGGCAGCAATAGGAGACTAACACAGCAAGTTACATAAAAAAGTGAAAGGGAATCACAGGAATTTTATGAATTGCCCAAACACACAGCTCCTATTCAGTGCCAGCCAATATTTCTTTGAAGGAATAAGGGCTCAGAGTTGTCACATTTTTCCATATTCAAAACAAGCTGAAAATTCATATTTCTATTTGGAAGTAACAATTTTATTAAATTATTTGCAACTAATTCAAATATTAAACACTTGCATGTATACACAAATAGACATGTATAGGATATTCATCACAGTTTTTGTATAATAGTAAAGAGCTGGAAACAAACTAATGACTATGTAGTTAATCAAAGTTATAGGTAAATAAAATGTGGTAAACTTATATGATGAAAAAATGCCTACTGCAGTGAAAAGGAATGAAGTATATTTTCTAAAGCTATTAAGTAAAAATGAATGATATATGTAGCACAACATCACTTATTAATATAAAATACACACATAGAAAGAATGTTATGTATAGTTTGGGGTCCTTATATAAAGAAAGAAAGTTAGGAGGGTAAGTTCGTAAAATTATAAAACACTAGTGTATTAGTCAACCAAAGGGGTGCTGATGCAAAATACCAGAAATTGGTTGGTTTTTTAAAGGGTATTTATTTGGGGTAGGAGCTTACAGATACCAGGCCATAAAGCATAAGTTACTTCCCTCTCCAAAGTCTATTTTCACGTGTTGGAGCAAGATGGCTGCTATTGTCTGTCAGGGTTCAGGCTTCCTGGGGCTTGCGTCTCCTTCCTCTGTGGACTTACTTCCTGGGGCTCCAGCTTGAGGCTTCAGTATCAAACTCCAACATCAACACTCCAACACCAAAAACCCTCATATCAAAAGCTCCAACTCTGTCCTTTGCCACGCCTTTTATCTGTGAGTCCCCACCTACCAATGCCCTACTGACACAAGAGGTTTACTTGATTACTTGATTAAGTAATACAATATGATATGTATCTGAATACACTATGATCTCATAGGTCCAGAGGAAAAGACCAATTTACAAACATAATCCAATATTTCTTTTTGGAATTCATTCATAACATCAAACTCCTACAACTAGTTATATTAAACTGGGATTTATGGGGGATTAAAGAGGGAACTGTGATCAGGGAAGGTACCTGAATGGGACAAAAGGCTGTGATGAAAAATAAAAATAAAAGAGGGATGTGCATGGACTGAATATTATGAGCTGTGAACTGAGTTGCTCCACCCTGTTTTGATTGATCACTGTGCAGGGAAGAACACAGAAGACTGTGGATCAGATTTGATGCATGGGTTTCTACTAGTGATACAAAAATAACCAAGATGTAGTCCCTCTCTTCAAAAGTTTTACAGAGAATTGAGGAAGAGAGAAATATAAATGAGGCCGAATGAAAAGAAAAGTGCAGTTATAAAGGTATGCATAAAATTTGGTCTTTTGACTCATTTACTTATTCTACATTCATTTAAATATTTATTGAGCACCTGCTATGCTCCCAGCAGTTTATTTAACCAGAGTGTGTCTGTATAGCATACAAGATGGTTTGTAAGAGTAGTGAGAGTTTTGCCTAATTTTGATTTTAAATTCTACCCAGCCCCCATCCCAAGAATAGATCCAATAACAGTGTCACATCAGTTAGAATTTCTGAGCCTTGGATTCCTTGTTGTCATAAAGGATGTTGTCCTGTTCTAACTCCATGTAGGACTGCTGTAAAGCATGAAGCATTCCATAGATGGAAGACCCCTTTACGGGGCTTTATTTTCCCTTTTGGCATATTTCTTCCCCTTTCCTCCACTTTTCATCTAACTTGCTACTGCCACTATCCGCCCAGGCTTTCATTGCTGTGCCCCTAAATTACTGCAATGGACACTCAGGCTACCTGCCTCCCTCCCTTTCAATCTAGTTTGTGATTCAAGCAAGGCAGGTAGTTCTAAAATACCTCCTCTATCATTAAATTATAAACTCATCATCTATTAGAGCCGGAGGGAATTAAGAGGTCTTTCTCCACTGAGTGTTCATTGCAGAAGTCCCAGGAGGGAAATTTCTTTATTTTATTTGTTTCCATTCTTTCCATTACATTTTTCTAAATTGCCTACTGTGATGAGGATCTGGTCATAGTTTCCTTTTGTTCAAGACAATTCCTTTATCCATGTTTCATCAACTTGATAATGATCTCCCCTATATGCAGCTACAAAGATACATTTGTGGGAAAAACTTTCCTGGAATAGATGTATTCATTTTGTGATGCTTCTTAGAAAAAACAAATACCCCTGATAATAGGTCTCAGATTGCCTGCCTAATTCCCACTGGCTCACATCTGTTCCATAAAGAGACTTCTCTTGGAATCAGTGGGATTTTAGAACAACTCATCAAAGGAAGTATAAAAATCAGGTTGAGGACACATTCTCACTTTGAAGCCAAATACGTCTATCAGAGTAATAAAACAATCCACATGTTAGGATTTATTGCTTTTGTTGACATTTAAAAACATAAACTTTGATGAAATTAAATATCCACCTAAAAGTTAAGAAGATATGGTTCTGTTTCATAGTTGGAGTTCTCAAGTATTTTTGGTGATTAAAGCAATACATGATTGTGGGAGGATGCTAGCTATAAACTGAAGCTGTTTCCTGGAGGGAATACATACTGCAATAACTTGCATTCAACCAATGTTCTTTGCAAACCAAGAAATAGTTGAATTCCTCGTGTTTACTTTTTATTGTTTGAAAATTGCTGTTACATTGCAAGTGTTATAGATGTTTGGGTAAGAAGAATGAGGCATTATTAGAAACATATCCCTTGGGTATAACTTCGCATTACTAGAAAGAGATGGAAGAAATGGCTTCATACTGAAAAAGCAATGTCTGAGAAATATTATCAGTAGCATGCCACTAAAACTAAAGACTGGACTGATTAGAATCAGTTGGAGTTTGGCTGTGTAAAAAACGGCATTATTAGAACTTGGGAAAGAGGAAAACAGGAAGTAGCTGTACTGGTAAGGCAGACTGTACTGGCTGGTAAGAAACACATTCCAAGGAATCTATTAAAGGGAAATAAAACATTAATAAGCTTCTTGCAGAGTTGTTACGCATCAATTTATTTTTTCTAAAGGATGGATGTGCTTTACAAAGTGTAAGTGTGACTCATGGGTCTCTGGGTGATTTCGGCAGGTGGTAAATATTATAAAGAGAAGTAAAATCACTTAAGAGTTTAGACTCACCTAAGGAAGTGAAAAGTTGAAAGTAAATTTAGGACATGAATCCAGGTGGTGTTTTTTGTTTTTTTTTTAAACAAAACAAAGGAAATTCTTTTACTGCTAAATGTGATTTTTGAAATACTTTTTTGTACAATTTATTTCACAAACATTTTAATGAAATATCTGTTGGTCTTTGCTTTGACAAGAAGATTTTTAAAAAATTCAAAATACTTGGAAGCAAAAAGAAATTAATCTAAATGATAAAGTCAATAAAACATTAATGTTTGATACCATACCTTTTAGAATCTGGATTAATTAGAAATGTTTGTTATTTAAATTAATTTTTTTCTTGAAAATATATAAAAGGAAATCATGCACATTAAAAAGTTCAAGCATTAAGTAATCAGCATAAAATTGAAAGTGAAAATATTTCTTTCTCTGACTCCTATTCCCATACCTCAGAGCTCAAGTATTTCATATATTACATATGTATATATCATAGTTCATGTGTGTGTATCTGTGTGTATGTTTGTGTATATAAGCAAGTGTGTGTGTATATGTAGTTATATGCTATGCATATGCAAGCATTATTTAACATCTATCCCACTTTGTTACACATATCAAATGATTATGTGCTTATTGTTTTATATTTTGCCTTTTTCACTTACTGGAATATCTTGGTCATCTTATCTTCCTAAATCAGTACTTTGATACCTATCTCTTTTTGAATGGTGGCACATTATTCTATTTTGTGTTTTTACTACAACTATTTCACCAGTTCTCTAATGATAAACATTTAGGTAACCCCTGTCTTGTGTGCATGTATATATGTGTGTGTTATAACGAACAGTCCTGTGGTTGATCTTGTTTATGTCTTTGCACACTTGTGTAAGTACAACTGGATGAAAAAAATTCCTACATGTGGATTGCTTGGCCAAATGGAATATGTGCATGTAACAGTTTACCAGATAGTTCCAAATCGTTTTCTACAGAGGATCAATAGCATATGCTTCTAACCATAGTGCAGGAGACTAACTGCTTCTGAAAACTCTGAATGGAATTGTGCACTATCAAACTATCTGATGGTGAACAATGCTGTCTCTTTGCTATATATTTTATATCTTTAGCAGAAAGTGAAGTTGGGGATATTTTCCTGTTTGTCTGCCATTTAATTTCTTTTTCTTTGATATGTTAGTTCATGACCTTGGACTAAATTTTCTAATAGTCTGCCTAAATGTTTCTTATTGATTTGTCAAACTTTTTAATATAGTATGGAAATTATTCATCATTCTTTCACATGCTTTGTAACTACATTTCTTAGTTTGTTCTTTTTATTTTGACTTTATAATGATTGTTTGGGCATTGAATTTAAAATTCTTATACCAAAATTGATCATACTCTTAAGGGTCTCTGGGGTTTATTTAATGCTTAGGAAGGTTGTACTTCACTGAACATTTATAAACATATAATATCCACCCATATTTTATTCTAGTTTTTACATTTTAATTCTTTATACATTTAAATCTTTAATACATCTATAATGTATTTAGAGTAAGGAATGAGGTAGGAGATGATTTTAATTCTTTTTCAGAAATGGCTAGTTAGTTCTCTTAGCTTATTTATTAAATAATTAATTTTCTCCCTAGTGAAGAAAACTCCCATGTTGATTCAAAATGAAATTTCAATGATATTTTGATTTATTTTTAGAGCCTCTATTCTATCCCTTTGCTCTGCATACATTTTTCTGTGCTAGCACCAAATAATTTCAAGGACACTAAAAGCATGTAACTAAAAAAAAAAGCATGTACTAAAGCATGTAAACTGTATAGTGGGGCTAAGTCCTCCTTATTACCCCTCTTTCATAGAATTTTCCTAGCTAAACAAGTGTGTTTAAATTTCTAGATTACCTTGATCATCATTAAGACACATTGCAAAAAGTTCAGGAGGATTACATTTATTTGGAGAACTGATATGTTTACAATAGTAAATTTTCTTCATTACTTTTGTAAGATTCTTGTTTATTTTGGGTTCATTTGTTTCCTTTTTGCTATTACATGTGAGACACTTATCCCACTGTATTTTGATTTTTTTTTTTGTATTTAAAAATTAGATTGACCTGCAGCATTGTATGTATGTGTGTATATTATTACTTTTTGTAGATGGGTTATTCTTTGTAAAATGAGTTTGAAACTTGTCTTCTTTTCCATGCTCTGGAAATCTTTAGCCTCAGAATTATGTTTCTAGAAGATTTGATAAAATTCATTCTATCTGAGTAAAGAATTCATACACATTTCGAATTTATTTGCACAGTATAGAACAGTGTATTCTCCTACAATTTAATTCATTTTGTATTCATTTCCTCTATTTTAAATTTTGTCTATATGTTTGTTTTTTCCTTTTTCTTGTGTTTTTTTTTTCATTTTCTTAAACTATGTTTTTTTTTTTTGGGATTTATGAAGGAATCTCATTTAGATATATATCCTTGCCCAGTTAATTCTTTCCCTATTTAACCTTTATTATTTTCTTCCTTTTAGTTTTCTTATTTTTCTCTTGTTCTTTTTTTCAACTTTGTGGTTGAGTTATTCATTCGTATTTATTTTTTTCCTGTTTGTAAGATATTTTAGACTATGATTGCTTGATTAAACATTTTTTGTAGCTATATCCTATTGATTCTGATGGGTAGGGTGTTCATAATTGCTATTTGCCCAATATGCTATAGTTAAAAATTTTGATATGTAAAATATTTTCCGGTGGTTGGAGTTTTCTTTTTGTTTAATTTTGTTTTTGTTACATTTGTGTTTAATTTTATTGTATTGTGGCCAAAGAATGCTTTTTGCACTGTAACACTGTGTATTGTGATTTTCTTTGTAATTCAGTTTTTTTGTTTAGGAAATTAGAGCACAATGGAATTATTAATTTTAATTCACTCCATAAGTTATTTGTAAATGCCTATTTATTCATTTTAAGTATAAGCATTCATATGTTCTAAGTTCCTTTCTAGGCACTATCAATAGACAGATCTGGAAACTGGCAGAGTCTACGTGGACATCAATAACCCCCAAGATGGCTACTGGAAAACCCCCACCCCCAAGATTCTGCTATCCAGAACAAAGACTTCTTCTAAAAGCAAGGAAAAGCCCCGATATTCCCCAAGGACTTTATCATTGGGTCCTCACAGGGATTGATGGGTGGGGTGATCAATAAAAACAGCAAACAGCTGGAATCCCTCCCCTGCCATTAGCAAAGGGGTGGAATAATTAATAGTTTATAAAACAGACTGTGAGATCTGCGCGCCTGCTCACTTGCCTCTGGTCCCATTCCTGCCCTCCGTGCTCTGCTCTCGCCATTTTTCCTCTGCCACGTGGCTACGCAAGTAAACCTGCGCATTTATAACCTGCAATGGGGTTATCACTTTTATCACTTTTCTACCCTTTTATCCATCCTTTATCACTTTTCTACCCCCTCCTTTCTACCTGGGACCACTTGCTCTGTTATTTTCTTCCATTTCTCTTCCCTCTCTACCTGAGTAAATTACTGACCTAACTCACCCGGTGTGCTCTTGAAATTTAATTATGCAGCATAGGCAAGAACCTAAACAAAATCTGGTAATCCTAGGGATGGAGGAGTGAAAAAGACACAAATTTCTGCCTTTTTAGCGCTTTCATTCTAGTAAAGGTGACAGAAAATAATCGAGTAAACAAGTATATAAACTGTCAGTCCTAACAAATGCTTTGAAGAAAACTAAAGCAGGTATGGAGGCGGGGAATGTTTGGGTTGGTAAGGTGGGTGAAGGCTGTGTTAGAGGGGTGCTTAGCAAAGGCTTTCCAGAGCAGTGACATTCCAGCAAGGAGTGAAGTGAGGGAGGGAACATTAAGTCGTGAGCGAACAGGACACCTGGCAGAAGGAGTAGCAGCTGCAAAGGCACTGACATGGTGATAAAATCTGTCTACTTGAGGGAAGCAGTGTTGACCAAGAAATAACAACTAAGCTGTAAGGCAACAAAAGCATTTATTTGGGGTCTTAGAATTGCAATTTGGGGAACACAGATTCAGGTAGCAACCCAAACTGTGTCCTGTCTTGGGACTTCAAAGCAAGATTTTTTAAAGAAAAGGAAGATTATATAAATTGTTTCTAAATAATTGCAATTGGTGGGTATTTGGGGCTTTCCAAAAGTCAAGTTAGACAGTTCACTGATTTCTTTTTCTTGTGGTTGGTTCATGGCATCCCAATGTCCTTAGAAACACTGTTGCTTTGGTTTTGCCTACCTTGGTAGTTTCTGATAAGTGAACGAGAAGTGCATAATGGATAAATAAAATGTGGTATATACATACAATGGAATACTACTCGGCGTTAAGAACAAATACACTACAAACACACGTGATAACATGGATGAATCTTGAGAACTTTATGTTGAGTGAAGCAACCCAGGCATTGAAGGACAAATACTACATGACCTCAATGATATGAAATAAGTAAACCAAGCTGCCTCAGAGAGCTTACAGGAAATTAGGGAGTAGAGGAAGGATGTAAGCTGACACCTACATGGGTGAAATCTATGATAAGCTGGAGGTAAGTATTTGTACAAGGAAGAGATAAAATGGGGGCATAGGGTTACCTTTGAGTGGGGCTTTGTGGGCTTGAGGGGGTTAGGGATGGGAGGATGGGTAATATTGCCCAAGAAATTGGGGGGGAGGGTGGGGCAACATATGAACATAGGAGATTGTCAGGTATTTGGTTGAGAGTATAATGCTGAGAAAGCCTTTTCAAAAATATAATAAAGCAAGTTACCAGTTTAAGATGCTTAAAGGGGATAATCTGATGCAAGATAGGCTCCTAGGGAATATGTGAATGCTCATTTTGGGTTATATCATTGGATAGAGACCTATATAATGAGAGTGAAGGTATACCCACATCCTAAGGGGGACTGATGTTCTCAAATAGAGGGAATTGTATCTCTCAAGAGAAATGGTGGCTCCCAGTGCATTAGGGCAGTTGAGCATGTCAAGCCCTCGACACTGTTGCAAGTATCTCTGAACATGGCCCCTCAAGCAATGAAGATTGACTGTCACTGTGGGTCCTAAGGGGAGGAGGAAAGAGGTATTGACCAGATGGAACCAATGTAACTGTGTGGGCAATAGAAGTGTTCCACAAGAGTATGCAAGGATGGATAAAAGACGTGTAAAATTACACCAAAAATATATAGAGGCTGATAGGCTAAAATGTAAATCATAATGTAAAACATACGATAACTAAAAATTCAGAAAATTGTATAGTCTAAAATATAAACCACAATGTAAACACAAATGTTACCTTGTTTGAAAGCTATTGTCTCAATATCTGTACATCAGTTTCAGTAAATATAGTATGAATATGTAAAAAAGATTATTGCTGTGGAAGGGAAAGGTTTTATGTTGGATATATGGGAGTACTGTATATTGTGTATATGAATTACTGTGATCTAAGACTCTTGTGAAGATAAGCTTAATAATTAGAAAAAAGAAAAGAAAAAGATAGGATGTAGACACTGAGGAAAAGACGAAAGTAGTTGCCTTGCCAATTTGCGTACAGGGCAACACTTATTGCAGTGATGGAAGGCAAAATATCAAAAACAAAGCTTTTCCATTTTTAAATTTTATGATACCCCAATTTATTTTTACTTTAATTTTTCCAAATTAATATGTATTCTATAACTAACCTTTAAACTCATCGCTATATTCCATTTTACTATTAATGGAACCTGGCAATGTATTGGGCTTCACTTTTCAGGAAGTTTTGGATCACAGAGAGGTTCAACAATGGCAGCATGGGTGTGGGATGTTATTGACAGGGGACACATGGTTGACAGGGAGTTCTCCAGGGCATATATCCAGGGTACATAAAAATATTTGGATATTTTCATAGTGAATACAATTAAAAACAACAACTGAGGGAGTGCTGAGTTCCTAGCCAGTGGAGCTCTATCACAGTCCCTAAAGGAACAGCAACAATCCCCCAAGTGCAAAGACCAAAAATAAATGAAGGTCCAACAATGAGCCCTTGATACTAATGACTATGATTGTGAGCCTGTGCACCTGAAATAAGAACAAGGCCTAGAGCTGCACAGTACCTAAGAGTTACCTCCTGAGAACCTCCATGTTGCTCAAATGTGGCCAGTCTCAAAGCCAAACTCAGCATGTAAATGCGTTGCCTTCCCCCCAGTGTGGGACATGACTCCTGGGGATGAGCCACCCTGGCACCAAGGGATTACTACCAAGTACCAGCTGATGGTGTAACCAGAAAATGACCTTTAATAAAAGGGTCAGCTCGGACCAGCAGAATATCTCAGTCTACATATAATACCAGGAGTTAAAAATGCTTTTTGACCTGAATCAAAGGGGAAATGAAAAGGACAAATGAGTTTATATGGCTATGAGTCTCCAAAAAGAGCCAGGAGGTTATCAGAGGGGTTGCTCTTATGCACACCTCAGCAGAGTCCCAGAGACAGATAAAGTAGATACACCCTGGTTCTTCTGAGGGCTACAGAGACCCACAGATTCTATGGACATGGCAGATGGAGTTCAGTGCCATGCCAGTTGGCCCTTCTTTGGAGTTTGTGTTTCTGTGTGATGGAGCTGGACTCAGATGTGATCTTTTTTCACAAGCCTCTCCTGTTACTTTTACCAGAACTGTAGTTAGTGCTGGGGTTTAATATATACCTCAATCTCTGGACTGACCATATGATAACCAGGCCCTGAGCCTCAACAGACTTCAGCTCCTACACTCTGGTTAATTGGACTTACCCCACTCAGCTAACATGGAGTTGAAGATGGTCAACTACCACACCATGGAGCCAAGAGTGCCTACAACTGAAAGCAGGAGGATTGCATCCAGCATCCATGTGGAATCTAGGCCCCCTCTTGATATAGATGTGGAGAGGACATAACCATTCCAGGCACCACAGGATGGAGGAATAGAATATAATTAGAGCGGACTTACTGATATTCTGTTCATGAACTATTGCGATTAGTGATCGAAGAAAATGTGGCATTGGTATGGAGAAAGTGGCCATGGTGGCTGCTGGGGATGGGGACTGGGAGGAAAAGATGAGATGTGGAGGCATTTTTGGGACTTGGAGTTGTCCTGGGTGATGCTGCAGGGACAGTTACTGGACACTGTATGTCCTCCCATTGCCCACTGGGTGGAATGTGGGAGAGTGTGGGCTATGATGTGGACCATTGACCATGATGTGCAGGGGTGTTCAGAGATGTATTCACCAAATGCAAAGAATGTCTCATGATGATGGAGGAGATTGTTGCTATGGGAGGAGGAGTGGGGTGAGGGGGGTGGGGGGTATATGGGGACCCCATATTTTTTGAGTGTAATATTAAAAAAATAAATAAAGACAAAAAAAAAAAGAGTAACTTTTTGAACCGTCTCTGGTTTCCATTTTAAATCCCTTAGCCATATAACTCCATTTTGTTTGATCTCTCCTCAGCAGCAAGAAGGTCAGTCTGACTGGAGTGGAGTGATTGAAGAGGAGCAGAGCTGGAAATGAGGTCAGCGTGGTGGGTAACAGCCACAGCGATATGTTTGGGAAGCCATTGGACGTATTTGAACCAGAGGGTTACAGAATCTTATTTATGTTTTGTAAAACACTCTGTTACTTATTAGGTCTGTATATTATAATATTTTAAAATATTCCATGAATCTTTACTTATACTTTTGTCAACTTGATTTGTCAAAGGCTCAGAGGGTTCGATTAAGGACCCCCTACTACTGTACTGGTTTCTGTTTATTTCTCATTGATAGTTTTAGAGCATGCATAGTACATCAAGTGTGGAACACAGTTATCAAAATACAAAACCCACTAGGGAATCACCAAAACTATTGAGAAGACTAGGTTTCTAGCTACAAATAGTGTGAATTCAAGATCACATTCCCCAAATATTTCATTTATTATTTAATCATAAACTCATAAAATAATTGGTTGGAATGTATAAAAGCAAAGTTTGGGGTCAGACTGGTGAGTTATAGTTTAGCCTAATTAGTTTCAGTGTTATTTTATAAGGAATAAGGGAATCATTGAAATCTTTATCCGGGTATTGATTTGATTAGAACCCTATTTATTTATTTATTTTAATTTAATTTAATTTATTCATTAAAAAATATTACATTAAAAAAATATGAGGTCCCCATTCACCCCCACCACCCCCACCCCACCACTCCCCCCACAGTAACACTCTCCCCATCATCGTGACACATCCATTGCCTCTGGTGAGTACATCTCTGGGCATTGCTGCACCCCATGAGATGGATGGGAGAAGGAAGAGAGGAGGATTAACAATAAGGAGAGGATTAAGAAGCTACTATAGTCATTCCACTGAGAAGTACTACCTGAAATTTGCTTTATGATTTTCACTCACTACTTCACATTCACTAATCTGGAATGTAAAAAAAAAAGAAAAGAATAACAAGAGCAAACATTATTTAGATTTTGGAAAACTTTCTAATATAAATGACAATTCTTAGAGGGCCCACCTGCCTGCCCATTACTAAAATACAACAAAATTTTTTTAGTCAGATACAATTGATCACCACCTGAAATATACCTAATGATACATGTATTAATGCTGGGTACCTATTTTGCAGCAGGCATAGTTAGATGTAGAGGAAAAAAGGAGAGTAAAACATTTGGTCCACCTACTTGAAGCAATTTTTATGCAAATGAGAAATGACTCTGGCAATGAAATAATACATAGTTGGATGAAGCAAAGGCCGTGGGAGTGGGGAGAAAGGGTAATTGGGACCTCTGGCATAAGCTTGTAATATTTGTTTTTCACAGTTGCTATGCTGCCTCTAGAATTCAAAATTTCCAGCCTGAGCTGCCTATCCCAATTCTACAGGCTGCCTTCACATTGTAGCAAAAATTTTCCAAATTAACCTAAAACAGAGAACTCCTTTCCTTTCTAAATCTAGGGCAAATGAGCAGTAATGAAAGTGTAGTCTTTGTGAATGAAAAAAATTATCTTCACACATGTTGATATGCCCTGGGAATACGTCAGTGCTTTCCAAAAAGCTTTTGCTCTGCTATATTTCTTCATAGTAATGGCTATTTCAGCTGCACCCATGTGAAAAGCTTTTAATTTGGTTAAATTTACACCCAGAGCTTTTGGAAACTGGAGCTTCGTAGGGGTTCCTCCCCTCTCCTCATTGTAATTCTCCTGTGAATTTCTCCCCTGCAAAGTTATGCGGCTTTCCATCTGGACATGTTCAAAAACCATCTTTCTCATAGAACTTTGATAAAATTCATCAGCTTCCTTGGAATTGGATTAGTATCTCTATTTTGAGAGCTTTCTAGGCGCTTCCTGCTGACAGGAGACAAAAGTCTCATAAATAAAAATGGTGCTTTGTTTGCCTCTATGTTATGAAGTACCCTGTGGAAGAGAAAGCAATTAGATCTAAACGTCTTTTCATTTTAAGTTACACATATTCTTCTTTTGAGGCTTGACACCATCCCACTTTTCTCAGTGCTGTCTACACTGCAGATTGAATACTAGCAATGGGAAATTAAATAGCACCATTCAAACTCAAATTTTCTTGCTCTGATTACTCCAGAAACCTTCTCAGTAGAGAGGGAGGGTTCTTTATGCTTCATCATTAATTACCATCATCCTAAACAAGGTAATAATGTACTGATTTTTTTTTCTCCTCAGAATTTCATGTCCAAAGAGAGTCTAATATTTGGCAGTCTAGTCTGAATGAAGTATTCAATAAAGTCTGCATATATTAGACTGGGAGTGGATATTTAAATCTATATTTTCATTTAGCATAGGTTAATAATTTGTAGATAACATTTCTAAGGAAATTCTGGGACTCAAGTTTGAGATTTAAAATGCAACTGATTTGAGGTGTAACTGAATAAATTTATGTGATGGCCCTTGACTTGATATGATATTGTTTAAGCTTGTTCTACTTTTGTATTAAAAGGAATTTGATGGATCACAGAGTGGTTCAACAATGTCAGCAGAGGAATACTGGTATGGGATGTTATTGACAGGGGACATATGGTTGACAGGGAGTTATACAGGGCATGTGTCCAGGGTGCATGGAAATGTTTGGATATACTCATAGTGGAAACAATTAAAAACAACAGCTGGGGGGTACTGGGTTCCTGGCCGGGGGGGGGGGGGCTCTGTCGTGGTCCCTAGGGGAGCAGTGGCAGTCCCCCAGGTGCAACGGCAAGGACCAGGAAGGAATGAGAGTCCAACAGTGACCCCCTGATACTAATGACTATGCTTGTGAGCCTATATACCTGAAATAAGAACAAGGCCTAGAGCAGCACTGTGCCTAAGAGTTCCCTCCTGACAGCCTCAAATTTGGCCAGTCTCCAAGCCAAACTCAGCATGTAAATGCAATGCCTTCCCCCCAGCGTGGGACATGACACCCGGGGATGAGCTTCCTTGGCACCGAGGGATCACTGCCAAGTACCAGCTGATGATGTAACTAGAAAATGACCTTGAATTAAAGGTTCAACGTGGACCAACAGAATATCCCTGTCTACATATAATAACAGGAGTTAAAAATGCTGTTTGACCTAAAGTAAGGGGGAAATGGAAAGGACAAATGAGTTTATATGGCTATGAGTCTCTAAAAAAGAGTCTGGAGGTTGTCAGAAGGATTGCCCCTATGCACACCTGAGCAGAGTCTCAGAGACAGATAAAGTAGATACAACCCCAGGTATTGGTTCTTTTGAGGGCTAAAGAGACCCACAGGTTCTATGGTCATAACAGATGGAGTTCACTGCCATGTCAGTTGGCCCTTCTTTGGAGCTGGTGTTTCTGCGTGATGGAGCTGGACTCAGATGTGATCTCTTTTCACAAGCCTTTCATGCTACTTTACTGGAATTGTAGTTGGTGCTGGGGTTTAAGATATATCTAGGGGATGTGAATCTCTGGACTGACAATTGGATAGCCAGGCCCTGAGCCTCAACAGACTTCAGCTCCTGCACTCTGATTTATTGGAATTACCCTACTCAGCTAACATGGAGTTGAAGAAGGTCAACCACCACACCATGGAGCCTAGAGTGCCTACAACTGTAAGCAGGAAGATTGCATCCAGCATCCATGTGGAATCTAAGCCCCCTCTTGACATAGATGGGGAATGGACACAACCAAGCCAAGGTCCACAGGAAGGAGGAATACAGTAAGGATTAGAGTAGACTTAATGATATTCTATTCATGAACTATTGTGGTTAACAATCGAGAAAATGTGGTATTGGTGTGGAAAAAGTGGTCATGGTGGCTGCTGGGTGCGGGGAATGGGAGGAAGAGATGAGATGTGGAGGCATTTTCGGGACTTGGAGATGTCCTGAGTGGTGCTGCAGGGACAATTGCCGGACATTGTATGTCCTCCCATGGCCCACTGGATGGAACGTGGGAGAGTGTGGGCTATGGTGTGGATCACAGGCCATGGGGTGCAGCGATGCCCAGAGATGTACTCACCAGATGCAGTGGATGTGTCATGATGGGGGAGAGTGTTACTGTGTTACTGTGGGGGGGGGAGTGGTGGGGTGGGGGTGGTGGGGGTGAATGGAGACCTCATATTTTTTGAATGTAATATTTTTAAAGAAATGAATAAATAAAATAAAATTAAAAAAAATAAAAGGAATTTGAGGCAGGTGAAACTATTATTAATATAATGTAATAATATATGTATATATGCATATAATATAATGTATATGATATAACAATATATTATAAAATAATTATGGTGATATTTTTGGTCATAATAATTTATTCTATTTAAGAATAAGGTGGTTAGGACCTCAAAGAGGTTGTTGCTGTAAGATCTTAAGAAACATAGAGTTTGGTGTCTCTGAGGCCAAAGTTAGAGTTTTGGGGAGAGAGAGAGGTAAGTGTTAATGAAAACAGAAGTCAGAGGGGCTTCACAAAAGAGAGAAAGGTTTTGGGTAAGGCACAGCACCCAGCTACATTGCAAAAATAGCTATGATTGAGGGTTTAGGATGAAAATAGCCTAGTGATAGGCTGATTCAAGGAAAGAGCTAGTTGAGAAGGTGTGGAAACAGTGCTAGAAATTTTTTTTTTGTAGTTATTGAAGCACACTTAAGTTTCTCAATAGGGGATAACATGGAATTTTCAAAGATTTTTGGCAGAATTTTAAAAGTGTTATTTGTCTCATTAACATTATCAAGACCAATGTTGACTCGTTCAATCTAGTCCATTTTTTAAAACTTACATTTATCTTCCATATTCTTGGTAAATAAATTTCAAACAAATTTTAGCAGGAAATAGGTTATTTATTTATTTTAAAGATTTATTTTATTTATTTACTTTTCCCCACCCCCTTGTTTTTAACGTTACTGTGTCTGCTGGTTTCCTTTTTCAAGGAGATACCAGGAACTGAGCCTGGGACCTCAATGTGCAAGGGAGACACCTAATCACCTGAGCCACCTCTGCTCCCTGCTTTGTTGTGTCTCTCATTATGTTTTCCTTGTGTCTCTTGTTGTGTCATCTTGTTGCATCAGCTTGCCATGCCTGCACATCATGTCAGCTTGCTGTCTTGCTTTAGGAGGCACTGGGCACCAGACCTGGAACCTCTCATGTGGTAGGTGGGAGCTCATTTGCTTCCCTTATTTGAATTTTTAATGTATGGAGAAATATGAAATGAGTTGGCATTTAATATAAGGAGGTCCTAAAATCTAACTCAAGGGAAAACAATTCCCTAAGAATGTGGTTAAAATTTCAGGCCATCTTTGATCAATAGTTTATGATTGGCTTATGTGGCCTTGTGGTAGGAAACCAAATATAAATTTTCTTAAAGTATGAGTTACAATTTCAGAAAACTGACAATCTCATCATGTTTTTATTATGGGAAGGGTAACTAATTGCAATGAAATGGAAGAATGTACAGGAGTCATATGGAGTTTTATTCATTTGCAGCCAAGAAATTGCCTTCCATTTAAAAAGCCAAAGGCATTGAAGATTTATGGAGGAACTTAATTCTTTATTTGAAATGATGCATTTGATTGAGTGACATTTATTGGACAGATGGGGCAAGATTTTTGTTTTTAAGAAATCATTTAAATGTACTAGCTATTACTTGAATTATCCCAAATGGATTTTTGCTTTGTAAGGATTTTTATTTACTTTTAGCTTTGGATTATTATGTATAAGCATACTTCAAGTTGGCCCTTCACCTGTCAACTATAACAGAATTGTGGGTATGTGTGTGTGTTTGTGTGTGTACAGAGTTTTTTGCTTAAACCAGAGAAAGCAGAAATGATTTTATATCCTGTAAGATATGTGAAGCATATATGAGATTAAGATGAAATAACTTGGCCCTAATAAATTATATTGTTTTGAAAACAGCACAAAACTGAGAATTAGAATCATCAAATATATATAAGACTCTTACTAAATTTAATATGCCAATCAGAAGCTTTATGGATAATAGTTCTATGTAGGATGAAGGTATACAGTGTCATAGACTAGAGAGGAAGGGAACTCAGAGTAGAAAGGAAACTCTAGCTAGGAGGGTCAGTTTTAGCTCTGAGGAGGGTATATCTTCTACTGTTAGAAAATGGAGACTGAAAAGGAGAACTCATTGAGCATACTCACAAGCCTCCTCAGAAACAAGAGACCTGACTAGCTGAGGTCAAATCTAGTTTGCATGTTTGTTTGCTAATTTGCTGAGGTGTAATATTACTACAGAAAAGTACACTTATCATAATCATGTATAGTTTGGAGACAGCTATATGAAGGGAGCCTGGGTCTGTGGAGAAATGGGGGATGGTCTTAGTAAGCCTTGAAAAGTATGGGCATTCTTTCAGGGAATAGAACCAGATGACTTAAAAATGCCTAGTAAAGGATAAAGATATACAACTTTATAATGTTTCAGGGTGGCCTACATATTTTCTTTGAAAACTGAGTTTTCTGTTATCACTTGATTGTGCTCATGTCTGGTGCCATGGCCCTTCTTTTGTCACTCTGATGTTCCTGAGTCTTTGGAAATTTGTGGTTGATTGAATTACATACCCCAATTTAGACATGTTCTTAATCTGTATTTTTGTGGGTGTTAATATTTTTAGTTAAGATGTGGTCCACCTGAATGAGAGTGGGTCTTAATCCATATTAATGGAAGCATTATATAGAGAAGGAAGCCAAAAGTCAGAAGTTGGAGAAGACCACACAGGAAGAAGCCGGAGGTCAGTGGAAACGGGAAGAGCTCATGGAAGATGAAAGAGATGGCTGTGCAAAGGGAGGCAGAGATGCATGTCATGGAACCCCAAGGACTGTAGCAAACCAGAACCAGAATGCTACAGATTTCAGGAAAAAAGCAAGCACTGCCAATACCTTGATTTTGGACTTCTAAAATATGAGCCAATAAATTTCTGTTGTTAAGCCAAAACCAGTTTGTGGTGTTTGTGATAGAAGAGCTGGCAAACTAAGACAGAATTTATCACTCATTTTGATGGTATTTCTCTTGTCTACTTATCATCACATGTATAAGGATAGGTGCTCTCCCCATCTGTTTTACAATTCTTTCTTTTAGATACCAATAAAGGTGCCTCATTCTTTGTTCCTTATGAAGTCTCTTGTGTTAATACTCTTATTTAATTAGCTCTTTCAAAATTTCTCACAGTCTCTCAGGTGTGTAGTTCGCCTCTAACTTGAAAATATGACTCAGGAGTCCAAATCATCTTTTGCAGTGTGCAATTGCAAATGTCCCCAAATGGTATGGAGTTCCTTGATGTTCTTTTATATTAGGATGGATTCCTTGTCCATTAGGTTAGAACTTCTGGGAATAACTGTGGCATAGATTAACTTACCCTTTCATCCTAGGAAGGACCTTCTAGTATACTAATGGAAAAATTAAGTGTTAGAAATCATTGAAACATAGGTTTGCTGTGCTGAATTTTTTCCAATTGAGTTCTCCTTTTCCCCTTCTTTCCCAGTTAATGGCTATGTGAATGGATGTGTATGTCTGTGTGTATTACTCCACTTCCTGATGTAGAGTTTCATAGAAATGAATTTCAATGAGATTTTTCCCATACACAAGACCACATCAAAGAAAGAGGAATACTTTGTAGCTGTTGACTGGCTTTCACCACTTATAATGTGAGAAAAGAAAAGCAAGTAACTTTAAAGAAATTCTAAGATCAATCTGTTTAAGTTTTTCTGATTATAAAATTCTTTACAAAAACTTGTCAAAAAGATATGGAGTAGGTACAAAGACACTGAAACTCCTTAGGGCACTGAAGAAATTTCTTTATTTTTCCTGAATGTAAAAGATGGAGAAGTAGAAAAATCCTACCTGGTGTACATGTTAGTTATGTACAGTTATTACTTTTTAGGAACTACTCTTTTGACTTACATGGAAATAAAGACTGGGCTACAGCTATGTATTCATAAGAGCCATGGTGAAATAATTGATGAGGCAAAGGTGGTAAATGAAGCAACTGTTAGGGTAGCTCAGGCCTAAATAGACTTTCTGCTGAGGTGACCTGAAGTTGCCCTAATTCTTCCTTTGTTCCACATGTATAGATCCAGTCTAAGAGATGTGGTAGAAGGTTAACATGTCAGGCTGTGACTTTATTATGCCCTTGGAATAACCAAGGATGTTTTAGAAAATCAATTTGCTCTCTCCAGGAGGACTCTGCTGAAGGACAGGAACATTGTCTATTGAGGAAAAGTTCCTCTGAAGATAGAAATGGTTTTATTATCTCTTGCTGCAGAGAAGAGGATGGATGAACTTAGTTATTTGCTGCTTTTCTTATTAAGAGTTTTATCCATTTCTTTTCAGTGTAGAAGAATATGGGAGCCTGAATGTGATTGCTGAGATTTGTCATTTTCAGTAGCTCAGGGATCTCCCTGAAATAAACTAAAGGCATTTGCTTTCAACACTCATGTCTATAAAACCACAAGTGAGAGGAAAATATGTGAACCTTCAAACCCTAGACACTGCTGTATTTAAAAAGAATTGTTGATACACATGTTGAAATATTTTCTTCTTTGTCACTGTTTATGCTTTTTAAAAATGTGCTCAGATGTATTTCATCTATTCAAGATTTCTGAGATCAAGGATTTCACACTAAAAGTTTTGCCTTCTTGATTAGATTAAGATGTAGAATTATGTTGGTTGTTCTTTTTAAAAAGGCTGTAAATTGTGTCTACATGATCAATATGAAGTGAAAATTTAGACAAATATTATGTTAACACATTTTTCACAGAAGTTAGAACATATCTGCTTCCAATTTTGTGAAATATTTTTACTATAAGCAACTATAAGAAAAATCGATCTCTTTCTCTAGTCTAGTATATTCTAAATATACTTTATAAAAATTGTGATTTTTTTAGATGTGACTTTTGTTAAAAAAAATGAAAGGGTATGAAATACAATAAAATTCAAGAAAATCTCACCTTTCTTTTCCTTTTAATAATTAGCAGTGTAAATTGTGCTGGAATGAGTCTTGGGCGACCAGTTCTGTGGGATGGAGGTAGTGCCATGTAACCTTATTTGGCCTTTGTTTCCTCACAAAACTAGGGCAATAGAGGAATAAGCTCCATGGTCTCCTTTTCCTCACCCCCAGGTCTAAACACTCTATTTTGATTTTCTCTGCTGTGCATACACCACTGTCACATTCCTGTGGGAATGATGTTTGTAGTGCATAGTTCCCTTTTCAAAGAGTATTCATGACAGAGAAAATGCCAAGGCAGTATACCCAGGATTTTCAAATTTTAAGGCTCAACTGAGAAGAAAAAATATCCAGAGCAGGGTATAAATTCCACTTGGCTCTTTCTTAGCACTTTCCACACACTTCCATTACGGAAGGGATTGGCATTAAAAAGATTCTTCCCATCTTTAATGACTGTGGTTTGGAGTCTTAATTATACAATATTTTGACTTGCACTTCAAAGTCCCCTCAATGTCTCCATCTATGTCCATGGGTAGCTCTCTAAATACAGCAGCTGTACCATCTGTTTCCAATATTATTTCAGCCCTTGCTGTTTTGGGATAAATTTCATAAAGTGTATTGCATACACACACATTTAATTGAACAAACGAGAAGGCTTTCAGTTTAAAAAAGCTTCCTAAATGACAAGAAATGTCCAATTTCCATTCAAATGGTTACTCTAGGGCTTTATAACGTGTGAATTCATCTAACAGAGGCTGGTGGTGTATTTTGAGGCAGATGGCTTGATTCTATGAAGAAAAAAATTAAGTGGATTTTACTATCTATCTTATTTTTTTGGCAAAAGATTGACATAATAAAGATGTGTGTATTACTGAGAATGCTTTTTAATAATGATTCTACCGTATGTTTTCCCCCAAGAATATGGTTAACTGACTAGGAAAATCTATTCAGAGATTTTATGTTTATCTATAATGATCAGCTTACAGGGGGGAAAAAGAAGCCTACTAACAGAACTGCTGCAATACAAAAGGAAAATAATGCTCTGAAACTTTCTAAAGAAGTCCAAGAAGAAAGAAATGCTTTTATCCTGCTAAGTATTTGGGAAGTCAATATGGAAGAGTTTGAGGGAAGAGACTTCATGCATTGAATCAAAGAAACTTCCTGTATTCAAAACCAGCAGTTTTAAAGGTGTCTTTGGTATATTCTGACATTATTTCTGTGTACCCTCTAATTTAGACTCATATTAGCACCTGTCAAAATTATGTCAAAGTGCTGTGCTCTGATAATTCTTTTAAGTCTTGCCTGGTGTATGGAACATTATCGATGATCTCCAAAATACATTCCATCTCCCCCCACCATTTGTAGTTTGTAGAATTGACTGAGCTTTTGGTAGTTCCTGCTTAATTAAAATCAAACATGGGTCTCATCCCTCTTTAAAATGAGTCCAGGAATCTAGGCCTGAGCCAATCAACTCCTAGTAGCCTTTAGCAACAATTCCTGGTTCAGGGACAAACATGTGACCTAAGTTGTACTAAGAGCCTGAAAGAAAGAAGGCATTTTCTATTAGCTGGGGAAGAGATACTTTCTCTCTCTCAGTAGACATGGGTGGGGAAACATATAGCATTTATTGTCAACTTCCTGGAAACATAAAGAGAACAAAACCTAGGATGAAGCTGAATAATGTTGATGGTACAATGGAAAGTAAAAAGAACCTACATCTTTAATGACATCCATATATCTTTGGACTTCTCCTTTTGTGAACCAATGACTATCCTTGTTGATTCACCAAGTTTTATATTTGCAGCCGAAAGCTTCTCAACAGATATATATGACAATGTGGTTCATTGTTGGTCAGCATCACTCTCAGTTGTGGTGGTGGGTCCAATGTTGCTGCTGTGTTGTTTTTGATATGCAGGTTATTAAATGGAGGAAAACAATGGCATGAATACAATTCTTTTTGCTTTTATTTGAAAAGAAGGTTTAGATTACATAAATGTTACATTGAAAATATAGGGTATTCCCATATACACCTCTCCCACCTCCTCCCACACTTTTCCTCATTAACAATACCTTTCATTAGTACATTTATTTCAATTGATGAACATATATTGAAGCATTGCTACTAACCAAGGTCTAGTTTACATTATGGTTTATAATGTGTAATACACATTTTTATAGGTTTTGACAAAATGTATAATGACCTCTATCTGTAATAATTCCAATGTCCCAAAACTGCCTCACGCTACACCTATTCTTCCCTCTCCCTCCCCTCAGAACCTCTGGTGACTACTGCCTTTATATCAAAGTTACAAGTTCTTCCATTACTAGAATAATAATTAGTACATAGTTGCATTTCCCCCTTATGTTTGTTCATTCCTCAATCTTGAGGGTTTTGGGATGGTGATGCTTACTTGTCTTCCATTTGGGAGGGTGCTTAGATACCATGGGACAGATGGATAGATTTGTCTTGAATGCAGTTGTAGATACTTTGTTTTTTGGGGTCAACATTGTCCATCATCACCCTTTTGTTAGTTGTCCTGGGTGAGTCTGATGAACTGGAGAGTAGGTGTTGGCTACGACTTTGCTGAGATTCAGGGCTCAACCAGCATATGAACAGCTGGAAGAATTCAGTGTCTGGGACATCTATTTTATGGGTTTGGTGCTAATTATAGGTTCAAATAAAAGGGGTGTAAGAGTCATGTGTGGGAAAACTATAAATGATTCTAACTCTGATACATTGGGGGGGATAGGTTATCATATATTCCAAGGTAAGGGTGCCAAATTGCTGGGATTGTCTGCCCTGCCTATAGTGTCTAGATGTCTCTAGAGCCCCCAGGAGCCCTGCTGTTTAAGGCACTGTTTACTGTGAGATCAGTGAGGTCAGTGAGATCCTCCTGAGACATGGATAAGTATAACCTCTGGAATGCCCTCCTGACTCACTTTGGAATCTCTTAGCTGTAAAACTCATTTGTGTGGAGTGGGTGTAGCTCAGTGGTTGAGTGCTTCAATCCCTGGTATCTCTTAAAAAAAACAACACCTCATTTGTATTTAATATTTCCCCCTTTTGGTCAAGGTCTTTTTCCAAATGCATCACTAGTTGGCCCTGGGTAATAATCCCTTGGTGCCATGGAGGCTTATCCCTGGGAGTCATCCCATGCCAGGGGGAAGGTAGTGAGTTTATATGATGAATTTGGCTTAGAGAGAGGCCACATTTGAGCAACAAGGAGGCTTTCAGTAGGTAACTCTTAGGCAATATACAATACTAGGCTAAGTTTCCATTTCACAAGAATGAGGTTCATAAGTACAAGCATCAATATCAAGAGCCAGACTCTCCTTCTACACTAGGTGCTGCCTATGTACTCTGGGGATTCTTGTCATTCTTTTAGAGAATGTAACAGAACTCCCCAGGATGGGAATTCAGCATTCTTTCAGTTATTATGTGGTCTTCACCCACTGAGACAATATCCCATGACCACTTGAACACATTCATATTCCATAGAGGCATGCCCCAGATGCACTCTTCCCCACATATCCCTTTACCACCCACACCCTGTACCAGTGATCCTTCCCTGCCACAGCTGTGATCCTTCTGCCATCAAAAACCTCTCCCAAAACAAAGTCCAATAAATAAATAGATTGATAACAAAAAGAAAAAAAAATTTTTTTGTGTCTTATCTTTCATCACTGTATGATCTGCTATCTTTTATATACGGTGACAATTTCTTCTGTATGTTCCTCCAGTGTCTTATTTTTTCACTTTATTTTCAAAGAAGCTTTAGGTTACAGAAAAGTCACATAGAAAATTATAGGGCATTCCCATATACGTGACCCCCTCCCCCCTCACACTTTTCCCTATTAATAACATCTTAGATGAGTATGGTACATTTGTTACAATTGATGAAAAAATATTGAAGCATTGCTAATAACCATGGTCAGTGTTTTGCATTATGGTTTACATTTGCACTGTACACTTTTATAGGTTTTGACAAAATGTATAATGGCCAGTATCTGTCATTGCGAGAGCATGCAGAACAATTCCAATGCCCTAAAAATGCCCTATGTTCCATCTATTCTTCCCTCTCTCTTTCCTTCGAACCTATGGTAGTGACTAAGCTTCAATTTTTGAAGAATAAGGTTCATAGTTACATGCATTAATATTGTGGGCTTGATATATTATTTTCTTTTATTAGGCACTGCCTATGTTCTCAAGAGATTCTTGCCCCTCTAATTGAGAACATAGCAAGATTCTTCAGGATGGGAGTTCAATATTTTCTTGTTTATTGTGTTGGTTTCCATCCACTGATAAAATTTCCTATGACAGGATGAACACTTTCATATTCTGTAGAAGCATGCCTGAGGTGTACCCTTTTTCACAAAGCCCCCCACTCCTGACACCCTGTGCCAGTAACCATCCTCTGCCATATTTGCCAAAAGAACATTCCCACCATTGTAGTTTTAACTACAGACCCACAAATCCCCAACATTTGCCTGTTCCTTTCTCCAGCCCTCCCCCAGTTCCATGGATATTCCAATTCAACCCTCCCCACCCTACTCACACTCACATTCTAGCACCTTAGACCCCAATCACATCATTGCACCACTATCACCCATCCACTGCCAAATCACCCCCTTCCTCCTTACAATAAGTTTGCCCATATGAGCATTGGCTCACAACACCCTATTCCCTTTCTTTCTCCTGATAACCTATCTTCTAGATTTTCTTAGGTTTCTGAGGTCATTTTAGTAACTGGCTTACTTTACTCAACATGAGGTCTTCATGATTCATCCATATTGCTGCTGTGTTGTTTTTGATATGCAGGATTTTAGCTGGAGGAAAATAATTGTATGAATACAATTCTTTAATTAGCATAAGTAGAGTTACTAACAGAGTGGAACCAAAAGCATCCATGTATTCTGTGATTGAAGGTGGCTATTTTCTCACTAAACCAGTGGTTCTCAAAATGTAGCACCCAAATGTCCTGACTTCTAATTTCTGCTCTGACAGGTAAAAAGCTTAGAAATCATCACTACCTTCCTCACTAAAAGAAAACTAGTGAACAAGCTGAAAATCAACAACTTTTAATCCATCAGAGAATTAAAATGGCATGGCAAACCACTGCCGGGAAAACTCGAGAGACATGTGAATATAAAGAATCACAGCTTGCCAAGAGCAGAAGCCTCTGAAGCTAGTAGAAACATTTAAATAGTAATTGACAAATTGATGGAGACTGGGTGTTAAAAACTTCCTCCTTAAGAAGGACTCCACTTTTTATGAGTTTTACCTCCAAGAACCTCTCCAAATTCTCATGGTGAATTTCAGAGAAAAATCCCCTTGAGTTTTTTCTTTTTTTTTTAAGATTTATTTATTTATTTCTCTCCCTTCCCCCACTCTCCCCAGTTGTCTGTTCTCTGTGTCTATTGGCCGCATCTTCTTTGTCTGCTTCTGTTGTCAGCGGCACGGGAATCTGTGTTTCTTTTTGTTGCGTCATCTTGTGTCAGCTCTCTGTGTGTGGGGCACCATTCCTGGGCAGGCTGCACTTTCTTTCGCACTGGGCAGCTCTCCTTACAGGGCGCACTCCTTGTGTGTGGGGCTCCCCTACACGGGGACATGGCAGTCATTGCACACACCAGCACTGTGCGAGGGCCAGCTCCACACGGGTCAAGGAGGCCCTGGGTTTGAACCATGGACCTCCCATGTGGTAGACAGACACCCTAACCACTGGGGCCAAGTCCGCTGGCCCCGCCCCCCCTTAAGTTTTGACAATGGGAAGGGCAAGTAGCTAATTGGAAATCCATGGAGAGCTTAGTGTTCCCCATAACAAAAGCCTATCCTCAAGGGAATCTATTTTACTAGAGCCTTATCTGATCTAGGGGAAGGACAGTTAGACAACCAGAGCCCACTCTAGCCTTTCTGCCTCACAGAAAGGAAAGAAAAAAAGGCAAATGAATGCTTCTGGAAATCATAGCCCATAGAATTATGGAAGCCTTATCTTCACTAGACAAATTGGCAGAGGGTGTCTTGGTTGGGGTGGAGGGTGTGGTGTTACTGGCCAAATGGACTCATTAGGCAGTGTGTACAGAAATCAATGCCATGACAACATGATTTTGAGAAAGAAAGAGTTTTATTACTAGGCATTCCAGCAAGAAGATAAGAGGCAAACCTTAGTCTGTCTTCCCCAGCTGAAAGGGTTGGAGAATTTTATACAAGTCAGGTTAGGAAGGCTTAGGGGAGTGTTCAAAGATGGGGTGAGATGATGTGGATTAAGGGGTAGGTTTAAGTTGGGCATATACAGTTTCAAATCATTCTTTTTCAAGCATTGCATATTCAAAAATGGAGGTTTAGCTTGATCAGTAGATGTAATTTTTACTATTATAATTAGGAGAAGGTGACTTTAGGTCATGTCTTCTCCTGACTTCACAAGCCTTTATGTTTAGAACCAGTTAAAAATGGCTCAAGCATGTGCTGCAGGGGGAGAGGAAACAGTAACTCAGCTTCTGATGAAAACAAGCTTCTTATGAATAAACATAAGGAGGTGAGAACTCTAAAATAAGGGAAATGGAAACTTCTGCATACCAGTAAGAGAGGGGCTATTTTGAAAGAAAGTAGGTGGTGGTTTCAGTCGCCTCTTCCCTCCCCCTTTTTGTTGTAATATTCTTCAGTCTTGAGGGATTGGGATAATGAACATTCTAACTACTTCCTGCTAGCATGAGGCTTTGATTGGGGTTTAAGGAATGCAACCTTTTGGCTTAAAGCTGAGGATATTCTCTGGTTCCAGACTGGGGGATGTCTGGCCTCAGTTCTTGATTTCTGAAAGAAGCTGTTGAGAAGAATAGTCTAGTGGCATGTAGTCTTTTGAAAGAAAGGAAACTATTAGTTGGAATATTATCACCCCAAATATAAAGTATAATATTAAGGTTATTATGGCTCACATTTTCCATACCGCCTCAGGTGGTAGGGTGAGATGTTATATATGTTTGTTTGATGTTATATATGTTTGTTTTGTAAGTTCACAACTATTATATATTTATTCTTTATGTATGAGTGATATATTTCAATAAATTAAAAAAAAAAGGTTATTATGGGACTTATAACTGACAGAAGCCAAGAGAGCTTGGGTAAATAGCTTTTCTTCTTCTCCTTTATTTTCTTTTAAATGTTACATTCAAAAAATATGAGGTCCCCATATAACCCCCACCCCACCCACCCCACCCCTCCCACATCAACAACCTCTTCCATCATTGCAGCACATCAACTGCACCTGGCGAATACATTCTGGAGCACTGCTGCACCACATGGACAGTGGGCCACATTGTAGTCCACACTGTCCCCCAGTCCACCCAGTGGGCCACCACAGGACACACAATGTCCAGCATCCATCCCTGCAGCACCACCTAGGACAACTCCAACTCCTGAAAATGCCCCCACATCATAACTCTTCTTCCCTCTCCCGACCATCAGTAGCCACCATGGCCACCCTCTCCACATCACTAGTACAATTTCTTCCCTTACTAATCACAATAGTTCCCCAGCAGAACACCAGTAAGTCCACTCTAATCCATACTCTATTCCTCCATCTTGTGGACCTGGGATGGCTATGTCTGGCCCCCCTCAACATCAAGAGGGGGTTTAGATTCCACATGGATGATGGATGCAATTCTCCTGCTTGCATCTGTAGGTACTCTTGGTTCCCTGGTGTGGTGGTTGACCCTCTTCACCTCCCTGTCAGCTGGCCAGGGTAAGTCCAAGAAACCAGAGGGTAGGAGCCGCAAGTCTGCTGAGGCCCAGTACCTGGCCGTCATATGGACAGTTCAGAGACCCAGGTCTCCCGAGTATACACCAACCCAAACGCCAACCACAGGTCCATTAAAAGTAACAGAAGAGGCATGTGTTGAAAGGTTACATCTGACTGTAACATTGGTTACATCCAACTCCATCACACTCAGGAACACAAACTCCAAAGTCAGGCCAATTGATATGGCCCTGAACTCCAGAGCCATTTGCCTTGACCATAGAACCTGTGGATCACTGCAGCCCTATGTCCTCTTCAACAAAGGGTAAGTAGCTTTTAATGGACTCCCATAAGGTTTGTGTAGGTGGTTTATTAATACTTTATAACCAAGTTGCTTGCTTTTAAACCCCTTGTGACTGTCCATGTGATAGCCAGGCCCTGAGCCTCAACAGACTAGCAACTTCTACACTCTGGTTTATTGGACTTACCCCACTCAGCTAACATGGAGATGAAGAAGGTCAACGACCACACCAGAGAGCCTAGAGTGCCTACAACTGAAAGCAGGAGAATTGCATCCATCATCCATGTGGAATCTAAGCCCCATCTTGATATAGATGTGGAGTGGACACAACCATTCTAAGGTCCACAGGATGGAGGACTAGAGTATGGCTTAGAGTGGACTTACAGATATTCTACTCATGAACTATTGTGATTAGTAATCAAAGAAAATATAGCATTGATTTGGAGAAAGTGGCCATGGTAGCTGCTGAGGGTAGGTAGAGGCAAGAAGAGATACGATGTGGGGGCATTTTCAGGACTTGGAACTATCTTGGGTGGTACTGCAGGGACAGTTACCGGACACCGTATGTCCTCCCATGGCCCACTGGGTAGACTGGGGGAGAGTGTTACCTATAATGTGGACTACTGACCATGTGATGCAGCAGTGCTCAGATGTATTCACCAAGTGCAATGAATGTCCCATGATGATGGAGGAGGTTGTTGTTATGGGAGGAGTGGGGTGAGAAGGGTGGAGGGTATATGGGGACCTCATATTTTTTTTAATGTAACATTAAAAAAATAAATAAAGACAAAAAAAAAAATAAACCCCTTGTGCATTTAATTCAATTTGGTTTGAAATATTTACCCAAGAGCAGCAAGAGGTGTTTGCTATTGCACATAGTCTTCCTTGTTCTTCTAGCAGATAGTCTACAGCCATTCAATCGTCCATGACTACATTGGCTTGAGTGCTGACAGAGATTTGGATGGCCTTGAATGCTGCAGCTATAAATTTAGCATATTCTTCTGGTGACTCTTTCAAGTTATGCAGAGCTGCTACGTGATAGGTAAACCCACCCCAGTGTGTAATAGCCTATTTGCCAGTCCTAACCCAGCTATGATCATACCTAGTGCTGTTTATTTTAGGTATGACTAACAGGTTGGTATATAGAAGTACCATACTTTAAATACCCTAGAGTACATTGGTCTTTTATCCAGACATTATTTAGACATTAGAATATTCTGATCTGAGTATTAAAGATGCCTTCTTCAAAACCTTTGAAAGATAAATGGCTTATGAAACTTCCATAGATAAATATGTATCCTTTTGGAGCACAAAGAGCTTCCCAAAAAGTTTTCTGTAAGTTTGAACTTGTTGAAATACTTTAGAACTATCTAGGATTGTGTTACGATCATGACAAGGGGTGGATAAGGAACCTACTCTATAGGGTTCATGTAAGAAGTGTAACTTGCAGGAAGGGTTTTCATGATTTCTTCCAATCATTCTAATTCCCAGTTTTGGTTATTTTTAGATCTTTTGAATGTATAATAGGTGTAAACTTCCCCTTCCATATTTACAGTTCCCATTTTGAAGTCCAGGCAGATTGCTGTATTATTAGGGACTCCCTTTATATGTTGTCTGATTATGGTTGTCTATGTAGGCCCAGAATATGATAGCTCATTGATCATGTAGAACATGGGGTGGCTGAGAACTTAGGGAATGGTTATGGAAGGGAGTAAGACTGAAGCAAGAGAACGGGCTAATGGTGAACATTCTCCTTCTATGGGAGGCTCAAATTTAAAGTTTCATTGATCCATTAGAGGAATTAACTCTGTTTATTTAGAGGAAACTAGGTACTGGTATAGCAATGTAGGAAAAAGATTTTGTATAAGGGTTTGGGTTACAATCTATCATTTGTCCTCCCCAACTTAAGGTATGGGATGATTTAACAATGAAATTTTCCTTCTACTTTTCCACGAGACAAGGGGTGTTACAAGTAGGTATGATTATGAGGGTAAAATAATGAAGGCCATTCTTATTTCAAGTATTTAAGTGTCAGACACAGAGTAATCTGGGTTATTCACTGCGTGGAAAATGATTCCAACCTTTAGGCAAGAAACATACAGATATTAGCCCATAAAATATTATACGAAGAATCGAACTAATAAGAAAGAGAAGGATACATGGCCAAGCGGTGAAATCTATATTTAACATTCCTTATCTTGCTATTTCTTTTTAAAAAGCAGTTTTAAGTCTATGATGGGTTCACTGGTATAATCAAAGAATGGAGAATCTTCGAGTGGCAGTCCTTCTTTAGTGTAGGGAAACTTGAAGCTTAAGCTTTCCTCCAGGGTGATGAAGAATCATCCTCCAGGATGATGGAGGATCATCTTTTTGGAAGATAACAAGCATCGTTCTTGAATGAGGATCAAAATTTGGATGCAACTTAACGGAAGAGTGAGTAACAAGCAAACTTGATAAGGTCCATCTCACTTGGCTTTTGGTTGGCTATCTGGGTGCTGCATTTTCCAATTTTTCAGAAGCATGCAACCCCTTGGATTTATACAACGAAGAGGAACATCAGTGGGGAGTAGGAGCTGTTTGAGGCATACTGATATATTACAGAAAGAGTAACTCCCAAGGATTAAACATACTTTATAGTTTCTAACTCAGTAATTATTTGTTCACTATTAATTACTAAAGGTATTATCCCTAATAGTTTTCAGGAAGAGTCTACCAAACATTATTTCATAGGGCCTTAAATGGAGCTTGCTTCTGGAAGTGTCTCTTATCTTAAGTAGGGCAACCAGCAGAGCTTTATCCCAGGTTAGATTTGTCTCTTGGCAAATTTTGGTTAGAGTCTTTTTTTAAACTATGGTTATTTTCAGTTTTCCCTGAGGATTGTGGTCTCCAGAATGCGTGTAGTTTCCAAGAAATTTCTAAAGCCTTAGACATATCCTGAATTCCTTTAACAATTAAGGTGCCTGTTATCACTCTTGGAGTGTGACACTCTAAATTGAGGAATAATTTCCTTTAACAATGCCTTAGATAGTTCAGATGCCCTTTCTGTCTTGCAGGGAAAAGCTTCAACCCATTTCGAAAAAAGTGTCCACAAGCACAAGCAGATATTTATTATTTCCTTGGACTTTTAGCTTGACTGTGAAGTCTATCTGCCAGTGTTCCCAAATCCTACTCCATGTGCTTAAACTTCTCTTATGGGTAGCAGAAGAGCAGTTTTAGGATTAATTTTGGCATAGGCAGGGCACTCCTGAATCACCCTTTGTATGGTTTTCCTCATTTTAGGGCCTACAATGTACTTTTGTAGCCTTGATACATAGCCTCTCTCCCATAATGAATGCCTTTGTGTAGGTAAGTGATAATTCTTTTCATTAAATTTTCTGGGACTAGCATTATTCCTTCTTTATTGTAAGTCCAACCTTCCTGAGTGGTTTTGATTGGTTCCTCTGGTGGTTTTGGATTATACTGTGATGGGAAGGTTTGGGTTTGGGTTTAGGTTTGGGGAGGAATCTCCATTCCTCAGCTCTTGATATACCAATTGAAAAATATTTAGGTATGAAGGGTATTAAGTGAAGACTTAGTATCAGGGCTGCGAATGTAATGGGCAGCTGAAATCTGCCTGCCCTCTTCACTGTATGGTTTGCAAAATTGTTTCCTGTTATTGCAAAGTTATTTTTCTGATGCCCAAGGCAAAGGATAACTGCAGCTTCTTGTGACAGAATTATAGTGTCTAACAGGGCTAGGAGTATGTCAGCATGTTTTATTTCCTTGTTCCCTGGGGTCAGCAGTCCCCTTTCTTTCCAAATATCTCTAAGCGCATGGACTACTGAGAATGAATAGAGTCTGTGTAAATCTTTATCTTCTTATCTTTTCCTAAGTGTAGGGCTCTGGTGAGTGCTGTGAGTTCTGTTCATTGTGTGGACTTACCTGGAGGAAGAACCTCAGCTTCCAGTATGGCATGCTGGGTTACTATAGCATACTGTTTAGGGTCCCTAATCTGTGAAGCTACTTCTGTCGGTGAGCATCTCTCGGTTGGATTCTCCAGGTTTGGTGTGTGAGGTCAGGGGCAGCTGGAATAAACCTTAGTTGTTTGTATGCATTCGTGCATTGGTTCCTCTTGATTGTCAGGGAGTAAGGTAGCAGGATTTAGGGAGGAGACTACTTTTTAGTTCACTTTTGACAGTTCAGTAATGTATCTTGGTATTCGCCTGACCTTCAGGAAGTAATTAATACTGCTCTTCGTGTGCCAGGAGGGGACTGCCATTGCTGGGAGGCAGACTGGCCTCCCCTGTGCTGCTGGGTCTACTTGTTTTGAGAAGTAACTGGTCTTCGGGTGCTGTCCAGGCTTCCTGTTTCATGTGTAGCCAAGTCAAAAGGCTTTTTGATGTCTGGGAGGCCCAGGGCTGGGGCAGTTCAATGTTTCTCTTTTATTTTATAGAATACTTGTTTGCATTTCAAAGTCCAATTCAGCATTTCCTTAACCTCCTTTCAAGGCTACATGTAAAGTTTTAGCTAAAAGTTCAAATACTGGTATTCAAATGCAGCAAAATCCTTCCATTCCTAAAAATCCTCACAGTTGCCTCTGTGTGGTAGGCTCAGCCACTCTGGGTAAGGGGTATCTCTTCAGTCTGGCAGTAAATTTCTCTGTCCTTTCAATAACTTAAACCCTAAATATTTCAAGTAGGCTGTGAGACCTGAGTCTTTTTCTTAGACACCTTATATCCCGATCATTTAGAGTTTAGAGTTAAAATAAATGACAATCAGATGCCTATTTTGATCTGTTGGCAACCAGATGTCATCTACATATTGTAAAACTGTGCCACCTCAGAGCTGCAGTTCTCTTAAGTCTCTTGCTATGGTTTTCCTAAGTAATGTGGGAACATATTTAAATCCCTGGGGGAGCATAGTCCAACAGTATTGTTGCTTTACCTTAGTCTCTGGACTTTCCAATTAAATGCAAATACTACCTGGGATTCTGGGCTTAGTGGTACACAATAGAAAGCATCCTTTAGATCATTTAACAAAATGAACCAAAAAAATCACCAGGCAGAGTGGTTAGCAAGGTATATGGATTTGACTCTATGGGATGGATATCTTCAATTATTTGATTGACTGCCTTCAAATCCTGTACAAATCAATATTGCTTTTTTTAAAAACATTTTTCCCTCTTTTTTCAAAAAATGTTACATAAAAAAAAAATGAGGTCCCCATATACTCCCCAGCCCCCTCACCCCACTCCTCCCACATCAGCAACCTCTTTCATCATCGTCGCACATTTATTGCATTTGGTAAATACATTTTGGAGCACTGCTGCACTACATGCTTAGTGGTTTACATTGTAGTTTATACTCTGCCCCAGTCCACCCAGTGAGCCATGGCAGGACATAGAGTGTCCAGCATCTGTCCCTGTTGTACCACCCAGAACAACTCCAAGTCCTGAAAATGCCCCCACACCATATCTCTTCTTCCCTCTCCCTACCATCAGCAGCTACTGTGGCCACTTTCTCCACATCAATGCTACAATTTCTTCCATTACTAATCACAAAAGTAGAGCACCAGTAAGTCTACTCTAATCCATACTCTATTCCTCCAGCCTGTGGACCCTGGGGTGGTTATATACACTCCCCCTCTATATCAAGAGGGGGCTTAGATTCACATGGATGATGGATGCAGTTGTAGGCACTCTTGGCTCCCTGGTGCGGTGGTTGATCTTCACCTCCCTGTTAGCTGGTCAGGGTAAATCCAATAAGCCAGAGGGTAGGAGTTGCAAGTCTGCTGAGGCTCAGGGCTTGGCTGTCACATGGACAGTTCAGAGATTGATTCTTGGTTTCAGGACAGGTAGGATGAGAATGTTATATGGAGATCAGCAAGGTCAAATTAACTGCTGTTTGAGAAAAGAATTTATTAATGGATTTATGCTTTCTCAGGCCACTTTCTTTAATGGGTATTATTTGAGATTAGGAATATTTGTGTGAGGCTAGATTTTTACCTGGATTGGCTTGGCAGTTCTGATTCTTCCCAGTATCCTGTCTGCCCACTCTTCTGCCCTTATCTTTAAAAGGATGACTTTGGGTATCTCAGATTGAACTCCTTCTCCTAGTTGTGGCAAGGCAGATGAAAGGCCCAGGCCTGATCTGGAGAAACCTTGATGTTTAGTTTATCCTTCATTGTTCTTATTTGCCTGGTTCAGTTTGACTTGTTCTGATTAAGCTCTGGCAGATGGCTACTCCCAGAAAGGAGTCTAGAAGTCTGCCTCTCTGCTTTATCTGCTTCTCTGGGAGTTGGTCTCTGTTATTAAAAACCTTAAAGGCAACTTCAGTCATTTGAGACATAGGCATTCCTAATCCTCCATCTGCTTTCTGCAATTTCTTCCTATATCTGGGGGAGTTTATCTGATAAAAGTCATATTGCTTGTCTCATTTTGTCTGGGTGTTCTGGGTCTGGATTGGTATATTGTTTGGATGCATCAAATATCCATTACAGAAGGATGGATGGATTTTCCTTTGGTCCCTATTGGACTTTTTGGACCTTTATGAGACTTTTTGGCTTTGGGACTCTTTTTTGTATTCCAATGCATTACAATGGTCCAGTTTGGCTCGGTCCCCTTATTCTTTTGGGCTCCAATGTGGTTCCTTTACAGGAACGGCTAGGGTTTCTGGAACCTGGACCTGACTGTTAGATTATAAGTCATTTAATCTATGAGCTTCTTGCCTAGCTATCTTAAGGACCATCCTACATTGTGCTGGGGTGAAGAGGGCATTTAGGAGGGCTTGGATATCTGACCAGGCAGGACTGTGAGTGGCAAAAATAAAGGTAAAGTGATTCTTTATTTTCTTAGGGTAATCTCAGTATGAAGGCATATTGTTTTCCAGTTATACAGGTCAAAGATGGAGAAGGGAGACTACAAATAAATGAATCCTCTGGAGTTTCCCTGATCATCGAATTTGTGGGAACTTGTCTGAGCAGAAATTGTCCTGCCTGGGACTGGGTAGTTTCCTGGCTGCCCTGAGTACCCTGACAGGTATGGGGTGGGGAGACCATTCTTTCCTAACCTGGGAATGAAGGGGAGCTAGACAAAGATCCACTCCAGGATGAAGGAGTATTATCTGCCTTCTGTTTCCCAGTGTAAGGAAGTGGGGGAGCAGAGGGAGGCTCTAAATGCAACAGGGTGAGTTCCTTATCAGGATGTGAATCCAGCAGGATGTGCTTAGAACAGGTTGTCACTCTTCTGATTTCTTAGATTTTTCTCCTAGCCTGAGGGCATTTGTCCTTGTGGATAATGATGTGACATTTTTTCTGCAAATTCTTATTCTGGCTTAAAGACATAAATGACTATATAGGGAACTGTAGCAGTTAGATATAATTGATGAATTCCAAGAAGAAATATTGGATTATGCTTATAATCTGATCTGTACCTGGGCATGATTGAGTTATGATTAGGGAATTGGGTCCTCACCCAGTCCCCACCTCTTGGTGGGGAGGTGACTCACAGATAAAAGGCATGGCAAAGAACAAAGTTGAGGGGTTTTGATGTTGAAGTTTTGATGTTCGAGTTTGATGTTGAACACTTAAGCTGGAGACCTGGGGAGTAAGCTCACAGAGGAAAGAGAACCCAGCCCCAGGAAGAAAGGAAACTTGAACCCAGAGAAAAGCAAGTCCCAGGAACATAGGAACCCAGGAAGCCTGAACCCTCACAACGTCAGCAGCCATCTTGCTTCAGATAGACTTTGGTGAGGGAAGTGACTTATGCTTTATGGCTTGGTATCTGTAAGCTCCTACCCCTTTGTAAAAACCTTTATAGAAACCAACCCTTTTCTGATATTTTGCATCAGCACCTCTTTGGCTGACTGATACAGGAACTAAGTCCCATTTTTCATCAGGTTTACATAAGAGTTCCCACCATAATATAGGATTGAAATTGAGCGACCCATTAATTGGCCATTGTTCTTTAGATTCTAGTTTATACTGAAACCAGGCAATGCTACAGAAAATCATCATCCTTTTTGTTCTCTTAGTCTCTTAACTAAATGTAGATCAATTATATAAAATACACTTTAAAGGACTACAGGCATTAGCACTGTTAACAGTTCCCATGGTTACAATTAAATTTTATGAAGCCTTATCAAGAGATCTTACAAACTGCAAACTGCCAAGATATGGGACTTGAATCTGCAACCAGAACCAAAGTGAGAATAGAATCCACAACCAGAATGTGAGTACTTTCTGCAACCAACTTCTCATGTCTTGGGGCTTGTGGACAATAACAGATTTAAGGGTAGGATACAAACCCACAATCCTAGCAAACAAGCTTGGACAAGATAATAGGTGCTCATATGAAGTTAGTCACCCAGAAAACTTCTATTCCCAGAACTGTTTCTTCTGTTAAAATGAAATTGCACTGTATGGTCAGAGATGCTGGTGGTCAGGAGAGAGTCTTGGTTGATGAGTCTCAGACTAATTAGTCTAGGTGGCCATAAAGGGTCTACTGAGGCTGTGGAGCTGCAGGCAGGTATCTAGGACTGGGGTCCCATTTGAATTGTCAAACTGTTAATGCTCAAGTGGACTCATTGTCTAATGTACACAGAAATCAGTGCTGTGACCAAGGTTTTGAGAAAAGAGTTTTATTGTAAGGCAGCCCAGAAAGGAGACAAGAAGCAAGCCTCAGATCTGTCTTCCTGGGCTGAAGGGGTTGTAGAATTTTATACAATAATTAGAGTAGGAAGGCTTAAGGGAATGTCCAAGGATGGGGTGAAATGATGTGGATTAAGGGGCATGTTTAAATGGCATGTGCAGTTTCAAATCATGTTACTTCATGAGGCCCATGTTAAAAAATAGCAACCATAAAAATTGGCAATTGCATATCTGATAAGGGTTTAATATTCATGACATATAAGGATATTACACAAGTCAACAATAAAAAACTGTCCAATTAAAAAAATGGGCAAAAGACTTGAAAAGACAACTATCCAAAGAAGAAATACAAATGGTGAAGAAACACATGAAAAAATGTTCAACATCACTAGTGATTAGGGAAATGCAAATCAAGACTACAATAAGATATCATTTCACACCTATTAGACTTGTCTCTATTAAAAACTCAAAAAATTGTAAATGTTGGAGAGCATGTGGAGACATAGGAATGCTTATTCACTGTTGGTGGGAATGTAGAATGGTACAGCCACTGTGGAGGACTGTTTGGCAGTTCCTAAAGAAGTTGAATATAGCCTTACCATGTGACCAGGCAATATCATTGATAGGTATATACCCAGAAGAACTGAGTGACATGAATAGATATCTGCACACTGAAGTTCATAGTAGTGTTATTCTTGATAGCCAAAACCTGGAAAAAACCCAGGTGTCCATCAACTGATGATAGGATAAACAATTTGTGGAATATGCATAAGATGGAATATTAGGCAGTGGTAAGAAAATATGAAGTCGTGAAACATACGGCAACATGGATGAACCTGGAGGATTTTATGTTGAGTGAAACAAATCAGACACAAAAGGACAAATACTATATGATTGTCCTATTTTGACCTAAATAATATTATGTGAAATATAAATGTATTTTGTGACATTTGAATATGGATAGAATAGCATATATAAGACCATTTCTCTTTGAAGCTGAACAAATGTAATTTCCTCCTACAAAATGTTAATATCAGACAAAAAAAAAAAAAATCCCACTTTATACTAAGTGAGAGACCAGGCACAGAGTGCTACTTACTGTATGATTCTGTTTATATAAAATGTAAATATAAATCAATTTATAAAGATGAAATGAGATTAGTAGTTATGTAGGTCTGAGGAAAAAATTCTAAGGAGTGCATAGTCTTTCTTTTTGGAGTAATGAAATTGTTCTAAAATTTATGAGATGATGAATGTACAACATTGTGATTATTATAAAAGCCATTGATTATACACATTGGATAGAATAGCCAGAAACAGCAGCTATGTACAGTAGGGGAAGCATAGAGATTAAGAGGTGAGAAATTTCCTTGTTTGTCTGTTTTTGTTTATTATTATTATTGAAATAATGAAAATGCTCTAATAATGACTGAAGTGATGAATGCACAACTATGTGATTATACAAATACTATTGTTTGTATGCTCTGGATGAAGTGTATACTTTATTAATATGTATCAATAAAATTGATTTGTTTTTTTAAAACACGACTTGTTGAAAACCTGTTATGTCTGAACATTGTTTAATAATGGCATATACATGATTAGAATAAAGTTATTAACTCCCATATCAGTGCTGCTTGTATTATCTTGATTTTCAAATGGTATTTGAATAAAAACAAAATAAGAGAAACTAAATCTAGAAAAGCAATAGAGTAAAAATATAAAAGGAAAGGAAATTAGAAGAAAAACAGAAAAAATAATTTAGGAACAAAATGCCTTCTGGATGATTGACTAAGAACAATCTGTCCCCAAGGATTATTGGAATAAGTGAAAAAAATAGAAAAATAATGAAAACACTATTAAAGCACTAAGAAATATGAAGGGTGATACAAAAAGAAGCTAACAAATTTCTGGAAGATCTTAAGCAGATGTGATTTAATTGATGGAGGAATGAAATAAAACAATAGAACTGACAAATATAGTTAATACAAATGCAAATGGAAGAGAGGAGTAATGGAAGAAGATTTTTTTGTTTTTGTTTTTGTTTGGAATAGAACTTTGGGAAAACCCTAATGTCTAAGTTAACCAGGGCTGCTATAACAAAGTACCACAGAGGAGTTGGCTTAAACAACAGGAATTTATTGTCTCAGTTTTAGTGGTTAGAAATCCAAAATCAAGGTGTTGGAAGAATCATGCAGTCTCTGAAGTCTCTAGTGTTATGGTGGAGGGTTGCAGGCAATGTGTAACTTAATCTCTGTGTCCATCACATGGTCCTATGTCTCCTTCTGTCTTCTACTACTCCTGTGTCTTAATTTTCTTGCTTATAAGGATTGTAGTTTTGTTGGATTAAGACACACCATGAGTTAGTTTGGCCACATCTTAACAGGATCTTCAAGGCTTCTATTTACAAATGAATTCACATCCACAGATCTAGGTGCTAGGACTCAAACATGTCTATGTGGGAGGCATGATTTGATCTATAGCACTCAAAACCATAATTATCTGGGTTGAAGGACCAGAATCATCTGTGGGATACTTAATAAAAAGAACAATGAATATGGAACATTCCAAGAAACTGGAAAAGCATTCCCATCCAGCTCAGGTAAGCAGGCCATTTGGGAGCTATTAAAGGGTGAGGGGTTCTACCAATGAATTTTTGGGAGAGACATTTAGAGTGAATACTAAAACTGGAAAGAAAAGCTTGATAGTGCTCCCACATAATATCAGCTGCCAACAGCGATTTTGACTTTCACATCCAGAGGGCAAATTCCCACAAGATACCATCTCAACTATCATAAGACAGTGCTTCTGTCATTCAAAATCAAGTTCACTGTCAAGGAAGAGTGATTCACATTAGCTATAACCTACACAATGGGAGAAAATATTTGGAAACCACATATTCAATAAAGGTTTAATATCTGGAACATATGAAGAAATCCTTCAACTTAACAATAAAAAGACAAACAACCCAAGTAACAAATGAGCAAAAGACTAGAATAGACATCTTTCCAAAGAAGATATATAACTGGCCAGAAAGTACAGGAAAAGATGTTCAACATCATTAGCCATCAGGGAAATGCAAATCAGTAGCCATAAGGGAAATGCAAATAAACCACAGTGAGATACCATTTCATATCCATTAGAATGGTTGCTATTAAATAAATAGAAAATAACAAGTTTTGGAAATGATGCAGAGAAATGGGAACAGTCATTCTTTGCTGGTGGCAAAGTAAAATGGTAGAGTCACTTATGGAAGACAGTTTGGTGTTTCCTCAGAAAACTTAGGGTAGAACTACCATATGACTTAGCAATCCCATTACTAAGTATCTACCCAAAAGATTTGAAAGCAAAGGCCTGAGTAGATATTTGGACACAAATATTTGTAATGGCATTATTCATATTTGGCAGAAGATGGAAGCAACCCAAGTGTCCATCATCTGATGAATAGGTAAATAAAATGTGACATATATATACAATGGAATATTATTCAGCTATAAAAAGAAATGAAGTCATAATACCTCTAACAACATGGATAAAATTTGAAGATACCATGTTGAGCGAAATATATCAGACAGAAAAGGACAAATCTCACCAATTTTGAAACAAAAGAATAAGCCATCTCATGGAGTCAGAATGTCAAATATTGGTTATCAGGGAATAAAATGGGGATCTTAAGGCTTAACATGTACAGTGTTCCTATTAGGAATGATGGAAATGTTTTGGTCATGGATGGTGGTGATGGCAACATAACACTGTGAACTTAATTAACAATGCTGAAATATGTATCTGAATATGATTAAAAGGGGATATGTTAGATAGTATATATGATAGCAGAGTAAGAATTAAAAATAAAATTCATGGAACTGCATTACACAGTAAACCTTAAGTTAAACTGTCATCTATAGTTAAAAGTACAATTATAAAAAATGTGCTATCATCAATGTTCCACACCAATGAAAGGTGTTGGTGGTGGGATGGTATATGAGACTCCTGTACTTTCTGCATGATTGTTCTGTTGACTGACTACTTGTATAATAAAGAAAAAATATTAATGTCACTTGGGAGATTTTTAGTCATAATAATTTACTACATATGAGCACATGTCAAAAGATCAGCATACCTTAGGAATAGAAGCCAAGAAAAACTAATATAAATTCAAAATGAAGCTGAAAAGATAAAATTGATTGTATAATAAAAATAAAATGTAGTAAACAAAATTCCAAGAGTATATAGTTACACAGTGTATTATTAATAGCCAAACTTATTTATTTAATTTACCAAAGTTATCTGCTAGGACAGGGCAGAGCCAAACAATCTAACTTCAGAAGCACATTCTTAACGACTTGGATATTATGGCATGACCTCTTATTGGAATATAAATTGTTTGAAAATGACTCCATAAATACAGAATAACTCAGCCTTACAGTCTATAGACATTATTTTGCCAACGTGTATCAGATATGTTTCTTATACCCTACAAACCCTTGAATATCACTTACATATTGCCACAAACTTCTGTGTAACAATGCAACTCAAAATCTGGTGGTTTGAAATAACTATTACTTGTCCTTATGAATCTAAGGGTTGGCTCTAGGTTCTCCTCAGTTGGAGCTGGTTGACTCTATTCCACATACCTCTCATCTTCCTCTTGGGACCAACTGGCTATCTGGGCATATTCTTTTTATGGCTATGGCAGAGATACAAGAGAGCAAGCCCATGCATGTAGGTACTTTGGTCCCATTACACCTCCTAACATTTACTGATCAGTGAACTTAGCCATGGGAGAAACTACAAAGTCATATGGCAAAGGAAGTAAATGCAGAGTGAGGCTTGAGTTGGGGTTATCAGTATTATAAAACATCACCAATCTACTTCTTTCATAGTTGTGACTAGGAAAAATAAACAAAATATACATGTGATTTCTAGGAAAATGAGCTTGTTGAGAATAGCATAGATGTTACCTTCACATTAGTACCCTCATGGTCCAGCAGAATGCCTGCAAAATGCTATGCACTTAATACATTTTGGATGAAATAATAGTTTATTGTTCATTCATTCAAAGGGAAATTCCTTAAGAGAATTGATCCTTTAAGGATGGGGAACTGGAGTTCCTATCCACCCTCCAACTTAGTTAGTATTGAGACCACAGGTTGCACAGTAACTGAGGGAGGAAGACAAGTTAATAAAAGGTGTAGTGCAATTGTATATCTGTATGCCAATATGTATGTCTACCTCTCCCTCTCTTTCCTATTCTCAATCAAGTCAAGAATATAATGGTGAATGCAGGACATTGTTTTTCTTGTTCTAGGTAGGGGCTGGGGAAGTGGTTTCATAAATAGTGGAAAGAACACTTGACAAAATCATCTAGAGATTGACTTTTCGCCCTACTTGCTGCTAATAAGAGATAAAACCTTAAAAAAGTTCCTTGAATCAACTCAAGATGGATCAAAGACCTAACTATAAGAACCAAGACCATAAAGACCTTGGAAAACAATGTAGGGAAGGACCTTGTAATAGGAAATGGCTTTATGAACCTCATACCCAAAGCATGAGCAGCAAAAGAACAAATAGATTAATGGGACTTCCTCAAAATTAAAGCCTTTTGCACCTCAAAGGAGTTTGTCAAGAAAGTGAAAAGACAGCCTACCCAATGGGAGAAAATATTTGGTAACCATATATCTGATAGGGGACTAATATCCTGCATATATAAAGAACTCCTATATCTCAAAAAGAAAAAAACAAACAACTCATTTAAAAAATGGGTGAGAGATTTGAACAGACACTTTTCCAAAGAAATACAAATGGCTAAAAAGCACATGAAAAAATGCTGAAAATCACTAGCTATTAGGGAAATGCAACTCAAAACTATAGTGAGATAACATCTTACTTTCTTAAGACTGACGGCTATTGAAAAAATGGAAAACTACAAGTGTTGGAGAGGATGTGGAGGAATGGGAACACTCACTGGTGGGAAAGCAGAAGGATCCAGACATTCTGGAGGATAGTTTGGTGGTTTCTCAAAAAACTAGCTACAGATTTGCCATATGACCCAGCAATTCCACTGCTGGGTACATACACAGAATAACTGAAAACAAGGACACGAACTGATATATGCACACCAATGTTCATAGCAGGATTATTCACTATTGCCTAAAGTTAGAATCAACCCAAATGCCCAACAACAGATGAATGGATAAATAAAATGTGGTATATACATACAATGGAATAGTATTCAGCTATAAGAAGGAATACAGTACAAACACATGGAATAACATGGATGAATCTTGAGGGCCTTATGTTGAGTGAAGCAAGCCAGGCATTGAGGGAAAAATACTACATGACCTCTCTGATATGAAATAAGCAAATTAAGCTGTTCCAGAGAGCTAGAGACTGGATGATAGGCTTACAGGAAGTTGGGGGTAGAAGAAGGTTGTGAGCTGACACCCACATGGATGAAATCTATGATAAGCTGGACATAAGTATTTGTACAGGAAAAGGATAAGATGGGGGCATAGAGATACCTTTGGGTGGGGCTTTGCAGGGTTGAGGGAGGCTAGGGTTGGGAGGATGGGTCAGATGGCCCAAGGAATTGGGGGGAGTGCTGGGGGGAGCTGCTGAACATGGGAGATTGTCAGGTATGTGATTGAAACTATAATGTTGAGAAAACTCTTTAGAAAATATTATAAAGAAGGATTTCCTGTTTAAGATTCTTAAGGGAGATGTATTAGTCAGGGTGCTCTAGGGAAACAGAATCAACAAGGGATATCTGTTGAGAGTAAGAGATTTATCAGAGTCTCTTATGCAGCTGTTGGGATGCACAAGTCCAGGCTTTGCAGGCAGGCTGCAACGAGGAGCTCCGATGAAAGTCCAGTGAAGAATCTTGATGAATTCTGGGAGATGTTGGCTGTCCAAAGGTGAGCTGGGAAATTTTCTCTCAATGCTGGAATCACTTCCCCTTTTAAAGGATTCAATTGATTGGGTTAAGCATCACTCATTGCTGATGGCAATCTCCCTGATTGATGTAACTGTAACTAACGATCTATGATTTACCACTGTTATTAAGTCAATGGTGACTAAAGTCCATAAATGCCCTTGTATTGCAGTTAGCCCAGTGCTTGTTTGACCAACAACTGGGCACAATTACCTGGCTGAGTTGGCACAATAGCCTAACCATCACAGTCTACCACTTGTCAACTCAGTAACCACACACATTACCTTGAACCACACTCAGTCTGTAAGTAAAAACAATAACAAACATGCATATATATATATATATATATATATATATATATATATATATTTCCACCTAACAATGTTCAACTCTCCTGCATACAACTGGAAATGCATTAATTCCATACAGAATAGGGTGCAAATTCTTGGGTAATATTCACTCTCAAACTTGACACCCTCAAATATTATGACGTGAAATGGATACAACTTGTTATATGAAAAGGGGAAAGTTTGGGGAAGAAGATGAAGAAATTCGTTTTGCATACATATACAATCATCCTAATGATACAAGGAAAAAGATTCATGATCATTATAGCCCTTGTTTCTGTAACTGGTCGTGTGGTCAAAGTTCATATTATCACTACCTTCTTCCACTACCCATTCCATGTTTTCATTACCTTCAGCAAGCACTTCAGCTGGCTGTGGTTCTTTGCCTGGTGGAGTGACCCAAACTTTCATTCCTGAAGATTCTGGGCAATTGTTAGTCCTGCTTGGATTGGGTTGTTGTAATTTTCCACTGACTTTAATCATAGGACATGGCAGTACTAGGAGATGCCCTAGAGGATCTTCTACATTCCAGGCAAACTCTTTTTTAACCCCATTATGTAGATGCAGTCCTATTTCCCCTTTATAATCAGGATCAATCACCCCAGCCAGTACAGTAATTCCCTTCTTTGACTGTTGATTCAGAGGTAAGAGGAGTCCAAAGTGGCCAGGTGGCAGTTTTAACTTCCAGTTCAATGGAATCATTGTTGTGTTCCCTGTTGACAGCACTCCTCCTTTTGGGACTAAAACCTGTAGACCAGCAGAGTTTGAGGTTTCAGGGAAAGGAAGCAAAAATTTTCCTAGTGGGTCACTAGGGGTAATAGTGAGTGGTGCACTCCCATTTCCACCCCTTGATTTCTGGACCCATGGATCCTGGTTATGGGAGAAATATCACCATAGTCGATGCTGATTGAAAGCATACACAGCCTCCTGGGGAACATTGCCCCAGCCCTGCAAGATATTGCCATGTAGTTGGCACCATAATTGACACTTCAAAAGGCCGTTCCACTGTTCTGTTCCCCATCACCTGAAGCAGCTGGATTGATAGAAAAGTAAGACCTGATGCAGAATCTCTTCTTGTTCCAGTCCCCAGTCAAAACTAGCAGCTTTTCTGGTCAACCAGTAAATGGGTCAGAGTAGCACACCCAAATGATGAATATGTTGTCTCCAAAATCCAAAGAAGCAAACTAAGCATTGTGCCTCTTTTTTGGTCATGGGAGGAGCCAGATGCAACAGCTTATCCTTCACTTTAGAAGAAATATCTCAACATGCCCCACCCCTCTGGACACCTAGACATTTCCCTAAGGTGGAAGGATCTTGTGTTTTAGTTGGATTTGTCTCCCATTCTCTCTCTCACAAATGCTTTACTAATAAGTCTAGAGTTTTTGCTGCTTCTTGCTCACTAGGTCTTTTCAACACGATATCATTAATATAATGGACCAGTGTGCTGTCTTGTGGGAGGATGAGATGACCAAGATCCCTGCAGACAATATTGTGACAGAGGGCTGGAGAGTTGATATACCCCTGAGGCAGGACTGTGAAGGTATACTGCTGGCCTTGCCAGCTGAAAGCAAACTGTTTCTGGTGGTCCTTAGTAATAGCAATTGAGAAAAAACCATTTACCAAATGAACATCTGCATACCATGTACCAGGGGACGTGTTGATCGTGTTGATCTGCTCAAACAATAATACCACATCTGGGACAGCAGCTGCAAATGGTGTCCCCACCAGGTTAAGTTTAAGATAATTTACTGTCATCCTCCAAGACCATCTGTTTTCTGTACAGGCCAAATAGGAGAATTGAATGGGGACATGGTGGGAATCACCACCCCTGCATCCTTTAAATCCTTGATGGTGGCACTAATTTCTGCAATCCCTCAAGGAATCTGGTATTGCCTTTGGTTTACTATTTTGTTAGGTAGGGGCAGTTATATTGGCTTCCACTTGGCCTTTCCAACCATAATAGCCCTCACTCCACAAGTCAGGGATCCAGTGTGGGGATTCTGCCAGTTACTTAATATGTCTATTCCAATTATACATTCTGGAACTGGGGAAATAACCACAGATGGGTATGTGGACCAATTGGACCAACTGCGAGATGGACCTGTGCTAAAACTCCATTAATCACCTGACCTCCATAAGTCCCTACTCTAACTCGTGGTCCACAGTGACATTTTGAGTCTCCTGGAATTAATGTCACTTCTGACAGTGTCTACTAATCCCCAAAATATCTAATCATTTCCTTTTCCCCAATGCACAGTTTTTCTGGTAAAAGGCCATAGATCTCCTTGGGGAAAGGTGGAAGGAAGATTAATAGTATAAATTTTGGGCAGTTTAATAGGATTCCTCCTCAAGAAGACCTGGCCTCCTCCTCATTCAAGTGGCTCTGTGTCTGTAAACCATCTCAATCTGGGAATTGAATAAGCAGCCATGATTCTCTGCATCTGTAATTTGAGTTAGGGTTTCATTCACTTGACCCAGAACTCCTCTGTTTATACAGATCCTGAAGAAATTTAGGAGACTGCCCATCTATTTCACTGCTAGGTACCCCATGATGTATCAGCCACTGCCATAACTCTACATGACTCAGACTATTTTGAGTGCTTTTTTGAATCTCCTTTCATTGCGGTAGCCCTACCCACCTTGACTTTAGCGATTAACTGCTGATACTTGACTTTTACCAGACCAATATCCAATCATCCCCATAATGTTTAAGGATTCTAATTCCATCACTGCCCTCCCTACAGTAGTATCTGGACTACAGAGAAGAGCAACCACTGAGTTCTTCAGGGAAGTTTGAGTTAGTGTTACAAATTTATTCCTCCCAGTCCTGGTTCAAGGTGTGTCCTCTGGACATTCCTGAGGTGGGTGGGCAGCTCTCAAATGGTAAATCCATTCTAGCATTCCAATCTCCCTAAGCCTTTGAATTCCCTCTTCTACTGCGTACCAGGGCAAATCAGGCATCTTAACCTCAGGCATGCTAGGCCATCTTTTCATCCATGTTTCAATCAGCCACCCAAACAAACTGTTAGAGCCCTTTGTAATCCCTCAAGCTACAGAGTTGAATCCAGAATTTCTGCTTAGTGGGCCAAAATCAATAAATTCAGCCTGGCGCAAGTTTATATTCCTTCCATCATTTTCCCATACCCTTAGTATCCATTCCCACACAGAGTATTTCCCTGATTTCTGTCTATATAAATTGGAAAACTCATGCAGTTCTTTCTGAATATACCATACTTCCTGATGGGTCACACTTTGTATTTCACCTTTGAGGGCTTGTTGTGATTTTAGTCTAGTAATAGGTCTCAAAGTCAAGAGAGGTGGTGGGGGTGGGTAAGGAGAACAATTAGAAATGCCTTGCAAGCTACTGACTATTAGGGCATTCCCTTGCATTTTCTTTTGGTGAGACAGGATTAATCTCTTCAAGCAGGGGTTGGAAGGCAGTTTCCTCAGGGCAGACTGGAGGCTTGGCAGTGTATGCTGGAGTTTGGCTGGTATGTGCCTCAGGTCTGGGGCAGGCTGGAGGCTGGGCAGGGGAGGCTTCAGTGTGGCTGGTACCTATCTCAGGGCTGGAAGTTGTTTCAGACTCCCTGGGGCCGGCTGGAGGCTGTATGATACAAGGTTGACAAGGTATGGCCTGCACAGAGCAGGCCATGGCAAGCTTATCTGGCAAAGTATCAGCAGAATTCAGGTTCCAATGTCTTCATCAATATCATCATCATCCCATATGTCTCCATCCCAATTCTCTGGATTCCACTCTTTTCCAATCAATGCCTTCACTTTAACTGCAGAAACCCTGCAGGGTTGAGATTTTAGTTTCCTTTATAACTCTGCTACTCGAACAATGAGAGTCTGAGTTTGGTTCTCAGATATTTTGAGCCTGTGGCTACAGGAGACAAGGTTTTCTTTCAGAGCACACATGGAAATTTTCACATCATCCATTTGGTGTTTAAGTTTTAAATCTGAAGCCCTTAACTCATCTCTTTCTTTGGTAACAGTAACCAGAGTATCTAGATGGAGCCATCCAACATCTTTACACCATTTGACTCCACAAAACTCTGTTAAGGTTTGAAAACACTCTCACCCAGATCCTTGCTTCTTACAAGCATGGAAGTAGGGGAATCCAGTGATGCTATTTTGCATATCTTGATTGTCAACTCATGCCATGGACTGTTAGCAGCCTCTTTGTTATTGGAAATTGGAGTTGTCAGTATCCTTGAGTCCAATTAGAGTAAAAAGACAATTGCAAAACTCCCAGAACCACCTCAGACATCCCATGTTTAAGACTCTATTCCCCAAGAACCATTCCCGGTACCAAGCAGTATTAGTGAGGGTTCTCTAGGGAAACAGAATCAACAAAGGATATCTCTCAATAGTAAGACATTTATCAGAGTCTCTCACACAGCTGTTGGGATGCACAAGTCCAGGTTCCACAGGCAGGCTGCAACCAGAAGCTCCAATGAAAGTCAAATGAAGATTCTTGATGAGTTCTGAGAGATGTTGGTTGTCCAAATAAGAGCTGGGAAATTCTTTCTCCTTTATGGAATCACTCCCCTTTTAAGGGATTCAACTGATTGGGTTAAATGTCACTCATTGCTAATGGCAGTCTTCCTGATTGATGTAATTATAACCAGCTATCTATGATTTAACACTATAGTTAAATCAATGGTGACTGAAGTCTACAAATGCCCTCATATTACGGTTATTCCAGTGCTTGCTTGACCAAATAATTGGGCACAATTACCTGGCTGAATTGATACAATAGCCTAACCATCACAGGGGGGCATCTGGCACAGGGTGTGCCTTCTAGGGAGTCTGTGAGTGCTCATCTTGTCATAGTGTGTTATATAATTGTGTTGAGATGCATACAATGAGTGGGAAGGTATACCCACATCCTGGGGAGGTCTGATGCTCTCAAACAGATGAAATTATGTCTCTTGAGAGAATTGGAGGCTCCTAATGGGGGAGGGCAGTCTAGTATGTCAAGCCATCAGCATTGTTGCAAGTATCTGTGAATCTGCTCCTTCAGGTAGTATAGACTGATTGTCGCTGTGGGCCCTGAGGGGAAGGGGGAGAGGAATAGAATAGATGGAAGCAGGGTAACTGGGGAGCAATGGACGTGTTCCACAAGATTGTGCAATGATGAATATAGGACATGTTAAATTACACTAAAAATGTATAAAAGTCTACAGGCTAAAATGCAAACCATAATGTAAAACATAGGGTAATTAAAAATTTAGAAAATTGTACAGTCTAAAATATAAACCATAATGTTAACCAAATGGAACCATGTTTGAAAGCTATGTTTCAATATCTGTACATCAGCTGCAGCTAATATACCATGAACATGCAAAAAGACCATTGCTGGGGAAGGGGGAAAAGCATTTGATATTGGATATATGGGAGTCCCCTATATTGTATATGTGACTACACAGTGATCTAAAACTTTTTTGCAGACAAAATTAAAAATTAGAAAAAAAAAGAAAGGATGTAGACACTGAAGAAGAAATGAAAGAAATTGCCTTGCCACTGTACATACAGGGCAACATCTATTACAGTGATGAAAAGCAAAACATCAAAAACAAAGTTTTATGATATCTTTATTTTTTAATATCCCAATTTATTTTTACTTTATTTTAGTTTTTCTAAATTTGTATTCTATTTCTACTCTTATAGATAGGTTTACCTATCACTACTATTTCATTTTCGTATTAATATTAATTGAATTTGGCCATATACTAGGCTTAATTTTTGAAGAAGTTTTGGACCACAGAGGGGTTCAACTACAGTGGGGGAGGAATGCTGGTGTGGGCTGTTATTGATGGGGGACACATGGTTGAGAGGGAGTTCTCTAGGGCATGTATATAGGGTACATGAAATTGTTCAGATATATGTTGGGTATTTTCATAGCAGGTACAGTTACAAACAACAACTGAGGGAGTGCTGAGTTCCTTGCCAGGGGAGCTCTGTCACATTCCCCAATGGAACAGCAACAATCCCCAAGTGCAATGGCACAGACCAGTGAAGAAGGATGGTCCAATGATGAACCCTTGATACTGATACTTAAGAGTCTGTGTGCCTGAAATTTAAACTAGGCCTAGAGCTGCAGGGTGCCTGAGTTACCTCCTGAGAGCCTCAGTATTGCTCAAATGTGTCCACTCTCTAAGTCAAATGCAGCATGTAAATGCATTAACTTCCCCCCAGCATGGGACATGACTCCTGGGAATGAGCCACCCTGGTGCCAAGGAATTACTACCAATCACTAACTGATGATGCAACTAGAAAGAGACCTTGAATAAAAGAGGGAAATGGTAAAGATAAATGAGTTTATACGGCTAAGAGTCTTCAAAAAAGAGTCAGGAGGTCATCAGAGGGGTCAAACTTGTGCACGCCTCAGCAGGATCCCAACAACAGCCAAAGTAAATACAATCCAGGTACTGGTTCTCCTGAGGGCTACAGAGATACACAGGTTCTACGATCATGGTGGTTGGCTCTGGAGTTCAGTGCCTTGTCAGTGGGCCTTACCTGGGAATTTGTTTTCCTGAGTGTGATGGAGTTGGACTTAGATGTGAACTTTCTACACATGCCTCTTATCACTTTTACTGAACCTGTGATTGGTGCTGGGGTTTGTGTATACCCAGGAGACTTCTATCTCTGAACTGGCCTTGTGCCAGCCTGGCCATGAGCCTCAGCAGAGTTGCAGCTCCTACTCTCTGGTTTGTTGGACTTGCATAGGTCGGCTAACAGGGTGATGAAAATGGTCAACCACCACACCAGGGAACTGAGAGTGCCTACAACTCCAAGGAGGAGAATTGCATCCATCAACCATGGATCTAAGCCCCCTCTCAATATTGAGGTGGCATGGACATCACCAACCCAGGATCCACAGGATGGGGGAATAAAATATAGATTTGAGTGAACTTGCTGGTATTCTACTATAGAACTATTGTGATTAGTAATGGAAGAAACTGTAGCATTAATCTGGAGAAAGTGGCCAAGGTAGTTACTGAGGGCAGGGAAAGGGAAGTAGAGATGAGATGTGGGGGCATTTTCAGGACTTGGGGTTGTCCCAAATGATATTGCAGGGACAGATTTTGGACATTATATATATTGCCATAATCCACTGAATGTACGGGGAGAGAGTGTTAACTACAATGTAAACTCTAATCCATGTCGTTCAGCAGGGCTCCAAAATGTATTCACCAAATGCAATGAATGTGCCACAATGATGAGGGAGGTTGTTGATGTGGAAGGAGTAGGGGGGTGGGTGTGGGGCATGTGGGAACCTCTTATATTTTTCAATGTAACATTTTTTGTGATTTATGTATCTTTAAAAAAAATAAAATTTAAAAACAAAAAATTCCTTGACTGTTTTGAGTAACAATTTTCCTAGTAAAATTGGACTGAGGATCTCTAAGTTTCTATCTATTCCCAAGGACTTAAGAAGGAAATTTGAAACATGGAAATATGACAACAGTAAGGATGAGAATTCATTGAATTAATTTGACATTTTGTGAAATTAAGAGCAGCAGCTGATTTATAAGAAGCAATAGCAGTTTTCAAAAATGATTAATTATAATTTGAGCAGTTACTACTGATATAAGTACGGCTAGATCTCATGAATAAAATTGTAAGGTTACCTCTAAATTGGTGTTCCCTTTTGAACAAAAAAGGAACAGCAAGTTGCCTTTTTTTTTTTTATTAATACTAGATAAACTATCAGTAGAAAACACCAAAATTTATAAAGCTTACCCTAAGTCAGTGACTACTCTGGTTCAGTAATACACTAAGTAAAAAAGTAAAAAATATTAGAGCGGCCCAGACCCAAGCTGTATCTTTTCTACTTTCCAATATGTCCCATGTTCTTGCTGTATTATATCATTGCAGAGCATAGTTACTATTTGTGCCATCGACTCAAAAGGTTGTGACTGTGTTCCAAACATCTTTACTTTCCTCCAAGAAGTGGTAGTAAATCCACAATCCACTAATGTATATGAATATACATTATAGATTAGGCTATTTATACAATATGACTCACCTCAGCAAGTAGGGGTAGTGATACATCATCTCTTTATTTTGCCATTTAATATTCAAGTAACAATGTGTTCTTATAGTAGGAAGTCCAGCTACTTCCATTTGAAAGCTTCTTCTTTACCTTTCCAAGTTGTTCAGGGGGCTTTCTCAGGCCATGGGTGTCCATCATATTTACAACATAATTTACGTTGGTTTCCTATTTATGGTTTCTTATTGCCATATCCTACCACTATTGAAGACTGATCCTGTCCAGTTCCATAGGTGTTTATCCACTTTGTGGTGATACCGTTTGTCTAAGTGTCCACATTGGCTTCAGTGGCACCACATCCTTGGGTTTGATATATAGAGTCCTGGACAAGATTCTGGGTTCTGGAATCATGTGACCTAAATTTAAATTATTTTGCCTTTGCTTCTTCTTTACTGTGCGACTTAAGCCAAGTTATCTCTCTTCATCTTAGCTTCCTCATCTATAAAATGAGGATAAAAATATAACTTTTACCCCATAATAGTGTTGTGAGAATTAAATGAGGCAACACATATTAAGGAATTAACAAAATACTGGTACCTGCTAGTATTCATAAAAATGTAGCTCCTGCTATCACTACAACTGCTACAAGAATAGTAATCCTTTCCAAAGGCAGTACAGCATTCCTAGGTTGCTGTAGTGCAGAATTTAGTATTTCCATTATTTCCCTCTTAGAAGGACCCTACCTGGGCTCCCTCTGCAAATTAATGTACCTTCACCCCAGAGTTCTGCATACCAAAGCAATTGACCTCCTGGTTGAACATTTCTTTAAGGAAAATGGCCAACTTAAGAAGACATTTATTGAAGTTCAAATTTGCATGGTCAATAAACATAGCCTCACTAGTACTCAGGAAAATGCAAATAAGAAAACAATGAGATAACATTTTTTTTTAAAGATAGTATTTTTTATTTGTTTCTCTCCCCTTCCCCACCCCCTGCCCCAGTTGTCTGTTCTCTGTGTCCATTTGCTGCGTGTTCTTCTTTTGTCCACTTCTGTTGTTGTCAGCAGCACGGGAATCTGTGTTTCTTTCTGTTGAGTCATCTTGCTGCGTCAGCTCTCAAGGTGGCAGTGCCATTCTTGGGCAGGCTGCACTTTCTTTCACGCTGGGTGGCTCTCCTTATGGGGTGCACTCCTTGTGCGTGGGGCCCCCGTATGTGGGGGCACCCCCGCTTGGAAGGGCACTCCTTGTGCACATCAGCACTGCACGTGGGTCAGCTCCACATGGGTCAAGGAGGCCCGGGGTTTGAACTGTGGACCTCCCATGTGGTAGGCAGAGGTCCTATCCACTGGGCCAAGTCCACTTCCCAATAAGATAATATTTTATACCTAACAGATCTACAAAATAAATCTCTGATAGCATCAACTATCCATGGAGCTCTGTAGCAAAGGCAACCCTCATGTTTGGTGAGCTAGAGGACAATCGTTACAGCTGTTTTGGTTCACACTGCGTCTAAATAGTAGGACACAGAAAAATAAACTATGATTTACTTATGAAATAGAATACTATACCATATTAAAATGAAGAGTATGTATATACATACATCTCACAAGGATACACAGGATGGAGGAATAAAATATGGATTAGAGTGAATTTACTGGTATTCTACTATAGAACTATTATGACTAGTAATGGAAGAAATTGTAGCATTGCTCTGTGTGTGGGGTATGTGGGAACCTCTTATATTTTTAAATGTAACATTGTTTGTGATGTATGTATCTTAAAAAAAAAAGACAATTTAATTTAAAAAAAGACCCATCCTGAATGAGGTGGCTCACACCATAACTAAAGTAGCCTTATCAAAAGGTCTTACAATAGGTTTACATCCATAGGAATGGATTAGATTTAAGAACAGTTTTTTTCTGGGGTACATACAACTTTAAACCATCACACAGACTAAAGATACTACCAACTTTAGGACACTAGGTACTTATGGGGAAGGCGAGTGGTAGGCTGGAAGGACAGAGGGTATTAGTTCTATATTTAACTTTTCTTTCTTTTAAAAATGCCAAAACATCATGGTACTATGTTAACATCTGTCACATATGTGTGATACATTCATAGGCAACTGTGAAATCATTTTCGGTTCCTTTCTGTAAAGATAAAATATCTAATAATAAAACATATCATAATGAAAATCAGAGAGGAAAGAAACATTTGGAGAAGCATAAAACTGGATCTCTACCTCACATCATATATCAAGGAAACCCCCATATGGGTTAACATTTAAATGAAAAGAAAATATACCAGAAGATTATGTAAGTAGTTTTTTGTCTTATATTAAGTTGAGAAAATTATCTCTAAGCATTTAGACAAAAGAAATCGCATAGAGAAAGATTAATAGATTTTTCTATGTAATTTAAAGCTCATCTAAGTCCAAAACCATAAACCAGATATAAATATTACAAGCTATTTAAGTCAAGTGAAGGTTTCTAAGAAATAAGGAACATCTAGTTATCCCAGGTGAAAAATATGATAATGACATGGACAGACAAGTTGCGAAAGAAAAAGTACGATGACCAATATGATAAAATGTTCAACAACACTAATTGCCTGTTATCAATTTATTGCAATAAATTGGTAGGTACATTGCAATAGGTACATTGCAGAACGTACAGATTCTGCAATAATGGACTAGATTCTTTGTGCATTTCTCCTTTACAGTGGGCATGCTGTTAAGCTCTGTCAGGAAAGTATGTGGAGGGATGATGCTGGATTAGGGACCCCCTCTTTCTGGGTCTGATGGGTTGTGCTTTGTTTTTTCTTGCTAATGCTGCGCTTGGGTCAGCTGTGCAGGGGTGTGGGGACATCCAGTAGTGCTATGTCCCAGCCATGTGCCCAGAGTGGTCAATTCCTTAGCCATCTGCCTATCTCAGCCCACTGTTAATGACCACTTTCCTATGGCCCTCTGGGTGCTGACACTGCATAAATCAAGACTTGAGCCTGCAGTGGCCCCTGACTCCCTCTGCATATCCATCAGCCAGCCTTGGTTTATGTGCACACCAGAAGACTGTTTCCAGTTTTTTCTGTGACTATGGACCAGCTCAGGACTTCTCAGTACAACTTTAATGTACTCTAATCTTCACATTCCATGGCAAAAAAATAATATGGACATATTGCAATTTCTTTGATGTTCATAGTCATTCCCAGACAGTGTGTTCCATACCTGTCATGTAGCAGAAGAAAGGGTTTGATTTTACAAATCTTTAGTAATTTTAACTTAGGAAATTTTTAGAACCAAGATTTAAGAAATTATAATGAGAAAACATGCTGCTGGTGATCTCTACTTGAAATCCTGCTTATTCATTTATAGTCTAAGCATAAAAAGCAGATATTGACTACTGTTTATACCAACAATCAAGTTGTATTGATCTGAGCTAAATATCTAAAATAATGTCAAGGTCAATACATGCTTGAGTGACCATTGATCTTGTATGAAGCCTAAAATGTAGTCAATAAAATTTCCGTTACTGCATCCCATGTATTATCAAAGTTTCTTTTATTAAAAAAATAGTTTTCAGGAAGTATATGATATGTTCTGAAGAAGAATGAGAAGACTATTTAGAACCTATTAGAATTATGGATGTGTAGATTAGACAAGGGTTTAGGTAAGTAGAACTTCTCAAATTCTTTCCTAAAAACATTTCTCCAATTTGCTTTGTATTTTGGTGACTGGATTTTTAAGTAGAGTTTGGCTGCAGTAGGGTAGTGCTGCAGTCAGTCATAAAAAACCAGAGGGAAGAAGTGGAGAGGGAATGGATTGGTTCAAGAATACAGGTAACAAAGTAGGACTGAGAAGAGCAGCTGACAATAGTCACTTAGCTTTTCACATATGATAACACTTTCCTATTTTGCCTATCCCTGTTATATAAGGTTCTTCAATAGCTAGCAGGATAATGTTATGAAGTAGCATTCAGAGAAAGAACTATCAGATAATGTTACAAAAGAACAAAATATCCTCAAGAAAAAAAATGTTTTTAACAATAGAGATGAAATGAACAAAACTAATACATGTGAACAAAAGGAGGAACCATCAGCACCAAATTGTTAGCAAAGGACAGATAAGATTAGATAAAGGTTTATTGGAACTTTCCTTTAGCCCTCCTTCTGGCTTTAGAACTCCCAATGCTAAACTATACTGGAAGGTATGCTTTATTTGTTCATTAAGGCAATCTCTCCAAAGTGGATGATTCTAATTGCAGGTTCCCTAAAAACATGCTAACAAGACAGTTTATATGTTTGGCAGTAATTAGAAAGCCATTAATTCTTTCAGCAGTAGATCAACATTAAAATAGTTGTGGACACAAATAAGCAAGGTAGCTGTAGTGTTGTGGGAGCCCACTGCTTGGGCTCTCCCTTCTTAAAGGAAACAAAGTCCTCAGCATATAGCTGCCTGCGTGACCCAGATATAAATTAAAATTTAATGACCCTCCCCAGAGAGAAAATAATGTACAAATGGTATTGTAGACTGTAATTTTCTCCAGGCTGTACACTTCCTACAATAATTTCACCAAACCCTATTTATGTCCCTCATATGACCCTAGCAGAGACTCTGTTATGAAATATCTTTGTTCTAAGACCCTTTATATTGCCGCTCATTTTCTGACCTCTTTGCAGAGTGCTGTCTTCATTCTCTGAACCGCCACCTTCAGAGACTCTCCTGTTTGTAAGTCCCAATAAAGCTTATGTTTGATTCAGTGCGAAGTGTGTTCTTTGATCTCATGGCAGCCCCAACCTAAGCCCTTCAGGTGTTGGTTTGAAACAAGTGTTATTATTGAATAAGGTAGAAGCTCATGTGGATTATTAGAAATACATTAACAAATTATAATTTAGTATGAAAATGTATAAAATTCCAAGAGAAATGAAAGACAAAGACTGTTACAGTAATTCATAAAAGAAGAAATACAAATTCCAATACACATATAAAAACATCTACTTCAGTAATAAAAAATGCTAGTTGTAATTGACTTTAATAATAATGTGACTTTTTAGGGACTTGCCCAATTTAAGATTTAAAAAATCAACCTAGTGTTGATAAGAATTTGTGGGAAATAGGCTTTTTCACACAATTTCTTGAGTGAAATACTTATCAAAAGGCTAAAAAAATTTTTGACCAGGCAATACTATTTTCAGAAATTTTTCCTAGGGAAATAATGAGAGCTTTAGAGTTTAACATATGAGACCATTTATTAGGACATTATCTTCAATAACAAAAAACTTAAAATGGTCTAAATGTCCAAAAATTGTTGGGAGAAGAGGTTCATCATGGGGTCCTGCAACCCTGCACTTTCTGATACTGAATGGTTTTTGTAGCTAGTCACAGGCAACTAAGTAGGTGAAGGCACTATAGCCTGATTACTATATAACGGTATTCCTCCTTGAGAGGAAGGAGACTGGCTTATGTGCTGCTGGCTATCAAGATTACTGCTTGTCAAGAAGTGCTGGACTTATGGTACTTCTGTGGGTGCAGGTGTCCTTTGTGCACATTGGGTGTGTCTGTGGGACTTGGGGAAAAGGTAATCCAATGCAAATATGCCGATACCCCAGTTGCCTGCTGTCCTGTGAGTGATTCAGTCCTTCTGCTCTGACCTAAGAGTCTTCTGTTTTCTGCCAGCAACCACAAAAAGTATCAAGCTAATAATGTAGCTTGCAAGCCTGAAGGACTTCCTTTAACATTTCTAGGAGTATAGGACTGAAGGCGAGGGATTATTTAAACTTTTATATGTCCAATAAAGTATTTGTCTATTCATTGTTGCTTTTTTCTTTCAGTAATTTAAAGGTTTGTTCCATTTTCTTCGGGTATGAATTGGTTTCCCTAAGCTGTTGTAGTTCTCATCTTTGTTTCTCTGTATATAATTTGCCAATTTGACTATGATGTGCCTTGATATAGTTTTATCTTTTCTCTCCCTTTTTCCTCTTCTTCTCCTTCTACCTTCTTCTTCTCACCTTTCCTATTTGTGTGCATGTGTGTGTGTGTGCATGTGTGCTGCGTTTCATTGAGCTTCTTGGATCTGTTGGTTTATAAACTTTACCACATTTGGAAAATTTCAGTTGTTATTACTTCAAATATTGTTGTCTGTCTCTCACTTCTCCTTTAGAGACTCCAAATGTTAGGTTACTTGAAGAGATCCTAGAGCTCAATGATGCTTTCTCTTCATTTTCCCCAGTACTTTTTCTTTCTGGTTTTCACTTTGGATTGTTTCTATTGCTATGTATTCGAGTTCACTATTCTCAATTTATTTCTTCTGTTGTTTCGTCTCTAAATAATTCATCCCATGTGTTTTTCATCATTGCAGATGTTGGCAGCCAATACATGGCAAAATTTGGTGAAGGAAGTAACATATGCTTTATGGCCTTGTGAATATAAGATTCTACCTCAAATAAATACCCTTTATGAAACCCAACAGACTTCTGGTACTTTATATCAGCACCATTTTGGCTGACTAATACAGTCCTTAACTGGTCATATGGCAACGCATATAGCAGTGTCTCCTGGTTTCTCTCTTCTCTTACAGGGTCCATTGATGTTCAGCTTCTGTTTGTTCCCTCTGTGGCTTTCTCTCTCTCTTTGTCTGAGTTTCACTCCATTTATAGTCTGGTAATAGGATTAAGACCCATCCTGATAGAGGTGGGCCACAGTATAACTGAAGTAACCTCATGGAAATGTCCTACTTACAATGGGTGAATACCCACAGGAATGGATTAGGTTTAAGACCCTGTTTTTCTGGGGTACATATGGCTTCAGAATACCATACTTAATAAAACACAAAACAACATGAAACAAAACCAAGACAAAATAGCTGAATTATCTGTTTCTATGCTTTTCCTGAGTTTCTAGTCAGCATAGAAGAAAGGGATAGAAAAATGTATTGTGCTTTAAATTCAGAGGAAAATGACATAGGTTATGGGAACCTTATTTTTGGATTTTAAAAGATAATTTATTACATCATCATGTTCAATTTTTCCCATCATTTGGATGTAAAGAGGTGAAATTATAGCCCAATAGCAATAGATAGTAAGTAGAAGAGTAGGGATTTTTACTCTTTTTTTGGTCTGAAGCCACATCTCTTGCTTTTAGCATGAGACCAATGTGCTTCCTTGTGAAGTTAAAAGAGTGACAGTCACAGTTTGGTGGGTTCTGTTTTTGTAGACTAGGAGTGGTAGGGTAGGTCAGTGCGGCAGATTTAAGATTAGTGAATCCCCCAAAACCCTATTCTTAAAGCTAATCAATTCCTTTGTGTGTAAACCTATTGCATGTGGGAAATTTTGATTAAGTTACCTGAGTTAAGGGCCTTTTGTTGGATTTCATGACCCAAGGTAGGTCTTAATGGTCCTATTGGAGTGCTTTATAAACAGAAGAATAAAGAGCCACAGACATGGAAAGAAGACTGCAGAGAAAGACAGGAATCCAAAAGCTGAGAGAGAAGGCCCTCAGAGCCAGAAACTGAGAAGATGCCCAGAGGAGAGGGGAGAGATTAGCTGATGCTGTTTTGTGCCTTTCCATGTGCTTGACTGCCCAGAGCTACAGCTTGGGGAAAAGAATCTCCCGATGATGCTTTGATTTGGACACTTTTATGGCCTCAGAATTGTAATCCTTTAACCTAATAACTTCCCATTGTAAAAACCAAGCCATTTCTTTTTGTGTGTGTGTTGCATTCAATGCATTTGATGAGTACATTTTGGAGCATTGCTACACAGCATGGATTATAGTTTATGTTGTAGTTTACCTGTCTCCCAGTCCACTCAGTGGATTATAGCAGGAATATATAATGTCCTGCATCTGTCCCTGCAATATCATTGAGGACAACTCCAAGTCCCTAAAATGCCCCAATATCACACCTCTTTTTTCCTCTCCCTGCCTTCAGTAACTCTCGAGGCCACTGTCTACACATCAATGATATAATTTCTTCCATTGTCAGAGTCACAATAATTCTGTAGTAGAATACCAGTACAACGCATTTCTGATATCTAGCTTTCAGCAACTTTTAGCAAAATAAAACAGTCTGTGGCAGTGTAGGTGTCTTTCAACCCATAAAACACATCACAAAAAGAAAGCCAACCTTTGAAATATAACATGCTCAGAGTCTGTCAAATAAGAACTTTCTGATCATCGTGTCTCCTGTTTTTCTCTACTCTAACACTACAGGGGTCAGATTCAGTTTAGTAAAGAAGGGAAAGGAAAAAGAAGAGCAAGGTGGGGAAATTTATAAGAGTTCAAATCCAGCTCTGCCACTGAAGTGGCCCTTGGCTGGAGGAGAGAAGAAGGTTGAATTAGATGAGAGACTATAAGTTATGTTGTTATATTAGACAGGACTTTTTTGATGCCTAAAAGTTACTAGAAAAGTTGTAAGCTTATCACAGTTACCATTTAGAGGTTGAAAGATCAAATTGAAGGTCCTGCTAGCCAATTGCCACTTATGACTATGGAATACTAAAATATAGCTTATATGATTGAAGAATTAAATATTTACTCATGCTTTAAATTAAATATAAGTAGCCACATGAGGCTAGAGACTAACATAATGGGTAGTGTCTCTCTAGAATATACTTAATTAAAATTGGCTAAGCCTCTGGACCCACCAATCCCCTCATGGACTTCTTATTTTGTTGCAATACTTCCTTTTACTTTACTACAGATAGTAGTCTTCTTTCTTTTTTCTTTTTTCTTTTTCTTAAGGTAGGCAGATAAACAGTCCTCAGCTTAGGCAGGAAACGCTTTTGTAAAGCTAAATATATCAGCTCAAAGTGTCCATTTATCTTCAGGAATCTCTGGCTTTGAAATTTTGTTGCTGTAAGCACTAAATGAAACCTCAAATTCCATGCTTCAGATACGGTATTGATGAACATTAGCAGTGTGTGAGGCGAACACAGCGTCAGGGAAACAGCCACTCACGTTGGGGTCTGTGTTGAACAGTCCTGCCTCAGGAACCCTGCTGACTCCTTGAATATCCTTTTAAAGATTCTTCTAGCCATTCTTTGAGAGGAACAGATGCATCTTTTCATATAATGTAATCAGCAAAGTTCATGAGATGTTAGACTAGACTATATTCATATGTCTTTCACTGTGCAGGGTATATTGGTGGTATTTAAACCAGATTTCTCTGTAGCTAGCAACTCTTTTAAAAATATCTGGTTTTTAATTGTCTGTCTGAGACCAGGAAAGGTTGAGCATTTATTTGAGCGAATCTCTTTCATTATTTATAATCTTTTTTAGTACAATGCTTTAATGTGAACTGGTATTTCTATTTTAAAGTTTGGTTTTCAGAATTTTCTATATTTATGAAGAAAATAGTTGTTTACTTTTAACTCCTCTGAACACAGGGTGATGTTTTGAAATTCAAATATATCCTCTGGCTCACAGTATTGCCCTTTATTCAGAAATTGTAAGCATCTTGAATCATGGATAAGGATGTGAGAAAATATGCCTATATATACACACATATGCCTATATATGCACATATAATGTATTGTATGTTGCATACAAAATACACACTAATCACTTTTACCCAGTAAGTAGAAATAATGACCCCCTTAGAATGTGCTTGGGTATTATGTGACTGTGTAAATATATAATATAGAGTTAGTTTTATTTCATACGTGCCATAAAATGTGGCAAAACACTTAGGTGATAGAAAACTGGATACCACTAAAATGTCTTAGCATATGATATTTCTTAGAGGTCATGTCTTCAAACTCTCCATACAATGCCAGAAGCTCATCAGCAGGAGGTGCATTTGGGTGATAGGAAACTCTCTACCTCACCAGATAGCCCACTCTCTGCTAGCTAGCAATTGCTTTTCATAAAAATGTCAATATAAAAGTTGGCTCTCTCTTCCTATAGCGTCTATTTAATGCTTCTATTTCTGACCACTTTGATAAATGTGTTTTCTTGTAAAGTTCAACAACAAAAAGAATAAAAAAAATCTTTGTGGGAAAGCGGATTTGGCTCAAGGGATAGAGCATCTGCCTACCAGATGGGAGGTCCAGCGTTCAAAACCCGGGCCTCCTGACCCGTGTGATGAACTGGCCCATGTGCAGTGCTGATCCACCCAAGGTGTGCCTTGCTCCCTGTGTAAGGGAGCCCCACGCAAAGAGTGCATCCAGTAAGGAGAGCCGCCCAGCGTGAAAAAAACACAGCCTGCCCAGGAGTGGCAGTGCACGCATGGAGAGCTGACGCAGCAAGATGATGCAACAAAAATGAGAGACAGATTCCGGGTGCTGCTGACAAGAATACAAGCAGACACAGAAGAACACTCAGCAAATGAACCCAGAGAGCAGACAACTGGGGAGGGGGGAAGAGTGGGGAAAGGGAGAGAAATAAATAAAAAATAAATCTTAAAAAAAAAATCTTTGTGTATATGGAAAAACAAACAAATCAGGAAAGGTGTGTGACAGGTTGAGATTATTTTATGACTCTCAAAAAGAGAAAGATTGTGTTTGTAAACTAATCTTTTCTTCTGGGTGTGATACCCTTTGACTGCATTAAATTTAATTGAGGGTCCTTTGATTAGATTACCTGATAAGATCAATTGAGGGGTTTTGAATGGACTATATCAGTGAGGCATGTCTCCGGTTGAGTCTCTGCCCCCCTGCTGGGTCTAATATAAATGGAGATGCAGGGATGCACAGAGAGAGGAAAAGGAGCAGCCATATTTGATTTTGCAGTGTGAAAGAGAGGACTCTAGGAAGAACAGAAGCCCCCAGGGATTCAATGAGCTGAACTACCGAGACTGAGAAAGTGGGTCTGGCAGGAGAGAAGCCCTTTGCCTGATAGCGTACAGATGAGCTTTGGGAAAGAGGACTGGAGGATGGCTTAAGTATGAAGCCCCTAAGAGGCTGGACCCATTGAGTAGCTCAAGAATAAAGAGTTAAGCCCTATGCCTCTTACTCACAGCTGAGTTCCGGAGCTGGGCTCCAAGAGACAGTGAGTCCTGAAAGGAAGGCAGAGACCTTGGCAGAGATTGGTGGCCATCTTCCTTTGCCACATGCTCGGACAAGAGGATCAATAGTATATGATGTTGGTGAGAAAGCATCTCTGCTGATGCCTTGATTTGGACATTTCATGGCCTTGGAACTGTAAGTTTTATCCTGAATAAAACCCCTTTGTAAAAGCTAACCCATTTCTGGTAGTTTATATCAGCAGACCTTTGGTAACTAAAACAGGGTGATACAAGTATTCTATGTTTTGAATTCATATAAAGTTCTATAATTCTTAATTTCTAAAATGCCAATGGACAATATAGATGAAAGTTATACCTCTCATTAAGTAAAGCTCCATTTATGAAAACCTCAGTTTGCAACTTGGATAAAATGTGAGATGGTTATCAATTTTCATAGTACCTATGGGTTCAGTGTATAGGATTTTTTTCTAAATAATAAATTGGTTTAGTGTATTAGAGTAAAATTGATCTAGATAAATTCAATTCACTCTTAGTTTTTTAGAACCTTAGTATTTTATAAATCAAAGTGTTTGGAAATAGCTGTGGGTGGAAATGTAAGTATGAGGAACCTTCCCTATTCAGTAATTAATTTACTTTATATCACATCAGACTGAAAGGAAAGGTTATTAGGCAGTGAATTGAGTGGCATAATGAAATAAATATATCCAGTAAAGATAACCATATGGGTACTTATAAATGCCAGTTATATTGTATTGTATTTTTTGGTATGTAACTCCACTTTTTACTTCTTACAGGTTCTAAAATGTAAAGGCATAAAAAAAAAATCATGATAAATTTATGGTTTTGGTTCTTTTTAAAATTTTCTATCTGTTAAGATTCTTACATTGTTAATTTATCATTTTTTTAATATCCTTTAGTTCTTTTCCTATATCTCTTTCTCTCCTTAAGTATATTTAGGATCACTTTTTTATAAGTCTTTGTCCTATATGTCCAAGGTCTAGTCTTCTTCATTGATGGTTTCTGGATTTTTATTTGTTTATGTTATTCTTTGGATGGGCTATCATTTCCTGTTTCTTTATCTTGTAATCTTTTCTTGCTTGCTCTACATTTTACTATTTTAATGTTTAAAGTCTGGAATTTAGTCCCTGAATTATGTGTTTCTTATGTTTCTATTCAGATAGTGATATAACAGTTTTTCTTGAGTGCCAGGAGGTAACAAAGCCAAACAAGCCAATGCAAAACACTGTTGGCTGATGCTGTCTGTCAGAGTTTAGCACTCCTGTCAGAAAGACAGCCTCCATACCAAGGAACCAAGAGAGTCTACAATTACAAGCAAGAGTGTCCCATCAATTGACCATATGGGACAGAAACCCTCTCTCAATTAGAGGTGCAATGGGTATCACCATGCCATAATCTTAAGTATTGGCGAATGAACTATGGACTAGAGTGGACTTACTGTTGTTCTACTATAGAGTTATTGTGATTCTAGCAATGGAAGAACGTATATCATTGATGTGGAGGCAGTGGCCACTGGAGGTTTTGATGTGAGGGAGAGGGAAAATAGGAGTAATATGGGGCATTTTGGGACTTGAGAATTGTCCTGAACGACATTGCAATGACAGATACAGGCCATTATATCTCTTGCCATAACCTATAGAATTGGGTGGGAGAGAGTGTAAACTGCAATGTAAACTATAATCCATGCTTAGTGGCAGTGCTCCCAAATGTGCCCAATTGCAATGAAAGAACCACACTAATGAAAGATGCTGGAAAAGGGAGTAAATGCGGGTGGTATGAGGAGCAGGGCATATAGGAATCCCCTGTATTTTTTATGTGACATTTATGTAATCTAAATATCTTAAAAAAAAAATAAAAGAAGAAGATTGACTCAGGGCATATGTGAAGTGCAGGACCTTCTCCGTATTTTAGGAGTCTCTGTCTTCTCCAAGGCTTGCACTCCCTGATTTAAGTGTGGATTTATCAATTACTTACAGGAATTCCCCTCTACTCTCTAAGAAATAGAATTTCACCCTTCCCTTGTGCTTTATTGTGTTTCTTAAAGCTGGTAATGCTTTGCCCCATGGCCCTTTGACTTAATTGTTTCTTACACTGCTTCATTTGTTCTAAAGCTGCTTCTCCCTGCCCAGCAAGTTCTGTGAAGGGAATCCAGAGAGGAATTTCCTGGTTCCGTCTTTATGCTGTCATCTATAGATTGTCACTGACATAAATGAACCCCACTACGTGCATGGTGGTTACTTTGCTCTTGCTGGAACAGGGCCAGGGACTTACAATGGAAGTGCAATTAGCTTCCATACCAGTCCTTGGAGGGGCTGAGGGAGGGGTCATCAAGGGCACCACAAGCTACTTCTACCATTTTATGAGACTGACGTGCTGCCTGCTGAGCTAAGAGGGTGCTGCCTATTCTACCATTTTAATGCTGTGTTTTCTTGTTTATTCACTCACCCACTTTCTGCAACCTTTTAACTATTTTCTGGAGTTTTGAGGAAGATGACTCTGCCAGTTTTTACTAATTGTTCAAAGATTCCAGGGGAGAGTGGAACCCTGGAGTGTCTTACGCTGCCATCTTGTTTGACTGGAATGAAAATTAACTTCTGATGTGGCTACTGCTGAGTCTTCAGCCTATTCAGAAACATCTGGATTTAAAGGAACCAATGAAATCTCCTTGGCTTCAGATGTTGATAATAAACACCGGTAAAAATGTATGCCAATGTATATACACATCATCAATTTTCTTGTGAAAAAGAACTTTAGTATTTGAGTTTAAAAAATATGATTTTCTGCTTTTTTTTTAGCTCATTAAAAAACAAATAAAAAGCATTACCAAACAATGAAATAAATAGTTATGTCACAAAATTGAAAATACCTGTAGCTGAAGTGTTTAGACTATTTTCTATGCAGCAGAACATCTCAGCCTCGGGTTTCCTCACATATTTCATGAATACCTAATCTTGGTATTGAGGCAAGGTTCCATGCTACCACCAGGGAAGAAGGCTCACCATATGGAGAACAGCAAAGATATGCCAGTCACTAGAAGCAGGAGCCTAAACACTTCTGCTGACTGCATAGTACTGTGGCATCATGGCCACCAGAGAAGACACAGAACACACTGGGCACTGGTCGGAGAAATGCTTTACTCATGTAGGGAAGAGGCAGAATAAGGTCAACCTCAGTAGTAGGTGTTGGCATCCCCCATTACCAGTGGACCCCTCCTGACAGCTAATGCAGGGTGATGATCTGCACGCGCCCCTCTCATGTTGCATTGAGAAAGGTCATGTTCTCCCCTCCAAGAGAAGATATATTAGTGGAGTTGACCTGGTGCCAGGTGATGCTCATGGCTCATGCTTAAGTGATACATAGAAGTAGGTTGTGTACCTGAAATGAAAGTTTACCCAGTATGTAAGAAAAATCAAGGTCAAGCCATAGGCTTTAATCCCAGTCACCAGATAATGGAATGTTCCTGGGCTCAGAAATGGTAAGCCCAGGAAGAGGTGGTAGGTTGTGTTTTGGCTGGTTCCCCAACACTCACTAATTTCCCACAGAACCCCCTATATAGTACTGTGGCAACCTCTTGAGGTGATATCCAGCACTGGCTTTGTGGGTGTGTGACAATGTACTTGGCCCTCAGAATGCAACAGTACTTCGTTACAAACTCTGCTGTCACTATTCTTAGAATAATTTTATCTTTGAACATGTGTTTTGTAAGTGAAGTCCAATAGGACAGTGGATCATGTGCATGACTATAGGAGTAATAACTAAACAATAAATCAAGATTAAAGCAGGATATTTGTAAACATGGCAGAAAATTCTGATGTAGTTTTCTTCCTCAATGTTACCAGATTCTGTCTGAGTTCTTGGTTATGCTGCAGAAATGAATCTCAAAAGCATGCCTGGTGAGTTAGGCCAGTAATTTATTCAGGTAGGGAGGGAAGAGAAATGGGAGAAAATAACAGAAAATAACAGAGCAGGGGTCCCAGGTAGTGAGGAAGGGGGTGAAAGGGATGAAGAGGGCTAATTACAAACTATAATTCCCCATTATAGATTATAAATCCCCAGGGTTACTTGCATGGCCACATGGCAGAGGACAAATTGTGACAGCCATGTTCAGAGGGCAGGACAGATATGCAGGTAAGAGAGTAAGTCGAAAGAGCCCACTCAAGCCTTGAGGTTTGCTTTTAAATTGTTAATTATTCTGCCCCTTTGCTAATGGAAGGGGAGGGGGTTTCAGCTGTTTGCTGTTTGGATTGATTATCCCACCCATCAGTTCCTTAGTGAGGACCCAATGATAAAGTTCCTAGAAAACATCGGGCTTTTCCTTGTCCCCAGGAAGAAGTCTTTGTTCTAGGTAGCAGAATCCTGGGGGTGGGGTCCTCCAGCAGCCATCCTGGGGGTTCCAGATGTCCACGTGGACTCTGCCAGGTTCCAGATCCGTCTAGTAATTCCCTATCTTATTAGCCTGCTTCATCAATATGATCTCTAGATTTTTTTTTTTTTTTTTCATTGGCTGTGGCAGAGGTCAAAGAGCATATTTTAATTCTGGTGCTGCTGGTTTTCCCAGATTTTTAAAAACGTCTTTACTGTTTTGGGGTGTAGCTCTTTTAAGATTTGTATATCAGTATTTCACATTTCATATGCCATGCATCAATTACTCTATAGAGGATTGCAAGTTGAAAACAAACTGGCCACTTTTTCAGAGAAGAACATTTGTCTGTTAAGAGACATTCATTTGTATTTTTCATCAAAATTGATGGTTTTAAATAATAAAATTTGTTGTACAAAAGAGTATAGAAGTGTGTGAGATACAAGCTTTTAAAAATCAGTGTCCTATAATTCTACTTCGTAGAGGAAAGCACAATTAATAGTTTGGTATCTAATCTTTTGTAATACATCTCTGTGTGTGTTGTGTGTGTGTGTGCTCTTTTCCTGTAACTTTTATTTTACTCTTGATAACTTATTGTAGGTACACTTCCATATCAATATATATACATCTTCTGCATTTTATGGATATACTGCTTTTTTAAGACAATCCCATATTGGTTGTACTTAAATTTTCAAAATTTAAATAATCTGTATTGAACAGATGTTTATTTTTTATATTTGTCATTTAAAGTACACTTTAATGACATAAAGGATATAAAGACATAAAATAGATACATTTTATTGTGAATTATTAGTCATTTTATGACTACTACCTACCCTACTTCTCATTCTTATTAAGAATAGCTTCCCTCTCTACCTACTAATTGAAAATCACTGCTTTAGGCTAACTCATCACATCTGAAAACAAAGGTTTTGCTGCAATGTTATTAATACTAAGGATAATAGTGATAATGATGATGATGAGTTTACTTTGATTGTCTGAGCAAATGCACGTCATTTAAAATCTGGGCCCCTGATTCTCTCTTTCTTAAATTATCACCTCAAGGCAAAGGATCAGAAACTCCCCTATAGAGTTACCTTAACCATGCTCAATGAACAGTAGGAAAAGCTTATTTTCTGTGCCTAAGGATTCACTACTTTAGCAGAGAAGTAAGATCATAAAGATTGCAGCCTACAATGTGTTCTTCCTTCTGACTCCTCTACAGCTTCAGATTCTGCACACATTGAAGCTCTCTTTAAGGTTGGTGTTATGATGCATGCCTGGAAGGAGAGGATTGACAGTTATTTTGATCAACAAGAGTTGGCAGTTTGGATTTTGGCTTTTGCAATGGCATCCCTCCAAGTGCTACCTGTCATCACTAATTTGGATCCAGTAGGCCTTGGCCTTCACATTCTTATAATCACTGCCCTCTACTTCCCCTTTCTCCTCCTGTGTGAGCCATTATCTTCAGCCTGACTTTGTGTCAAAAGTAAGATTTTTTGAACTGTGTGGTCACTCGATATACTTTTGCTGACATCTGTTCGAAATCTCAATGACCTTCCAATGACCACCATTCCCTTACTCCTTCCTCCCATCAATTTGGGTACTTATTCCAATTCCTCTGAGGAATTCTTTCTTTCTTTCTATCCTTTCTTTCTGACTTATTTTTACTTATGATCTCCCTAGAGTCTGTCTTCAATCCTTGAACTTTTAATAAGTTAGCTGTTATTTCTTTGTCCCTATTCTGACTCTTCCTCTCTGAAAACTGGTTTCTGACTCCCTCATGCTTGTATTTTAGAATCACCTCACATGGTTTATCTTTATTTCTCTCAGTTCTTCTTATCTTATATATAAATTTTTTTCCTTTAAAAATTTCATTGTTCTTATTTTTAAGGTATTTTTAATTTACCAAAGTATGCAAAACCTCAAACAATAGAGAAGTCTATAGTAAAAATAAAAGTACTGCGTTTCTCATCTCTCTAAATCTGTTCCCTTCTCTGAACCAAATCCCATTTACATAAGAATTATGAAGCATACAAACTAAACCATGAAAAATTCTTATCTCATATTGCTCTGCTATATTAATTTCATTAAGCAAAATATATATTGAATTGGTTATCTTAACTCCAGGGGTAATTCTAAATAAAGGAACATTTGTGTACAGGGGTTCATATAAGATCACTAGAACTGTGCCTCCCTCCACGTTTAGTCTCTGCTTCCTTTGTATTGGCTTTATTTTATCAAATGTTGAAAAAGATGGCTACCAACCATCTAAACCTGGATTCTACTTGATTAGAAACTATAGATATATACATTTTTTTCAGTAAAATCTTGATCTTTGCTCTCATTGTTCCTGAGTCATGTTTTGATCTTTAAACAAGAATCTGACTGTCCAGCCCTACATCAAGTGTTTGTCTCTGAGACTGGGAAATGGCATTAGCTTGACTGGAGTCACATCACCTGAGAATATATATATATGTATGTATATATACACACACACACACTGTTATTATGTGATTATATAAATATTTTAGGTGAAAAATAATATACTATTATAATGTCTTTTCCATTATGGTTTTTATTTTTTTCCCTGGAGTTCACATTACCTTTCCCCCGCTATACTCTTTGTGTTTCTTCATATTCTCAGTGTTTTTAACTCCTTATTTTTTCCATGATCCTGGAGTCCTCTCTTGTTCTTTTTTGTTTTGTATGATTGTATTCTACATTTTCCACACAATCCCCAAATAGTTTCTACTCTCCATTTTTTATGGGTTAGATTCACTATTTCTTGGTCCCTGTCTTTGTCTTTTTTTTTTTTTAAAGATTTTTTTATTTATTTCTCTCCCCTCCACCCACCCTGGTTGTCTGCTCTCTGTGTCTGTTTGCTGCATCTTCTTTTGTCCGCTTCTGTTGTTGTGAGCGACATGGGAATCTGTGTTTCTTTTGGTTGCGTCATCTTGTGTCAACTCTCTGTGTGTGGCACCATTCCTGGGCAGGCTGCACTTTCTTTCGCGCTGGGCGGCTCTCCTTACAGGGCGCACTCCTTGTGCATGGGGCTCCCCTATGCGCGGGACACCCCTGCGTGGCAGGGCACTCCTTGCGCGCATCAGCACTGCACGCTGGCCAGCTGCATACGGGTCAAGGAGGCCCGGGGTTTGATCCGCGGACCTCCCGTGTGGTAGATGGACACCCTAACCATTGGGCCAAGTCTGCCGCCTGTCTTTTCAATTTACTTCCTCTTTTCACATAAGGTGCAATTTTAAGTAACTTCCTAAGAAAGGGTAGATGGGAGGCACATTTTTTATAATGAATAGTTTGGATAGGTATAGAGGTCTGGGTTACAAGTCATTTTACCTGAATATTTTGAAGACATTGCTTCAAAGTAGTGATTCTCTGGCATTCAGTATTGTTATTGGCTGCCGTTTTCTTGCTGAGATTCTGCGTTTTGAATATAAATACAAATATAAATATAAATACGAATATATAAAATTCTCATTTGTTCCTTGAAGTAGCTTTGTTTCTATTTCCTTTTGAAGTCATCTCTTCCCTGTTTGTTAATTTCTCCCTCTCTTTTTTAATTGCAGGTATTCCTCAAGCATTTGGTGACCTTGGATTGGCTGATCATATTAAAAACTGAAACAATGAAAATCTCATACTAGTCCCTTGTATGTGGATTTGATTTTCCATTGTTGATGTCATTTCAGAGGATTGAGTGGGGATCTGGCTGTGGGACTCAGCAAGTGTCAGAATGTCTCTTGGGGCATCTCAAAATTTCTAGAGAGACAGCTCTTGATTCCTGCCTGGAAGAAGTTTAGTCAGTGGGTTTTGACCTTTAGGTACATTATCAACTTTTTTATATACAAACTTTGAATTCATCTCACAGTTTTCATCCTCACTTCTTATCCCTGCCTCCTAAGTCCTTGATACCTCTGAATATTGAGCTTCTTGGGAGGTTCAAAAAGTAGTTCTTCCTCACCTATGTACTCTTTTGTGCATGCTCCAGGCCATGCTCCCACTGCCTGCTTTCCTCAGTTATATGCTTCTACACACTACTTATATTCTAGATACTTCTTGGAATCTGTTCTCCATTGATGTCCCCACCCCCATCCCCTGCAACTCCATCCTCTTAATGTTCATATCTTTTTGTTCCCTATGCCTTCATTTCCTGAGGTCTTGTGAGGGAAAGAAGATAATGGTGATCAGTCTTGAATCAGATGTGCCATATTGCCCTTTGAAACTTTCAATTTTTGTTTTTCCAAAGCTTTTTCCTTGACCATTTCCAATCTATCTGGCCTCGTTGAAAACTTGATCATTCCAACAATCTTTAACTATATCCTTTCAAGGGTATATTTATATCCTATCAAGATGTTCATTTGATAGCCAAGTGGAAATATCAAGTTCACAATTGTGTGTGTGTGCATATATATATGCACACACATACACTTGGATGAGAGGTCCAAAAAGATGGCATATAAAGCTACAGACCTTGATGAGATTACCTAGCATAAAAGTATAAACTAGAAAAATAAAAGGTTCAGGCTAAGAAATGCGTCACTCTAATACTTATTAGGGAAGCCATCAAGGAAAGTGGAGATGGATATAAGGGGCCTGGGGAAAGCTTTGTACTGGAAAGAGAGTAAGAAAAAGAAAAGTGAGCAAAAAAAACACAACAAAAAACAAAAAAGACATGAACAGCCCTGTTGAATGCAGCTGAGAGGCAATGAGATGAGGACATAAAAATGTCCATTGCTTCTTGACAAAAGCAGGTGAATTGGAGAGCTTAAAATGAGAGCCAGATGGAGAGGCTTGAAAAGTGAATGAGAAATGAGGAAAGGAAGGGAAGAAAATAGATAAATCCTTCAAGAAAGTTCATTGTTAATAGGAGCAAGGGATGTGGCAATAGCTAAAGGGGGATGAATTGATTCAGGAAGGAGGAAAACAACCACTGGAGTCAATTATTCAGCTGGGCGATCAAAATATGACTCAGGGCCAATGAGAGCCAAGATCAAGATTTGCTGTGAAAAAATATGCCTCTGTAGCTTTTAATCATGTAGAATGCAGGTTTGGACGGTTGGTGGCCATCTTCTTCAACATATGATAAAATGAAGCTAATACAAAGGAAAGCAAAGCCTAAACATGGAGGGAGGGAAAGTCCTGGTGATTTTAGGATGATGGGGGAGGTGCTATGTGGGCATGAAATAATTGTCTTGAAGAGGTGATGTTTTTATGTTTCTCAGTCATCAAGACTATTTACTTATATTAACTTTAACTCTCCTGCTTCTAGTGTCAGAAGGTTGGCTTTTTTCCACATGCAAAATGAACTCAGTCAATTATCTGAAACTCAGTCATTGTGGTTTAATTTCACAGTGGGGCTTTTTCTTGAATTGTTGAATGTTCTCAATAACATACCACATGTCTCTCTGAGCCTGTGTTTATTTGTCAATTAAATGGGAATAATAATACTTAACACACAGGAATTTTGTAGCCATTAAATGAGATAATATCTACATGGACTGACTTGAATTATATGCATTGGTATGAAAGATAAATAAAATGGGCCTTTTCTGAAATATGTATGATAGTATCCAATTGATCATAATGTAGCTTTTTTAAAGTACTGATAGATAATAAATGCCTCAAGGAAAGAAATTGCATTTTACCCATTTTTATATCCTCAGTACCCAGCAGTGTGCTTAACTCTGAGCTGAGGCTCAGTATGTCTGTTGAATTAGATAAGAAAATGAAACATAAAACAACTTCCTGTAAATTGTAGAACAAGACAGAGTTATTTATGAGTACATTAATTCTAGCTTTGTACATAGGCTTTTGATACATTGGGAAGGGGAATGGTTTCCTAAAAAAAGATCTATTTGACATTTAAATGAAAACAACTACTCAGGAATACACATGTGTAACTATTTTTCATATCTGACTGCAGCCATGCAATGGTGTTTTAGCATTTAATTTAACTGTTTCATTATAATTCACACCGGCTTAGCCAGAATAATTTGTTGTACTTTTATTTAGAATCACATTTTGATATCAGCACAACAAACCGGTCCTGAAAATTCGTTAATAAAGAGATAATTGTTCACATGTTGTCAATGAGTCCATTGTAATCCGTAAGAATTCCTTAAAGCTAGGCATTAAAACTATCATGAAGTCCTCGGAAACAACCAACAAAAGTGCTTTCCAGTGCCTTAAACTGTTGGGATAAGATTTGAAAATGTCTATGAATTTGGTCTAGATGTATGTCTCTGTGGGGATTATCTGTCATTATTTGGTCATTTACTGTTCTTCCTTGTGCCTATTGTGTTCTCCTTGTGGTCTCTCCTGTTTAGTCTTGGGGTAGTTTCAGAATACAAAATGGAAGGTTCAGCACATATGCTTTCCTCAGTTTTTAGAGATAGGTTTGTAGTTTTACTGCGTCCTGCCCAGGGAGCTACATAGACCTCTATTAATAAGTTAACTTGAGATTTAAGTGAAAGAATCTTTTCCCTGGAGTGGAAACAACTGAAATTAATGAGATGAAATATTTAAGTTCAGCATTTATCTTTTGCCCATTGAAAGGTTATTGTATCTAATAAAATCAGGTTAAAAAGTGAAATGTTCTCTAAGAACAAGGAAAAGGACACTTACTGCTTTGTAGGGATATTGACATATCTATAAAAATTATTACAGGATTTAATAGGGTCAAATTATGTATTAAAAGACAAAAATATAAATCTGGGTGTATATCAGATCCTGTCATCAGATTACCGTGGTACATTAGGTTGGAATTGGGTTTCAGAGAATATTATATAAATGGGGTAGGGAATGGGCTATCTCTTTACCTCTCTTAATGTATCAGATTTATGAGGTTGTATAGGATTTGGCAATATATACAAACATCTTAAAATATTCACACCAATTAACCTAGGAATTTCACCCCTGAGGATAAATAGTAAGTAAAAATCTAAACTGTGTGCCACACCTCCAAAAACCAACCTAACCAAACAACCCCTTGAGTTCCAGAAACATGTAATTTAAAATAATGAAAAATAGCATTAATTTAAAATAATAGGGAAATAAATGTGACTCAAGTGATAGAGCTTCTGCCTACCATGTGGGAGGACATGGATTTGATCCCTGGGACATCCTGGTGAAAAAGAAGAAGAGAAAGTGTGTCTGGGTGGTGAGCCAGTGCCCGCATGATTGCCTACGTGAGTGCACACGTGGTGAGCCAGTGCCGCCTGCAAGTGAGTCATGCAGCAAGATGATGACACATCAAAAGAGAGACAAGGGGAGAGTCAAGGTGAACTGCAGCAGAAACCAGGAACGGAGGTGGCACAATTGACAGGGAACCTTACTCCTCCTCAGAGGTCTCCAGGATTGAATCCTTGTGAATCCTAGAGGAGAAAAAAAATGAGAAGAGAAGACAACACAGAGAGCAAAAACAGCCAGGGGGGAGGAGAGGAAGGGAGGAAAACAAATAAATAAATAAATCTTAAAAGAAAAAATTAAGATAGTAAAAAGATGAAAACAACCTAAATAAGGAAAATAGGGAAAGAGGTAAGTGAAATATGTAGCTGCTAAAGGAACAGATAATGAAATATTTGCAATAAACCAGGAAAAAGTATGCTACAGTATTAAATATGAAAAGCAGTGTACAATTTTTATATACAGAAGAATCAACTAAGGCATATGCAGAGAAAATAGCTCAAAAGAATATTTTCCAATATTTATCAGTGATTATGTCTTGTGATTTTAATTGTTTTCTTTATAATTTTATATATTTAGATTTTCTACAATGGATAAGTATTTGTTTTAGTATGATACTGCCTTTAACTATGATGATTTATTTCCTGACTGTGGTCTCTTATGATAGCCTCTTAATATGGTATCTTTCTGTCTGCAAGTATTTCTTGTGTTCTTTAAATCCTTTAATCTTATTCACTTGGAAAGCATCATGACCTTGCAAGCACTGGGATTTCAGCTTTCTTAGATGAATAATTATCAGGTGTGATTTCTTTTAATCGGGTGAATTTTGTTAAATGTTATTTTCCCATTATACCTAGAAATATATTTGTGCTAAAGGTGTAGCCACAAGCCAAATATGAATCAATTTGGTTTGGTGGTTACTGAGCTATTGTTAAATGTCCGACAAAATTAAGTTGAATTTTTTTAAACTTTCATTCTGAAAATTACCTGATTTTCTTCTGAAAAAATGAATTTCATCTTTACTGAGAATGGAACTGTGTACTATGTGGCAAAATTGTAGTCTAGTCTACCTACTTCCAAAAGAATTTGGTACAGAATTATGGGATATGTTTCAGAAAACCTTAGTTTATATATTCACCTTTTTTTTTTTAAGATTTATTTATTTTTTATTTCTCTCCCCTCTCCCCCCACCCCCCCAACCCCGGTTGTCTGTTCTGTGTCTATTTGCTGTGTCTTCTTTGTCTGCTTCTGTTGTCAGCGGTATGGGAATCTGTGTTTCTTTTTGTTGCGTCATCTTGTTGTGTCAGCTCTCCGTGTGTGCGGCACCATTCTTGGGCAGCCTGCACTTTCTTTTGCGCTGGGTGGCTCTCTTTATGGGGTGCGCTCCTTGCACATGGGGCTCCCCTACACGGGGGACACCCCTGCGTGACAGGGCATTCCTTGTGCACATCAGCACCGCCCATGGGCCAGCTCCACACGGGTCAAGGAGGCCCAGGGTTTGAACCGTGGACCTCCCATGTGGTAGACGGACACCCTAACCACTGGGCCAAGTCCGCTGCCTATATTAACCTCTTAATCACTGTGTAATCACTATTCATTCTTCATACTTTGAGACTTACATTTATTCATTCATGCATTCAACAAACATGCTATGAGCACCTAATATATGAGTGATGTTATAGCAAGCACTAGATCCAGTATTTCACTGTAATTAGGTATATTAAGATTCTAATCTATTATGTGAAAATACAGAATACAAAAATGCATTTATAATTAGCTGCCTGAAGGCAGGGATTTTTGTGAATTTTATTTTCCCTAGCACCGGGAATAGTCTGTGGTAAACAGTAAATGCTCAATAAATATTTGTTAAATGTGTGAATAAGAGAGGAAATGAGAGATAAGCAAGATGAATTTGGAAGGCAGTAACTGTTGACTTGTGTCTAATACCTAAGGAGAATGGAGAGCAAGCTCATTACAGCCTCTGCTGATAGTGTTGGTTCTCTCGTTTCTTTCTCTCAATGCACTGATCCTCTACATGTTCCTGTCATTCTAAGTTCCAGAGATGCCTCAGTGTTAGAGTGTAGATAATTCATTCCACAAACTTGTAAATAAATCATATGTAAATGGCTGCTGCTTATTGCTCTCAGTTCTGCTAGAATTATATTATGAAAACTAGCCTTTGTGTTACTGTTTGCTCTGCATTATCCTTGGGAATTAGACACAAGGCAATGGTTTCGAAAACTAGACCTTAAGCTGCTGAATAGACTAAACAAGAAAGAAACATAAAACCTTTTGATTAATTAAAAAAGTGGCATCCAGTCTTCTCACACTTAAGTATTTACCCAGGAGAAAAGGAATCACATCTCCACAAAAACATATTATGAAACAATGTTCACTGCAGTCTTATTCACAATAGCTAAAAAGTAGAAAAATCCAAATGTTCCTCAACAGGAAAATATATTAAAAGGTTGATGCATTTTCATGTATTGGAATATTATATAGCAATAAAAAGGAATGAAAAACTGATACATGCAATGTATTAGTCACGGTTCTCTAGGGAAACAGAACTAACAGGTGATATCTATATTATGAGATTTTATAAAACTGTCTCATGCTACTGTGGAGATACATGAAACCAAATTATGTAGGGAAGACTGCAAGCTGGCAATGCCTATGGAAGTTTTAGATGAATTCCTCAGGAGAAAATAGTTGGCTGAATTAGGGATGGAAATTCTTTTTTTAAGATTTTTTAAAAAAATTTATTTCTCTCCCTGCCCCCCCACCTAGGTGTCTGCTCCCTTTGTTCATTCATTGTATGTTCTTCTGTGACCACCTCTATCCTTATCAGCGGCACCAGGAATCTGTGTTTCTTTTTGTTATGTCATCTTGCTGTGTTAGCTCTCCCTGTGTGCGGTGCCATTCTTGGGCAGGCTGCACTTTCTTTCGTGCTGGGCAGCTCTCCTTATGGGGCGCACTCCTTGGGCATGGGGCTCCCCTATGCAGGGGACACCCCGGGTGGCAGGGTACTTCTTGCACACATCAGCACTGTGCGTGGGCCAGCTCCACACGGGTCAAGGAGGCCTGGGATTTGAACCGCAGACCTACCATGTGGTAGGCGGATGCCCTATCCATTGGGCCAAGGCCTCTTCCTGGAAATTCTCTTTTGACCCTTGAAATCATCACTTCTCATTTTAAGGCCTTCAACTAATTGAATGAGACATTTTTCATTCCTAAAGGTAATTTCCTCAGTTGATTGTAGATTCCATCATCTATAGATACAATCAATATACTAATAATAATTTAAGTCAACACCAAACAACCAAGCCCCATTACCTTGTCAAGTTGATACATGAACCTAATTATCATAATCTACTCCTTGTCAACTTGACAGCCATACAATTCATTTTAGCCATATTTAATCTCTAAATAAAAACAATTACAGACATATCCTTCACCTAAAAATACTCAACTGCCCTGCATACAATTGGAAATGAACTAAGTCTTTCCAGAACAGGGTGCAAGTCCTTGGGTAATAGCCACTCTTAAACTTTATATCCTATAACTTAAATATTAAGATATGGAACTAATACAACTTATGTCATATGCTAAGAGGATAAAATAGGGAATAAAATGCACATTTTTAAAATGTACGTATATAAACATGCTCATAACAAAACAAGGAAACTATAATGATTACAGTCCTTGTTCCTATAGTTGGTCACATGATCATAGTTTGTATTTATCACTACTTTCTTCCAACACTCATTCCATATTCCCTTTACCCTCAGCAACCTCCTTAGCTGGCTGTAGATCTTTGGCTGTTGGGGAAACCCAAAACTTCATTCCTGGTTTCTGGGCCATTGGTAGTTCTGCCTGGATTGGGTTGTTAAAGTTTTCCATTGGCTTTAATCACAGGGCATGGTGGTACTAAGAGATGCCCTAGGGGATCTCCCATATTCCAGGCAAACTCTTCTTTACCTCCATTATGTAGTTGCAGTCCTAATTCCCTTGATAGTAAGGGTCAGTCACCCTAACCAGTATAGTAATTCTCATCTTTGCCTGTTGATTCAGAGGAATAAGGAGACCAGGGGCCAGGAGGCAGTTTTAACTTCCAATTCAATGGAATTGTTGTTGTGTCTCTTGGTGAAAGTATTCCTTCCTTTGGAACCAAGATTTGTAGTGCAGCAGAGCTTAAGGTTGTAGGGACAGGAAGCAAAAATTTTCCTAGTGGATCACAAGGGATAATAGTGAGTGTTGCCACTCCCATCTCCACCCCTTGATTTTTGAACCCATGAATCCTGCCTATGGTAGAAATAGCACCATAGAGTGGATGCAAAGAGCCTTCTGGAGAACATTGCCTCAGTCCTGCAAGGTATTGCCACCTAGTTGGCACCATACTTGAGTCTTTAATAGGCCATTCCACCATTTTATCAATCCAGCTGCTTCAGGATGATTGGGGAACATGGTAAGACCAATGAATTCCATAGGCATGTGCCCATTCCCTTATACCATTTACTTTGAAGTGGGTTCCTTGATCAAAAGCAATGCTGTGTGGAATATCATGACAGTGGATTAAGCATTCTGTAAGTCCACAAAGGGTAGTTTTGGCAGAAGAAATTGCAATCAGGGAAGGCAAGCCCATATTTGGAAAATGTGTCTGTTTTAGTTAGAGCAAATCACTGCCACTTCTATGATGAAAGTAGTCCAATGTAATCAACCTGCCACAAATTAGCAGGCTGGTCACCTTAGGGAATGGTCCCCAATAAGGGTGTGGATCTTTGCTGCTGACAGATTGGGCACTCCCTATGGTTGTAGCCAAGTCAGCCTTGATGAGGGGAAGTCAGTGTTGCTGAACCCATGCATAACCTCTATCCCTACAACCATGGCAACTTTGTTCATGAGCCCATTGGACAATGACAGGAGTGGCTGGCAAAAGAGGCCAACTTGTATGCTTAGAATGGGTCATCTTCTCCACTGGATTATTAAAACCTTCTGCTGAAGTCACTCTCTGGTAAGCATTCATGTGGGACACAAATAGCTTCATGTCTTTTGCCCACTCAGGAGGGTCTATCCACATACATCTTCCCAAGACCTCTTTGTCACCACTTTTCCAATCATGTTCCTTCCCAGTCCCTGACTATCCAGCCAAACCATTGGCAATAGCACATGAATCAATATACAAATGCACCTCTGGCCGTTTATCTTTCCAAGCAAAATGATTAACTAGGAGTACTCTTCACAGTTCTGCTCACTGGGAGGATTTCCCCTCACCACTGTCCTTCAGAGGTGTCCCAGAAAAGGACTGCAGTGCTGCTGCTGTCCACTTTCATGTGGTACCTGCATATCATGAAGAGCCATTTGTAGAACAGGCCTGAGTTTTCTCTTCCTCAGTCAACTTATTTTAAGGAAGTACCCAAGAGTCCACAGCTGCGGGCTGGTAAAGTAAAGGTTATATGGCAGGAATGGGGGCCATAGGCATTTGGATCATTTCCTTATGTAACTTACGTTTGCCCTCAGGATCCACTTGAGCCCTGTCTTGAATATACCACATCCATTTTATGATGGAGTGCTGCTGTACATACCCAACATTGTGGTTTGGTGGGTCAGACAACATCCAGCTCATGATAGGCAACTCAGGTCTCATGGTAACTTGGGAGCCATGGTTAAGTATTCAGATTCAATTAAGGCCCAGTTGCAAGCCAAAAGCTGTTTTTCAAAAGGAGAGTAGTGTTTTGCATAGGATGGCAAGGATTTCATAATTCTGCATTGTGATTCCCCTATAGGTGCCTGCCAAGGTCTCCAGACAGTGTCACTATTTGCCACTCAAAATTCCAGCACTGTTGTATCTGCTAGATCTTGTGGGCCAAGTGATAGAGCAGCGTCCACATCAGACTGGACCTGTCACAGAGCCTCATCTTGTTCCAGTCCACACTCAAAACTAGAGGTTTTCTGGTCACTCGGTAAATGGGACAGAGTAGCACACCCAAATGAGGAATGTGTTGTCTCCAAAATCCAAAGACAACAATTAGGCATTGTGCCTCTATTTTGGCCATAAGAGGGTATAGATGGAATAGCTTACCCTTCATTGGACACCTAGAAATTTCACTAAGGTTAAAAGTCCTTGAAATTTTGCTAGATTTATCTCCCATCCTCTACCACATAAATGCCCTACCAATACATCTAGAATACTTTCTACATCTTGCTGATTAGGTACAATGAATATGATATCATAACATAATGGACTAGTGTGATATTTTGTGGAGGGAGAGACAATGAAGATTCCTGTGGACAATATTATGACATAGAGCTGAAGAGTTGATATACCTTTGGGGTAAGACACTGAAGGTTTATTGCTTGCCTTAACAAATGAAAGCAACCTGTTTCTGGTGGCCTTTACTAACATCCATCAAGAAAATACATTTTTCAGATAAATAGCTGCATACCAGGTATATTAGTCAGCCAAAGGGATGTTGATGCAAAGTGTCAGAAATCTTGTCTTTTATAAAGAGTGTTTGTTGGGGGTAAAAGCTTATAGTTACAAGGCTGTAAAGAGTCCAACATGGGAAGTGGACATGACTCCAGCAGTTGGTGAATACCTACCACATGGGAGGTCCTGGGTTTGGTTCCCAGTGCCTCCAAAGAAGACAAGCAAGACAGTGAGCAGACAAAATGGGCTGGTGTTGTGAGCTGATACATGATGACACAAAAAAGAGACACAACAAGGATAACACAATGAAAGACACAACAAGCAGGGTATAAAGGTGGCTCAAGCTATTAGGCATCTCCTGGTTCTGGTTTCAGTCCCTGGTGCCTCCTAAGAAGAAGACAAACACACAGTGAACAGACACAGGGAGAAGACATGGAGCACAAACAATGGTGGAGGCATAGAAATAAATAAATAAAATAAATCATAAATAAAAGAAGTCCATCTCAAGGCTGCTTCTCATCAAAGTCTTTTGCCATGTATTGAAGCAAGATGGTGGGTGAGTTCTGCCTGGTCTCTCCTTACTTCTTCCTCTTAATGCTCCTTTGGCCCGACTTCTTCTGATCTCAGCTGTAGGCTGGAATAGGGCTTGTCTCTCTTCCTGGGGCTATAGCTGTTTGAGCCTTCTCATTTCTGTCACATGGCAGGACTGAAATTACCAGTTCTCTCCTCCTCTTCTGTGTCTATGCTGTGCTCTCTCTTCCTGTGTATCTTCTTCTGTGTTTTTTTGAGTGAGTGCTCATTTATATCAGCCCACCAAAGGAGCAGGGACTTAACCTGAGTTATGCCCTACTGATGTGGTAGAATCAAAGCCCTAATCTTTACTTGATTTAATCAAAGACATCTCAGCTGAATCTAATACAGTCAAAGGATATCATGCACAGAGGAAAAGATCAGTTTATAAACATCATTCTTATCTTTTTTGGGGTTCATAATCTCAAACTGCCACACCAGGTAACAGGGGATATCTTGGTTTGCTCAAGGAATGAGACACATATGGAACAGTACCTACAATCCGAGTCACCACCTAGTTAAGTTTATAATAATGCACTGTCATCCTCCAAGTTCCATCTGTTTACTTCACAGGCCAAATAGGAGAGCTGAATGGGGATATAGTGGGAATCACAATCCCTGCATCTTTTAAATCCTTCATGGTGGCACTGATCCCTGCATTCCCTCCAGGAATCTGGCATTGCTTTTGACTTACTATTTTGATAGGTAGGGGCAGTTCTGGTTGCTTCCATCTGACTTTTCCTACCATAATAGACCTTACTCCACAAAGTCAGGGAACCACTGCAGGGATTCTGCCAGTTGTTGAGTATTGCTATTCCAACTGTGCATTCCATTACTGGGGAAATAATTGCAGAATGGGTCCAGGGACCTACTGGACCCACAGTGAGATGGACCTGAGCTAAAACTCTATTGATCACCTGACCTCTCACTAGTGGACCACATCACAGTGATGCTTTCGATCTGCTGGAATTAATGTCACTTTTGAGTCAGTGTCTAGCAATTCCTGAAATGTTTGATCACTTCCTTCTCCCCAAATAACAGTTACCCTGGTAAAAGGTCATAGGTCTCTTTTGCAGAAGACTGGGAGGAAGATTAACAGTATAAATTTTTGTAGTGTAACAGAACCTTCCCCAAGGGGACCCATCTTGCCCTTCATTCAAGGGGATCTGGGTCTTTAAACTGTCTCAAGTCTGGGAATTGATTAAGGACCCATGACTCTGTTTTTGTAATTCAAGTTAGACTTTTCTTCACTTGACCTAGAAGTATTTTGCTTATACAGACCAAGTAGGAATTTAGTAAATTGTCCATCTATTCTACTTCTAGGTTCCCCATGATCTATTAGCCAATGACATAGGTCTCAGACTAGTTTGATTACTGCTTTGAGTCTGTGGTAGCCATGGCCACTTTGTCTTTGGTGATTAAGTGCTGCCACTTGGCTTCTGCCAGCCTGTGATCTAATCATCCCCATTGTGTTTAAGGATTCCAGTTCAGTGACTGCAGTTCCCACAGTATTATCTGACCTACAGAGAAGAGCAACTACAGAGCTCTTCAGGGAAGATGAATTTAGTCTTGCAAATTTATTCCTCACAGTCCTGGTGCAAGTTGTGTCCTCTGGAAACATCTGGGTGAGCAAGTCTTACATGATAGATCTGCTCCAGAATTCCAATCTCTAAGCTTTTGAGTTCCTTCATCTACAATATACCAGGACAGTTCTGGCATTTCAATCTCTGGTAATGTCAGCCATCTTTTGGTCCATGTTTCAGTCAGCCATTCCAACAAACTGTTAGAGCCTTTTTAACCCCTTGAACTACAACATTAAATCCAGAATCTCTGCTTAGTGGGCCATGTCAATAAATGTAGCTTGATCCAACTTTATACTCCTTACACTGTTATCTCACAACTTTAATATCCATTTGTTTCCCCATTTCCTGATTTTGTTTATATAAATTGGAAAACTCATGCAGTTCTTCTGGAGTACAGCATACTCCCTCAAGGATTATACTTTGTACCTCACTTTTTTGGGGCCTGTTGAATCATTAGTCTAGTTGTAGATATAGAAGAAAAGAGAACTGGTTAGGGTGGGTAACAAAAAGAATTAGAAGTTTCTTGCAAGCCAGTTAGCTCAGGGGGCATTCTGTTGCAGTTTCAGCTTTTGAAATGGATTAATGTCTTCAGGTGGAAGTTGAATGGCAGATTTCTTAGTGAAGCCTGAAGGTCTGGAAGCTGTTTCCTCAGGGTAGGCTGGAAGTCAGGTGGCTTTTTCCTTAAGGCAGACCATTACAAGTTGATCTGGCAAAAAGTCAGCAGAATTTAGGGTTTCAATGTCCCCACTGTCATCATTATTATCCCTTAAGGCACCTTTCCTATCTAATTCCTTTCCAGCCAATACCCTCACTTTAACAGCAGATACCTTGCAAGGTTGAGAATTTAGCACCCTGCTATTTGCACAATGAGACTCTGGGTCTGTTTTTCAGAGATCTCAAGTCAGCGCCACATGAAGCAAGATTTTCTTTCAGGGCACACAGAAAGTTTTACTTCCTTCATGCAGCACTTAAGCTGCAAATTTGATGCTTTCAGCTCATCCCTGCCTTTTATAATCGTACCTAGCATATGTAGAAGTAACCAGCCAACATCATCATAACTTTTTTAAAAAGATTTTTTATTTATTTCTCTTTCCTCCTTCCCCCCAGTTGTCTTCTCTCTGTGTCCAACTTTTAACTCCACAAAACTCTGTTAAGGTGTCAAAAACACTCTCACCCATAGCCTTGACTCTTATAAGTGTGTGAGTAGTCATATCCAGTGGTGATATTTTATACCTCTTTATTGCCAACTCATGCCATGTGCTATGAGTGGCATCTTGATCATTAGAAATTGAGTCATTAGTGCCTCTGAATCAATCAGAGTAGAGAGCTAATTGCAAAAACCCCAGAACCAATTCAGAAATCCCATTTTTAAGATTCTGTTTCTCCAAAAACCACTCCTGGTATCCAGCTGTATTAGGGAAACAGAACTGACAGGAGACATCTGTAAATATTATGAGAGTTTATTTACATTGTCTCAAGCAACTGAGGGGATACAAGAGTTTAAATTCTATAGGGCAGGCTGCAAGACTGGGAAGTTCTATGAAATTTTAAATGAATTCCCCAGTAGAAGCTGGCTGGCTGAAGTAGAGAGAGAAATTCTGTCTTCTGATTGCTGAAATCATTGCTTCTTCTTTTAAAGCCTTCAGATGATTGAATGAGGAATCTATCGTTGCTAAAGACAATCTCTTCAGTTGATTGTAGATATAATCAGCCATAGATATAATCAAAATCCTAATGATTTAAGACCATGAAATGTCCTTATAGTTACAAACCAGTGCTTGATTGAACAAACTGCCATCTACTGTTACCTGATCAATTTGATATATGAGTCTTACTATTTATTACATGCAACAATATGGACAAACTTCACAAATATTTTAAGCTAGAAAAGCAGATATACACACAACTATACAGTATTTAGTATAAAATGATTCCATTTATATGAAGTTCAAGAACAGATAACACTAACATATGGTGAAAGAAAATCAGGAAGTTGTTGCCTTAGGGTACAGGGGAAGGAAAAATGCTAGAAAGCATGTACATGGAAATTGTCAGGGGTGATGGAAATGTGCTTGTCTTGTTTTGGGTGACACAATTGTATACAATCATCAAAACTCATCTAAATGGACTTTTGAAGCTTGTGCATTTTGTTTTAGGTGAATTATATCTTAATTAAAAAAAATGAGAAATAAAAGGTAAAATAATTTGAGAATTAAAATATATGATAATTAATTTCAAGTAATAAATATTTACTAAGTACCTATATCTCACCTACTATACAGTGGACTAGAAATATAAGCACGAATAAGAAATAGTATATCTCCTGATGAACTCCTAGTCTAGAAAAAATAGATGTGGAGAAATAGACATTTACAAACATTTTATTTATACAAAACTTTTCAGAAGTATAATGTAGTATGTTTCTAGGCATATACTTAATTACATTTTGGAATTATATAGTATGATACTTTTCTTAGGTAAAGAATTTTACTTATGTAAGAATGCTCAGTCTGCCTTATCCTGTATATATGCTGTTGTGAATAGCATCCGGGATGGCCTCTCACAATCATCTCCAGGTATTCTTACCCTTGTGGCAGTCTCTCCCAAAATGAACCAGATTTGGTCTGTGTGACTAATGGCATAAGACAGAGTGAGTAAAATCATTTAGAAGATTAGGTTATAAAAGAATGACTTCTGCCTTTGCTGCTTCCTTACTATGTTTCTTTCACAGATCACTTAGTCTGAGGGAAACTACTGACATATTAGAATACTCAGGCAGCTGTAGAGAAGCCTGTGTGGATAGGAATGGAGGCCTCTTGCCAATAACTTGGAGGGACTCGAGGCCTGCCTACAACCACAGGTGTTATCTTGGAAGCAGATCCTCCCTAATCAAACCTTCATATGAAAATGCAGCACTGGCTGACATCTTGACTACAACTTCCTACTTCTTGAGAGATATTAAATTCAATCACTCAGCTAAGTAATTTCTGAATCCCTAACCCATAATAGCTCTGAAATAATAAATGTTCGTTATTTTCAGATGCTCAGTTTTGTGATAATTTGTTACATGCAATAAATAACCAAAATATATGCCCTTTCCAAAACACAGAAGACATGAGTTCATGGGTTTGCAAATCAGTCCTGATTGTAAATTGAGCCCCTCAATTTTTCTGGGTCACTGAAATACTAATTAGTCAATGACTAATTAGCCAAAAGATGTCTAAAAACTTCTCCTAATTTATATTTAGAAAATAGTTTATTTACTCAAAAAGTCCATCACTTTGAATAAAAACTTATGGTATATATCAATCTAGTTACCAAATCAAAATAGTCAAAACCATAATTCAATGCAATTTAATTGCTTCACAAGTGCATGAAATGGTAATTTTATATTATTGATTTTATTAATGAAAAAGTAAGTGAAAATTGGAATTCAAATTAATATTCATAAAGATTCTTCATGTAGAATTTCAAAATACATAATAAAGTTCTAATTCATTGTCACTTGAGGGGCACAACTTAATATTTTAGAAAAGTGCATCGGAGATTTAGGCTAATTTTTACATTAAAGCTAAAGAATATGAAATTTGAGGATAGTTTAGACAATTGCTTTGCCACTTTGAGATGACTAACCTCTAATCTTTCTTGAATCTTTAGATTTTAAAATTACACCATCCATGGCAGTTACTATTAACTTAGTCTAAATTTATTTCTTCATTGAGAAAACATATATTGGTGATTATTATTGTGGAAGACGTGATGTACCTAAAAGAAAAAAGCAACCCTCTCCCCTCTCTTCCCACAACAGACACTGAGGAGGATGTGGACCCTTGCCTAAGATTTCCCACCAGGGCTTCTCCCAGGAGTTAGGGTAGCTAAAAGGAAAGGTGATAAAGTTTTGACAATGGAGTAATTTTTTATTTCTGTGAGGCTGAAGGGGGTTATGGAAAGATAATAACATAGTGTTAAGTTTTGATATTGTTTCTCCTTCTAGACCAGAGTTTCTGAAACATGGGTGTGCATCAGAATCACATAGAGGGCTTGGGGCTTGATTAAACACAGATTTCTAGCCTTGGCCCTAGAAATTCACAGTTAGGATGTGGCATGGGAATTTGCATTTCTAATAAGTTCCCTGGTGCTTCTGTCCAGGGATGACACGTTAAGAACTTTAAGAACCACTGGTGCAGAATGTTCTTTTGGTCCTTGGGACAATCTGAGACAACCTGGTAGTTTGGTGAGTTCTGGTCAATGGAATGTGAGTATAGTCTTAAATGTCACCTCTGTGTTCCACTCCTACAACCTCCATGTGGGTTTTCATATTCTTGTCTTTTGCTGGCTAGCTGAATGGAAAGGATTAAATGAAGGACTCTGAGAAAGCTTTTCATTTTCTCCTCTGCTAATTATTTCCTTTTAGGAAGACAGTGGGACCTGAGCCGCAAATTGGCAACTCCAATGAAGGTTTTGATGAATTCCCCAGGAGAAGGTGGCTGGCTAAAGTAGAGGTAGAAAATCTCTCTGCTGAAATTATCAGTTCTCACATTAAGGTCTTGACCTGGTTGGATGAGACTTTTCTAATTGCTAAAGGTAATCACTTTGTCGATTGTAGATGAATCAGCTACAGATACATTGAACTAATATTTTAATCTATGCAATATCCTCATAGTAACCATCAGGCCAGTGTTTGCTTCACCAAATACCTGGACGCCATAATCTAACTGAGGTGACACATGAATTTAACCATCACAGTATATACATAAAGTGATCACAGGTCAGTTAATGCACAGATTGGCTAGATTGTTGGGAACTTGGAAATCACAATATTGGAGGATTGGTAGCAAAGAGGTGAGGAAGTGGTATGTGGATAGAAATCTTCAAATAGTGACATTAATGGGAAAATTTTATGTTCCATGTGAATGCTCACCATAAAGAAACACTACAGGTAAGTCTTTTGGTTAACAGATAGGATGATTTGCTCTATGGATGTCAACCAACCTCGTTCTCTACCACCCATGTGCTTTCTCAGAGAGCTAATGAACAATTTGGCCAAGGCTGCAGGGATAGAAGTTATTAACAATGGGGTCAAAATGATGGGCTTAATTTTATCAAGATTCAGCTGGCTATAGTTACTGTGGAGGACCTAGCTTGCCATTAATAGAGCTCATTATTGAGCCCCTAATAATGCGCCATGGCCTGTATGTACAAGCAAGCTACCTGGTGGCACATTGGTTACGTTTGGCCTTTTCCATAATGGAGGCAGCACCAATTTGTCCTCACAGAAATACACATTTATTTTGCCTGTTTTGCTTCCATGTTTCTATCAGTATCATTATCAGGAATAAATGAAAACCTCAAAGTTCCTCACTTAATCTTGCTTTTGACCATGAAAACCATTGTACAGCAAAAGAGTAGAGGAAGCAGGCTTAAAACAATGAGGATCATTGGCTCCTTTACCCAAAACACAAGTGGCCTGATAGACCAGTGGAATGGCCTACAGAGACATAGCAAAAAAGTTGCCTTGGTAACAACATCTCCTTGTTGGAACTGAGGAGATATTGTACATGATGCAGTGTATTCTCTGAACCAACAACCATATATGATGTTATTTCTTCCTTAGTCAGAAATAAGGATTATTCTTTACTCCAAATAATCCTCTCATAGAATTTAGATTTTGTTCTCCTGCATCTTTTGGCTCTGCTGGTGTAAAAACTCTTAATTCACAAAGAAGGTATAAAAACAAGATCCATCAAACTAGAAGTTATAACTGTCACTTAGTTGCTTTGGGCTCCTCAGATCATAGAACCAATAAGCAGATAAGTAGGCTACTCTACTGACTGGGTTTATCAATACTGGTTATACTAGGGAAATGGGGTTGCTGTTACACAATTGCAGCAAGGAAAATCATGTGGAGTCCAGAGGATTATTTTAGGGCCTGTTCAGTACTTCCATGAGTCTTGTACGATGTTGTTAATAGGGGAGAATAGACAAGGGAAGGGCATTGGGTATATGGGAATCCCCTATATTTTCTATGTGAATTTTCTATAACCTAAAGCTCCTTTGAAGATAAAGTAAAAGAAATAAGACACTGGAGGAACAGATGGAAGAAACTGTCACTGTACATAAAAGAAAATGATCTTACAGCATTGGAAGACACAATGAACTTTTTTTTTTAGTTTTTATTTCTTTTTTGGTATTTTATTTGTTTTTTTAGTATTTTTTTCTTATTATTTTTGTTTATTTTTTTTAGCTTTTTTTTGGGGATTGCAGAAAGGTTACAACTGTGGCGGGGGGGATCACTTGTGTGTCGTGTTGGTGATGGGGGCATGTGTGAGGAGGGTTGTACCTGGGGCATGCCTCTATGGCATAGTAATATGTCCAAGAGGTCATTGGGTGTTATCTTGGTGGGTAGAGAGCCACACAGTAACCAAAAGAACATTGAATTCCCATCTTGGGAAGTCCTGCTACATTTTCCAGTAGAGTGGCAAGAATCCAAGTGCATGGGCAGTGCTTAGCAAAGGAGAACAGAACCAATGCAACAAGCCCTTGATATTGATGGTTGTACTTATCAACCTTCTTTTTGTGAAATTGAAATCTAGCCTAGTATTATATATTGCCTAAGTTACCCCCTGGAAGTCTCCTTGTTGCTCAAATGTGGCTTCTCTCTAAGCCAAACGCAGCATATAAACATATTATTTTCCCCCCAGTATGGGGCACCAAAATAATTATTAAATAGGCAGGAACTGTCTGAAACAACTATTTTGAAATTATGGAGGCCAGAAAAACACTGTACATCATCCAGGGAAGAGCAGAAGGAAGAGGCTGATAGATTATGGTAAAGAATGGTAAATTGCTTCAGCTGTCTAGCAGCTACTGACATCCACCAGTGCCCATGCCTCACTCTCATTGCAGGACACTCAGAGGTCAAGTCTCTGGCTAGCTAGCTTGTTGGCAACAGAAAGGGACATAAAACTCCTGTTTGCCATAAACAAGGGTGGGCATGGCTGATTGCTAATCATGGATTTTGATTGGTGGCTTTGGATCTTTGGGCACCTGGCTCTAAAGGCAGCTATTGTTTCAACCTGCCCAGATAAAGGTGGCAGCAGTTATTGTTTCAACCCTATCCAGACAGGGGTGGAGGTAGTGCTAGTGAAGAGTTAAAGACACTATGCTTCCTCAGAGCTGCTGGGGACATTAGGTTGAAAGACTGCATTTGCTGGGCAGGTCAGGAAAGGTCAGCTCTGGGAATCTGTCAGAGGAGTTCTTTTTTTTTTTATTTTTTAATTGATTTTGTAAAAATATTACATTAAAAAAAAATATGAGGTCACATTCAACCCCACCACCCCCACTCCACCACTCCCCCCCCCCCCCAGCAACATTCACTCCCATCATCATGACACATCCATTGCATTTGGTAAGTACATCTCTGGGCATCTCTGCACCTCATGGTCAATGGTCCACATCATGGCCCATACTCTCCCACATTCCATCCAGTGGGCCCTGGGAGGATTTACAATGTCCGGTGATTGCCCCTGAAGCACCATCCAGGGCAACTCTAAGTCCCAAAGGCGCCTCCACATCTCATCTCTTCCGGCCATTCCCCATACCCATCAGCCACCATGTCCACTTTTCCCACTCCAATGCCACCTTTTCTCTGTGGACCTTGGATTGGTTGTGTCCGTTGCACCTCTATGTCAAGAATAGGCTCAGATTCCACATGGATACTGGATGTAATCCTCCTGCTTTCAGTTGTAGGCACTCTAGGCTCCATGGTGTGGTGGTTGTCCTTCTTCAACTCCATCTTAGCCGAGTGAGGTGAGTCCAATAAATCAGATTGTAGGAGCTGAAGTCTGTTGAGGCTCAGGGCCTGGCTATCATATTGTCAGTCCAGAGATTCAAATCCCCTAAATATATCTTAAACCCCAACACCAACTACAATTCCAGTAAAGTAGCATGAAAGTCTTGTGAAAAGAGATCCCATCTGAGTCTGATTTCATCACGCAGAAACACCAGCTCCAAAGAAGGGCCATCTGACATGGCAGTGAACCCCATCTGCCATGACCATAGAACCCGTGGGTCTCCCCAGCCCTCAAAGGAACGAATACCTGGGGTTGTATCCACTTTATCTGTCTCCTAGACTCTGCTCAGTTGTGCATAAAGGCAATCCTTCTGACAGCCTCCAGACTCTTTTTTAGAGACTCGTAGCCATATAAACTCATTTCTCCTTTCCATTTCCCCCTTACATTAGGTCAAACAGCATTTTAAAGTCATGTTATTATATGTAGACAGGGATATTCTGCTGATCCACATTGAACCTTCAATTCAAGGTCATTTTCCAGTTGCATCATCAGTTGGTACTTGGTAGTGATCCCCCGGTGCCAGGGAGGCTCATCCCCGGATGTCATGTCCCACGCTGGGGGGAAGGCATTGCATTTACATGCTGAGTTTGGCTTTGAGACTGACCACATTTGAGTAACATGAAGGCTGTCAGGAGGAAATTCCCAGGCACAGTGCTGCTCTAGGCCTTGTTCTTATTTCAGGCATATAGGTTCACAGCATAGTCATTAGTATCATGCTGTCACTGTTGGATCCTCATTCCTTCCTGGCCCTTACCGTTGCACCTGGGGGACTGCCGCTGCTCCCCTAGGGAACCCGACAGAGCACCCCCAGCCAGGAACCCAGTACCCCCCCAGCTGTAGTTTTTAATTGTTGCCACTATGAGTATATCCAAACATTACCATGCACCCTGGACATATGCCCTGTATAGCTCCCTGCCAGAGGAGTTCTTGGCACCCTTACTGATTGCCTTCCAGGGGCACTTTGGATCCAGGCTATTTCAAGGGTCCTTGGCCCTGTTTTGTCTGGGAAATACTGACTTGTGAAAGTCCTCTACAGCAAGCCCCATCCTCCAAGCAAAAGCAGCTTAAAACACTGAAAGGAATGTAAAAAACTATAGAAGTAGACATTCTGGGGGTAAAACTCAGCTGGCTTCAAACACAGCGAGTGGGAGGTCTGTCTCCTGGGAAATGGAGTAGTGCTACAACCAAACTCCTGTAAACAGAGAGCTCCAAAACAACTAAGAAACAAAAGCCCAGCACAAGACAGAGACCCAGAAAGACAGGGAAAACCAAGCACACTGTATTCGCCTTGGGCAGGATTTCCTGATAGGAGGGTTGAAGTACAAGAAATCTCTGTTTTATCACCAAAATCAAGAAACAGACATCTGAAGGAATTATTCCTAGAGTTAACATTTTGAAATATTACAGAGTATAGTGTGCAAAAAAGAGTACAAGATTAAGAAACAGGAATTGATGGCCCAGAAAACACCATCAAAGAAGAGTGTGAATATACCAAAGACTTCTTAAAAATTTTATTGTTTTTTTATTTTTAAAGAACCTTTAGATTATATAAATATTACATAAAAAATATAGGGCATTCCCATATATTCTATCCCCTCCCTCTCCCACACTTTCTTCCATTAACACCATCTTTCATTAGTGAGGTATATTTTTTACAATTAATGAACACATATTGAAGCATTGCTACTAACCATGGACTATAGTTTACACTGTAATTTACACTTTGTCCTGTGCGATTTTATAGGTTTTGACAAAATGTATAATGGCCTGTATTCATCATTGTAATGTCATGCAGGACAATTCCATTTCCCAAAAATGCCCTCATGTTAACCTGTTCTTTCCCCTCTCTCCCCTCAAAACCTCTGGTGGCCACTGCTCTTGTATCAATGGAACAACTTCTTCCACTGCTAGGAAAATAAGTTGCCCCTTATGTTTGTTCCTTCCTCAGTCTTGAGGATTTTGGAATGGTGATGCCTATTCTGTTTCTTTTATTTATTTTTTCCTGATGATATTTATTTCATAAATGTAATTATTCTTCTAAAACATATTAAAATAGAAAATATGTTCTTTTGAACAATTTATACAAAGAAAATACCAATATAGTAATAAAAATACTGAAAATAAATGAAAAACACCAGAAGATTAGAGAACTTACATTGGCAACACTTCTAGGAATATATTTTTGTTTTTTGTAATTGTACAATAAAGTGCTACAGTTAAAATTAGTGGAGAGATATAAAAACAGTTACGGCATTATTATGAAATTTGAGGCTAGGTATACCAGCAATCACATTTTCAGGCTTCTTGCAGATCAATTTAATATTTCATTAATGTTTTCATGGAAAATCCATTAATTTTTATTCCCAAGTAAAAACAAAAATCTAAATCTAAATGTTGGGCCTTGGTAAATTTGGTAATGAACAGCCAATGATGTGATTAAAAATACAATTCTTAATTATAAAAAGGTAAAGTTTAGAGTACCAAAAATAATCATATAAATGTGATTAAAATAAAAGGGATATAGAATAAAAACAAATGTAATTATATGTTTAAGACAAATACAAAAGTTTAGATAATTGGGAGGGACTTAGATCCCATGGGGTAGATGGATGGAACTGTCTTGCTTGCATTTCTGGGTACTCTGTTTTTTGGAATGGGAGTTATCCACATCATCATCCTCTTGTTAATTGTCCTGGGTGATTCCAATAAACTGGCTAGTAGGTGTAGCAACTTGGTTGAGATTCAGAGTTCAACCCACATATGACCGACTGATGATTTAAGTCTCTATGACTTTCGTTGGGGGCGCGCCCGCCATTTTGCGGACCGCCCCACACCAGTAGAAAAAATGGCGGGCGGCATGATTCAGCACTGTTTCCACCTGCTTCCTGCCCTCTCCTCGCCCCTTTTTTCCCCTGGAGCCCTTTCCAAGCCATATAAGGTCTTGTTCCAGCCCTGACCAATCCCCTTGCAACACGAATGCTTAAGACGCTATATAAGCTTGCTCTGTACAAAAAGAATAAACGGAAGAAGACGACACATCATGGTGCGGCTCTGAGTGGTTCTTCCCCGCCATCTGCCCACTCCCTCTCTCGGGTACCCTGTTGTCCTCGTGGTCTCCGTACACCCGCTGGCAGGGCAGGAGAGCACAGACTTTTATTCAACAAGAATAGTGTTAAGTATAGGTTCAAATAAAAGGTGTGGAAGAACCATGGGTAGGGTAATTATAAGTGAGTCTAACTCTGTCACATTGGGAGCTTATATTCCAAAATAAGGCTCATTGACAGGTGGCCAAATTCCTGAGATTGTCTGTCCTGTTTATAGTGCCTAGATATCTCTAGAGCCCTCAGGAGCTTTGCTATTTGAGGCACTGTTAACTGTGGCAGTCAGTGAGATCCCACTCAGGCATGCATAAGCGTAACCTCCTGACTCAGTCTGAAATCCCTTAGTCATAAAAACTCATTTGTAGTTAATACTCCACCTTCTTGATCAAGGTTTTTTTGCAGATGCATTGCTAGTTGACAGTTGATAATAATCCCTCAGTGCTAGGGAGGCTCAAAGTGAGCAGAAAAGTTTAGAGCAGATATAAATGAAATACAAAAAAAATAATAATAATAATTAAGAAAATCAACAAAAGCAAAAGTTGGTTATTTGAAAAGATCAATAAAATTATTAGCTAAACTGACAAAAAAAGAGGATGTAAATACCAAACATCAGAAATGAAAAGGGGGAAATTACCACTTCACTGAAGTAAAAAGACTATAAGTAGATACTATCAACAACTGTACACCAATAAATTAGATAACCTAGAAGAAATGGACAAAGTCTGAGAAACATGGAAGTACCTACATTGACTCAAGAAGAAATAGAAGATCTCACCAAATCAATTACTAGTAAAGGAACTGAATTAGTAATAAAAACCCTCCCAACAAAGAAAAGCCCAGGATCATATGGCTTCACAGGGGGGATTTTTTCCAAACATTCCAAGAAGACTTAACTCCAATTCTACTCAAACTCTTCCAAGAAATTGAAGAGGAGGGAACATTCCCCAATTCTTTCTATGAGGCCAACATCACCCTCATACCAAAAGCAGATAAAGATATTACAAGAAAACTACATACCAGTCTCTCTTGTATGTAGATACAAAGCTGCTCAACAAAATACTAGCACACTAAATCCAACATACTGAAAGTATTACATACCACTAAGTGGGGTTTATCCCTGTTATGAAACTTGGTTCAACACACGAAAATCAATTAAGGTAATATACCACATTAGCAGAATGAAGGAAAAGAAAACATGCATAATTATCTCAATTGATGCAGAAAAGCATTTGACAAAATCCAACTTCTGTCTTGAGGAAAAACTTAAACACTAGGAATAGAAGGAAACATTGTCAACATGATAAATGGCATGTATCGAAAGCCTACAACTATCATCCTAATTAATAGTCAAAGACTAAATGCTTTCCCTCTAAGATCAGGAACAAGGCAAGGACACCCACTGTCATCGCTGTTGACCAACATTGTACCAGAAATTCTTGCCAGGGCCATGGTGCAAGAAAAAAAACAAATAAAAGACCTCCAAATTGGACAGGAAGAAATCAAACTTTTACTATTTGCCAATGACATGATCCTATGTACCATAAGTCCTGAAAAATCCACAATAAAGCTCCTAGAGCTAATAAATGAATTCAGCAAAGTGGCAGAGTACAAATTGACATTCTAAAACCAGTAGTGTTTCTATAAACAAGCAAAGAAAAATTGGACGGAGAAATCAAGGACAATAATCCAGGAAACGGACTTGGCCCAGTGGTTAGGGCATCCGTCTACCACATGGGAGGTCCGCGGTTCAAACCCCGGGCCTCCTTGACCCATGTGGAGCTGGCCCACGCGCAGTGCTGATGGGCGCAAGGAGTGCCCTGCCACGCAGGGGTGTCCCCTGCATAGGGGTGTCCCCTGCATAGGGGAGCTCCATGCACAAGGAGTGCGCCCATAAGGAAAGCCGCCCAGCGCGAAAGAAAGTGCAGCCTGCCCAGGAATGGCACCACCCACACTTCCCGTGCTGCTGATGACAACAGAAGTGGACAAAGAAACAAGATGCAGCAAATAGACACAGAGAACAGACAACCGGGAGGCGGGGGGGGGGGGGGAATTAAAAATAAATAAATAAATCTTTCAAAAAAAAGAACAATAATCCATTCACACCAGCAACTAAAAGAATCATATATCTTAGAATAAATCTAACCAAGGATGTAAAGGACTTGTACACAGAAAACAACAATACATTATGCTTAAAGAAATCAAAGACTTAAAATAAATGGATTTATATTCCATGTTCATGGATTGGAAAACTAAATATCATTAAGATGTCAATCCTACTCAAAACAATTTTTAGGTTCAATGTAATTCCAATAAAAATTCCAACATCCTACATGCAGAAATGGAATAGTCAATCATTAAACTTATATGGAAGGGTAAGGTGCCCCGAATAGCTAAAAGCATCTTGAAAAAGAAATATTAGGTTGAGAACTCACATTTCTCAATCTTAAAACTTATTACAAAACAACAGTAGTCAAAACAGCATGGTATTGCCATAATGTCAGCCATATAGACCAATGGAATAGAACTGAGAGCTCAGAAATCGCCTCATATTTATTTTCAGCAAGTGCATAAAGACCACTCAATTGAGAAAGAACAGTCTCTTCATCTTCAACAAATGATGCTGGGACAACTGGATCTTGATTTAAAAAAAACACACACACACACAACAAAACCCTTATCATACCATATAATGAATACAAAAATCAACTCAAAATGTATCAGATACCTAAATATAAGAGCCAGAACTATCAAACCACCAGGAGAAAATATACAGAAACATCTCCAGGACCTTTTGTTAGACAACAGTTTCTTAGACTTTATACCCAATTCACAAGCAAGGAAAGAAAAAATAGATAAATAGGATTTCATCAAAATTAAAACTTTGGCTCTTCAAAGGACTTTATAATGAAAGTAAAATGATGATCTATACAATCACAGAAAATAATTGGAAATAACATATCTGATAAGGGTTTAATATCCAGAACATACAAAGAACTCCTTCAACTTAAAAACAAAAATACAAACAACTCAATTATCAAACAGGCAAAAGATTGACTTAGACATCTCTCAGAAGAAAATACACAAATGGCTAGAAAACACATGAAAAAAATGTTCAACATCATTAACCATCAAGGAAATGCAAATAAAATCTACAAGATGCAATCACACCCATTAGAGTGACTATCATTAAATAAATGGAAAGCAAAAAGTGTAGGAGAGGATGCAGAGAAACAAGAACACTCATTCATTGTTGGTAGTGACGTAAAATGGTGCAACTGCTAGATAAAACAGTTGGGTGGTTCCTCAGAAAGCTAAGGACAGAATTATCATCCTTTTGATCTTGTGATCCCCACTACTCAGAATATACCCAAAAGAACTGAAAACAGGGACTCAAACAGATATTTTCATATCAATGTTTTTAATGACATTATTCCCAATTGTCAAAAGATGGAAGCAACTCAAGCGTCCATTATCTAATGAATAGATAAAGAAAATGGAATATTTGTCCATAAAAAGGAATAAAGTCCTGATACATGCAACAACATGAATGAACTTCGAAGACATCATGTTGAATGAAATAAGCCAGATACAAAAGAACAAATATTATATGATCTCACTCATTTGAAACAATTAGAATAAGCAAACTCAGAGAGTCAGGAGTTAGAATATCAAGTTATTGATATTCAGGTTATCAAGGTATAGGGTGGGGATAGAGAATAGGAAGTTAAAGCTTAAAATGTACAGGGCTCCATTTGGAATGCTATTTTAGTAATGGATTGCAGTGGCACTGTGAACACAATTAACAGCACTGAAGTTTATATCTGAATCTGATTAAAAAGGGGAAATGTTAGATTGTATATATGATAATAGAATAAAAATTTTAATTAAAAAATTAAAGCATGGGCATTAGTTAATAGTATAGTTGTAAAAATGTGCTATCATCTGTTGTGACAAATATTCTACACCAATGCAAGGTGCTGGTAGTGGGGTGGTATATGGGAATTCTGTATTTTATGCATGATTGTTCTGTAAATCCATAACTTCTTTATTAAAGAAAAAGGATTAAAACAAGAAAGTAAAATACAGTCAAGCCCACATATTGTTCAGACCATTCAGGATTTAAAACATGCTGAATACACTGGCAATATAAAATGAGTAGTGAAAGAAGAAAATTATCACTTATGGAAATGAAGATGGTGTCAGCTATGCATATTTCCTTTTTTGTTTAGTTATGTGCTAAACAATATATTAACTAAATTTATCCCATTCCTTTCCCAGCTATTTTATATAAGTGGTATGAGTGTTAACATTATAATTCAGTATTTAAGTTATTAAATAGCAAAGAGAAATTTCTTTTCAGCTAAAATAGGGATGACCATTGACAGAGTTAGATACAGGGAATTATAGTGTTTGAGAGATATTTTCCTCTTTTTAGGAGAAAGGCTGAATATGTCTGTTTTAGTTTGCTAAATGCTGCCAATGCTAAATACCAGAAATGGATTGGCTTTTATAATAGGAATTTATTAGGGTAAATGCTTTTACTTCCAAACTTGTGAAAAGGTCTAAGTCAAGGCATCATCAAGAGATGCTGTCTCACCAAGTTGCAGCTGTGGGTGATCAGGCACATGGCAAGGCATAATGGTGGTCCACTTGTCTCTCCCCTCTCCTCTGGGTATGTGCCTTTCAGCTTCGAGCTGCTCAGTGGGGCTAACTTCTTGGGATCCTCTTTCCATGCCTCTGTGCTCTGCTTATTCCAGCAGAAGTCCCAGGGACCTCTCCTTCTGTCTCTTAAGGCTTTTTTCCTGTGTGTTTCTGCTTTTAGTCCTCCATTTATAAAGGACTCCAGTGAGATTAGGACCCACCCCAGGTCCTGCAATCTAATCAAAGACCCTTAATTTAAGAGATCCAATCAAAAAGTCTCTTAACTGAATCTAACCCAAAGGTCCCACTTACAATAAATTTACATGTCCAGGAATGGGTTAGTTTAAGAACATAATTTTCTGGGGTGCACAAAAGTCTCAAACCAGAACAATGTCTTTAATTGTATAAAGGATAGATGCATCAAGTTAAGTGAAGGCAAGCTATTGTTTTTTCTTTGTTGTTTAGAAATGTAAATATCAGTATCTATCTATCTATCTATCTATCTATCTATCTATCTATCTATCTATCTGACAAGTATGCAAATCTATCTATCTCTATATATGATGAGTATGTAAAAGATATATCTGATGATATTTGGAATCATTCCAGCATTCCTAAACTCTTGCAGGAACTACTTTCCTAGACTTCTTGTCAACAGCTTCTGATTAGATTCTGTGAATAAGAGACCTTTGTGCTATATTTTTAAAGTGGAAGAGAGCGAGAAGCTAATATTCTTTGGTGGTAGCTGCAAACAGGTATGGGTATCAGCAGAGGTGGATTTGGGTTTTACCTTCATTTCTTGGACATTCCATGAGAATTACTGACTTTAGTGTTATTGGCAGCAGAGATCATTCATGGAGGCGTATGTAATCTCCTGAAAGCCAGTATTAGCTTTGCTGATCTTTACTCCCCTAGCCCTTCTCTAATGGGAATATAGGCCTGTAATTACATGAATTAAATCTCTTCCTATTCATCTTGACGGACTCCCATTTTCCTGATCAACCCTAAGTGATAGAATTAGGAGCATAAATATTTATGTATTCAGCTCCCACTGGTGGGCATATTTGAATGGAGAGCTGTCCATGTGGGACCTATCTTACATTGACATTCTATGAAACTTTAACTGTCATCGACCATTATTGTTTGATCTACTGAAGGTCTTCAGGCATTATTCTAAATTTAAAGACTCTAAAGAGAAATATTCTCCTGTTGGGGGTAGGCAGATGAACCATGTTGAGAACAATCCCAGGAAATGTTGGTGGTATTTTCCTAGAGGTAGACGGTGGTTAAAATAAGGAGGGCATTTTGAAAGTGAAGAGAACTGAGGACTGGGAAACCCAAAGAAAAAGGACTAAAGCTAACTTTTTGTATTTCTCTCTTGCCTATAGATATTGTCTTCTTTATCATAGAATTTAATTTTTTCCATGCTTCATGACATTTTCATTGGATTACCCAAATTTTCAATGAAGTCTAACTGATGATGTTGCAAGAAATTAAGGGATAGGGCAAGAAAGTCAGGTGTGGTATTCTCTTCATCAGTCTCTTGCTGTTATCATGCCCTATCTGAGAGGACTGTGCACATGGTTTCAGGTGGGGCCTGTGGTGAAGAGAACAATGGCCCAGGGAGGAATGAGGAGTATCAGGGAGAAGGACAGGGAAGCTAATGAGCAACTTTCTCGAAGACCAATCCTCAGAGAAGAAAGAACCTCTATTTTCCCAAAAGATACAAGAGGAAGCTGATCTCTGAAAGCATGGGGTTGAATATGTATGTAAAATAAAAGGGGTGGATTAGAGGTCCTCTAAATTCACTTTCTTCTTTAAGACTCTACATTTCTATAACTCTCAAGCAGAAGGCTCCTTTATGCTTCTGTATTAGTCAGTGTTCTCTAGGGAAACAGAACAGACAGGAGAGATCTGTAAATAGTACGGGATTTTATAAAATTGACTCACATGACAATTTGGGGAATGCATTTGTACAAATTCCATAGAGCAGGCTGCAAGCCAAGGACTCTGATGAAGGCACTCGTTGAGTTCCTCAGAGATTCTGGCCATCTGAAGTAGAAATGGAATGCTGAAATCACTTCTCCTTTTAAGACTTTCAATTGATTGGAGAAGACATTACTGATGGTGGTCTTCTCAGTTGGTTATAGATGTAACCAGCCATCTATGCAATCAACTCATTGCAGATTAAAGTCCATGAAATGTCCTTGTTTTACAATTAGCCCAGTACTTGCCTGACGAAACACTTGGCCCCATTACCTGGCCAACTTGACACATTAGCCTAACCATCGCAGCTTCTGATCCCATTTCACTGCCTTTTGTCAAGGGTACCAGAATAACTGGGAGGTAGTTCTCTTGAAACTGTGTCCTTAGACATCTTATCTTGTTTCTTTTACTTCTCTTGAAGGCAATAATTTCAGTTAGTTCACATAGGAATTCTGGGGGTAAAAATATAAGATAAATTACATGGGCTGTACAATGAATGGGGTACTCGAGTGCAAAAATATATATATATGAGGTAAATTACATGGTAATTGTTGTATTATCTTGTAATTTGATTAACTTGAATTGGCTTTGTTTCCAAGTCTAGTATGATCTACAAGGACATAAAAAGGATCTACTTCCCTCTTACATATCTTTTTCAGCTTACTTCCCTCTAGAAAATATACGTAGTGTTCTGGTGGTCCTTTTGTAACCTGGCCCAAATATACCGCCCTTTTCTTTTGTGCTCCTTTTTCTCCTAGAGCTTTCCTATTTCCCTTCATTCTTGATCCCAGTGTTTATATAGTTGAGTTTCTCCCTCACTTATTTTCTCTCTGGTAACATATTCCAGGGAGTCCAAATACAGCCTGATCTAGTGATGGAAAGAACTGTTTTCCTAAAATTAAATTTGTATTGTGCTTATTTGTCGTGGACCAAAGGTAAATTACCAAAGGGTAAAGGCATTACGATGAAATCATTGAATGTTACAGCTGTAAGGGATAAGGGGAGTCCAATTTAGACTAATTCTTTAAAATGAAAAGAATAATGAGACCCTCAGAATTACTTAGTGCCACATTAGGAACTGATGCTCAAACGTCCTGACTTTTGTTGTGCCAATGCCCCGAAATCATGCTGCTACTCTGATATATTCTTAGGATATAAATATAAAGATGGTAATTTTGAAACTTCAAAATTTATTCAATACTATTTCATATATACATAGTTTTGAACGACTTAACTTGATAAGAGATAGCTAAACTTAAAAGGGAATTATAAATTCTTTTCAAAATCACTTTCTTTTTGTTTTAAGAAGTTTTTACTATAATTTCCCTTTTCCAGAACAACTGTTAAGGTATTCCAAGATATCAAAACTCAGGGTTTTTAAGTTTTTTAAATTTTAGGTAGACCAAGTCATTTTTGCTTTTAATTTTTCTAATATTTAATTTTCCTGTCTGCAAATTTTCTTACGATGCTCTCAAATGTTATATTACAATGATTTAGAACAATAATATTTCTGAAAATGGCCCATTGTTCTCTTATTCTCCTTTCAGACAAATTTCTAATTTACTGATTTTAATTACATGAAGGATTATTATTGGAACTATATAACAAATTAGTTTTCTTGGTTTTTGATATCTGAGGAGGCAGGAACCCAGCTAATGAATGGTGCATGTCCTACAATATATTAGCAACTATAGATCAAGGTCGATTAGGTTAATACTGAGGGCTCTCAGTAATAATGAAGTTTGAAAGTCACAGGATTATTCACGGGCTATGCACAAAAGCTATATCTGGACATGTAAAAGGAAAATGAAACAATTTATGTATTTTGATAAATTCCATAAATGTTCAAACATTACCTCACTTACCTTGAATCTGCAAGAAAATATGTTCTTCTGTTTGAATTAGCCTGAAAATTGCCTCAGTGTTTTACTCCAATTTACATGTCCAGATATAGTTTTTGGAAAATAATAATAGTGATGGCTTCCATTATGTTGCAAGCACTATTAGATGATTTTCATCTATTATTTCTAACCTTCATACCGACTCCAAAAGCTAGGCATTATTATTCCCATTTTACCCATAAGAAAGCTAAGCAACTAAAGGTTACAAGATTTATGAAGAGCTTGAAATAATAATTTTCTTTGAAGAAAACTGGCTAAGTGATGAAAGAAAGCAATACATGTTGTTAAGTCTGAGGAAATGAATAAATGCTGGCAACATTATTTATGAGTTCAATATGATAAATAAACTCTTTGCACCTCGACTAAAATCTTTGTTCCTCTTACTTAGAATGGTCTTTCTCTGCCGTCCTTTCTTTGTGACTTTAAATCATAACCTCCATGCCATTTTTCTTGTATTTTTTAAAGTTTAATTTCATTTTCCAAATCTTCAACTAAGTTGAAACCAAAATGCTTTTTTTAAAAAAGATATTGTACTTCACATAAAATAGCATACGTCAAAATACCCAGTCACATTCTCCTTCTAAGGCAATAATTTGCACAACCAAACTATAGTTGAATGCATTAACTTGCTACAATTTTGACAGAAGCAGTCTGTGTGCTCCAATCCTCCGAATACTGATGGGACTGTGATTATACCCTGAAAAAAGAAGAGTCTGAATACAAAATTTTAGAGGGCCAGAAAGTGTTTAGTGTCTCATTGTTTGCATCCAGATTCTAAATCACATTCAAGTCTATGACTCTGATCTTCATATCAATGCACAAATGGAACAGAAGAGAAAAGCTGGGAAAGCTGTTTTCTGAGTGAAACACTGATTTTGTTCTCAAGTTACCAGCAAGAGACCATTTGGGATATTTAAGCCTGAGGATGAGTGCTTCGCATTTGTTAGAACTCTTCAATGTTTGAAATGGGTTTTCCCTTTAGGGAGCCCATCCATTTGGACAAGTGCTACATCAGATCAAAAGACATGGGAAGAAGCATTTTGTGCACAGATTGAATTTTTTTCTGGCAAAATAACATAGCGTTTTAGCACAACATTGTCTATTCTCTATTATCTTTTCTCTCTCTCTTTTTTAAATAGTTGGAGTCTGTTTTTCAGTAAGTGTCAGGCTTTTTCTTTTTTTAATGTGGCAAATTGGCTAGCAGCCACCTGGAGATCATTTGAAATGAAACCTGGTGTGATGGGATTTGGGTTCTCAGTTCCAACTGGTATTATTTTCCAGTTTACTAAATGTTGATCAAATTGCTTATTGTATTGAGATTATTACTCATCCAATTTTTGTGTCATTTACTATTTCAGAAACACAAATTTTAATATAAACCTTTACTTTTTTTTCTTTTAGTTATAATGATATTCTGTCAAAAATGTCCTGGAACTAGTAAAAAAACATCTTATCTATACTTTTTACCCTTTCATTTGTAAGAAATGAAGTATCATCAGCTTCTTGAATTGTTATCATCATAAAATGATTTATGAACCCCCAAATATTTTCACTATCTGGAAAGGATCTAGGAGTGTAAAGAAATGACCAAATTTTATTTCCTAACGCTGATCCATTTTAGGTGAATGCTGTTTTATAACAGCCTTGAAGACAAATATCTCTGGCCACACTCTATGGTAGACCAATACTAGGTAGTTGGAGACCGTACAAGGAAGAGTGTCACTGTGGGATAAGATTAGGAAATGGAGAAAGGGAGGGAAAATTGTTCTATCTGCTTTCCTTCACCATGCATTTAGGAGAATCCCTTTTATGACTGGTCCAGGTTTCTTCTGTTGTCATTAGCTATCATTGTCAACATGGCTAATCTACCTTCAAAATGAAAAGAGAGTTGGCCAAAGTACAGTTGCAACTACTGCTGCTGACTCTCTGAGGAGCTTACTGGAAACTTTTCAACATCCTGTTTCCAAACTTAACAGTCTTCCGACACAAACATAATGGAAAATTGGAGCAATTATGTAGATAATATGTGCAAACAGTTGATTTTCACCTTTAGCTCATTGAAGAAAAACCTCGGTCTCTTTATTAAAGTTTCTCCTGATTTCTAATTCCTCTTGCTAGAATCGTTATCTGTCTGAGCTTTTATTGAATTTAATTTGTAACCTTTTACACTGTGCCTTCCATAATGCCTGGCATACATTAGTTGTTTGCTAACCATTAATCGTTATTTAAGGTAATTATTTTCTTTGTAAATATTAGGCAGGAAGGCATAGCAGTAAAGAGCACCAGACATGGAGTCTCCTCCATTTAATGACTGTGTGACCTTGAACAAGTCACTTAATATGCTCTTTACCTAATCTGTGAAATGGACTTAATTATGTTATCAACTTCCAAGGGTCATATTCAGCTGATATATACACCACTGTGAAATTTTTTAAAACATTGATATACTTCCATAATGGTTGGTAAATAGTTGTAGCCTGAAATCAATTGAAGATTTCCTCTTCTCCCCACTCCCTCAGTACACCATTGCCTTCCCCAGTGATCCCGCAAGGGATCGTTGGCTAAGTAAGGGATCTCTAGGACCCTGCTTCAGCACTATGCCCACTATATGTCCTTACTGGCCAATGCTCTTGATGAACTTGTTAATAAATATTTTTAATATCATCCTCTGTATAGAGTTATTGCAAGGATTAAATGAGTTGAACAAAATAGACTAAAATCCCTGCCTGTGGAGAGCATACATTTTAGTAGAAGGAGACCTGAAACATAAACATGAAAAGTAGTTTATGTATTATGTCAGGAAGTGATACATGTGTTGAATCTTGACTCTCCAAAAAAATACCAGCAAACCTATTGATCAAGCAAGTTAATTTTGTTAGACTTACTGCAATAAGGGAAAACACCACCGTGATAGAGTCTTAGGGTGCTTATAAGGGTATTTATAAGGTTTTGGAATCTGCAATCAAGTGGCTTAGGAAGTGTCTTTCAAGGGAGGGAATTGAGTGACATTAGGCAGAGTTTGTGACACAAATAATTAGCATTGTTGGGTGGTCAAAACTCTTTTTTGATAAGGGAAAAAAGCTATTGTTTGATAGGAAAGCTAATTGCCCAGATGAATAGACCCTCTGGATCTATTTCCTGAAACAAAGTAATGTTTATCAAATAGTAGTCTTTTCTTCTTGGGCAAAAATGCCCTGTGTCATATTGATACAGGAACCTCAGGTAGCATTGTTGGCAGGTAAGCTACATGGATACAGATGTTGTCAATACTCAAGGGCTATAGAACAGGAGTTCTTAGCAAGGGGTCCCTGAGCTTGAATTGAAATTCAGAAAAGCATTCTTGTGGGGCCACGTTGGTGCAGATGTGATATATTTATTAAATAATACACAGTATAGTGTGGGCTTAGTAAGAGGTCTGTGGCTTTCACCTGACAGGCAAAGGGGGCCATGGAACAAAAAAAGGATAAGGACCTCTGCTATAGAAGAAATAAAAATTAGAGCTTCAGGACAAGGGGATCGAGATGCCAGAGGGGACATTTACAGTATTAAAGTGGGTGGCCATTATTGGCCTCTTAGTAAAGGTAAAATTTAATTAAAGACTTGTCAGTGGTGAGGAAGTTATTCAAGCAGATCTCTGACTTATTTGTCTACTTTATTATGTTTCTCTAGATTTAGCCAGAGTCCAAATTTAATCTAAGTTGCCTACTATTTAGAGTGGTCAAAAGTCCTGTTTAGTCCTTAATTTTTTATAAGTATTTCTATTGAAAAATATGTTTCAGGCTTTAATTATCTGCCAATGACCTCAAGCTATTGCTTTAATCTAAAAGGAGAAACCTGTTTTACATATAGGTACGTAAGTAGCTCAAAGAAGGAGGAGTTGCTAAGATTAAGCATTTGTAGTGAGATCAATATGAAATTCTTTTCTCCTTCAACTTCTCTTTTAGGTAGCTACGGGGTGATCTAAATCTGTAAGAGTCACATTTTCTCCTCTTACAAATTGCTTTTAATCTTCTCCATAATCACTGTCAGACTGGAAATATTCATTCAGCCAACCACTGTAAATCTTTGTTTTTATTTTCATGAAACACCGTAGTCTCCAACTTTGCTTCTTCTCCAGTATATTCTTTAGTTATTTTCAATTTTTGCATTTCAAGAACCATTTTATCATACTGTGGATGCATTTTGTCAACTTTTAAAACTTAGTGATCATTGAGGAATTATTACCAAACACCAATTAGCAATGCAACTAGAAAAGACCTTGACCAAAGAGGGGAAAGGTGAAGACAAATGAGTTTATATGGCTAAGAGACTTCAAAGTGAGTGGGGAGGTCATTCCAGAGGTTATGCTTATGCACGTCTCAGCAGGATCTCATTGACCGCCTGAGTAGATATTGCCTCAAATGGTGGGGTAAATTATGTACTACAAGGAGATGATGAAAGATATTGCCCATCCCAAGGAATCGAGAAAGCCTACAACTGCAAGCAAGAGAGTCACAGCCATCTGCCCTATGAGATTGAAACCCCTTTCAATAGTTGGAGTGGGCATCACCATCCCAGAATCCTCAGGATTGGGAAATGAACTATGGACTAGAGTAGACTTACTGGTATTCTACTATAGACTTATTGTGATTCTAGCAGTGGAAGAAATTATATAATTGATGTGCAGGCAGTGATCACTGGAGGTTCTGAGGGGAGGGAGAGGGAAAAACACGTGTAATGTGGGGACTTTTTCAGAACTCAGGAATTGTCCTGAATGACAATGCAATGACAGGTATAGGCCATTATATATTTTGCCATAACCTACAGAATTGTGTGGGAGAGAGTATAAAATACAGTGTAAACTATAATCCATGCTTAGTGGCAATACTCCAAAATGTGCTCATCAATTGCAATGGAAGTACTACACTAATAAAGGATGTTGTTAATGTGGGAAAATGTGGAAAGGGTAGGGAGAGGGGCATATAGGAATCCCCTATATTTTTTATGTATCATTTGTGTAATCTAAGTATCTTTGAAAAAAAAAGTATATTAAAAAAAACAACAAATCTTAGTGATCACTTAGCAGGAAGATTTGCATTGTTCCTAAGCAGTATCCTGGGAAAAACTCCTCTGTTATTAAATGTAAGCCAAATGAGCTTCTTTCGTTCTTTTAATTAGTCAGAAAATTTAAAAAGTAAGTAAATAATTGGAAATGCAGTATTCTCATTTATAATCCAGCAAGAGAAATTTTTTGCACTTTTCTTTCCTGTTTATAGGGGAGAATAATTGTTATAGCAAAGCTATGAAGCCCAATGACTAGATTTATCTTTGAGTCATAAATGGATTTTTCTCTTTTCATTAGTTTACTATACATAGCTGTGATTTTCACACAAACTCTCTGTTATTAAGGCACTTTGCAATACAGGACTTCCAAATGAAATATGCAACATATCATATGTCAAACTACATTGGATGTAGGCTGAAGAATACAGACTTCCGGCTTCATTCTTGCTGCATGTAACTATATAAATTCATTCCGAGCCACAGAAAAATAATCTTATTTGCCTTACAATAGAGCATGAGTTAAAATTAGGACTGATACTCGTCTGCTTATTTGCATTGCTGAGCACACAGTAACTACTCATTAAATATTTTTTGAATATTTGATCAAATGGCCTCTGTTCTTGCATTTGGGAAAACAGATGAGTGATAACTCATCTTGAGTTTTGCCCTTGACTCTGTCAGGTGAATTTGTGTCACATGATTTTCCTCTATAATGTTCCTCATTTTAAAGTAACTTTGCATGTTTGAGCTCAAGATCAGAAATGGAGAAAATTTAGTTCTAACATTTTAGTCCCATGTATTTGCTGACTTTTTCATTTGTCCTTAGTTCCATACTTTTACTAAAATTATTAATTCTTTAGATTCACACTTTTTGTTGATTTATGTTTTTGTTTCCTGACTACCAAAGCAAAAACCATGCAATGGGTTTGCTTAAACAGTGGGAATATATTGGCTAAAGGTTTTGAGGCTAGGAGGATTCCCAACTTAAGGTGTTATCAAGGCAGTGCTTTCTCCCAGAAGGCTGTGGTGTTCTGGGGCTGACTGCCAATGATCCTTGGTCTTTGGCTTCTCTGTCACATGGCAATGAACATGGTGGTCTCTTCTGACTTCCTTCTTGACATCCAGCTTCAGGCTGCTTCCTGTGGCTTCCTTGCTCTTGTCTCTGAATTTCATCTTGCTCATAAAGGACTCCAGTAATAAGATTAAGGTTCATCTTGATTCAGTTGGGGCACAGCTATCAAAAGGTTTTATTTCTAATGGGTGCACATCCACAGGAATAAATTAAGGTTAAGAACATATTTTTTTCTAGGGTAATAGCTTCAAACCACTACAGCTGATAAAATTTTGCCTTTTTTTTTCTTTTTTGCCACTGTCTGTGTACCTCTTTGTTGCTTCTAATATATGTAACTACAATTTATTGAGATTTTATAAGCTTTAAGAAATACTATTATTCCTTCCATTTTACAGATAAGAAGGTTGAGGATTAGAGATGTTAGTGAGCTGTCTAATTTCATAAACAAAGCTATTCTTCTTTTATCAAATACCCTTTATATCAGAAGATTTGGCCTGAATTGGCACTGCCAGTTGCCTCCTAGCTCTTTAGGGAGACCAGACACTTCATTTGAGTACAAACTTAGATATCATTTTACTCCCCTTTGTTGGCCCAATCTCATTTAGCCTTTATGATGTGGGGTCTTCACATCTTGAGTAATTGGAAAACCAGAATCCATGAGCTTGGATATTACTCAAGATGTGAAGACCCCACATTGATGGAAGAAGAGTTCAGAATCTTTGGCACATCCTAAGAGTCTGTCTGCTGGAACTGAGTCGATACACAGCTAGGGTAGATTCACTATGCTTGATCAGAATGAGCTTCTGAATCTCACACTTACTTTTCATGATGTAACCTCTCAGAGGCTTTTTATAAAGGATACAGCAATTCAGTCTTCATTCTGATTAGCTCTCATTGGTAAAATGATTGGGTGAAACCTGTGACCTGTTGCTACCCAATTCCAAGCAAGTTTTTCCCAATAAGCAGGCTTAAGTGAAAGAATTCCTCAAATTAATCTAAAAGGTTAAATACCCATATTGATTTACTTGCTTGTTTATACCAACAAAAAGGGAATTATGAGAGAATGTCATATAATTCTACCTACCTATTAGTTGGAAAAAAAATCTACCAGAATACAAATTCTTTGGCCAATTATTTCCACAAGGAAAACAGTGGCCATCGGCTTGGAAAATATTGATACATTTAAAAGTCATATTTTCCATATTTTTTGCACTCCTATTTTCCACTGATTTCTTTGTTCAATCTAATTCGCCCTGATACATATGGGGACAATCCTAATGTACACTGCTTTGAGAAACCATCATAAACTTCCCCTGACATTAAATTGCTTACATTAAAGTGCTGTGTGCTCATGTTCCCTATTGCTATAAGTTCTAGGTCAGTAATTACTCATGCTAGACTGCCTATTAGTATCTTTACTAAAAAGTAAAGTAAACAAAATATATATTCATGTCTGAATGGATTTTATACTTGTTGGTAGTTAAGTGACAATGAGTAATAAATATGTGGACAGGAATAACAGTACCTATTTGCATTTAAGAAATATAATTATTGCTAAATATGTCCCCCACCTCCATATTGCAAGTTGCTACTTCAGGTGATCTGGACCAGCCCACAGCAAAATTATAAGGTAGGTGAAACTTGCCTTGATGCAGAACTCCTTTTCCCCTTGTTATTAGCAGGGCTCCCTACTCTAATAATTCCTTTAATCTCTTTTCATTCTGCTATAGTCCTTACACTTCAGTGTGAATTTAGCTATATACACATTTCCTGGTATATTTTCATTTTGCTCTTTCTTTCTAAAGATGCTATTAGAGACTTTGTCTCCAGGTCCTGGAAATTTAGGGATCCTGGTCTATTACCTGTTATAGTTCCACTGGATATATTTTGGCATCCATTTCGAATGTTTTCTAATTTCTTTTAAAGAAATATATAGTATCAGTTTAAGTCTCTATTCTAATATCTTCTTCTCATTCCAGATTATACTATGTATAAATGCATATTTATGTATATTAAATTAAAGGAATATTACACCTTCCTGGACATCATCACCTCGCTCATTGATTTTCTCACCTTAAAATAACAATTCCTTTTCTAACCCTTACTTGGTCTCCTTTCTGTTACATTTGCACAAACATTTTTTTCTTAACTTGTTTTGGTGACACACTGTATATTTTAAAGACAGAATGACCTCCATAAGCAGATGAACTTGAGGTAATATCTTGATTGATAACGAATTGGAAATAATGACAGAAATAACACTTGTATCTTTAAGGAAGGATATAAGACATCAGATATAAAGAAGCCAATTGGATAAAGAGGTACATTTAAGTCAGAAAAAAAAAGCATTGAATTTTTAAAACTCTAAGATTATCACAAATACTGATTGACTTGGCATTATTGTCAGTGAGCATTCAGCAATTTGGAAGAAATTTGCCCTTCTTTCTTCATGCTTTAATTAGAAGTTGCAAATAAGAGAAGCACTCCAGGGAAAGACAATGAAGCTCCCTTCCCTCCAAAGTGCTTCCGTGGTGCCCACTTTGATTTCACTGCAGTCTCTCAGTCTCCACCCTTAGGCATGGTTTTGTTGCTCTGGTCATTAATATTGATATATAGGCATTAATACATAGGATGGCTTCCATAATTAGGATTAATGTATTGTCAAAAATTATGGAAGATAAAACTCTCCATATCATGGTAGTCTTTAATTCACCCAGCCTTTTCCTGCTTCTCTCTCCTGCTTCATGTACCCACACAGATACACACACACACTGTGTCATACCAAAGGAACCCAGAGAATGTGGTTAATCCCCATATTCACTGTAAAATCAGAAGGTGCTAGTTCTAGTGTACCCAGAGGCAGAGTTTGGGAGGTTTATACAATGCTCCTGTAAGGGAAGAAGCATCACCTGCAGTATCACAATGTTTAACATCTGAGAATATATGCATGCACATATCATATCCATATACTCATCTCAGAGCTCTGACTTATCCTTTGAAGCTCCATTTCTCTTTCAGAATAGCAGCTTCCTTTAGATATTCTTCTTCCAATTTATTCCAAGATCCTGTTATATCCAGCATTCACAGGTGATTTAACATACTCTTTCTTGCATCTGCAGTTTGACAGTAAAGTCTCTAGGTAATTGAGTTAGCTCTATCATACCATCTACATTGACTTACTTCTCACTTATCTACCTCCGTTCGCCCCAGCCTCTCCACAAGTGAATCCACTGTTCTCTTCCCTTATAGGATCTGGAAATTTCAGTACTATTATTCATTCCAATTGTGTCCTGGATTGATTGCTCAATCCCAAGACACCATGCCTTCCTTCTCAGAAAGGCCATATCCTGATTCTGGATAAACCCATGTTGTAATATGAAAAAAAAATTAGGAGTTGCAGACTATCTATTTCACTTTGGCTGGGTATCAACAGTGGTCTCTCTGCCTGCTGTTTTGACTGAGGATAAAACCACTGAGACACGGTTACTGCAAGACTATCCTTTCTCTATTATTGGGATTCTCATATTGCTCTTACATGATGATTCCCTCTGCAGAGAATAGGTCTGTTGTACTTGATTTCCTGGGTCCAGCATCACACTCTGTACCTCACTTCATAATACTGGTTATGATGGTTAGGATAATGTATCCGCTCGACTGGGTAGTGGTACCCAGTTGTTTGGTCAAGCAAGCACTGGGCTAATTGTAATACAAGGACTTTTATGGGCTTTAGTCATCAGTCAGTTTACTGTATAGATGACTGATTACATCTACATTAACTAGGGAGATTGCCATCAGCGATGAGTGATGTTTTATCCAATCAGTTGAATGCCTCAAAAGGGAAGTGGTTTCAGCATTCACAGAGAATGTCCCAGCTCATCTTTGGACAATCAACATTTCCCAGAAACACAAAGGCCTTCATTGGACTTTCATCTGAGCCCTTGGTTTGCAGCCTGCCTATGGAACATGGACTTGTGCTTCCACACGGTCATGTGAGAGACTCTTATAAAATCTCATACTATTTACAGATATCTCCTTTTGATTCTGTTTCCCTAGAACCCTGACTAATACACAGAGCTTCTACATTGATCACCTGTCCATGTTCTGTACTAAAATCTTTCATTTTCACCAGAGACCCTTTGCCTCCTTACTGGGCATGGAGGCCAGGCCAGCTCTTGATGCTCAAAGACCTACCTGGTGGCTATTACTAGACTGGGTGTTAGAGTCTCATCATCCCCCAGATTCTCTCATCCACTGTGTCCACCCACATTTTGGCATATGTCTTACTCCTTGTTAGAAACTCTTTGCTTATTATTCACCCCAATAGTGCTCAAACTGCTTGACTCCTTGGTCACCATGCCTTACATTCACAGATCTACAGATCTGTTGACCCTTAAAGCTTGTTTCCATGCCTGCCTAACAATGTGAGTTTTGTCAGGCACACCATTTCCCATTAGACTGCATACTGGGAGTAAACAATGATACCATCACAATTAAGTCTGAGATATGAGCACACACATCTCAGTTCATATTGTGAACACAATTGTGAAACATTAATCATATTTATTGCAAGCCAATGCATTGTTGAGGGAAAAGCAAACTTTTTTTATGAAACTCCTCAAAGAATAGAAAAAAAGTGGCTCTTCCTTGCTACTTTTGTGCCACCATCTTCTTTTAAACCATGTAACTATATTTTCCCAGAGTTTTGCTCACCTCTGATATGCCCAATATCTGAGTGCAAGCAGCTAATGTTCTCTGTGTAAGCCAAATATGCACAATTGCTGGGTGGACAAGGCCTCATGCTCTTCTTGGAATGAAATTTGATCAGAAGGATAAAGTCCATTGAAACAGGAGAAATGTCAGTCTTCCTAAGCATTGTCCCTGGCTGTCTTGTTACTAAGCTGTCAGTTTTCAAATTCAAGATCACAGCCATCATTCTCGGCTGCCTACATTGCTGCGCAGATTGTAGGAAAGATATCCCAAGAAGAGAAACCTTTTCTAGAGGGAAATAGCAGCCTCCTATTTAGGAAGTCCTGAGAATGTGCTGGCTGGGGGAATTGGAATATCAAATCACTAACAGCCTCATATTTCTTTGTACAAGGAAATTATTCTTCATCATTTTGAAAAACATATTCATGAATATTACCTAGGATGCATTTTTTAATTGTCAAAGTCTAGCATAGATTCTGGTTAGCACAATTTATTATTATAATTATATAGTAACTTTATTTATTAAATTATTTATGATAGTTATTAAATCTCAGAATTTGAGAAAGAAGGTGAAAGCATGTAAAATCTAATATCATTGAAATATGATATCTTGGTATATGAGTGTGCTTCAGGATGATACAAAATCTAATTTATCCTTTGCAATTAGAAGCCTGATCCCCTCTGTTACAATAGTTATGTGGATATTGCTGCCATAATGGTTTCTTAGCCAAGGTTGGTTTTTATAAAACTGTTCATTTGTGGGATTCATACGTTAATAAAAAATACATAGACAGATTTGTGAATTACTTCCTATTCTGTAACTTCTATTCTCTGCTACATTGCATCTGTTACCATCAATCTTCTCGAAGAACAATCAAGAAGATGCAAACTTATTTATGTTTCATCTGAGTTAAGTTGAGGAATCATATGACAATGCCGTTCTTTTTAAAAAATGTATTTTAAATTTATTTTTAAAACATACATAGATCGCACAAAATGTTACGTTAAAATATATAAGAGGTTCCCATATTCCCCCCTCCCCACACCCTCCACTTTTCCTATATCACCTTTCATTAGTGTGGTAATTCATTGCATTTGATGAATACATTTTTGAGCACTGCTACACAGCATGGATTATAGTTTACATTGTAGTTTACACTCTCAGTCCATTCAGTGGGTTATGACAGGATATATATTGTCCTGTGTCTGTCCCTGCAATATCATTCAGGACTATTTCAAGTCCCGAAAATGCGCCCATATAGCACCTCCTTTTCCCTCTCCAAGCCTTCAGCAACTCCTGTGGCCAGTCTCCACATCAATGGATATCGTTTCTTCCTTTTCCAGAGTCACAGTAATTCTATAGTAGAATACCAGTAGGTCCACTCTAATCCATATTTTATTCCTCCATCCTGAGGACCCTGGGATGACCTACTCTCCAGTTCATTGGACTTACCCAGGTCAGCTGACAGGGAGGTGAGGATGGACACCCACCACACCAAGGAACCAAGAGAATCTACAGTTATGGACACAAGAGTCCCATCCACTAGCTATGTGGGATCGAAGCCTCTCTCATTTGAGAGGTGGAGTGGGCATTGCCATCCCAGGGTCCTCAGGATGGAGGAATAAAATAAGGATTAGAATGCCATTCTTTTAATAATAGAATTTACTAATTTATCAATATAGTCTATAGTTGTACAGAATTTGCTAATTTATTGATATGTTAGTAATTGTGAAATTAAAAATATTTGATGGTGACTAGCTTTTGTTAAATGTTTACCATGTTTCAGGTATTTTAAGTTCATTAACTTATTTCTTCCCCACAACCACACTATGAGGCATAAAATTATTTTACAGATGTGGAAGCCAAGCTTTAGAGAGATTAAAGGTCTTCACTGATATCACTCAAATAGTGGAGAGGGGGCCTAGGACTTTGCCTGATTCCACTTTTTTTTTTTTTTTAACATCGTCTAGACCTCAAGCACATGAGATATGGAGCCAAGGAGTAAGGCTCAGTAACACTTAGAACATCTGCACACCACTATTTCATATTAGAAATATGGAAACAGGATCTACGTTTGGTTAAGTATTCAACAGGAGTTTTGTTTTAGAATGCTGACACCAAGTAGGCAAAATGTCAAGGTAAGAAGCTACATAAAGGTATGAGGCAGAATAGCTAATGACATTTTGGACTACATCCCATAAAAGTTTCAGGCCAGATCAGAACGTCAGCAGATGAACAATATAGTGCATATGGGGCTGCTGTGCTGAAAGCAGCAGGACCTCCTCATCTCTCAGGCAGTAGAAGAGAAGAGTGGGAAGTACAAGGAATGGGTCTGCTTGTTAACCCTATCCCAGGGGAGGTTAAACTAAAGACCACAAAATGGAGAGAACACAATAACATCTAATGCCTTCACCATTATCAAGGCCATTAAAAAGATGTAAAAAGCACAATTAACCACATTCATAAATAGTAAACTAGCTTTTGAGAAGACCATAAAAACGCAGTCTTGTAAGTAAATAGATGTACAGTAATTTAATTTTATTGGAAGAAGAAATAGAAAAATATAAAACATTAATCACCATCTCAGGAATGATTTATTTTGTATATATGCTTGCAGAAAGAAGGAAAGCTGTTTACTTTTGGTAGTCTTCCAACTCCTGCTTCCTTCTTGATCATCAGGGGCTGCATTCATACATCTTACACATATCAATAGTAGATTAGCCCTGATGTGGCCATCCTCTGTTTTCATTTGTGCAGCCGGAATTCACTGACATTTGTGGGCAAAAGGTGGTAAATCTGGGGTTTGTAAGAAAGCTATTATGCCTCAGACCTCTGGGTCTTCTCTAAGGACTGTGCCAGATGCCTGAGTAATTTTGCTGCCTATTATATATGAATTGGCTCTTTGTAAGAAAACATACTGTTCACTGGAATTAGGACACACATCAGTGCATATGTGAGTCCAGTTGAAGGAACAACTTTTTCATTTATAATAATTGAGAAGTTGATCTAATAATGTATTGATAAAATGTAACTTCCAGAGCCAGTTTGATATTGAGCCTACTTGGGTCCATTTGTGCCAGGATGTTTGGAAGTAAAATACAACTTTCAAACTTAAACTCAAGCTAGCCAGGAAATAATAACAAACCTATCCTTACACAGACTAGCAGTATAGATAATCCACTAGCAAAAGTCAATATACCTTGGTTGAGAAGAGTTGTGCACAGGAGGGATAACTAGAGGAATACCACTTGTTTTAATTTTCTTATTGGAAAATACTCAGGCACAAAACTTAATCATAGAAGGTTTTATAAAAGGCTAGTATAAGGTATTTGCCTATTTGTAGATTCGTTTAATCGTAATTACCAAAATGAACAGTTCTAAATATAATTTCTTATTTCTGTTTTGCTGGAACTCATGTTTTTAATGAAAATATACAAATTATGTATATTCTGTAATGCACATTTTAAGCTTATGCAAACAAGAGAGTAATGCTTCTTAAAATTAATCAAGAGATTATAAACATATTTTGACTATCCCATTATTTTCCAAAACATCACTGCAACTCTCTTCAGACATGTCTTTCAAGGAATATACTCCTAAAAAACTTCAGTAGAGTTTTTTTGCTTGGATGGGTACATGCTTCTGAAGAGGCCAGAGAGACACTGAATCAACTTTGATAGTTAAATTGGGAATAAGGCTGGACAGGACTACCTAATTCGTATTAAATGGTCTGGTGCTTTGTACAGTTTGTGAAATAGCTCTGGAAACAGTTTCCAAAATGAATTCTAACCCTAGTAAAGTTACAACAACCTTCAATGGAGTAAGTAGTTAGTTCTCAGGTATATGATTTTTTTTGAAGGACAGAGCTCATTGGAACTATATTTTCAGTATATTTGTTAAAAATTCACTTACTTAAAAATCATTCAGTTTAGCAGGAGACTGAAAAGCTGAGCAATGAACTGAGAACTTTCAAAGTTCCCTTGTCTAGAAGTAATGATCTCTTGCTCGTGGATGAAATCTGTCTCCTGGATTAATTTATATTACCCTGGAGACAAGTATTAGAGAGCAATATCTTTTGTGCTTATAGTTACTAAACCACAACCCAAATTAAAAGAAGGATTAGAATGCCAAAAATGTTGCAGGTTGGGGAATTGCTGCATGACAGTAAACCTTATCTTCTATAAAAATGACACTAAGCACTTTTTACTTCCCAAGAAAGGAAGTAAGGTTTGTTCTTCATTGAAAATAAGTGAGAAAAATATTGCTGCTTCCAAACTATAGGTAAGAACTGAAACACTTTAATAATACATTTTTACAATGTTTATCCATTAAAAAACTTCTAAAGTGCTTTTTAAAGAGTTGTAGAAAACTAGAATATCCTAAATCACTCAAAATGAGTGGTAACAACAGCATCCCAAAAACAGACACTAAACAGTATTTCTCTGCATGAGTGAATGCCTGTTTTGCAGAAAGTCTAGAAATCCTCAGATTTTTCACCAAAATCTATTGGCTCTCCTAAGGGAGATGTTTTATATGACCTCTAGGAACTAGTCTTCTTGGCCACCCTGTGGTTTCTGCTATGGTTTGCTGTGAAGTTCACAAAGGCAGCAGCTGGATCAGTGGAGTCTGCTGAGGGCCCATCTACTGTCCATATGTGCTTGTTCATGTTCTTAAGAGATTTGTTGATACGTTGAACTTTGACGGCAATTCAATTAAAGGGAAGAAAATGGACTTTTTCCTTCTCCTTTTTGTGTGGCATCCTAGGACTAGAGTAAGAGTCCATGGGGACTGGGCCCAAGACCAATCTAGTGATAGATAATTTGAAGTGCCTAGCCTCACCTTGACCTAGTAGACTTACATCAAATTTGTGGGTCTAGTGTTTTTTCTAATGGTGAGTTTTTCCACTTGAAGGTACTACTAGGTTTCCTGGGCAAATAATTCTTTGACTCTTCTAGGCCACTGAACAGTTATGCAGAGAAGACCTGCTCAATCCTAGGATGGATAAAACTTAACCTTACACGTGCTACGATCCCTGATATAGTAGTTTCCATTAGTGAGCATGCTCTTTACTTAACAGGACTGTGCAACATTGAGGTTGTCACTCTCTTAAGATTTTTGCTTTAACCGTTTAGGGATACAAGTCAGAAGAATTATAATAAAACTGATAATAACAAATTGCTAACATTTACTATGTAAATGGTACTAACATGTTATATAACTACTAACTATGCATGTTCTGTTTGACATTAGTTAGTTCATTCACCCTAACCTTTTAAACTAGGTATCATTATTTTCCCCATTTTACTAATGGGAAAACTGGGCACACAGAAGTTAAGTAACTTGCCCAAGGTCACACGACTAGATCAGTCCCAGCATCTAACCATTTGCCAAAAAAGAAAGGAAGAGGAGTAAAATTTTAGTTTCATTATATTTTTGCTCTCTATTCTTAATTTCAAAAGTACATCAATGGAAAGAATATTTCTCTCTTATTCGAATGTTAAGCCTCATTGTATTAGGGGCCATGTCCATTTTCTCTTCTCTATGGTATCTCTGGAACCTAGTCAGTGCCTAGTAGAAAACAATTGCCCAATAAATATTTGTGGGACAAAAGAATGATTTAAAAAAACTTTCAGTTGCTTTTCTTATGTGATCTTCATCTTTTCTCTTCTCTTTAATTTGTGTGCTTATTTAAACCTACTCAAAACAATTACTGAGCAGGATCTAGATTAGAAATCCTTTAATACTCCATTCAATAACTTACACAGATTTCTGTTGGCTGTAATTGTTGATAAAAGAATTGGAGCTGATTTATGTGATGAATCAACTAGATGGTGTTTTTCTCATGGGATATCATCAGCAAGACTTTTCTGTGATGTGTTACAAAAGACATTCTGAAATCCAGAGTCCATATAAAAATGTATGAACCACAACCTTCACTGCTTTTGTGAGCGTCTTTACTATTCTATTTTATTACAAGAAGTAATCTCTTATCATATACTGCTAAAACTGACAACACTGAATGAGCTATGTAAATTATATGTAATAAGAACTCTAAACTGACTTAAAAAGCTACTTAATGAGTAATATTTAAGGAGATCATGCTTGTATGTGGCTCCTGAACTGAACCACAGCTATGCAGTAGGAACCTGTATTTTAATTCTGCTCTTTTTGAGGTTGCTAAAAGTTGATTTGATTATTCATCCTACAGATTCCTCATATTATGTATCTTTTGGCCACCTTTAGCTTCCTCATTCTGAGACACCATGCTAACCATCTTCATCAAGGGATTAATTAATAGCTTCTTTTCAAACAATGCTTTCTTTTAAACCCTCCAATTATACCCTAGAATTTGAGAACATCCACATCTTCAGTGATTCTTATGATTTGACCTTGATCAATTCACTTAAACTTAGTGTGCCCTCTTCTCTACTTGAAAATGAAAGGATAGGTTTGATCCACTTTGCAGGAGAACCAATAAAAAGGATTAATTGAGCCTTGCAGAGTACTTTGAAAATATATAATTGCTTTGGATATAGGAAAAAATCATCACAAATTTAAAAAATATGTTTAAAAATAGCTAGATGGAAAACCCAGGAAGCACACAGGGACTTGCTAGAGCTGAAAAAGGCAGAAGAACATTTTTTTTTTTTTTGCCAGCTATTTTTACTAGTTTAAGTAAAACCTATTTAATTATAAAAATCTATTTAATCAGTGATGGAGTCATTTCATTTTAGTGAGTGTCTAATTGTAAGGGCTCTGTAGCACAATCATGACCTCCTCTGTTGTACGCAGTGCATGACCACCTTTAATGAAATGTGACAAAGGAGCAGTTCCCTTGATTAAAGCACTTTAATAAATAAATAAATAGCTAAATGGAACTTACCAGCTAGGAGGAAAGAGGATCAAAATGGAACTGTAAATCCAACAAGAATAGTTTTATTGTGTTCTAAAACTTCTATGGATTATTTAAATTGCAGTTCTCTAATTACAACAGCTTATAATGTTTCATTTTGCTTAATAGCATTTGCTTTGATTGTATCATTACCCTGGTTAGCAAGTTGCTCAGCTATCTGAGAAAAGATACCACCTTACAGTATCTTTCCAACAATGTGAAGGATAATTGGAGCTACGCGAATGTGCTTTCATTTTTTCTGTTCCTAGAAAGAAACCATCATAGAAATTTGGAGATGTTTAATTTGTAGAAAATTTATATTTCATTAAGTACCTTACCCCACATGTAACATTTTAGATTTGTTTATCATTCACTCATTCTAATTGCCCCCTCACAATTTCACAATTTTTCATAATCCCATTCAGCTTTGGCACTATGGCAGCACTATGGCAGCAGGGAGATACATTTCCCAATATTTGTTCTTTTTGGATAGATCCACAGCATTGTAAAGAGCATTTAAAAAAAAAAATCAATCTTCTCATATTCCAAAATTTTTGGAAAAGTGCCAAGCTCAGCCTGCACCACAGTCTTCCACTCTGATTTCAGAGAGCAAGATTTGAGAATGAACAAAATCATCAAAGTAGCAGGAACCAAGTAGGGACTTGGGATCTAGTTGTGTGAATGGTTTGCTTTTACTGTACTTTCTCCTTGCTCATGCATGCTTCGCAGGTGAGATGTGTGTGTGTGTGTGTGCTATCTACTTTATTGTGTTACCATAATCACAACCAAGTAAAACACCTTTATCAACCTTCTGACAGTAACTGCAGGTCCTGTGAAAAAGAAAAGGGTGTTGTGGTGCAGTAGGAAGAAAATACGTCCTGCCGTGAATATGAGTTTAAATTCCAGCTCTGCATTCATAGATAATTGACAGTGAGCTTCACAGATTCGTGGAACCCATCTGACTGTTTTCTCTTTTGTAAATGGAAATAATGAAATAAACTACATAGGGTTTTTGTGAGTAGTAAGTCAAATATATAATTATATGTAATAATAAATGCTCTTAATAAATCGGTGTTCTTTTCCACTTAGGTGGATTACTGTAAAATACAGAAATATGAAAAACCTTTTAAACAAAAGTATCAAAATAAGAATATTATAAAGGAGGGAAAACAATTAGGCTAATCAAATACTTAATATTATTTACTGTGACTACTTGTGGTATTTAGCTATCAGATTCTTGATGTAAAAGATGATAAGAGAAACACTGTATAATTTTAATATTTGAGAAAAGAAATTGACACATCAACTTTTCTCTGTACTAGCATTTTTTTCTTTAGATTTTAAGAACCTTTACTTTTGTTCTGTTGCTTAGATTTCATTAAGTTTTTAATTAGAAGTTTATTACATAGTCAATAAAGAAGTGGGGGAATTGACATAGAACAAAAAAAATTATCTAATAATGGTATGGTAACATCTTAAAAATTAACAAGGAAACCTTGGTGGAACATTCTCAGAAAGTTAAAACTGGAAGTTATTCCATTGTAGAAATGATGGAAAAAGAAAAATTGGTTAAATGAAGGACAAGTGATAGATGACTGATTCTCTTTATTTTTCTTCCTTCCTTTCTCACTTCCCTCCCTCCTTTCTTCTTCCTCCTTTCCCCCCTCCTCCTGCTTCTTCTCTCTCTTTCTTTCTTTCCTATGAATACAAGAGGATGAATTAGTATTTTCTTGCTTCACATTCTTCATTAGTGACTATAAGCATGTAGATCTTTCCCTAAGCATCCCCATAAAAGTCCAAGTATCTCCCCCTGGGTCCAGTGCCAATGTTCTGTCAATACTACTCCATACAAAGAATAACTTACCGTTTCCAAAGCCCATTGCCCTCATGCATCAAGAAGTCTTTACTACTTGAAGGAAGTGAAGTATGAAGACTTTAAAAAAAATTCCGCAATTGGTAGAATAACTTTTGGCATAAAGGAAATGTGTAAAGTTTCCAAATTACTGACATAATATTCTTTGGGATTTAGGAATGAGAATTTGGAATTCCTTGGAATTCTCTGGAATCCCCCAAATCATAAAATTATCTCTAAAATATTTCCCATATTCTACATAGTCTTAATGGCTATCTAAAATTATTAAGCAAAAATGAAATATTAAATTTAGTAGTGTTTAAAAAGAACTGTAGCTCATAGCATATATACAAACACTGGTAAACACCAGTGAATAATTCTGGGTTATATTTGGTTGATATAAGCCTTTGCTATAGCAAAATTAATAGATTCATGTGCTGAAATCAGTGTTAAGTATTTATTTTGTTTCTTAAATTTGCTATTTCTTGGGGGCATCATTCATGGAATTTGGAAAAATTATACCAAAAATATCCATTTCTTAGTATTTATTTTATTTGCAAGTAGGACTTACTGTTAATAGCAGAGTGGGCTAGGAACACACACTTACAGTAACATGGCAACAGTGGCAAGCAAGGCTGTCTGGTTAGGTCATGAAGTATTTCTTCTCCCTGTTTCTGTCTGGGTTCCCAGAATTGTCAACCTCAGCCTCAGAGTCCTGCATCACCATTTCCTGCTCCCATTTTAGGATTCCTTTACATCAGTTGTGTCTCTGTTGTTTGCTAAGTTTTAAGTCTTGCAAGAGAATTATTATACTTCCCCCATATTCTCCATTTCTCAACTGAATTTTTTTTTTCGGTTTGAGAAATAAACAAATTAACTGAAATGCTCATGGAAACACTAGGAAATAGATGATCCTATAGAAGGGACAAATTCAAATTTGTCTATAATTTTCGAGATGGTAATATATTAAATGATTAGTATTATTACCATATTTTGGCAGTTACAAGTGCATAATCAATCTATTTTTTTCACTGGCAAAGAAAAGTATATATGCCTATTTTGAAAATTTAGTAATGCAAAATTATTAATAATGAAGACAAAACTGATGTATTCCTGTCTCCCACCCCAAGAAATGTCTATTTTTACATCCTTTCATCTTTATTTCCCAGTTGTTACATAATATCATAAATTATATGATTATGCTGTTATTTCATGATGGATTATTTTTCAACATAATTTGCTTTATTTTCTGCCTTGGTTGCAAACAGTTAATCATCATTTCTCCTATGTTTCCATTTGAATTACATTATTATTTTTCAATCCCCTTTTGTCATTTTTCTGATTTTAATTTATATATTTACATCATTCTTTCTGTGTTTTGCCTAATATTTCCCTTCATAGCCATATAGCCTGTGAATTTTATCTCCTGACTCCTCATTTATAAGAATATTAGCACTCATACCCTTCTTCCACTCTTCTAATTATCCTGATTTCTGCCATTTTTACCTTTGCAGTGTCAAGATTATTGAAAACACTTAAATCCATTTTATAATTGTGGCTGCACACAGATGGACTTTTGATGTTAGTTTTACTTTAGAACAATTGGGCAGGGCATGTGACTGTCACACTGCTTTAAGGGATATTTTTCTGGGGATTGGGAATTCCTTTAGAGAAGAGACCACTGATTTTAGTTCAAGTGATAGATACCTGGATGCCAGGTAGTGAGAGACAGAGGTGGGAGCTTACCTTTTATTTAAGCTTATTATTTTTACTTCCAAATCTTTTTCCTGTTCTGGTGTTTAGGTATCCCAATCTCCATCCTTACCTGTATAACTTCTCAAGTCTACATACCTGGGTGATAGCATCTTTCCCCCATTTCCTCATTTTGTTTCACCCCTCATCTTTCTTGCTTGCTTCATTTTTGTGGACAAAGTTCACACACTCAAATGCCCACATGGCCCAGACTGGCAATTAAAAATTGAAGGCAATTAGTCCTGAAAAATAATGGAGCTGGAGTTCCCTGGTGTTGGGAAAACTGCCACTCCTCAGTTTTAGCTACAACATTTTGTTTCTTTACAGTTATTTTAGTAGAGTTTAGTGAAGTTTCCAGAGATAAAAATGATAAACACATTTAATTGATTATCATCTTGACTTGGAGGTAGAGTACTTGGTTCAAAATTGTAAAAGCAATTCATTATTTCTTGATATGGGGCTTTAGGTCCTATTACTTTCTATCAGACGCTTCCAAGCTATCTTCAATGACCATAGGTTTTAAGTTAAACCAAGTTCATGTCAAAGCTACCTAAAAACACAAAAGCAACCTAGAATCATACTAAAGAGGAAACAGTGTGTTTTCTGTTTAAAATGTTTCAATGTGGGAGGCCCTGAATAATCTAAAAGACAATAACTCTAGCTTGATTTTATCATACCATGGCAGTATGCTTCATGTTTCTTTCTCATTGCACCCCAGATATAAATTTAGAGTTGACTATTGAGACATAACTCAGAAAAAGTGATTCTCCATGGGTCTAAGTTAATGTGGTTCATTTATATAGCTTTCAGTTCTATAACATGATCTGAAGATAGAAATGAGTTATAATATATAACTCAAGGGTTGGATGAATGGCATGTAGCTTAGATGGTCACTTTTAATATCACTTCTCTTGCTAGAGCTTTAGATAATGTAACAGAAATTTAGTGATTATACTCTTGGCTGAGGACCTGAGTGTCATGGTTTTCTGATGCTAATTGAAGGAAGAATTATTTGCTTAGGGTATGTGATGGTGATAGGGTTGATATGATAGTGGATATTGAAAAAATGTAAGTATATTTTGTATTTGAGGAAGTATGCTGAGTGATACTTGTAAACCAGGCAAAACAGATATTTATTTTGTCAGAACTTCTTTGAGTCATAAGTGATTTTGGCAAATTTATCAGTGTCCAGAGTTAATGTCAAGATATGGCTTGATGTGGAGGACAAGGTTAGGTCTCAGTAGTCCCCATGAGACTCCCTGAATCCCAAATAAACATACAATCTATATTAAAACCATGTACTTTTCCTACAGAGATAGTATGAAGCCACAGTGAGTAAGCACACAATATAAAAATGATGTGCTTTCTATTCTCCATGACTTCCAAAGCAGGCTCCCAACTTCCACCTCCAACCTGACTTCTACCCTTAGGTTACTCCTATTCAGAAAATTTGTTAGCACTATCACATTATCAGTGGAATTATTAAAGCAGCACAAAACTATAATTTATACTTATATCTGTACTCACAGTCTGTTGAGAAATAAGGCATGTGTGTTTTAAGAATACATAAAAATGTGCCTTGAAAGTTTGTATTCAGTTAAGTCTGGCTTGCTCAGATATTTAGAGCTAAGAACAGGTTTTTAAGGTGTTTTCATTTCCCTAAGAATTCAGTGTGATGCAGATGTCTCCATTAAGCCTGTCAGCTCCTCCCTTGAGCAGGAGAAAATTAAAGCAAAACTTGACAAACATGATGCACATGTCTCACTACTGTGGGTCTTTGTGAAGGATAAAATTTCTAAACAACCGATAAAGTTGTGATGGAAACGGATTGCTGAGATGGGCAGTGGTACACACCACCGTGTTCTCCCTGCCACACACTGCTTTACTGGCTACTCATAGCCATGTGTCCAGATCAACATCTCAACATGAAAGAGATTATTGGAAGGTTGCCTACCAAAGCAATGTAAAGACAAGTTTAAACAGCTGAAATTGAAAAAGACCTCAAATACTAAACATGCAAAGCCGATGATATTTTAAGCTCCTAAGAAAAGTTTCAGAAGGGACCCCAAGTCCTTTTCAAGTTACAGACTAAGTGGGCTTTTACCCTCTTTGGGAAACACTATCCAGAAGGGGAAAGGACCCATCCAACACATGCCTTTCTTTTGGTGTGCTGTGGTATCTTGATTTCCAAAACCCATTTTACACATGCCAAAGAGCTGACCATCTGCAAGTTTTTAATGAAAGATTATTTCATCTACTTACTTAGATCCTACAGCTAAATATTTGCAAAAAGTTATGAAGTTCTTTAAAGACTTCTCTAAGGCTAAAATATAAAGATATGTATATATAAATATGTGTGTATATATATATATATATATATATATATATATATATATTTATTGTTTCCTAACTCTGTCCAAACCTGCCCTACACTAGAAGCAAGGAGAGGACTTAATTTGTGGCTGCCAAGAGATGAGTATTTAAAAAAAAATTTGCTTGGGTTCTGTGGCAGATTGAACTTTCCTGAAAAGGCCACAGCACTCTCTCTATTCCCTTCTTTTGTGCACCTTCTCCTTGAATCTGAGTGGACTTGTGATTAAATTAGAAATGATATGATGTGACATCTGAACCTAATTTATAAAAGGTGATACAGCTTCTGCTTGGTGGTCTTGGGCCACTCACTTAGAACATAGTCATCATGCCCTGAGGAAACATAAGCTACCTCATAGAGAAGCCCACTGCAAAGCAACCAATAGCCTGCACCTTTTCACCAGCTCTGTGGGTGATCACTCTTGGAAGTAGATCCTCAAGTCCCACTTTCGAGTGAGTCCACACAAGTTCTGCATTGCATGGAGTAGCAATGGGCTATCCCCATAAAGCAAGGAATAAATTACAGACTTGTGAACAAAATGAATGTTTGTTGTTGAAGTTTTGAGTTTTGGAATGCTTTGTTAGGCAACAAAGGATAACTGGAGCAGGCAATCTATTGTGGGGATTTAAATTTGCTAGTGTTGCCCATTCTTCTATTACAGGGGTTGGCAAACTATGGTCTACAGGTTAAATCCAACCCAGAAGTTAGGGTTTTTTTTTTTTTTTTTTTTTGGTCCATAACCTAAGAACGACCTTTACATTTTTAAAGGGTTTATTAAAAAAAAAAACAACCCCCAAACAAATAAATAAGCAATGGTAAAACAGAGTATGCAACAGACACCATATGTAGACTACAATGTCTATAATATCTTCTATTTGGTCTTTCACAGGAAAGTATTTGCTGACCTCTGCTATATAATAATGCTTTCTACAAATCTGTCTTTGATCTTTTCAGATACTTAATATGAATAAGTAAAACTGGTTTTGTGCTGGAAGAAAAACATGGCAACAATGGGAACTCTCAGGAATCTTGCTTCAAGGGCTCAATTCAAACTTCCAACAACTTGAATTTCAAAAACAGTTGAACATTTGATTATGTACCCTCATGAAAACAGCATCGATTTCCCCCTCCCCCAAACATAATAGAACATAGTTTAAGAAAATATATTTTGAATGTTATACACCTCAGAGTCATTCTTTTGTAGGAAAATCATTTTTTTTTTCTTAAGATGTCCCTGGGATTGAATACTGGGCCTTATACATGTGTAGCAGGCACTCAAGCACTGAGCTACACCTGCTCCCATTATAGGAAATTTTTTGAAAACATTTTCTTTGGATCTAGAAACATTCACATTGACCTCCTTCCCCTCCCTCCAAACACATCCATCTGGAAGATCTATAATTTATTATCTGAGGCAGAAATATTATGGATTTAAGGGGAAGCATACTATATATTATGTACATTTGCATTGTATGTTATGATTGTGTATGAAATCTAAATGTTTTTAGACTGAAATTGAACTAGAGAATGTGACCACATGACACCAAAATTTTAGCATTTTCTTTTTGGATGACTGAATTGATTTAATTGAGATACCATGTCAGACTCAAATGCCAGCCCAGAATTGTACTAAGCAGCTGTGCTGTCCCATGATGCTCAATGTGCCAGCAAAATCATATCATCTAGTCCCAAACTCACACTCTCATATTTGCCCTTACATCACATAGTTATTTTTATTGTATATCTTATTTTAGATTCAACAATTTCTGATATCTAAACTTTTAAAAGTGCAATATGAGGAGTAAAAGTATTTTTGTGTAATAGTGTTGGGATTTAGAAATGAGAAATATAGGAATTTGGGTCTGGAAATAAGGATTGTATTGAATTCCGTTTACTCTTCTCCATTGAATTGAGGGGACAAGCAATCTGAGAACAAGCAATCAGGTATGGTGAAAATCATCCTTACCTGATAAGTGAAGAGGTTGATTCACCCTGGCATGTCAAATCTGCTTTACGGAAGAATTTTTTTCTTTTTTACTTTTGATAAAACTACTTATAATGTTTGAAAGCTCTGGTTTTGAGTTGGTAAAAAAATTTAATTAGAAATATCTTCAGTATTGAAACAGCTTACGATTTATTAGTTTTTAAATTAAATTGGATGGTATCCTATAAAATTATTTGAAATTGCTACTTACTAGTGAAATGTGGCAATGAAAAATCATGAAAATCAAAGAAATGAATTTTACAATTAGCATACCTTTAAGTACTGACTTGCTCTATCCATTACCTAAATTCTTGGCCATTTTAAGAGAAAACAACATAATGCAGAGTTTATAAATCTACAATTATGATATGTTGGAAATTGCTGTGGAGCTTTAATTTTGAAGTATATTTTCAGCACAAGGTAAAATTGATGCAATGACATAAAGAAGCAAAAACAAGTAACAACCTTTCAAAGAGATGCAACATAATTGTTACAAAATGAAAAACCTTTTAAAGCTCCCATATTTTTCAGCAAGAATTGTGTTGTTTTCCATTACAGTTTTTATAGAGCTTCTGTAACATCGGTTCATAAAATGTGTGTCTGCAGAAATTATCTACGGAAGTTAGAGGTAAAAAAAAAAAACCAAAAAAAGCCTGCTAGGGCATCTATTTCATTTACAAGCCATCAATAACTAATGTAAGGTACAACTGTAATGTAACATTAAGGTTATACATTTAAACACAGAAGTCAGGAAATGCAAAAATCAAGGATCTCATAATAACATCAAACACCCACAGTGCACAGATAAAATAGTTTTGATTGCTAATTTTACTGTTAAATGTTATACCTTAAACTGAAACGCATGAAATATGAGCAAGCTAATGTTCCCTAGAGATACTTAACTTGCATTTCCTGGCTTTTATGTTTAAATTGGTAACTTTAAAATTTCATTGACATGGATTTTCATTTCCTTCCTTTTATTTTTGAAGAAAATGGAAAAAAGTATTGTTCAATGATCACTGGTAACAGTATCAAGCGTTGAAATTGGAATGGTAAAATTAACCAGAATTTTGGCTCATGGTCCACAGGATGTGGTCATCCATGTCTTTGAGCAGCTGTTTTGGTTTGACTCGTTTGAGCACGGGACTGCCTTCCTTAAACATTTTGTCTGTTTCACGTTTGTAAATTTTAAAATTTTACAAAGCACAATTTGAAAGGGATTAGGCTATGGTGATATGCCACATCTGATGGGGTTTGATTTGGCACTAATTTTTCAGTGGTCAGAGTCTCCATTTTAAAAGATTGATTTTAATAAGGACCGTTGAAAGGAAGGGAGGATGTAAAGACCTAGGTGCAAAATAAGGTCCCCCCAAAGAGGTTTGTCCACTTTCTAATCCCTGAAACCAGCGAATATGGTAATTTACATGGCAAAAGGGATTTCGTAACTGTAATTCAGTAGGAAATTGCGATGAGGGGATTAACGTGAATTATCTGGGTGGGCCCAGTATAATCGCATGGTCCTTAAGGGTGAGGAGGAAGCCAGGGGGGGCAGTCAGAGGAGGAAATGTGTGGGGCCAGAGGATGCACTTGCTGGCTTTGAAGATGTAAAGGAGTCACAAGTGAAGGAATGAAGGCAGCCTCTAGAAGATGGAAAAGGCAAGGAGTGGATTCTTCCCTAGAACCTCTTTCCGTAAGACCCACTCTGGACTTCTGTCTTCCAGAACTGTAAGACTGTAAATCTGTGTCCTTTTAAGCCACTGAATTTGTGGTAATTTGTTACAGCAGTGATCAGTGATAGGGAACTAATACGCCTCTGTGCACTCATAATGAGAACTTCATGTGGCTTTGTCTCAAAGACCCGTCACTTTTAAAAGATAACAAGAATTTCTTAAGACACTTTCAGAGGTGGGTGCAAAATGCAAACATTTATTTTATGAATTGACAATAACTCATATTAATCCATGTTCTTACATATTACTATCTTTTCAAATACCACAGTCAAACTTGGAGCCAAGTGTTCCTCATGGTCAGAGTCCTACGATGCTTCTGATTGTCTTTAGGCCAGCAGAAATTGTGACACTTCGTCTTCACACGCTGCTTTTCATAAGCCATGCTCAGACCTTCATTAGAGGTCTATACTGCTATTTCAAGGTGTTTTGTTTGCATTTCTTACTTGTTAATACACAGTTCTATTTCGTTTAATTGAATTACTTGTTGCTGGATGTTAACAGCCTCTCCTGAAAACATAGAAGAAGCATTTGTCAGGCAGATGTTGGTGCCTGAGTGATGGTCCTTCACGATGCATGAATCAGCCATGCTGTGCTTTACTACCTTTAAAAGTCTTATGATTTATTCTGAAACATCGGCAATGTCTTCTACCTCTAATTGCATTACTTGGGTGTAACAGGCAGTCTTCTGCATATGTAAACTGCCTCACAGTTCTCGCAGTTCTCACAGTTTAATCTTTTTTGAAGACATTAAATGACGATTAGAAATCCACAGTTCAGTGAAAATTAAACTGCATGCGATGCTACCAAAGCAAAGAACTCAAATGGGCTGAACAAATACTTTCTATGCAGATTAGTTTTTGATACTCAGGACAAAAACAACAGGGCTGCCTCTCCACTTTCAGCTGAAAAGATCATTTGATAATGATTATATGATACATTTTGCTTGTTAGAGGTATAAACGTGAAAAACTTGCCCTTTGGGATCCAGGAAACGTGGTAATAAAATGAATAGCTAATACAGTATCTGGCCAAAATTATATTTAATCTTCACAGTATTCCAGGAAACTGAGGTTCAGAGAAGAGAAATAACTTCCCCAAGATCACAGAGTTAGCAGGTGGCAGAAGTAGCATTCAGATGGAGTGGGCTGGCTGTCTCTCTAACCACAGCACCCCTTTTCCTGCTCCCACAACCTCTACTGAAATTCTTAGCAATCTGTGAACATGTAGTAGCAGAGAAGTCAGGTGTACATGGTATCAAAGGCCAGGACACAAGAACTCTGAGAAGGAAGTTGATTTATTTCAACCGGCCTGACTCGGTGGACTCCTGTCCTAATAAAAACTGAGCCCCAAATAGAGTTTTTGGGTCCCTTTTATACAGAGGAAATGAGTGGGGAGACAAATGGTGCTTGTTAGTTTCTTCAAGTGTTTTATCTGAGTATTGGATAGGTTACTTCCTCCAGGTAAGCTTGAATTAACACATATTTCCCACATTCCAAGTCAGCTATTAGCACAAACCCCCTGCATTCCAGCTCACATCCTCCCTGAATATCCAAAGCTTATAGAGTTTATACTTCTCAATTGGCTTTCTAGGCATATTTGGATATAAAATAAGTTTGGATTTGTGCACAGACTATGTTAAACATACTGCTGTCTTTCCAGCCTCTGTGTTTGAGCACATGGTCCCCACCTCTCTACCTGACACCATTCTAGATAGAGGCTGAGAAACTCAAGGGACTAGAAATGACTAGAGTCCTTGGCCCCACCACTTACTAACTGAGCCTCAGTGCCATAATTTCTAAAATGCAGAGTACCTGGCTCCCATCTCACAGAACTGCAGTGAGGATAAAGCAAATAATACTGGCAAAGTGCTTAGCAACAATGACAGACATTTATGAATTTTAGTTAAAGATGGGAAGATGAAGAAAATAAGAATGGACACACGTAACTTTCTTGGTGACAACTTCCACAACTCTTCAAAACGTATTTAATCATACTCTGCAATTTAATTACAGTCAGAATATTTTCTTGACCATCTATGTTACGCAGGTGCTAAGGTACCTTAATTGACTAGACTTACGTATAAGGCTTCTTCTTCACAAGGGAATGTTGCTTGGAGGAATGTTGTGAGACTCTCTAGTCACTATGTCAATCAGTCTTACTCTCTAGGTGCCTCCCTCAGCTACAAATTGGCAGTGACTGAGAGAACCTTGATGAGGTATTTTAAGGATTAAAGTCTCAAGTTTTCAAAAGCAGCATATTTGGTCTTTGTTTTATAGGTTCCTTCCTATTCTGTCCTAAAAATACATCCTAGCTCTGGGGTGTGTAAATGCAAGGAATCCTGTCTGTTATTACTCCTTACCATGGGGTGACTCTAAAGAAGGAAATGATCTACTTCCTGTTCTGGATACTACCTCATGCACATTTCGCTGGTCTGACATACACTGGATCTCAATGAAATCATAGCAGTTTTTTGCTGAAGCATGTAAAATGACTTTGTGTTTTGTTTCCAGAGGGTAGGCTGCTTTCTTCACAAATCACCAGGGCTTTTAAATTCTGACTATAATTCAGAATTACTGACTATAATTCTTCCTACTCTGAAGTATTTGTAAAAACCTTTTCTTGTTTTAAAGTGATAAACTAAATAATTTCTCTTTAGAAGCAAAGCAGTATTGCACCATTTCCTGCACAGTTAAGTGAGACCTGTATGTGGATGCATGCACACATATTACATATACATATATACACACATATTCAGCAGGAGCAAAGAGGAATAGTTTCATGCCATTTAAATAAATGCTTTGATTTTAGAAAAAATTGGAAATCAGAAGGGAGAATTCTCAAAAAAAGAACAAAAATTTTGGAACTTGGGAGAAACCACTACTTTCTCTAGTTTCTGACTTACAGTGTATTATTTATCTACTGGGTTGCAGTGCATTTTAATATTTGAAAAAGGTCATATGAATAGCCAGATTCACATATTATATTTGAATAATGTAGGCAACAGGGGTCTAGAGAATTGGCGTACTTAGGCTAGAAGCATGATTTTTCAACCAGTCTCATTTCTTTCCCTGATTTGTTGTATGACCTGAGGTGAGTTACTCTCTTCTTTGTCTGTCAACAGTGATAATGAGATTTCTTCTTTCTCTTTCTAATGTAGATATTTCAAAGAATGCAATATTCTCTTAACTGGTCTTTCCCCTTTTAAATACAGACAACCTTCAGATACATCTTCTAATACCCTACTTTGCACTTTGGCCCCCTGTTTAAAAACCCCTAGATCCTCACCATGTGTGATAGCCAAGGTCCTCCTAATTTTAATCCCAAGTAATTGTTGACCATCTACAGTGTGCTAGGCACTGTGCTGTATACTTTTAATATTAACTCTTAATCTTCATACCACCAGGAGGATAGCTATAAATGATGGTACATTTTTTTAAATTTTTAAAAAATGTATTTAAAATTTATTTTTAAAAGATACTTAGATTATATAAAATGTTACTTAAGAATATAAGGGATTCCCTTATGCCCCACACCCCACACTACCCACTTTTCCCCACATTAACAACTTCTTTCATTAGTGTGGTACATTCATTGCAATTGATGAATACATTTTGGACATTGCCACTAGCATGGATTAGTAGGTTATGGCCATATATATATAATGACCTGTATCTGTCATTGCAATGTCACTCAGGACAGTTCCAAGTCCTGAAAATGTCCCCTTATTACACCTCTTTGTCCTTCTCCCTGACTTCAGCACCTCCGATGGCCACTGTCTCCACATCAAAGATATAATTTCTTCCATTGCTAGAATCACAATAAGTAGAGTACCAGTAAGTGCACTCTAGTCCATATTTTATTCCCCAATCCTGAGGAATCTGGCAAGGTGATGCCCATTCTACCTCTAATTGAGAGGGGGCTTCAATCTCATACGTCTGATGGATGGGACTTTTGCTTGCAGTTGTAGACTCTCTTGGTTCCTTGGTGTGGTGGTTGTTCATCTTCACCTCCATGATAGTTGTCATAGGTGAGTCCAATGAACAGGAAAGTAGGTATTGCAACTCCGCTGAGGCTCAGGGCCCAGCTGGCACATGGACAGCCCAGAGATTCTAGTCTCTTGGGAGTACACCTACCAACTCCAGCACCAATTATAGGTTTGAATGAAAGGGACAGAAAAGATATGTGTAGAGAACTCATATCTGAGTCCAACTCTGTAACACTCAGGAGCAAACTCCAAAGTAGGGTCAACTGGCGAGGCCCCAACCTCAGGAGCTGGATGATACCCTTTTAAATATAAAGAATTAAAAAATTTAAAAGCCCAGATTTGAATGCATGGCTGTTGGATTCTTGGCTCTCACTCTTCCCACATGCTTATTCATGCCATTGCTACTTAGCTTGGGTCTTTATATAGACACACACACACTTTCATTTAGAGCTTTATATTTAGGCCCACCTGCTTGCCAAAAGGATGGCAGTTGAGACAATAAAATTCAAGTGCACATAACACCATTACACTAGAAATATGGGGAAAAAAAGAATTATAAAAAGGAAAAAGAAGCAAGAATTTTATCTCCAGAATGTTTCTCCAAACCATTTACTTTGTCATATTTGCACTGACACTGTTGTCTCCGCATGTACTGTAGCATTGCCTACTTATCTTGTATCCCCAACTCCACTATTATCTCTGCACAAATAATTTTTCTTATAGAAGGTAGAAGTAACTATTTTAAAACATAAATCTTGCTATCTGCTTAAAGCACTCCACTGGTCCCCATTATATTTTGAATACAATCTCACTCCACCATGACCCTTCTGGTTATATGTGATCCTTCTCCTCATTTCCTTCACTTCACCCATTGGTAGCCTTCTTTATGTTCCTTCAATATGTCCAATATAGGACATTTGTTCTTGTTGTTACCTCACCCAGGATCTTCATGTGAATGGCTTCTTCACATCATTCTGTATCAGCTTCTAGTTAGCTAGTTCCAGGTGATTATATGTACATAGAAACATTGTATTTATCATATGGATGTCCTTTAATTCAGTTAATCTATCCTCTAAAAACAGGACACAGGTTCTCTCCAGATCTCCAGCCTTTTGGAAATATTTTTTAAAACTGCAATATTAATTCTCACAAACACATACTGGGACATTCAAGGAAGATTATAGTATAATCCTTTAATTGGAATTATGAAATTAAAGTTCATTGACATTATTACTGTTGATAGATTTTGTCAAGTCATAGTTTAATTTCAAATTGAAGGAAATTCAGTGAAGGAAATTTTTAGAGGTTACAATAAGGTAATCATAATATGTAGCCCTATGATGCTCTAATTTGATTCAAGGATAGAGCTTAGAAAACCTAGGGGAGTGGACCCCTTAAATGATTTTCCTCAATGTTCAATTTCCTCATTAGGGCATGAGAGAGGAAATTTTATTCTGAACATAGTCTCTTCCATTCCTTGTTGCTAACTAAAGTCTGAGCTATGGCCTTGATGTACCAGAATACGAAGCAAAAGTTAGCCTCCTCCTATGCATGATGGAAACCCTGAGCTGTGTTTTTGCCTGGATGGAGGGTACCCATGTTTCTCTATGTCTAATAGCCAGGGAACTCCTTTTACAAATTACCCACCCTTTGCATTTTTCCATACTAGAAATGCTAGGCTCAAGGCCACCTCCTGCGAAAGTTTCCCTTGACTACACCAAAAACACACACCAAAAAACAACCTTTTTATTTTCTCTATTCCTCTCACACTTACTGGCTACACTATTTACTTGGTTCTTAAAATATGCTATAATTTATCTTTTATTATTCACTTTTTAAATGTAAATCTTGATTTCCTCACTTGGGTTGTATGTGTTGGAGGATAGAGATGTCCCACTCCTCTTTTTATTTCTAAACTAAATGTTTTAGTTCCTAGGCTGCTCAAGCAAACACCATAAAATGAGTTGGACTAAACAGCAGGAATTTATTCCCCCATGGTTTTGAGGCTAAGAGAATTTTAAATCAAGGCATCATCAAGACAATGCTTTCTTCCTGAAGACCAGATTCTGGGCCTGGCTGCCAGCAATCCTTGGTTCTTAGCTTGTTACAGGTAAGGCACAGGGCACTGTCTCCTGGTCTTTCCCTTATCTTCAGGTTCCATTGATGTCAGCTTCTGGCTGTTCTGTGGTTTTTTCTCCTTCTGTCTGAATTTCATTCCCTTTATAAAGGACTTCAGTAACAGGATTAAGACCAGTCCTGATTGGGCTGGGCTACAACTTAATTGAAGTAATCTCATTGAAAGGTCCTAATTACAATAATCCACAGACATGAATTAGATTTAAGAACATGTTTTTTTTTTGGGGGGGGGGGTGGTCGGTGGTACACACAACTTCAAACCATCATACGTAATATAGAAACTCACATGTACTAGATACTGGCAGTAAGAATGGTCACGCTAATGACCATCCCTTATGCTGATAGGATCTGGAACTCTTTCCACTCTTCAAGCCAGTATCCCTTTGGTCTACCGACGCAAACCAGGAGGTGATCTCAGGTGTGGGTTATTTTTATTTCATATGAATTTCATTCCAGTATGAGCCTGACCCTGGCTTCATTAGCTCTTTTCTAACCAAACTGAACTCAAGACTAAATACTTCTAGGGCAAAATTTCCATTAAAACTCATTGTTAAGCTGACTAAGAAGAAAACAAATGATAACCATGGAGGAAAAAACATCGAAAAGTTGCCAGTGAGAGAAAATTAGGGGTTATTTGGTCAGTTTATATGCCATGTCAGCTACAGTATGCTTCTGCTGTAATAAGCCATGCAGTGATCCATATATCTATATTATATAGCTATATGTATAGATATATATAGAAAACTACTGCTGAAATAAAATTTTCTAGATGCAATCATTATTGATGTTTTCATGTCCTGGAATAGTAATATTTGACAGGTCTGCACAATTCTGTGTTTTGCTGCAGCAAAGCTAAGTGGCCCAAAAACTATGTGCGAAGTGCTTACAACAGGAGGGAACTTTTGTTTAGGTCTCTTCTTGATGTTCTTCATATAATAGGCACAGTCTATTTGACTGACATAAGATACCTTGAGGCTGTGCTGTGCTGTTTTTTGGTCTGTTCTGAAGTAAAGAGCATTGATTGTCTAGTATTCTTTGAAATGAAGGCTTGGGCAAATCCTTAGATACCAAGAGTTATGACAGAAAAACCCCTGATTTTGTCTAAATTTTATTTTATGTTTTGGTTTGGACTTTTGTAGGGTGGCACCGTGTGGGAGCGCGGCGACAGCAAGGGTCGGCTCGTCTCCAGGCGCCGGTGTGAGTCGGACCCGGGTGGCGGGAACGGGCATTAAGGCCCTCTGCTTGGGGTTCGGGCGTACTGCCTGCCCCTCTGCCCAGCTGCACCCGCTTCCCCCTCAGTGGCCTAACCCCGCCTCTCCCCCGAGGGCCACCGCCGCACCATGACAGCCCCGCCTCGCTGCCGCGGAGAACCCTGGCTACCCCGTCTTCTGCCCGCAACCAGTGATGCACCCCTGCACGAACCTATCAGCCGTCTGCCACCGCCCGGCTACGCCCCCTGCCCCTCCCCCATCTTCACCCTATATTAACCGCTGTACTTCCTGAATAAATCAGACTTACGCACAGATCCTGGTCTCCTCGGTAGTCTTCTTCCTACCGCGCGTCCTCCGCACCTTGCCGGCCCCGGAGCGCCTTCTCGGAAGGCCCCTCCGTGTGTTGCAGCCCTCCGCCCGAGCCCACACCGCCCCTGCAGCGGCCCTCCGGGCGAGCCCACACTGCGACAGACTTTGATGTTAGTTATTCATTTACTAGTCTTTCTTATTAGACTATTGTGTAGAATGATTATCACAGATTTAGCATAGCCTTCTTGCTTATGAGTGATTTGATTTAAGTTCAGAATCTGTTTTTAGTCAATATTAGATACACAAATTATAGTGAAAGGGTGATAAAAAGTGAAGAAGAGATAAAATGTAATTATTCAGGTAATTTAGGCTCTAAAGGCCTTTTTTGCCTTATTTTAGTTTTGAAGGTTAGAACTTTTGAAACCAATTTTCACCAGTGTCAAGCTTAACAAAATAAGGTTATCCCCAAAATAAATGTGTTAAGACATTTTTTAAAAAGAGAATTCTTCTCCTAGCAGCTCTTAGACCAACAGTTCTTTTCAAAAGTAAAAAAAAAAAAGTGTGATTTTTTTTAGAGTCTCAATATATTGTGGTATTTCTTGGCCCACAATAACTCCATAAATTCTTTCTGGTTACCCTAATTACAAAATCTTTAGAATTCTCCTTCTTGCTTAAATACTTTACTTGCTTTCCCTTACTTCTTTGAAGTCCATTAGAAAGTTATAATCAGTTAAATATCTTTCTTCTACCACTCACTCATTCAATAAACACTTATTGAGCATTAACTTTTTCCATGTAATATGAAAACATGCCTGGTTATAAAGCAAGCTCACCTTGTTTGTGGATGGTAGCGATGCTTGAACATCAAGTAAACATTTTTAGGAAGACTTCAGTATCAATATATTCATACTTTAAATGGCATGCTGTGCAGTAGTATGTAAACTGAGTATACATAATCTGGAAATGTTGGAAATAGTAGATTAAATAAAGGATAAGTCGGTAGTGAAGGGTCACTGATAAATCCAAGTGGGCTCATTCTATCTGAGGTGGTGTAAAGAAACAGAAATAAAATCACAGTTTAAAATAATCCCTAAGTGTGCAAAGTTTTTCATTTGGTATCCCTGATTTTATGAGAAAATAGAATAATATATGAGTAATAATATATGAACAAACTGTTTTAGTGCCCATCTTTATTCAGGTAAAGACCCAGAGGTTAAAAAATGTCAAACTATTTCCTTCAGGTAGGATTGTGTGAAGGTGATGTCTTTAGTTCATATCATTAAATGTCAAACATATGAGTGAATTTTAATCACGATCCTCATATTGATAAAACTTGTGGCTCTGGTTTGATGATAAAAAATGAAATGATTAGCATCAATCCTCTTTATTATGTGAAATTTCAAATATGCACAAAGTAAATAGAATTGTGAAATAAACCCACATGCACCTATCACCCACTTTACAATATTAATAATATTCAATCATTCTTGTTTTACCTTTGCTTTCACCCACTCCCCCACTCAATTATTTTCATTAATATTTACAGTTCTTTTTTTGTGACATATAATTTATAGGAATCAAAATGCACAGATCTTAACTGTATAATTTTTACAGGCAGTTGCACCATGTCAAGTGCTATCATAATGTACATTTATATTTATTATTGAGGATGCTATAAATCCTGTAGGTATTCATATGAAAGAGAGGGAAATTACCCTTCCATCTACACCCTTGTGCTCAGGCATGGGATTTGGATCTTATAAATGGGATTGAGGGTCATTAGATTGATGAGCTTTTGCTTCCAAGAAAAGATATAAGGAAGAGAAGATAGCTATCATGCATTGGGGTAGGGAGAAGCAGAGGAAGAATTTCTGGACTGGGGAAATATATGGGAGAAAATGGCACTGTACATATAAGGAATAGATCTTACAGTGATGAAAGACATACTGTCTAAAAGAATTTATTATTTAAATTAAAATTAAAAAAAAAATTTTTTTAAATTAAAAAAAAAAAAGAATTTTTGTCCCATGTTATTACACAGGGATTTTCCATCATTAGAAAACTGATTGGAGTTAAAATCAAATGATCTTTTTCAGACTTTACCTAAAAGAGAAAATATTTGTTGTTTCTTTAACTTCCTATGCTTTTTTTCTTGAGCTGTAACGTAATAGCTTAATTGGTATGCTATTAGATTCCTATACCCTCTCGATGGATTAGGAAATCAATAAAATTCTAGTTTATCCTGGTATGTCTCAGTTGTGGTTGTTGTAGTTGCCTCAGTGTGGTGTGAGATGAAAAGTAGGGCATAGCAGAATGTCTAGGGAATATAGGGGAGCTATGGGCAATGGGCAGAGTTGCTTGAAAAAGGTTCTACTCTATCAGCATTTCCTCCTCTTGAATTTGTTCAGCCCAAGCAGTTTACAACAAAGATCACTACTGACAAACAAGATCTTAATTCTATGTATCAGATATCTTCAGAATATTTCTTTCTTTTCTTGGCATTGGAAATTACAAATCAATGCACAGATATTTTTAAAAAATGAAGTCAGAATTCTTTGCCTGTTGCCAAGATGTTGCTATTTATTCATAGTAAATGGCAATTTGCAAGGCTGCTTTTCATAATTCTGCAGAAAACTGCCTGTATTCTTGTGTCACTCTCGAGTAATCAAAATCGAGAACTTCAGTAAGGTTGTTCCTCATTTATAAGTTTAATTCCTCCAAATAGCAATGTCTACACTCTCACACATTTCAGAGCTGAGAATTAATTGCACAGGGCACAAGCTCACTGGATATGCAGTGTAAATAACCATATTAAGAATGCAGTGAGAAGATATACTTTACTCTTCTGTTGGGTCAAAAGGGTAAACACAACAAGAAAATGAAGCATTTACTACTAAGTAGTCCAACTGATTTATTTTACTGTGTCTTTTTCATTTTGAAGCCGTTTAAAGCATAGGCTGTCTGGCTAGCTTGCCTTCATATAGGTATTCCATTAGAAATTGCAAATTCTAGGAGGTGGGGGAACTGTCGCAGAGGAAAATGTCAGTGACCATGTGTTAACCTTGGTTGTTAGAACTAAGATGAATGTTTCAGGTAAAGGTGAGTTGACAGTAAATCTGCTTTTGCTTTAGTGCTCCAGGTGTTTCAATTAGAATTCAGTATAACAAATGACGCAGAATTTCTCCCTGACAGTATGAACAAAACTCATCTGATTAAGAATGAAGGAAAGACATAACTGTAAGTAGGGATAAGAAGCAAGATGGAACAGGATTCACTAGCTCTTCAGCTGTTTTCTGTTGGGAGCGATAAAAAGAATGTATGTCGAACTCAGCAAGAATCAGTAGCACGGCTGCCAGAGAAGAGCCAACCCTCTCAATTACGCAAACTATAATTAGCCCCTCACAATATGTCAGGTCCCACAACATGGCAGAATCCAAATCTGCCTTGTCACTTCCTCATTCTTCTTCCCCTTCAGGTCTTTGTTCTCTGTCTTCCCGCCACTGCCCAGGCTGACAAGGCAGTGCGCAGGCACAAGGCAGGTAAACTGAAACCCACTCTACATATCAGTAGTGACCACAACCAATCCCTAACTTTCACCTCCACCCATTACCCCTCCTTTTCCCAAGAGTATATATCCTTTGTTCCCCTCAATAAAATTTGCAGCTTGATCCTCACCCTGTCTCGCTGTCATTCCTCGCGTCTCCTGTCTCATCATTCTCCTCCACGCAAGCCACGAGCCCCAGTTCGCAGCCCCGCTGGCCGGGGCATTCACAGCTGGCGCCCAACGTGGGGTTTTGGCTTGCGTGTGAGAGGGAACCGCCGCACCCACCAAGATAGAGAGCTCTCTTCACTACTAGCCGATGCAGAGGCGAAACTAGCGGCGCAGAGGTCCAGGCATCCGGGAAGGATCCTGTCCAGGAGGGAGTCCTGGGAACCTACTCGAGGTAAAGTTTCTTCTAGTCTCTTCATTTTTCTTACTTTTTCTAAAATTAAAGTTTTTTTCTTCCATGGGACAGGAACAATCACAACACGATCTATTTCTTAATCAAGTAAAGGAAGCACTTCAGGCGCGAGGAATTGTGGTAAAAAAGAAGGGTCTTAGTGAATTTTTTAGGTTTATCATAAAAACTTGCCCTGAGGAGGGAACCATAGATGAAAGATGTTGGAAAAGAGTCAGTGACTGTTTGAACGACTATTATAAGACTTTTAGCCCCTCCCGAATCCCTGTCACTGCATTTAATTATTGTCAACTGATATATGAGATGATTCGGGCTTCCCCCCCCCGCTTCCCTGATGTTACTGAAATCATCACAGAAGGGGAGACTGCTTTAAAATTAAGTTCTCAACCCCCTTCGAGTTGCAGTAAAAAGTCTGAGCATCACTCGCAACCCCATCACTTACATTCAAACTCACCCCTCAGTTTAATTTCCTTTGATAACAAACCCTCCACTCCTTCTACCCCCTCCCCCAAGGATGAGGTCTGTGAAAACAACCCAGAAACTCCCAATGAAGATGTAAGTTGTAATCTTAAACTGCTCTCACTTCCGCCCTGCCTCCTCCCTCACTAATATTAAGCAGGGGCCAGAATAACCCTTTTCAAAGTTTGTAGGCAAATTGTGCACGGCTGCAGAAAAACTGGCGATATCAACACAGAAACAGACTTTGTAAAGCAAATTGCCTTTGTAAATGCAAATGCAGCTTATCAGGCAGCAGTTAGACCTTACAGAAAGTAGGAGAACTTGTCTGGTTACTTCAGGCTTTGTTCTGAAATTAGCCCTGCCTCGGGCGCTGGCTGGGGGGAGCGTGGCGGGCCGCAGGCGGCACTCGGCCCAAGCCTTCCTGGCCATAGCACCCTCCTTGCGCTCCGCAGGCGCGGGCTTAAGTGCCTGCTGATTGAAGCCCGCCAAAATCCGCGCCACCACGAAGAGCAAGGCACTGCCCCTGCTTCCCATTAGGGAAGTGGGAAACAAAGGCAGCCACAAGCCCCAAAATCCAAACAAACTTTACGAGGCAATCAACTTTATCCAGGCAAACACTAGCCCACTTTCGCAACTTTTCAAACTCCCTGCTGTCTACATGACAATGTAGCTGTGGGCTAGTGGGGGTTAATAGAGTTAAGCCACTGAAAAAAGAGAAAAACATGGCAACATTGGTGTTCTGTTTTATTTCCATGCTAATTCTAATTGGGTTTATTTAACCAAGATAATAAAATTAGTACAAAATTTTTATCAAGGTTTAAAAAGGAATTTTCAGTTTTAGATCAGTAGTTTACTCCTGAACTTCAAGTCTCAGTATAGTCTTACAGAATAATAATCCAAAAATTTGTGTTAATGGTAAACTGCTAAATTAGAGTTTAACTACATTTATGCTGCTCAAGTTATTTTAACTGATTGCTGATAACTAATAAAAATGTTTCCAAGCACAAGCTTTCATATTACAGGCAACATGAAGTCCAGAAGAAATCTTCAAGGGTATAATCTATGATATGCTATATAACAGAAGATTTAAAAGCAGCTATACCAAGAAAGTAAGAATTATGAGTCAATCGTAAATAAATTATATATTTCTGTTAAGGTGTTGTAATTGTTCTGTGTTTGTCTGTCTGTTCGTTCAATGTCAATGTATATTGTAACACCTCCGGATGGTAAATATAAATTACTAGAAATTTTTAAAAGAGCTCTATTCAAATGGCCAAAAATCAAATAAGCGCTTATATTAATACTTAAGTTTATTATATTAATACATAAGTTTAAATGTTAATAAGATATCTACAATAATAAAAATTGTAAATCTTAATTAACAAAATTAACTGTACGTCTTCATAAAAAGTTGTTCTTGCCTAGATTAAAATAAATAACTTATCTTTCTTCACAGGATAATATGAAAGATGCAAAACTTAAGTGAACATTTGGTTAAAAGTTTGTGAAAATGCTAACTGAAATTTAATAAGTCTTTGCAAAAAGGTGTTTTGTCCTAAAATAGGATGGCTAATTTTTCATAAACTCTTGGAACTTAATTTGCATGTGGCGAGTTGTAGAAGGTATTGTGATAATTTTAAGTAAGGGAATGTGCTCTGTAAAGATAAAAGTTGTCTTCAATAGTCTATATGGTTATAAATAAAAGGTTTAATAAAGCATTGTTTACATTAAGGTATTAAATGGCTAATTCCAAAAGGTCATTCTTAAATATATATAAAACTGAATTGATGATGATTATAATAAAAGGTAATTTTATAACAGGAAAGATTGACAGCAACCAGCCTCCCCTGCCAACTTGCTTCTAAAAACCATTTCTAATATTGCATGCTACTAAGTATTTAAAGAAAGGTTCATTATTTTAACAAGCTTGTTTAGTGTTCTCAGTATTATAAGAAGTTTGCTTAATAACTTTGATGTAGGCTATATGGAATGTGTTTTTATTATTAAAGAAACAGAAAATAATTTTGTCCTGAGATAAAATAATTGACTATTGGAAAGAGTAAAGTAGAAGATGGAACCTGAGTGAATGCTGAAACTGCAGAAAGTTGGTGGAAAAGGAATTTTTACAGTTAAAGTTAAATAAAATTTAATGAGTCTTCGAGTAGTATGCTGATGCAAAGTTAATTTTTTTGTTCTTTCTCAAAGCCTCTCACCATTAATCTGTTTTGGTAAAGTTCTTATCCTCAGTCAGTATACAAAGAAAGTCTGTCTTGTGTTTCTTGTTTTATCATTTCCTAGGTATTCCAAGAAGGAAAGCTTTATCTCTTAAAGGAACATAATGTTCAAAACTGCTTTCTCAAAACCTAATCCTGAACAGTAGCCTTTTATTCCAAACTAATTATGAGATTTGTTCTTTTACCTTGAAAGAAAAATTAAAGTAATAATTAAGTTCATTTGATATGTTATAAGCTAAATAAAGGTGTTTTACAGTGTTATAAAATTAACAACTTTTTCTTCCCTTAAACCCTCTGTTAATTAAAGTCGTATGGATAAAAGGTTTCTATGAATGCTTAAAAGTGTACAAAGTTACCAATATTTCAGCATAATATTAAAGAAAAGTACAATGTGGTTGTTCATGGTTTTAGTTATTATGAAAGAGTATCACAAAACAACCTCTTATCATAGATTAAAGTAACAACATACTATGCAGCAATCCCAAACACTGCTAGTTTGTTGCAAAAAGTTAAAGTCCAGCTGTATTGCTATCACTTTGTTTTAAAACTTGCTAAGACTTTCTTTAGTGTCTTCTTAAACAAATCAAGCCAGCTGCATTCCTTTATCTGTAAAAAACCCAACAATAAACTTTTGCAGTGCTTTTCAAGGCTGTGTGCATAGCCCAACCATCCTGTACAGTATTTACTGATAGTAATAGTAATGGAAAAGCAGCATACGTTACTTTTCAAAAAGAACAGGTTTGGCCAACTCCTTATTCATCTGCTCAATGCACAGAGCTTTGAGCCATCATTAAAGTTTTACAAATGTTTTAAGAGCCCTTGAATATTGTCTCTGATTCTGAATATGTATGCCTTACTGTCAAGCATATTGAAACAGCTCATATCTTTGCTACTGATGAGTTATCTCAACTTTGCGCTGATTTGCAACATCTCATTAGGTTAAAATCTATTTACATTATTCATATATCTCTCATGCCTCTTTGCCTAGTCCTATGACATCAAATAATGCTCGAGCTGATTTATTGGTAAGGTGTTTACAAAGTGCTCATAATTGCCATGCTTTAACTCATATTAATGCTAAAGGCCTGTGAAATAAATATCAAAAGTTAATAAGACTACAGGCACAAGGAATTATCTGTACCTGTCCCACCTGTGGACCCTTAACTACAGTGTCTTTTCAGGCTGGGACTAATCCCAGAGGCCTGACTCCTAATCAATTATGGCAAATGGATGTTACTCACATACCGTCCCTTAGTAAACTACAATCTGTTCATGTTTATATTGACACTTATTCTCATTTCATTTGGGCTACTGCTCAAAGTGGGGAACAGTTTCATCATGTTCACTCACACCTCTGGTCTGCTTTTGCTGTAATGGGATGCCCTCTGAAAATTAAAACTGATAATGGACCTTCTTACATTAGTAAATCCTTTGAATCTTTCTGTTTAAAATATGGTATTGAACATGATACCAGCATTCCTTAAAATCCTACAGTTCAAGCCATAATTGAATGCAGCCATCATACCCTAAAAACTATGCTTTTAAAACAAAAAGGGGGAGATGATGGTATTATAACACCAAAAGATCAATTAGCTAAAGCTTTATTTACTTTACATTCTCTTAATGTTTATAATTCATTAACACCTGTGGAATGTCACTTAGAAAATGTCAAACATCTACAGTAGACACAGGAAATGAAGATCAACCAATATTCTGGAAAGATATTTTAAGCAATGTGTGGAAAAAAGGCAGGATTATAGTAAGGGGGTGAGGCTATGCTCTTATCATTTCAGAAAATGGAAAACAAGTTTAGTTATCTGCAAAAAGGATTAAACTCCAGAATGAAGAGATGGAGACTTCTACAACTTCTGATGATGGTGATCGTCTCGCTGGAGCTGGTACTGGAGTAGCAGCCCTAACTACACAACAAACTTGCTTCTCCTCTATCAGGCGAGCCGTCGATGAAGATATAGCCCGCATCGAAACCTCCATTTCCCATCTAGAAAAGTCCCTAAATTCATTATCTGAGGTTGTCCTCCAAAATTGCAGAAGGCTCCTCTTAAAGAGGGAGGGATTTATGCGGCATTAGGAGAGGAATGCTTTTTTATGCTAATCATTCCAGCCTTATTAGAAATAACGTAGCTCAGCTCAGAAATGGACCAGCAAAGCGTAATAAAGAGAAACCCAAGGAAATTTCTCCTGGGGGATTAATGGAATCCTCCCTTATATTCTTCCCATATTGGGACCACTAATAACTATACTCCTCATATTGTCTTTTGGACCTTGGGCCGTAAAAAGAATTATTCAGTTAGTTAAGGACCAGGTTGACTCCGCTCTTGGCAAGCCCATTCAGGTGCACTACCATCGACTCTATCTCACTGATCAGGGTATATCTATGGACCACTCAGATCACCTCCCCTAAGACATCAACTCTCCCCGCCCATAGGCTACTGAGTGCAAGGTACAACACTGCAAGAGACGGTTAGAGGTAAGCACAACCTAGCTGTTCTCTGAGAAGCGCGCCTCATTGATACAGGGGTCCGCTCTGTTCGCAAGGGCCACGAGGCAGGGTGCTTCGACCGCATTCAGCCTGCACAGGTAGGCGGGATGCATCGATAGCATCCTGGTCGCTCAGGGAGCTGGGCTGGTTAGCCAATGACGGGCAACTGAACTGACCTAACAGTCAACCTAAGACAGGGACATGGCCTTTCGCTGCCATGCTTCCCAATGACGGGTAAGACTGGTCACGTATGTGAGTGAGCTAAAACGGCTCACCGGGTACAGTTCCGACCTAAGACAGGCACGGTCCCCCCTTTTTTATTCGCCCTTGTAGTGCAGTCGGTAAAGCCCCCTCTTCACATCGAGAAAATGAGGCCTCTGTTTCCCTCAGTTAGCCATGCAGAAAGTACTGTGCTAATAAAAGAAAAAGGGAGGAGATGTTGGGAGCGATAAAAAGAATGTATGTCGAACTCAGCAAGAATCAGTAGCACGGCTGCCAGAGAAGAGCCAACCCTCTCAATTACGCAAACTATAATTAGCCCCTCACAATATGTCAGGTCCCACAACATGGCAGAATCCAAATCTGCCTTGTCACTTCCTCATTCTTCTTCCCCTTCAGGTCTTTGTTCTCTGTCTTCCCGCCACTGCCCAGGCTGACAAGGCAGTGCGCAGGCACAAGGCAGGTAAACTGAAACCCACTCTACATATCAGTAGTGACCACAACCAATCCCTAACTTTCACCTCCACCCATTACCCCTCCTTTTCCCAAGAGTATATATCCTTTGTTCCCCTCAATAAAATTTGCAGCTTGATCCTCACCCTGTCTCGCTGTCATTCCTCGCGTCTCCTGTCTCATCATTCTCCTCCACGCAAGCCACGAGCCCCAGTTCGCAGCCCCGCTGGCCGGGGCATTCACAGTTTTCCTGTATACAGTCTATATTTGCAGTTCAATTCTAAGTGCTTTGATAGAAGAGAGTTGCTTTCTACTTCCATTCTGCCTAGCAACAGCACCAGGTATAATAGTGTGCACCAAGTATAATAGTGTGCACATGGGAAGAACTCCATCAGACAAGTAGTCTCCCGAGCCATGAGATTACAATTTATACAACAGAAAAAGTCATATCAAAGCCCTAATATCCTCTGGTTCCTTCCCCTAAGGTTCCTTAGCCTAGTAGTATAAGCTTTTTTTGGTCCTTGAAGCAAAATCTATTTTTAGGTATTTTTAGGAAGGTGTAAGTGTCTTTCAAGCTAGTAACAGCTACTCTGATATTTCTTTAGCTGACAAAAATAATGATTATAAATGATTATTTGTGGGATCACAAATATTGGAAGCTGGAGTGAACTCATGAGAAGAGCATGTGGTTTTGATGAACCCACAAGAAAAGAAGTGATATTGCGTGCCTTTTATAATCCTAATGTTTCTCCAAATAATCAACTTGTTGATGGTTACTTATTTGGCTCATTTTATGGTTTGTAGGGAGAGGATAGAATATCTCCTGTTCCTTAATCCTCTTCCTTGCAGTTGTTTTTTTGCCTTATCTTATCTTACCTATTTATATTTACCTAAAAGGAAAGGTGATTTCTCAATTTTCAGTGTTCCAAATCTATGTATCATGGAAGTAGAATGTTTACTTTAGGTACTTAAAGATTTGAATTAATTCAGCTAGTCATGTTGACCATCAATAACAGAAAGAAAAGGAAGATTCTTAACAGAATGCTTGGAGTCATGTAGTGTAACGAAGTGAACATAGACGTAAAAATTAGGAGGACCTGGTTCATATCTTCCAGGGGTACGTGTATTTAAATTCAAAAAGGTAAAATGCTTTAAATGAAATCTAAAGCAAATTTTCATCAATGTCTACTCCTTAACTCATTGGAGACTGTAGTAGATTGAATTATGTTTCCAAATTAGAATTGTTCTTAATCTTTTTTTAATAATTTTTATTTTATTTTATTTTATTTTATTTTTTTCTCTCCCTTTTCCTGTCCCCCCACCCCCCAGTTGTCTGCTGTGTCCATTTGCTGTGTGTTCTTTTATGTCCTCTTATATTTTTGTCAGCGCCACCAGGAATCTGTGGCTCTTCTTGTTACATCATCTTGCTGCGTCATCTCTCTGTTTGTGGCGCCACTCCTGGGCAGGCAACACGTTTTTTGCACTGGGCAGCTCTCCTTTCAGGATGCACTCCTTGCGTGTGGGGCTACCCTACGTGGGGGACACTCCTGCGTGGCATGGCACTCCTTCCATGTATCATCACTCTGTGTGGCCAGCTCCACATGGGTCAGGAGGCCCTGGGTTTGAACCCTGGGCCTCCCATGAGGTAGGCAGATGCTTTATCCATTGGGCCAAATCCACTTCTCTGTTCTTAATCTTAATCCACATTCCCAAGGATGTGAACCCATTTTAAATAAGACCTCTTGAAGATGTTTTTTTAAATTAAGGTGTGGCCCATATAAATGAGATTGGGTTCTAATATGAATGACTGGAAGACTCAAAGTGAAAGAAATTGGAAGCCAGAATCAATGGAACCTGGAAGGGAAATGAGAGGACATCACCATGTGACAGGAGGCAGAGGTACTAGCCAAGGGATCCTAAAGATTGCCAGCACCCAACACAACATTTGGGGAGAGCGCGTTGCCTTGCTGAAGCCTTGATTTTTGACTTCTAGATTCAAAACTGTGAACCAATACATTTCTATTGTTTAAGCCAACACATTGTCTGGTGTTCATTATAGCACCCTGGCAAACTAAAACAGAGACCATGTAGTACCCAATCTTTATGCTTTTGTGGTGCTGAATTCTTTTCTAAACTTTTATTAGTCTTCTCCATTGGTACCAGACTTATTTAGACACGCCAGCTGTTTTACATTCTGAGTATTTTCAAAAAAATCTGAATTGTTTGTATAAAAACCTCTTCTGTCTTTGTCCTGCTCAACTCCTTTAAAAGGCTGGGTTGGGAGTGAGCTGGTGTGAGCTCCATCCCTTTTCCTTGCTAGTGGTGGTGCTAGGCACGTAACTCCTTTGGGCCTTTGGCTTTCTCTCTGTCAAATAAACTTTTTGGGCTACATAATTTATAAGATTTTCTCTGTCTCTAAAATTTTCTACTCCACATCTTTCTAAAAATTATTTTAATCCATATTAATTATGTCATATTCATTAATGATGATCCACTGTCCCCTCATTTTGAAAATAATACAACTGCAATGGAAGATCTCTAATCATTGATGTGGAGGCAGTGGCCACCAGAGGTTCTGAAGAAGGAAGAAGTAAGAATAGGTATGATATGGGGCCATTTTGGGGACATTGGAATTTTCCTGCATGACTTTGCGATGATGGATACAGACCATTATACATTTTGTCATAACCTATAAAATTGTGCAGGGCAGAGTGTAAACTATAATCCAAGGTTAGTAGCAATGCTTCAACATGTGTTCATCAATTGTAATGAATGTACCACACTAATGAAGGATGTTGTTAATGTGGGAAAGTGTGGGAAAGGGAGGCAGTGAGGCATGTGGGAAGCCCCTATATTTTTATGTAACATTTATGTAATCTAAAGGTTCTTTAAAAAATAAAAAATAAAAAAAGAATTAATGTAACTTCAAAAAAAAAAAAAAAAAAAGAATACACCTGAATCCTAGAAATACAAACCTGTGATAGGAGATGACAAATATGGCTGTTTCCCTAACACCCATAGGGTGCTTTTATATTTAATATGATCAGTTGTGGTTGTCATGGAGGTGTATACCTCAGATCTCCCTTCAAGAAAGAATTTACCATTTAGCTACAAAAAAATGCAACTAGATGACTGCCTCTAGCTGCATCACCTACAAGAACCACCTAGTGTTTCACCAGAGGCCACACTCTTCCGAGGCAATTCCTACAAAACAAGAATTCTCAAGCCTGACCATTTCTTCCCAATACTGAATCCTCCAATGGCCCATCTTTGCTCTGGAGCTCCCCATCGTGTTAGCTGAGATTCCTTCAAGTCTGCAGCACTCTAAAACTCTCTTTGCCCAATGTTGCTTTCTGCCTCCTTTCCTTTCATGGATGTTGGATCTGACTTGTGTCTGAAAGCTTTTCCTGCCCAATTCTGTTTCCTCCTTCTTTGTCCTTCACAGGAATTAACAATTCCTTACCCTAAACCAGTAGACCTCCAGAGTTCCTAGTTTCATATCAGCCTCTGCTTCCCAGAGGACCTGAACTGGCACATCAGGGAATACATGACATGTTAGAATTTTAAAAAATATCTAATGAAAGAAATATTTCCAGGTTTATTTGTAAAGATCTTTTCTGATTACATCTTATCTATTGTATCTATTTTATATCATAGAATTGTACAATTTTGAAATTGAGACCTTAATTTTCAATGTTTTGATTTTTGGTGAAGAATGAGAGGGAGAAGAAGTGATTTGTTTAAAGTCATACTTATACTAATTAGTAGCAGACATTTTAGACTCTGTTTTAGTGAGAGGTGGTCAGATTAAGAAGAAGTTTCCCTGACTTCAAACCAGTTCTCTTAGACTCACAGTTCATTGTAACTTATGAAGCTGTTAAGTTGCACATCTCGAGCTTGATCAACAAAGCACAGCCTCAGTGGTAGGTCAGTCCTTCCTGGTGGTGTCTTTGGTTCTCAGAGATAGGAGATTCTCATAGAGGGAAGGATATTGGAGTAATGGTGAATTTTTTCCATTCAGTTCTCAGCCTGAACCGAAGTTATAGAGACCTTTGGGTATTCTTGTGGGACCTCAGAGGAGTGTTGTAACTTCACCTGTGTCTGTGCTGCAGGAATTTGTGAAATAGTAATTAGGAACATAAATTTCTATAGGGAGAACAATATGAATACAGTTGAGGGCTACTGGATGTAGAGAAATGGTAGACATAAAAGCTTAGGGATATCTACAAAGAACACATCAGCACAGAGACCTGAAAGCAGCCAGACCAGTCCATAGGTAGTAGATGCAGATAAGGCAGGTTGTTAAGTTAGAACCAGGGCTAGGACAGGGAAACTCTAACTACTTTTGCCTCAGGCAAGGCCAGGTTCATGACTGTGAGACCAGGCAGTCATACAGGGTGCCAGGCTCAGAAATGAATTCTATTTTTGGAGTTTAATGCTATGTGGTCACCACCTTGAGATTTTTAATAATAATTTTGTCTTTGAATTTATGTTTTGTAAGCAAAGTCTAATGGGACAGTAGAGCATGCAGTGGGGTTTTTGTGCCTCTCCTCAACTGTCGACCAGCCTCCTGACATCTCAATATTTCCCCATAGGTGGGTGCTCAGCTTCCCATGTCCACCTCCACCTCCACCCAGCAATTGCTGCTCTCTCTGTCCCCAGTGTGATCTTGGACATAAGTATGAAGAGAGTACTTACAAGGGTCTGCTCATGCCCAAGGGAGCAGACCATTAAATGGTATGCTCCAACTTTACAACCCAGAGATATCTGCATGGTCCTGGGTCTCAGGTTCTCTTGAAATTTAAACACATTTATCTCCAGAGAGGTAAATCTCTCTGGAATTCTCATTATCTAGTCAGTCATAATTTCTAAGGAGAGTCATTTAGCCAAGGTCCTAAGTTTCAGTAAAATTTGCTCAGAAAGACCTAATTGTGCAAAAACCTGTTTTCTCTACAGTCCCACAATTGGTTATGGGATAGAGTGGTTGGTGAGATCCTATAGATTAAATTGTCAAGGAAGTGATCTAAGTTGAGATATGAATGGCAGGAAGGAGCCAACCATGTGGTAAGGGAACATTTGGCATAGAGATCTTAATGTGAGAATGAGATTAGAATGTGTTAATAATGTCAAAATGCCCAGTGTGGCTGTGTACAGTACAGTGAAGAGAGAGAAAGGAGATAAGTTTGGAGAAGAAGGGAGCTGCCAGATCACGCCAGGCTTTACAGATATAAAAAGGACTTGGGATTTTATTCTAAGTATAATGAGAAACCATGGAAGAATTTAAAGCAAGGGTGAAGCAAGGGGAGAACCATGAGGAAGCTACTTCAATAATTGAGGCAAATATCAGAGGAGAATAGTTAATATTAGATCTAGAGAGAAATGGGTGGAATTATTTAGTCAATCGTTCCCTTAATATCCATCTGTCCAACACATGTACTCGGTCTACTATGTGCTATGTAGACACATGCAAGATTCTGGGAGCAACTGAGAAAAGGATTGACTTGATCTCTGTTTTCTTCAAAGTTATGATAATGTTGTGTTTTGGGTTGTATGAGAATTGTGGAAACAAAAAAAAAGAACCTAAACCAGACTGGGGCTGGGAAACATAAATGAAGCCTCTAGGTTAAAATAGTATTCAGCTGTTTGTTAATGAAACTCAGCTAATGTGCTTTATTAAATTAAATTTTATTTTATCTTATTTTTTATTTTTCATGTAGCATAGAGTCTGGAGGCAGATGGTCCAGGTTTGTTGTGTGATATGATGACATTTAGGTCTTAGATTCTCTCTAGGTTTCAGCTTTGAAATTTTTAGTGTAAGATCTTTCTTCTCAGGTGTGCAAAAGGTTATTGCCAATCTAGACATCACATTTGAATTCTAGGAAGGAAGATGGGGAAAATATAAAGGACAAAAAAAAATGTGTTTAGTAGGTTTGGCCCCATTTGTCAGAAAGACAATAACACCCAGAACTGTGCCCCATGTCCATCCCCAAATGCACGGGAGTGTGGCACAGTAAGTATTTTCAACAAGAAACATTACCCCTTAAATTAATTTGGGTTCTAATAAAAAAGAAATGAAGAGATATTAGGAAGGAAATTGAAAATATATGGACATAGAGGACCTGTATTCAGAAAACTACAAAACATTGCTGAAAGAAACTGAAGAAGGTTTAAATTAACGGAAGGATATTCTGTGTGACTGGATTGGAAAACTGAATATTGTTTAGATGTCAATTCTGCCCCAACTGATTTACAGATTCAGTACAATCCTAATAAAAATTTCAGCAACCTTTTTTTTCAGAAATGGGAAAAAAAAGTATCAAATTTATTTGGAAGGGTAAGGGGACCTGAATAGCCAAAAAGATCTTAAAAAAGAAGAACAAAGGTGGAGAACTCTCACTACCGGAATTTAAAGCATATTATTTAGCCACAGTTGTAAAAATAACATGGTACTAACATAAAGACAGATACAATAACCAATGGAACTGAATTGAGAACTCAGAAATAGACCCTCACAACTACCATAAAGTCATTTTTGACAAGGCTGGTAAGCCCACTCAGCTGGGCCAGATCTGTCTATTCAACAAATGGTGCTGGGAGAACTGGATATCCGTATCCAAAAGAAAGAAGACCCTAATCTCACACCTTGTACAAAAATTAACTCAAAATGGAGGAAGGACCTAAATATAAAAGCAACAACCATAAAACTCCTAGAAAAATTGTAGGAAAATATCTTCAAGATCTTGTGGTGGGCATTAGTTTCTTAAATTTTACACACAAAGCACCAGCAACAAAAGAAAATAAACAAATGGGACCTCCTCAAAATTAAACACTTTTGCATCTCAAAGGATTTTGTCAAAAGGGTGAAAAGGCAGTGACACAATGGAAGAAAATATTTAGCAACCACATATCTGATAAGACTTTAATATCCATGATATACAAAAGATCATACAACTGAAAAATAAAAGACAAACTACCAGATTAAAAAATGGGCAAAAGACTTGAAAAGACAGGTGTCAAAAGAAGAAATACAAATGGTAAGAAAAAAAAAACATGAGAAAATGTTCAATAGCGCTAGCAATTAGGGAAATTCAAATCAAAACTACAATGAGATATCATTTCACATCTATTAGAGTGGCCACTATTGAAAAGTTGGAAAACTAAAAATGTTGGAGAGGATGTGGAGAGATAGGAATGCTTATTCACTGTTGGTGGGAAAGTAAAATGGTATAGCCACTGTGGATGACTATTTGGCAGTTTCTTAGAAAATTGAATATAGACTTGACACGTGACCTGGCAATACCATTACTAGGTATATACTCAGAAGAACTGAGAGCAGAGACATGAACAGACGTCTGCACACCAATGTTCATAGCAGCATTACTCACAATTGCCAAAAGTTGGAAACAGCTCAGGTGTCCAGCAACTGATGAATGGAAAAACAAATTGTGATGTATACACATGATTGAATATTATGCAGTGGTAAGATGAAATGAAGTTGTGAAGCATATGACAACATGGATAAAACTGGAAGACATTATGTTGAGTGAAGCAAGCCAGACACAAAAGGACAAATACTGTGTGATTGTGCTATTATGAACTAAACATGTTATGTAAACTCATGGAGTTAATAATTAGAATATTGGTCACCAGGAGGAAGGAGGGTAGAGAATAGAAGACTGATGGTTAATCTGTGCAGAATTAGTAAAAAGGTTGCTTGTAAAATCTTTAGAAATGAGTAGAAATGGTGAAAGCATATCATGGTGTTTGTATAGAAGAGATATTATATGGGTATGACAGTAGTTGATAGGGAAAATCTAAGGTCTTGTATATTACTAGAATGAAAGCTAAAAACTGTAACATGGCACTGTATAAGATTGTAAAACTTCATGTAAAACACAAGTATGGGTAATATTGCATATATAAGATTGTTTTTTGCAAAATATAAATACAAATATACTAGAAAGAAAGAAAAATAACAACAGCTATATATACGGCAGGGGAAGCATAGAGGAGATGAGTTTTGTTTGTTTATTATTATTAGAATAATGAATGTGCTCTAAGAATGATTAGTGATTAATGCACAAATATGTAATTATACAAAGAACCATTGATTTGGATGGATTTAAACTTTATTAATATGTATCAATAAAGTTGATTTGTTTAAAAGAAAGAAAATGTCATACTAGAAAGAAAAATAATTATTTAAAAAATGTATGGCACAGAGAGGATTTCTGTAAAAAGTGAAGACTAATATTTGAAAGAAAGCAAAATTCTCAGAAACTTAAGAGAGACTTGTAGGAAAGAAAATTTTCTTGCTACCTAACTTTTCCCTCTCAATGATAAGTAATAGTCTTAAAAAGAATGTCTCTGTTCTTCATTATTTGTAATGTTACTATTGAATATACTGTTCATATTTTAGGCAATGCTGCTTTATAGACTTTTGTACTAAATACCTCTTTCACTGTTTGGCTCTTGTGCTTGAACTTCTTTCTTTGTGAGACTTTTATTATATATATATTCCTCTTATTTATAAGAATGCTTAGATCAATTTGGAAGTAGGTAGAAACCAATAAGCCATTACCAGAAAAAATAAACAAATGTAATTCTATAGTGAACTTGAGGAAAAAATATATTTGGACCTTAAGGTTTTTTTTCTAGTAAAATACCTATTACAATGGCCCTGGGAGATCCTCATAAACAGAGACAAGTTTATTGACAAAAACAAATCCATACGTATCTCTGAACAGAATATTTCTATTGTAATGTAGGAATTATATGAAATAAAATTGTGTTAAACATGCTAAACTGTTAAAGATATTCATTTACCCCTTAACGTAAGCATTAGATGGAATATTTGTTTGCTGACCTTCCTGGATCTTTCTAACTTGCATTTCTTAAAGCTGAAGGAAGGCACACCTCCAATTAAAAGAAGAACATTACTTAGGATGAATACCAGTTAACAATCAATCCTTGCTTATGGAAGTTCCATTTCTTGCTAAAGTAGGGATTATGAGCGGAATCTGCTTAAATTTATTATTCCAGCAAGTCCCATCTTGATTTCAAAGTGAGAGCCCAAATGTTGGTCTAGTTAAATAAATGATCACAAATATCTTTGCTGGATCATGTGGTTTAGATGTGGATATTCATCGGTCTCATGCTTTAGGCAGCATAGGAGATGCTGGATAATGCTTGATGGAGGAGGTTGTAGGTGTGGGAGGAGTGGGGTGGGGGTTGAGCGGTATATGGGAACCTCTTACATTTTTTAATGTAACATTATTTTTGTGATGATATCTTTAAAAAATAAAATTTACAAAAATGATGGGGTGGGAGTTGGGGAGTAGGGTATATGGGAACCTCTTATGTTTTTTTTTAAATGTTTTTTAATATAACATTCTTTGTGATCTATTAACTTTAATAAAAAAAGTGTAAAAAAAAAAAAAGGAAATCACTACTCATATGATACCAGGCATGGTTTACACAGGACTAACACCATTGCTTAGGCTTTGCACAAATTATTTTTGGCAGCTCATTATATCTGTTTAAAACTCATTTTCCAGACTACTGATTCTATTCATAAAAGCAATAGTTTTAATGTTTTCTCTTCTGTTTTATTTTAGTGTCTGATAATTTGGAGAGTTCCCACTCAGTATGATTTATGTTTTCTTTTTCATTTTGATTGTATATTGATTTGATTGAACACGAGTGTGTGGAGCTATTGCCACAATCTGGCTTTTGGCACTTATATACTGGGCATTTATAGACTCACTTCCACCCTGAGGATATTTTACTTTTTATAGTAAATTAGTAAATATTTTCTTGGGGTGGAGTTGAGAATTGGCATTGGGCAAACACATGCATTATTTTACTTTTGTCTTTCTCTTAAAATACAGATTATTATTAAAATTTACTATAATTTTCATCCCACATTTCTCAGTAAAATAAAAAATACTCAAAAGAGCTGTTTTCAAAAAATTGAACACATGCTAAAAAGTGTATGTGCCTTTAATTCAGCAGATTACTAACTACTTCAATAATTCATCAAAAAATTATTACATCACTCACTCAGTTTCTAAAGACTGTTAGGCTCTTGATGGCATAAATGAAGTGATCTTTCAGCAACCTAACACTGAACTTCAGAAATGGTGAAATGAGGAGGCCACTTAGAGCTTAATCCCCTCTTTATTAAGAAGCCTTTTGGAGAAACACAAGAGTTACTGTTTGGCACCTACAAGTGCATAGGAATCCTGCTGAGTGGGAATTGGCTCTGGTATCTAAGTACTGAATGGATTCATTGTTCATGAAAAGCTTGATACACATGCCTGTGTTCAGAAAGAGAGTAGCAAGGATGGGAAGGGTGGTCAGTTAAGAACACCAACAGACTTCTGCCATAGTGGGGAAGAAATGCATTGAGTTTCAAATAATACCAAATGGTTGCAAAAGCATACTTTACACATACAAAGTTTTTTAATGCACATTGAAAAGATGGAAGCTGAAGGCAAATCAGATGCATTTCTCCAAAGCTGAGAGTATATAAAAGTATGCCTTGCCCAGGAGGATTAGCAGACGGTCTAATTCCCCTTGGGGTATATGGTCTCAACTGAATGCTGATTTGAGATTTTTTATTTAAAGGGTTTGGTCTCTTCTGAAAACTTAAAAAGCTGGGTAAAGATAAACTGTCTTATTCAAACTGAGCATTTTAATTTGTCTAATATGAGTCAAAAGGGTTATTGAAGTAGCTGATAACAATTAGGAAACAAAAATAATGACACTCACATTGGTTAAGGCAGGTGGAGACCTATTTCCTTAGAAAGTCAACTAACTCTTACATTTATCTGACTTCCAAAGATGGACTTGATGAATCAAGTATGACTTCATCTTCTGTATTTGACATAGCAACTGTATAAGAAATCAGAATCAGTGACCCAAAAATAATTCCTTAACCAGGAATGAGTTGACTCTAACAGGATGAAGTTTGCTGTGAATAAATATGAGTTCCTTCATTTCTGGGTGCTGACAAATAAAAAATGAAAAGAAAAAAAATTTGTAAAGGTATAAGACAGGGGATATGTGAGTTAGCAGTAAGATGTACATTAGCTAACATAAAGATCTGTTTTGAGAGGCATGGAATTTGGAACAAGGAAATAGAGGTACTTCTCAACTCTGTGCTGTATGTATGCTGATTAGAACCCTGTTAGAGAATTATATTTGGTTCTAGAATTCAGACATTGAGAAGATACTAGTAAACTAACTGTAGGATATTTAGAAATGATCATGATATTGAAGAAGATTTAAACAATATCACAAAAAGAATGGTTGAAGGAACTAATGATTTGCCTGAAAAGTTGAAAAATTGGAGATAATGCAATAAGTGTATTGAAATATGAGGTGTTCCTCATATATAATTTGTATTGTCCAAAGGAGGAAGGACAAATACCTATAAAAGAATAAGAATTTACTTAATATAAAGATGAACTTTCTAATATTCATAGTTGTCCCAAAGATAAATGGACTATCCCATTTTATCAGGAAGAAGTGAGTTTTCCATTGTAGGAGTTTTACAAAACTGATTGTGTACCATTTGATAGGGTTATCCTGTGTGTGAGTGTGTGCATGTGTGCTTATATGTGTGTGTAGAGAGAAACCAATTATGACTGTGGTTGGTTAAGGGAGACTCAAGTATAGGGGGTGACTGGATTAATACAATGGCCTCTATTTTTCAAATGATTCTATAATTCTGCGACTTATTTGGCAGTTGAAGAATATAAAGTCTTCAAATAAGTTTTGCATAAGTAACTATATCCAGGGCTCAGAGAAGAAACATGTTTGGCAACTGCTGGACCATATTAAATTCATCTCTCCTTTGTGCTCATTATAATTAGTTTTTGCCAAGAATAAATAAATATTATTAATAAAATGAAACATATTTATTCTAAAAGCTCACATTAAGTTATAAAATTGAAAAAAAAAAGCCTCTCTCTCTGTATATAGTGTGAAATTGGAATGATAAATGATTTTACTAACCATCTTTTTTTCTTCTTCTTCTTTATTGTCTTTTAAATTTTACATTAAAAAAATATGAGATCCCCATATATCCCCCACCCCACCCACGTCACCCTCCCACATCAACAAACTCTTCCATCATTGTGGCACATCCACTGCACCTGGCGAATACATTCTGGAGAACCGCTGCAGCACATGGACAGTGGTCCAAATTGTAGTCCACACTCTCCCCCAGTCAACCCAGTGGGCCACGACAGGACACAAAATGTCCAGCATCCATCCCTGCAGCACCACCTAGGACAACTCCAAATCCTGAAAATGCCCCCACACCATATCTCTTCTTCCCTCTCCCAACCATCAGCAGCCACCGTGGCCATCCTCTCCACATCACTACTACAATTTCTTCCCTTACTAATCACAATAGTTCCCCAGCAGAACACCAGTTAAGTCCACTCTAATCCATACTCTATTCCTCCATCTTGTGGACCTGGGATGGCTATGACCAGTCCCCCTCTACATCAAGAGGGGGTTTAGGTTCCACATGGATGATGGATGCAATTCTCCTGCTTGCACCTGTAGGCACTTTTAGCTCCCTGGTGTGGTGGTTGACCCTCTTCACCTCCCTGTCATCTGGCCAGGGTAAGTCCAAGAAACCAGAGGGTAGGAGCTGCAAGTCTGCTGAGGCCCAGGTTCTGGCCATCACATGGACAGTTCAGAGATTCAGGTCTACTGAGTATACATCAACCCAAATGCCAAAAACAGGTCTGCTAAAAGTAACAGAAGAGGCATGTGTAGAAAGGTTATATCTGAATCCAACTCCATCAACTCAGGAACACAAACTCCATCTGACATGGCCCTGAACTCCAGAGCCATCTGCCTTGACCATAGAACCTGTGGGTCGCTGCAGCCCTCAGGAGAACTAGCACCTGGGTTTCCATCTACCTTGGCTGTCTCTGGTACCCTGCTGAGGCATGCATAAGCATCATCCCCTGATGACCTCCCGACTCTTTTTTGGAGACTTTAAGCCATATCAACTCACTTGTCCTTTCCATTTCCCCCTTTTTATCCAAAGCCAAACAAGTAGTTTTTAACACCTGATATTACATGTAGACTGAGATATTCTGCTGGTCTGAGTTGACCTGTTTGTTCATGGTCTTCTTGTAGTTACATCATCAGCTGGTGCTTGGTAATAATCCCTTGGTGCCAGGGAGGCTCATCCCTGGAGTCATGTCCCATGCTGGGGGGAAGGCAATGCATGTACATGCCGAGTTTGGCTTAGAGAGTGGCCACATTTAAGCAACATGGAGGCTCTCAGGAGGTAGCTTTTAGGCACCCCACAGCTATAAGCCTGGTTCATTTTTCAGGCACACAGGCTCATAATTGGTGCTATCAGTATTAAGGGCTCATCATTGGACCATCCATCTTTATTGGTCTTTGCCATTGCACTTGGGGGATTGTTGTTTTTCCATTGTGGAATGTGATAGAGTTCTCCTGGTCAGAAATTCAGCACTCTCTCATCTGTCATTTCTAACTGAAACCACTATGAAAATATCCAAACCTCTCTATGTACCTGTATACATGCCCTGGAGAACTCCTTCCCAACCATGTGCCCCCCACTAATGGCACCCCACACAAGTGCTCCTCCCCTGCCATAGATGAACCTCTCTGTAGTCCAAAACTTCTTCAAAAAGGAAGCCCAGTATATTGACAGGTTCCATTAACAGAAAAATGGAATATAGTGATGGGTTTAAAGGTTAGATACAGAATATTACAAATTTAGAAAAATTAAATAAAGGAAAAATAAATTGGGGTATCAAAGAAATGAAAAAAGGAAAAAGCTTTATTTTTAACATTTTGCCTTTCATCACTGCTACAGGTGTTGCCCTGTATGTACAGTGGCAAGGCAATTTCTTCCATTTCTTCCTCAGTGTTTACCTCCTTTCTTTCTTTTTTTTCCCCCTGATTATTAAGTTTCTCTTGACATAAGTTTTAGGTCACAGTAATTCACATATACAATATATAGTACTCCCACATATTCAACACCAAACCCTTTGTCCCTTCCCCAACAGTGATCTTTTTACATGTTCATATTATATTTGCTGCAGCTAATATACAGATAAGGAAATGATAGCTTTCAAACATGGTTCCATTTGGGTTTACATCATGGTTTATATTTTAGACTACACAATTTTCTAAATTTTTAGTTATCTTATGTTTTACATTATGGTTTACATTTTATCCGATAGACTTTTATACATTTTTGGTGTAATTTAACATGACCTATATCCATCATGACATGATCTGTGGAAAACTTCCATTGCCCCACAGTTACCCTGATTCCATGTATTCAACACCTCTTTCCCCCTCCCCTTAGGGCCCACAATGACAATCAATCCTTTTCAGAGATACCTGCAAAAATTTTGAGGGCTTGACATACTTGACTACCCTAACCCAATTGGGAACCACCGAATCTTTCAAGAGATACAATTTCCTCTGTTTGAGAACATCGGTCCTCCCCAGGATGTGGGTATACCTTCACTCTCGTTGTATGGGTCTCCGCCCAATGATATAATCCACTATGACAAAATGAGCACTCACACACTCCCCAGAAGCTTGCCCTGTGTCAGATGCCACACCCCCCTTAAGCACCCAAACAGGCAACCTTCCGTGTTACATTCTCTGAAAAGTTTTCTCTGCACCACAATTTCAGCCACATACCTAACAATCTCCCATGATCAAATGTTCCCCTCACTCTCTCCCCAATTTCTTGGGCAATCTGACCCATCCTCCCATTCCTAGTGCCCCTAAAGTTCACACAACCCCACCCAAAGTTATCCTTATGCCCCCATTTTATCCCTTCCCTGTACAAATGCTTACCTCCAGCTTACCATAGATTTCACCCAAGTAGCTGTCAGCTCACAACCTTCCTCTACCCTCAATCTACCTTAAAGTTTATCATCCAGTCTCTAACTCTCTGCGACAGCTTGGTTTACTTATTTCATATCAGAGAGGTCATGTAGTATTTGTTCTTCAATGCCTGGGTTGCTTCACTCAACATAAGTTTCTCAAGATATATCCATGTTATCATATGTGTTTGTACTATATTCCTTCTTATAGCTGAGTAGTATTCCATTGTATGTATATGCCACATTTTATTTATCCATTCATCTGTTGACGGGCATTTGGGTTGGTTTCAACTTTTGGCAATAGTGAATAATGCTGCTATGAACATTGTTGTGCACATATCAGTTTGTGTCCTTGTTTTCAGATCTTCTGGGTATATACCCAGCAGTGGAATTGCTGGGTCATATGGCAAATCTATAGCTAGTTTTTTGAGAAACCGCCAAACTGTCCTCCAGAATGGCTGGATCCTTCTGCATTCCCACCAACAGTGGATGAATGTTCCCATTCCTCCACATCCTTTCCAACAATTGTAGTCTTCTGATTTTTTGATAGCTGCCAGTCTTATGGGAGCAAGATGGTATCTCATTGTTGTTTTGATTTGCATTTCCTTAATAGCTAGGGATTTTGAGCATTTTTTTTAGCCATTTGTATATCATCTTTGGAGAAGTGTCTGTTCAAATCTTTTCCCCATTTTTTAAATGGGCTGTTTGTCCTTTTATTTTCAAGATATAGGAATTCTTTATATATGCAAGATATAAGTCTCCTATCAGATATATGGTTACCAAGTATTTTCTCCCATTGCGTAGGCTCTCTTTTCACTTTCCTGACAAACTCCTTTGAGGTGCAGAAGGCTTTAATTTTGAGTAAGTCCCATTTATCTATTTGTTCTTTTGCTTCTCGTGCTTTTGGTGTGAAGTTCATGAAGCCATTTCCTATTACAAGGTCCTGTAGATGCTTCCCTACTTTGCTTTCCAAGGTCTTTATGGTCTTGGGTCTTATATTTAGATCTTTGATCTATCTTGAGTTGATTTGTGTATAAGGTATAAGTTGGTAATCCTCTTTCATTCTTTTACATATTGATATGCAGTTTGCCAGGCACCATTTGTTGAAGAGGCCATTTTCTCCCAGTTGAGAGGGTTTGGTGGCTTGTCAAATAGCATATGGCTGTATATATGAGGATCTATATCAGAACTCTCAATTCGGTTCCATTGGTCAATGTGTCTATCCTTGTGCCAATACCATGCTGTTTTCACTACTGTTGCTATGTAGTATGTTTTGAAGTCAGGTAGTGTGGTTCCTCCAATATCATTTTTCTTTTTCAATATGTCTTTGGCTATTCGGGGCCTCTTTCCTTTCCAAATAAATTTCATAGCCAGTTTTTCTAGTTCCTTAAAGAATGATGTGTTGATTTTTATTGGAATTCATTGAATCTGTAGATTAGTTTTGGTAGGCTAGACATCTTAATAATATTTAGTCTTCGTATCCATGAACAAAGAATATTCTTCCATTTATTGAGGTCTTCTTTGATCTCCTTGAACAGTGTTGTGTAGTTTTCTGTGTATAGTCTTTTACCTCTTTTGTTAAATTTATTCCTAGGTATTTGATTTTTTTATTTACTATTGTGAATAGTATTTGATTCCTGATTTCCTCCTCAGATTGCTCATTATTGGTGTACAGAAATGCTATTGATTTTTGTGCATTTATCTTGTAACCTGCAACTTTACTGAACTCATTTATAAGTTCTAGAAGCTCTGTTGTAGACTTCTCAGGGTTTTCTATGTATAGGATCATATCATCTGCAAATAGTGAAATTTTGACTTCTTCCTTTCCAATTAGGATGCCTTTTATGTCTGCTTCTTGCCTCAGTGCTCGAGCAAGTACTTCTAAGATTATGTTAAATAGGAGGGTAGAGAGTGGGCATCCTTGTCTTGTTCCTGATCTTAGAGGGAAAGGTTTTAGGATTTCACCATTGTAAATGATGTTAGCTGTGGGTTTTTCATATATATTCTTTATCATGTTCAGAAAGTTTCCTTCTATTCTGATCTTTTGCAGTGTTTTTTATTAAGAAAGTGTGCTGTATTTTGTCAAATGCTTTTTCTGCATCTATAGATATGATCATGTGATTTTTTTCCTTCAATCTGTTTATGTGGTGTATTACATTAATTGATTTTCTCATGTTGAACCATCCTAGCATACCAGGAATGAACCCCACTTGGTCATGGTGTATAATTTGTTTAATATGTTGCTGAATACAATTAGCAAGTATTTTGTTGAGGATTTTTGCATCAAGTTTCATTAGAGAAATTGTTCTGTAATTTTCCTTTCTTGTGGTGTCATTGTTTGGCTTTGGTACTAGGGTAATGTTGGCATCATAGAATGAGTTAGGTAATGTTCCTTCTGTTTCAGTTTTTTTGGAAGAGTTTCAGCAAGATCAGTGTTAGTTCTTTCTGGAATGTTTTGTAGAATTCACCTGTGAAGCCATCTGGCCCAGGGATTTTTTTTAGTTGGGAGGTTTTTAATGACTGTTTCTATCTCTTTACTTGTGATTGGTTTGTTGAGATCGTCAACTTCTTCTTTTGTCAATGTAGGCTGCTTATGTGTTTCTAGGAATTTGCCCATTTCCTCTAAATTGTTTTTTTGTTGTAGGTGGAATATAGTTTTTCAAAGTATCCTCTTATGATAGTCTTTATTTCTGTGGGATCAGTGGTGATATCTCCTTTCTCATTTCTTATTTTGTGTATTTGCATCTTCTGTCTTTTTTTCTTTGTTAATCTAGCTAAGGGTTTGTCAATTTTATTGATCTTCTCAAAGAACCAGCTCTTGGTTTTGTTTATTTTTTCAAGTACTTTCTTATTTTCTATTTCATTTAGTTCTGTTCTGATCTTCTTTCTTTCTTTCTTTCTTTCTTTCTTTCTTTCTTTCTTTCTTTCTTTCTTTCTTTCTTTCTTTCTTTCTTTCTTTCTTTCTTTCTTTTTCTTTCTTCTTCCTTTGGTGTTAGTTTGTTGTTTTTAACTAATTCCTCCAAATGTGCATTTAATTCTTCAACTTTAGCTCTTTCTTCTTTTTTGATGAATGAATTTATGGCTATAATTTCCCCTCTCGGTATTGCTTTTGCTGCATCCCATAAGTTTGGATATGTTGTGTTATCATTTTCATTAGTTTCAAAGCAGTTATTAATTTCTTTTGAGATTTCCTCCTTGACCCACTGTTTTTCCAAGAGTGTGTTGTTTAACTTCCAAATCTTGGTGCCAAATGTGAATCTCTGGCCCTTGCAGATTTCCAGCTTCATTCCACTGTGGTCAGAGAAATTATTTTGCATGATTTCTATCTTTCTGAATTCATTGAGACTTTTTCTATGGCCTAGCATGTGTTCTCTCTTGGAGAATGATCTGTGTGCACTTGAGAAGAATGTATATCCTGCTGTATTTGGGTGTAATGTTCTGTATATGTCTTTTAGGTCCAGCTCCTCTAATATATTATTCAAAGTCTTTGTTTCTTTATTGATTCTCTTTTGGGATGTTCTGTCCAAAGTTGATAGAGGTGTCTTAAAGTCCCCCACTATAATTGTAGAGGCATCTATTCCTTCATTAATTTTTTCCAGTGTTTGCCTCACATACTTGGAGGCACCCTTATTAGGAACATAAATGTTTATGATTGTTCTTTCTTCTTGAAAGATTATACCTTTCACTAATATGTAGTGTCCATGTTTGTTGTTTTGCATTTAAAGTCTATTTTGTCTGATATTAATATAGCTACTCCTGCCCTTTTTTGGTTATTGTTTGCTTGTAAGATTGTTTTCCAGCCCTTCACTTTCAACCTCCTTGAATCCGTGGGTCTAAGATGTGTTTCTTGTAGACAGCATATAGATGGGTCCTATTTCCTTATCCAATCTTCCAGTTTGAGTCTCTTGACAGGTGAGTTTAATCCATTGACTTTCAGTGTTATTACTTTCAAGGAATTACTTATATTAGCCATATTTTCTTTGGATTTGTGTTTGTCATATTCTGTTTGATTTTCTTTTTCTGTTTTTGTCTTTTCAGTTGCTCTTACACTCTCCTCCAACTCTGCCTCTCTTGTTTTTTTCTTTCTTCTTGCAGAACTCCCTTTAGTATTTCTTGAAGGGGAGGATTCTTGTTGGCATGCTCTCTTAGTTTCTGTTTCCTGTGAATATTTTGAACTCTCCATCATTTCTGAATGCTAACTTTGCTGGATAGAGTATTCTTGGTTGGAAATTTTTTCTTTTAGTATCTTGACTATGTCATACCACTGTCTTCTTGCCTCCATGGTTTCAGATGAGAAATCAGCACTTAATCTTATGGAGCCTCGTTTGTATGTGATGGTTCTCTTTTCTCTTAGTGCTTTTAATATTTTTTCTTTGTCTTGAGCATTGGATAACTTGACAAGTATATGTCTTGGGGTAGGCCTGTTGGGATTTATGCTGTTCAGGGTGTCTTGTGCTTCCTGGACATGTACATCCATCTCCCTCAATAGGTTTGGGAAGTTTTCAGCCATTATTTCCTCCAACACCCCTTCTGTCCCCTTTCCCTTCTCTTCTCCTTCTGGGATGCCTATAATACATATGTTTGTGCATTTTGCATTGTCATTCAGGTCCCTAAGCCCCTGCTGGATTTTTTCTATCTTTTTATCAACCAGCTCTATTATCTATCTGTTTGATTTCAGATGTACTATCTTCCACGTCACTTAAAATCTACTTTGCCTCTTTGAGTCTGCTATTATTTGCTGAGAGTGTATTTTTGATTTCTTGAATTGTGCTGTTTATCGCCATCATATCCATTATATTTTCTGTATGATTGCAATTTCTTCTTTATTCTCTCCAATTGTTTTCTTCATATTCTTAATCTCTTCCTTCACCTCATCAAATTGGTCCCTAATATATGTTTTTAGATCTTTAATTACTTGTTCGATGTTCTGCTCCTCTTCCTGGTTTTTAGTTTGTTCATTGGACTGGGGCATGTTTTTCTGATTATTGGTTTGGTTTGTAGTTTTTTGTTGCTGTCTGGTCATCGTTTTATCTTGATGGGTTAGACAGTTGCTTAGCTTCTTTTTCTAGTTTTGAGTTTAATTAGTTGTTGTTTTTGCATGCCTGTTAAGTTTTCTCTTTGTCACTTTGTTCTTCTTATTCTATTTCCTTGTTGTTGGCTAAGTTCACTGGGGACCATGCATCCGGAGACCACGGGGCCCCGGAAACACTGAGGCTGCCAGCCCCAGGGGGAAGGGTCCTGCCAGCCCACAGCTTCCGACCTCTGTACTTGTAAGCTGTAATTCTACCTTTAGCAAGCACCACCTCCGCTGCTCTCTCTCCAAATAGATGTCTGCACACCCTCCACCCTGCAAGCTCCCAAAACAGCCCACTCTGCTTACTAGCCGTCTTGATTTGCTTGAGCTTACATTTTACTCAGGGGATTACTAAAGAAGGTATGGAGGTTAACTGAAAGAAGCAAACATACTAGTGATCCTCTGCAGTGCTGGTAAAAACCCTGCCCCTGTCTGGAAGGAAGAAAAAACAAAGCGATCACGCTGACACCAGCAAAGTCTGCTTATCTTTACCAGATGGCCACAGTCTTATACCAACATCCTTCTTGCTAATTAACAAAATTGGGCCTCAAGGACACCTGCCTGGACAGTCCAGAGCCCCAGTCCATGTAGTTCACATCATCCTCTCACCCTGTTGGTTCATGGAGCTCAGGTACTAACCATAATTCCTGTCTCCCTTATCCCTCCATTCCCACACACTTACCCTTTCTTTCAAGCAGCCATATAAGCTGCTCCCTCAGCTTACCCCTTTGAGGAGAAAGCTCTTTTGTGCTGCTCCAGCTTTAATGGAACTTTAGCTCAATAAATTTGCTCTGTAAACTCCTTTTTAAGTCTGTTTATTTTTAGTAAAGGCATATATACAAATATATATGTAATAACCTTTCCAAGGCAAAGTTTTGTTTGCTGTAGGCATGGGTTTGAAGTACAGGCAAAGATCATACAATGTTCAAAAATTCTTATTCCAAAGGAAACCAACTTGAAAATTTACACATTTGTTGCTTCGAAACTTACTTTTATTTATTTAATAAGTTTCATTGTTATTTATTACTTATGACTAATTTTATATTAATAAATAGTTTTTTTCTTCCTTATAAAAATGATATATTCTTATTTTTTAGAAAACTTTATGACAATGGTTCCTATAAAATCTGGCAAACAAGTGATTGTTCTGAAATAAAAAAGATGTGGCATTTTTTTCTCTATGTAAAAGCACTTTTCTCTCATTGCCATTTTTAATGTTGGCTATACAGAGAAGAGTTAGGAGATAAAAAAATTGTAAAAAATTATGGTAAAAATTATTAATACTGTTTCATTCATGAAGAAAGGTTGAGGGAGTCAATAAGTTTTCATACACAGAACACTATCATCCTTCTTCTATTTATTTCCATATTTTTAAGCTATACAGTTATAAAACCATATTTTTTTTACCAATTTACTTTGAAAAGATTATTATACAATGAATATAAAGATGGTACATACCAGATAGGACTTACCATTTTCACCCTCCAAGACGTGGTATCTTTCAATTTTTAAAAAATATTATATGTTTATATAATATTATATGTATATATGTTAGAAATATATACATGTTGTTATTCACAATGCTGAACCATAATCATCACTCTCGCTCCAAATAGCAGCCCTGTACTTCCCATTCCCCTATCTTTCTACTCCCCATGTCCTGGTAACCTAGATTCTAGATTCTGACTCTATGAGCTGCTTAGTCTAATTTTGTATGGGTTAAAAGGGGAAATGTTAGATTGTATATATGGTAAGAGAATAAGAAAAAATACATGGATTTTTTTTTTAAAGCAGGGCACTGAGGGACTGTACAACAAAGTTCAAAATAGTTTGGCCATAAAATTTAAGCATGCTATGGGTTAAGGGAGAAAGAGAAACTGTTTGGGGAGGAGCTGCCGGTCCTCTGTGCACCCTGCTGTGCACCCCATTCCCATCCCAACCTGTCCCTCTTCGTATGGGTGGGGCATGTGTCCGTGCTGGCCTGTGGGCAGCCCACAGCCCCCTCCTGCCTACCCCACCTTGGATCGCTGCCATTCTAGTTGTTGCCAGCTGTTGTTCGGCTGTCACTCTGCCCATCTCTTCAGAGGGGAACAAAGGGGGCCGGAGGAGGGAGAAACCCCCAACAGCCCTGCCTCCACTCTCCCTTGCACCTCTACCACAAGTCCCTAAGTTAAACCATCGACTATAATTAATAGTACAGCTATAAAAATGTGTTTTATCAATTTTAACAAATGTTCCACACCAATGCAAGTTTGTTAATAATAGGGCAGGATATAGGAATTCTGTTTTTTTTGCATGATATTCTGTAAACCCACACTTCTTTAATAAAGAGAAATATCTATATCTACACATGAAACTGTGATGTTGAGCATCATGGACATTCAGCATAATGAATGCATAAATGAGCATAAGAGATATGCGCTGTAACTTAAGAAAGTGTCATTATTGGCCCATTGGGCAGTCTTCTCCAAAAAAGAGCAGATTTTAGCAAGAAACGATTCCATTTCAGTGAGACAAAATGCCACTGACTTGCCCGGCTTCTAGACAAGGTAGTAAACTGGCAGCCCAAAGGTTTAATCAAGTCCAAATATGTGCAAAATAACTTAAAAATAAGACAGTGTATACAATTTGAGAGGTTTCAAATAAAAATGTGTATCTGTGTTTTTCTTGAAAGAAGTGGAGTTTTTGACAATATTAGGTAGTATATTCTTGCAAAGCAACAATCTCTTGGAATAGTGTAGTTATGGGTGCCTTTCAACAAGGTCTGTGCTCTCCAATTGAACACGGTTCCTACTACTTACTAGTTGGATGTGTCTATATATGCTCTTCTAAGGTGGCTCTAATCACTCATTTGCATTACCTGTAAAGACTTGGAGTTTGAATTTCTTTTTCTAGAGAAGAGAAGATGCTTAATTTAACTAAGGGGTTCATGACAATCTCTTGCTATTCCAGAATGTGTGTATTGAAAGTATTGTAGTAGTTTACATCTTTGGGTTAGAGATTGTTTAGAAACCTTGGTTTTAAGAGGGATGGAACTGCCTTATTAGGACAATAGAGGTATGATTAACAATTTTTCCTACAATTATCCAGTTTGTGGCTCTTAACAAAGATTTTCTGGAAATACAAACCACCATTTTAGTGCCTTTATTGGCAAATAGAACTGTATTGGTGAGCTGATACAGTAATTGCACTTTAATAGCCATCAGCACTCCAATTTACAATTATTTTAAGTGCAATGCTTTTGACTGGGCATTTCCAGAAATAGGTGTGCTTAAATAATCCAAGAAACAAGGAAATGCCTTACAAATCTAAGGAAGATTTAAAAGCTTTCCTAAAGTTATTCAATATCAGATACCTAGCAAAGCTAGTTCCTGGAATTGATCATCTGTAAATAAATAATTGCCAAGAAATTATAGTACTATAAATATGATAGTACTATAGTAATCACCATGAATTCTTCATTGAAAGCATCTAGAATACATCAGTAAATATTGTATGTAAGAGGAAACACTAGAAATATTTGAAAAAAACAAACAGGTTAAAATATCGTGATAAATGAATAAAAATGTATCAGTATTTCCAGTGATGGTTTTAATAAAATAAATTCAACATTCCTTTAATAACATTTTCCAATTTTGTAGTACATAATATCTACAATTCAATACAACTTTAGTTTAGCTTTATAGCTGCTTGCTAACTTACCAACTAACAATTTATGCTGATCAAGAAGTCTAATTTATTCAGCTTTTTAGACTCTTGAGATTAGAAAATTTTGGCTAAATTACTTGTTGAGCTGGGAAATCGATTGCACTTATGTGAAAAGCTTGTTTGGAACCCCTTTCAAGTGTGGCTAAATCTGTTTTTATAATTTGTCCACAGTACTGCATGGTCTGAAATTCCACTAGGACAAAGAGCCAATTTATTTGTGTATAAGAGTACATGGGTAACTGATTTTACAAGTACCTGAAAAAAACTAAAGCTTTCTTACAATCCAGCTCTGCAATAAGAAAGTATCTGTATCTATGAAGTATCCACATACTGTCTGAAAATGAGAAAGTAAAGTAAGTTGGGGGAATCTATGATGTTACAAAGTTATTTTCTGACTGTTGGATTAACTGATTATTTCAGCAAATATAAAAAAATCAATGTATATAAATAATTCATGAGTTCCCATTTATTTTTGACTTGGAGTTGATTTTAAAGCAAAAAAAGGAACTCTAAAGATGAGGCTGAACTTCTAGATGGATACTGAAAACTTCATTAATAAGAATAAAGGTTTAGAGAGACAATGTTGAAAACTTTTCTTTTTAATATGATTTAATATGATTCTTTAGTATGAATCTAAAACTGATTTAATAGAAGACTATGCTAAAACTAGTTTTGCCTACCCATTCCTTTAACTTTGAAAGGAACCTATGTTTCCTCTTTCTCATACTGTAACAAAGACCTAAATACATCTTTTGTAATGTCTTACATTCTTCATTCATTCACGTATTCAATAAATATTACTGAGTTCATCTTTTATATGCCAGGTGTTCTCCTGAGCACTAGGGATGTCTTAGTAAAGTAGGATAACCCACAGGGAACTTATGTTCAGGTGTGTGTTGGAGGATAAGGCCTATGAAAAAATAAACTACATAATAGAAAATGATAAGTACTATAAAACTTGATGAGATGGAATAACTTAGAGACTGTGTGTACATAGCAAGACAAAGAGGACAGGAACTGGCCTTCAGGGTATCATTGAGAGACAACTTTGTGGAAATCAACCTTTATTCTCTACCTATTGCCCACATTGCTGGTGAATGTCAAGTTCATCATTCTGGGTTTAAATCTAGGGCTAATAATAGAAAGACATAGTCTAACCATTCCCCATAAAGAAGAGGTATTTACATTTAGTGATAAAAAGACATAACTTTTCTGTAAAAAGATCCTCAAGTGCTGACTTATTTATTTGTTTGTTTGTTTATTTGTTTATTTATTTGTTAGGCGGTATCAGGGATTGAACCCCAGACCTCATACATGGGAAGCAGGCACTTGAGCTATGTTGCTCCCGACTTATTACTATACTTCATTATAGTTCCATGTGACAAGGGAGGGTTGTTTTACTTTCATTTTCTAGCTGAAAAAATCAGTCATTGAGGGTTCAGTAATATGACATTTAAAGGAAGTTGGGAATGAGCCATCTATGTTGAGGAAACAGATTACCTTCCTACTCTGTAAATTGAACCTACGTTAGGAACTAAAGGGCACTGGCCACCTTCCCTCTGATTATGAAACATTCAGTAAGTTCTTTTCTGGACAGGACAACAGCTCAGATTTTCACTTCTGGTGCTGTCAGATACTGCTGAATATTTTATATGGCTAAAATTACTTCCTCTTACAAGCAAAAGCTGCATGTACAACAAATCAAATACTCAGCCAAGTCACAGAGTACGTAAGACAAGTGATCCCCTTACAGAGCTCAGAGGTTTCAAGTAACTGGTAAAATTTTCTCTTGGAATTTTGTGGAATGCATGATGTTATTGTCTATCATATTCTGAAAGTAAAAAAAGTAACAAATAATGTTCGCTACATTACCCAATTATTTTATCTTTTTCCTGCTGAAAGCTTCTAATAGAATTATTGTCTTTTTAGCTAACCAACTTGCAGGGTGGTATTCAATATTTATGAAATGCTTGTTTTCTCATAGAATAGAAGTTACTGATTTTTTCCCACAAATGACAGGATTTATTAATTGCTACTTGAAAATGTTGCATTTTTGGTTAAAAATTTAAAATGATGGAGGACATGGCCAGTACACATTCAGAGTAAAACCTGAAATATTGAATACATCTAGACTGAAAATGTCATTATAGAGTAAAATAGACATGTGTCTCTAGAGAATGAAGAGAACCCGAAGTCCCTGTTAACATAATTAAAAACTGAAAAAGTTTTCAATTTATATTGGGACAGTTTTCTTTGTTTTTTAACAAGAGTTCCTAACTACAAAAAAGTAAGGAAGGTTATATTAAAGGTATTTGAAAAGTCAATAAATCCATGCATCTCACATTTCCTCATGGATGGAGTAGTATTTCAGTATGCTTGTTTATGCACTATATTTCCCCAACACCACAAACCTGGATTTTTTTTTTTTATATCGAAAGTACCAAACTCTCTCTCAACACTAACAGAAGATAGAAAGCAATGTGGATAGTTCCTGGTTCTTAATTTTCAATAGGTACATTCGCTTTAAAACTACTTAGCGCTAAGGGAAAGAGTTTAGTTCAGGGGATTGACTAGAAATCTCAAGAAGCTGAATAGGTAAATTTTAATCTCAGTTCATAGTAGCCATAGGCAACTTGCCTGTATCACAGTGCCAAGTGAGAAGGTAAAAGTTGTTAAAGTATTGGGAGTCAACTGAATAAAATTACATCTTATAAAGGTATATCCTGGTGGTGTTACTGATAGAGCAACATGTTTTTTCAGGGTAGCCATTATTATTTAACAGCAGATGGAGTGATATAAATCTACATAATGGGCTTCAGTCTTCAGCACAGTCACCCCAAGCATAATAGAGGATAAAGTAAAGCTTTATTACCTCCAAGGCATCTCAAAAAGCGTTCCCTTTGATGCCAAATCCCATCTTACCACTTTACTTCCCAAAGAGAAATCATAATAGCTATTGGGGTGGAATGCTTAGATGACATCCAAAGGCTAGAAGTGGGAGTGAGGGTTGGGAGTTGTTTGGAGGCCCCTAAACAAAAGCAGATATTATGAAGCAGTTTCAGTGTCTAACTCAGTCTTCACAATTTGGTCCTGTTGGACTTGTTTGCACTGACAGCCTCAGTGATTATTATACCAATCAAACCAGTTTCACGATGATATTCCATATCCCATTTTCATTGCTACATGAAATGCAGTCTTGAAAGGGCCAGGCATCTTTCACGAAGCACAACAGGACATTGATAACTGTGCAGATTAGCTCCTGATCCAATCTCAGGGCCTGTTTCTTACTTTATGATTTTTTTTCTAGCTGGGTATACTTTCCCTCAGCAGTCGATAGCTCTTTTCACCCATACCACTCAAGACATCTGTATGGTATAAAATGAAAGATCAAAAGCTGGTAGGAAAATAGGAGTAAAGGAATGAAAACTGAAAGAAACATAGTTGGAAGGAAACAAAGGTTTATAAAAGATGAGCTCAGGTTTTATGTTGGTGATGATTAGCCTTGCAAAACCTTGAGACGTGTGGAAGCATTTGCTTGACTAAAATCCAGTTTTCTCTTTCTCATTTTTAAAAAAGTCTTTCAATAATGAGCAACTCTCCTCTCATTTGAAGGTTTGAATCTTTTCTTGAAATAGTTCTGTAAGCCCAGGCATTTGAACACTTGATCGCATGCAGCAGAATCAGGCACATGGAGGACAGCTGACTCCTCAGAAGCAGGAACTTGGGTAAGTGCCCAGCACTGAAGCCACCTAAAGTGACTGCAAGTGCTGCCATTTGGGTAAGCACGGAAGATGCATTTTAATTTAATAATGTTTTCATTATACAATTGACCTCTGGCAAAATTCTTCTAGCAGATATGGTTCCAGCATGGGTAAGGTTTGGGCTTGGAAATATCTTCAAAATGACAGAAGGAAGTGAAAAGCATCTTCCTAATATTCGAGCACAGAAAGGAAGAAGCAAGCTTTTATTTTGTGAACTGCAGTCCTATCCCAAATATTTTGATTAGATTTGAAGAAAGGACTGACTCTTTTCGGCAGTTTGAGGTCTAAAGTCATGCAGGATTTGCTCCCCATTCTTTTTCAGACATGAGATCCATCCATAGTCCATTGCCAGTCTGCTGCAGACTACAGACATTCCATTACTGGAAGCAAATGGACAATTTATATTTGAATTTGTTTATCAGGGTTCCAGAAAAACTGGCTGAATGTGGGTGGCATCATCTCTAATTACAAAGATGATTGAAAATTATTATGGTTTGATTTTCTTTGATGTGAAAGTTATTTTAATGATTAACCTAGTATTGTTAGAGTTGGAATGGAATCTCACATAACCTAGGAGAAGTCATCCATGACTTACACGAAGCATTGCGATTTCCATTTCTTTGGTGATATGTGTTTGGTGATGTTCTCAGAGGTTCTTTCTGTTCCACATTTGCCATTGATAAGACCAATTGTTATTGATGTTAAGGGAGAGCCCTCAATTCTTTGACTCATATGTTTGAGATGATAATCTGTGGTTCTCAGGAGTATGATACTTTGTTTTGCTCCTCTGAATTGGCTTCTTATAAATCATTTTAAAGGCCAAAGTAAAATAATTCCAAAGCTGTCTGTGTAGATAAATTTGGTAGCAACAACAAAGGGGTTGAGTTTAAACACCTACTACTTTTTTTACTACATAATTGAAAATACCTCTTTTTATTATTTTACTTTTCAGTCAGTAACCTTATCTCACGTGACACATATTAAAACTTTTATTTAAATCTGTAATTTGCAGTTAGACATTTTTAATGTCCCTAAGTGGTTTTGATTTCTTTGATTCTTGACTAAGCAATGTATTACTTATGCAAATATAAAAATCTAGAAATATACTGTGCATATACTTTCATTTTAGTAACTTTCCAGAAATTTCCTCAAAATAAATTATAGTCATCTCATTGTTAATGGCTGAATACTTTGGTGGCAAGATCATGGGGATACTGTTACAAAGTTCTACAGTATTTTCAAGGCATTTTTTTTCCCCTTCTTTTACTGAAGGCCTACATTAATACAGAGGTAATAAATAATTACATTTTTTTCTTCTAGGAAACCTTATTTTAAAGGTAACTTTCAAATCCTGAGTATATGTTCAGACTCGAATTTATTTATTTATGGCACCAAACAATGAACTACTGAAGATTTATATTTTTGTAGCCTTTTCAATAGCTTGAATAACATTAAGTTGTATTAGTAAAAAGTGGTAATAGTTTGTATCATTTAAGTACTGATTAATAATGTTTACTTGCACAGAACTTCTTTTTTTTTTTTTTCTTTTTACTAATTTACCAAATGCTTGATTTATTTCTTTTCTGGATTTAAGCTGAGATGTAAACTGGGTCAGGACTATAAACTAAGCTTCACTTGGTTTGCTACATTTTATCTTCATTACAAAATGCTGTACCTGAAACAAAATATAAGGGCTTTACCAAGAAATGATAAGATAAAGCAGACCGAAATTTATTGATTCAGAGCCATTGTTGATTATTATTAGATACTTAAGTTGATTTCAAGTGGGAAATCTCAAGAATTTAGTGATTAGTAAAGACTAATTCTCCTTACAAAACTGACTGCTGAGGAGAGCGGATGTAGCTCAAGAGGTTGAGTGTTTGCTGCGCATTTATGAAGTCCCGTTTTGATACCCCGTATCACCTAAAAAACAAACAAAACAAACAAGTGAAAAGATCAACTCTCATTGGAGAGCGGTTGTAATTCGGTGGTAGAGTGCCTGCTTCTGATGGATGAGGTCTTGGGTTCAATCATTGGGACCTACTTAAAAAAAAAAAGACTGATGAATTCTACAAGCTCAGCAATACTTTTCCAAATATGGATTGACCGTCATAATAAATATTTTATTGCTAATGACCAATGGCTTTTACCAAGACTTATATAAAAATAAATGAGGAAATAATAAAATAATGACATTTGCTGAAAGAAATCATAGAAGAAATATATTGTGTCCTATCCCCAGACTTGCATGTATGTGTGTGCAGTCATATACTAATTGTTTATAGCAGGCTTGGCAAACTTTTCTAAAGGGCCAGATAGTAAATCCTATGTAAGTCCCTGTGGTGACTACTTAAATCTGTCATTGTAGCATAAAAACAGCCATAAAGAATAAATAAGTGAATGAATATAGCTGTGCCCTAATAAAACTCCACATATAGATGTTAAGATCCAAATTTCATATAATTTTCATGTGCCATGAAACATTATTTTTCTTTTGATATTTTTCAGCCACTTAAAAAATGTAAAAAATATTCTTGGCTTGTAGGCTATATACAAATAGGTGGTGGCTTGCAGGCTGTAGTCTAGTGTCCCCTGTTTTAAAGTAGTAATTTTCTAGGGCATGCAATAAGATTTATTAGTAATAAAGGAATATGAAACCTTTATATTCTTTATATTATTAATGGAATTTCTTTTACAAAAATGACAAAGATATTTAAAAAAAATTATGGATGCAAAGTTAGAAAAGCTAGTTATTAAGTCACAAGAACAGCAAAGCCAAAGTTAGATTAATAAGACATTTTTGTGATTTCCATTGCTATATATTTGAAGAATTAAGATGCTAAATACAAATGATATTTATAGTTTAAAAGGTAATTGAGGCCAAATGAAAATGCCAGTAGCTTTATTTGTTTGTAAATTTAAGATCTTCTATAAAATGAAGATAACTTGAACTTTTTACTAACATTGTAGTCATTTAATATGAAATTGTATCATTTGGGAGAATAAAAACAAATGAAGATTACTTATTGTCATAAGTTAAAGTATGATATTAAAGTATGATATTTACTCAAATATGCTTACCTAACAAATAGTCAGAGTTCATACAATTGACAATCACTCAGTTGAACACATCATCATTACACTACAGCATATAAATCTTCTGTCTAATCCATGAATTATTTTTTCACATAAAACCATTTTTCTTTAGATAATAAATATGATGGAATTATAAAGTATGCATGGCAAACTTTTCTATTTTAAATATAATTTATAATAATTTTGATATAAGAAGCTTTAAAAATTGCATAATTAAAAATTACTAATCTTTTATAGAGTTTAACCCTATCTGTAGAATATATGCATTATTAAAACTTTAAAACATTTATTGTGCTTAGCATTTAAGTCTAAAAGGCAAAGCAGTCCATATGTATTTGAATTCTAGCACAGCAGCTTTAATTAAAAACTTACTTTGAATAAATATTTTAAATTAAAATAATATACTTCTGGTTTCTTAAGTTCCTTGCTCTATCTGTTCTATCTCAGAAATGTGTACCATAATTGTTAATGGAGTGAATATGAGACTTAGTAAGGGATTGCTAATTCAATCAATCGATAGGCTTGATGTTTCTTAGTTTATAGAAGTTAAAGGTATTTATGGGCATGATTTTTTTTACAGTGAACCAATTAACTGGTGTTATTTACAGGACATAAAAAATTCTATCTGAATTTTCTTTTAAGTAAGCTGAGTAATCAAGTAGCTTCAAACAATTTTTCATCTAAGAGTTTTACGTATATAGCTATAATTTCAAATCAAGGTCTAGACTCCAAACCCCACTTCTTTTATACGAAAACATATAAAAAACAATAGAAAGTATTTCTAGTGATGAGTGGTTTGATTTGAAGATTTAATGTAATTGATGTTTAGATAAAAGTGAAAATTTTAATTTTGTGAACGATGCACAATTTAAAACATAAAGTATTATGTTGATCAGGACTAAATGTTGATATACCTGAACTTCCATATTTTGATCCCTATTTGCAACAAGATAATTATTTATTAAATAAACATTTCTTGAGCATCTGCCATAGGCCTGGTACTCTGTTGGGCCCTAAAGAACAAAGATGAATATAATACTTTTCTAGTCTCCATGAGGTTTACAGTTTTATTAGGGGAGAACAAAGATGCAAATGTAAGTCAATTGGGAGTGATTTTGCCCATAAAGAGACATTTGGCAACGTCTGGAGACGTTATTAGTTGTAAGAATTTAAAGAGTGCGGTGCTCCTGGCAGCTAATGGGCTGAAGGCAGGAGTGCTGTTAAACATCCTACAAAGAAAAAGACTGCCCCAAAGAAAGAATCATCTAGTCCAAAATACCAATAAGGTCAACTTTGAGAAGGCTTGATCTAAATGTAGCATATTTTTCGAGTTGATATTATAAAATGATGCACAGAGTCTCCTGAGATCATGGAAGAGGAAATAGTCAATTTCACAAGCAAGAGGGTCTTGTTTGTAAAATTGTCTTGGTACAAGAGCTTTGGGATGGTTGGTTTTTTGAAAGGCTGAATGGAGAGATGTTTTGTGGAAATGAGGTGGTGTTGGGAAGATGAACTTTCTAAACTGAAGGAGCATGGGTATTTAAAATAATTTATTTCATTTGGTAAATGTATGAAGTCTAAAGGACATAGTAGACTATGGGGGCCTAGAGACTTGAAGTTGGGTGAGTAAGTAGGACCATTATCCTGGAAGCTTTTGTTTTTTTTCCCCATGTTATGGAGTTAGACTTTCTCCTCAAAGGTATTGCCAATGATGAAAGGTTTTGATCGGAGACTTGACATGATTAGGCAGCCTATTTATAGTACTCCTCCCTCCCCACCATGGTGCAAAGGGTCATAATTATTTAAGGAAACAGAAAATCCTATAACATTTACTAGAGAAGAATCATGGAAGGGAAAGTCTCCCAATGGAGACTTCTTTCTTATCCTGTAAATGTTTTGCTTCTGATTCAATATCTTTTACTTAATAGTCAGAACTATATCAAATAAGTGAAAACCTAATTCATTTTTAGGAGTTTCCCAAATAACGGTATGTGCTTGATTGTCTGCCTCCAGAGAGCATAAGCTGTTATGTCATAGCATCAGGCAGCATTGTTCTTCCTTAAAAGTTTTGCTTTCAGATTCCTACTGTGGAGTCATGGTGTGGAAAAATGAATCTGCTTACCAATGAAAAAAGGTCAACTGGAAATGGAATTTCAAGTATTGTAAACACTTGTTCCCTTATCTCAGTGGTTCTTAACTCTGGATGCTTATTAGAATCATTGGGGGGAGAGATTTAGGCATCAGTATTTCCTAAAACTCTCCAGGTAATTCAAATTAGTCAGAATGAAGAACCACTTAACTCAAGGCTAAAAAAACATTAAACTCACATTTTTAGTTGGTTTTGTAATGATACCTTTTTTTTTTTTAGATTTTTCATCATATTAATTTGCATTTTCTGAGCACATACCAATTTCCAAAGGGTGGCTTGCTGGCAGTGTTAATGCAAGAGGGAATTAGTCTGTGATTCCTTCCGTAAAATTCTCAAGGTGGATAAGTCTTCTTCAGATAGCAGTGAATTAATGAGAAAGTTAAACATGGAGTTTTTAAAGAGTGATATTTCTACTCCTAAAAAGGTCTAATTTTGTATTACCCAGCTCTGTGATTGGTTGGTTAATGTGGCTAGTAAGCATGGTGAATGAATGAAAGGCTGGGAGCTTGATTCTTCCATAGCTCATTCTCTGTTCTGTAGCTACAAATTATACATGCCATCCCAGGCTGCCTTGAAAATGTGGGTTTTTCTTGCCTCATGAGATACAGGGATAATTGATTATAGTGATTCTAATTCATCCCTGAAAACATAACTAAAAATGTCAGCTCTGATCCTTTGTTTACTCAACAAATGGTTATTAATTACATGCTCTATGGAAGGAGTTGACCATTTTTTATCTATTTGAAAGGAAAAGAAGGCTCAGTCTTTATTCCCCATGGATTACTTATATAACGTACTTATGGGCAAAGGAGAAAACATATTCTTCTAAATTTTCTTCTTCTCTCTAGGACCTTGAATGCTTTCCTAATCAACCAAACTCTATAATCCAATATTGAGTGCTTGACCCAAACCAGGGAAATACATGCTTTCTCAACATTGTTCTTACGGGTGGTTTATTTTCTCAGATGCTGTTTTTCTTTCATTTGCTTCCTTTGTGAGGTCAATCAAAACATGTCTGTGGCTAGGAGACTCAGCCCACGGACATCATACTGCTACCTTATTTTAAATCAGGGACTTTAAAACTTTGTGACCATAACTCACAGTAAGACATTTTACCTTGTGATCTAGTAGACAGACATATACTTACACTCACAGCAAATATACATTTTACACAATAGGTTACACACAGTACTCTCCAATATTGTCCATTCCATTCTATCCTATTGTATCTTATTCTATTTCATGAAAAACAGTTTTCTTGACCTACTAAAATATCATAGCACAATAATGATTGAAAATATTGTTCTAATCTAAACCCATGATTTTCAATAGGGTCTACAGGTGTATATTATCCTAAGGGGATTGGTAAAAATTTCCAGGTGTGTTAAAATAGTTTGAAAACAAACCTGTTCTTTGTTCCAATGTTTTGACTTCTTTTTTAGTGAAGAACATTACTTTATTTATATTTTTCAAATATCACATGTAGGAGAAAACAGGATTACTTTGTATTTTAAAGTGCTAAGTCCCACTATTTTTTTGGGTCTCATTTATATTTCATCATTTTCATAGCGCTGTCCAATGAATAAACCAAACCAAACACTCATTATAACTTATTTGGCAATTAATAATGCATTGCTGGTGAAATCTTTTGTGTAAATCTTTGAGCCAGAGATATTTTTGTCATGATCAACCTTGGTGTTCTTACTGTTCTTTTTTTTTTTTACTGTTCTTAATCAGAACATTTATCAAAATATTGTGAAATAAATAGTCTTGAAGAGATGAAATTCCAATGCTTGCTAGAATTTGTGTTCAATTTTTTCAAGAGTGGCCATCAACATTATCTGCTATTTCACCTTCAAAAATAAACCCCTCTGTCTTCCTCCTTTTTTTTTTTTCCCCAAGGTCACTTTACCCTTGAGTGAGATATACTGTTCGTCCAACTTATTCTGCCTAATGTCAGCCATATCCATTTCTTGAGTTTGCATGATGGTTCAGATCCCAGAGACTATTTTGTTTAATGAGGTAGGGACTGAAGACATGTCTAGATTTACACCTTATATTTCCAACTTTGGCTAATGCAGTGCTATCACTTTGTTAGAACTATATTCATCTCACTCAAGGCACAAGAACTTATAAGTTATCTTCTCAAGAAATTGTAACTGTCCTCCTCTCTAGAACTTTCATTCTCCATTCTCCACTGTCTTGGCACCTCTAACTTTGGTCCTAGAAATGTTAAGCTGATTGCTTCCTAAAAATTTTCCCTAATACTACCATATAAAAGAAGGAATGTCTATTTTAAAGATTCTATAAGCTAGCTATAGTTATTTAGTCTCTTGGATCACTTAAGTCCTTATTTTATAGATACTAAGGCAGATCAAGAGGCGCAAAGATGACTTATTCCCAGTGCCATTGTTAGAATAGGTTATCTGTAGGTCACCCCTTTTTGAATTTTTGTTATAATAAATTCCAAATATATAAAAATCAAAATAATGGTATAACCTTTAACAGTTTGCCAACACATTTTTTTCATTTTAAAAATTGTACTGAAGTATACCATTCATCTATGAATGTATATAAACAATAAGAGTATAGTAAAAGTTGTAAACTTACAAAATAAACATGCATAACATACAAGACTCTCATATATCACCCCACCACCAACACCTTGCATTGTTGTGGAACATTTGTTACAAATGATGAAAGAGCATTGCCAAAATATTACTACTAACTATAGTCCATATCTTACATTTGGTGTAAGTTTAAATATATTAAAATTTAGAATTTCCATGATTTTAACATTGATTTGTAAGCACCCCTTTTGTGTATATATGCTAATTGACCTGACTGACTGAAACTTTGGTGGATTTGATTTTATGATATCCAAAAGTATCATACTTTGTGGATACAATTTTTGATTAGAAATAGCTAACCTAGAAGTATTTGAAATTATTATTTCAGGAGCTACTTTTAGTTATCTTCTTTTCTATTACCTACAAAACGTGTAAGTACTCAGGAAAATTATTTAGGCATTTGGCATCAATTCTTACATCTGAAGACAAAGGTGGCTCTGTTTGCTTTGATTTATTTCTCAGAAAGATGTCATGAAGGTTAATATTACAGCTCCCCAAGCAGACCAAGAAAACAATATAAAAAATCCTGAATGTTAATGGGAACATGGTTGAAAAATGTATTTGAGGCAGAATAAAGTGCTAGTATAAATTACCTATTTTATTTTGCAATTATGGTTCCTAAAGATCTTTGAGGATACAAACAAAAATATGGAAGCAAGGAGAAATAAACGTATTTATGTTTTTCTTAAATCTTAATTTTACCATTTTTGTCTGTGGTAGCATAAAACAGCCCAAAAGTGGAGGGATAATTCTTTTCTTTAGTACCATAGAGGTTCAGCTGAAGGGTCCCTTGCTGATTTTATTTCTTAGAACATATAGAGGATGGATATGAGGGTATTCTGGGTGCAACATTTGCCACCTCATCGATTATCATGGATAAGGAAAGGAGAAAGGAGCAGATCTCTAAAGTCTCGTGATATAGTAAGGTCTGAATTCTGAAAAGGGAAGTGATTTTAGAAAGAAGGCCCAAGGGAATTTATCACTATTTTATCCTAAAGTTGTTAAAACATCATGAATTCACAGGTTCTTTATAGCTGGAAGCCATCTCAATCATCTTTCAGTCCAACATTTCTTTTCACACATAAGGTAACTGAAAACTAGGTCCTTTGTGTGACTTTCTCCAAGCCACACAGATGGTTAGTGACAAAATGAGAAACCAGAGCCCAGGTCTATGGTTATATTTGTTCAAAGGTATGTGAATGTACGTGGTATAAGTGTCATGTTAAATGAATTACAGAGACAACACAATATCTTAGTGAGCCTCTAAAAGCAAGCTGATGGGAAGTTCAGTCTACAAATTGTGATGATAAAGCAATTTTTCCTCTAAGAAGTCTTTCTTATATTATCTTAAGGTCATAAAGATGTTCTCCTAAATGATCTTCGAGAAGTTTTATTGTTGATAATGTAATTTATATGAAGCTGAAGTGTTTCCATTTTTATTAAAGACTTTTTGAGGACAGAAACACATACTCTGTACATTTAGTGGAGGCACATCAATTTGGCATTTAACTTGAACAAATCAACTATATATTCTTGAGGAAAAAAGAGAGAGAAATTCAATAGATTTAAATAGTACGAATGGTCTTCCTGAAATTCCAGTCAATGAGTTTATTTATGGTTCTGTATAATTGTGACAAGGTCAACATCAAACTGATTTCCTTCAGTTGGTCTTAGTTTATTGTACAATCTAAGTATGTTGAATATGATTTAGAGTTAAAGACATGAATTTATTTTACAGGCTTTCTGTAGGCAAGCCAATTACTTGTTCTGTGTTTAGTGTGAGGTGTTTTTTTTTTTTTTATGTCTCACATTGAATGTTGGGAAAATATATTCAAAAGATTTTAAGAATTAATATTCAATAAAGCTATAAATCCCCAAATATAGCTATTCCTAAGGCTTTTAAGTTTAACTTCTTTTCTTTAAGTTCAGTAGACTTTAACAATCATTTTCAGAGGTCTATAAATAATGTTTGATTTTATATACAAAAGTAGTTAATTGGGGTACTGAAAAGGAAATCAAATATACTAAATTTATAAAAGGAGTTTTAAAATGTTGGGAAGAATTATCTGCCATAACATACAAACCATGTCAAATAATTAACTAATTTTTAAAAAATAAATTTATGAATTTGATTTAGAAGTTTTCTTAAATATCTCAGTAATATATATAATCTTGGTAGGATTTCAATTTTATACGAAATGTCTGAATTGATTGCTCAGTTACACATTTTAGAACAGAATGAAGACTCATTGTATTTAAGTAGGTCACATTTTCTTAATCATTTAAACTACTTAACATACAAATATGTATAAATTCCTTAACACATAAAAAGAATTCCCTAATTTTGATTCTTTTAAAAACTTTTGTGCTTAAATATTCCTGGGGCTAAGAGTTATCAACCCAATAGGAAAGCAATTATCTTCTAAACTGTCATTGCTTAATAGTTTTGGCTTAGACACTGGATTTGTGTCTTATTTATGACCATCAAGCAACATAACCCTATTTATGGTCTATACAAGAACTTGATAAGAGAAGGGGTTGATCTTGCTGTCATAGTCACATCGCTCACGTCGTCCATATGCCCATATAACCTGAATTTATAATGTCTTCTAGGTTCAAGTTACCCATTTTCCCTGCAACTCTTAACTATGCCACTCTCAATGCTTGAATTTTCATTTTTTGACTCTTAAGATATTTGAATATCTTTTCATTCAGTTTTAAAATATTTCTTAATTTGACTAGATCTTGCGTTTCCTCATATTATTCTTGTCTGATAGGACCAAACAATTCTTACAGAGGCAAAACAATATTTAAACAGTAGAATTCTCTAGATTACAAGAGACTAAAGGGATATGAAATCAAAAGCAATGATAAAACTTTCCATTTAGTCATTTTATCTGTTTAGTATTTATGTTTGGATCCTATTGGAGGAAAAAAGCTATATTGTATATTTTTGGTAGAGAATTTTGAATATGGAATTGGTATTACATTCTATTATAAATTAATTAATTTTCTTATGATTTTTTAAAGAAAATTGATAATAGCATTATTGTTATGTGGAGAAGTTCTTTAATTTTAGGAAATGTGTGCTAAAACATTAAGAACCAAAATATCTAAAACTTACTTCCAAAAGATTCAACAATGAAAACAACATAGATAGAAGGGTGAATAGATAGAGAAAGTAAAATAAAAACATAGGAAATAATATTTGATTGGAATCTCCATATCTCAAGGCTGCATTGGATTCTGTGGTGGTGCCAGTTTCTAAGAATGAAACAAAGACTGTTAGTAATCTACTCAATTGTGAGAAGAAAAACTAGCATGGAGAGTTCTTTGAGAGTTTGTGTGTCTCTGTACACGGTTTTGTACATTATGCATATCTTAGGAGGATTTCATAGACAGCCAAAATAGATACTACCCCAAATAGCTGGGTTCCTGGGTGCTACGGAGACACCCAGGTCCTACAGTCATGGCAGATAGCTCCGGAGTTAGGTGCCCTGCCAGTGGGCCCAACTTTGGAGTTTGTGCTCTCGAGTGTGACAGAGTTGGACTCAGATCTGACTTCTCTACACATGCCTCTTCTGTCATTTTTATTGAACCTATAGTTGGTGCCGCAGTGGGTAGGTGTATGTCCAAGGAACTTGAATCTCTGGGCTGTCCATGTGTCAGCTGGGCCCTGAGCCTCAGCAGAGTTTCAACACCTACTCTCCAGTTCATTGGATTCACCCAGGTCAACTAACAAGGAGGTGAGGATAGACAACCACCACACCAAGGAACCAAGAGAGTCTACAACTGCGAGCAAGAGAGTCCCATCTATCAGCAAACGGGATCAAAGCCCCCTCTCAATTAAAGGTAAAGCGGGCATCACCACCCCAGAATCCTCAGGACTGGGGAATAAACTATGAACTAGAGTGGAGTTACTGGTATTCTACAATAGACTTGTTGGGATTCTAGCAATGGAAGAAATTATGTCATTTATGTGGAACCAGTGGCCACTGGAGTTGCTGAAGGCAGGGAGAGGGATAAAGAGGTGTAATATGGGGGCATTTTTAGGCCTTGGAATTGTCCTGAATGATATTGCAAGGACAGATACAGGACATGATATATCCTGCCATACCCTGCAGAATGGAGTGGGAGAGAGTGTAAACTACAATGTAAACCATGCTTTAGTGGCCATGCTCCAAGTGTGCTCATCAGTTGCAATGAATGTACCACACTAATGGAAGAAGTTGCTAATGTGGAAAAAGTGGGAGGTGTGGGGAAAGGGGCATATGGGAGTCTCTTAAATTTTTTATGTAACATTTTATGTAATCTATGTATCTTTTAAAAATAAATAAAAAATATATTTTAAAAACTAATTTACATCTTAGATACACCCACATGAAGTTTTGGTTATTTCTCCTTAAGTGAGCTCAATTTATACAAAAGGCTGCTTATCTAGTCATTGTAGGAAGCACATAACCTTGCTGTTTTAAGATGTCTGGTTTAAAATTATGTCACTGCTGTTTTAAAATTTAGTTTCTTTGGGAGTAACTATTGTGATAGTCAGTGTTTTCATCCCCCTTCTCCTTACTTTCACGTCCAGAAAGAGAGGGTAATGAGACAATACAGTTCAGGTTTAAGCGCACACATTTTGGAACCAGAGATCTGCAGGGGTTCAGTTTCCATCTCAATTGCTTCCTAGCTGAGTAACAATCCAAGTATTTAACATCCCTGTGCTTAAATTCCCTCACCTGTAAAATGGTGGTAATATACTTATCTCCTAAAGTTGTCATGAGAATTAAAAGGTAACATTGATAAACTCTTAGAATAGTGCCTGGCACATAGTAATTATGGTTTACATTAGCTACTTTTATATTTATTTTTCTTATTGTCTTGACATTGCTGAGGGTATTTAGTATATATCATCCTATTGTCTAACTGTCCTCAGCTAAGAATTCTCATTTGTTTGGTCTTTGGATACCGTCACTAGTCTTGCTGTGTTCACTGTGGCTGGCGTAACTTATGATCTCTTTCCTTAAAATGGGGAAAACACAATGATGTGTGCCATTTTCTGCCAGTGACATACATCCTCCCCTAATACTTAATGTCTTACTGATTCTTCTGGTCCTCAGGACTTCTACCACATCCCCCAGCTTTCCCCTGGCTTTAGCCTGTCCATCTTGTAGCTACTGAGCACCTCCTGGCCCCCACCAAGATATAGCACATCTCACTTTTCTGTTATTGTCTCTGGATCTCTTGATGGGTATATTAGTCAGCCAAAGGGGTGCTGATGCAAAATACCAGAAATCTTTTGGGTTTTACAAAGGATATTTATTTGGGGTAGGAACTTACAGTTACTAGGCCATAAAGCATAAATTACTTCCCTTACCAAAGTCTGTTGCTACGTGTTGATGCAAGATGGTGGACAATGTCTGAGAGGGTTCAGCCTCCCTCTTCCTCTGTAAACAGCTTCTTCCAATATCAACTGCAGTGTAGCATAAGTCTCATTTTTGTCCTGGGGCTCATTTCTCTCTGGGCTCAGCTGTTTAGGGCTCTGGTCTCTAAAGCTGCAAACTAGCAGTCAAAAGGCTTGTCTCTCTCTTTCCAGGGCCTTTGCTGTGTCTAATGGAGTCTTCTGTTTCCTCAGGTATCTACATCTCTGTGTTCTTCTCCTGTGTGTTTATTCCTGGGGCTACAGCTCAAAACTCCAACTTCCCTTCTCTGCTGTGCTGTTTCTCTATGTGTTCCTGCCCACCAAGGGGGCACGGACTTAATGGCCTACTAAGGTAGCCCAACAAAGCCTTAATCATTATTTAATCAGTGAAACCTCTGAATCCAATATAATCTAACATGCCCAGAGGAACAAACCAGGTTACAAACAAAACCCAATATCTATTTTTGGAATTCATAAATAAGGTCAAAATTGCTACAAGGATAAGATTATGGAGGATTTTAAAGGTATTTTCCATGGCAGTCGGAGGGCTGTATGGGAAGCTATCTCAGGCCTTTTCTCTGTCTACATGTGTCCTGCCACCATTGACTCTCAATTCTGTCTTCCCCATTTTAGAATGGGACACTTTGACACACCTTCTGTGAGGTGTCAGGCTAAAAAATAGGCTGGGCATATTTGTTTTCCCTTCTGCTTCTAGATTCCACATTTCTACTTGGGTTTCTTATCCACAGGGGGAAATAGAAAGAAAGCCCCGTGACAAAGTCTAAACACTCATGGTTTTCCCACTCCTCTACCAGTGCTTTCCTGTGGGGTAGAGCATTGCATTTATTACATATCCTATCTCACATCCTCTCTGTGGCTTTTAATGCAAACCTCATGCTCAGTCGTCCAAGCCTGGCTCTTAAAGTTACAGCCTAGATCTTGGCGAACCAATGTCTCCTTTGTCTCTACCAGTCAAAACCATGAATTTTTATAGCTATTTATCCACTTTGAGTTTGAGTTTGTTTGGAAGTCACAGTTGTGCAGAATTCTGTTCTCCTCTGCTTCAAATGGTAGAGAACCGTGAGACAAGAAAAATGATCAGGAATGAAATCTCACTCAAAATAATATTCTATTGCTCATGAATTCCATATAAGGATGGACATTTTAAGGGATTTCACAGGTAATTTTGATGATTTGAAGTAACTATAGACCCTAAGTATGAGATGGTTTTCCTCTGAGTGCGTTAGAAACAGTCTCTTGTTTGTACAAATTTTATTTATATAAGTCCCTATAAATCTTTAAAAAAAAAAAAAAGACTATATCTGTCTACACTGGATCCCCAATACCCTGAGTCTGAAGCTTAGAAAGTGATCAATAAATATTGTGGAATGTATGAATAAATAAATGAATTAACACAGGAATTTCAGGTAGTGGAGTACTATTGGAAAGGGACTCTTTTATTCATAGGCAAGGGGTGACTAAGATATAAGGTTATCTTTCTATTATCATTTTTGGTACTTATGCAAATACTTTAGATTTTTGAGAAGTGGATTGATATTCACCCAGAATAAATCCCTTCTAATGAGTCAATTCTTGTGCTGTGCCTGCTCATAAATATTTTGAATCACATCTCTAATTTGAAAGAAATATTTTCATTCTGAAATAATCATACTTAAGAGTCAATTGTCTAATCAATTAGAGGAGGATGAGAATTTATATAAATAATTAAATTATTTTATTTATAAATTTGTCGGGAATGGAAGAAGGACATCAATATACATCAACATATCCTCAAAGCTGTTTCAGAAGAATGAAGTGTACAAGTATCCTGAAAATGAACTTGGTGATTTATTAAGAATAAGCTTTTAAAGTGACTTAGTGCATTCTGTTAGTCTCCTCACCTCAAAACAAAAAAACAAAAACAAAAACAACCCCAAGGTACTAAAATAAATGTTCTATACTAAAACTATAAATCATTTAAATCCCATAGATTACTAGAGAAACTCTCATCAGAAAGATAAATGAGGAAGGCAGACAAAGGCAAATAAATGAGCACTCCCTTTGTATCAGTGAAAATTGGAGGTTTTCCCCTTAGGGAACAGCCTTTAGAATTCATATTTCCGTATAGTATACATCAGCATCTTTAAAGTCATAAAATTTCTGACTGTCTTCTTAATGGCTAAACTTATTTCCTTCTTTGTCTGAGGCATGATTCTGAAAGTACATCCTGTGTTTTGTTCTTTGTTTAACAAGGCAAGGGCACTTATACTCTACACTAAATACACTAAAGACTGCATATGCATATGTATATACATGGATATTTCTTTTTTTTTTTTTTTTTAAAGATTTATTTATTTATTTAATTCCCCCTCCCTCCCCTGGTTGTCTGTTCTTGGTGTCTATTTGCTGCGTCTTGTTTCTTTGTCCGCTTCTGTTGTCGTCAGCGGCACGGGAAGTGTGGGCGGCGCCATTCCTGGGCAGGCTGCACTTTCTTTTCACGCTGGGCGGCTTTCCTCACGGGCGCACTCCTTGCGCGTGGGGCTCCCCCACGCGGGGGACACCCTTGCGTGGCACGGCACTCCTTGCGCGCATCAGCGCTGCACATGGCCAGCTCCACACGGGTCAAGGAGGCCCGGGGTTTGAACCGCGGACCTCCCATATGGTAGACGGACTCCCTAACCACTGGGCCAAAGTCCGTTTCCCTGGATATTTCTAATGAAGGTTTTATATTTTCATTTTCCTTTGTAATATTGGTTTCTTCTAGTCCAAGCACAATAGAGAAATAATATAGAGCTTCTGTCTAGACACCCCATCAGAAACTTTATTTCTACATTAAGTAGTCATGTTCCTTAGCACTTTAAAAGCAGTGATATTGGAGGGCAAGCTAATATGTCCTCTTTCTAGAGGCAATTCTGTGTAATACTATATGTCAGTGTCTCTGCTGCAGATCTTACTGGAGTCCTATTGGTTGTCTCAAAGGTCAGAGTAGGGTTTCTTTCCTTTAACTAAAATTTTTTTTTTTTATTGACTTTGTAATAATATTACATTAAAAATATATATGTGAGGTCCCATTCAACCCCACCCCCCCACCCCCCCTTCTACCCCCCCAACAACACTCGTTCCCATCATCATGACACATCCATTGGATTTGGTAAGTACATCTTTGGGCACCTCTGCACCTCATAGACAATGGTCCACATCATGGCCCATACTCTCCTCCATTCCATCCAGTGGGCCCTGTGAGGATCCACGATGTCCGGTGATCACCCCCGAGGAGCCATCCAGGGCAGCTCCACGTCCCAAATACGCCCCCACCTCTCATCTCTTCCTGCCCTTCCCCATACCCATCGTCCACCATGTCCACTTTTCCCAATCCAATGCCACCTCTTCTATGTGGACATTGGATTGGTTGTGTCCATTGCACCTCTATGTCAAGAGGAGGCTCAGATTCCACATGGATGCTGGCTGCCATCCTCCCATTTTCAGTTGTAATCACTCTAGGCTCCATGGTGTGGTGATTGTCCTTCTTCAACTCCATCTTAGCTGAGTGTGGTAAGTCCAATAAATCAGATTGTAGGTGCTGGAGTCTGTTGAGGCTCAGGACCTGGCTATCACATTATCAGTCCAGAGATTCAAATCCCCTAACTATATCTTAAACCCCAACCCTTTAACTAAAATTTGATCTCTGTTAAATTATATACAATTCTTCTCCTCCCATTTTCTGGAAACTTTTAAAACTCCAGGCCTTTAAAGCTACCTATGAACCATTTCTGATACAAGCACTGTGAATGAGGGGCTTTCCCCTGTAGGGAGCGCCAAGCTTGTGCCAAGTAGCTGGTCAACAGGTGTAGAGAGAGGCTGGGATGAGAGGAGCAGTGTGGGCACCAAAGCCAAAAAGTCCATTTGTTTAAACAATTAACTTTAGTGAAAAATGCATAATTCTTAAACTGATGCTTAAATACCTGAAGAAAAGATATTTGGTTTGAATTTTCTGTTTTCCTCCCAACTGAAACAGACCTGTCTACATGAAAGCTATTAAAATTAAGGAAATATGAAACTTTGATACACTGTTGAGCCTGTTTGTCTCTCCATAAGTTATTTCCTGAGAGTAAAGTCACTTTGAACATGCTCACATTTTTCTCAGGTCACAAGGGTCCTATTTAATAAATTAGATTTCTCAGGTACTAAGAGCCACATTTATTCATCTGAAAAGGTTAATGCAGCTTTTCAAGTTATTCCAAGAGAATAATTTATGCACTGAAAAAGTCTGTTGTATTTGGAAAGTGCCTAAATAGCAAAAAAAAAAAAAAAAGTGAAATACAAATTAAAGACAGATTAATCAGGCAATTCATAACTAAAGTTGTTTTTTTTTTTTCATTTCCCCAGGCTTCATTTATATGGATGAATTACACATCCTGACCACCCTATTTAAAATTGCAGCACCCATTTCCCTCTCCCTCAAAACTTCCTATTATTCTTCTTGCTTTATTTTTCTCCAAAGCACTTATCACAAATATATTGTGCTTTTTACTTATAGCTCTTGTTGGTTCCTAATTTCCCTCACTAGAATGTAAGTTCTATTCAGGTAAAACTTTTTCTAACTGTTTTACCTTAGCCCTTTGGGAGTACCAGGCGTCGAGAAGCTTTCAATAGTTATTTGATGAATGAGTACATCAATAAATCCATGCTGGGACTCAAATTTACGGAGTATTTGCAAAATTTCCATTTGCTTAAGGTCATGTGAATTGTTTTTGGGGAGATGGTACCCTACAATGTTTCAGGGTGGTTTCTTGAGTCATTGTGTCTGGTTTTGAATCTGATTCTAACACTTGCTATTTGTTTAATCTTGGAAATGTGACTTAAGTTTCTGTGCTTTAGATTTCTCATCCCCAGACTAAAGAGAATAATATTTCATTTCTCATAGTCAGAAAATACTTAATGACATGCTTAAGACAAATTGATACAATGTCAGCTCTTAACACTCACTAATACTATCATTAAATCAGTTTATGATAAGCAGAATAATGTTCTTTAGGCACTCAAAGTTTAAAAGAAATAGAGTTATGCCAATAATGTAGATATTAAAATTTATTTTGCCTCAATCATTAGAATCACTTAATTAAAAGCATATTTTCAATATGTATTATTAATATACTTTAATTCCTGAAAATTAACAGGACATTAATTTTATTTGACAAACTCCAATTAAGTCAAACAGAGTAGTGTAATAATTCCAAAGACTGAGCCTGATTTTGAATTCTGCTTTGCCATTTACTAGGTCTGTGACCCTGGGAAAGTCAATTAAAAACTTTGACTCTATTTCCACATTGTAACATGGGTAAAAATTATATCTATGTCAGTAATATTAAATATTAAATATTAAACAGTGTAGTACTTGGTGCATAACAGATCTCAGTAAGTGAAAGGTTGAAAAAGATTATTTATATATAAAATCTTGAGAATAGTTTGTGACAGAATTATATCACTTTCCATAAAATTGAGTAACAAGTGACAGTGAAAATATTTTTTTCTGATTCCAAATTAATTCTATGGCAAATAACTCAGAAATTCACATTTTGAAGGAAATGCAAGGTATCATTTTTAAAAGAAAATTTAATATGAGAAATATTGACATATTTGACAGCAAAACACTAACATATCACTTCTTTTGTATTGCTTAATAGAAAACACAGGGCCTATTAGTCCCAGTTTAAGAGATGCGGATGTCTCTTTTTAAAATGAATACTCCTAAATTCTTTGAAATTCAATATGGTACATTCACTCTCCTTTCTCCTCCTTCTCCCCATCAACTTAGTTTTCATACATACTAAGTACAAAAAATGAGAATTTATGAAGATGCTAAGTTAAGAAACAAGTATTTTGTTAGCAATATTTTATAATAGTGGGAGTATAATGCAGTTCTGCAAACTATCGTTAGGAACAAAGTAGGGGCCTTGTTGCTGCACTTTAGTGGAGAAGATGGACAACGCTTCTGCTCAGGTTTTCTAACCAGAATTCACTGGAGCTCCACAGGACAGCAAGTACCTCAGGTCATCCCGGAGTAAACTTCAGAAATCTGGTCCTACCTTCTGCTCTGGAACTCCACTAACTTTCTGTAAGACTGTAATACGTTGGTCTATAATTGCATCCACCCAGGAGTTAGGGAACCTGAGCAACCAGAGCTTGTTGCTTTGATGAGTGTAATGAGTCTCAACACAGTCTACAAATTCCAAGCAAACCCACTTTCAGAAAAAAGTTTTAGTGACTGTGGCAAGGTAGGAGCTCCAAACTTGGTACTGTGAATCAATGCTCAGGTATTCTACATGCCGTGGAAATGATGAAGATAGAGTTGAGGGTGGGATGTTTTAAGCAAATAGTTAACCATTTTGTGGAAATAATGAGTCTCCCGAAGTCTTGACAATTCCATAAGCACTGCCAATATTATAGGAATTCAAAATATGGATACTGCCTACACAAGAGTTGTGGGTGTCTTGTTAAAATTCCCTTCTTAAGGTACTTTGATATTTAAACATGGATCAGTACAAATATCATTGTAAATATAGAAATGTGATTCAACTGATCAGGGCTGCTACTAACACATGGGATGCCTTTGTGTGGAGCAACCTCGTCCCAGAGCATGTGGCTTGAACAAAGGTGCACAGACCCAGTCATCATCCCCCTACCTTGGATGCCCTTGTGCAGCGCATGACCTGAACATCAATGCGGCGGCCCTGAAACTAATACTTGAATGCCTTCTGTATGTTCAGACTATGACATGCTCTTTATGCACTTGCACTTTTGGAATTTTATGACTGCAATCTTGATTTTCAAATGACAAATCTGGTGAATAGCTGAGGAGCAATTGGAATCAATGCCTGCTGATATCAAAAGCAATGCATTTTCTTCTTCGATCTCTACCACTTTTTCATCAACAAAACAAAACAACTTATTATGGGTTTTAATCTTCATAAGGTGCTGAAGGCTCTGTTCAAAGGATGAAGGACAGAGGCAAACCTCTTTTGGACAATCTTAGGTCTGATCTTAAATGCAAAGCAGCCTAATACTCTCATAAGTTGTTTCACTTGGCATGGGTTTGCTGAGACCAGCTCAGCAATAGGTTTGCATGAAGGGAAGGTGATGCAGAACTGAAGAAATAAAAGCAGAAAAAAAGACACAAGAGAGAAAATAAAGATGGTACCAGGGGACTCGACAGCTTCTGGAACTGAGAGCCTTGACCCTAGTTTCCACATCGTATTTATTAGAAATTACAAAGCAATAGTTATCTAAGATTACTTTCAAGGCTGCTTGTTATTAAAGCTGCAACACCTGTAATACTAGGGAACAATCCATACAAAGTTCAAATGCCACCCCACGCAAACAATTTTTGTGCTGACCAGACAGCGTTCCATCTAGTCAAGGCTAGTGTTCCTAAGCCCACACTTTTTATCTGCTTTATGGAAATGTTTCAACTTCAAGTCAGGTTCCCACATTCAAATTCAAGCTCTTTTCCCGCATGAATTTCTCAAGCATTTTTGGCAGACATTCAGCATCCAGTTTTATCTATATTTTCACAATGAGGGACTCCTTTTTATAATTTTCTCTCTTAAAATTCCCATATTATAAAATAATTCTATTAAGCAAATCACATCCATTGCATAGGAATTGTTTATTGAGTATCAAATAAAAATATCTATTAAATAGGTTGCACAATTTTAAAAAAGCAACAGAAAACATCTGCTTTAAAAAACCAGATGATAAATGGCAAGCAGAAAAACACTAAGTTTATTTAATAGCACACATAATACTTAGGTAGCACGTGCAGTAAACTTCGTTACTAGAAAGACCTGGGGTTGACTGCTACTTTCTCCACTTGTATTCCATGTCACTTAAACTTCCTGAGATTCTTTTATTCTCTCTGTACAATGGGGAAATAATTCTAACCTCACCCTATCATTATGGGGAATATAATACTAGGTATTAGGTAAATGTTCTAATACACAGTGCTTTCTCTACTGCTTTTCTCTTATTGTTGAGTGAAGGTAAAAGCTAGAAAGCTTTTCAGAATAATGAAAGTAGCTCACTAACTACAATTCTGGTCTCTGAATCCCTGGGGATCTGTGGCTTCTATGTTAGGAAACAAAAGTGTGGGTCCAGAATCTCTAATACCTTCTGGGAGCTAACAGGGCCATCATGAGACAGAAGGGGCAGGGCAGAGAATAAGTATGTGGTGGTGTGTACTACTCAGAACCAAGCTGCTCCCTTTCCTGGTAGTCTTCCAAAGACTTCCAAAGAAAGAGCAGAACCTTCTAATTCTATTGAAACACAATGAAGGAAAACGTATGGCCAAGAGAGGCCGTGATCTAGCTCACTCATCTGTTTGAGCTTTTGTTTGATGGACTGTCTCAGGGGATCAGAGTTAACCAGACATATGCATGTTCTACCAAAAGTCATTAGGTTTGTCCCTGAGTAGTACTTTGTAATGCTGAAGGAAGGAAGCTCCTGTTGAATTCATATTCTTTTCAGTCTATTTTTGATAGTAAACTCATGCTTTCCTTTCCCACATCCTCTCCAAAGTGACTTTGTACACCATAAACTTGGTATTCTAAAATGATTCAAATGCTATGTATATTTCCTTCCTTTTGTTGAAGACTTGATTAATCATCTACAGACAGATATTTTAAGGACAGCTAAAATGCCATTTTTCCGAAAGTTCCAAGCTTTTAAAATGCACTAAAGTATTTGATTAAATCATTTACGATTTTACTTTCTTTCTGCTTTTTATGCATAGACTAAAACCAACAACTCAAAAGATTTTTTTCACTGACCAAATTGTGCTCGGAAGATAAGTTGGACACTCTGAAAGCTGCTTTAACTTTATCAAGACAATCAGGAAAAAAATATTCATTAAGGATAAGACTGATTGGCATTTAAATATTAAAGTCAATTCCTATTTATTTGTTCAGTGAATGCACCACAGACATCTAAAAAAAACCACCCTCCGTTATTTTCTCATAAGAATTCAATATTTTCATTTATCTATATCTGTTGTTATTACTCACCAAGGAGCAGTCATTGGGGGAACTATGATGTCTTTCCAAATATAGTGTTTTCAGGTTCCTTTTGCTTTATATATATTTTCTGAGAAAATGATGCATAAACCATTGATTTTGAGAGGTGACAGTAGTCTGGAATTCCACTGTTGAGGAATAAAAAGGGTTTTTTTTTGACATTATTTAGTAATTAAGACAAGTATTCTGATATTGTTTGGTCATTAAGAGAATTGAGAATTCTCCCAGAAGGAAGTATCAAGCGTTTGAATTTCCCTCCCTTCATGTAAACAGGTGTTATAAAATGCAGAGTTGTCTCCATATTGGCCAGTCTGTCTAGCTATGCAAGTATAATCTGTCAGATACTAGGTTTGACATCTATGTATAATAACAGTTTTTCTTTTGTGAAACTTTATCCATGATTTATACCTTAGCTCGTCCATTACAAAAACCTGGCTTTGTCATTCTTAGGAAACTGAAGCCAAAGAGTAAGAATAATATTGAAAACTATAACTCAAATTTCTGCTTTCATGGCTGAAAATTATTTTGCTTAATTCTCAGGCTTTTAATGAACTTTAAATGCATGGATGTAAATGTATATTCAACACTGAGATCAGTAAGGTTGAGATAGAGCCTGAGTCTTTCCAGTGAGTAGCAGTGAAGGTTGATGATGTCCACATAATAATAACTCTTTTTTAGGTTTTGCAATGGAACAAATATGGTTGCTGCTGCTTCTAACAATTAGAGTGCTTCCGGGGTCTGCACAATTCAATAGCTACAATTGTGATGCCAACCTCCACAGTAGATTTCCTGGTAAGTCTGAACCTAATCTTTTCTCTAATTGCATCTGGAAAGAGTGATTATGTTTGAATAGTAAGTTATTTAAATACATATGGAAAATGGAGGGCTATTCCTTTATGTTAAGTGGATATTAACAAATGGCAAATGACAAAAGCCATTTTTCTGGAGTTCAATTTACATCCATATTAACATACAAAGTGTTCATCATAGTTAATATTATCATAGTTGCTGCTCATAGATTTGAAAAATATTGGCTAGTAAGTGGTAAAATTGGGAGAGCCAAGTTTTATTCAAAAATTTGCCTAATTGATGTCTCTTTTTTTCTCATAAGTTAATTCAGATTTTAAAAACTGCCCATTTATACTAATAGATTTAGGAATAATATTTTAAAAAATTAATGTGACATATTACACAATATTTGAAAATACAATTTCAATGAAATGTTCAACACCAAAGTACACATTCCAGCCTCTGAGTGAATAGCATAATAGCTAATTGTCCAACAATAATGTGACAGATAAGAGAATTTGACCATACTGATGGACATGCCCCACAGGTTCCTAAAATCTGTACCTACTGAGAAGGAACCCAGCACTTCATTTAAGTATCTACCATTTCATTTTAAAGTTATAGAATCCCAGTTCAACATTTATAAAATAAAGACTAGCCAAGTTGGAGCTACCGTTCTACATCTGCCATGCAAACAGAAAGAACTTCCACCATGTTTTATATTCTCCAAACTTGTCATTACCCCAAGGTTTGGAACATGCTTGGACAACAAGACACCTGCATAGAGCAATGAGTAGGTAGTCACACAAATTATGTTAGATTTCTAATTTATTTGAAAGAGGTAATTTGACTTTCTCCATAAAAGACCAGTGCAAGCAAGACTGTCACCAAGAACCCAGATCTAGTATGAAAGTACTTGGTATGTAAAGTAAAATATAGAGGTAATGGTGGTAAATGCCTAAAGGTAAGGCTAGGAAAGTATGGTGAGGCAGGATTGTTAACGGTTTTGAATACCACAAACAGGATTTTTTTTTTTTCATTTTTTATAATGGGAAATTTTAAACATACACAAAAGGAGAGCTCATCCTGTACTGCTCATCCAATTTCATCAATTATCAGTATTTATCGATTTTGTTTCTTCTCTCTCTCCTTTTTACCACCTCCATCCCTGGAATATTTTAAAGTAAATTCATTTTATCTGTGCATACTTCAGTCTACATACCTAATGAAAAGAAGTTAAAAAAAATAAAATATAACTAAACTGTATGACTGCATCTAATAATCCTTAATATAATCTAATGCTCAGTCAAGTTGCCTCTAAAACAACCACATATTGCATATTAATTCTTAACAGAACCCCCTTCTTGCCTTTGCTTTTAAAAAAATGTAATATGTATCTCTTTAAAGCAATTGGGTAATTGGTCTTGTAGAATTCCTATTCTTTGGATTTGGCTGACTGTAACTTTGAGGTGTCATTTAACATGCTTCTCTTTGTATATTCTGTAAACAAATTAGAGCTAGAGGTTTGAATAAATTCAGGTTCAATTGTTTTGGAAAGTATGTATTATGTGTTATTCTGTATAATGAAAGAATTTTGGCTTTATTTTGTAGGTAATGAAGAGCCATTAGAGATTTTTTTAAGAATAAGGGTATATATAACATGGCCGGCCACATTTTGTTTTATAAAATGACTCTGGAAAAGTGTCAAAGCTAGAAAAAACTTAAAAGGGACTAGACACAGAAAATATCATGAAGGCGGTGGCAGTGGAAGCAATTGAAGCAGAATATTACAAGATATTTTTATGATGGATTCAGCAGAACTTGAGAACTGATTATATTTGGGAGGTGAGGAAAAGAAAAGACTAGAGGAGGTTTTGAACTTGGACAACAGGATATTGATACTATTAACTTACTCCCAAAATATAGGATATCTGTATGTTTTTGAAAGGAAGTTTAGGTTTGGAAATAATTAGTTTGACATGTTTTTCGGAACTTCTAGAGGCAATTTCTACTAAGTGGTAGTGCCTATGTTTGAAGAGAGAAGTTGAAAGCACAAGGAGCTATGTGAAAGCAGAATCCCAGTGCAGTGAAAAAGGAACAGGGATAGGAAATAAAAGTCATGAAAAAGTCTACTGTTTGTATAACTTTGATGGTGAGGGGATAGAGAAGAGTAACCTGACTCAGTCAATGAATGAGGAAAGACTCTTGGGGGGAATAGAGAGACCTGAACATACATGAGCAAAGGAAAAGTATCCAGAGATTATAAATAAAGAAATAACTGATGTAATGAGGAAGGAAAATACAGATGACATAAAGAACACAGTAAAAGTGGTAGCTGTTTCTTTAATTTAAGCAAGGTGGCTAGAAAAAGGTCCAGGCAAGGAAGACAAGGGAGCCTAATAGTTCCCACTTAGTAAAAGGGAAGATGGTGACCCTGGAGAGTGTGAGGGGCCAGAAGCAGGGGTGGGGTGTGACAACCATTGCTCAAGCCACAATTCTCTTATGGATTGTTAAGAAGGCCCCAAAGTAAAAAGATGTTCTGCAGAAAGGCTCATGCTAATGTTGTAGGTACACATTTAAAGAAAACATGTCAATAGGCCAGGAAGTGGGTAGGATAGTAGAAGGAAGCATTTATTACATGGTAAATAAGAAGTTATAGTAAAATATCCATTTACAATGGTGTCTACTGTCCTTCTCCATCAAAACTTACCTGATGTGATTGTTTAAAATGTGGACTCCACTGCATCACTCCAAACATGTAGTATCAGAGTCTCTGAATTTGGTAGTGGGAATCTGCATTTTTAAAACCTGCAAATGAGTATAATGTACACTTAGAATTTTGAACAACTAACATAGTGTATTCTGTTATTTTCTTGAGTCCATTATTCCAGTTAAAAGTACAAACATGTTAGCACATCTATAATGTCCGATTTAGATAAACATTCAAACTTTCCAAACATACACACACACAAACATTGTTGCAACTTAAGATCTATATCTTTTTTAAACCTCAAATCCAGAGAAAGCAGAAGTCACAGGACAAAATTTAAGTTTTGTATGGATATTATTTTCATTTAAGCCCATTTTTGCAGGTTTGCAGATAGCAGATCAGAGTGAGCACATAAACTATAAGGTTGATTTCTCAGTTCTGTTTTCATTTGCGACTTCTTTTCTACATCAGGATCACCTTGATGTCATCGGGAGCTCCGCATTCTGCTCAGATCCTAAGCAATGGAATGGAATATGAATGAGCCTGGCAAAGGAGACGGGCTATCTAAATGCAAAGTAATATTAATAATTATGAGAGTAATCATCTCACCCTATCTGACCTCTGCTGTTTCATGACATTAGAACTATTTTCTTTAATATCGATAGCATTTATCCTTAGACCAAGGGAACTATCATGGTCTAATTCCTTTTGAGCTTGAAGAGATACCACTTATTTTTAAACGTAGTTAACTCTTAGCTATCCAAGCTAGTGGCACGGAAAAGATTCATGAACAACTGAAATTATAGTTGTACTTGCTCCAGAATAGAACTCAACAAACACAATTAACTTTTAGAATACTAAGGAATTATTTGGCCTGAGTGAACTAGGCCAAGCGAAATGTACTCGGTCTCTTAAACTACCCCCTTTTTGGGGAAAGAAGTAGTTTATGAGGCTGAGCTAAACTTTCAGGCCTCTGGAGGAGTCTTTAAAGATAAAGGCACAGCTAAATATGGCTTATGGCAAAAAAAATGTTTGTGGACTGACAGTTTTGTGGTGAAGTACCTAATCACATGAAAATAAGTGCCATGTATTGAGTAATAGGTATGTTATACGCTTTTTTCTTTTATTCCTTACTACAGGCCTACAAAATACTTTTATTTCCCTGTACCCTCATGTTATGATGGGGAAACAGGATCAGAATTGGGCCAATGTTGCAAAGTTAGCAAGTGACAAAGATATAAAACCAGTATACTTTCTACCAAACCATTATGCCTAAAAAGAACATTGAATGCAAAGGTAAAAAAAAAAATGTAAAGATGTAACAGTGGAAACTATGACATTAAAGAACCTTAAAATCCATATGACTGGGAAATATTATTTAGCTTTTTCGGAACCTACTTGACTATGGAAATTTTTTCCAATAATACCTATTAGTATTTCAATGAACACTGGTATTCCACAGGATAAACTATTGAGAAAAATTGATTTAATGGATAGACTTTGTGGGTGTGTCAATCAAAATAAGCTGCCTCTCCAAACCTATTGTGTTATGCTTTGCTTTTCCATTTCAGGGTTCTGTGCCCAAAAACAAAGTGAGACTGTATAATGGAATAATTGTCCCTGGAACTATGTTCAGGCCCTCTATGTAGATGAGAAAAGCCCCTTTCCCCCGCTTCCTGCTTAATAGTGTTTTGGCTGTCAAGTTGTCAGGAGGATGTCTGCTTTCCATTTTGCACCTGTGACTGCAATGACTAGATCAGATGAGGCCGAAGAACAGATCTAGGCAATGATTGCTGATCGCATTCTGATTAATCAATAACAATAAAGTGCAGTGCAAAGGAGAGCAATTAGTCAGCAAGTTCAGTGATACTGAATAATTCAGGGTTCATACTCTGTTTTTTAATAGTGAAGTTTCTAATTGCCTGTATTTATCATTTCCTCTTCTTGTTTAAGTATAGCCCAAATGCTTTTTTTTTCTGATTAAAAAAAAAAAACATGACCAAACTCTTCTGGTTCCAAAGAACATGGAGCAGAAAGTACAGATTTTAGTTTTAAAGTTCGCATCAGATTGCATATGAATACCTTTAAGCACTGGAAAACAACAGCTTGCTTTTGCTAACGAGAAACAGATGTGGTGATAAAAAACTGAGGAGGCAAGAAACCTGTTCAGTATAGAGAGGGAACTCGAATTACTAATCATTTAAAATTCTTCATCAGCTGTTAGTATTCTGTGTAGATGAAATATTAATACTCCTTTAGGACTTCTTGCTTTTTTTGCACCAAAACCTCAATATTGTATAAAAATTTGTTAAGAGGAAATGTAACTTTAAAAAATGAGTAAAACAAAATGTATAACATCTGTTCTTAAAGCAATTTGTAAGCTTATGTGGTGCCAAATATTACTACACTCATTTTATAGAGATAGAAGTGGAAATGATATATAAATTACTCTTACAGTCTACCAAGATGATATAAATTAGTTTTGGAACATTTATTGGATTCCAGGAAGTGAATTATTTTCAGGTGAGATTTCTATGGCACTAAAATGCAATGTCTTCTTCAGCATACAGAAAAGATTTCTCCTACCTTGAATGAGTTTTTGTTTATTCTATTAGTTTTAAACCAATACTATTTTTAAGTACATATATATCAGCCTGCGGATATAGACGGAATCATATTCACATGAATACCTGAATCTGAACTGCACAGAGCTTGTTGGCATAAGACTCATCCACCTCCATGCCATGTCTCTGCCTGTTGAGTCAGAGGGTCCCCCAGGTGGTATCTCACATATGCTCAGGAAGAATCTATTCATAATCTTTTCCACTGGAATCCTTGCCAAAGTTTCCCAGACACGGCCTTGCTAAAAGTGCTTTTTATGAAAACATTACTCCACTTGGCATAAATGCCCTCCAAAGGAGGTTGTCCTCATTCTGCAGTTATTAAACTGCTATGGTTTGAGGAATGGGGCCGAGGAAAATTTTTCCTTTTCCCAATTTTCTTCACATGTTGCCACCTGAGCACTAAAGTAGATTTACTTAGGCTTAGTCTAACAAAGCCTTTCATGAGCCCTTTCATTGAGGTTCGAAACCAATTAGTTCCTCAGACAAAGAAGGGAGTCAAATTCTCATCTACTTCATGGTTCCTGTTTCTCTTTCTTGTCCCTTTTTTTTTTTATTTTTTTATTTTTTAAAAAATTTATATATTTTTTTCTCTCCCCTTCCCCCGCGCTGGTTGTCTGTTCTCTATTTGCTGCATCTTCTTTTGTCCATTTCTGTTGTCAGTGGCATGGGAATCTGTGTTTCTTTTTGTTGCGTCATCTTGTGTCAGCTCTTCGTTTGGGCGGTGCCATTCTTAGGCAGGCAGCACTTTTTTTCGTGCTGGGCGGCTCTCCTTATGGGGCGCACTCCTTGTGCCTGGGGCTCCCTACGTGGGCAACATCCCTGCTTGACACGGCCCTCCTTGTGCGCATCAGCACTGCGCATGAGCCAGCTCCACATGGGTCAAGGTGGCCTGGGGTTTGAACCGTGGACCTCCCATGCGGTAGACGGATGCCCTAACCACTGGACCAAGTCTGCTTCCCTCTTGTCCCTTTTATATCTAAACATCTCCCTCTTTCTTGGACCCAAACATGTAGATCATTCAAATGGATACTTGGTATGCGTACCTAATCCCACCAGGAGGAATCCATCTGAGTTTCAGCTTCCATCCAGCCAAAATATATAGTTGTGATGGAGCCACTCAATTGCTTAGATACTTGAACATTAGAATTACTTGGGAGCTTGTTAGAAGAAATGCAGTATCTCAGGTTCCTCTCCAAACCTTTGAATCAGAATCTGAATTTTAACAAGATTCCCTGATGATTCACATGTACAGCCCAGTATGAGAAGTGCTAGTTAGAGCATGGTACTCAAGAAAGGTAAGCAGTCATTCCATATGATCTTGTTTCATGGCCAGCATTTATGCCAGTTCTACCTGGCCATCATATAAGTGCTGGCTATTAATGATACTAGGACTCAGCAATTCTATCACCATTAAGGGAAAATTACTTTAAAAAAAGCATTTTTAATAATGGGTCAAGATAATTATCAAGATTAGTGCATTCAAAATGGTAAAAGACAAACAAAACTGCAAAACTTCATTTTATTTAATAGGTTGACTTTTATCAATTTGAAGTTAGAAAATATCTGGCACTAGGGATTTTGATGTTCATCTAAAACTCCATTTGAACAGAGAGAGGATCTATCACAGATGTGGTTCAGAGTCAAGATGAACCCATATCAATTGTACTTGTATTTGTGAATCTTTGAACTTGATAGAGTTGATACAGTTAGAAACTATACATTCAGTTTATGAAAGAATTGAATTGAATATAGTTTTATGAACATTTGTTGAATATCCATTGTTAGGCACTCTGGGAAAACTCAGTGCTCTCAATGAATTTACAATCTACTGGGAGAGCACTCCCAGATAGATTGGAATATAAGTTATTGATGAACATATATTGAAACATTGCTACTAACTGTGGAGTATAGGTTACCTTATGGTTTACACTCTGTCCTGCATAATTTTATAGGTTATGTCAAAATGTATGCAACAAATGTCCCACACTTATGAAAGATGTTGTTAATATCAGAAAGTATGGGAGGGGGGAGGGGCATATGGGAATCACCTATATTTTTTATGTAACATTGCTGTAATTTAAAACTTCTTTAAAAATAAAAAAAAAAGTTAAAAAAAGAATATAAGTAATTTAGTAATGCCACAGTTCAAGTGATATGTTAGAAAGCACAGGGATATTTACATTTCATTGGGGAAACTAGGGAATATCTCATCAAAGGAAAACTTAGGTATTATTTTTCTGTTCTTGCCTATTTCCCTTATCTGAAGGCGCTCATAATATTTTATCTAACATTGTATTGCTTTTATTGATATGCTGAGTATTAGGTAATTCTCAAAATTGCATTTCTTGTTCTTATCTTTCCCCCAAATATTAGACTCATATTTCCAACTACCTGCTGTGCATGCCTAAGTAAGTGTCCCATATGTACCTCAGACTCTTGAAAACAAAGCTCATCATTCATGTTCTTTAGCTCAGGGTAAAATCCACCCAGTCACTCCAGTCAGAAACCTGAGCTTCATGGTTTATACCCTTTATGGCTTCTCACCATGCCCTCATCTAACCAATCTCTTAAAATTTACCTCTTTGGAGCTCTTTCATTTCTCCCCCATAGCTCCCCTCAGCAGCTCTCCCCTTTCAAGAAGAGATTGTATTGGCTTATGTACAACTTCTATCCCATTATTATCAAGCTGTGTTGTGATTGTCTGCTTTCTCTGTCTCCTCTACTTAACCATGAGCTCTTTGAGGTAAGGGAGTCTATTATTAATCTTTTTATCTTCAGAGTCTAGTTCAGGGACTGAAACCTAATATGTATACAGTGAATGCTATTTTTGGAGTACTTTTAACATGAAGTGGTATTTAGTGTAGCTCTTGTAGAATAAATAGGATCAGTAGCCCTTAGCCTTGTACAAAACTGATGGCAATGATTTTGTATGTTTAAGACTTGTGCACCACTCTATCCTTTTTTCTTTTACATTTTACACTGATCCCCAGAACTGCTTTTCATAGATTTTTACTTTTGCTTGTCAATATGAGGGAATATTTTGAGCCACTGTGCTGCACTGCTGAGTAACAGCTTATAGCCCAGGTTAGTGCGTCGCCATCTTTGTATTGCAGAATATCGGTGTGCAAATTATTTGGATAATTGCATTGGCCTTTGCCCTTACTAGCTTATAAAATAATTTGAAAATGTTAAAATAAGCATTCTGATACTAATGAAAAGAAATGTAGGTCTCAAACTTAATAGTATTGAGATGAGATGAAAATAATTCATTGTATCAAAAGCTAGGAATCTTAGCTTCATTTGGATGCTGATGGATTTTTGCAAGTTGAAGAAGGAATTGTTGAGTAAAAGAACAAAGTTAGGTATGTTTTTTAGATATGTGTGTGACGTGATAAAAATTTATTGTCAGGAATTCTGTCTAAAGGGAAAAGTACAATAAGAGGTTTTAGCATTTTATTTTTGGTGTTTTAGGAAGGGAACTTCACTGGGATACTGGGGATAAGGAGATAAAGTGATATTTTTTTCCCACATATATAGAATAGAATCTGTCTCCTCCTTTCCCCCATTTATATGGTAGCTCTGTACTGTGATACTGTGAACCCCAAATCAGGACACATTTTTGTACATTTTTATACATGGCTGGCAGTGTGACAGGATATTTAAAATTTCCACTTTAGAAAATTGAAGACAGAAACATCCATTTCCTGATTGACAGGTGAGAGGAATATAACACATCTTTCATTTTACCCAGAACACAATTGAGTTCTGGAATTTATTTTATTCCTATGGAAAGTTTAGCTTTTGGTTAAAATAGGGGAAAATGGCCATTTTGGCAATATTACTGTATGTAAACTCGGTAAACAGGCTCACTGGTTTGAACATATATACCTTTAAAAATAAAGCACTAAAAGTCTCCAAACCTAAATGTATTTATTTATAATTGTTTGTAGTCAACTTGTACTAACTAGGTTATTTAATACTCAATTATTATTCAAAGGTGTGTCACATTTCAGACTAGGGTTAGGGAATGAAAAATTTCAAAAAATTGCTGAGAGCAACTGTGATACAGTAACTCTGAAAAATTCTTTCCCCTCTGACAGAAGTTGCCCTTTTGCAACTTGAAGTATCATTTTTCCCCTCGAAGCCTCAAAAATGGTAAAATTGTGCTGAATGCTTGTCTTTTGTATTTACAACCAGGAAAAAATATGTTCCTCTGAAGGGGTAGTGAAAAGTCTTTAGAAAACTGGGTTAGAATGGATTTGAACAAATCTTTTCTTATGCTGCAAAAAAGCCTTTAATTTGTTATCATATCTGGAAGAGGAATCAACCTATAGCAAATTCAGTTCCCTTGCAGAGATTACAAATCTTCAGATATAAAGCAGAAAATGGATGATAGCTCTACATCTGGACACAGTAATAATTGGCATTTGTTAGGAAATACCAAGCATCAATTAATCCTCACCAACAGAGATGAAGAAGTCTAAGTCTTTAAGTTGAATGATTTCTTTCTTTTGTTATATATTTATTGATATGTACTCTGGTACATTTAATGATATGCCAAGTAATACAATGATACCCATTCTCTATTCCAATGAACTCAAAGTGGGTTCTTAGTGAGACTTTATCATTCAGGTAGATACTCTGTTAATATAAAAACATCATTTTGTATGTAAATACAAAAGTCATCTATTCAGCACAACTTTTGTGTAAAGGTTTTCTGTAATCTTGCCTGTACTCCCAACTTCCACTTGGCCCCATTCCCTGCTATTTCCTCTCTTGCTTTTTATATTTTTCTGAAAACAGAACTGCCACCTGCCCTTCAGGTTGGGCTTATTTCACACCTGGGACATTTTTCACGCTGTTCCCTCTGAGCTGTAAATTTCCCAGTCCTTTACGTTGCTAACTTTTGCTGATACTTCAAAACTCAGCTCAATACTGTGTTCTCCAGGAAGCCTTTCCCAACCAGCTGATGTGGCTTAGGTTTGTTTCCTATGACACCCCAAAGCACTTTGTCCTATCTTTCTGGCAATATGTACCACATAATTCTATCTATCCGCCCTTTTAGATTGAGATACTTGAAAACAAGGACCACTCCATTTTGAATTCTCAGTGCAAGGTTTATTGCCACAAATACTTTATATAATTAGCTAATTAAGTAACTACTCTGAATTGCATTAGTGAATATAATAGCTTCTTGACTTCTTAGAATTTCAGTTTATGTGAGCTTGAACTGAAATAAAGAAGAAAAACATTATTCTTGTGGGGACGTGTTGGTGTAGTTGTGATATAAATTAAATAATGCACAATATAGCATGGACTTAGTAAGGGGTCTGTGGTTTTCACCTGACTGGCAAAGGGGTCCATGGAACAAAAAGATTTAAGAACTGCTGTTCTAAACCATCCTTCACAATGACTGCACCATTCTACATTCCCAACAGTAGTAGATAAGGGTTCCCTTTCCTCTACAACCTCTCCAACAATAGTAGTTTCCTCTGGGAAGCAGACTTGGCCCAATGGATGGCGTGTCTGCCTACCACATGGGAGGACTGGGGTTCAAACCCCGGGCCTCCTTGATCCATGTGGAGCTGGCCCATGCGCAGAGCTGATGCACGCAAGGAGTGCTGTGCCACACAGGGGTGTCCCCACGTAGGGGAGCCCCATGTGCAAGGAGTGCTTCCTGTAAGGAGAGCTGCCCAGCACGAAAGAAAGTGCAGCCTGCGCAAGAATGCTGCCACACACACGGAGAGCTGACATGGCAAGATGATGGAACAAAAGAAACACAGATTCCTGGTGCTGCTGATAAGGATAGAAGTGGTCACAGAAGAACACACAGCAAATGGACACAGAGAGCAGACAACTGTGGAGGGGGGGGGGAAGGAGGGGAGAGAAATAAATAAAAAATAAATCTTAAAATAAATAGTAGTTCTCTGTTTAGTTGTTATTTTTTAATTAGCTGCCAGTCTAATGGGTATAAGATGATATCTTATTGTAGGTTTGATTTGCTTTTCCCTAATAGCTAGTGATGTTGAACATCTTTTCATGTGCTTTAGTCATTTGTATTTCCTCTTTGGAGAAGTGTCTTTTCAAATCTCTTGCCCATTTAAAAAAATATATTTTTAATTTTTAAAAAAAGATACTTAGATTACATAAATGTTACATGGGCTGTTTGTCTTTTTATTTTCAAAATGTAGGATTTCATTTTAATGCTGGATATTAGGCCCTTAGCAGATAAATGGTTACCAAATGTTTTCTCCCATTGAGTGGGCTGCTGTTTCACTTTCTTGAGAAACTCCTTTGAAGCCAAAAGTTTTTAATTTTGAGGAGGCCTCACTCATCTATTTTTTCTTTCATTGTTTGCACTTTTGGTGTAAAGTTTATGAAACCATTTCCTACTACCAACATCTCATAGACACTTCCCTACATTATCTCCTAGGAGCTTTATGGTCTTACCTCTTATATTTAGATCTTAATTTTTGTTTAGGGCATGAGATGGTGATCTTCTCTCATTCTTTTGGATATGGATATCCATTTCTCCAAGCACCATTTGTTGAAGAGGTCATTCTGTCCCTCTTGATTGGGTTTGGTGGACTCGCTGAATATCAGTTGACTGTATATGTTAGCATCTATATCAGAACTCTCATTTCAGTTCCATTGGTCAGTATGCCTATCCTTGTGCCAATACCATGCAGTTTTGACCACTATAACTTTGTAGTATGTTTTAAAGTCAGGTAGCATGATTCCTCCAATGTTGTTTTACTTTTTCAATATGTTTTTGGCTATGTGGGGCCCATTGCCCTTCCAAATAAATTTCATAAACAGCTTTTCCAATTCAGGTAAAAACTACTGTCATAATTTTTATTGGGATTGCATTAAATCTGTAAATCAGATTGGGTAGGACAGACGTCTTGATGTTTAAGTCTTCCATTCATCAACATGGAATATTCTTCCATTTACTTAGGTCTTCTTTGATTTCCTTTAGCAATATTGTATAGTTTTTTGTGTGCAAGTCCTTTACATCCTTAGTTAAATTTATTCCTAGGTATTTGATTCTTTTCATTGCTATTGTAAATGGCATTTTTTCTTAATTTCTTCCTCAGAGTGCTCATTATTGGTGTAGAGAAGGGCTACTGATTTTTTTTATGCTGATCTTAGATCCTGCTACTTTACTGAACTCCTTTATCAGTTCTAGAAGCTTTGTCATAGATTTCTCAGGGCTTCATATGTGTAGGATAATGTCATCTGCAAATAGTGAAATTTAAAATATTTTCTTTCCTATTTGGATGTTTCTATATCTTTTTCTTGCCTAAGTGCTCAAGCAAGTACTTTTAACACAATATTAAATAAGAGCAGTGACAGTAGACATCCATGTATTGTTCTAGATTTTAGAGGGAAAGCCTTTAGCATTTCATCATTGAATATGAAGTTAGCAGTGGGTTTTCATATATACACTTTATCATGTTGAGGAAGTTTCCTTTTATTCCTATATTTTGAAGAATTTTTATCAAGAAAGTATGCTGTATTTTGTCAAATACTTTTTCTGCCATCAATAGAGATGATCATGTGTTTTTTTTTCTTTTGATCTCTTAATGTGGTATATTACATTGATTTTTTCTTATGCTGAACCATTCTTGCACACCAGGAATGAAACCCACTTGATCATGGTGTATAATTCATATGTGGTTGAATAAGATAAGCAAGTATTTTGTTGAGGATTTTAGCATGTAGTTCGTTAGAAAGATTGGTCCATAATATTTTTTCCTTGTTATGTATTTAAGTGGCTTTGGTATTAGGGTGATGTTGGCATCATAGAATGAGATAGGTAATGTTCCCTCCACTTCTATTTTTTGGAAGAGTTTAAGCAGGATTGGTGTTATTTCTTTCCAGAGTGATTGGTAGAATTCATCTGTGAAGCCATCTGGTCATGGGCTTTTCTTAGTTGGGAAGTTTTTGATGCCTAATTCAATCTCATTACTTGTGATTGGTTTGTTGGGTTCATCAATTTCTTCCTTCATCAACATAGGCTGCTTGTGTGTTTCTAGAAATTTGTCCATTTCATCTAAGTTATTCTATTAGTCAGTCAAAGGGGTGCTGATGCAAAATACCAGAAATCTTTTTTGGCTTTTATAAAGGGTATTTATTTGGGGTAGAAGCTTACAGTTACCAGACCATAAAGTGAACATGACTTCCCTCACCAAAGTCTGTTGCAATGGGTAGCAGTTTGATATTATTGATAAATTCCAAAAAGAAATATTGGATTATGTTTGTAAACTGGTCTTTTCCTCTGGGTGTAAGAGAGTGTATTGGATTCAGAGGTTTTACTTTTACTTAATTAAATAATGATTAAGGATTTGATTGGGCCATGTCAGTAGGATGTGGCATCCCTGACTCTTGGTGGGTGGGAACTCACAAAGAAACTGGACCGCAGAGAAGGGAGGTTGGAATTTTGAGCTGGAACCAGGGAAATGAACACACAGAAGAAGAACACAGAGGAAGAGACAGCTCCTTAGATATGGCAGAATCCTGGGAGAGAGAGAGACAGAGCCACTTGCCTGATAGTCTGCAGCTGGCCTTGTGGAGAGAGTACAGAAGCTGAGCCCAGAGAGAAACAGAGCACTGGGAAGAGAGGAACCCAGGAAACCTGAACTCTTGGAAGACATTGGCAGCCATCTTGCCTAACACATGGCAGTAGACTTTAGTGAGGGAAGTAACTTATGCTTTATGGCCTGGTAACTGTAAGCTTCTACCCCAAATAAATAACCTTTTTAAAAGCCAACAGATTTCTGGTATTTTGCATCAGCACCCCTTTGGCTGACTAATATGCCATGTGTTGGAGCAATATGGCTGCTGTCATCTGCAAGTGTTCAGGCTTCCTGGGTTCCTCCCTTCCTGGGGCTCATTTTTCTCTGGACTCAGCTGCTCTGCTCTCTCCATAAGACCAGCTGTAAACTATCAGGTGAACAGCTCATCTCTCTTCCCAGGGCTTCTGCTGTGTCTATGGAGCTGCCTCCATTCCTCTGTGTTCTTTTCCTGTGTGTTTACTTCCTGGGGTTCCAGCTCAAAATTCCAACTAACTCCTGTGCCTTGTCATTTTCTCTGTGAGCCCCCACCCACCAAAGGGGTGGGGATTCAATGTCCTATGGACATGGCCCAATCAAAACCTTAATCATTATTTAATCAAGTAAAAGTGAAACCTCTGAATCCAATATAATCTAATATGCCCAGAGGAAAAGACCAGTTTACAAACATAATCCAAAATCTATTTTTGTAATTCATAAACAATATCAAACTGCTATAGTTGTCCATCTTGTTGGCATACAATTTTTCAAAGTATACTCTTATGATATCTTATAATACTCAATTTCTGTGGGATCAGTGATTATATCCCCTTCCTTGTTTCTTATTTTATGTTATTTGCATCTTCTCTCTTTTTTCTTTGTTAATCTAGCTAAGGGTTTATCAATTTTATTGATATTCTCAAAGAACCAGCTTTTGGTTTTATTTTTTCTAGTGTTTTCTTATTTTTAATTTCATTTAGCTCTGCTGTAATCTTTGTTATTTCCTTCTTTCTAATTCCTTTGGGATTAGTTATTCTTTTTCTAATTACTCCAGATATGCGATTAGGTCATTGATTTTCTCTTTCTTCTCTTTTAATATAGGCATTTATTGCTATAAATTTCTCTCTCAGCATTGCTTTTGCTGCATCCCATAAGTTTTGATATGTTGTGTTCTCTTTTTTGCTCATCTCAAGGTAGTTACTGATTTCTCTTGCAATTTCCTCCTTGACCCACTGATTGTGTAAGAGTGTGTTGTTTAACCTCCATATCTTTGTGCCTATTTTGATTCTCTGCCCTTTATTAATTTCCAGCTTCATTCCATTGTGGTCAGAGAAATTACTTTGTAAATTTCAATCTTTCTGAATTTGTTGAGAGTTCTTCTGTGACTTTTCATGGGGTCTAAGTTGGAGAATGATCCATGTGTACTCAAGAAGAATGTATATCATCCTGCCATTTTTGGGGGTTTAATGTTCTTTATATGTCTATTAGGTCTAGATCCTCTATCATATTATTCAAGGACTCTATTTCTTTATTGACCATCTGTCAAGATGTTCTGTCTAATGGTGATAATGGTGTATTCAAGTCCCCCACTATAATTGTGAAGGCATCTGTTTCTCAATTTAGTTTTTCCAATGTTTGCCTCATGTATTTTGGGGCACCCTGGTTAGGTGCATAAATGTTTATGATTGTTTTTTTCCCTTCACTGATTACTTCTTTCATTAATATATAACATCTTTCTTTCTTTTCTCTTACAGTAATTTTTCTTTTAAAGTCTATTTTGTCCAATATTAGGATAGGTACTCCCACCCTTTTTTGGTTATTGTTTGCATGTAAAATAATTTTCCAACCATTGACTTGAAACCTCCTTTCATCCCTGGGTCTAAGGTGAGTCTTGTAGATAGCATATAAATGGATTATATTTCTTTATCACTTACATCATTGTGTGTCTTTTGATTGGGGAGTTTAATCCATGAACATTTAATGTTATTACAGTCAAGATAGTACTTAAGCTATCCATTTTCTGTTTTGATTTACATATGCCATATTTTGTTCTTATTTCTCTTTTTATCTTTTTAGTTACAAATACTCTTCCTTTCTACACTCTCCTCCAGCCCTCTCTCTCCTGTTTTTTCCTTTTAAACTTCAGAACTCCTTTTAGTATTTCTTGGTGGACAGGTTTTCCTGTTGACAAATTCTCTTATTTTCTGCTTATCCTGAATATTTTGAACACTCCCTCATTTTTGAATACCAGCTTTGTTGGATACAGAATTCTTGGTTGACATTTTTTTTTAGCACCTTAATCGTGTCATACCACTGCCTTCTTGCCTCCATGGTTTCAGATGAGAAATCTGAAGCTTAATTTTATTAAGCTTCCCTTGTATATGATGGATCACATTTCTCTTGCTGCTTTCAGTATCTCTCTTTGTCTTGAGTATTTGACAATTTGATAAGTATATGTTTCAGGGTAGGCCTGTTAAGGTTTATACTGTTTGATGTGCACTTCCTGGACATGTACATCAGTGTCCCTCAAAAGAGTTGGGAAATTTTCAGCCATTTCCTCCAACTCTCCTTCTGCCCCCTTTCCCTTCTGTTCTAGGATGCCATAATGAGTATGTTTGTGCCTTTCATGTTGTCATTCAGTTCCCCAAGTCCCTGCTGATTTTTTAAAATCTTTTGATCTATTTGTTCTACTATCTGTGTGATTTCAGATGTACTATCTTTGATACCACTAATTCTTTCCTTTGCTTGTTCAAATCTGCTATTATATGCTCATAACATATTTTTTAGTTCTTGCATTGTGCCATTTGTCACCATTGGATCTGTTATCCTTTTATGTATGTTTATGATAAGATGGGCCAATCCTTAGAGTACAGGTTGAAATTTAGACATATGTATACAACCATGTAACCACCACCCAAATGAGGGTAGATAACATTTTTATCATTCCCAGTCTTTTCCTTATGTCTCTAGTCTAGACAATTCTACCCAGAGATAATACTCTAAACTATCTTCCAGTGTGATGCTTTTAGAGAAATGATATAAGGTCAGTGTGATGAATGTAGGGAGCTAGGAGGATAGAAAAGGGAAAGGAAGATGCAGAGGTAGGCAGGTGCCAGATCAGAGAGGGTTTTGAGGATCTGGTTCAAGATTCAGACTTTTGGTCTAAGTGAAATGAGTGACTGTTGAAGAGCTGAGCAGGAGTGTAACACTATCCAATTCACATATTGGCAGCTGTACTAATTGGAGTGGGTTAAGAGTGGAAAAAAGGAACCACTCTGGGACGTTAATGTAATATTCCAAAGGAAAGATGATGGCAGCCTGGACCAAGGACTACCTTGTAGATGTAGAAAAATCAATAGATTAAAGATATGTTTTGAAGTTTGTGGAGTCTCAGAAATCATTTGTTAAAATGAGCTATATTAATTGAATGAAGAACATCATTTAAAAGTTCTGGCATTTAAGCTGTCAATGTTACTGAAGACTGAACAATTTTCCCCCCAATTTTATATGGTTCCTATTATTTTTTATGTTGGCAAAATGCACTTTAAAATTTATTTTTCCACCAAAAAGAAAATATTGCTTGGAATTTTCTATGGTAACTAACTTAATATTTCTCTTTTGGACATGAAAATGATAATTTTTGTAGATAGTTGTAATGACTTTTTTTTTAATGATTTATTTTTTAAAATTTATTTCTTTCCCCTTCCCCACCCCTCCCCCCAGGAGCCTCCTCTCTGTGTCCATTCACTGTGTGTTCTTCTGTGTCCACTTGTATTCTTGTCAGTGGCACCCAGAATCTGTGTATCATTTTGTTGCATCATCTTGTTGCATCAGCTCTCCGTGTGTGTGGTGCCATTCCTGGGTAGGCTGAACATTTTTCGCGCTGGGCGGCTCTCCTTACGGGGACCACTCCTTGTGCATGGAGCTCCCCTACACGGGGGGACACCCCTGCATGGCATGGCACTCCTTACACGCATCAGCACTGCACATGGGCCAGCTCGTCATACGGGTCAGGAAGCCCTGGGTTTGAACCCTGAACCTCCCATGTGGTAGGTGGATGCCCTATTCATTGGGTCAAACCTGCTTCCCTGTAATGACTTTAAAATCATAAATAAAATGATAAATTTACATAATGACTTTCACATCTTCAAAATATGATTCACTTTGCTGCAAAAACCCAGTATAGAGAATAACACTCCAAAGATATAAGCTATTGAGCACATCTATTCTTCGATTAGGACTGAGTTATTAAAGCAAATTAATTATATGCCAAAAATATTTGAAAGACATTTGTGTATCATTAAGGTAAACATCCTATCATTAACCAAAACCATATTTTATTCTGTTTGGCTTCCTGTTTGTAAAAAATCAAGTTCATTTCTACAAAGAGCTTGTATGGGTTGAATTGTGCCCCACCAAAAGCTTTGATGAAGTTCTAGGGGTCAGTGCATCAAAATATGATTTTATTTGAAAATAGACTAGTTGTGGATGGGATTAGTTAAAATGAGGTTCTGCTGGAGTGGGGTGGGCCCTTAATCAATACGACTGGTGTGCTTATAAGAAGAGAATAGATACAGAAACAGGCACACAGTTAAGAAGGCCATGTGAAGACAGAGGCAAAGATTGGAGTTATGTTTCTTAAAGCCAGGGAACACCAAGGATTTCCAGTAATCACCAAAAACTTGGAAGAGACAAGGAAGAATTCTCTCCTACAGCTTGAAGAGAAAGTGAGCATGGCCCTGCTGACACCTTGATTTCAGTCTTCTAGCCTGCAAAACTGTGTTGAGATAATGAATTGTTGTTTTGGGCCACCCAGTTTGTGGTCCTTTGTTAAAGCAGCCCTAAAAAAATGAATACCTAGTTGTTGTTACTTGTTTTCACATTTTGAAAACTGGATTTTAATTCGGACTCACTAAATGGTAAAAAAGAGTGTTGAAACAGTGGGAAGGTTACCAAAACTTTTGTAAAGTAAAAGCTTCTGCCACCGGGAATTTAACCCTCAGGCAAATTCTCCATTTTCTACGTATATTTTCTCCATTACTTGAAGGTTTTACTAAACAGAGATATGAATACATTATGTGAGAATGTGTGTCTTTTCACCTCTACAGAACTGGGATGGATGCTAATCACTGACAACTGACGGAATCATTGAGAACTATGCAATTAGGTTTTACATTTCCATGTCTAGTTCATCCCTTTTATTGAGACAGAATCATTGGCAAAATTTTCTTAGACTAGGCTATGCATTTTAGTTCATAATATCACATTTTTCATTATCTTTCTCTCTAGTGTGATTAAACAGATTAAAATTATGATGAAGGGCTTTTGTTTTTACATATTGGGTAAAATGGATTATCCAAATACTGGAGTGCTTACCAATTTGGTGTAGGATGGATTTGCGCTGCTTCTTCCTTATAGTTGGAAGAATGCATTGTTTGTAGTGAGTTTCACTACTCTAGGCAGGTGATCTGGATAATTCAGTTATCCTAGTTCTCAATTTCCTCAGTAAGCTGATTTTTTTCCCCCACTGAATTCTCCAATCATTCAACAAAACTCAGCTGACATTTAGTGCACATGTGCTGTGTACCCAGCACAAGGAAACAGAGATGAACCATAATCTATATACCAAAAGATATTTCCCTAAATCACTATACCAAAGACTATTTTTCCTGGTTACTTTTTTTTTGGATAAATTGTATAGTGATCTACAGTGTATCCAAATACAGAAATGAGTTAAACAGACTGAGGAGCTGAATAAATAAGGGATGTTAAAATTATTTTTGTACACTTTCCTGTGCTTTTGCATCTTACATTTGTCTTTTATGTATTTTTATTTCAGCTGAAAGAGACATCAGTGTCTACTGTGGGGTACAGGCCATTACAATGAAGATTAATTTTTGCACAGTACTTTTCTCGGGTTATTCTGAAACAGATCTGGCACTGAATGGAAGGCATGGGGATTCCCACTGCAGGGGATTCATAAATAACAACACCTTTCCTGCAGTGGTCATTTTCATCATCAATCTCAGCACCTTGGAGGGCTGTGGAAACAACTTAGTGGTAAGATTAGTGTGAAATTGTGTGCGAAGTTTGGGGTTATAACTAAAATTCCCTCCGTACCATGAAATAATCAGAAGCCCAATCTATCTTTCAGAAAAAAAAATTCCAATAAAACTGAACAAAGTACTTCCCTTTGCCTGTTTGAGGATTCTGCTCCCAAGCATACAATTCTATCTTGCAATAATGGTTCTCTTTGTAGCAGCTGAGCAGTTGAGGAGACCGAGATGGGCTGTGCTACTCTAAGCAACATTATTTTGTGTGAGTGACATTGATGGATGTTGCTCTGCAGTTTATCATTAGCCATTTTCCTCATGTGTTTTATGGAAGTGTCTGATCATACAAAAAGGGTTTGTTCCAGTTAGTTTGGCAGTGAACCACTTGGCCTCTGCTTCTTAGTGACCTCACATTCAGAAAGAAAGATGGAAGATAGGATGGGAAACATGGAATCTTCTAGATTTGATGTTTACCACTGAATGATCGACACCAGTGCTTTGTAAAGAAGGATGTTGACATTTCTGGGGTGAAATGCTTCATTGTGTAGGACTGCCCTTTGCACTTCTTATTTCTGTTCTTACCCATTGAAATCTCTATAGCACACTCTCTCCAGTCATGGTGAAAATCAAGATGGCACTCCAAGCACTTCCACGCTGAATGAGAATCACTTGTCTACCCAATTTGTTTATTTATTTATGCTCTGAACCCTCAAAAATAAAATTGAAAAATGAATCAAGCCTCCAGGGAATTTAAATTAATTGAAGTAAGAATATTATTTTTTGGAGAAAGTAATTATACTGTAATTCAGTTAGTACTATTTTTCATTTTGCTTATTTAATTCTAACCTTATTGATAAATCCTGTAAAAAAGGAAGAGGGGTAACAATAAGCATGTTCACTTAGTTCAGTGAAGAATGAGAAATTGGCTTTTAACTCTTTACAAGTTATTGTTCAGATTTAAAGACCAAGGCTTGATTGTTCTTTGGGCAGGATTTGTAAGGCTTGGTAGCAGACCGGACAAAGTTATAGGAGTTTGATTTGAATTTCCTTCTTTATCCTTTCCCAGAGGGCAGTTAGAATATTGAGCCTATGACCCTTTCCCTTGCAGCTTGGGTATTGTTGACTCTTTTTATTAAAAACATTTATTCATCTCTCTGAGTTGTGTGCAGAGAGGTTATGAAGTGGGAGCCAGGGAGAGAGACCCAGGTTGATTATTATACGTCTGTTTCCTTGTGGAGGGAGAGTGTTTATGTAGATACCGCCAGCATTTCACTCCTTCTACTATACTACACACCTTCAATGGCATTTTCTTCTCTGGAGTTGTCACCCTGCTCTGCTACCTAGAAAATAATTTAGTAGAAAATCCAGGGAAAGCTTTTGTGTATTTGTGCTTTTTACTTTTTAGAAGAGCCAGATAACTCTGATATAAAAATTGCTGTATTTATGTCTTCCTCCCTTCCTTCCTTTCTTCTGTCTTTCCACAGACAGAATTTTGGTATCTTTAGGTAGTAAGTCAGCTAAGCAGTGAGTGGAGGGGTAGACTCTTATTTTTTATGTTTGTCACAGATGTCATAAACTATGGAGTATCCTCCAAGGGCAATCCTAGATGGGCAAAATCTAGTGGACTTTCAAATCTTCGGATTATAGTCAAACTTCTTCCATCCATTAAGATATTTGTCCCATTCATAGATGTGAAGATAATTGCCTCAAATTGCCCATGTGCCATTAAGTTCTTGCATAGAATTTATTCTGTAACTGAACATAAAGTACTACAGGTCTTAGTAATGACTACTAAAAGATTTTATTAAGTGTGTATCATACTTAACATGGTAGAAGAATCTGTGTTCCTCTGTTGTCATATAAAGGTTAAGAACATTACTGGTTATTTCTAAAATGATGGTTCTTAAACTTTAGGAGGTTTAGAGAATCTAATAAAAGCTAAGAAGTATCTAGAAAATACACATATGCACAATATTTTTACGTAATATCTGGGAGTTCATGACCTCCCTGAAATCCATTGTATTAGTCTGCCAAAGGTGTACTGATACAAAGTACCAGAAATCTGTTGCTTTTATAAAGAGTATTTATTTGGGCTAAAAGCTTACAGTTATAAGACCTTAAAGAGTACAGCTCACGGTTGCTTTCTCACCAAAGTCAGTTGTCACGTGTTGAAGCAAGATCCCTGGTCTCTTTGAGCTTCCTGTATCAGTCTCTGGCAAGGACTCTTTTTTCTCAGGCCTTGTCAGCTACTCAGCTGCAAACTATCAGGTGAATGGTTCATTTCTCCCTGGGGTTTCAGCTGTTTTAGCCTTGTTCTTTGTCACATGACAAAGTTCTCTCCTCTGGCATCTGTGGAGCTCTCTTTTCCCCATAAGTGTCCATTTGTATAGGCCCACCAAGGGGGCGGAGACTCAACCTGAGCTGTACCTTGCTTACATAGCTCAATCAGAAGCCCTAAATTGATTTATCAAGTAACAAACTTAGTCAGTGACCCCTCACCTAATCTACTACAATCAAAGTGCATCACACCCAGTGAAACAGGTCAGTTTATAAACGTGACCTTTCTTGTCAGTTTTTTTGGTACTCATAAATATAATCCCAAACTGCCACATCTATCAACGAGTTCTGGAATGAGAATCTCCACGAACTACTGAGGACCACATCAAGGTGTTCAATCCTCAGAAATATGTCACCTTCATTCATTTGTTCAAAAATTATTTATGGGGCCCCAAGCTGCTGGTTACTCTGCTATGCTCAGGATGCAAAGGTGAACATAACTGACAAAAAGCTCCCTTGAGGCTGAGAGGACTGCCAAGAAAGTGAATACTCCAATGATGAAGATAGGCACTGTAGGCAGGTGAGGAGAGGTTCCTGGGTTAGATGAGATCTAGGGGAGGAGTAGTAGAGTATTATGGTGAAATGAGGTAGAGAAAAGCCAGATGGAGCAAAGAGGGCTATGGTCGGTTTGTGGAGCCTCATATCAGGAGCATTATTAATCCAAGGTGGAGCTTGGAGATATGAAGCTAAAGTGGAAAGCAAAATCAGATTAACAGTGATTTTATAAGCCATTCCACAAAATTTGGACTTTATCTGTGAGTGTTCTCAAGTTACTTTTGTAGCACCTTGAATCTATATAATGTCTCCTTTCATATTTGTGAAATCTGAATAAAGCATCTGAAAAACATTAACTTTCATTTAATCAGTTATAAATAGTATTACATAAATATAATTTCAAAATCATGCCATATTACAGTTGAAACAGACCTAGAAATAATCTGTTCTAATATCTTTATTTCACAAATGAAGCTTCTTGATTTTTATAGAGCCATTTAATTGAAATTGATCTACCATTCCAACAGGTATCCACAATTCCTGGAGTCAGTGCTTATGGAAATGCAACTTCTGTTCAAATAGGAAATATTTCAGGATATATTGATACTCCAGACCCACCAACAATCATCAGCTATTTACCTGGCCTTCTTTACAAATTTAGTTGTAGTTATCCATTGGAATACCTGGTTAATAATACCCAACTTGCTTCGTAAGTTTGCATTTTGCTCTTGATTTCGCATATTGTCTTTATGCTTGAGTCATTTCTTATCATTGAGGGATTTATGAAGATAGCTGGATTTGTTGAGAATGGCTGAACTCAAACAATATGAATTATATAATTGAACCTTATTGACAGCTCAAAAATATATATTCAGAATATATATATATATATATGACTGTTTCCCTTCTCCAAATAAAAACTGGTTCAAACTCTGCTGTATTAATTAAAAGTCAGATATCTACAGGCCTTGGGTTCCCTCATTCCCCTCAGAACTGTTCAGGAAGCCCAGGTACATAAGCAGCCAGAAGGTCCCACCTTATCTGTAACCCCTAGAATATTTGATCACTATGTTGGGAGGCACAGCCTGCCTTCCCCTTCTGCCTTCTGTAAGGTAAAGCCCTTGCCTACCCAGCCCCCTGCTTGGGTGTTGATGGTTCTCTAAGAAAGACAACATGACTTGGAGCGGAGGAGCTCCAGACTTGTGACCCTGAAGTTACAGCCTTTGCAGTCACGCATCCGTTTGTTATTCCAGAAGCACATACTCTAAGATAGGGTTACTTCCACAGGACAAAGTAATCATTTGGATTTGGCAATATCTTTTACAAAAAATGGGGTGAACGATGGAAACTACCCCTCTTCAACCTTTGGGGTTTGATATCATGAAGACCTAGTTATTGTTTAGTCCACCAGGTACTCAAGGGAATGTGGAGGACACAGCCTGCTTCCGTAAAATAATATTCATGACTGCTTTTAGTGGCACATTGAAGAGAAACACCTTGGTCAAAAACAAGACTTTAATGTGGAGAATGAAGAAAAAATGGTCTTGAGTGAGAAGGATACAGGCATAGAGGGAAGTGGGTGACTAGGATATCCCAGTTTCTCACTCCCCACTTCACATCTTAATCCCACTAATCACATTCCTGAACTGCAATGTCCAGGGTGATTCATTCATTATCAACAAATATTGCCTATATACCTTCTATTGTGCCATACAGTGAACAAAGTAGAACAGAATCCCTACTCTTTAACTTCTAGTGGCACTGATGAATATGTATGTGCAGCAGACAGATTCAAATTCTTATGAAATAAAGTTTTCTGCAAAAAGTCTTAATTATGGAATGTAAAAAGAAAGAAAAAGATGGCTTTAGAAATAAAAAGACCATGCAGAACAGTTTTTTCTTTACTTGGTCCCTTTTCCTTTTTGTTTTTTTTGTTCAGAGTTTTAAACATTATACTCCTCTCCAGGCCCAGTTAAAAGTATCTTATATGTCAGGCTTACCCAGGAGTTTTAGAAGCTTACATCCAATATTCAGTTATAGCTGAAACTTTTAATTTACAATCTCATCAGTGCTTTCTTATTTTTTTTCCTAAACCTGTTTTAGGTCCTCAGCTGCTATTTCTGTGAGAGAGAACAATGGCACATTTGTCAGCACTTTGAACCTGCTGCTTTATAACGTAAGTTGATGGGTGAAGTGTGTCATTTTCTCTTTCACTGTTGTGAGGAGCCATTTATGTGGATGGCTTTTATATAAGAATCTATTGAAAGCCACAATAACCCCATTACACTTTGGTAACTGTTATCCCTCTTTACTATCATTTTCATATATCTTTGTAATAAAGGTATACTCAAAACTTCATTATTTTCTAAAAGTTGGAAAATAACTTAAATATTATATCGTAGATGCCAGTCTGTATAGTTACTTAAAGTGTCCATCTACATTCATCAGTATATGCTTATGTATATATATGTGTGTATAGTCATAGTCATCACCAAGATTTTGGGAATAATAATTTTGTAATAAAAATATAGGAAATATCCAAATGATACTTCACTTGGAGGCACACTTGGTGATGAATGTGTTAATATGTTCAATATGGGTTTAGGCTGATGGCAATTCTGTCACATCTAAAATAATTTGGATTGACTACATAGCACTGTTTAAACTTTTGTTACGTAAATATGGACAGTGGCAGCAAACCATGAAAAATACATGGATTTCTATTTATAACTAACATTAATCCCCCAAATGATATTTTCATGTTGATTAAAAATTTTATTCATACATTTTAAATGCCTGATTTAAATATCAATTTTTCAATCTATCAACCAACATTTTTGTAAATTATGAATCTGATTTTTACATTATTATTCATGTCATCATGGCACTGAGTTATAATTCATGTAACTGATTTAAAAGTCAGTGCTTTGTACTTTGAATATAATGAGCTATAAATATTGTAGTAGGACATTTTCCAAAGGCATTTTAAAAAATCATGTTTATAAGTTTGTAGTCTGACACCACAGAGTTCTAAATAACAAATTAAAATGTGTTAGGAATGAAGATTGCTTTTCTGTCATTTCTAAACTTACTTCTGTGAGGAGAAGCTGCCAAGTTTCTTGGTTCTACAGTACTCTGCAAGTATGTGCCAATATTAGTTTCTGATATGGCCAGTTATTTATTATTGTTGTGAGCAATATTTATGTTAATCACCTTAAATTAGAAAGTTTCTGTCAATTTATATATGTAAGTTCTCTGAAGTAGAATTGAGGTGACTCATTTGGATTTAATATTATTTGGTGTAATTGCATGAAACAAAGATGAAAATGCTGATCTTAAAAAAGTAAAAGAAGAATCCCCTGGGCATTTAATGATATCATTATTTTCTGTAAAATTAAACTGTTCTTTTACCTGCAAAGTAGAAAACCAAAATTTAGAAGTGTGGATTTGAGGAGGTATTTGTTGTTAAATTCTTTCCCTTGGCATTAGAAATAGTATTGTAACCTGGTTGCAGAAATGACATTTATCCATCAAAGAGTTTCTAGAATTTAAATGTTAAATAAAAGCCTATAATTTGCTGAATACTTTAAGATTTTAATTCTATGGTAAAATTAAAACCAATTTTAATATCAGACAACAAATGAAATAAGTACTACCAAAATAGTTATTTTGAAAGTTTGTGATAAAATTATTATTAATGGTTGAATTTGAAAAATAAAATTGAATCTAAAAAAACAGATTTTTAGTAAAATTCAAGCATTTGCCAACAAAGTAGCTTTTGAACCTGGAAGTATTTTTTCTATGTTATAGGACATTAACAAATAAATTAAAATATGGTATACTTTTACTAATTGACCCTGAATCATATTTATTATTTGTTTGAAATGCCTACATTTAGTTACCTAAATGTAATTTTACTGTAGCATTTCAAATTAAGTATTTTTTTTTGCAACCGTTAGGGATCATGTCTTCCTATTTCACATGTATTTGATTTTTAACCCTTAGGTGTGATGGGAAGTTATGTTACATACCAACTACCCTTATGCTCTGTGTAATTATATGAAGAAGAAAAGATTTGGAGGCAGCATGACTTAATTTCTGGGTGGTCTGGGTTTAAATAAATGTACTCAGGAAAATTGTAGTTATAAAAAACAAAGACACTTTTGACTCTGTTTTATCCGTATATTCATGTTATTTCAAATTAGTCTGGCCCTTAATTTTGTGTAATATACATATAGCAGTTTTTTCTCCGTTGAAATAGAAAGTGAGAGTGTCTTTGTATATTGGAATTATAACTAAATATTTGTAAATCTGAAATGAGGCTAATGGAATTACGAATATTTTTTAAAAGTTAGAGAATAATTTAAATTTAATATGATTAATTTTAAGAATAAGTGTAGTACTAAGAAAAATAAAGGCAACTGCACAAAATAAAGTCAGAAAATTATCTCTTAGAGGTAATTTCAGGAGAAAAAGTTTGATGGTCTTGGTTAAATCATGGCTGGCTCATATATCACTTGCAAGTAACTCAGCAGTGGAAAACTGGTAAAAAAATTAAGCATTTTCTGGACAATATTGATGCAAGTATAAGATGAAAGGATGTATAGTTAATGAAGTGTGGATTACTTGAATAAATTGGAAAAGAATGCCAAAAAAGATAATTAAATAAGAATACTATCTATCAGAAATGATTAGAGAAACTATTGTCACTTACAACAAA